>NC_133011.1:18857500-20107500 GCF_048564905.1 Vicugna pacos
CTCTCTCTCTCTCTTAAAACCACTCTAATCAGTCTCTCCCCCAACAACCCCACGGAAACTGCTGTTGTAATAAATACCAGTATCTTTCACCTTATAAAATGCAATGATAAATTCTTAGTCCTCTTCTTATTGCCCTACCATGCTACATATATATACCTCTGCTGATTACTCCTTTCTCTTTGATATACCTTCTTCATTGGCCGTACTCTCAAAAGGTATTTTTCCATTAGGAGGAGACAAAGAAAAGAGAGAGGGTAATGTAAGTGAGTGAGATTCCACTTTTTTTTCCCCAGAGAGTCAAATATATTGTCTAAAAATATATAAAAAATAGAGGTATCATTTATTTATTTATAATTGTTGAGACAGTAACCCCTCGAAACTAAAAATAACAATGGCTCAGAAACATTCTCTGTAGGATAAGAAGGAGACATTAGTATTTTTTCTTTGTCTAAGCTCTTCAGTTTTTGCTACCTTGTATACTTATTCCTTGATTTTTTTTCCTTGATAAACATAAGTTTTAAAATAATTTTAAGTTTGTACATATGTAATAATTTTAAAAAACCTAAGAATATTGATACACTTATTTCAGATGGAAAATTGAGAGGTTAAGATAGATTATAAATAATGTAAGCATATTAACTGCAAGTGTTCATCGTTGGTATCAAAAGATACTTCCTAACTTTGACAGATCAATAACAAGCAGAGGTATAGGTTTAGGTAAAAAGTTATGGTAGTAAATGGTGTAGAAATAAAAATATTTAATGATAAATCTATTGCTTTTGGGCAGAGGTTTGGAGATGAATGAGAGACACATTTTATTCTGTTTAATTTTTATTTTTTAAAATAGTTTTATTTTATTTTTAATATAAAAGCATGTGTTGCTTTTGTAATTAAATAATTCATTTTCACAAAGAAAGACTACATAAAAATTAAAATGATACATTTTATAGGAGAAAGGTATCTCCCTTACTATTTCTGGAAAGGATGAACATAATTGTATTCCAGAGCCATGGCTGATACTTAAGAAATGCTGTTGAAGAAAGCTGAAGTAAATGGGAAAAAAGGCCTCATTATAAAAGTGTGAAAAAAGTGTTGTGTGGAATTAGCTCAAGAGCCCCCATACACCAGGAACTTTTTCCTGAATGTCTGACATAGTTTAAATGATTTTATAAATGACCTGTTAGTAGAAAGAACAGCATTAAGTATTAGAGGAGATCTATATAGAATGGGAGCAGAGCTATTAAATTGCTGTTAGGAGTTTTTGTAGGAAATGCCTGTACACGCTTTACATCTTGTCAACTTTATGTAATAGCAGCAAAGAATTTGTTCACCCACCATGGTATAAGGAATTTTAAGGACACTGAGCTTCAGAATTCCATTAACTATCCCAACTTTTGTGCTTACAAATCATCTAATTTTTAATTGACTGAATTGCTTCTATCTGTGGTCTTTATGAAGAAAAAAAAAAAGAGGTGAATATAACCTGCCAAAATTTATCCTGAAATATTAAAGGAGTTTTGAGAAGGAGAATGGGCCTGTGTGGTTAGAGAAAGGCTGAGTAGGAGAAAAGCTTGATGAATAATGCAAGTTGCATATGTAGGAAGTACAGCAAATGATAGAAAGCTGTTGGAAAGTAGGCCAGAGCAAGGGGAAGTATACATACTGGTATTTGACAGATTATAGGAGCACTGAGGATTCTTTGTTCACTCAGGATGGACACAGTACAAAGAGGTTGAGGGAGCAGGTTCAAAAAGAAGAAAACGCTGAACAAAGGTCTAAGTCAGGATGTAATCAACTCTAGTCTCCCTCTCTCATGGTGAGAGCTGTTTTATTAGTGGAGATAAAAGTTACTTTAGATCTCTTTTAAAAATATACAAGTCTACAGTTTTATCTAAAAGATGGGGGAAAGCTGAGATTTTAGGGATATGAATTACAGTGAAAAGAGAAGCTTTCATTTTCCTCAGAGCAATAATTTCAAGTATTTTTTGGGCGAAAATATAGTAATTACTGTATCAGACAGGGTTCTAACTGGAAAAGAGAAACCTCTCTGTTATTTAGACAAGAAGGATTAACACAGGAAATTAAAAATGTACAAAATCAGAGAAAACTAAGAGAGTAATGATGAGGACAAGGAAGTGGCTTCTAGCATTCAGGAAATCACAGGGAATTGCTGCTGATAATCTTAGCTGAGTGTAACTTAAAGTAGGCAATTTGCAGAGAGAAGACGATTTTTGAAACCTCTGGCAAAACTAAATCTGCCATTTGATGAAGCCCCTGAACCCACCTGTCTGTTGAGGAGCTGCAGCTTCTGTTTCTTTTTTACCTTGAAAATCTCAGGAGAGTGACTCCCACTGGAGAAATCAATACCAAATAGGGGAATCTACCTTTGTATAGATGAAGACATGTTTACTCTTTCCTCCAGAGGAGAGATGCATATTCTCAGCAATTACTGTTAGTTCTCATCACCTGTCTCAATCACAATGCCTCTTTACATCCTACATTTTAAGGCCTATATAACAAGGCTAACCACCATCAACACACCTTATACTAAATTATAGAAAAACAGGAAAAGAAAGGATAAAAATTAGTGCGTGTGTATATTTTATATATATATATACACACTTATATTATATACATGCAAATATGTTCATAACAAAGCAAGGAAGAGAATACTGATAGCTATGTCATTCTTTTGTTTCCCTTCTACAATTGGTCACAAAGACATTCTTGGTGTCCAAATTTCTTTCTTCACCAAGCATTTCATATTTTTCCCTCAGCCACCACTTCAGCTGGTCATGATGATGTGACCCAAACCTTCATTCCTGAAGAGTCTGAGCCATTTATGAACCTGCTGATATGTGTTGCAATTTTTCATTAATTTATTTTTGTGCACAAAAGTATTCATTGGCAGCCTGCAAAATCTACTGGCTTCTATATATACTCCTTCTTGATCACCAGCAAGTATGTTAACAACTCTATTTTCCGTTTATAATCAGGATCAATCACCACAGTCAATACAGTAAATTCCTTATTTGCCTGTTGATGGAGTAGCTTGAGAGGCTCAATGCAGTCAGGGGACAATCTCAGCCACAAGAAGAACAGAACTGTTACATCCCCTAGTGGAATTCCTTTGTTCTCTTAAGAAGTAAGACCTCAAGTAGCAGAGCCCAAAGCTGTGGAGATTAGAAACATTTTTGAGTGATTTATTAGTAATAGTGAGGGATGCCACTTCCACTTCCAACCCTCACTTTCCAGGACTGTGTTCTGGCTATGTGAAGAGAGGGGTACAGGTTTTCCCTGCTATTCAAAAGTAGAACATTCCTATGAAATCTTTTGTAAACCATAAAGAGTAAATCAAAGAAGCAATTACCTTAGGATACACCTTGCTAATAGATGCACAAAATAAACTGAGATAAAGCACAGATGCTCACAGACACAGCTCAAATCTATGGCGGCTTGATGCTGAGATGCTGAGTGTAGCTCCTGGGGAAAGAGCTTGGTGGATGCACTCTTACTGACCAGGGTACACACAGCCTCTATAACAGCTGGCTACAAAACAAATGCTGAACACTATTTTCACCTTTCACTTTTTTTCATAAAAGTGAAAATCCTCTTTAGATTTTCTTTGTTCAATTAGTGAATACAGGTATTAATGTAGATCCTTCATGAAAATGAGGTAGTGTAAAGCAAACTTGAAAAATGGGGGATATCTGTATAATATATTGGTCACTTGTTCGAAGTATACACTCAATATGTATTTTTAGAACAGCTCATCAAACTTGCAACAGCTGGCTCCCAAAAGGCATCTGGACCAGTTGCAGAGTTTTTCTCTGGTCCAAATAAAACCAATGATAACTTAAAACTATCTTCCAGTGTTCCTAATAGCAGTATTTTAAAGATGAGTTTACTACCCAAAATAATAAATCCAAAATAGCAAAATGTCACTGGTAATGTTGTGGGGACAGTTAATGGGACAGCTCTCCATTAACTGACTTGATTTGGGAGCCTTTTCATTAATTCTGTTTTAATTCTGCACTGAAGAACACTCTAGAGAAATGGGAAGTCTAAGAAAAATTCCCAAGAATATAATTTATTTTACCATCTGCTTTTCTTAGAAAACAATCAGTTAATAAACATAATTGCCTTGGCATAATGTTCTGAGTTGTGCATATGCTAGATTGGAATGCAAAATTCTTCTTTTTTTTTTTTTTTGGTACTGTGAAAGGGTGCCTTAAAGAGTTTAATTCTATATTTGATTTTACATTTTGGAAGCATATTATATTTCAACCTCCACCTCTGCTTATTTGTTTCAAATTTATTTCAACTTTTAAATTGTAGTAATTTTTAGTATATTAGCACAATGGATAATAATGCATCATACTGGTCTACAGAAGATTTTTTATTAGAGTTCTCAATGACTTTTTTCGCTTAATTTTTTCCCATTGAAGTTTAAGAAAAGATGTTTCACTTGAAGAGATTATTATAGAACTAGAATGCCTTGTTACATCGACTACACATGATTCTTGTGGATTGACTGTCTGTCTGTCTATCTCTCTATCTATCTATCTTTTGGATACATTTAAGGCAAGTTAGGGATAAAGATCTAAATATACAACTGAAGGAATTAATCAAAATCCCTATTGGTTCTGATTTTTAGAAAGGAGGAGAGAATCAATGAAGTAAATGGCTGTGAGGTAAAGGAGGCTTTGCCTATTATATTAAATGATACAAATATACGTGTCTTTGATGATCTGTCCTTGATGAAGTTCTCCACACTGCTGAAGGATCAGTGATATCTTCCTTGTAATTAGTTATAACATGACATAAAAATTCTCTGCTAGGGTCAGAACTTAGCTTTTAGAGTGATAAAGAAAGCCCTAATGGCAAATCCATAAAATTTATATTGCATTGAATTATATACAACTAATGTTATAAATTCTATTGCATTCCTACTAGATGATTAGATCTTTGTTGGCAATGTTTAAAGAGTAACTACTGAATAATAATTGCATATGGTACTAGAACATAATATTGTGATGGTATATGCATTCTGTCTTTGATTAATATAGAGTTCCTTATGCTCTTCAATTTGAAAACTATAAATTGAGTTTTTTTCAAACTATTATTATAATGTTTCTGATATTCACTGTAATTTTTTTAGAATAAAATTTTGACTGAAAGGAATCCTGTTTTTGAGCAAAATTGTATCTTGTAGTAATAATCATTATTCTGAGAATAATAGCTATGTTTTATTTAGTGTTGTATATGCCAGGCACTTTTCTAAGTAATATGCTCCTTTCAAAGGCACAATGAGATACTAGTATTAACCATATATTACAGATAAGGAAATGCAGGAAAGTAAGTAACTTGTGAAGGTCTCACACTGCAAGTAATTATTGGGATCCAAATTCAAACCAGGCCATCTGATTCCAATACTAAACTCTTAACCACTATACTCACTGCATTTCCACAAATACCATCCATCCCCAACCATCACACTTTTCTATCACCAATTTATTTTAAAAAATTAATATAGCATGGTCACAAATAACAACAAATATAACATGCAGAGTCTAGGCAAAAGTTTTCAGGTGTAAAACTTTTTATCTAGAAGAAGTAAATAAAGGCATATCTGCCTTTCAGTCTTCAAGAACAGTCAGAGATTGGGAGTAGAATTGCTCACTCCTCACTGCTAGAATAGACTAAGATGATCTCAGACAGATACTTAGTTTGAGTTATTTGTTGGGACAAAATGAAATATGTCAGTTTTTCTTTTCTTTTTTTATCCTTGACACCACACCTAAATGTTACATTATTGGTAACTAAAAGGCTTAGTCCATAACTTTTATTAAAAGCTGTTACATATAAATGCAGATCATACAGTAGAACAAAAGGTTTTAAATATTTGTTGATGGAAATTGAAACACATTAAACTAACAATGCATACTGCATTGTTTTAGAGCCAAATATTGTATAAATAATAAAAATAATTTATTGTTATTTTTCTTTTTGAACTTCAATGAGTTTTAAAAACACATTGTAATTTTAAATGTTTTTACATTTTTGTAGTCATATTTCTTCCCAGATCTCCAGCATTAATCTCCAACGTCAGCAGAAATAGCCAGACCAGTGCTGTTATTTTAGGGTCAGTGGACCTCTAAGAATGCTCACTTCAATGTGTTCTAGTTTGATTTAAAAGTCTTATGAGGGATTGCCAACAGTATCTCTTACTGGAAAAATCTCTTCTTAAAACCTGACCACCAATATTCTCCTTTGTGAAAATGTGATTATTCAGATTTCTCCCCGGACTTGTGCCCTCTGCAAATGGGCTTTGCTAGTACAGGAATTTCCATAAGGAAAAAGTGGAGGGCTGATTAAGAAGACATCCACGTCTCTTTTTAAAGAAGCAGATGCAATCTTTGTTTCAATTTACCATGGGACACCTTCAAATTACCATGTCGATTTTCCTAATTTATTTACTATCATGGAGGCAACTCGAGATTTACTTACTGGTGGGACCATACCATAGTTTCATTTATTTCTCATTAAACATAGTGCTGAAAAGAAATGCCTCAATCACCCAAAAAAAGTAGACCACCAACGGAATTCTTTCATAAGTTAATTCTAGTTTGGCTTGAAATACATTGCTATTATTAATTTTGATATTATAAATATATTGTAATATATAACAAGAAATATGTTTATAAATATATGTAATTTTTTTCACATTATGTAGCTAATTTTCTTTTTATCCTCTTTTTTTTTTACTGTCTGGCTTGGGAATTGAACATTTTGGCTTCAAATGAATTACTGAAATCTATGCCAGAGATAAAATCTAGAAATATTTTTCATGATGAATTTTGTGGGTTTTTTTGCTCATAACCAAGTATAAATTAAGGCATTGATATTTGCCAACATTCTGCCTCTTGTAATACTGTATCAAAACTATTTAGGAAATTGTTAAACATGCCAACAAAAAGTTTTTTCCCCCTGTGTTTAGTTCATATGTTTGCAACCATAATGTAGAAATATTTTTGATTATATACTTCTATTGGTGAAAACATTTTTGAGCATGCCCCCATATTTATTTATCATTTGTATGCAAGTGCTATTGTGTTAATATATTATGTTCTATGTTTGTGTATATGTATGTATAGCACATGGAAGTTATAATCAGTAAGACTGGCTCCACTGTATTGTCAGTGTCATTTGACCTCAGCCAAATATCTTGAAGATGAATTTTTTACTTCACAAGGTGAACTATGTGAACAATAGTGTATTTATATTTATCTTTAATACAATCTTATGCTTGAAAAGCTATATTATCAATCCAACCCTCCTGGTTTACCTTCTGTTAGCATTAGAGGTCATTTAATACAGCTGCTTCACGTAAGTTACCACCAGATGGCATGCTCGTGTCTTTGATCATACTTATTTCTGAACTAAGAACTACTTTATTAAGTGAAATTCTTGCTAACAAACAAACAACAGTTCTGCCTTATCTTTTTAATTATGTGAAAGAGGCAGTAGATGTATCATTGTGCTTTAAGAGACTTGAGTTCTAGTTCTGATTCTTTTATTACTTTGGGTAAACTATTTTACTTCTTAACGTATTTGTATTATCATATATACACAAAGAATATTGGGCTAGATGGTTCAATTCAAACATACTATTACCAAACAGCAGTTCTGTCCATGGTACTATCCTTAATGTGCTGAGGGCTACAGATGTGAAATGTTAATGCCTTTAACTACTTTCAGTTAGAAAATAAATATTCAGTAGAGCTCTTTATCTGGCTTTCATTTAAGTAAATTGCCAAATTCATTGTTGTTTTCCATTTTGTTTGTACACATATTGAAAGTAAGTAGTAGGCAAATTATAAATGACTCAATATGGCATTCCAGGAAGTTTATATTTTATTATATATTATTTGAATTAACTTCATAAATTGATTTCACATAATATAATCCATATGGATTCATCAAAATGTTTTGTTTTTATTTATTGGTTGGTTGGCTTTCAACTGGTTTGTATTAGAGAAGCAGGGAATTACATGATCAAATTTATGCTTTATAAAGATAAATTTGGAATGAAGCAAGCATGTAATAGGGATAGAGACCAGTTAGAAGACTACAGTGAATTAAATGAAAAAATAAGAAGAAATGGCTGAAATAAGGATATATCCCTCTTTCTAACAGATGGGATCATTTTAACACATAATTGAGAAAAAGAATAGATGGATGGTAGAGTGGAAGATGATTCTGAAATTTCTAGGGGAGGTAACAGTAGATGGTGAGCCATTATCAGAGGAAAAGGAAAAAATATGAAAATAAGGTTTTAGTAAAATGTAAAGAATTTGTTTTGGACATGTTGAGCATAAAGATTTGTGGTACAACCTGATGAAAATATTTACAATTTGATATGGGGTAAAGAAAGATGTAAGGGATTCACAGTATAGGGGAAAAGCCTATCAAATATATTTAACAAAATCAATAGTAAACTTTTCTTCCTTTTCCATCCTCACAAAACATTTTACTAATACCACAAAGATTATTTGAAATTTAATAGCATGACCATTTTAACCAAATAATAATGTGTCATCGATCACAACTCTTGAGATCCAGATGCTAAACTAATGCATCTGAGTGGAAAATAAGGACTTTTACTCATATTTTCAGTTTAGAAAAGCTGTGTATTATATGTTAATTATTTCATTTAAAATAAAATGGAACTGTTTGTATTAAATTCAATTTTTACATTATTGAACTTTTCTTTCAAATGAACAGAAATATAATTTTGGGTATAGAGAATAATCCTGTTTTATGTTGGAACTATATTACTTTCAAAGTGTTACAGTAATATACATTGGGCTCTGAACAGGATTATGAATCACAGATGCTTCTTTGATTTTCCACACATGAAATTCTTTTTTTTTTTTTTCTTGCTAGCAGCCCCATATTTTAGAAAATTCCAATTAAGCTGTTTCCTTCTCTTTTAAAGGCAACTGAAAATACTGAACTTCCCTAAAGGTTTAAATCTTTTCTGTCTTCAAAACTAATTAGTGGCCCAACATAAAATCTTACTTATCTACATGGCTTTAAAAAAGAATCACTTCCAACAGAAGCAATACAAGTGACATTTCAGTAAGTTCTATGCTGTTCAAATGAACTAAGAAATGGCAATTTTAACATGACAAATGTCTTTCAGAAATACATTCAGGGCTTCCATTGCAATATTTGCTTACTAGGAAACATTTAAAGAATTTGCTGAATGAATGTAGAGATAACATTTTCACTTATAAGAAAAAAATTTAAAAAGTCCTGTTCATGATTTTATATAAAACCAATATACAGTATTTGAAGATTTAATTAAAAATACCAAATTTAGAATAAGGCAAAGAAGAAGAAAAATAGTCCAAAAAATAAGTTTCTGGATCAAGACATGGTACTTTCTTTCCAAAAATTCATGAGCCTATACTTTAATTAAAAATAATTTAGCCTAAAAACATTATCTCACATATATCTCAGCAATGTTCTTCTAGAGCAGTCTACCGAAGCAATAGAAATGAAAGCAAAAATAAATGGGACCTAATTTAACTTACAAGCTTTGCACAACAAAGGAAACCATAAGCAAAACAAAACAATAACCTACAGAACGGATGAAAATATTTGCAAAAGATGAGACTGACAAGGGCTTACTTTCCAGAATATATAAGCAGTTCATATGACTTACTAAGAAAAAAACAAACAGTCCAATCCAAAAATGGGCAGAAAACCTAAACAAGCAATTCTCCAATGAAGAAATACAGGTGACCAATAGGCACATAAAAAAAAAAAAGCTCAATATCACTAATTATCAGAGAAATGCAAATTAAAGCTTCAATGAGGTATCACCTCACAACAGTCAGAATAGCCATCATTCAAAAGTTCACGAATGATAAATGTTAGAGAGGGTGTGGAGAAAAGGGAATCTTCCTACCCTGTTGGTGGCAATGCAGTTTGATGCAGCCACTGTGGAAAACAGTATGGAGATTGCATAAAAGCCTAAAAATAGACTTATCATATGACCCAGCAATCCCACTCCTGGGCATATTTCCAGAGGGAAACTTAATTCAGAAAAATACCTGAACCCCAATATTCATAGTAGCACTATTTACAAGAGCCAAGACATGGAAACAACCTAAATGTCCATCGACAGATGACTGGATAAAGAAGCTATGGTATATTTATACAATGGAATACTACTTAGCCATAAAAATGATAAAATAATGTCATTTGCAGCAACATGGATGGCCCTGGAGATTGTCATTCTAAGTGAAGTAAGCCAGAAAGAGAAAGAAAAATACCATATGATATCACTCATATGTGGAATCTAAAAAAAAAAAAAAAGACAAATATAAAATTATATGAATTAATATACTTAATACAAAACAGACATAGAGTACAGACTTGTGGTTGCCAGGGGGAGAGGGGTGGGAAGGGATAAACTGGGAGTTCGAGATTTGCAGATACTAACTGGTATATATAAAATAGATAAACAAGTTTACACTGCCTAGCATAGGTTAGTATATTCAAAATCTTGTAGTAGCTTACAGTGAAAAATAATATGAAAATGAATATATGTATATTCGTGTATGACTGAAGCATTGTGCTATACACTAGAAGTTGACATAACATTGTAAACTGACTACAGTTCAATAAAAAAAATTTTTAAAAAAAGCTAAAATATCTAATATTCCAATAAAAACAATAGTCATGCACTTATACAATGAAATGCTAGTCAACAATAAAAATATCTTTATTAAGCCAAAAAAAATTTAGCCTATTTTTATCTTACTCTTAAATAAAAGAAGTATATTTCAGATATTTAAATTTCCAATGTATCATATTTATGCTTAATGGTTAATTTGGAGACTAAGTATTCAAAACTTTTTCATTTGATCAAAAACTTTTCATTTGTTTTTTCTCCTACAAAATAATGGTTAAGTAGCTATAATTAAGAGGTTTACAAAGCCTTTCATTTTATCCTGAGAAGTGAATTAATATAATTTAGGCATTATATATGTATTTGTTCTTTGAACAGAGAATCAATTGTTAGTAATATAGTAATTCTTTAATATTGAAGGTAATTTTGGTTTCTCATTAATCTCAGTGAGCTCTTTTGCAGATTACAGTTTGATATATTTACTGGACCATCATCCATTTAAATTGTGGTAAGTACTATGAAGGTGCAATGATGGACTGTGCAATTATCTTTGTTTCAGTGTAGTAACTAAAAGGACAAAATGTACATTCACCATTAACTATTTTGCCAGGTACCATCACATCTCTACTATATAAATATCTTATATGATTAACACTTTTTTAACTGATACTAATCAGAAATATGGCAAGGCTTAATTTTGGTATTCTACAAATGGTGACTACTGGAGAAATATCCTAATAAATAGTTGGAAAAATATCATATAAGTGGAGCAAAAATTTAAAAAGCTCATTTAACTGGAGAAAGAATGTTTCCAGTTTCAATAAGAATTAGTTTTTCACAAGAACAAATCAGGTTTTCTCAGGCAGGTACTAGCAGGATTAAGAAATAAGTAGTTGATTATAATGAATTTTCTCTTTTTATCACCTTGCATAAGACTAAGAGTATTTTAATAAAAAATGTAAAAATGAAGGCAATTTTCAGCAACTTCTTTTGCTGCTTGAGTATAAAAAAATTTCCTTATCATAATCTCTATCATATCATTGACAATCTTGTTTATAATACTAAAAAAATCTTGTTTATAATACCTACTAAAAAAGATAAAGACAAACTTGAAATCTGCAAAGTATATCCACATTAGCACTTAAAAATATATTTTGAGAATATATTATTCTTTTCTACTTAAAGTTATTTTGAATGAAACATTGCTCTTGCCTACTTGTCAAAACTGTCAGAACATTTTGCTCATAATCTTTTTCTTATTTCTCTCAAAATAATAACACCATTAAAAATAATACAGCTTACATTAGTATTCACTTTGAAACATTACTTGGTAATGTTAACAAAAACATTTGTTTACAGCTTCACTGAGGTATAATTGACAAACAGTAAACTGCCCATGTTTAAAAGATACAGTTTGATTAATTTATGTGTATATCTATGAACCATTACCATAGCCAAAGTAATTAACACATTTATCATCCACAAAATGCTTCTCTGGCCCTGGTAATCCATTCCTCCTTTCATCTCAGTGCTCCTCAAACAATCTGCTTTCTTATTTAACATTTTTGTATTGAGTAATAGTCATTGTACAATGTTGTGTCAAATTCCTGTGTAGAGTACAATTTCTCCTTTATACATGAACATACATATATTCATTGTCACATTTTTTTTCGCTATGAGCTACCATAAGATCTTGTGTTTATTTCCCTATGCTATACTGTATAATCTTGTTTATCTGTTCTACATTTTGAAATCCCAGTCTGTCCCTTCCCACCCCCTACCACCTTGGCAACCACAAGTTTGTATTCTATGTCTATGAGTCTGTTTCTGTTTTGTATTTATGTTTTCTTTTTTCTTAGATTCCACATATGAGCAATCTCATATGGTTTTTTCTTTCTTTCTGGCTTACTTCACTTAGAATGACATTCTCCAGGAATATCCATGTTGCTGTAAGTGGTGTTATGTTGTCAGTTTTTATGGCTGAATAGTATTCTGTTGTATAACTATACCATATCTTCTTCATCCAGTCATCTGTTTATGGACATGTAGGCTGTTTCCATGTCTTGGCTATTGTAAATAGTGCTGCTATGAACATTGGGGTGCAGCTGTCATTTTGAAGTAGGGTTCCTTCTGGATATATGCGCAGGAGCAGGATTCCTGGGTCATATGGCAAGTCTATTCCTAGTCTTTTGAGGAATCTCCATACTGTTTTCCATAGTGGCTGCACCAAACTGCATTCCCACCAGCAGTGTAGGAGGGTTCCCTTTTCTCCACAGCCTCTCCAGCATTTGTCATTTGTGGACTTTTGAATGATGGCCATTCTGACTGGTGTGAGATGATAGATACTCATTGTAGTTTTGATTTGCATTTCTCAGATAATTAATGATATGGAACATTTTTTCATGTGCCTATTGATCATTTGTATTTCTTCCTTGGAGAATTGCTTGTTTAGGTCTTTTGCCCATTTTTGGATGAGGTTTTCTTTTCTTAACAATCTGCTTTCTGTTACTATGAATTTCAGTTAGCATTTTCTAGAATTTTAAACAAACAGACTCATGCAGGATGTATATTTGTTTTGGTCTGGCTCTATTCACTGAGCATGATCATTTTGATTTTCATCCATGTTGTTGCATGTGTTAATAGTATTTTCTTTTTTTTAATTGATGAGTAGTATTCTATTGTGTGGTCATACCTCATTTTGTTTATATACTCACCTATGGATAAACATCCAGATTGTTTTCTCAGTTTGGGGAGATTTTAAAAATATATACATATGCTATGTATACTTATACAAGTCTTTCTATAGACATTTGCTTTCACTTCTCTTTGGAAAATGTCTAAGTGAAATGGCTGGGTTGTATGGTAGGCATGTGTTTAACTTTAGGAAACTATCAAACTGTTCTTAAAAGTGGCTATAACATTTTATGTTCCTACCAACAGTGTTTGTGAGGTCCAGTTGTTCCACTTTCTCGCTAAGTCAATACTTTTTAATCTTCATCCTTCTAGTGGGTATATGGTGGTATCTCCTTGTGGTTTTAATTTGCATTGCCTTAACTATGATGATGGTGAACATTCTTTCCATATGCTTTTAAGCCATCTGTATCTCTTCTCTGGTCAAGTGTCTGGCCAGTTCTTTTAGTAATTTTAAATTGGATTATTTGATTTATTCTATTATTGAGTTATTAAAATTCATTATGTATTCTGGATACAAGTCCTCTGCTGAGATGTCTAAGATCAGGGTGCCAGCCTGGTCAAGTTCTGGTGAGGATGCTTCCTGGATTACAGTCAAGTACCTTTTCTCTGTGTACTCACATGGTCTTTTCTCAGTGTGAGTACTTGGAGATAGGGTAGGCTCTCTGCTGTTTCTTTCTTATAAGGGCATTAATCCATTATGTAGGTTCCACCCTCTTGACTTCACTTAAATCTAATTACCTTCCTAATGCCCTACCTCTAAATACAATCGCATTAGGGGTTAGGGCTTCAACATATGAATTTTTGAGGGAACACAAACATTTAGTCCGTAACATATAATATGCTTTTGGTCTGCTATGTAAGAAAATTTTCCCTAAGCTAAGTTAACTATGCTTTTCTTCTAGGTTTTTTTCCAGAACTTTTGTAGTTTTAGCTCTTATATTTAGGTCTATAATCCATTTCAAGTTAATTTCTGTATATTGTGTGAGTTAAGGGAGGATTTAGATTTTTTTTTTGATGTGTGGGTATCTAATTGTTTGAGTACTATTCATTCAAAAAATATATATACTCTTTCCCTGTTGAACTCCTTAGCACCTTTGTTGAAAATTAATTGACCATATATAGTGTGGGTCAATTTCTAAACTATTAATAACAGAAATCTTAAGGCAGAGAAAATAGCAAAAACATTTTACATAATTTTTCCGTTATCCCACACATGATTTCAGTGAAAACTAACCAAGATTATGTCTCAATGTCATAATTACTTATGTAAAAACCAAGGAATTGATGCTACTTTCAAAACATCTCAATCGATATCATGATATAATTTGAGGACAAAAAAAAAACTGGGAACAAAACTTAATTCATAAATAATGGCATTAAGGCACAAGACGCTAAGATTAATAATTTTGCCCACTACAGATGTATACAGTTAGTAGAGATGATTACAGAACTCTAATATTTCTATGTGTCCTTTCCTGAAAAAAAATCTCAGAATTTACTGAATATTACTTTCTCAAATATAACTGTTCCTTTCTATGATTACACACTCTCCCTGAGACCCATCTATGGTGTTTTTCCATGCTTAAACAAAAAAATGAAAGAAAGGAAAAAAGATTTATATTTGATTCTGCAAGCACTGAACTATAGTTTAGATCTTCCCATTTTTCTAAGTTGGAAGAATTAAACAACAAAGAGATGGCAAGCATGTTAATTAGAGCTTAATTAGCTATAATTGACAGAAACTGAACTCACCATAGCTTAAATAAGGAAAAGTTTATCGCCTTATACAATTGGAAAACCAAAGTCTAGTATTTCCCTCAGGCATTTAGGAGTTTCAGTTTTGTCTACAATACTGTTTTTCATTCTCTCCATCTGTTGGTTCTGCCCTGTCTGTGTTGGCAAGTTACTGACATAGGTAACAACAGCTGGCCACCAGTAGCACCAAGTTAAATGACCCTTAAGAGTTTACAACCTCATAAAAGAGATTTTCTTTCACCTACAATCTATGTCAGCTGCCCCAGATCCTAGAATGATAACCATATCAAAAGGAATTCTGATTAGTTCAGTCCAAACCTATAAAGCCACACAGAATTGGAAGACATAAAGTTCATCAAAGCTGAAAACAGTTCAGTTACTAGAAGAAAATGGAAGGATTGCAGGGCAAGCAAAAAAGTAGCTGCAGGCAAAGAGACAGAGTAAAAATTCCTTTTTGGCACTAATAGCCACCATAAATAAATTATCTGGGTAAGATATCTTTATTATTTTTTCTATAAAAAGTTTTTTTAATAAACTGTATATCAAATGTCAATATATTTGAAAACTTTTATTTATATCCTAGAAAATTTTCTAACGAAATATAAATAACCAACATTAATCTAAGAAGAAATATGAAGAGACTTGTAGCCATAGAAAAATATTTAAATTTCCTAAATAATTACCTGAAGATAAAAATGACCAGATGGTTTTATAGCTAGGTTCTCTCTTACTCTCAAAAACATGTAACTGTTATGTTATTTAAAAGACAAAGTGTACAGTAAAATACACATTTAATTTATGAGTTTCTATGTTTAATGCTATTTCATGCAAATCTACCAATGATAAAAAAGATCTCTTTAGATCAAATCTGTAAAGGTTTTTTAGCAGGTGCTCCATTTAGAACCAACTTACTTAACAGAGAGCATAGCAATTATGAAAATTGTTTTTAGTGCAAAGTTGCTAAAGCTATCTGCACATCAAAATTTGAAACTTCTCAAAATGAACTGTGCTTCAACTGTGAGCTCAGGTTTTAAATTATGGAGAATGCAAAAACATGATTTTCACAGTAGGAAATAAATCATGGTAAACTAAGTTTTTGAGGGCATGCTTTACCCTATATTACATCATGTTATATAGGTCAAGTCATGTTTTCAGTTTTATTGAACAAATAATCCCCTATGATGATATAGCAGGGGGTTGCTAATGGAAAAATAAAGATTAATATGACATATTTGTATCTTGTTATGTAGTTTATATAATGTAAGGTTTGTAAAACAGAGGAAGTATTCTTTTGTAACAGGCAGAATTAAGGAAGGCTTCACATACAAAATATTTGAAATTTGTCTCAAAGGATGAGTGATGTGATGCTGAATTACAATAAGAATATAGATCCAGGTAGAAATTACTGAGGGTAAGAGGAGAAGTGTGAAACAACTTGCTGTGTTCAGAGAATTATGAATAATTTTATACAACTGGATTGTAGGGAGAAAAAAAAAGCTGGGGGATAAGACGTATCGAGGTTCTGGACTTCATCTTTAGGGAGTGAAAAGTATGGAAACAGGTTAAACCAGAGAGTAATATGATCATCTCTCCATTACTGGGAGATCACCATAAGCAGTGTGGAGGTCAGACTGGAAGGACCAGATCAAAGGGAGGGAAAACAATAAGGGCACTATTCATTAAGAGTCTCCTGGGTTGGTTTCAAGTATCTCATCTCTGTGGATATTTGTGTATAAATAGTTGGCATTCCTGAGAGGAAGAGAGACTATCTGGTTGTTCTTTCCATCATCAACAACTCATTCAGCAGCTGACACATAGCAGATCTTTAGGAAATACATACATTTTTAAATTATTTGTTGTAAACTGAGCAGAAAAAAAAAACAGCAAAATTATGCTCAGTTGTGCTACTTTACAATGTACTTTCAGCTCTTGAACTGCAGTGGAGTGAAAAGTGCTGTAAATATCAATAGGACTACCTTGCCGCTCCAAACTGTGCATGAGCTTTAATAACTGTGTTCTTTGTTGAAGTGTTGTCATTAATGATTAATACAGCTTCTAAGGTTTAAACAACTACAGACTTTCTAACAGGCAACATTCACAGGGTGAAGAAAATAATAAAACCAAGAGGAATATAAAAATGTCAAATTCACTTAGCCATTTAGAGTGGAAAAAATTAGGAGAAAGAAAAAAACCAAGATACAGATACTTTCAACAGAAGCTGACCATTCTTTAACCTCTGTAACTCTGCTGTATTTACTGAGGATAGAAATGAATTTTAAGTGAAGGAAGACTATATTTAAAATTATAATCAGGCTACATTTTTTGGTTTTTTAAACTGACATTTATACAGATTTCCTGAACTATTCAAATTAATATAGTACCAAATATAGTTTCAAGTTAAAAACACAGATTGCACGTGTCCTGTATCCCTGACAACATCATGCATTCATTTCCCTGTGTTTGAACACAAAGGCATGACAAGCCAATGCTTGAAAAAATAAACTCTGGTTAAAAAGTATTATTATGCAAGTAGGAGGATTCTGTTTACTGAATAATCCATTGTTTAATTGGTAAGATCGAGAATAATGATTTTTACAATAGAAAAAATAAATTCAAGTAGCAAAACGTTCTGATGGTCTCTTCTATATTTTCATCTTTTAAGCACAGATTTTAATTAAACTTAATAACATACATATTTTTTCAGGCAGAATTTCAAAATTGCATTTCTAATATGTACATTGTATGTATACTCCTTCATCCATTGTCTCTGACTTTTATCAAGGTTAATCATGTGTCAAAGATAGGCATGATTTCACAATTCTTGCATCTATCTTTTATAAGTGGAACTAAAACAAAAGATTGTGGTACACATGTGTAGTTAATTATTATTCTCCATCACTATCAATATTGGGATGTGCAGTAGTAATTTAACACATATGTGGTCTATAATTTACGTAAGAGGTAATCATCTGAATACTAGGACCATGCATTTGATCTGATTCACTGATGAATTACAAAAATAATAATAATTGATACCCTGGATTCTATAAGGAATTAAGTCCTTTACTTTGTATTCAAGTATTTAATAATTAGTAGATCTTTTTTGCCAGGCAATTTGTCTAAAGTGTATAAAATTACATTGTCTGTTCTGAGAAGGCTAGGTAGGAGTCCAGTGACTAAAGCATAGGGATTGTACAGCAGACTCAGGGAGAGATGAGGTATGCAAAACAGACACATTTTAAAGGAAAAAAAACCCCTTAATTTTATTTAAAGAAAAGTGAAATCAACATTTGTAGTTAATTTAAGGAGGAAAGTATTTTGTTGAAATATATTCTTGCTTGTATTCTGGGAAACTTTGATTGTGTAGATGCAATTAAAATTGAATTTGAAAGCATTCTCTGGTGTTATTAAGATAACGTATTTCCCATAGTAGCAATTTATCATTACCTTTGTAGTTAACCTTGAAGCCAACAGATCCGACACTTTCATCTGTCTGAAGGTGCAGCCACATTTGGTTACTCATGCTCACTATCAAGTCTGGCACAAAGCTTCCAGTCAGCCTAAAAAGAGATGGACAAGGAAAGGAGAAATGGGTTATTAAAACACCCTCTGCATGAAAATTATGAGACAGATGTGTTTCTTAATACTTACTTGGCTAGAAACAAACAACTGTCATATAAAGTTATAAGGCTGTATTGATGTAATGGAATAGACAAACAACACAACTTAGTGATCAAGGTTTATTATAAACAAGCACCACTTTATGTGTTTAACTAGGTTAGCTCTTTCGTATCCCTAAGGCAAGATACTAAATTTTAGACCATTGGCAATCTTGTATTTCTTTTTGAACTGAATAGAAAAAAAAGGATCTATAAAAAAATTTTACTTGTGGTTTTAACACTAGAAATGCACTTCATTTTAACCTCTCAAATTTCACAGAGCTGTGTTCTAAAGAAACATTGTGAAAAATATTTAAGTACTTTGCAAAACAATAAAATTGCAAGGAATATAATATAACCCTTTGCAATATTGATGTCAGGCTGGCCATGTCATGTATGTTACACTGTACATAGTTTTAATTTGAAGAATATGTTGCTAATTTGATGTGGCATCACTGAATCTATGCATTCATAATCTTATTCAGTAATGTCCAATTTTATAACCCTAACAAGGGAAATTACTTAATGTTTCCTCTGTCATTAATAATGTTTCAATCACATATTTGAAATGAAGGCAAAGGTCATATAAAGGAGAAAAGCAAATGAGTAAATAAGGGGAAAAGTGTGGTAAGAATGGAGAGAGGGAAAAAAAAATGGGATTCACTGCTAAGGAATTCTGAAGTACAAATGAAAAAGATGGGTTTTTAGAAGAAGAAATTACTAAGTGTTTACCTAATTTATTGCTAAAGTCATGAAGATTTCTGAAAAATTACATGAGGAGGAGAGAAGGTATACAGTTTCCCTTACAAATAAAAAGGGCACCCTAAGAGAGCACAATGTCCTGGAGAGAAACTGTACTATAATTAGACCCGCAGAGGGCAGCATGGATGACCATATCTTTGAAGGGACTATGACAGCAGAATGTCCTGCTCACTAGTCAAACACTAAAGCAATAAAACATCATCAGCAGACTGCCTTTGCAATACAGCTATGTCACCAGTGTCTGGTGCTGCAGAATTTATGGTAATCTATCACAAATAAGCCCACTTAAATATTATGATTTAATTATAATTATGCATAATATGGAGGAACATTGTTAGATATAAAGATACTATAAGATATTTTAGAATTTTAGACTATTCACCTTCTTTCTGCCAAAGCAAATTTAAAATGATTATAATATAAAATATATACACATATACATTCTCCTTTGTAATATATGTGTATCTCCACATGTATTCATATACATACACAAGTACATTATCATTTGAAAACATCTTTCAATTAAACTTTGTGGCACAAGAACTTTCAATTTTCAAATTGATGAGTTCATAAGTACTAGTCTTTTGAGCTACAGTAGACACGGGTTAATTGGCAAGAGGTAGGACTCAAGCTTAGAGACATGACATAAAGTAAGATCAATCCATTATGAAACGGGCATGAAAGCTTAAAATTATAGGATGTGCATCAGCTACACTATATCAAATGTGCCAACAATCTATCTCATAGTGAATATTGGGCTTTTTATAAGAAGATTACATTAGTCCTCTTTATCATACCCTCTTATATCTATCTCAGTCCTGAACTATTTTACCAGCTTTTGTCAATTCATAAAAAACAGCTAACACATTTAGACTAATTGTTCCATTGCTAAGTTGTTTTCCTATTGGCCATGATTCTACCTAGTTCCCAACCCATTGGTAGTGTAGGGATAAATACAAACCTTAAAATTGATTAAATTAAATTTTCTCTAAAATAAAAAAATAAAGAAAAATCCCCCTTTCTCTTTAGCATTTCCTTTGGAAAACTTGAAATTATGAATGATGTGTTTCTTACAGATGTATGTAAATCTTTTAAGCTAAATAAACATCTTGTCAATTCTGCATTACATAAATGTCTTTCTTGGAGGCCTTGGTATTATCTCTTTGAAATGTGAACATCAAGAAAAATATCACCCTGTCTCCTTGTTTCTGTGCAAGTTAAAGTATAGGTACATAGCTCCATGATGTTAAATTCCTACTAGTCATAAAGACAGAAGTTCTATTTTCCCTTTTGATAAGGACAATTATTATGTATGCAAATGGATTCTATCTGCCTGATATATAAAGGGTAAGATTTAGCTCTCTTTGCAATCTCTTTAGTGGATTGCCTATGATACACATCACAGTCTGGTTTAATGCTTATTCAATATTAAACGTGTTTCATTTGCCCTACATTTTGTGGACAGAATTAACTTGGTTGGCAGGAGATTTTATTTTTAATTATATTTCTCCAACAATTTGGTGATGAGGATGGGATACAAATGGCAGTTCCTGAAGTATGTGGACCAGCTGAAGTTCTTGCGGCCACACAAGAGTTGTATAAGAGACTCTTTAATTATAGAAAGTCTCCTTTCTAGTGCTTTGCTCTTTTGGAATACTAGCTGGATGAACTACCCTCTCCAAATTTAAGATTTTAGTCTTGAGTAAATATGGGTAAATTGGGCTCTAAAGTCTCTTCAAGTTCATGATTAGCTTTGATGATGAAAAAATATGGAAAGCCCGGAATGGTTGCCTGTAGTTCTTTCTCTCCATTACATTTGGAATACCTGACAAGACAGTCATTCAAGATTTGTGAGGAATTTAGGAGGGCCACATTCAAAGCAAGTTAATTAGTGGCATTTATTGGATGGATATCATTTTAAGAATAAACTTAAAAATGATTTGGATAGCCAGAATGAAAGACTGAGAAGAACAGAAGAGGAAATGTGAGAATTAAAGGTGCTTTTTCTTTCACAGAGCCCTCTTCTTCCTTTCATTGCAGTCTCTGCTCCCTCTGCTCCCCCTGCATCTCTTTATCCTTCTTGCATCCAATAGACTCCTGGGAAGAGGGAAGTGATGAACTTTTAGATATGTGGTTCCCTTTGTCAGTAGATTTCCCTACAAAGAAGGATGATAGCACAACTTCCTTAGCTGGTACTGAATCACCTGCCCTATTTGAGAACACAAACTTCTAAGTCTCATATCCTAACTCTGAGCCTATCCTATCTCTTAGCATACAGTCAACCACTAGGAGTTCTTATCATCTACACACCATGTATCTGGAAAGCAGAAATTATAAGGAGATGCATTTAGGAAAGAGTTGAGAACTTGAATAAAAGGCTCTTTCCCTATGTAAAGGCGATAAGGTGTAGAGTAGTTTCACTAGTTACTTGGAAAAAAGGCAAAAGAAAAGAAAAATATTAGGTTGGTAATTATATCAACATGGGAAAGAAGCCAAAGAGCCATATAATACCACTTTTTTTTTCTTTGTCACAATGTGCGGAAAACCAGCTCTTTTTTTTTTGATCATCAGTGAAGCTGATACCACTGAGAAGCTACCCAGCCTCCTTGCCAGCTGATATTACTCATATGAAAGCTTCTTTCCCTGTTTTTCAGAAGTTTTCAGAAATTCTACACAGTGCATCTTAAATTTTCAGCCCCATACTTGGGGCTGTGCACAGGCTACAGTGGGGAATTCTGCAACCAGCAGACTTTTGCCTATTTGATGGAGTAAACACATTGGGAGTCGGAAGATGACCCATCGTCTCAAGAAGTAACAACTATCCACCACCCTCTACAACTGTGGAAAGACTAAGGGATTGGTTGACCCATTGAAAGAGAGTCCTAGCTTTTCCTCTAAAGTTTATCTGGAAGAAACTTCAGTGTTGTATCCAGGAGACAGGTGAGGCTCCCATTATTTTCCATCAGTAATTTGTTAAGACTTTCTCAACATTTACTGGCCTAGATTCAGGGACAGATGAAAATTGTCCCCTGGTCCTATCCTTTGCCTTGGCTCTCTTGCTGACTATCCAAGCTCAAATCATGGGAAAGGTGGTAGGTAGGCAGAGACAAACTATTACTCAAATCTTAGCAGCAGTTACTCAGTTTGGGAGCAATCTCAAGAAGTAAGAAGAAGAAAGTAAGTTAAAAACTGCTGTGTTAATGGTTCATTTGGTATCATTTACTGAAGGAAATAACCTCTACTATGGCCAATCTGTGAAGGCAGCAAAGAAGATGAGAAAACTATATGTCATTATTCCAAAAAATGAGGACTTTGGAAAAGGGACTGGAAAAAAGGGACTCCAGAAGACACAGAAATTGCAGAAATAAGGGAATGAGGAAAGCCTAGAAAGCAAGGGAATAATTGTCAAATGGCTTATAATTGACAGACTGAGGGAATCTCAGCAGTAGGAAATGATGAAATATATGTTTGAATAACTTTCCCTCACTTTGCCATATCCTTGCTTTTTCTGGTAGGTAAAGCTTATGAAAATGCTCCAGAAAATCTCTCATTTTCCACCTGGTGATAGACCAATACAGGTTGCTGGTATTTCGAATTAGCTTTACACGTGTTGTGGTTCCCACATGAATAGATCTCATGACTGAGAAACATGTTTTTGTTTTTGCTTTTACTTTCTCCTGATTTTCCTGTAAACCTACTGGAGAGAGATCTCCTATGCAAATTAAAACTACCATATTGTATACTCCATATGGAGTGTCTGTGGAATGCCCTGGGGAAAAAGTGTCTTATTTGGTTACTGTGTGCCTTCTGAAAGAGAAGGAATCTAGTAGAGAGTGGCAGTGTCACACCGTGCTGGAAAAGTACCCTGAGCAGAAATAAAACAATGAATCACTTTGGGCCTTCGAATAATAATACTAGTTTAATTTGAGATACAGAACAGTAGAAATAGCTTATCAAAAACATAGGCCACGACCATGTGTCAAACAATACCCTTTGTCAACAGTTCAGTTAGAAGAAATAAAACCAGTTACAGAATGAATTAAAAGATAAGGGATAATTATAAAAGGGCACTCATCCTGTAATATTAGTACTGTCAAACTAGCAAAAAAAGGAAGGTAAATTTGATAAAGATGGGTGACCTTAACACAAGATCTTAAAGTAAATAAATTCATTGTTCCATTAATACTTGTAGTTCCTAATACTAAAACTATTATAACTTTGGTACCACCTCTCTGTAAAGTTTTTCCCTAATTTATCTATATTCTGCTTTTTTTTCCTATTCCTATTGTCTAAGTCTAAACAGGTCTATATTCTGATGTTTTTACTTATGAAGGAAGTCCAGTATTTATGACAAAGGATTCCTTAATAGTTTCCACACTCTCCTACTATTTCTCTAGTCATTTGCAGAAAACTTGGAGAACACTGTCCCACTAGAAGGATCTATAAGCATTCAATATACAACTGGTTTGGAAACTAATGAGTGAACCAAAACTGATGCTTTGGCTTTCTTACATCTCCTCCTTTCACAAGGACATAAGGCTTCAAGAGATAAATTGCAATATTGCCAAACTGAGGTTAAATATTTAGGGCATATATTGATGCTGAGGGCTCCTAAATGTTTAAATTTAAGGTCAGTCCCTTTTGCAGATGAAACACTGTATTACAAAAAACAGCTCAGGTGATGTCCAGGACTGCTAGCACACTTTCCCAGCTTTTGCAGAGTAGGCAAAACCTTTAATGGAGCAATTGTATAACAACTGCTCAGATCCTATGATTTAGCCTGTGGAATCTAAAGAGACTTTTGAACTAAAATTGGCTATCATCTCAGCTTTGGGGATTTTTTTTTTTAATTTTGAAAAGCCTTTCTTCTTATTTTGTCATGAAAATAAAGATGCTACTTTTGGAATTCTAACTCAAAAGTTGGGATAAGACACACATCAATAATGTGTTTCTCAGTTCTTCTGGAGGCCGTGGCACTGTGATATTGGGATGCTGTGACAGCAGCAGACATACCTTTTAAAAGGCTCAAGCCCTTATCTTCAGTCACTTGACTTATTTTCATGCCTTGCTGTTGTGATAGCTATCTTATAAGTGCATATAATCTAGAATTTGTGGCATGGCATCAGACTAACTATGAATAAGCATTATTATTCAGTCTTAATGTTGTGTTTGGGAGATGAAATATCCCAAATCCTGTCTGTCTTTTACCAGATCCTGATCAAATATATAATTGTGATTGTACAATGGTAAAATAAAAGACAACACTAGGCCCCGACATCTTTTGTCTAATAGTCTTATTCATAATGCTGCTTTAATAATGTTAGCTAAAGAGTCATATACTCAAGATAAAAGTGACCAAGTTAAGGCTTCATATGCTATGATAACTTGTGAAATTTTGGAAGCTTTTATTTTGTCTAGAATTAAATTGGCATAAGTAACTTAGTCAATAACAGTAACAAGACTTGTGATTCTTGATATATATACCTACATATACACACATGTACACACATGTATATATAAAATATGTGTTTGCGTCTGTCATACAACAGAACAAATTTGGGGAAAAAATGGAGGATTCTCCACTTTGAGGGGAAATAAAATATCTCATAAAGAATGGATAGCTGATTTGTTAGAGGCTGTACAACTGCCTGCTCAGAACTGCAACCCATTGTAGAGCTCACATAGGGCAGAATAAAAACTTCTAAAGGCAATGATTTTGCTGACAGAGCTGTAAAAGCCACTGTTAAAATGTGGCAGATTTCAAACTTAGAAGCTTTACATTTAATACAACAAGCAATTTTTAACAACTTCCAAAAATAAGCTTCACAAAATGAAACATATACATGGATTGAAAAGGGAGGCTAAATGAACTTTGATTGAATTATGGGAATTATCCAACAAACTCATTCCTATAGAACAGTCCTTACCTGCCTTATTAGTAATGTGTCACCAACATAATCATCTAACTAAAAGAGGGATTTTAAAGGTGCTAGAGTCTTATTACATTTACCTAAAAGGTGAAGTTACTCAAAACATATTTAACAGATGAACAATCTGTCTGCAGAATTATTTACAGACCATTCCCAAGGTATGTATAGGCAGTTTTCCCAACCAAATTTACCAGAAACTTGGTGGCATTTGGACTTCATAGAATAAATGCTTGTGGAAAGTAGGAGATTCTACCTGGTTATGGTGGGTGTATATGGTGTCTGGATGGTCTGATGCCAATACTCAGGCAGTGGTAAAGTCTCTCTTAATATACATATTTTCTACATTTGGTATACTGGAGTATAACAAATCAGAGAGAAGAAGCAATCTTATTTCTGCTGACATCCAGTAATTATGAAAATGTTTACAGATTCCCATAAGATGAATCGAATTCATTCACTAAGATTCAGCAATATACTAGATGAAAATGGCCTAGAAATTTACTTCTAGCCTCACGGAAAATTAGAGCAACCCCTGCAGGCAAGCATTGTATTTCTCCCTTTGAACCTATATTTGGCAGACCCATGAAATCTGGGGCAGAGATCATGTCCAGGGCCCAATTTAAGCTAATCCTCTCATAATCAATCATGTTCACTACTTCAAAGGGCCTCTTTCTTTCACAGAAGCCCTGAGACACAAAGCTATAAGGGCCTTCAAGGACCCACTGGAAGAAGTATGTTACATCTACTGACTATAATATTCTGTCTACCTAAACGTGTTCTAGAGGATAGATGGTCTGTTCCTGTGCTGGAGGAACCCTTTCAAGGGTAGCTGATCACCCATATGGCTATCAAGGTGGGTCCATGTTTGCCAAGCGAAGCCAGCCTCTCAGAGAGACTGGAGTGTGGTTCCCACAAAGAACTGAAAAATGAAATGTTCTAGAACAACTGATAATGGCACTGAAATCAACCAAAAGAAGGTATTCTAGCAAACTGTGATTCTCATGAACTCCCTTACTGTCCTTTTCACAGTAATATTATTTTAATTATTTAAGAATCACATTTCATTAAAAACCAAACATGTTATTTGTTACACTACTTCTTTCTGTACTCTCAGTAAAATTTCCCAGAGTCACTATTTCCAAACAGCTCTAATTTATACTCCCAATGAGCAAGATAACCTTAACATTACCCTTGGCTTAACTAAACTTTATAGGGATATTATACTGACTATAGGCTCCTGTTGTAACTTTATTCAGAATATTTACTTTAGAAAACTTGCAATTGGAAATCCTTTCTCTGCCTTTGAGATGTAAATCTTCTACAACCAAGAACATCTCTCCCAAGGATTTGGAAGCCATCTTCTTGAAATATAATCATCAAAGGAGACAGCACTCCTATCTCCCTGTCTCTGTGGGAGTGCAGAGCCCAACTTTGTTAAGCAACTATAAGGAAACATGGGTGGCCTCTTATTATTGACTAATCTCCCACCTAAAGTTTTCCAGTACTTTTCTACTAGCTCACCCAGCACTTAACAACCACCCCATCTTTTGTTCCAGCAGAATTGAGTTCAATTTGTCTTCCCTATAGCAACAGTCTTGATTCTCATTTCAATAGTCTTTGCCCTTATTTCAACAATCCTAACTTGCATTGCAATAGTCTTGAATAAAATTTTCCCTAACTGTTTAACTAACTGGTCAGGCATAATTTTTCTCTTATATCAGTACAGACATGTTCTGGTCTTATAAATGCTATAATGCAATTATTGGCAGAGAAAATTGAGACCATTTTCTAAAATAATACCAAAGTAAAAGTAACTGATATGCATCCAGATAATCTCTAAATTTCATACATACCCACACACAAAGTAGTTGTGTTAACTGGTTTGACTGAAAGGATGATGCAGGGTGAAAAGCATCAAATACAAGACAAACAGAAATCTGGCATTTACAGATTAAGACTGAAGAAGACAGTCCCAATGTCCCTTGATTAACTTTGAGATATAAGTCCCTTCCAGTACAAGTATAGATAAATAAACAAAAGTGGATGTTTATTATTCATGGAGATTTAATTGACTGTTATAGTAATATAATTATTGATTTGGACCCATGCAAAAATGGCCCATCATCTGGGTTTATCCTCAAGACTTACAACAATTAAAGTCAGGTACATTAAACACTCTAAGTGTAATATGTACCCTTAAATAGGTGTCTCGTAATGACACTAAATAATGGCTCGGTATCTTTGTGTTTCCTGTCTGGGAAAAATTATTTGGAAAGATGAATAATTACTGAAGGGCCCATATTATCCTGTAAATGTAATGTTACTTATGTGATTGATGAGAACTTAGGAGAAATTTATTGGGCTTTTGAAAGAAAACAGTTACTTAAAAATTTAGATTCAGCCTCCAGAAGGAAGCTACTCTGTAGGATTGAATTGGCTAATATTTCATAAGGAACTACAAAATAATACTCAAGTGGTTAATCATTTGAAACTATAAGCAATATAGACATCACAGAAATTTATAAAATTAATGTATGATGAAAGGAAAGTTTTGGCCACTGCTAATCAAATATCTGCTGTAACCATTCACCACTGGTATAATCTACTTAAAGGTTATTCCTCAACGCTAATACTATACTGAATTTTTTAAATTCATTCTACTGTATTCCTGATAATTGCTTTGCTTTGTATTTTACTGTGGACTTGCTGTATATTTAGATGAATGCAAACTGCCAAGAGAAAGTAGAAACAATAGATAATTAGAAAACTGTAGTTTTATTATAAAATAGACACAAAATAAAAATTATGTGTAAATATGAATCTAAAAAAATCAAATTCTCACTAATACCAAAAGGAAAAAAAAATAACTCCTCCTTCTACTTTTCTTTAGCATTTTTTTTTACAAAACTTGAAATTACACATGCTTGCTTTTTCTGCTTCTTTCAGATGTATGTAAATGTTTTAAAAGCTGAATAAAGTTCTTACCAGTTTTGTATACCAAGAATGTCTTGGAGGCCATGGAGTCATTTCTTTGAAATGCAAACATGAAGAAAGATGGTGCTCTGTCACCCTGTTTCTGTGAGAGCATAGGTGCTTGGCTCCAGGATGTAACTTTCTACTTGTCATAAAGATAGGAGAAGTTTATTTTTTCTTTTGAAAAGGATAATTAGCATGTATGAAATGGATTGCATCTGCTTGTTTATATAAATGGGTTAGAATTTTTTTTCTCTTTTTGCAGTCTCTTTAGCAGATTGCCTATCATGTGCATCACCATCTAATTTAATCCATATTGAGCAGTAAAACTGATTCATTCATTTCTATATTTTGTAGAAAGGATTCACTGGCTTGGTAGGTAATTTTATATTTCATTGTATTTTCTCAACAATGGGTATCTCACTTAAAATTCTGCTCTTTGCATGCAGCCTCAATGACTAATTCCTCCACATCCTTTCAAAGACCTCGGTTTAGACTCAAACTGTAGGATCTACCTGCTTTGGACAACATTATATTCCCCCTTCCTGACAGTAAAGGGTACTTTTGGGCCACAGAGGAGTCTTATACCAGTCTCAAAAAACCCTCAAATGAGTCTGCAAATAGTTTCTACATGTTTTTAATACATCTTTTGAGCGTATTATCTGAAAACTTAAAAATTTCTTTAATATGTGTTTATTTACAAGCTGAGTAACCTCAGCATTCATAGTGCATTCTAATCTTCCTAGTCAGTCCTTTCATACTAGAATAAAAGAGTAAAAGCCCTAAATAAGTGCAGTCAGAAATATTCCTCAAGCACTCAAGTGAAATATAAAAGACAGGATCTATTAAATTTCAATTAGGCACAAAGCTTGATTTTCTTTATAATCACTCTAAGCATATGGGTGCACCCATTAGAGATAACAACTGTAGTCCTACATTCCAACATATTTTTTTGTCATAGACATATGTAACTTTTGCTTTTTATAGAAATGCATTCAATATTCTTTCTTCTAATACAGTGCTATCAAGGGTGATTTATACTTTCATTTCTGGATACATAGAATTCACTAAGGATGATAATGGCTACAAAAATTAGTTTAAAAGCAACCCCTGAAATATCACCATTAGGGTGACATCACAAAGTAGTACAGGGGGGAGGGTAGAGCTCAGTGGTAGAGTACATGCTTAGCATCCACGAGGTCCTGGTTTCAATCCCCAGTACCTCCATTAACATAAATAAATAGATAAATAGATAAATAAATAAATAAATAAAATAAAATCCCTAAAAAATTCACAAACAAAATAAAATATTAAAAAAGTGGTATCACCTCACTCACACCTGTTAGGATGGCTAACAAAAAGCCAAGAAATAACAAATGCTGATGGGAGTGTGGAGAAAAAGGAACTTTTGTACACTCTTGGTGGGTATGTAAACTGGTACCAGCCACTACAAATCAGTATGAAGTTTCTTCAAAACAGAAAAATAGAATATGATTCAGCAATCCCATTTCTGGGTATTGATCCAAAGGAGATGAAACCATTATCGCAAAGAGGTACCTATAATCCCATGCTCACTGTAGCATTATTCATAATAATGGGTATGGAAACAACTTAAGAGTCCATCAATAGATGAATAGATCAAGAAAAATCACTAAAATATTATTCAGCCTTAAAAAATAAGGAAATTCTGTCATTTGCAACAACACAGATGAAGCTGGAGGGCATTATAATAAGTGAAATAAGCCATACAAGCCATACAGAGAAAGACAAAAATACTGACTGTATGGCATCATATATGTGGAATGTAAACAAACAAACAAAGAAGAGTCTAACTCATAGAAACAGAGAGTAGAAAAGGGGTTGCCAGGTATTGGTGAGTGAGGAAAATGATGGGTTGAGGTTGGTAAAGGTGTACAAACTTTCAGTTATAAGATGAATAAAATCTGAAGATCTAATGTGCAACATGATAAATATAGTTGATAACACTAAACTGTACAATTGAAATTTACTAAAAGTAGACTAAATGTCCTCGCCAAAAAGATTAAAAAAGATAAATATATGAGGTGATAGATGTATTAATTAATTTGATGGCAGGAATACTTTCACTATGTGTACTAATATATAAAATCATCACATTGAAATCCCTTACATTTTTATTTGCCAATTATACCTCAGTAAACCTGAAAAAATTTTAAAATTGCAAATAAAGAAGAAAATAAAGTGATCAAAATACTAGAAGAACAATGCACAGATTTTAAAATAAAAATCTATAAAGTACTATAGAATGATGAGATTATATAAATGTTAGCTCATTTAGGTAACTGAGTAGTCAGTAACTGTGGATTTTATTTCCATTATGGTCTTAGGCTTCAGGAGTTTTAATTTATTGGCTAATTCAAAAGCATAATGTGTTGTAAGAGTGTTTGGCATGGTTCTTTTTACATATACAAATAAGATTTCTATATCAGAACTTGTTTTTTAGAAAGAGAATTTGGAGGTCAAGACCTCAGCATATACATCTTTGTATTCACCTATGGGTACCTCATTTAAATATTTAGGACCCTAACAAGGCGCTTTGCTTACAACAGTTGGCACGTGTGGGAAGAACGCTAATGTATTTATATACCCTTTCTAAGTTTTGTCCTTATTTCTTTTCTACAACTACTTTTGAAATGCCTACCACAGTACAAATATTCCTGATTTAAAAGAGAAAACACCAACTAAAATCTTATTTAGTTTAGACAATTTGATCCAATTTGCATACAGTATAAAATTAAACACATAAAAAGAAAACCAAAACAAAAATCATAGTAAACTGTTTTTCCCCCAGTAAAATCATCAGTGTTTTTACAATAGAAAATGTAGCTATAACCACAATGAAGAAATAATGAAGAACCATAAAAAATTAACTATTCCCTATATTTAATATTTTTTTGTTGGTACTCAGATGTCACAGAGGTTATTTTATACTGTGGCCTAAAGTATTTTTGAAATTCCTAGAGTAAGTATTTATTATTACCAAGTAGCAAGTCATTGAATGACTACACATCAAATTTTGTCCACATGATGAAATAACTGCTGCTGTCAGTTTGATTGCTTTTCCTGGATGTGACATCAGTGAGTGCTGTTGAAATCTCTAGTGCTAGAGACTACCTGTCCCTCTGCTCCCAAATTCATATTTTGAAACCTAATCTCCAGTGTAAGGGTATCTGAAGGCGGGAACTTTGAGAGATGATTAGGGCATGAAGGCAGAGCCCTCATAAATGGGTGCCCTTATGAAGAGGCCCGAGAGAGAGCCCCGCCCCCATCTGCCATATGTGGACACAGTAAAAGGATGGTCATCTATGAACCAAAAAGTGGGTTGTCAGCAGACACCAAATCTGCTGGCATTGTGATCTCTGACTTCCAGGCTCCAGAACTGTGAGAAAACACAATTATGTTGTTTATAAACAACCCATTCTATTCTATTTTTAAAAATATAGTGACCTGAATGGACTAAGACACCAGGTAGTCCTCCTGCATAGCTTTCTACATCTCTGCCAATGCCTGCAAAGACACCCTTTCTGCTGACGTATTTCACAAAATGTGTCTCGGTGCAGAGTAATTTTTCCTCTCCCATTATAATTCATGCAACACCTAACAATGTTAACACCAGGCTCCGTGTTAGGTAATTTGGTCATAGGGAGAAAAAAAAACCCTAGTCTTTTCAGAAATAACCAAGTCTAGATGAGCAGAAGGTAGTTCCTGCTCTCAAGGAACTTAAAATGATTGTGATTGTGAACTTAAAATGAGTATGAGTATGCATGTGTATAGTGGAAGAGGACTAGGAGGAGTGCAAGGCAGAAATAGCAGCAAAAAAACATTTTTTCCTTTGTCTTTTAAAATAAGTTTAATATAAAGGGTGAAGGGTTTTTCTCATTGGTCAATATTTCAACTCCTTTTTATACTGTGGACATTGATCTCTAAAAATATCACCCTGTTGCTATATTTAGTATATTCCCTTCTATCTTTAGTTCATAGTATTTGTTGGTATTTAAATTTTTCATTATTAAGAGGGGGAGGTACAAGAGCAAACTTGGGAAGGTGTAAGTCCCTGGATGTAGGAGAGTTTGCTCAAGGCAAATATCATGTATAGTAGTCTGATACCAAAGTGGCATTTTGGTAAACTGTTGAGTAGTTAGAAGAAATTAGAAAAATGTATCTTTAACTAAGTAGCTTGTCAAAATATATGGATCAATAAGCTGAGAGCAATAACAATAATCTATGAACATAAAAAGAGAACTACTTTTGCTGTATATTATTTATTAAATAGTATTAAAATGAATAAATAAAATACTTATTTAAAATACATTAACACAAGAGAGTATTATATGTGTGTGCATGTATGTGTGTGTGTGTATTTAAAATAAAAGGAAAGGGAAGACTTCCCAGGGAAGAGTGTTGTTAGCGTATATTAACATATATCTCAGAATGAGATTTTAATTATACAGTGATTTTCAGGAGAAATCAGACTTTCATAGTAATAGAATATTCATGTTTGGATATTCGAAATAGCGTTTGTTTCACCTTCTTCAAGAAGTTTGTTCAAATACAGTGCCATCCAGTATCGGTGCATAGTCATAAAATTTCCAGGAAGATCTTGGAATAGAAGACTTTTTTTAATCTTTTATTTGCAAGTTTTCACTCAATTATTCTTTACAGTGTTACTGTGACTCCAATAATAGAAAGGCAAAGCATGTGAGAAAAAAGGCAGGAAAAGGAAAGAGAATCACTTGCCGGATAGAATGGATTTCTAATTATCTCAGTTTGATGCTACACAGACGAAAGAGTGGGCAAGTAGTCAACATCTACTCTCTTCTTTATGCAAATGAAATGAGGGATGGACTTGAATTCAATGCCTGTAATAGTAATTGCACTACCATCATATTAGTTCTCTTAAATTTATTACATCCATTTCCACCATCGGGTGAATTTAAACATGTGAAAATACCAAATGTAAAACAATCTGTGAAAAATTTAAAGTTCTTTTAACAGCTTTTAAAAGATAGCATGATGGTTCAACTCTATTACCCAAATTATTATCAGCTGGTCAAGTTCATATTCTGATCTCTATTGATACTTGTCACTACACCACCATGAAGTTGTCATGAATGAAAAATGTTATTTCAAAATGGAGGAAGAAAATTCCCCTTAAAGTAACTTCACTGGAAAGAAAATGAACAAGTGCAAGAGTGAGAGAGAAAAGGACACAGATGGGCAGCGGAGTATGGTACAACCAATGGGAGAAGCAACAGATCTTTGAATTTAAGTTTGAAGCATAAGTTCACATTATTTTAGGAATTTTCATCTGATAAAATTATTTGGAGAATTTAGTACTGCATATAATGTCCAATTACAGTGCATTCTGTTACTTAATAATTGTTATTATTCATAACTTTGGCATGAATATTTCTTTGGAACCAAAGTCTCAAGGTGAAGAGATACAGCACACAAATTATTTTTAAGTTACAGAATTGCAGAAACAATTGTGCTTTGTACTTCAGAGAAAGGAAATTATAGCAATTATTTTAAAAAGCTTTTCATAATAAATTCATTTTTAAAGGGTTATTTTAGCTGTCGAACATTTTATGACTTTATGGACTACATTTTTATGGAATAGAATATGACAACTGATTTTACCTTCTAGAACCTAAATACTGAAAAAAAGTGAGAAATGGAAATACCATATAGTTCCAATGATTAATTCAATCTTATGACCTAAATAAAACAGGCTGGAATGCTCTGTATCTGGTTAAGTACTTTAAAAAGAGGTGATGTATCCTGTGTTTATTAAATTAATAAGAACTTTTATAAACTTAAATAAAAATTCATTCTCATTAAATACTTTCAAATAGAAGATTATGTGGCTCTCTGTTAAACTTATTTTCCATTTCTTTACTATGTTTTCTGACTTCTAGCTATTTAATGCTTTAAAATAAATTTATTAAGAAAATAATTTTAGTGCCAAAAGATACTCTCCAGCACATGGGTTACACTTAAGAAAAAAGGAAAAAAGGAATACATAGATGAATAAACAGATTGCTAAATAAAATGTCTAAACGGAGACTAGTTTTATCCATTAGAACATTATTTAAAATAAATTTCCTTCACCCAGGGGTCAAAATAACTTCCTGACAATTTACCATGCCATATGCAATACTGTTTTTAAACTTCAGCTAGATAGGCCCCTTTCCTGATCCCTTCCTCTGACCATTCTATACCCCACCTCTTGACCAGGGATGTGCCTGCCTACTTTCTTATGATATCCTAGACTGGTTTTTTCAGCTCACAATGTGGTAAGAACAGAAACTGGGAGTGAGTTTTTCAAACTTCTAGAGTACTTTGAAAGAGTAATTTTATTTGGTGAATTACATAATGAAAAAAAATGGGAATGCATTTATTATGTTTTTATTTCATTTTTCTAGGAATTTATTTTCCTTTTACTTTACAAAAAGATCAGTTTAAGATAGATTGGAAATAAAAACAAATCTTCTATTTTACAGTTTATTTAAAAAGTACTGTTCTACAACTCACTGGTAACTGGTACCCTGCAATTCCCTGCTACCTAGACCTCCATTGGTTTCTTTTCCAGGTCCACATTCCCAGATCCAGAATACATGATCCATATGTACACACGTAGGCCCAGAGGCAGTATCTACAGGGAGGTGTGGACAGTTTGACCATGTAGGCTGGCAAGTTCACACTCATTCTGAAGAATGGAGCTGAGTTTGGGAGGAGAGGGTGGCCAAGTGTGGGCTAGGACTGAGACCATTTTCCTTTGCCTTCATGTCTCAACTAGGAAATCATACAAGCCCTAGAATTCTAAATTTAAACTTGTCCTTCAAGGTTGTTACAAAAGTATGTATGTCAAGGTAGGAGGAGGGAACATATTGTACTTAATAATATACAGCCTGATTTACAACTTTTAATACTTAGACATTTGATATGTGAGTTTTCACCTACATTCTTACTCTGGGCCCTGTAGATGTCCAGATGGGTGGGATTGCAGTTGAGAAAGTTAAACTTCTTACAAAATATATTTCAAGTATACTCAAATTTATATTAGCTTCTTTGGTGGATACAAATTCTTTAGGTTCTCTTATCATAGAGTCTTAGAGTTCAAAGGAACTTTTGATCTAATTTCAAATTTGTAAAATCTCTGTAGTCACACAGCTTTTATTTGAACTCCTCTAGGAGGTGGGTGTTAAGTTCCATTGTAGTCATTCTTACGCAAGGAAACAGAAGTAATATTTCCAGAAATGTATGATTTTTGTTCTGAGGAAGAAAAGCATGTTTAAGAAACACATTTCTGGCTACAGACAGACAAATACAGGAAAAAATCACATAGATTTTGCAAAATTAATATAACTTCCGAGAGTGAAGAAATTATAACAAATGATGAAATAGAACTACAATACAAACTACAATATGATGACAAGACTATGAGAAGAGGAAAAATGTAATTTTTCTTCTTTCTACAACAGAAACTTACTCTCTGAGATACAGCTATTTCCACTTGACTATTCACTTGGGTCACAAGGGCACAGCTCATCAACATATTTGTTCTTTATCTGGTCTTATGTTGTCTAGCTAACTTTGGAATCATCCTCAAAAAAATCAATTGTGAGCCTATTTCTTTTGTTTAATTATCCCATACTTCTTGTCTCATCTGCTAATTCATACAATATGGGATTTTTTAAATGATTTAAAAATATATTCACCCTGTCTTCCAATATGAAAGGACAAAGAAGCATCATCTGCATTTGATAAGAATTTTGAAAAGAACAATAAATCCACTGTTAAAAATTTCAGTTTTTTTTTGAGGCAACTGAGGTCAAATGACAATGAGCTTAAAGTTCTCAAAAGAAGAAGTTATGCAGGAAGTGAAGGACTGTGGCATGTTTACAAAGAGGTTCTTTTGAGTTCATTTAAAAAAAATGTATGGCTATATTTAAAATACACAGGGGTTTTCCTCTTAGTACTTAAAATTACATAGTAAAGATCATTGCCCTATTTCTTCTTATTATGAATTTTGCAAAAACATTATGTATATATATATTTATATATTTATATATTTATATATATTTATAAGATTACAAGGCCTGCAACTAAATAATTTGTGTGTGCATATGTGTGTGCACACTTATCTCATAGTCTTATGGTTATTTAAACGTAATGTATTCTTTTTCTTTCTCTCTCTTAGTTCTCCTATACTCTCACTAAGGGACCAATTTAGGCCCAGTGATTGAACAGTCTAAAAGGTAATGGTCACAGAATAAAGCTTTAACTTTTATTCCTACTGGAGATGTACTCAGTGTGAACTTTGAATTTGATGGTATAGGAAACTCCATTTGGGAACTTGATATTTTTTTGAAAATAATAATTAATAACCATTCTGTGTCATTAATACAATAATTTGCTCTATAAAGAGAATGTTGACAGTTATATCAGACTTCATGATTATCTACATAGTTTTGAACATTAGAACAAATTATGTGGTTCAATCATATTATTAATTTTTTTAACATCAGGGATTTTACAGATTACTACTTAATCCCAATAAATGCACTCTTTTATGTTTACCTGTTCTAGTGGTTGGGTATTAAGACAATAATTTTGATATCTTCCTTCTGTGTTTTATTGGATTAGTATAAATTTGTATGTCTATAGTTTTCTACCTATAGTTGTATAATATTAATTAGCTCACAGATTCATTAAAGCAGTGGTAAAGGAGGATATAGCATCTATGATCTGGGATGTCAGTTGTACAAGATGACATCTAAATTTGATCTGATGCTGAGAAACTAAGTTACATTTAGTGGCAGATACAGTAAAAAAGGCTTTTAAGTAACATTCTTCAGTCAATTGACTAGCTAGCTTGCCTTTCCCTGTCCATGCTTTGAAGAATCTAAACCTGAAATCCATTCCTCTATCTTAAGCGGAAAAAAGTAAATATGTCCAATCACATACATGTTTTATAGTTTTATTTCTGAAGTACATATGATGTGATCTATTACACATGTAGCAGATAGGTCTCAAAATGTGTGAGGATCATTCATCAAATCTGCTATATTATCATTAATGTCCAAGAAACTTCAACTTTTATAAAGTGTCAGAAAAGGAATAAATGCATTTATTATTTAGGAAACAATAAATTTAAAGATCAAACCAGATTTTATGTTGTATCATGTGTCATATGCCTGTAGGCCCAGGAAGGTACTGCAAAGGTTCTTAGAAGCACATGTGAAAAACAATACAAAGTTTAGGGGCCATGAGAATCTATGCCCTCTCTAAAAAGGGCAGACAAGAGTTCCAACGACTTTTTGCTATGTGATAACGCAGGCCAAGTGTTGCCAGTCTGTCAAAAGAAATAACAAGTTCAGACTTTTATTTATATATATATATATATATATATATATATATATATATATATATATACACACACATATAATTTTCATTTCTTTAAAACACTGTACAGTTGCTCCTTGAACAGTATGGGTTTGAACTGCACAGGTCTACTTATACATGGATTTTTTTCAATAAATACTTCAGTATTACACCATCCATGGTTTGCTGAATCCATGTATGTGGAACCACAGATATGGAGGGCTGACTACGGAATTCAGGGACCGATAAATTGTGGCATTCATGGCAGGTCCTGGAACAATACCCGCAGATACTGAGGGATGACTGTACCTCCCAAAAAACAACCAAAAAACATATTCACTGTTCAGACTGATCAGAGTAGCTCTGTGGCTGCAAATTTATCATACAATATTATAGCAAAATGAAATCCAAACTCTCAGATACAAAAACACAAATCTAGGAGGAATTATACATTATTCCTGGAAGATATTAGTCTAATATAGTGAAATATCTACCGGACACATAATCCTGATGAAAATGCTGAGCATTTTTATGAGGATGGAACTGTTAAAAATAAAGTTACGACTTGTGGTTGCCAGGGGGGTGGACGGTGGGAAGGGATAGACTGGGATTTCAAAATTGTAGAATAGATAAACAAGATTACACTGTATAGCACAGGGAATCACAGAGGAAAAAAATGTGATAATGAGTGTGTATATGTCCATGTATGACTGAAAAATTGTGCTGAACACTAGAATTTGACACAACATTGTAAAATGATTATAAATCAATAAAAAATGTTTAAGAAACATAAAGTTACAAACAACTTGAGCAACATAACCAACTATCTAGAGCATGTAAAATGCCAGCCCTTTTGTCCATCATACCTTAGGAAGCACAAAGTGGAATTGTAGTAGGCTCAGAGATAAACAACAAAATTGTAGTTGATCAATGATATACATGTAATGGGTAGAGAAGAGAAGATAAATGGGACTGATGTCCAAGGGTCCCAAAGTGCTACAGGAAACTGAGCCTTACCTCTTAAAGGGCTCATGTGTGGTCTCAATTTCCCTGAAACCCAGTGAAATAACAGGGTTGAAAAGTTGCCAACATTTATATGTGAAAGAAATCTAAAATCATTAGCTAGAGAGGTGGAAGATAGTTGAAACATTCTCCAGAGACAGAGGCGTTAGCAGACACCATTGTTGTATTCCCTTCCTAACCTTCTAGCACAGGAAGGAGAGTTCAGATGCAAGGATGAGTGATCATGGCATTGTCCTGCTTCATTGCTGAAGCTGGAGAGCTCCAATGGTTGCAGCATTCCCCACAACTCCCTGTCTGGGATAGGTGAGCATGAATGGTTGTGGCATTCTCCTGCTCCCTAGCTAAAGTCTGCAAGTGCAAGGAACTATGACACTCTCTTATCCCCTGGCTAGGGCTGGTAACCACAAGAAGTTGCAGCATTCTCCCACTCCCAACCTAAAGCCAACATGCTTGCACAGACAAAGCACCATCTTGCTGCACTGCTGTAGTCTGTGGGCATGCACAGTCATTTCTCTCTGACTTCCTAAAGCAAGAGAGCAAGCACCACCCCCTACACTCTCCAGCTGTCCAATTAAAGCCAGAAGATACATGCTATCCACACAGAGGACACCCCTTGATTACCTGGCCTTGGTGGTTAAGGGGGCTGGCATTTTGAAGTTCCATGGGACTACAACAATTAGAAAAACAGTTCTTGGCAGGAAACCACGGCCATGGTACTGCACAGACAGCAGACTGAAATACAACCCCAGTCTTCTTGTGAAAGGAATCTATTTACTTAGCCTGGGCCATCAACCTAAGAAACAGGCTTCAGGTTTCCCACATATCTAGAGGCAAAGGAGGCAACATAAGCAGAGTATCACCATCTCTGTGCACGCCCTTGACCTTGCTACAGCTTAATGAGACTCCCCAATAAGAAGCTTACACACTTGTCAAGAACCTTGATTTTTGCAGCTGTCACCTAGGGGATACCTTCCGATCTCAGGTTTGGAGGCCAGCTGGGATTACAATTACAGCCCCTCAGGACTGTATATATCTTCAAACTTTAAAAGCTTCTGACTGAGGGTCTGGCATCAAATCAGCCTGAAACTAGGTGATTACTGAATTCTTTTCCTTGGAACACTGACAGGTCTTGGCACAGGCAGAATAGTAAGGGCTTTCCAGGAATAAATAAGGCAATATAGACAACCAAAACAATTTAAGATACAACAAAGAGCTGTAGTAGGGTTGGATGAAAAGGATCATCATCTACACAAGGTCACCACTTCAAGACTGAGAGAAGTAGCAGTTTTGCCTAAAATACAGTAACAAACACAGAGAATTAGACAAAATGAGGAGATAGTATGCCCCAAACAAAAGAACAAAACATAATGTCATAAAAAGACCTTAATGATATGAAGATAAGTAATCTACCTGATAAAGAATTCAAAATAATGGTCATAAAAGTGGTCACTGAATTCAGGAGAATAATGGATAAACAGTGAGAATGTCAACAAAGAGTTAAAAAATATAAGAAAGAACCAATCAGAGGTAAATAATGCAATAACATGAATAACATAAATGAAATGAAAAATACACTAAAGGGAATCAACAGCAGATCAGGTGCTACAGAAGAATGATAAGTGATCTGGAAGACACGGTAGTGGAAATCACCTAACCATAATAAAAAGAAAAAAAATTAAAATTCAGGATAATTTAAGGACCTCTGGGACAATATCAAGCAAAATAACATTCACATTTTATGGGGATACTAGAAATAGAAGAAAGAGAAAAAGAGAGAAAAAAAGTTTGAAAAAAATCCTGGCTGAAAACTTCCCTATCCTGGAAAGGAAACAAATACCCAGGTCCAGGAAGTACAGAGGCCCAAACAAGATGAATCCAAAGAGACTTACAAAGAGACATTATAATTAAAATGTCAAAAATTAAAAAGCGAACACTAAAAGCAGTAAGAGAGAAACAACTAGTTATGTAGTGGGAAGCAAATATTTTCAGCAGAAACTTTGCAGATCAGAATGGAGTGGCATGATATATTCAAAATGCTGAAAGAAAAAAAAATCCTCACAATTAAAATACTCTATTCAGCAAGGTTATCATTCAGAACTGAAAATGTGGCAGTTTCCTACACAAGCAAAATCTAAAGGAGTTCATCACCACTAAACTAGCCCTACAAGAAATGTTAAAGAGACTTCTAGAAGCTGAAAAAAAGGCACTAATTAATAAAATATATGAAAGTAAAGTTCTTACTGGAAAAGGCAAATGTATAGTAATGGTAATGGATCAATTATAAAGCATGTATGAAGGTTAAATGACAAAGGTTTTAAAAGCAATTATAACTACAGTAATTAGTTAGAGGATACATCAAATAAGAAGATATAAAACATGATGTAAAAAACAAAATGTAGAGGGGGAATAAAATATAGTATTTGTAGAATGCATTTGAACTTAATTGACTGTTGCCTTAAAATAGACTGCTGTATATGTAAATAGTTATATATGAATATTGTGGTGACCACAAACCAAAAACTTATAATAGATACACAGAAAATGAAAAGCAAAAAAAAAAAAAAAAAAAACACCCAAACATAACATTAAGGAAAATCATTAAACAACAAGGGAATAGAACAAGAGAAGAAGAAAGAAACAGAGAAGAACTACAAAAAAACCAAACAACAACAACAAAAAAACCCCAGAAAATAATTAACAAAATGACAATAAGTACATACCTATCAATAATTACTTTAAATGTAAATGGATGAAATTCTCCAATTGAAATACACAGGGGACTTAAAATAATAAAAACAAAAACAACAACAAAAAACAAGACCCATCAATACGATGCCTACAAGAGACTCACTTCAGATTTAAAGGCACACATAAACCAAAAATGAAGATATGAAAAAAGATATTCCATGCAAATGGAAACAGAAAGCTGAGAAAGCAATACTGTAACAAAAGACAAAAAAGGGCATTGCATAATGATAAAGATGCCAACCAAATAAGAGGATATAGCATTTATAAATATTTATGCACCCAATATAGGAGCACCTAAATATATAAGGCATAAAGAGAGAAATTAAAAGTAACAGAGTAATAGTAGGGGACTTTAAAACCCCACTTACATCATTGGATAGATCATTCAGACAGAAAATCAATAAGGAAACATTGGTCTTAAGCAATGTCAGTCTTGATGAAGTTAAAAGATATATACAGAACATTCCATTCAAAAACCGAAATATTATGCATTCTTTTTAAGTGCACGTGAAACATTCTCTAGGATAGATCACATGTTAGGCCATAAAATTTAAGAAACTGAAATCATATGCATCTTTTCCTATGAACAAGATATGAGACCAGAAATTAATCACAAGAAGGAAAGAGGAAAACACATAAAATTTAGAGACTAAACAACATACTACTTAACAGCCACTGATTCAACAAATCAAAGAGAAAATTAAAGAAAAATACTTGGAGAAAAATTAAAATAAAAACAACTTTCCAAAATCTTTGCAACTCAGCAAAAGCAGTTCTAAGAGGGAATTTCACAGGGATACAGTCATACCTCAAGAAATAATTTTGTATGGAGACAGATGGTAATTAGACTTACTGTGGTGACTATTTCAATATATATAAATATTGAATCACTGATGTACACATGAAACTAATATGCTATTGTGTGTCAATTATGCTGCAATTAAAAAATACACACATGATAAGGGCATTACTTCTAGAGTTGTCTATGCTGAAAAAGTTTTAAATATTATAGCAGTAGTTCTCAAACTTTGGTATGCATAAAGATTATATGATAGAAACTATTAAAATGTAGATTTGTGGGGTCCAAATACCAGACACACTGATTACAGTAATTCAGATATGAGGGTCCAGAAATCTACATTTTAAAAAGTGCACCAGGTAATTGTGAAGCAAAAGATCTTATTTTTGAGAAACATCATATTGCTAAAGCCTGAACTACAAATCAACAGTTATGAAAGGAACTCTGAGAGAAAGTATATCATATGCTTTTGAGGTTCATCACAGAAAAAACAATGTACTTCCTTTGAAACATTTCTTCTTGCCACTATAAGAGGTAGATTATTGGAATGGATAGCCAAGGATTGGGCAATAAATAAGTTCCTAACATTTCCCTTTTCTCAATATATATTCATTCTTTTAGCTGCCATTAAGAACCATATGTGGTCTATCTTAACTAGCTCAACTCTGAGAGTTGTTCATTGCTAACTATTCAAGTGTCACACCACTAATAAACTCTCAACTTCAGATCTTAATGGCTAGGTATGATTAAATCTCCATTAAATTAGCAGCACTCTCCAGTCTTTAGTAACAGTATTAGTGTCTCTGGGATCAATTTTATACTTGTTTTTTCAGTCTGTTTTAAAATTCTGTGGGGTAAACGTGTTTTCCAAAATAAGGCCAATCAGCCACTCTAATTTCACTCTAGGCCTCATCTCCACTGGGCTCCTTTCTGGCAATGGATTCTAAGTAACTGTGTTTGGATCAAGTATCTTAAGCTTCACTGAAGAAGGACTAATAAATATACCATATGCAGCTTGATGGTAAGGTACTATGCTTATGATGATAGGGTACTATGCTTCTTCTGTTGGTTGTAGTGGGAAGGATCAACGGGAAAAAAAATAAAGGTAAAATATCATAAAGACCTGATAGGCTGAGTTAAGAAAGAAACATTGAGAACTTACACTTGGAGCACCGTCCTTGGGTCGCCAACTTCGCCCCCATCACCAATTGTCAAGGTGTCATAGCCAATCTCCAAATCAAATTCTTCAAAATTTATCTGGATAACCTAACAATAAGCAGAAACAAACATCTCAAATATATATCATTATATAATAATAATAAACAAAAAATAATGGCAGAAAAACATTAAAAATGCACTTCAGACATACTGTATATCTATATATCTATAGCTACCTATATATGAATTTCATACCAAGGTAGGAGATCATGTGAAACTATTCCTAATCATTATAATTACAACATAATTTTTATTTGCTACACTGTATCTTCTGTAATAATTCTTCAATGAAATGGCATGGCTTCTGTTTAAGAACACTCTAATTTGAGGCATTTGAATGCGAATCTAATTTGAGAAGGCTTTATAAAAAGTATATGTAGGTGGAGAGTGATTTTTCATATATTTGCATATATTTTTATAAGCGAGCATGAAAAAACAGTGTACTATTTCCATTAAATAGTAAAGCTTAAAAAATGTTAGAGCTAAATTTGAATCTATATCACTAGATTTAAAGACATCAGGTTTATTTTTGTATATCCTTTTTTAATGTATATTTTCACTGAAGTATAGTCAGTTTACAATGTTGTGTCAATTTCTGGTGTATAGCACAATACTTCAGTCATATAGGAATATACATATATTTATGTTCATGTTCTTTTTCACCATAAGTTACTACAAGATATTGAATATAGTTCTCTGTGCTACAGTATATATAACCATGTCGTTTATTGGATTTTGTGAGAATCCTCCTGTATGTCAAAACAAGAGACACCCTGCCAGAGTTCAGTAGGTGTCCTGTGCGATTCAATAAGTTTGTAGATATAATTCTTGGTGTATTTGTGGGAGACGGTGAGCTGTGAGTCTCTCTACTCTACCATCTTGGCTCAAGCCCCCTATTTTTATATATCCTTTGGTAACAGAATCCATCACATATATTACACTTTGCTGGCAAAACTTGGAGCACAATTCTTTGGGAGGCACATTACACCATGACAAATAATTTAATATCATTTCTCACCAAAATAGACTCATACAAACATTTATTATTTATATATCTATGTAAAAATGCAAATTTAATTAAATTATAATTCTTTAATTAGGAACCTGATATAATATTAAAGAATAATATAATTAAGAATCCATATAAGTAGGAATTACATAAATGTCCCATATACAATCATGCCTTGAGCAAAAAATAATTTATGATAAAGTATTATTGAACATCAGATAAAGAAAATGAATGCCTGAAGGTACTAAATAGTACTACAGAATGAATGAAAAATGCTTTAAAATTTGAAAAAAATATTATTTTAAAATAATTTTTATAATTATGTTACTTTGGTATCATAAAAAGAAATTCTTTTAAAAAATCAGAGATTTCATGTCCTGACTTTATTAAGATTTATAACAAAAAAAAATTGACTATGTCTACTTGACTTTTCAAATGAATTTTTATTACCATTGACTAAAGCAATTTCAGGTTTAAATATAGAATATGGGAAAACGTTGAATTTTACATGGCTACAATTTTTTAAAAAATGTTTCTCTGTTCTACAATGAGTTAAATATAAGTACCTCAATTAGTAAGTGCCTATCAATATAGTTTTAAGTTGTTCTCCATTATTTTGTTATTATAAGTGCCATGGTTGTGAACAATATTAAATATTTTCTGGTTCAAATGTACAAATGTATCTCTAGGTTATATATGTACATATGAGTGAAATTTCTGGATAATTACAAAGCAAAAATTCAATTTCCTATTATTGTGCCATATGGTTTAAAAATTATTTTACTAATTTAAATGCTCACAACTTATGTACACTAGATTTCATTATTTCTACCAATCTAGAGGGTTTTAAAAGGGATTTTTTTTGCATTTTCTTCATTACTAATTAAGTTGCATATCTTTTCATATGTCTTGTTTGTCATTTTTGTTCCTTTTCTGTAAATGACTTGTGGTATTTTGGCTACTTTTCATTTGGACTGCTTATTTGCTTATAACTGATAGCAGGAATTCTTTTTATCAGTGATTTCCAACATTTATCTTTTATAGCACACATACAAAATAATAATATTTAAGACACAATGAGGCAAGCAGATGAAGTTGCGTGTAATGGAAGTATTTTGCCCAGGCCCTGTCCTGTCTCACAGAAAGCTAAGATATGTATCTCAGTTCTACCTGTAACTCATTCATAATACACCATGCACCAATATACCATTGAGCCTGGCTCACCAGTTGAGATTTGTTTTACATATTCTATATACTAATCTATTATATGTTACATGTGCTGCAATATTTTCTTCGAGTTTATAGCTTGCTTTTTCACTTTCTTTGCTAAATCTTTTGAAAAGAAAAAATTATTACTATTACTAAAGTAGGGCTTGTTAATCTTTTATTTTATATTAGTACTTTGGCATTGCTTATGACCCAAGGTAATAAAGACATTTTCTTCAAAACCTAAATTTTTGGCAATTAAATTTTTGTGCGTGTGTGTCATTTTTTTTTTTTTTTAGATTCCACTTATAAATGATAACATATGACATTTTTCTTTCTCTTTCCAGTCCACTTCACTCAGAATGATGATCTTCAGGTTTTGGCAATTAAATTTTATAGAAAGTATGAAGCACGTATCTGTGGTGGGCAGAATTCTAAGATGGCCCCCAAAATTTATGCCCTGCCTACCCTCAATGTAGATAGCCTGTATAATTCCCTCCCTCTGAGTGTGGGCACAACATATGACTATGATGGTATACAAATCTCCTGTTTGGGTTACATTTTACAGATAAAATGAAGGGAGATTACACATGTATTTAAGGTTTCTAATCAGTTGACTTAATCAAAAGGAGATTATCCTTGGTAGGCATCACCCAATTCAGAGTAGTCTGATTAAAATAAGGTTTAGAAGTGAGAAACAAAATAAATCAGAAGAGATGCTTTCCTGTTGGCCTCTCCAAAACAGAGGCCCATATGGCAAGGAACAGTGGGTAGCCTTTAGCAACTGAGGACCTCAGTCCTATAATCATAGTAACTGGATTCTTTCAACAGCCAGTGAGCTTGGAAGAGGTCCCATAGCCTCAAATAATATAACAGCCCTGGCCAATACCCTGAGAAGTACCAGCTATCTGTGCCTGAACTCCATTCCCATGGAAACTGTCAGATAACATTTATTTTGTTTCCTGCTGCTAAATTTTGGCAATTTGGTATGCAACAATAGAAACTAATAGCATTTCTTTCCTTTTTTTTTTTTTTGAACAAGAAGCTGCCTCAGTACTTTTAACTGAATAAAATAGTCCTCTTTTCCCCAGTAATCTGAATGACAAACTGACATATATCAAAATTCTATATATAAGGATGTTGGATTTAGGGCTCTAGATTCCGTTCTCTTGGTTAGTTTGTGTGTCCCTAAACTAACACAAATTGGCTTAGCTATTTGGCTATAAAATAAGACTTTATCTTGTAAGTCAGATATGCCATTTTTTCTATATATATTTTGAAAATCTATTCTATTATTGTTATTTTAAATGAAGGTTTTTTTAAATATTTTAAATTATTTCATTGTTAGTATATAAAATGAAATTTATTTTGCTTATTGGTCTCATATTTAGGTGACTTGATAAGACTTCCCTATTACTTAAAAATACTTGCAAATTATCTTTTACTTTTCTATATAACAATCATTTTTTTTGTAAAGAACAACTTTGATTCTTGCTTTTCAACCTTAGTCTTCCTTTCTTTATATTAACTTCTTCGTATCTTTGGTATAGTTTTAACTGGAATGAGTGATAGTTGGCCTCATTAAATTGTACTTATTTAAAAGGAAATGCTTCTAGTGTTTCACCATTAAGAATATTATTGAGGTATATATATTTTAAAAAGATAAGGAAGATTTCTTCTCTGGTTTTCCTTTGTGGTTTAGTATCAAAATTTTATTGGTTTCATCAAATAAGGTGACAAGTATTTATTTTCATTTCTATTATGGAAGAGCTTCTAAAATAATTCTGTAAAAAAAAGAATAAATAAATAAATAATTTTTAAAAATTCTGTAAAAACACCTGAGCCTCTTCCTGGGGGATCAATAGTTGACTGTTTATTGCTTGTTTAATTTATTCTATAGTTGCAGAATTATTCAGGCTTTTGGGGTTTTTTGTTTTTGTTTTGAGTCAAAGTTGGTTTAACTTTCCTAGAAACATGTCAATGCTGAAAAAAGTTTTCAAAGTTATTATCATATAGTTACTCACTTTCTTTTAGTCTATTTTGGTCTATCTTGTGTCTGTACTTTTGTCCTACTTCTGTTTCTAATATTACATTAATATGTTTGCCAGTTTTTATTGTGGTAACTATGTACAAAAGAAAATTTCAATTTTAACTATTTTAAGTGTACAGTTCATTAGCATTAACTGTATTCACACTTCTATGCAACCATCACCACCATCTTTCTCCAAAAATTTTTCATCACACCAAACGAAAACCCCACTACCATTAAGCAATAAGAATAACTCCTCATTTTCCACTTTCCCCCATCTCATGGTAACTTCCAATATACTTTGTCTCTACAAACTTGCATATTCTAGATATTTTATATAAGTGGAATAACACAATATTTGTCTTTCTGTGTATGATTTACTTCACTAAACATAAAGTTTTCAAGGTTTATCTACATTGTAGCATGTGTCAGAACTTAATTTCTATTTATGGCTGAATAATATTCCATTGTGTGTATACACATAACTTGATTTAAATCATTACTCCATTGATAGAGACAATTAGAGTGTTTCTATCTTTTGCTTACAGTGAATTATTATCTATTATATAGATTGCTGTGCAAATATTTGTTTGAATCTCTGTTTTCAATTATTGTGTATATACCTAGAAGTGAAATTACTGGGTCATATATTCAACATTTTGAAAACCTGCCAAGCTGTTTTCCAGAACTTCTGAACACTTTAAATTCCCACCAGCAATCCTCGCTACGTGTTATTTTCTATCTTGTTTTTATTAAATCTGTCCTACTAGGTGTAGAATGGTATCTCCCTGTAGATTTAATTGCATTTCTCTAGTGACTAATAATGTTGAGCATCTTTTCATGTACTTGTTAGCCATTTGTATATTTTCTTTGGAGAACTGTCTATTCAATCACTTACCCCTTTTTATTTATTTATTTTTACCACCTTTAAAATTAGGTCATTTGTTTTACTGTTGCTAAGTTGAAGGAACTCCTTACATATGCTAAATATTAATTCCCTATCAGATACATTATTTGCAAATATTTCCTCCCATTGTGTGAATTGTCTTTCCACTCTTGTGATAGTGTTCTTTGATGCCTCAAAGTTTTTAATGTAATGCAGTCTAGTTTATCTATTTTTAAATTTTGTTGCCTGTGCTTTTGGTGTCATATTTAAGAAAGCACTGCAAAAATCCCAGATCATGCAATTTTTTTCTCTATATTTTCTTCTATGAGTTTCATAGTTCAAGCTCTTAAACTTAGGTTTTTGATCTGCTTTGAGTTAACTGTTGCATACAGTGGAAGTAAGTGTCAAATTCCATTCTTCCACATGTGGCTATCCAATTTTCCAAGCACCACTTACTGAAGCAACTACAGGCAAACCTTGCTTTATTGTGTTTTACTTTATTAAGACTGGCAGATACTGTGTTTTTTACAAATGGGTGGTTTGTGGTAAAACTCTGTTAAAGCAAGTATATCAAAGACATATTTTTCAACAGTATTTGTACATTTTGTGTCTTGGTGTCATGTTTTGATAATTCTCAAATATTTCAAACTTCATTATTATTATATTTGCTATGGCGATCTGTGCTCAATGACCTTTGATGTCACTATTGTAATGCCTTTGGGGAACCACAAACTACACCCACTTAAGACTGCAACTCTAAACGATAAATGTTTTATGTGTTCTAACTGCTCCACCGATAGGCTATTCCGGCATCTTTCTCCATCTCTTCAGGCCTCCTATTTCCTGAGACACAACAGTATTGAAACTAGGCCATCTAGCAACCCTACAATGGCTTCTAAGTGTTGAATTGTAAAGAAGAGTCCTACCTCTGTCACTTTAATTCAAAAGCTAAAAATGATTAAGCTTAGTGAGAAAGGAGTGTCAAAAAGGCTGAAAGCTAGGCTTCCTGCATCAGTTAGCCAAGTTGTAAATGTGAAGAAAAAGTTCTTGAAGAAAATTAAAAGTACTACTCTAGTGAACACATGAATGATAAGAAAGTGAAACAGCCTTATTGCTGATATTGAGAAAATTTTAGTGGTCTGGATAGAAGATTAAACCAGTCACAACATTCTTTTAAGCCAAAGCCTAATTCAGAGCAAGGCCCTAATTCTCTTCAAGTCTATGAAGGTTCAGAGAGGTGAGGAAGCTTCAAAGGAAAGTATGATGCTAGCAGACGTTGGTTCGTGCGGTTTAAGGAAAAAAGCCATATCCATAAAATACAAGTGCATGGTGAAGCTGCAGGTGCTGATGTAGGAGCTGCAGCAAATCATCCAGGAGATCTCGCTAAGACAAATTAATGAAGGTAACTACACTAAATAATAGATTTTCAGTGTAGACAAAACAGCCTATATTGGAAGAAGATGCAATCTAGAACTTTCACAGCTAGAAAAGAGTCAATGTCTGGCTTCAAAGCTTCAAAGGACAGGTTGACTCTCTTGCTAGGAGTAAATGCAGCTGGTGACATGAAGCCAATACTAATTTACCATTCTAAAAATCCTAGGCTCTTAAAAATTATGCTAAACCTACTCAGCCTGTACTCTTTAAATGGAAAAACAAAGACTGGAAACAGCACATCTGTTTACAACATTGTATACTGAATACTTTCAGCCCATTGTTGAGACACACTGCTCAGGGAAAAAAAAAGATTCCTTGAAAAATATTATTGCTTATTGACAATGGTCTCCCAAGAGCTCTGATGAAGGTGTACAAGACTAATGTTGTCATGCCTACTAACACAACATTCATTCAGCAGCCCATAGATCAAGGAGTAAGTTTTACTTTCAAGCCTTATTATTTAAAAAATGTATTTTGTAAGGTTGTAGCTGCCATAGATAGTGATTCCTCTGATGGAGGTGGGCAAAGTAAATTAAAAACCTTCTGTAAAGGATTCACCATTCTAGATGCCATTAAGAACATTTGTGATTCATGGGAAGAGCAAAATATCTACATTAATTGGAGTCTGGAAGAAATTGATTTCAACCCTCATGGATGACTTTGAGAGATTCAAAACTTCAGTGGAGGAAGTCACTGTAGATGTGGTGAAAATAGCAGGAGAACTAGAATGAGAAGTGGAGCCTGAAGATGGGACTGAATTGCTGCAACTTCATGGTAAAAATTAACAGATGAGGAGTTGCTTCTTGTGGAAGAGCAAAGAACATGAGGAATTTTTCTTGAGATGGAATCTATTCCTGGTTGATTGTTGAAATAACAACAGAGAATTTAGAATATTATATATGCTTACTTGATAATACTTACTTTAGAATATTATATATGCTTACTTGATACTTCAGTGATTGAGAGGATTGATTCCCATTTTGAAAGAAGTTCTACTGTGTGTAAAATGCTATCATTGCATGTTACAGAGAAATCATTTGTGAAAGGAAGAGTCAATCAGTGAGGCGGTGTGGCAAATTTCATTGGTGTCTTATTTTAAGAAATTGCTACAGCCCCCTCAACCATCAGCAACAACCACCCTGATGAGTTGGCAGATAACACTGCAGCAAGACCTTCCACCAGCTAAATTATTATGACTCACCGAAGGTTCTGATCATGGTTAGCATTTTTTAGTAATAAAGTATTTTTAATTAAGATGTGTACATTGTTTTTCAGGCATAATTTTACCTTACACTTAGTATACTGTAAACATAGCATTTTTTAATCTTTTTTATTGAGGTATAGTCAGTTTACAATGTTGTGTCAATTTCTGGTTTACCGCACAATACTTCAGTCATACATGAATATACATATATTCGTTTTCATATTCTTTTTCACCATAACCTACTACAAGATACCGAATATAGTTCCCTGTGCTATAGAGTATAAACTTGTTTATCTATTGTATACATATCAGTTAGTATCTGCAAATCTTGAACTCTCAATTTATCCCTTCCCACCCCCTTCCCCCCAGTAATCATAAGTTTTTGTTTTCTATGTCTGTGAGTCAGTTTATGTTTTATAAATAAATTCTTTTTTTTCCTGTAGATTCCACATATGAATGATATCATATGGTATTTTTCTTTACCCTTCTGGCTTACTCCACTTAGAATGACAATCTCCAGGGCCATTCATGTTGCTGCAAATGGCATTATTTTATTATTTTTTATGGCTGAGTAATATGTCATTATATAAATATACCACAACTTCTTTATCCAGTCATCTGTCAATGGACATTTGGGTTGTTTCCATGTCTTGGCTATTGTAAATGGTGCTGCTATGAACATTGGGATGCAGGTGTCTTTCTGAAGTAAGGTTCCCTCTGGAAATATGCCTAGGAGTATGATTTCTGGGTCATATGGTAAATCTATTTTTAGTCTTTAGAGGAATCTCCATACTGTTTTCCATAATGGCTGCACCAATCTGCATTGCCACCAAAAGTGTAGGAGGGTTCCCTTATTTCCACACCCTCTCCAGCATTTATCATTTGTGGACTTTTCAATGACGGCCATTCTGACTGGTGTGAGGTGATATCTCATTGTAGTTTTTGATTTGCATCTATAAAAATAACTATTAAATGCACTGGGAAACAAAAAAAAAGTGTGACTTACTTTATTGTGGTGGTCCAGAACCAAATGTACAATTTCTCTGAAGTATGCCTGTATTCTTTCCCCATTCAGTGTTTTTGGCACCTTTGTCAAAATTAATTGATCATAAGTGGGAAGGTTTATTTCTGTGTTCCTTTAGCTTTTGTTCATCTGGGAATATCTTAATTTCTCCTTCATCCTTGAAGGATAGTTTTGATAGATTTTTTTGGTTGAAATCTTTCATTGTTTAAAGATATCATCCTACTGCTTTCTTGATAGAATATATTTAGGTATGGATCTCTTTGAGTTTATCTTACTTGGACTTTGTGAGCTTCCTGGATGCATAGATTCACGTCTGTCTCAAAGTTTTGGGCCACTATTCCTTCAAATGTTCTTTCTGTATCTTTATATCTATCTTGTCTTCCTGGGACTTCTATAATATATATGTTAGTCTGCTTGACTATGTCCCACAGGTCCCTTAGGCTCTGTTCACTTTTTTCATTCTTTTTTTCTGTTCTTCAGGTTGAATACTTTCAATTGTCCTATTTTCAAGTTTACTAATTCTGTCTTCTGCTGATCAAATCTGCTATCTGTAGTAAAACTGCAGTTAATTTTTAAAAATTTCTGTTATTATCTTTTAAAGCTCCAGAATTTCTATTTGGTTTCTTTCAATACCTTCTATCTCCTTATTGATATTCTCACTTTATTCATATATAATTTTCATGGTTCCCTTTAATTTTTAATTTAATTTAATGTCCATGCTTTCTGAGCATAACTAATACAGCTCTTTTAAATCTTTGCCTAGTAAGTTCAATGATTGAATGTCTTCAGGGATATTTTCTGTCAATTTATTTTGTTCCTTTGAATGGCCATACTCTCCTGTTTCTTTGCATACTTTGTGATTTCTTTGTGGTTGTTGAAAACTAGAGATTTGAATAGTATAATATGGTAATTCTGGAAATCAGAGTTCCTCTCACCCCGGGGGTTTGCTATTCTTGATTTTTGAAGACTTGTGTCCATTCAGTGTTTTCACTAGAATTTCTTTAAATTCAAAGAGCTAACCCCTCCTCCTCTTTTAGTATGTTTGGGCTGCTATAACAAAATACCATAAACTACATGGCATATAAACATTAAACATTTATTAATCACAGTTCTTGAGATGGGGAAGTCCAAGATCAAGGCACTGACTGATTTACTGTATGGTAAGAGCAAGCTTCCTGGTTCACAAAAGGCCATGTTTTTGCTGTAACCTCACATGGAAGAAGGTTTAGGGAACTCTCTGTGGTCTCTTTTATAAGAATACTAGTCCTAGTCAGGAGGGTTCCACCCTCAGGACCTCCCAAAGGCCCCACCTCCTAATAGCAACACATTGAACATTAGAATTTCAAGCTATGAATTCTGAGGGGACAGAAACACTTAGATCAGAGCAACACCTCTCTCAGTATTTGAGGATTGGCTCAATGCTGGGAAACTCTTTAATACTTAGCCAGGCTATTTACAATTCTATCTTAGCCTTCACTTGCTGCCTTCACTAAGCTGATAGATCAGCTAGTGGTGAAAGCTTAGGGTCTTCTCAGGTCTGTATGAGCATGTGTCTTGCCATGGGTATGCATGTAACTTTCTAAATTCCACCATATACTCGAGGGTTTTTGGCTGCCCTAATTTCCCAAAGAAATCCTCTGTTTATTATCTGTAGTAACTCAGTTATGCTGTCTTGCTTCTCTGTGTTTAGTTATATTTAATAGTAAGCCCATTTTTACAGGGGCTTAAGCCATCAGAATTTTGAAAGTCTTAAATTGGGTATAATTTTATTCATTTTCTGCTAACTGAATCCAAGGGTTACCACCAAGCTGGAGCCAATTTAACATTTTTTGAGGCTTTTAACTAAATGCTAAAGTTTCAAGTTCAGCTTCTTCACCTGTTGATCCAGGGTGACCGGGTCCCAGTTTTAGTCTCCCAGCTCCAGAAACTTATTGCCATCTGCCCCAAAGAAAACCAAGCATTCTTTCCATTTCATCTCCTACTTTCATTTCAGTTCACTGTTCTTTTCATTATATATGTATAATTGTATGTGTTTTTGTACAGTATGTATGCATAGTCTTGTAGATTTCCTTTGTTTTACTATAATTCAACAATGTACTGAAAAAATGTGTCTTGTATTTTAGTGGGAGGACCTTTCAGAGTACCTCACCTGTCATCTTCTCAAAAAAGAAATCAGATGACTCACTTTACCTCAAATCATTTCACAATAGATCCATGAGTTAAAATTAGGGAATGTCTCCTATAATATGGCCTTAAAAACCTAAGAGGTTTTAGACACAAATTTGGAATCTAATAAGTGACTTACTGGTTGATTGCTAATTCTATACCAAACCTTTGATAGTCACTGATGTTTAATCATGTTCTAATGGAAAGATATCCCTTCTTGGATTGGAAGAATTAATATTGTTAAATTGGCCATACTACCCAAAACAATCTATAGATTTAATGTGCTCCCTATCAAATAACCCAGGACATTTTTCACAGAATTAGAACAAATAATCCTAAAACTTATATGGAATCCCAAAGACCCAGAATTGCCAAAGCATTACTGAAGAAAAAGAATGAAGCTGGAGGAATAACCCTCCCAGACTTCAGACAATACTACAGAGCTATAGTAATCAAAACAGCATGGTATTGGTACAAAAACAGACATATGGATCAATGGAAGAGAATAGAGAGCCCAGAAATAAACCCACATATTTTTGGAAAATTAATCTTTGACAAAGGAGGCAAGAACATACAATGGAGTAAAGACAGTCTCTTCAGCAAATGGTGTTGTTCTCCCAACAAACTGGACAGCAGCATGTAAATCAGTGAAGTTAGAATACTCCCTCACATCATAAACAAAAAATAAACTCAAAATGGCTTAAAGACTTAAACATAAGACAAGACCGTATAAAACTCTTACAAGAAAGCATTCATAGGCAAAACATTATCTGTCATGAATCTCAACAATGTTCTCTTAGGGCAATCTACCCAAGCAATAGAAATAAAAGCAAAAATAAACAAATGGGACTTAATTAAACCCATAAGCTTTTGCACAGCAAAGGAAACCATAAGCAAAATAAAATGACAACCTATGGAATGGGAGAAAATATTTGCAAAAGATGAGACTGACAAGGGCTTAATCTACAGAATATACAAACAGCTCATACAACTTAATAAGAAAAAAACAAACAACCCAATCCAAAAATGGGCAGAAGACCTAAACAAGCAATTCTCCAAAGAAGACATACAAACGGCCAATAGGCACATGAAAAAAATGCTCAAATTGCTAATTTTCAGAGAAATGCAAATCAAAGCTACAATGAGGTATCATCTCACACCAGCCAGAATGGATGGCTATCATTGAAAAGTCCACAAACAATAAATGCTGGAGAATGTGTGGAGAAAAGAGAACCCTCCTACACTGTTGGTGGGAATGTAGTTTGATGCAGCCATTATGGAAAACAGTATGGAGATTACTCAAAAGACTAAAAGTAGACTTACCATATGATCCAGCAATCCCACTCCTGGGCATATTTCTGGAGGAAACACTAATTCAAAAAGATACATGCATCCCAATGTTCATAGCAGCACTACTTACAATAGCCAAGATACAGAAACAACCTAAATGTCTATCAGCAGATGACTGGATAAAGAAGTTGTGCTATATTTATACAATGAAATACTACTCAGCTATTAAAAAGAATAAAATAATGCCATTTGCAGCAACATGGATGGGCCTGGAGATGGTCATAATAGATGAAGTAAGCCAGAAATACAAAGAAAAATACCATATGATATCACTTATACGTGGAAACTATAAAACAAAAAATAAAAAACAACAAAAACCCCACAGATGAACTTATTTACTAAACATAAACTGACTCACAGATATAGAAAATAAACGTATGGTTACCAGGGAGGAAAAAGGGCAGAAAGGGATAAATTAGAAGTTTGAGATTTGCAGATACTAATTAGTATATATAAAATAGATAAGTTTCTACTGTATGGCACAGGAACTATATTTAATATCTTTTACTAACCCATGATGAAAAAGAAGAAGAAAAAATATATGTACATATATGTATGACTGAAACATTATGCTGTACACCAGAAATTGATACAACATTGTTAACTGGCTATACTTCAATTAAAAAATAACAATTAAAATAAAAAAATAATAAAAATTACAATTTCTAAGTAAGTTCTTTGATGTTGCACATATGCTTCATGTCTTAAATAGTGATAGCAAGTGAAACTAATTTCTGAAATCTGACAACTAACATATATTACATCAATTCCTTGGGGAAAACACATAGAAAACATGGATTGATATAAGGTATTTTATCTTCCATGGTAAAATCTGTACTTATTTTGCATCAAAATAAATCTGAAAGCTGACGAAATTTCTCAGTATTTCTCTAGTTTCTGGTCCCTGTATTGGACACTTTGTACCAACATGATTAGTACCACAATCAAATGAACTTTGATGATATTTAACTAAACAAATTATTGATGCTTTAATATTAATACCAAGCTATTTACATTAGTGAGACAGGATAATATAGATAAGGGCACAGGCAAAGCTCGGATTTAAGTCCTATCTCTGTCACAAAAATATTATATTATTTTAAGGAAATCTCGTAACTTATAGAAGTGTGTTTATAATTTCCAATGCCTAAGGTTGAAGTTGGTATTCATTAAACAAAGTTTGTAAAACAGAACATACTATGCTTGATATACAGTAGGCCTTCAATAAATGGCAGTTACTATTAGCTATGAGAAGTTAATCATCATAAAATTGATGTTCACATCTGTTCACAATGGATCTTGAGGAGTTCTTTTTCTAGCAATTCCACTGTGATTTAAAGAGTAGAGTTTCTTCCCCAAACTCTCTGCTGCTAGAAATTTATCTTTTCTGGCAGCAGTTTTTCTCTAATATGTTCATTACAGAGTCACTATAATTCACTCTCTTATTAACAAGTATATCTCCACTAGGTAAGAAAACTCAGAATGCATAATATATGCATAAATACAAAATGCATAAAATGTAAGCTTTGCATATAAAGCTGAAGGTATGCAATGCCATATTATGCAATCAATTTGACATCTAATTAAAGCACTTACATTTTCATATACTTTCCAGATCTTGGCGATCACAGTCCAATTTGAAGACAAGACATAAACAAGATAAATACAATACCCTGTGTTAAGTGCTTTGATATATGGACACATAAAGTTACCTGGGGGCAGAGAGTTGCCCAATCCAATTAAAGAGCAAAATGGAAAGATTTACTCAAGGAGAGAATTCCAGGTAGTGCAAAGGAAGGTAAAGATGGGAAGTGGAGAAGAACACTGTATAAGAGAACATGAAAAACGAAAGCAGTGAAAAGAAATACTATTTTTGTTTCTTTAATACAAACTGTGAAACAGGAAGTGATGAAAAGGAAGGCTAAAGACAAGAGGTAGGAGCTACATCATTTTAAGGGCTTCAAGCTTTATCTTGTAAATGAGGAGCAGCAAATAATGAGGTTTTTTTTGTTTTTAGCTAAATATTCCAAAGCTTTTCTTGCCACAATTTGCTGTCCATTCTAAAAAGGACAAATACAATACGTTAAATTACACCTCAAAGTGATACTTATAAAATGTTGTCTATATTCCTATCCATTAAGGACAAGAAAAAAATCTAAATTGTTCATTTTGTATTCTCAAAGGAGTTACCACAAGACAGTAGAATGAAAATAAACCTCACTGACAAAAACAGAACAGGTTCATGTTGACCTCAGAAATCCACTCCACCCAGAAATCCACAAACACTCATAGCCTTGCCAACACTACCTTAAATTCACTAGGACTACTCTTACTGTGCCTGTTTATCAGTAGTAACCAAAAGAACCCCAGACTCTGAGGTCACTCTCATTTCTAGCACCCTAATCCACATAAGGCTCTGTAAATCCCTTTTGTCCTCTTTTATCAGCAAATAATGAGTTTTAAGTAGAGTGTTGACAGGGTTTTTTATTTACTTTTCATATGCTCACTTTCATAGCAGGAACAATCTGAATTTGAAGTGAAGTAGGGCAGAGTCAGAGAGAACAAAGGCCTAAACTTGATCTGTGAAAGTAGGGGTAGAGAAAAGTGGACTCAATCTAGATTTCTTTACCCCAAATAAAAATGATTGTAGTCATTTTCCCCCTTTTCTCTTTTCATACATATAAAAGCACTAGTCAAAAGCCCATTCAAAAATCTATGCCTCACAGGACTATTTTATCAAATTGTATTGATTGTATTCGGCATAGTCTAACTCAGACAAAGCAGAATATGCAGCACATTTGTTTAAAAAAAATCATTATATTTTAGAATAATCCTAAATTTTGACTGGTTTGTGATATTTATTGTGTGTGATATGTGTGACATGGGTATATGGAAAATTAGTGTTCAATAACTCTTTAATTACTAATCATCTTAATTTTCCTATTTTTGTGAAAAAATATGTAAAGGTAAATTTACACGAAATTTTTGAAACAAATGTTGTAAAAGGCTTAAATATGACATATACAAATTCAACATTTATTTATTTGAAAGTAATCTCATTTTAGAGGAAGACATTAATCTCTTCTATCCTAGAAGGATTACACACTGTAATATTATACTGATATATTTTATTACAGAAGATAATATTCCAAGACTCTGGACTAGACCATTCAAAAATGAGAAGTGCCAGCCTAGAGAATTCCCTAGGTTCATCCACTTTGCTGCCAGCATGAGGTTAACAGTTTCAAGTTGTACAAAGGCTCATATTTTAGAGACAGGGGAGGAGAGGTGCCTGGAGACACAGTAAGATATTGATGGAATTGATAAAAGCTTTCAGCTTTGTTTTATTTTTCTATGTCTTTTATATCTGCGCACTGGTCTTCGCCTTTAGGGGACTACTGCTATGTAACAATGACAGATCATATATGGCACTACCAGTGTTTTACTGAAGGGAAAAAAAAACTACATAAAATGAAAAATGCATCAAATATTGAAACTGTAACACAACAGTACAAAACTGTTGATTCTTTTTTGTCATTTATTCATGCATAGATACTGGAGGATATAATTTAAATGTCATAATACATATAAATTATCAACTTGAACTTAAAGATTTTGAAGAAAATGCTTGCAGATATTGTTATTGGCTTTAGGAAGATATTCATTACAAATCTGTATATGTTATGTTGTGTATATTGAAAAAATAAAACAAATATGAATGTGGTTTATTAAAGTGAATTTAATAAGAAGTACTATTTTGCTGGTTTTGTCCTTTATTAATAATGAAGTCAGCCTGATCCAGGATATCTATCTCTCCGTTTATTCATCTATATCTATTTTTATACAAAGAATCTTTGACTTGAAGCTTTATTTTTAAAATGAGATTAGTTTAAGATGACTAAACATATAAGATGGTAGTGAGAATCAGATACTGTACACTTTTATATATAATGAGCCATACAGTGGATTCTATTTGCCATCCTCAGTTTATCCTCATTATTTTTCTTATGATACCAAAGAGGAAGGATGCAAGATACTAGCTTCTCAGTTCATGGTCTTTAATCATTAATTTCATTTTTTATGTAGTTTCTTCAAGTATTATTAATTAGTGGGTCTTTATCAGTTAATATCTATGAAAGACCTTCTTTACCTCCAAAATTATCTTCTTGAGTAAGCAATTTAGGTAGGAGCTCAAGAAGTTAGGATGTAAGAGAAATTATTTGCCACTAAACCCATTGCTTGCCACAGCTATCCAGGAAGAAAGGTTCCTGGTCCATAAGTAAATAGTCTTTGGGGCAAGTGATTGGGGTAAGAGTAAGGAGAGGTAGTTATACTGTTGTTCCTATTTTGTGAACTGCACTTCAATTAATAAGCCTCTTTTTAAAATTTTGGATGTTACATTGAAATACAAATCAGATAATGTAAGTCCTCTACCTAAAACTCTCAATTTTATTTCTATAAATTTGTATTTAGAGTCTCCTCTTTACCAGACACTATTCTAATGTTGAGGATACAAACTTTCCTCCCTTGACTGGGGTAATATACAAAAGATAGAAAAGTAGCATATAATATAATGTCTTATAACATAAGGTCTTCAAATATAAGTGTTACAAGGAGCTATAAAAAATAAAGCAAGGAGATAGTGATGGAAGTGGTCAGTGATACAGGAGTAGAGAAGGTGACATTTAAAAGATATGAATGAAGTAAGAGAGCAACTGCTTAGGTATCATGCTTTGCATTACATTTTTGGATGAATCCCATAGGGACCTGTATGAACTGGGCTCTATTCAGATCTACAGCCTCCATTTCTTCCATTCTCCTCCTTATCCACTGTGCTACAGGACTCCTGCCATCTTTCTTTGTTTCTAGAAGACATCAGGGTCTTCACAGGCCTTTACAAGCACTTTTTCTTCTTCCTATTCTCTTCTTTGCATTATGTCCCTTGTCATCTTTCAACATTGGCTTAAATTTCACTTGCTCCAAGTCTTCCCTGACAATTCTAAGCAGCCTCACTTTTATTCCATCCAGAGTGTTTCCTTCAAGTTGTTACTGCTAATTTCTGTGTTTACCCTTTTATTTTCTATTTAACACTAGCTGGAAGCTTCCTAAAGGCCAGAAATTTGTCTTTTTAATTTTTTAATCTATTGTGGACCCAGTTTTCTATTAAAAAATGTAGGATTTCCCCAGAAAATTTTAGGATTTATAACATTAATTTTCAGCTTGTCACCCCAAGATATATGAAGCCTTATGTGGTTGTTTTGGACACTAGAGATCATCACACACTGAGAGTTCATAAGGAGAATATGAAAGATATCCTAACAGAAAAAAGGGTATAACTACCATATCAGGTATCTTAGAATTTTGCTCCCTCCCATCTTTCCTTTTCTCTGGTATCATACAATGTAATTGGGTATGCTGTTAGGTCAAGAGGGGGCAGAAATTCAAGGAAGATATGTAATGCTGAGCAAAGGTATTAGACAGAATTGTACACTGATGATAGGTATTCTATGTGACTCTGGTTTATGAAGATAATCACATCATCCAAGTGACTTTCCTCCACACTGCTTAGAGATTCTAGAAGCTCAAAGAAAAGTCATACTAAGAATGGCAAGGGCTGGATACCCAAGTATATTATGGCAGTCCTTCTCTCTCCTCACTACCTAGCTACAGCTATTGCTAAGGGACTGGGCAGCTGAGGGGGGAAAAAAAATAATGTACTAGAATGATAACCATGGTTCTTATAAACTCCAAGGCTGTCACTAAGATAACCTTCTATTTTGCAGTAAAATATCACTGGGGCAGGAAGCAAAAGCTCAAAGCTCTCTCTAGTTCCTTTTTCAAGCTCTCTTGGTAGAAGCCTATTATGACTTCTTAGAAACATCTGCTTGATAGATTCTGATGACTAGTATCAGCCAGGAGTCTCTACAAGAATATTCCAAGTTCTGAAATGTGTGAGAGCATATGTTATCTACACAGTAGGAAGCTAAGATCAAACTCTGGTGAAGGCATTGTGCCTCAACACACTGGGTACGTGGTTGTGGTGGTGATGGTGGCAGTACTAGCTACAGCAGTGGCAGCGGTAATATCGTTATTATTAACATTTTTTGAACATGTACTATATTCCAGACTCTGCTCTAAGTATATGGCATGTATTATCTCATATAATCTTTCTAAGAGCCCTATGAGAGAAGCATTCTTATTTCCATTTCACTATTGAGAAAACATAAGCCCATGTAAGTTAATTTCTTGGTGATGATCTGTGATTAATTATTATTATTAATACTGTTGTTTTCCTAATACTTATCTTCCAACTAGGCAGTTCTTAAACAAGAATAATTCTTATCCACTCATCAAATTTGGACTAAATCATACCTTTCCAAATATCCTATTACCCATTCTTCCACAGTAGTAGAATTTTTAGCTGGTATGAAGCTACCCTAAATAAAGACTATATTTTCCATCTCTCTTATAACTAAGTATGACTCAGGAATCTTTCATAAGAAATGGCTCGCATTTGTCCTTTGCCCTCCTCCTTTATCACTTTCCCCAACCTGCTGCCTGGAATATGTGACACACCATGCTGAAACCTGACCTGAGACACAATATTGGAACTTGGGGGCAAGGGCCACACCCTAGAATATGATAGTGAGTTAGTCTATGTCCCTGAGAAATTACTAGAGCAGAGCCACCACATATCTTGAACCACATATCTATCTTGTTTAGGTCCCTCTTGTTACGGGTTTTCTTTCACTGACAGATAAACCTAATCCTAACTGATAAATCTGTGTATCTTAGTACTTTTTATTAAACCTTTCTTTGTCCAGCTTTTTATTTTCCTCTCCTATGTCAACCCCCAAAAGACTTTATTTGGCTGCATGAAGTATGCCAATTGCCACCAGTTATATTGATCACTTAATATTTATGCTTAATTATCATGTAGTACATCTCTGATTTGCATATCAATCAAAAACAATTACAACGATGAGGTTAAAATGGCAGGGACACCCAATAGTTTGTAATGGGTGGAGTACTAAAAACAAACCAAAAAAACTAAATTAAAGTACTTTACATTTTACATACTTTGGCTCCTTTTTCGGTAAGAATCAGAGAAGTTCCTAAGAAATGTTAGTACACATATAAATAAACCAGTGATTGTATTTTATGAACATAAAACCTAAAACATTTTGGAAAATAGTATATGCGTTATCTAAGAACAATGAGTTAATCTCTTCCAAGTACTTACTACTAAGTACTCTGTACGCATTACCTCATTTACTTCTCTTAACACTGAGAAAAACATGCTATTATTATTCACATTTTATAGATAAAGAAACTGAATTTCAGAGAGGTTAAATAACTTGATCAAAGTTATAAGCTGGTAAATTCAAAATCAGTATTTGAACTACAAATGTGACCCAGTTTTATGGGCTCTACCACTAACCTTTCCTTAATCTAACCAAGAAAAGGAACCATACAATCTGAGAGGAATTTTGATTCTTCCTACTTAGGTCCTCACTATACATTCTTACAAGGAGAAGCAGGTTAGAGAGAGCAGGAACAGAAAACTAGCTAATTTATAAGCTGCTCTTTCACTCATTCAGCATTACAATTTTGTTTGGAGAACTATGGTGCATACATGCTTAGATGTATCACTCATTTTTAGTCAAATAGAAAGACAATCCAACCTTCAGAAATATCCATAATATGAACCCTCTATTAGTCCAGAGCACATTAAAAACAACTTTTTATAATAAAGAGTATCTGTGATCTGTGGCGATAGAGAAACATTGAAAGGAAAGCCAGCTATGTATAAAAACATGATATATCTGAATGATGTGTCAAGCATAAAGATATAAAGTGAAAAGCCATTATTCATGGCTTCTTCAAAAAAAAAAAAGAAAGATATACTTACAACCTTCAAAAGTGTATCTCAGAAAACATCCATTTATAATTTTATTTTCTTGTTTATATGTTAGTTGGGAGTAGAACTGCATTATTTTAATTTTTTCCCCAAATTTCTCATGTAAGTTTATGTTTTATATAATGGATAAGTAGGAAATACTGCAGAAATCACACTTTAGGTATGAATTTTCTTTACTGCACTTCCTTCATGTCCTCTTTGCCTTTATCTTTATGATTATGCATTTCTACCAGAAATGGTTTCACTTACCTTATTTGTATTCACTGCTGTGATGACCCAGACACACTGGGCATTGCTGTCATACTGGAATGGAAAGTTGGGAGACGTAAAGGTTCCACTTGGTCCCTGTAGATTAGAGCCACATGTCTTCACTAAAAGAGAAATTGCATTTTAAAAGATGAGCATATACCACATGCAAAATCACAGACATAAAATAACTTGCAAATAGACTTTCAAGTCAAAATTGCACAATAATAACCATTTAAAATATATATTAAGGCATTCTAATGTCACTTATCAAAATGAGAGTGTTTTTTACACCCTGAAGTTCAGAAGCTCATATTCCCACATTAATCAAAAACTAGTTATGAATAAAAGTGAGGCATGATAAATTGTCCTCTGACTGTAAATAGGTTAGTTTATTAGAGAGAGGTTATATTTATTCAATACTGTGTTAACAAAAAATCTACAAAGAGAAAGAAACACAGCCTTGGATTGATTAAGCAATCTAAATAGTGTTTTCCTTTTTATTTACTAAGTACACTAGGACTCTTAATAGCATAACTGAGACATCAACATTAAAACTACCTTTTCTGTTGAGTTTATTATTGTAAATTAGACCATTCAGACTACAAAAAGAGCTACAATGAAATAATTTTAATGAATTCCCACAAAAGTTAAGTGTTGTGATATTTCCTCAGTTTGCTAACCCTTCTTTTCTATAGTTAACAAAAAATTTAGTGACCACACTGTATCTGTGTCTTAACTTCCTTCTTGAGCACAACAAAAGTTTCCAGGTGGCATTACTTTGATATGCATTTCCTTGCCCCATTCCGTGAAAATACTGCCTAAGTCATCCTTTTCTAATCCACCAATAATAATCCATTGTATTTTAAGTCAAGTTCAATTAAATGTAGATTTTCACGTGCCCTTAAGACTTTACATATAATCACTTTAAGATCAATTTATGGATATCACTAAAGTTTGTTTGCCTTGTCCAAGGTTACTGAGCTGTTAAACAATTATAATCAAGATTTGAGCCCAGGTCTTCCAACTCAAGGTCTTACGTTTTTATCATTAAACATGTGTCTCTCTAGTATGTTAAATAGAGTTTTCTTTACTAATTTTATTTCCCTTTAGCTTATATTTCAGCAAAAATATATTCCAGACAACTCTGTGGTGATTTAATGGTTATTTTTAATTCTCTCTTGTTTGTGTCTGATTTCTGTATTTTAAACAATAAAACTATTATTTTATAATAAGGATAAATTAATAAATCATATTTTCTTCCTTCAACATTAATTACTGATCTTTCTTTTTCCATTTACTATTCAACTTCCTGTTAGTCTTCTATGCTCACTACTCCATTTTCTTCTCCCCCATTCACTCTTTTTTCCCCACAATTTCCATAGTATAAATACTTTTGCTGATTTTAAACTACCAAAGCTTTACCAAGGCCTCACAAAATTTCTGAATATTTAACAATTGGTTCTTTTTTTCCAACTGAGATACAGTTGACAACACCATGAAAGTTTGAGGTGTATAATGCCATATGATACACATATGTTGCAAAATAATTACTACAATAAGGTTAGTTAACACTTCCATCATCTCATGTATTTACCAGTTGTGTGCATGAGCGTGTATATGTGTGGTGAGACTGTTTAAGATCTATTCTCTTAGCAGCTTTTAAGTATGTGATACAGTATTATTAATTCGAATCACCATAGTGTACATTATATCCCCAGAAGTTATACATCTTATAACTGAAAATGAGTTTCCTTTAATCAAACACCTTCAGACTGGCTTTTGGCAACTACCACTCTACTCTTTGTTTCTGAGTTTGTGAGTTTTAGATTCCACATTACACTGTAACTTCTTATAAGTCTTTCATGTTCACTACCACATTTTTTCTCCCCCCATTCACTTTTGAGAGTATTTCAGTCTGAGTTCTCTCATTTCAGTGCTGAAATTGCTTTCACAGTGCCAGAAATGACCTCCTAATTGCTAAATCTAATAGTATTTCTTCATTGTTTTCCCCTGGAGACTTAATGTCTCAGCAGTAATGAAAAGTACTGATAAAAAAATAAACTTTGTTTGAAATTCTCTGCTTTCCCTTGCACAGTCCTGAGTCTCTTGATTCTTGGCCTATTAGTTTTGAATAGTTATACTCCATACCCTGTGTTCTGGTTCTATTTTTTTTTTTCCATATGACCTTGAAGTAGCATAAATTTATTCAGTAGCCTATTTTCTTTGTTCAATGATGTCTCTGAATAGTTAATCCAATTCACTTCTATGACTACAATGGTTATTTCTGTGTTGATAATTCTCAAATCTACATCACCATTTTTGCCATCTCTTTGGATTTCTAGAGTAACTTTTTCTTTGTCTGCTGGAAATTCCATGAACTATTTTAAAGAAGTGCTTAATGAAATCTTACTTAACTAATTCCTCTAACTCTATCCCATACATACATAAGTACTCCTCAAGATCTATGTATTCCACTTCTGAAACACCTTACTTCTTTTCGTTTCTTCCCAATATCCAGTGTTTCATCCTCATCTTTTTTCCTAGACTAGAAATAGCTGCTTAAGTCCTTTTCTATAATCCATTTTCACTCTCTGTTCTGTCCTCCTAATACTACTATACTTATCTTTCTAAAGTATACATTTGACTATTTCACTTAATTGCATAAAAACTTGATCTGTTTCCTACAGGATAAATTACAAACTACCTAAAATAGAATAGAAAATAATTCTGTAAGGATACAGATTTTATTTCCAATACAATTTCTTGCTATTTTGTACACTCATACACTCAAACTGTGCCAGAAAAAAAACAAAATCCTTTCTCTGCCTGGAATATACTACACTCTTTATACTTTTCCACTTTTTCCATGTTTTTCTCCAAGTCTAAAATGTTATTCCTTATTACATTTGCCTGCAGAAAATCTATTCATTTAAACAAAGTCAAAGTGATGTGCAACTTCTTTCTATAGGAAGTGATCACTCAGGGTTCTGTAATAGATTGTAGTCCTCACAGCACATTATTTAAGCAGCATATCCATAAAAGTGCTTAAGTGCTAGTGATCTGATAGAGAATGCAGTTTAAACATTCAAGAACTTTATAGCAGTAAGAATTTGAAGTAGACACAGCTTTCTAACTGAACATACTGCTTCTCTGAATGGTATTTACTACTCGGTAATTCTCTGGCAAGCTTTATTTTCTAAAATGTACAAATACTTATGGTCCTTAATGGACAAGACCTTGTTTATCATCTCTGTTCATTAACTCTTAGTGCATTGGCTTTCATGATGTAGAAATGTTTACTAAAGGAACAAATGTACAAGTACTTTGGCACAGCTCTTAAATGGACTGTAGAATGTGTGCTAATGAAGAATCCTTGGAAATATGTTTCAGACTGTCTATTTTGAAAACAATTTTCTTTTCATATAAAAACAAACATAAAACATAAAAACAAAAAACCTCATAAAATGACAAATAAGAATCACCCATAAATATGTTGGTCTTCTTGACTGCTTTCATCCAAACGAAAGAGTTAGGTTGTATTTTTGCACACGTTTTCTTTTTGTCGGTATAGTTATTTTCACAAAATTCTTGTTTTATGTGTGTGTTTGAATGTTTTAAGAAACTGAGCTAATTCTAAACATATTCCTCTGAAACTTTTTTCCCCTTCATGTATCATGAATACTGTTCTATATCAGCATATGTAGACTTATTTAACAGATTTAACAGTCGAAATAGTAGCTGATGGAAGTATTGTATATTACTGACAGCCTTCAACTATGAGAACATCACATGGTAATTAGGGAATTTCCTTACTCCTGGGTTTGGGAATGAGGAGAACTACCATGTGAAAAGAAATGCAGCAGATGACCCATAGCAACCAACATATAATGTAACTAAATGGGAAAATGACTTAAGCCACTGAGATTTTCTGGTTGCTTATTGTAACAGCACATGCTAGTGAAAGACTGTTTTATGCCACTGAAAGACTGTTCTAATTTTTTCAGCTATAAAACATCATGAATAGAGATCTTGGTACCTATAGCTTCATATTTGTGCTTTTTATTTGTGTTATTATTGTAGAATGAATTCTTAAAAGGCTTACTTAGCTACAATATGTGAGCATTTTAAAATTTGATAAGTATGTGTAAATTACTCTTCACAGTTTTGTTCAGCATATGCTCAAAAATGGAATAAAGGAGAATAGGTCCCCACATTCTCACCAAAATAATATCAACTATTTGTGCTTTTTTTCATTCTGTTAAGTATGTCAATGATGCTTTAATTTCCAATTTTCTTCATTAGTATGGCTTACCAAAAGTTTTTATTGTTACTTCTCTTTTGCTCTGATTTTTCTGTTCATGTATAATTTTTTCTAGTTTCAGTTGTCATTTTCTCATTGTTTTATAGCTGTTTCCTGTATGCTATCAATATTAACCATTGTTATGCATGTTGAAAATATTTCCCCAGTCTTTTTTTTTTAATTTGTTGACTTTGCTTTAAATTATTTTTCCCTGAAAACTTTTAAAAAAGTTTCTGCAAATCTGTCAGTGTTTTCCTTTAGGGTACCTGCGCTTTATGTCTTGGTTAGGAAAGGTTTCTTCAAACCTAGGTTTTGAAAAGATTGAAAATATCACCTGATATTTAATTCTCATACTTTTATAATTTAATAATATCACTATATTTAAAATTTTCATTTATCTGGAAATTATTTTTATATGGTGTGAAGTAGGGGAGATAATTATATTTTCCAATATGTGGATATCTATCTTCCCCAGCAGCATTTGTAGTAAACTCTGTTTTATTCCCCACCAATTTAAAATACTATTTAAATTATATCATGTTTCTCTCTCTCTCTCTTTCTCTCAGAAATTTACACATGGATCTGAGCCAGTATTTTTGTATTGATTCACTGACCTATGATTGTTCCTCTGCAAGCACCATATTGTTTAATCACTTTTAATATAGATATTGCAAATTTTGTTGCTCAATTTCATGATTTTCTTTGTTATTCTTGAGCACTTATTTCTCCATGAACTTTAGATATGTCAGTTTGTAAAGTTTAAAAAAGATTAGTAGTCTTACTGAATTATATTGCACTCATACATTATTTGGATACAAATTTTCTTCTTCAATGGAGCTTTAATAATGCAAAAGAGAAAGATAAATGAGATTACAACAGATGCTCATAAAATGTTTGATAAGCAGTGATTCCTGATTTAAGTTTTAAGAAACATAGAAATAGTAGAAAAAGGAGAAAAATTTCTAAATGTAACAATGAATGTATGAAATTAAATGAAGTATTAGATTATACAATAAAATGTGAAAACTTGTGTCATTAAAGGTAAGAACAAAACATAAAACATGGATGCTCACAATTTGTGACAGCATTGAACAATGTCTTAGAGGATCTAGATAATGCAATAAACTATGAAAAATTTGGAAAGAATTACAAAATTTAAAGAAATAAAAAAGTATTTTTTTTACTTATACTATGCTATTTGCCTACTTAAACACAAGAGATTTAATAATTTATCTACAATATATATACTATGTTATATTTAAGAGTCACATAACCTGGCTTTGAAGAAGATATGTATGTGAACATTTAAAGTTTATTTTTATAGCAAAAATAATCAGCAATTCAAAGGGAAAGATCCAATTCACACAAGTAACAAAATAAATATGTAATTTTGAAAAATATATTTGGGGAGAAAGATACAAGACTTCTATAAAGAGAATCAGAAAGAAAACTTCTGAAGGAAATGAAATAAAAACTGTATAAGTGAAAAGGTTATGTTCTGGGCGGGAAGGCTTATCATTATAAAGACGTTAACATCCTGATTTCAGCAGTTTAAAATGAATTGACAAAAAATAGCTAATTTTTCTATATTCTCTCTATATATGATTATCTTAGCTCTTGGTGCCTTTAACAGAGTTATTTTACAATAATCTGTATGTTTTATTCATGTGCCACGTATGTTTTCAAAAAGGTAGAGAAGAATGGCTAATTTATCCTTTTACAGTTTTGTTTTAGAAGTAAAATGAGCCAATATACATGAAGACATTGTAAGATACTGTTACGAGGATTATGCTGTTTCAGGAAAATTATGTAAGTATAGTAGCAGAAGCCAAAAAATCACCCCAAGAGTCTCTATCAATATAGTACTATTCATTCCTCTGGTCAAACACATATGGTTAACTATGCTTTGAAAAATGCCTATGAAAAAGGTTAAGTATAAAATATGCCTTGGTTCAACTGTAACCTTCAGGCATTTAGATTTGTGCTGGATATAATGTTTCAACTACTCAAGTAAGACAAGAAGACATTTTATTTTTGGTTGAGTAGGAAAGTTACAATTCACAGGTTAAATATTATTTTTTTCATGGAATATACCAACTGGGTACTATCCGTAGTGGTCTCTGGGTCTATTGGGCCCTGAAATACCTCTTTCACTTTCTCCTTCTGGAATCTTCATGAATTTTCCATAACATTGATGGGCTTTTGTGATCCTGTTCCAACATACACTCAGGATTTGAAAATTCCATAAAGCTCTTTCCACTCACTTTTATGTAATTCCTTAAACACACTGAGAATGTTTGCACTTAAGTTCTTAGTACTTGCTTTTTTTTTTTTTTCTCACTTTGTATAGGTTTCCGCTCAAGTAGTTCTTAATAAATGGTCTATTCAGACTAATCTATTAAAATTTTAGATTTTTAAGTATCATCTTACTTTACATAAATATGCAGAGATATCCATATTTACACACAGTATACACACACATATATGTATATATATGTATACAAACATATATACACATATATACCATTGTTTACTGTCACTTTTTCCCTATTAGAATGACAACTTTATGGAGCAAGGGTTTGGTTTTGTTCACCATGGTGTCTCCAGTGCTTAGAATAGTGTGTGGCACATAGTAGACATTCATTAAATATATGAGTAATATGAATAAATAAATGATTAAAATAAGGAGAGTCATAATGAAGATTTGATTTATTTTCTGGTTTGTATTTTCTTTTTGCCCACTTTTTGGATACAGTGGCAACTTAACCTGCAACCCTTTGGTAAATATTCTCATCTACCAAGTATTCACTAAAATCTCTGTGAACATTTAAGTCTTATTGTCTGTTGCTCTAAGGCTGTGTCTTAGTATGTTGGAAGATTTTGAGCAAGTGACAATTCTTTGTTATAAGGGATATGATAGCCTACGTCTTTAAAGGAGTCATTAGGATGAAGTTCAAATAGCTTTGTAGTTTATGTATCTGTCTGCAACTATCCTTGCATCTTCACCTTACTTGGTGCTCACACTTGAGCAAATCCAAAACATCTGAATCTCATTCTTTCCCCTGTAAACTTAGACAGTTAGACTATATCACCCATACTCTCTGATAGGCATAAAATTATTTTACAGTTGCTTTATGCAGCTATCTGTGTGCTTTTAATGGCCTTTCCCAATATGGACAATGAAGTTAGTAGAGTCTGGGGTTATGCTATTGTTCAATCAAGCCTTTTGTTATTAAAATTGTTTGATGGTATATGAAATATGGAAAATGATGGAGTTTTTAGTGAAAAAAAATCAGTCTGAATTCAGATGTATTTGTAATATTTCCCTTTTATTTTCCCTGTGAGTTAACACTGTGATCTTATCCTAGCAGAAGTATTTTCATTTATATTTTTCAATATCCATAGTGACTTCTTTGCTCATTATCCAGGGATGAAGATAAAAGACTCATAGTGTTACATTATCTCTGAAAGTAACTTGGCATTGGCCATGTAATAAACTATATTTTTTATGCTACACAAGAGGTGGTAGACGCAGCAGGTGATATTAATTTTAACTTAGTAGAGTATCTACTGATCCTAGAAATTTTAACTTATAATTTAGAAAATTAAATGTTCTGATAAGGTGTGACAATAAATGTATATAACAATGAATAAGTATGAACAGCCCAAACTTTGTGAAATTTACCAGGTCAGAATGGCTTAGACTATGAGAGATATACCAACAAAAGACTTATTTGTTTAAGGGTTTCTGATAGGGCCGTGTGAGGTAGAACAAGAGATATTGCTAGGAAAAAATATAAAATGACTAAAACTGGATAAGTGTTGGTACTTAATGATGAACAACTTCTAATATTCAATGGGAATTAAACATGGAGAGACATGATGTAGCTACTTCCCAGACACAAAAGGGATTATCCTAATCTCATAGAGGTAGACTAGGGCAACTGCTACTCACAATCTCTTTCTGATCTGTCTTTGCCCAAATACCATCACTGTAACTGAACTCTATCCTTACTATCTACACTTTGAAACAAGGTTCATAGCTTGTGTTTTTATTATGACATTTGATTAAAGCAGAAAGTGGGATGTTTGTTAGACTGATTTTAATTATTTTCTCTCCAAAAGACAAAAGGTTGTCTCCTGGGACTGAGTAAAACCCAGGAGGGGAAAAATAGAGTGGTAATAGTGTGTCCAGTCATTGAATCATAATTTTTAAAATGTAACTTTATTTTAGATTCCAAATAGTGAAGTAGTGAAGCAAGCAAAATATATGTTATAAATAAGAAACACTCAATGTTTGTTGTTTGAGAAAATCAGACTTACTATAGTTTTGGAAACTTCAGTAAGAATACAGCACTTAACCTAAGAATTTAAAGAATCTTTCATTCAAGCAAAAAAAATACATATATATATACACACACACAAACACACATGTATGTGTGTACTAAAATTAAAAAAAAAAAAAGACTTTAACCAAAAAAAAGAAATGAAGGGTCCTGAGATCTTGGGGGTCATCTGTTCTCATTCACCCATTTTTACAGATAGTCACTGAGGTCCAAGGGGTACTCAGGATCACAGAGCAGAACTAGTACTTGAAGCTAACCAGTGTTCCCCCATGCCCATGAGTTGGCATTTCTGCTGAGGAGGCTGAGTTTTCCACAGAATAACTCTGATTGTAGCAAATACACTGGAAGATGAAATAACATAAAGCCTTGGAGTTTTTAAAAGGAGACTTATTCCTGAAAGGACCTAGGAGAAAAGAGCTTTTTAACTGAGGGGAAGAAAAAGAGTTTATCACATAAAACTTTCTGTATCAATGATATGAACTCATATTAAGCTTATATTATAATCCGATATAAATTGATAAAATATAAACTGATATCATAGCAATATATGAGTAATGCCACAAAGCACAATTAACATTTTTTTATTATTTACTGATCAAATATCTTCCAGATCTAGAAACAAATATGATCTAACAGTTAAGACCTTTTGTTCAGTGAAAGTAATCATCATATTGCTCACTGAAAATAAAAATAAACTTTCATATTCCAATGTGATATTTTGGATAAATTCTACCTACTAAATTTAGATATATTTTTAATTCATTTGTGAAAGTTCAATGCTGTACAATACTTATTTTGAAATTCTCACATTCCACAAGCATTAAATGAGTCTATATTCTGTTTGATATACTGTGCTGGACACTGGAATTGGGGAGGTAAAGAGGATAGTCAAGGTGTCTGTCCTCATGGAGTTTACAGTCTAGAAGAGAAATGAAATACTAAACTAGTAGATAAAGTTGGATTCACAAGATCTATGGGTGTAACAGATCAGTAAACACTGTGGCAGTAGATAACAGATTAAGAAAGACTATTCATAGGAAATGACATAGAAAAATATATTGCTTTATTTCTATGTTTTGTCAACAACCTCCTCCCAGCCACACCCACCAGTATTTTGGGACTTTTTCTCCTATTGCTCCTGCAGAAACCTTATAAAGAACAAACTCATTATACTCACATTGAGAGTGAGTATATACGCAATAACAAGGTGTTCATTTCCATGTAACACTTCATGAGACATTATCTTTTAAAATTAATATGTGATCATTACTATTAGAGATACTCTAATGGAAATGCTTTAGGGACATTCTAAAGGAAAAAAAAGCATCCCATGTTTGCAGATGTATATGATTTGAAAATACAACAATATATTGATAAAAAATTACTTTGAGAAAATAAAATGGCTCAAGAAATTAAATAATATCTAAGACAGAAGTTATAGAAGGTACAAAGATTGTATCAGCTCAAACAGGAAATAAATACTTCAAAAGTTGTGAAAAGTATTTTATCAATCAAGGTGAGATATTCTTAGGGAAGAAATTGGTAACCCAGTAAGAAAAAAATGCTCAGAAAATGAAAACTTTGGAAATTAATTTTCAACTGATATCAGAAAAGATTTACTGTAAAAAATGAATAAAGCTTGATAGAAATTTATTATCAATGTGGACAAAGGAAAACAGGATAGATGAGAAGACCACGGAACTGGAGTGTCTATTCTCTTAGTGGACATAAATAAATGAAAATTGTGGAATTTTCACAAAGAAAATAATCTTCATTAAATAAGATACAGATTTATGAGTCTAGTATGAGAAGTTTTGTCTTTCTGCATGATATTTGGCATGTCTTGAAGGACAATGTTCAACCACACTTTCTCTTGTATTTTTTTCTGGGAAGGAAACTCCTAATAGTTTGGAAAGTTTTACACAAAGTATTTTTATTATGAAGAGAAATTCTACATTGGAGTTTCCTTTATAACATTCTAAACCCAAAAGTGTAGATTTAAGTAACCCTTTGAAATATGGTTATAGCACTTTCAATATGTCAGAATTTCATTTTGTTCTTATTTTATGTTTTAATAAGTGTTTAATATAGTATATAATGTCATCTACCTGAAAAAATGTTCAATTATTAAACTAAGACCTGTTATTAAACTTCAGATAAACAGGTATAGAAACAGTTCTCTGAATCAATTAGAATTCTGATACTATTGACTGTTGGTCATGAAACACACAGACGAAAACACACGCACACACACACACACACCAACCTGAAGGTGAATGATAAAACCTATTTAAATCAGTGTCTGGAACTATCAATAAGCAGTTCAGTTTAAAAACAGTTAATTGGACATCCTAGTCTCTATGTCTTCATGAGACACTGATAAAATGTCAGAAGTGGAGTAACAATTAGGACTAATCTTCAAATACATCTCATTGTCATCTGCATAAGAATGAAAGTCTAATCCATGTCTTTACTAAAAGAAGTATGTAAATATGGAATAATAATGAAATGAACCCAAAGCAGGGAGCTGGAAAACAGACGAGAAACTATGAAAGGGACAGAATTAAAATCAGCAAGAGGCAGACTGCACAGGATCAGATAAATTTGATTAAAATCCAGCAAACGCAATTCCTATTAAAAATAAACGTACAGATGTTCAAGGCAAAAAAAAGTAAGCAAATAATTTTTTTCTTCCCCTAGTTCTTGGTTGTTAGTAATTTAACCTATTCCTGGAGGTCATGTTTACATACAATGCAGCCTCTCTTTGTGCTTTGTTTCACTGAAACATCCTATTGTTATGTGGTTGAGAGCAGATATGGCATTTAGTCATTATTAGAAATGATTTATATAAATTAATCATTTGTTATGCTTTTTGATTACAAGAAAATTGAATTTAATCTAGGTTTGTAAGAGAGACAAATTAGGTGGTAGGGTAGAATGATCTGAATTATCACGCGCAATATATGTAGAAACCATAGTGTTCTTACGGTAATCGGCGGGTAAAGGAGGTGGAAGAAAAATGGGAAATCGGAAGAAGAGAAAGGAATAAGAAGATGATGTGGGTAGGAAGATGGTGTGAAGAAATCAGGGGGAAAAAAACACTTGAACAACTAGTTAGACAAAGAATTTAACAGATGAGAGTATGTAATACTCAAGTTGTTTGCCTACTTTTTAAAACTTTTTTTGTTGGGGAGGGAAATAACTAGGTTTATTTATTTTACTTATTTCATAGTAGAGGTATTGGGGATTGAACGCAGTTCCTCATGCATGCTAAGCAGACATTCTACCACTGAGTTATACCATCCCACTGTTTGTCTACTTTTGATGTAGATTGCCCCCATCTTTCCTAAATTATCCAGAAGATTAGTTGAGCAAGTTATCATCTAGTTATCACCTGCATATTTAAAAATTGGTTTTGTTTTTTGTTTGTTTAGATAAAATTGGGGACAATGTCTACTTAGAATATATGTAAAATAGACAGACCCCACAAAATCAGAAAGCAAGAATTTGAAGCTAAAATTAGCCATTACATATTAAGTTTACACTTACTGGCCCAAGAAATCTTTTAGAAGACTTTACACCTCCCCAGAATTTAAAATCAGGGGTTGGTTAGACTATCTGACGTTCATCTACATGGAACTTCATTCAACAATTTACAATTTAAAAATGCACCATGCTCTAAGTTACTTCCATAGCTTTTCACATGCTATTTCTTCCATTTGAAATATTCTTTTTTAGCTCTTAACCTGCTAGCTAAAATTAGTTTATTCTTCCAAATCTTTACTTGTATTAGAGCATTAATACTTGATCTTATTTAACCATAAATAATTATGTTCCTTATGTCAGCAACTATCCTTTATCTCCAAGTGACATGAAGTTGGTTTAGTGTATACTCAAAAAATTTTTAAGAAACTTTAATTAATGAATAATTAAATAAAGTGAAATATACCTAAATATAAGAAATAAAAACTCCAAAGTTACAATTTAAATGTTTCAGTTAAAATTAAAGAAAAAGAGGCAATTCATTAAACAAGTATCTCAGGGAAATTGGATATCACTTGTATAATTCTGGATAGTCTTTCATTCTAGTGAAAGGTCAAAAGAATATTTGATGACGATTTGTTATAATTCCATTAAACAAGTATCTCAGGGAAATTGGATATCACTTGTATAATTCTGGATAGTCTTTCATTCTAGTGAAAGGTCAAAAGAATATTTGATGACGATTTGTTATAATTCTTTTATTGAGATATTTACTCAACACCAAACATTGACTTAGAATGTTTCAATGCAAAAATGAATAAGATAGGATCCTTTCTTTAATGGATTTGAAGTCTTAAAGAAGAGACAGATTCAAATAAGTCATTTTAATAATGTGTGATAAGTTCTAGACAAAGGTAAGCAAGTGTTACGGGGACATAAAAAGTGTACATTTTTGCAACATGGGAGTTTAGGGAAGGCATCCTTCAGATAATGTGAGAGTTGAATTTTGAGAAGTTATAACACATGAATTTAGAGCAGAAATTCAAGATGAGTTTCCAGGTAGAGGGAAAAGTGGTACTAGATACCACATTATATACAAGAAAACTATGTCATTAACAGAACACCTACGATTGTTTGGAGGCAGGGAGGTTCTTTAGATGGAGACAGACAGGTAAGTAAGTGCCTGTTCAAGCAGGGCCATTGACGTTAGTCTATGGGAGTTGTTGAATTAATTTTTGGTCAAAACTAAGGAGATACTTTGGGGATATTGAAGAGCACTTTACTTAACTGCATCTATATTTTTAAGTTAATCAGTCCAGGTGCCAAATGCAGAATGGATTTAAGAAACTACATACCTGGAGACAAGAATGAAAAAGTCAAGTCATGTATTCCTTCCTCCCCGTTATACTTAAGTTTTTTGCTCTGTTTTGATATATAGCTCTATTTATTTTTAAATTCAGGGGCACAACATATGTATTCACTTATTTATTTACTTAGTCATTCACTCAACCAATGCTATTTATTAAAGAACTATGAATCACTTAACATTATGAGAATTAGTGGTAGAGTTGTGGACCATGCTGTGTCTCCCCATAGACCTCATATTATAAGGATAGAGACAAACATGAAAAAACCCATTACAAGATTAATCAAATAATCTTAAAAACTGCTACAAAGGAAAAGTATAGGGTGCCCTGAGTATATATTTGGGAGATTTACTATAACATAAAGAACTCATCTTCAAAAAATTAGAGGCTCATTAATACAAGATAATTTAAGGCATGACAAAGAAGGACAAAACATGTAAAAAAATCTGGATTATATAGCATTTTTTTAATTCAATAATTCATTTATTTTGAATACATCCAACAACCAAACCAAGTGTTAATATTTTCCTTGAAACCTATAACTATGCTTTCATGAATCATTAAGAGTTATTGCAGCTGGACTTTAGCTTTTTGTGATGCTGCTAAGCAATTTTTAAAGTATCTCAAAGCAGTTTGTTTTTAGGTAGGCTTACTGTCTTTTGTCCTTCAATATTCTCAAGTATACAGACTTAACGAATCCTAGATTATGTGAAAACCACATAACAGTTAACCATTTTCCAAAATAATGAGGTTTCATTAGAAGCTATTTATGACTTAACAATAAGTAGAATGTTCTTCTAAAAGTGGCATCCAAGATCTTTATAAAGGGAATTAAAAAAAAAAAAAGACTAGGAAATTTCTGAGAATTGGGTCAATGAATCCTAGGATATGAGAAACAATGATAATAAGATAATCTATTTCTCTGTTCAAAGGAATTTTATTTTTAAAACTATTATTAATTATTTCAAGGAATAAACTACATGATTCTATAGAATGTTAACTGCCAAGATCACTTGTGCTCATTCTTATTCCTAGGGAATTGGCAGGTAGGATGGCATTATTATACTAATCTAAGAAAAAGTTCTACAAATTTATAAGTATATATTTACAAAGTGCAAAAGTCTTGGCACAAAGCTACCATCAGAGCAAAATGGAACAAATTGGTCCCAAACTATGTAGACACTGGATAGAAAAGGAAAATTAATTTATCCTTTATTTGCCATAGTAAAACAAGTTAGTAAAATGTAAAAATTTTGAGCTCCATAAACAGGCTTAAGGTTTCATAAGTGGAACTCCAGGAAATAATTTCTACAGCCTGATATATTGACAGATGAATTAGTTTCATTACATCTCTCAAAAATTTAAATTAGCAAAAATACAAAAGCTCATGTTTATTTAATTTTGAGGAGTAAAATTAGATATCACGTGCTCAACAGCATATAGTTGACCCAACTGTTAATTGGGTTGGGAGTGGGACATAAAAAGAAGGAAGTATGTGACCATTTGGCAAGCATATACCCATGATGAAGTAGGAGACCTCTACTCAAATTGTTCAGACACATCTGAACTTGAGGCAAGACTGCTAGTTCTTCCAATTTTTCAAAAGATGTTTATGCAAAATCTTTAATTTTTCAAATGTCCAATTTTTCAAAATATTTCAACATCTAATAGCCAAAAAAAAAAAAATCCATGAGCTACCTCTGGACTCCTGATTTATAATGTCTGAGCCACATATTAATTTTGATATGAAATTAAAACAGATTATAATTTCAATGAAACAGTGCTTGAAAACATAATTGCAAACTGATATTTCAATTTCAAGACTACAACCAACTTTTTTAATACTTCTAATTGAGAAACATAATTTTTTAAAAATTGCTTTCAAAATGAAAATCCCTTATCAATTTATTTATTTTAGTTTTATCTTCAGTATCACTTATTATAAAAAAATTCATTTTGTAATAATTTTAGATTCATAGAAGAGATGTAGAAATTATACAGAGAGTTCTAATATACACTTTACCCAGTTCCTTCTAATGTTAACATAGTGCATAACGACAATTCATTACCAAGACTAAAAAAAGTATCATCGGTATATTACTATTAACTAAACTCTAGACTTTATTTGTATTTCATGTTTTTTTTAACTATTGTCCTTTTTCTGTCCCAAGATTTAATCCAAGATATCATATTACATTTATTTGTTATGCCTCTTCAGTCTCCTCCTTCAAACTCATTTTAAATTAATATTTTGCCAACTGTTCACCAATGTGTGTATGCATGTGCATGTAAGAGATAGAGGCAGAGAGAGGGGGACAGAGAGAGAGAAGAAGGGTGAAGGAGGGAAGGAGAGAGAAAGAGAAGATGCACAGGAGCACACTTAGTACAGAAAGTCAATACCCTCACACACAACCAACCCTAGAATAAGGACGAAGACAAATTTATGAGCTGGCAAATCTTGGGGACTCAGAAGAGGGTGATGTTGCTGAGATAATAAAATGCCACAGAAAATCTTAGCTAAATATACCTGCATTGCAGTATAAGCATCTTTCTAGCCAAAATTGTTAAAGATTCCTTCCCAAGGCTATAGTAAGAAACTTTAAAAAATTGCTACAGGATGTTTTAACTTGAACATAAGAAAACAATTTAGCGCTCTAGAACTCAGTAAGTAGAAAAACTATACCTAACTGTTCAAGATGCCATGGGAGATCTTTAATAGGGGATATTTTAATATAATGTAGAAACTTCATTCTTTGAAATAAACACAATGGTTGCAGAATGTGAGAGCATCACTCGCAGCTTTAAAAATAGTGACTAGCCTATTAGTATTAGCCTATGTGAGTAAGTAACAAAAATAGTGACACTCCTACTTGTGCTTCCTTTGTGCTTCTCAGGAAGCTAAAAATACCAAATATTGACACTATTGTTGCTTATGCATAATTCACAATTATTAGCTTAATGCAGGGCTTTGCAGCTTCCATATTCTTGACATTTGGGACTAAATAATCATTTATCTTGTTGTGGGGGCTGTCCTGTGCATTGCAGAATGTTTAGCAGCATCCCTGTCTTCTACCCACTAGATGCCATTAGCATTCCACCCAAAGTTGTGACAATCAAAAATTATCTCCCGACATTGCCAAATGTCCCCTGGGTGGCAAAATTTTGCCTTCAACCATTAAGAATCACTGACTTAGTGGGATATCTTTTGTATTACCTAATCTCTAACTTTTTTCTCATTCCTTTTCTTCTTCTTCTTCTTCTTTTTTTTTGAGTTATAGTCAGTTTACAATGCTGTGTCAATTTCTGGTGTACAGCACAATTTTTCAGTCATAAATGAATATACATATATTCATTTTCATATTTTCACCATGAGCTACTACAAGATCTTAAATATATTTCCCTGTGCTATACAACATAAACTTGTTTATATATTCCTTTTCTTCTTTTTATTCTGCAATTTATCAGTAAGTTTTGAAGAGACAGAATTATGGGAACAAGGCATAAACTTCAGTTTCCATTACAGTGGGAAGCTATCATAGAAGAGCTGGTTAATAGAGTGGCCACTGAAGAAGGAAATAAAAATCTTGTTAACTCAAACTAGATTATATACACTTATTCCCAGGTCCTTTCTCTGTCATTTGTCTAATCCTTATTCTTACTTTAGGATTTAAACTGGCAATCCTCTGGGAAGCTTTCCCTGATAACCTTAATCCCAGTCCACCCTGAATAGGGTGCTCCTCTCATTTTCCCATTTTAAAAAAGACCTATGCATGCTAATTTATTACAAAGTATTATCTTACTGTCTTCTACTGCCACTTTTCCCCTCAGAATACTGTAAGCTGCCGAGGACAATCACTACACAGCATTACTGACTGGTTGTGAAGGCAGTCAGTAAGTGTTTACTGAATGAATGACATGCTTAGGCAACACAGTCTTGATTGAGACACTAAACTAAGAGATTTGGTATGCCAAGAATGAGGGTTATTGGAGATGAACAAAAGAAGCCTCATGAAAAAAATCGTGGCACAATATATCTGGAGATAGTTATAGGTGTACGTTTTACCTATTTACTCTGAGGAACTAACATCAATCACAGAATAAGATATCATGAAATACTTAAGGTAACAATATAAGCCTTTCCATTGTCAGAGTTGACAAGCACTTGAAATATGTTTCTTACTTGCTAAGACTCCTCCTGATCTCATGCTGTCTAGTGGGCAAGAGATTAAACTCTTTCTCTGAGTCTAAATGCTAAATTCTTTAAAAACTGTTACAAAAACTTGCTATATAATCACAATTAACGACGAGAGGGCTGGCTTTTGTTGTTAATTTTTTTTTATTGTGTTGCCTTTCTCTTAATAGATTTCATAGTTTCAGTATCTGTTTAGCTGTATAGTTCATGTCAAGAAACAGATTGACATTCTCAATGTTCATAAACACATGATAAGAGGAACCAGTTTCTTACTTGTAAGCACATTGATAACATAAAACTCAGTATCTACTCAACTTCCTAGGAAGAGACAGTCACATTATATCTGGGCTGTTGTTAACCTAGAAAGAATGTCAGTGATGAATTATTTCATCTAAGACAACATTTATAGGTGAATAGAATATGATGTATTAAAACAACTATTAAGAAATTTTAGAGGAATTTATTCTTTTTATATTAATTAAACCCTAACCTGTCTATATCAGAAAGGCAAAACTTCCATATATTCCAAATATCAGGGTTCTGTTTTCTTTTTTCTTCTGATGTTGATATAGAATAAACATTAAGAGTACAAATGTTCAGTTATAAGATGAATAAGTTCTGAGGATCTAATGTATAGCATGGAGACTATAGTTAATAATGTTTTATTGTATACTTGAAAGTTGCTGAGAAGAGGTGTGGCCAAGATGGCTGAGTAAGAAGACCCTGAGCTCACCTCACCCTACAGGCACACACCAAAATTAGAACTATTTACAGAACAACTATTGATGAGAATGATCTGCAGACTAGCAGAAAAGATTTTCCATAACTAACAATATAAAGTAGGAACTACAGAGAGACAGGTAGGAGGGGTGGACAAGTGGTATAGTCATGATCCACAACCCTATGTAGGCAATCCAGAAAAGGGAAGACAATCACAACTGCAGCAGTTCTCCCGAGTAAGTGAGGGATCCAAGCCCCACCTTGGGCTCTCCAACCTGGGGTCCTGTACTCAGAAGATAAGACCCCAGAATGTCTGGCCTTGAAGGCCAGTAGGGCTTCTGTTCAGGAGAGTCAGAGAGTGGTAAGAAACAGAGACTCTGCTCTTGAATACTGTGTGCAAAATCCCATACTTACAAGTCTCAGCACAGAGGCTGAGTCAGACCCAGTTGATCTTGGAGAGCATCCTGGAGAGGAAAGAGGAAAGTGGGTTTCCTCTTGGGTACATGAACGCTGATGGCTGCCTGTTTGGGGAGCTCATTCTACTACAAGGACATTGGTGCTGGTAAGTGCCATTTTGGAGTCCTCCCTGTAGGCTACTAGCACCAGCACCAACCACAGGACCCCCTAGGCCCCACATCAAGCTTCATTCAGGACCCAGATCCACCTACCAGCAGGCCAGCATCAGCCCTGATTCCCCCCAATCCCAGCAGCCAGCCACACCAAGACTCTGTCCCACACACCAGCTTGCCTGCACTAGCCCTGGGAACTCTCAGGCTACACAGCCAGCAGCACCAGGACCTGACCCCACCCACTAGTGGGCCAATAGTCTAGGGCCAATCCTGCCTACCAGCATGCTACATTAGTCATTCCTGCCACAACAGAAGGGCTCATACAGCTCACATAAAGGGTATCCCTAAGCATACAGTTCTGGTAACCACAGGGAAATGTGCTGCTGGGCCCCACAGAATGTCTGCTGCATACGGATCTACCTAACACATAGAAATAAACACAAGCAGGCAAAATGAGGAAACAGAGTAATAAGTTCCAAATGAAAGAACAAGACAAAAATTCAGGAGAAAAAAAAAGCAAAAAACTAAAGGGGTGGAAATAATCAATCTACCTGATAAAGAGTTCAAGGTAATGATCACAAAAATGCTCAACAAATTCAGGAGAAAAAAGGATGAACACAATGAGTTGTTTTAAAAAGAGTTCAAAATATAAAGAAGAATCAAACAGAGCTGAATAATACAATAACTGAAATTTAAAAAATATACTAGGAAATGTTTATGTCAGTGATAAAATTCTGGTTTTTGAAATGAAAAAAAAAGTGAATGAAGGGCTGCAAGTGGCAAAATATCCTTCTTTTTTTTTTTTTGTTTTATGGGTGAGGTGTATTCCATTGTATATATTTGCTATATCTTCTATATCCATTCATCTATTGATGTGCACTTGGGATGCTTCCATATCTTGGCAATTAGAAATAATGTTGCTATTAATATTGGGGTGTATATCTTTTTGAATTAATGGTTTTGCTTTTCTTGGATATACGCCCAGGAGTGGAACTGCTGGGCCATATGGTGGTTCTATTTTTAGGTTTTTGAGAAACCTCCATACTGTTTTCCATAGTGGCTGCACCAATATACACTCCTACCTACAGTATACAAGGTTTCTCCACATCCTTGCCAACATTTGTTGTGTTCTTTTTGATGATGGCCATTCTGACAGATGTGAGATGATATCTCATTGTGATTTTTGATTTGCATTTCCCTGATACTAATGATGATCAACTTTTGATGTTCCTGTTGGCCAGTTGCATTTCTTCTTTTGGAAAAATGTCTGTTCAGTTCTTTTGCCCTTATTTTAAATGCGTTGGTTGTTTGCTTGCTTGCTTTTTAATTGAAGTACAGTTGATTTAAAATGTTGTATTAGTTTCTGGTATATAGCATGGATGGACTGAGAGGGCATTGTGCTAAGTGAAAGAAGTTAGACAGAGAAGGACAAATACTGTAAGATATCCTTTACATGTGGAATCTTAAAAAAAAACAAACAAAAACAAAAAAACAAAACAAAACTAGTGAATACAACAGAAAAGAAACAGACTCACAGATGTAGAGAAGGAACTAGTGGTTACCATCTGGGAGAGTGAAGAAGGAGGGGCAAGACAGAGGTGGAGGATTAAGAGGTACAAAGTATCAGGCATAAAATAAGCTACAAGGATGTATTATATAACATGGGGAATATAGCCAATATTTTATAATAACTATAAATGGAGTATAACCTTTAAAAATTGTGAATCACTATATTGCATACCTGTAATATATAATATTGCACATCAACTATACTTCAATTTAAAAAATATGATATTGTAAAATACATAAGTAAATTTTTAAAATGGTTAAAAAAAATACACTAGAAGGCCTCAACAGTAAATTAGAATATACAGACAGACAAAGCAAGTGAACTGGAATACAGAATAATGAAAATCACCCAACCTGAGCAGAAAAATAATAAAAATAAGAAATATAATAAAAAATAAGAAAAAGTCTCAATAAATTTAAAAGATTAAAATCATATCAAGCATCTTTTCCAACTACATCTGTATGAGACAAGAAATCAACTAAAGGAAATAAAACTGCAAAAATCACAAACACATGAGGGCTAAACAATATGCAACAAAACAAAAATGGGTCACTAAAGAAATCAAAAAGTAAATAAAAAACACCTGGAAACAAGTGAAAATGTAAACACAATTATCCAAAATCTGTAGGACACAGCAAAAGCACTTCTAAGAGGGAAGCTTTTAGTTTAACTAGGTCCCTTTTTAAAATATATTATGAATATTAACCTGTTATCAGATATGTAATTTACAAACATCTTCTCCTATCCAGTAGATTTCCTTCTTTTGTTGATAGTTTCCTGTGGCCTAGCATATAACCTATCTTGGCGAATATTCCATGTGCCCTGGAGAAAAACTCATACAATTCAACCTCAGAAAATCAGACAACCTGATTAATAAATGGGCAGCAGTAAGAAATAAACCCATGCACCTATAGTTAATCAATCTATGACGAAGGAAGCAAGAATATACAAGGAAGGAGAGACAGTCTTTTCAACAAGTGATGCTGGGAAAACTGGAAAGCCACATGTAAAGCAGTTAGATTACAACACACCCTTATACCATATACAAAAATAAACTGAAAATGGATTATAGACCTAAATGAAAGACCAGATACTATAAAACCCCTGGAAGAGAACAAGGTGGACCACTCTGATATAAATTGTAGCAATAGTTCTTGGATCTGTCTTCTAAGGCAAAAGAAACAAAAGCAAAACTAAACAATGGGCAGAAGACCTAAATAGACATTTCTCCAAAGAACATATACAAATGGCTAACAGGCATATGAAAAGATGCTCAACTTTGCTAATTATTAGAGAAATGCAAATAAAGACAACAATGAGATATCACTTCACACCTGTCAGAATGACTATCATCAAAAAGTCTGCAAATAACAAATGTTGGCAAGGATGTGGAGAAAAGGGAACCCTTGTACACTATTGGTAGGAATGTAATTAGGTGCAGCCACTATGGAAGAGTTTGGAACTTTCCCTAAAAACTGAAAATAGAACTGCCATAAGTGGATTCAGCAATTCCACTCCTGAGTGTCTATCCAGAAAAAATGAAAACACTAATTCAAAAAGATACATGCACTCCAATGTTTGTAACAGCAGTATTTACAACAGCGAACACATGGAAGCCACCCGAGTGCCCATTAACAGATGACTGGATTAGGTATTGGATTAACAGATACAAATTACTGTATATATATAAAATAGGTCAGCAACAGGATGTATGATACAGCACAAGGAATTACACCCATTATCTTATAATAATCTATAATGAAGTATAATTTACAAAAACATGAAATCATAATGTAGTACACTAGAAACTAACAAGACATTGCACATCAACTACACTTCAATTAAAAAAGAAAAAAACGGCCAGAAGATATGAATAGACAGTTTTTCAAAGAAGACACACAGATGAAGGTGCTCAAGCACCACTAATCATCAGGGAAATGCATACCAAAATAACAAGGTGATACCACCTCACATCTCTCAGAATGGTTATCATCAAAAAGACAACAAATAACAAGTCTCTACAAAAATGTGGAGGAAAGGAAACCCATATGCACTGTTTGTGGGATTGTGAATTGGTGCAGCCACTACGGAATTCAATATGAATGTTTCTCAAAAAATTAAAAACAGAACTGCCATATAATTCAGCAATTTCACCTCTGAGAATTTTCCTGAAGAAAATAAAAACACAAACCCCAAAAGATATATGAATTCCAATGTTAACTGCAGCATTATTTACAATAATAGCAAGATATAAAGGCAACCTAAGTGTATACTGATAGACAAATGGATAAAGAAGATGCTGTATGGAAAGAATATTACTCAGCCACAGAAAATGAAATTTCGACATTTGAGACATGCAGTAGCTAAAGGGTATTATGCTTTGTGAAATAATTCAGATAAAGATAAACAAATATACAGATTCAAATCCTGGCTCTGTTGTTTACAGTGGTTGGTTTTGTTACAGTTAATCACTGAATCTCTCTTGTCTCAGTTTCCTTGTTTGTAAGAGGGAAGTATTAATATAATATCTAACAGGTTTGTTGAGAGGACCAAATGAATTGATAGACTTAAAGCTTGTCTAACATATGGTAAACTCTCTATGTAAGTGTTATTATTACTATTTGAATTTTACAAAGAATATGGGAATGGATAATTTAAATTACTCACCCAAGTTTATTTGAGGTCACAGAAGCTAGATGCCAAAGTCTAAGTTTTTATCTAGTATGCTATAAATATTAGTTATATTTTTGACAATTTTGGTTTATATTTGAGGTAAAATTATCATAGGATATTACTGAGAAAATATTCAGGTCAGCCAATGTAGCTCTTATTATTTACATACGAATATACTTTAATACAAATAGTATAATACCATTACTTATGCACATTTATAGCATGTCATTTTTTCATGTTTCAATACATGGAAATATTTCTTATCCATATATATGCTGTTCATACCAATTCTTAGACACACTGTTTAATCTTCTGATCCTTGAAGACTAAACCCTTATACGTATGCATAATTCCTTCCACATTTTCAGCATATTGTTTTTATGGTATGGATAGCACATTTAATAAAATTTTAAAGATCATAAGATCTGCAAAGGATGAACAGTTGATTACCTAATAAACTGTTTGATAAAAGTCTTTAAGTAGAAAAATAGCTTGTACTATCCAAGAACTCAGAACTGTTATGAATTTCCCACAACATGCAGACCATCACCAAAAAGAAGACAGTAATAAAATCACATTTATTTACTTCATAAATCAATTCAAACAGTTACTGTTCTACTTGGTAATGCAATCCTGTTAGTCAGTGAAAAATGTGTACATAATGCACTCCTGGGTAGGAAGCTGTATAACATTTTCACCCCTTTGTAAGTTATAATAAATTATTTCAGCAACTTCTATTTTCCCCTATGTGAATATATAACTACAGAACAGGAAAAAACAAAACCAAACAAAACAACAAGAACATAAAACCTAAGCCAAACCAAACCTTAACAAAACACAGCTATGAATCTTATGAAGAAACTGACCTCAAAGTCTTTTCCCTAGAAACATAGCTGTGATTTCACCATTCCCTAGAGATTAGCACAAATACCCATAAGGTTTAGGGAGATAATCTGTATTCCCTTTGGGTTTGGGGCCATACACAGAGCCAAGGAGAAATGAAACAGAAGTGTTTGCTATCCTTAAGCTTCCTGCAGAATCATTCACTAGAGATAGAAATTTCTGAATATTTCCCCAGGTATGGATAATCTAATTATATGACCCTCAAACCAAAGGTCAAGTAGAGATTGCCTGGAACTATCTGATGTAGACTGAAAGCCAAAGGGTATCTACCAAAGGGGATCCCACAGAATTACACTTTAGAATGTTTTCCAGAAAGTGTACCTCACACAAACGCTTATATGTGAGAGGTTTAACTCATAGTATGGTCCTGGTGAGCAGAAATGCCAAACAGATGGGAGTGAAACAGTCCTGGAATGCAAGAAAGGCAAGGCAAGGGTTTATTAGCCAATAGACTACCACTATGAATAACTGGCATTTGCCCTATAGAAACTTCTGATAAAACGTGTAAAATGCCTCTTAGAATAGCAAAGGAAACTGCAGAAGAAGGGGGGAAGCACTTATTCATTTGCTCTTACTTTCCTTATAGGTCAATAATTGACTGATAAAGCATTAGCTTCTCTACAATTTCTGGTAGCACCTGCATAAAGGCCAAGCCAGTTCAAAAACTTCCTGACCCAGGAGTCAGAGAGACCACAGGTTAGGAGGTAGGATGCAGAAGGAGAGGTCTGAACATGTTTACCTGCACAAAATTTAAGTGGTCACCACCGAAGAGACTGGAATAAGAAATAAAGAGGATTTAGAGTGCACAGAGGTTTTGGACACACTTCCTCCTTCATTAAAATCATAATATTAAGACAACCAATTAACAAAAATTTATTCCACTGAATATTTTTAGAAAGTTAAATCATTTAGGAAATCGCTTGTTTTAAAACTGAAAACAAAGCTCTAGTTTGCAATATTGTATTCTCTAATGGGGAAAGGGAAGGTTAAATGCACTCCGGGTTTCTCTCCAAAACTTTCCCCTCACTGTCCCTACATTTTTCACATTGTCCTTCTAATTCTTATAATTGAAATGCCAGGAAAATCCTCTGCTCTATTTCTGTCCCAAATAACAGATTTAGAGAGCAATGAGATACCATCATTACCCTGATGATATTCAGCTGTGTCATTCATTTCCTCTGGACTCAGATGGCGTTGAGCCTCCATTCTCCCTTCAGCAGCCAAGTCTGGAAGAGAGATGAGCTGGCATACAACCAAATCATTAAAGACAGAGAGATCTGGCTGGTATGCTTGAGAAACACCAAGGGAATTGAAAAGAGGAAGTTTGGGCTTTCTCAAATGAGGTGACGCACACAGACCTGCCTAGTGTCAGTCTATTTCTAGATCTCAATCTGCCCAAGCATTTCCAGGCAGCACCTATGGAAATGAGTGCCTTTTGTCTTCTTGTGTTTAACTTGAACCTTGCAAACCTTATTCAATGACTCAATGTTTGCCTGGGAAATTTTTAAACTGACTTATAAGCAGATGAACAGAGCTTGTGTGTTGGTTATATTGGTCCTGTAAAACAAAACTTGCATTCCTCAAAAGAAATAAAAGCATGTATAACTAAAGTATTATAGATGTAAAGTCTCTATCACCTCCTTTTTCAAAAGTAATTTTAAACTAGAATATCCAAGTGAGCTCTGATCTTACTGACTTTATCCCCCTTCCCCTCTTCCCACCTCTAGGCATTCTTATAAGAAGATATATTTAAAGACGGATCCTCAGGACAGATATCCTTATAATTGGCCTTGAGTGTTCCCCATGTTAAGACTCCTGTCTTCTGATGTGCCATGACAAGCCACCATATCATCACTGCCGAGGAAATGAAAACGGAAGTTGCCTTCAGGATGCATTTATAAGTGTGTAATAAATGTGAAATGAGCAAACTTAAAAAAAAAACACAAAAAAGCACTTGTCGATTTTTAAATGCACAGTTTTTACACTATCACATACTGTAACCAGTTTTGTCACTAATGGTTCATTTCCCATTAAAATTCATGGAAGAAATAAAACAACGACACTGTTCTTATCAAAGTGTGTCAAGTGACAAAAGCATTTTACTATGTGTTTAAATTGCCATTGTCTAAGATAGATGACAGTTCTTTCAATGATTGCCAGCACTTCTTCTAGAAGCGATGATAATGTCTTTGCTATAAGTCTCTGGCATAGAGAATAAAAAAAAAAAGAAACTTGCTATTTTAGAAACGTGAAATAACATTACTTTTTTCTCCACTCTACAATAGACATAGTTTCATCATGATGCCAGAAACAATGCCAAGTAAAATTTTTTTTCATTGAATGATTTCACATTCTAGGGCAAAGATATTTTAAGCAGATAATACACAGGATAAACCCACAAAACTGCAAGAGGCTCCTGAATTCAAGATGGTACTAGAATTTCTACACATTAACTTCTTGAAATCTATGTCCTCTTTAAACTTCTGTCATTTTCCATTTATTTTAAAAAGCATATACTAAAGCATGACAAATTCAGTTTCATTATTATGTGAACTTCATAGAAGCTCAGTAAGTATTTGCTGAAAGATAATGCCTGAGTCAAATATCATGCTTCCCCATCTCCTGTCATATTTAATAGGTGTATTTATTTTGGGAGGAGGACTGTGGAAAGAAGGTAGAAAAGATACAGTGAAAAAAGAAACTCTCAGTTAATGCATTGTTCCTCAGGATTTCTAAGGACTAAGGATGCTGTATTATCTTATTACTTATGTTTATACTATTTATATTATTAATAATTAGTCATTTACATTTAAATTGTTGTTTAAAAGCACACACGCGTATATGTATGCATGCATGTGTGTATACATTTACATATACACATATCATGGCCTTTAATATCCACAGTATTCCGGAGAGGAGAAGAAGAAAAGTATGATTTTCCCATTTTTACATCAGAGTACTTGGTTCCAAAGCCACACAACAGATATCCTTGGACTTGTAACTTCTGATCCAATAGTCCTTCCTTTACTCTTCCTACTCAAAGTGTGATCTACAGAGCATCAACATCACCTGGAAGCCTGCTCGGAACACAGAATGCTGCCAGACCTACTGAGTCAGAACCTGTGTTTATTAAATTGGTCCAGTGATTCCTCTTTGCTTTCAAACTTGAGAAGCACTTCCTTCTGCCACAGAACTTTCTTCATACAGAGCCACCCCTCAATTAATTAATGAAGACCACTGATGAGAAATATTCCTTACCCACATTTTATATATAGTATTTCTAGCTTTATCATCTGAGAGAAGTAGTATTTTTAACAGGGTGATATTTCTTAGTGACATCTCTAGCAGTGTGGTCATTTTTGAAATGTTATGAAGCTTATACGGAGAAGATTCTGCTTTTCCAGGTATCAGGTTCAATCTAAGCTGAGTGTACTCTGTTTAGCATGCTTCTGCTCTCTTTCCAACTCAAGCAGAAGCTAACAAGGACTAAGTTCATCCAAACAAAGTAAACAGGGTTTTGAGACTTCTAAAATTTTGGTATTATGCCCCAAATTTGATATATGTTTAACTGTATAAAATTGGTTTAATTATTTCTGTTTTATAGATCAGGAAACTGAGGCTTATAATTTGTCTGTAGTCATATAGATAGTGCGTAGATTAAAAAATCAAATCTATGTCCATCTGATCCTAAAGTCTGTCCTCTTAATCAACAGGCTACTCTAATTTCCAAAATGAAAGTGAGCCATTGTTTATGCACATGTGCACGTGCAAGGGTGTGTGTGTGCGTGCGCGTATGTTGTCTTGAGGGCAGGAAATGTGGGGAGATAATGTACAGTACAAAAGTCTTAGGATCTTTATCCACATAGATGTTTATTAAGTATTAATTGATCTTATATGTATTAATTTTATTTCCTGTCAATTATTATTTGAAATCCACTTCTCTGTATATATTTTCCCCATTAATTTTATAGTACTTATTAAGTACCCTTCTCATTTACTGCCATTCCTCTGAATGTATTATTTTATCTTGGTGTAGTTAATTAAATATAATCACAGGCCAGGAATTTTTCAAATATTCACTATAGGTAAAATATGATTACTGTTATGAAAATATATAAGAAAAGACTGTTCCATTACTTCAATACCACATATTTCGATAGCTCCAGAGAAGATGATGGGGCTCTAACAAGACAGTGAATATTAATGAGCCTAATTTTCTCATTCTATAAAATAGGGGTGATTATGCCTTGCCAATAATGATTATATTGTGACATCAAAAGAACAAGTAATATATATGAAACTTTACTGTCATTCAATAGAAGTAAAAATATACCTTTTTTCTTTCACTAGGTAGACATTAAAATTTTAATTTACATATTATGAGAAAATGTATTATGGAAACATCAATAATCTAATGTCAGCACTTTGTACTTACTATTTTCATTACAAAAGCACTGTGATGCTATAACTTGATAAAACCAAGTAAGGAAGACTTCTAGTGCCAGATAACATTACATTTTAAGTCAAGTCTGAAAACTTAAAAAAAAGAAACAAAAAATGAGATAGGGTTTCCATTACATAAAACTTGGGTTGCCTTTGGGGGGAAAAAAGACAATTTCAAAAGTTTTTACCTATGCTATTAAGTTCCAAGAGATCATAACATCTCCAAGTGTAACAATGCTTTTCAGAATGAAAGCCTCAGAGATGCGTTTGTGTGAACATGACTTTCAACCAGATTTATAGACCCAGAAGGCACCATGGCAGACACTGTATTACATAATGTAGTTATTCTGAAGTGAGGAAGACTGGGGTTTGAAATTCAGTCCTGTCACTTTTTAGCTGTAAGGGCAAGCACTCTAACATCTCTGATACTCATTTGTTTTATCATCAATCAAATGGGAATAAAATTTACCGCAACAGATTAGTATGAGTATAAAGGAGAGAATACAAAGAAAAATATTAGTATAGCACCTGATTCATATTAAGTATTCAGTATTTGGTTGCTATTATTAGAGTCATCAAATGTGCTACTTTCTGGAATTAAAAAGGATTTAGATGCATTGGATGAAATCAAGTGGAATAATTCCATAGAGGTAAAAGTCTATTCATATTAATTGTTTTTTCTAATGTAGTAATTGCTATGGGAGACAGCCGGGAATTCAGAGTGTACAACTTAGTTGGTAAAGTATATGAATGAGAATTAAACATGTTACAAGCTAACACACTGAAAGTATGTATCACAGATTAATAATCATCAACACTGGAATGGATAATAAATCTCAGTGGCATTTGGAAGAAAAAGTGATCATTTTAGTTAAGATAGAAAATAAAAGTTTCTTAGCTAAGGAGACCACCTAGAAGGCTACTGATGTAATAAGAATGCGTACACTTTCCATTTATTTGCATTTTCACTTACTCAATACACTTTTATTTAGTGTCTACTACTTCCCTTTCCTTCTTTCAGATGCTCTGGTGATACAAAAGTAAGCAAAACTCATACCATGTGTGAACACACGGAACTTATATTCTAGTAAGAGATGTCAGCATACAAGTGGTATATAATCTATTCAATATTATAAATACATGATCATTTTAGATATGATGCATTGCATGAAAAGATTTTTAAAATTTTATTATTTTTATTTTCCTGCAGTTTTACTGATGTATGATTGACAAAAAATTGCATATATCTATGTTGCACAAAATGATTTTTTGAGGTGTAAAACATGATGATTAAATGTGCATAAACATTTGAAATAATATCTCAATGAAGTTAAATTAATATACCCATCACCTCACATAGTTACCATGCTTTTTTTTTTTTGGTGGAGAGATCACTTAAGATCTATTCTCTTAGAAACTCTACAGTGTAATAATAGTTATTACATAACTCTCTATAAAATTTATATAAGTATATAACTACAGTTAATAATACAGTATAAAACTACTAATTACTGATACTATATTATTAACTATAGTCACCATGCTTTATATTAGATTCCCAGAACTTATTCATCTTATTGAAAGGAATTTTTAAAAGGTAAAAGAGAATAATTTGTTTGAAGAAGGAACTTCAGCAATGGTGGTTAGGGGAGACTAGAGAAATTAATAAATACAATGAACCAGATATGCAAGTATTTCCAGGAAAATTATTACAGAAAGAGTAAAATCTAAGAGCATAATCCTGAGGATGGAATGAGCTGATTTATTCTATAATCAAAAAGATGACTTGTGCAGAATATTGTGAAAAAGGCAGAAAAGGAATGAAAAGAAAGAGGAAAGGAAAGAAAATAAGGGATGGGTGGATGGAAGATAGCTGTCAAAGGTAGATTTGACCATATCTGGCAATAGATTGGGATTGGTGCTGTGGGAGAGGAGTCAAGGAGAAATCCAAGAGTTTGAACCAGAATGATTTCTCCATTAACAAAAGAGGATTTCAAGAAAAGGGGAAATTCTGTGGGAAAATAAGGTATTTTATTCCAAACAACTTAAATTGAAGATGATATTGAGACATCCTAGGGGCAAGAATCAGCCAGAGATACTAGTGCTTAGATGAAAAGTCAAGCTTAGATAGATTTTAGAAATCAACAGTTTACAAATAATAGACAAATTCCTGAAAAAGCAGAGGATACAGAACAGATGCTTAAGGATAAATCAGAAGGGGAAGAAATAAATATTTTTTCCAAATGTAGTCCTTTTCTAATATTTCCTCTCTCAATAGAGGGGCTATCTGTCAGGAAGTTATCTTTGCTGGTTCTAAACATGTGCACAAATTCTTTGATGCCCCTCCCCTCCTTGAACAGAGGCCAATTTTTTGACTTTCTAATGAATGTAATGTGGTCAGGGTAATGCTGAGTGACTTCCAAAGCAAAGTCATAAAACGCTCTAGAGCTTCTGCTTAGTACTCTCTCATAGTGAGTTTGCTCTTGAAACCCGGCCATTATACCACAAATAAAACAGGCACCTACACAGAAAGTCCACACATGGGTGTTCTGCCATAGTGCTAACATATCTCAGCATCAGTTGGCATCAAATCCCAGACCCTTGAATAAAAGAAACTTCAGCTACTTCCTGCTCTTAGACTTTGAACTGACCAACATATGTCAAGTGAGACAAAGATGTGCTGCTCTTGCTAATCCTCATCCAAACTGTGGACACCTGAGCAAAATAAATATTAAAGTTTAAACTTTAACAAGCTTTGGGATGATTTGCTACATGACCATATATAACTACAAAATGGTATAAGCCAGAAATTCAAAAGTCATTATGATAATGAATTTTTTTCACCAGTCCTACTTTATGTAATCCATTACCAAATTCTATGGATTCTTCCTCCTACATAATCTCTGAAATTCATTCACTTCTATCCATTTCTACCACTACAACAATCCAAGTGTTTATAATTCCTTGACAGGACAAGCTTTGATTCCATTTTCTATATTATAATCAGTATTTTTCAAAATATTGATTATATTTTTATTTGAATATACTGATTGCATATTTTGTTTGTATATTTTCAAAATAGAAACCTGATTATATGCATGTGTATACATATACACACACAGACATACATACGCATAAATCCTCAGCTTCTAAATAACTTTCTATTGCTCTTAGAATGAAATCAAACTTCATCACAGCCTATAAAATCCTGCTTAGTTTTGCTTCTACAGGTTCATTTCAAAGCAATTTTTACTCTCTAGCTTCTCTGGTCTTCTAATTTCTTTATCCATATTTCCTCCAGCCACAGCCCTCCCACTTATTACTCCCTCTGCCTGGAAATTCTTTTCTTCTTTCTTTTCATATATAAGTTTTACTCATCCGTTAGAGGTCAACTTAATCATCATTTGGTCAGCTAAATCTTCCCATTTCTAAGCAATCACCTTACGTTTGCTTAATTTCGATTTAAAATACATAGAGATCACAGTATGGACAAACTTACAACATGTAACTTTCTTTAAAATATCATTGGAACACAAAAGTTTTGAATCCTTAATTCCAATGCATTATATAGTCCAAGTCAATTTTTACTTCAGCACTCTCATCTACCTTATTACCATCTGGGAACACTAATCTTACAATTGTCCTGCCATATGCAGGACCTAGGAATTTTGCCTCTTCGTTCACTAGTTAGTGGAAAAGAAAAATGCCATTCTTAGCTCTACTCTTTCAGAAATCTAAGTCTCAGTACTAAACTGAATTTATCAGTGTTTTATATCCTTTGGGAAAATACTGAATCAGACTGACCAAAAGCATATGAATAGGATCTTATATTTTCACATGGATATTTAAAGCAATTATTCTTCTTCTAAGCATTTCACTCTTTGAAATTCTAAGAAAAAAAATCACTGAAGATTTCTTACTATATATTTTTATTTATCCATACTCACCTAACCAGAACTTGGCTTACTTGTCTTTTGGATCTCAGCCTATATATTTATAGATAGATCTGATCAGCATCTAAAAGGCTGATATTCACTTCATTGGTTAGCATAAATCACATTTCATATGGAATTTGTGACTTTTACTAAAATAAATTATACTGATTTCATATTTGCAATTATTTTCTTCATTTTCTTTCACTTGTACCAGTGGCCACATTTTTTCTAATTGTTGTATTAGTAACACCTTTTCTGTGTCTTGGATAGGAAAGTGATCAATACCCTTTAGAGCTGTTATGTAGACAAGGCCCATGGAGTCACAGCAAGCTGTTGAGGAGGAATTTAGTGCACTGAGAGCACTAAATTTTTTTCTGGGCTGTCAGGAGACCACCCTCCACAGGTCTCTTAATGTCTGTATTTCTCGAATTCTGGACTATTTTTTCTAGAATGTTTATATAGCAAAACAGCCTTAGAAATAGAGAGAAATTGTTTCCTTTTAGAACAGATGGAAGACTTGCTTACAATTTTGAAGGTAGGGTATATCTCTCTCCAGAGCAACAGGGCAGGCATAATAATTGTTCTTTATAAAAGATTAGGGTTCCCTAAATTCAGTGATCCTCCCCTAAAATGCAAGCTGATGTCCTGTCCTCTTCATCTGAGCATGTGGTAACTAGGGCTCAAGGTGACACCAAAGCTGATACTCTATTCCCCTTGTTGTGAGTAGTAAACTGTGAGGCATCTTTTGACTTCTGCTAGCATTCATGAATCTGTGTAAATCTAACTTTTTTTAACCTGGAAGTATGGAAAAATCTCAGATCTTTCACAGTTTTTAATAGTTTGGGTTATGACAATGGGGGGCCAACAAAGAAAAGGCTTTGTAGAAAAGAAAGCATGACAAGCTCCCAAGCCAATTAATGGGATTTGAGAGAAGTCTCTGGAAATCAATGGCAAACACAACAATCACACCGAATGGTCAACAAGGCAGTAAATGCTCCTCTACTTTGCTGCCTGTCAATGAGGAGGCATTGAGGGGTTGGCTGCAGTCTGAGTACTCTAAAGTAAGATCAGAGGTAGCTGTCCTAAAGAGTGCTAGGTACGCTAACTCTCTTCCAGGTAGGGAAATTTCTCAACAGTCTGGACAGTCTGAGTCAGTTTCTCAGGTACACATCACACCAACAATTAATACTAAGATTTGGACTAGGGAGAGAAGGCAGAAGTTTCTACCTATTTTCAGAAAAGTTGTGGAGATGCTTACCTATACTGAATGATTAAGGTGAATTTATGACAACTATGGGAAGAAACCAGGCTAACTGTTAGAACTTTGGTTCACTTCAGAGGTGAGAGGGCAGGGAGAAAAATGATTGATATGGAAGAATGCCAATACAGGACCATCTCATGACTCAGGTTCTTCTGCAGTGTATAATGCCCACCATAGATCTACTTAGAGATAGCATTAAAAGGTCCTGGAATTTTTGGCAATGGATTCTGGCTGCTAAGATGGGACTCTGGCCCTCTTGCAGAGATTTTACCGAGACAAACTCAAATGGGAAACCATAAATTAAGCATTGGCTAATATTCAGGCTTTCACTGCCCCAGATTGAGTTTATAATGCTGGCAAAATTGACCTACTGGAGGATGAGAAATTGACTCAAAGATAACTAAAAAAATTCCTGAAGGTAGATACCGTGCTACTCAAAAATGAAAGTAAACTCAACTTTGTTTGCTGGCATGAAGTCACTCTCTCCCTCATGTTTCCTGATTCTTCCTTTCTTCCACCAACCTGATCTCAGCTGCTTTAAGGCAAGGATGATTAAATTTAGGATTAAAGTCTCCCTGGCCCTCAACAGGGACCAAGGGCCATACTCAGCTCTCCAAGTGTGCTGCAGAATCTAGGAGACAGGAGGGACTCAAACTTTAATGACTTTAAAACAAAAGCACCTAGGTCACCATTCTAGTCAGTCCTGTGGAATATTAAACATCCAAATCAAATTGATATGATTTGAGTAGAGTTCACAAGTGGAGACAGAAGCAAATATGACACTGTGGGCAGGGTCCTTTGGGTCAATTTAGTGTACTGTTGAGGATCCTACTGATGAATATATAATTACAATTGATGGGTTACACACTTGTATTATGAATGCCTGTAAATGCCAGAGGGGATTCTCCCAGTTGGGAAGATCTTCATGTGAGAAGTACTAATATCTTTCATTCCTGAAACCTTAATGACTACTGAGCTACGTATCTGTAACTAATGGTTTTGCTGATTGTAGCCTCTGGCAAAGGAAGTCCATTGTCAATGGTCAGTCTGTCCAGTTCATAACTTTTGAAAAATAGCTATTACTTTTCTATTGGGTTTTTGTCAAATCTGAACATTTGGCTTATACTGTTATTGTGGCTCAGCTTGATATTTCCATTTTAGATGCATCAACTTAGATTCACTGATTAAGAAGGTCAGGAGGGCCCATAAACCTTGCTTGCCAAATGGAAATGACATTTTCAAGAATTCATCTGGCCTGGCCTCAAAGACATCTCAGCTTTATAGGAAAATATGGCAGCTTTTTCTTTTGGGGAAACTTTATCCTCTACTCTGTTCTTTCAAGCAAAGCCTCTTGTTCAGTGTACCATCAAAGGCTCTAAATGGGGCCTGTTTCAACTATGGTACCCACTGCTCTGCTGTGGATGTTCAAACTCAGCATTAGCCATGTAAAATCTAAAATGGACATTGCTACTATATTCAATAGGCAGAACTCAAGGTCATTCCCAAAGCTCTAGTCAATACTTTCTTGATGAACCTTATACATTTACTGACTCTTGGATTGTTGTCAGTAGCCTAGCTGTTTAACTTGACATCTGGAAAACTACGGGTTGGAAGATGAAAGATAATCTCTTTGGGGCTATGAAATGTGAAAAAAAAAAAACTGTAGCTGATGATTAAGCTCTCTGAATCATTAATGTAGATGCCCATGACAAGGGCCTTTTCTCTAATGAGATCTACTGGAACCAAGTTGCTGATCAAGCCTGCGCTACTCAAATTGCCATCATTTCTGCCTAGATCCAACACCCTACTGGACATGACAATACATGCACTATTATAAACAAAGTAACAAAGTTTTTGGGGATAAAGTAAAGGACTCTATGTTTCTAGTGCAAGAAGACCATCAAACGTCGTATTCATCATTCCTGTCAAAAGATGTCCTGTTTCTCTTTGGTAAGTGAAGTCACATTGCATGAGTCATATTTCTGCCTGCTCCTGCTAGACTGACAACCTCAAAACTTAGACCTCTTCTCAGAGTTATCAGTAGTGTTTTAGGGCTTTGTAAGTGGTTGGCACTCTTTTTCAGGTTATAGTGTTGCTGGTCCAGTCTGATCAGCCAAATTCAGCAGTACCACTGGAGTCCTTGAAACAAACATTGTCATGTTTTTGGCTTTCAGGATCATTTCACTCTGAAAGTGGTTGAACTATTATCACAGAAGCCACTCAAATATGGGCTGATCATAAAAGTATTTGATGGACCTTTCATATTCTCTATCATCTACAACAATCTAGAATTCTGAGTGTTGAAATTGGACTCTAAAAGTAAACAAAAAATTCCTAACTCTACCTCATTCCCATTTTTTGGTCCACAGGCCTTTGTAAAACAGTTTGGTCAATGAATGAAACCATCTTCGGAAGGGGCTCATTGCCAGAAAGACAAAGAAAAATACCATATAATATCACTTATATGTGGAATCTATAAAAAGAAATGAAAAGAAAAAAGAAAAAAAAGGGCACTACGAACTCATCTACAAAACAGAAACAGACTCGCAGACACAGTAAACAATCTTATGGTTACTGGGGAAAGGGGGTGGGAAGGGATAAATTTGGGAGTTTAAGATTTACAAGTGTTAGCCACTATAAATAAAATTAGATTAAAAAAAGTTTCTCTGTGTAGCACAGGGAACTATGTTCAATATCTTGTAATAACCTTTAATGAAAAGGAATATGAAAACAAATATATGTATGTATATACATGACTGGGACATTGTGCCAAACACAAGAAACCAACACATTGTAACTGACTGTACTTCAATAAAAATAAAATAAAATACATAGAAAATAAAAGCAGTGAAGTCAAAAAAAAAGAGAGAGAGAGAGAGAGAGAGAGGCTCATTGATTCTCAGCTAACTCCTGGGTAATGATAAAAGAGCTATTTTGCAAATTGGAGATTCCACCTTGACCGTTCCTAGTGTGGCATACTTTGTCTTCCTTCCCCAACAGCAACCACATCTCTGTTTGGTTCATACATTCTGCTTAGCTTTGCAGTCTGGGTAAAAAATGGCTTAGGAGATTCCGACTTGTCTCTGCTTCAGTGACCTGGATTCTTTTGTTGGGCTGACATAATCCTAGGCTTTAGAGATAATTGTCACTTGGATCAGTTCACAATGATCACTGAGACTCTCTACAGAGGCCCACACTGACAAAATTTGGGGATGTATTGGGTCTCTGTAAGTTTTATAAAAATGCCCTTGTTATACTTGTATCTGACATATTTGAATGAAATGTCTATATGAGAATACATGATAATTAGAGAAAAGGTGGAGTTTTCATTCCTGAAATAGGACACACTGATTTTGTGGTGGTGAAGGAGGAAAGAGACATTGGCATAGGGAGATAGGCATGTGAGAGAGGGAAGAACTTTAATGACTTTGTTTCTCAGAATCATCCCTCGGGCCTTTTTTTTCTAAGGAAAATACCTTGGTGTGGCATCCCTAAACTGTTGTGAGTCCATTAATTTCACTTACCGATAAATCTGCTGTCTCCTGCCAGGTGTCTTTGACGATGGTTGGATCATGAGTGTCCTTAACCTTACCAAGAGGTCTGTAGAAATAGTAGGGGAAGACCCTAACTTCCACACCTCTCAGTTAAAATACCTCTTTATACCTCCATGTATTTGCTCTATCTCTATTCTTACAGTTCTCACTCTGTCATTCCATGAGGTAGACAAATGCCAACCTTCTGGTGGCATAGATAAATAGAACAGAATAAGGACCCTCCAAAAACAAGGACCAAATCCAATGACTTGAACTCAACTGGGAAACCTAAGTTTTACCAATTTGGAGGCACTCTGAAGGCACTGTCAACCTGGGTCCTCCAATTGATATAGGTCATCCTTGTGGGGTGGAAGCAACAATTTTAAACAGTATTTTCTTTCCAGAGGTATGATGTATGCCCCAGGGACTGTATTAAATAGTCTTCTTCCCCAAAATACGGTAATATCTGCCTTAGGGATGTTAATAAGAAACATTCAAGAGTTTACGAAAAACACCACCAAAGGTCAAGGAGCCATAAGATAACTGTGGAGATCTCACCATTTAAGACTACCTTGGTTACTTGAAGGAGATACTAACTTTAGCTGAAGTGATCAATGATACCATCTCTGTTCTGGAAGGCATTCAGGTAAGCCTCAACTTACTGCCTAGGATTGTTAAAAATGGTAGAACTGCCCTATATTTCTATCTTGTAGGCCAAGGCAACTGTTAACTAATCTCACAGTACCCGGTAATGCCTTTGAATAGGTGCAAAGATCAATACGGGAATGAAAGGAAAAAGCCACCTGGCTTTCTAAAGTAGACACTGATGGTTGATGTGATTTGTTCTGTTAGTTGGGGCTGGGCCCCTGGAGGCTGGGCTCATTTGGCAGTTTGGTTTCCTGTTGATAATAATCTTAATTAAATGCTGTATGATGAAAATTGAACGGATTTTTTTCCAGCCTCTGGCATTCAGATTAATCAGAGCATCTGACTAGTGGGAATTCTCGTGGGAAAATGCACCAGAAGCCAAGACACAGAAATGAGGGGTGGATATTTTCAGGAGGCAATTATCCTTGGGTCTATCATAGTTGTATACATTTTGCAAGCAAAGGAACTAACTGCCTTTGTTCTGGAAGATCTTTTTAAGGTTGCTTGTATATTGAACAGCCTTGAAAGATAGAGAAAAAGTGTCTCCTTCCAGAACAAAGGTCAAATTTCTTTTCAGTCTGGAACACAGTGTCCCCCTCGAGATCAAAGGAATAGGCATGCTCACTATAAAATATTTGGATTTCCCTGGATTCAGGTTCATTTCCTATAATACAGCCCATTGCATGAGCAGCTGTTATCTAATCCTATTCATGTAGTTCTGTGGAAACTGGGGCTCAGAGACGTGGCAACAGTGTCAATGTTCTGGCTACTACTCTTATTGTGAGGAGTAAACTGTCCTTTATCTTTGATCTAGGGGTCTTTTCACTTCTGCTAGCATCAAGCATCCATAAAAGTGTGGTAAGCTAACTTGTTAACTTGCAAGTATGGTAAACGTTCAGATCTTTCATAGTTGACATATTCCTCTAACAATCCCATGAGGCCTTTGGTGAGTCCACATGGCTAGAAAAGAATGACTACTGCTTACATCACCAGAGCCCCTGATCTAGCAATGCATCAGAAGCTTTACTAAAGGAACAACAAGCATATTTTCTCATGCTTTAAATAAACCAATCCTCTACAACAGCTGAGGACCCTGAACTTCATTAAAGACAATCAAGCACACAAACAAAACTAATAATGGGAAAAGGAGACAGCTATCCTTCATTTATTACCTATTTTCCCTAGCCACCATCAACTACTAGGATCAATTATTACATAAGGCTTGGAACACTGATACAGGATAGGGAGTTTACATGGAAGCAACACAAACAGTTTAAGATTAAATAGTAGATCTGTCCCTTTTTATAAATATTTTCTTCGTCTAATCCAAGGATTTCTCACTGGCTATCTTTTCCTAAGATTTCAGCCTCTTTCCATATTCCTCCATATTCCACCAACTTTCCAGATCTTTCCTCCACTTTTCACTCCCACATTCAAATACTTCTTTGCTTAGCAACTTTTTGCTCGTTTGTTTTGTTTCCGTTTATTCTTCCAGATCATAGCCATAGGGCCAAAATATCCATATGTAAAACTGCCTATTTCTTTCAAAACTAGTCAAGGTATAGTTTAGCAGTAACTTCAACCTTCCTGGGGTACATCATTTAACTATAATTAAGTATGCCAATATTATCATAATTTCTGAATTTGAAGAAAATAAAAGATGAAACTATAAATATCTGTCAACTACATTGATAATATTGGGAGAAACTTAGTTTTAAAAAGAAAGGGGGAACTTTTTCAAAGGACAATTCAGGGAAGATGAACCAGAAAAGGGAGAAGGTAATTCAGGAAAATTATTTGTACAAAGTCCACAAATTCTGCTGAGTCAGGGTTTAGGTAAGACAGAAAAGCAGTTCCTACATAAGGAGGCCAAAAGTCTTTTACAGGCTGAAACTGTGTTATTCTTATTTGTAAAAACTTCACAAGAGCCAAAACACGATATACACCTCTGTAAAGTTTAACTAATCATGTCCACAGTTTGTACATTCTGCACTTTTTAGAATTTTGGCCCTTTAATTCAGTGTGGTATAGTGAAAGCATGGACTTTGAAATCATACAGATCTAAAGTTGAATCCTGGTTCCAGAAGGTAAGACCTGTGGGTTTTTATTTGTTTGTTTGTTTTTAAATATATTTTTATTGAAGTGTAATAAGTTTACAATGTTGTATCAATTTCTGGTGTACAGTATAATGCTTAAGTCATACAATAACATGCATATATTTGTTTTCATATTTTTTATCATAAATTATTACAAGAGCTGTGTTTTCTTGAGCAATTTACTTAACCTATTATTTTCTCATCTATAAATGGCAAAATTATTGCATTAATTGTAGATAATATATGTAAAGTAGCCAGCATAATTCCTGATAGAGAGAAAAAATTCAAGAAAATGTTGATATTTATTATCATCATAAACATCCAATAGAGGAGATTGTTCTTGAACTCAGTTATTCTAACTCTAATCTGGGTTTCTTTTCACTAAAGGGACATACTGGAAGGTAATACAGGGTATGGTTACATCTACCTTTCTGGAGCAGTGTTTATATCGACTAAGCAGTGTTTATATTGACTAAGCAGTGTTTATATGACTAAGAAGAAATAAAGCTCAAAAGAAGTCCAAGATCAGTTTTAGAGTCTCCAAAATGTCAGGTTAAGGAATTTTGACTTTAATAGTAAACCAACAAATTATCTGCAGAATGGATTAGTATATCAAAAGTGTGTGTTTAATAAGAGAGTCTAGTAGAGACATGTGAAACAAATGTGAAGAGAGAAATCAGAGGTGAGAAGAGTTAGAAAATGATTGTAGCACAAACCAGCATCTTTCAAAATTTTCAGCACAGACCAGCATTTTTTGGGAACCTATGTTACATACTAAATTTTACTTTTGATGATAACCTAAGAAGATGAAAATATTAGAAATTCTGACGTTCTATAGGCAAAGTAATAACAAATCACCTATTTGTCCAAATACCACTGAACACCTTTTCAATCTGTTTATTATTAATATTCAAAGATAATTTTAGGAAATACTAGCCTAAAATATAATTATATATATTATATGAATATGTGTGTGTATAAGTATATATATAAAATTGTTTTCCTTACTTTAAATCATTATTTTCTTTAGCATATTTCACATTTCTATCCTTTCTTGGCTTTAGGCAAGTGATCTTACAATGACAGTGTTCTTGCAAGTACATATCACATATTTAATTTTCAGTGCTGGTCATATGTCCATCCATCTATGATTTGCACTTGTCTTTTTAAAGTCAGAATTCCCTAGGCAAGTTTCTGTAGTGCCACTTGATGTATTCCCTGCATAGGATTTTTTTTTTTAACTGTAGTTTACAGCATCTGAGAGTACTAGTAAATGGTAGTATATTTATAAGTTTGTAGGTGATTTTAATATCTTTCTTATAATTGGTTTGAAGTTGCTATTTTAAAATTCTAAATACACTGTCTAACAATGCCCACTATCTTTCCTTGGTTATTATAATTTCTAAAATAAGTTAATCATATTCCTCCCAGGTTTTAACTTTATCAGGCAGTTCTGCCTTACTAGGGAAAAAAAAATATGTTCACATTTGCCAGTCCTGTCAATCCTTACTGAGAGATGAACTAATTAAAAGGGCATGCTTAAAAAAAGTCAAATGTAGCCTTTGTTGTTTATAGCTCAGAATAAGTGCTGTTGTGTGTAATTAATAAATATTTTTATAGTTATGAAAACAAAGAAAACTAGATTCCTTTTATGAAGATCTCACAAAACATTTTCCAACAATATGGTCTTTATGATATTTTAGTTTAATTTTTAAGTATTCTAAATAGGTAGTACAGAGACAAGGAAGCAAGATGGTGGAGTAGAAGGACGCTTGTAGCTCACCCTCTCCCACAAATACACAAAACTCAAATCTGCGGACCTACTCAGCCAACCAGAGCACCTGCCGAACTCCGACAGAACATCACCCTCTTCGAAAGACAAAGATGCCAAAAATCTGGTAGGAAAAAAGAAAGAAGAAAAAGCAAAACAGTGCGGGACCACTCCCGCGGGGAGGGAGCGGCAAAGGAGGACTGGCGCTCGTTCGCTGGGTCTCCCCACTCCAACGGAGAGGCCAGTGGGACAGAGGGGGAACCTCCGAGGCTCAGATCTGCCCTGAGCACCCCTTGACCGACAGAACTGAGTTAAACGGGCACAAAGGGTCCCCATGACACCCAGCCTGAGACACGAGCTGGCAGCTGGGGCCAGGGCAGGCAGCCCGAGCAGGGCAGAGGACTGGGGCAGCTGCACTGAGGCAGCCCCAGGGGACTGCAGGGTGCTGTGCATTGTGGTTGGGAGGGGATACAGAGCAGAACAACCTCAGTCCCCCATAAATTGTGGAAAAAGCAAATCAACACAGCTGGTGTGCCCTGGGGGAAGGGGCGCCAGAGCCTTAGTCTCCTCAAATCTGCGCCACCATTACTGGCACTTCTCATGAGAAGAGAGGTGGGGCTCAGCCACAGCCACCATATTCTCCTGTGCGCAGCGTGGGGGCGGGGGCGGGGCCGAGACCTGAGTCCACACCCAGGGGCTCCGCAACCTCCTAGGCAGGACTGAGACTTGTTTACAGCTGGAGGCAGATAGGATCTTTCTGCCCTGGCACCTCAGAGTACTCACACTGCCAAGACAAACAAGGAGCTGAGATTTGGCACGGAGCAGAGGCCGGGCGTTCCGCAGTCTTCCCCTAGCCCGCCTTCGGAACACCGACCTGAGGCAGAGCGGGTAGCTGCACAGAGCAGCGGAATGACCCGCGCTGGGAAAGGGTGGGCAGCAACCCGCTTTCCTGGCAGGAATGCAGTACCTGACCAAGGTGCTGGGAGGGGGCACAATCCGCCCATCTGCCTCCCCCGAGTGCAGCATCTGACTGCGGCGTCTGGAAGGGGAGTGACCCACCCGCCCACCGGATAAGAGCTCAGCACCTGACCCAGTGTTGGAAGGAGGTGCGATCTGCTAACTGACATCCACTGGGAGCAGCACGGAAGACAGCGCCAACAGAGGGCCTCTGGAAACAGCAAGCTGAGTTCGTGAAACAGGGCGAAGTCACTAAGACCTCTCAATAAAATCATTAAGGGCACAGTGTCTCCAGGAGAACTAGATAACTGATATTCCTTAAGCCACAGTGCCAGAGAGATATGAGCAATATGAAGAAGCAGAGGAACCACTCCCAATTTAAAGATCAAGAGAAATCCCCTGAAAGCATGATCAAGGAAATAGACATTGATGGCCTACTAGAGCAAGATTTCAAAAAAGGAGTGATCAAAGTACTGAAGGAACTAAAGGAAATAGTGTTTAGAGATATAAAATATGTCAAAAATGAAATAGAAGCTATAAAGAAGAACCAAGTAGAATTAGTAAACTCATTTGTTGAGATGAGATCTGACCTAAAAGCTGTACAAAGCAGGCTAGATGATGCAGAGGAACGCATAAGTGACCTAGAAGACAGGACAACAGAAAGCACCCAATCAGAACAGCTGAGAGAAAAACAAATAAAAACATAGATTTTACAATATCCCAATATTGTAAAAGAAGACATCTAAATCATTAAGAGTGGAAGAGGGAAGCAAGGAAAGCCATTGTGGAAAACAGTATGGAGATTCCTAAGAAGACTAGGAATAGACTTACCATATGACCCAGGAATCCCGCTCCTGGGCATAAATCCAGAAGGAACCCTACTTCAAAATGACCCCTGCACACCAATGTTCATAGCAACACTATTTACAATAGCCAAAACATGAAAACAGCTTAAATGTCCATCAACAGATGACTGAGTAAAGAAGAAGTGGTATATTTATACGATGGAATACTATTCAGCCATTAAAACTGACAACATAACACCATTTGCAGCAACATGGATGTTCCTGGAGAATGTCATTCTAAGTGAAGTAAGCCAGAAAGAGAAAGAAAAATACCATATGAGATTGCTCATATGAGGAATCTAAATAAAAACAAAACAAAACATAAATACAAAACAGGAACAGACTCATAGACATAGAGTACAAGCTTGTGGTTGCCAAGGGGGAGGGGGGTGGGAAGGGACAGACTGGGATTTTAAAATGCAGAATAGATAAACATGATTATACTGTATAGCACAGGGAAATATAAATAAGATCTTGTGGTAAATCATAGTGAAAAAAATGTGACAATGAATATATGTATGTTCATATATAACTGAAAAATTGTGCTCTACACTAGAATTTGACACAACATTGTAAAATGACTATTACCCAATAAAAAAAGTTTAAAAAATAAATAGGTAGTACAAATATCATGTGCCAACCTTGCATAATTTGTAAAGAAATTTTATGCAGAAAATAATAAGACAAATGTAACAATGGTAAATGAGAAGCTTTTGATAAGGCACTTCTTACAGTTTCACACAAAGCCACATTTGATCCTTGGGCAAACAGATTTAGAAAAGCAATTCCTCATTTCTTTTGCTTTATGTGTTTTATTTATTTATTTTTTTTAACATTTTTATTGATTCATAATCATTTTACAGTGTTGTGTCAAATTCCAGTGTTCAGTACAATTTTTCAGTCATACATGGACATATACACACTCATTGTCACATTTTTTTCTCTGTGATTTATCATAACATTTTGTGTATATTTCCCTGTGCTATACAGTGTAATCTTGTTTATCTGTTCTACAATTTTGAAATCCCAGTCTATCCCTTCCCACCCTCTACCCCGCCCCCCACCCCAGTACCCACAAGTCTGTATTCTCTGTCCATGAGTCCATTTCTGTCCTGTATTTATGCTTTGTTTTTGTTTGTTTGTTTGTTTTTGTTTTTTAGATTCCACATATGAGCGATCTCATATGGTATTTTTCTTTCTCTTTCTGGCTTACTTCACTTAGTTTTATAACTAAAGATTTTCTTGGCTTTTTTTCCCTCTCAGAATTTGGTGGAAAAATCCAGGGAGATGTGAGATGCATTTATGTTTATTAAAAGTAACAATGTCATAACATCCTAAGTAGTTTCTTTTAGAATAAATATATAATTACAGATACTTTTAAGAATGAATATTTATCCTTCAAAAGTTGAAACAGAAGTTTACTCAAGTACACGAAAATGACAATGAACTTAACTATTAACTTTAAATAGATTAAAAACATCGTTTTAAAAAATGAGGAGCATATGAAATCATCCAAAATATCTTTTTTTTTCCTGTGACAAAAGTAAGAAAATAATTTTATAGTGAAATTGCACTCAGAAAAAAGTTAGTCGTAAATATTGACTTTAAGTACATAACATAAATGTGAAATTTGAAATAAGCATTTTTAAATGAAATAATTAAAATAATAAGCCAGTAAAGCAAATGTTGCATAAACTGTATTATCTATAGACAGCAAGGAAAGGATGTGCACATGTAATGTATACTGAAATGTTGTCACTTTTGATTTTAAAAAGAATTCATGTTTCATAAAGTCATATTCTGTTACTTAATTTTCTTCTCAAAATCATTTCCATGCTGCAAACCTACATTTGTCTTGTCTTGCTTCTCTAGAATACAGAAGCTAAAGGTGGCCAAAAGGGACAACGGAGACAAATAAAGTGCAGCTCATTCACTTGTGACCCCTTTTCATTTCTCCCCTAGAAACACTTATCTCAAAAGTAAATCTGTGCCATTTCCAGCTGGTAATACATGATAAGTATGAAAATGAGTCCATCTTTGACATTCAACATGCAAATTTATATTGCTCTCAGTATCTGGATGTGTCCAATAAGAAGAGGAAGTGTTGAGCTGCTGCTTCAGCTCAGTGATCTGAATGCATCAAATTTCCACTTTGCCACTCCGTAGGAACAGAAATATGATAGGTGTAACTAAATGTTCCAACTAGTCTGCCAGTAAGTATATTATTCCTTGAGAATGAAGGAGAGACTCCTCAAGAAAACAGAGTATCATTTCAAGTTGTTTTTTGAATCAATGCAGTTAAATTGACCAATTTATCTCAGAGGGGATGTATTAACTGAATTATTCTCCAGAGACTTAGATTTAATTGGTGTGGGTTTGTACTCAGGCATGGATTTTTATTTTAAAAGCTCTCCAGGTGATTGTGATGTGCAGCCTGGGACTTGGGCTAAATGAAACCCTCAGGATATAATCCTGTTTCTCAGAGGCTGACTGCTTGATGACTTCCCCCGGCTTCCTATTCGTATCAATTTCATCTTAAGTTCCATCCTACTTCACCACAGAGTTGCTAGATTTCTTCCTCTTCTCAGATAACCTCACCTACTTTACAGAAAAGATGGGAGGAGGAAAGAAGTGCACTATTTGAGCATGATGCCTTCTTTGGTTTTCCACCTGTAAAATTACCTGTACCTTCATCTGTTCTTTCCTCATGGTCTCCCTCCTCCAAGGAGACAGTATGTTAACTCCTGTCCAAGGGCAGTGTCATCTCCTCTATTCTAAATCTCAGACCATTCATATCCAGTAATTATCTTCCAAATGCCCCAACTTTCACCTGTACTTTCAACCTCTCATACAAACTGGATCTTTGTCTTCAGTATTTAAACCTCTCACATCTTAAAAATGATCTTTCCCCAAATTGCTTGCCCTTCTATGTCTACTAACCTAGCTCTTGCCTTTGGTTCATAGTCAAGCTTCTCCTTTTCACTTTGTCTCAAATTTCTTACCTCATTACTCCTCAACTATAACCATGTGTTTTCCCCATCAACAATTCTAATAAAAACGATTTTACCAAGGTCACTGATGACCTCTTGATTACTGGATTAAATGAGTTCTTATTTTCTTGAACACTTTGTAGCACTTAACAATGTTGACCATATCTCACTTATAAAATATCTCCTCTCTGTGGCATCATCATAACACTGTTCTCTCCTGTTACCCATCTGTTTCCAGTTGGTCCTTTTTTAATCTGCTTCACAGACTCAACTTGTTCCTCCTATCCCTTTTTTATTGACATACCCTTCAGTTTACTTTTCTTCTAATTCCTTTACAGAATTTCTCTTCATCACTGACAATCTAAAGTCATATTGTTTTTTCATCTGAATTACTATCATAGCTTCCAAACTGGATATTCTGCCTCAGTGTTGCCTCACTCCATTCATACATCATTTCTGTAACATACTATACACCAATATTTCATGTCACATGGCTCATGTAGTTCTTTCCATCTGGTGTACCCTTCACACCCACTGTTCTCCTTATTAGCCTTGTCTTCTACGTCTTCAAGGTTCAGCTCTGATTCTTCTTCCTGTGGGAAGCCTTCTTTGTTGACCCCTAGGACACATATCTTTTATATAGCTTTAGCATTATATATTAAATATATATTAACTTTGGAATCTCCTCTTGCCCTCCCAACCATTGAGAGTAAATTCATTTCAGGTAAGAATTTTCTCTTAGTTATCTTTTTATCCCCAAGTACCTAACACAGTGTCTGACTAGTACATAATTATCACTCAATAAGTACTTGTTCAAAGTATTAAATTGACATACCATCCTGTTTTTTTAAAGCCAAAGCAAAATCCTATCCTTTATACATTCAAGATAAACCCTAGTATTTACCTTGGCATTGGCATATAAGAACGTTTATAATAAGGTTTGTTTGTCCAACCAAACATATCTCCCAATTTTTCCCACCTTCAAGAAGTTTATGCTATTCCATAATTCATTCACCAGTGTCTAACTTTCTTTCTAAAGCGGGTCTCTTTCATGACCCTGCAGCTTTATACATTGTTTTCTCTGTGTTGACAATATTTCTCTCAGTTTCTATGTATGTCTGTCTGCCTCTTAAATCCCTAATCATCCTTTTTACGAAATTTTCTAAACTCTTCTAGGCAGGCTAGTTATTTTATCCTCTTGAATGGAAAGCACTGTGTTCATTTATTTGCAATATCTCTGTGATGTACTGTGATGCATACATTTCTGTTGTGTTCTTCTCACTAAAGTAAACTATTGATCTTCTTGAAGGGAAGACAATTTCTAGCTCATCTTTTTTCTCCCTTTACCTAATAAATAATTAGAACTCTAAAATCAGTGTTGTTAAATAAGTGAATAATTTTCAAAATAAAGGAATACATCATAACTCAGAGATAAAGTCTCAGTGACTAAGTGATAGTTTCATGGTTAATGGAATTTATTTCCCAAAGGTTGTTATTATCACTTCTGTCTTCTGTCCTTTCTTTGTTTTGAATTTTCTTTACGACTTAAATATTGTCTCGGCAACCATGTTTTTGTTGCTTTAGGGACGTTCTCTGGTTGTTTTATTTTGAATGTACTGTTTTCAATGAGACTGTAAATTCCTCAAGGGAATGATTTGTTTGGTTCTATTCTGTGCGTCTATTCTGTGTGTCTACCATGGAGGGAAACAAAACATTCATTCATTCAAGTATTTGTGAGCATGACTGCCATGTGTCAGACACTGCTAGTTGTTGGGGATGCTGATGCTTATATACTTAGACCCACAAAAAGTACTGTAAGACTAGCTAAGCAGAAGAATATAGTCTACACCTTAATAAAAGGAAAAGTCTGTCAAAATGTGATAAATTCTGTATGTTCATACCCAAGGTAAAAATTTTCAAATAAATTAAATATTTAAAAAAATTCCTTTCTCACTAATCATATCTGTTTATTTTGCCTATGTCTTTCAATTCTTTTGGTGTCTATCTCTTCCCCAGGATTGCATTTTTTTTCATTTTACATTGTATGTTTCACTTTTCATGTATAATTCCTTTGAGTGTCAGATATTCTAGAGATCACACTGCGATCATTTTATCTACAAACTTTCCTGCCCAGAAGTACCCCTACTGTTCTTTTAAAACAGAAGTGGGTTTGTACTGTGGAGAAGCTAAGTAAGGGAGTCCATAGTCCACTATCTTTACTTCTCCCATCTTTTCATGTGATCAGAATTAGTGGAAAGACTATTAAGTCATCATAGATATTCCAGGTGCTTTGTGCTAATAGCACATCCTGTCAGTAAACACAGGAAATGAGGCTTTCTACAATACAGGGGAACAAAAACAAATACAAAAACAAACACAATACAGGAAAATTTTGATGGATCTCATAGATTTACTACAAACAAAAAAGTCATTTCATTTTAAGAATTCTTTGAAATTATCTTTCAAATGGTAGTTTCTCCTACAGATTTTGAATTCCTTCTTCTGATCTCATTAGTTTCCATTTATAAATACTTGCATAAAAATAATACATTTCAACTTTTTTCCTTACTGGTTTAGTTCAGCTAAAACATTTGTTATTTGGTTATTATTTTTATTCCCTGAGTTATATGTGCTTTGATTATGACATTGTCCACTTTATCTCCATTAAATTTCAAGTCCATAGGCCTTTAAAATTACATATGCTAAAAATTAAAGACTTGTTTCCTGTTTATTTTTCTCTCCCAATACCCCTAGAATTGTTATTAATTTTAAGAATTAGATTTTAATTTCCCACTTAAAAACTTACAAATTTTAATTCTTAGCATAGAATCAAGAATCACAATTTAATCAACTTTATTTTTTTAAAGGAATGTTGTTTAAAATCAACATATCATAGGAGTGTATTTAGTAGTAAATGTGTATACACACACACACACACACACAAATAATCCCTTACCTTAATGTGAGATTATATTTTTAATAGTAATTGAGGTATGAAAGATCCATAGAACCTAAATTACTCTGACGCAGTTTGATGATTAATAACCAGTTTTGGCACTAAATAAAAGCAACAATTGTCTATTTGTAAACTGCTACCCCAAATATAGCATAACAGAGAACTATAATATTTTGTTACAAAGTTTATCAGATATTATTATTATTATCAGTATCATCATCATCATCATCATTATTACGCATTGTGTGCCAGAAACTCTGACAAACAAAGGACTTGCAAAGGTAAAGACAAACATTGCTACAGACTGAAGAATTTTGCCCCTGCCCCCACCAAAAGTTATATGTTGAATCTTAATGTCCTTGGGATAGTATTAGAAGGTAAGCTCTTTAGGAGGTGAATAGGTGATGAGGGTGCAGCCTTCCTGAATGAGGTTAATGCCCTTAATAAAAGAGATCCAAGAGCAATCCTCACCCCTCCACCATGAGAGTTACAGTTTGAAAGTTATAGTAAGAAAGGTGGTCCTGCTCAGACATGATCTTAGACTTCTCAGCCTCTACAATTGTGAGAAATAAATGTTTGCTTTTTATAAGCCACTCAGTTTATAGTATTTGTTATAGATGCGAACAGACTAAGACAAACACTGAACTAAAAATAATCTTACCATGTTCCAGAAAAGCAGCAATTGTATTTAAGAATATTTAAAATTTACAACCAGAAAAAGTCCATAGTAATCACCTTATACATCCATCCTGAAAAATTTACAAGAAAGCAAACTGAATCCCAGGAAAGGTTAAACAGGATAAGTAAAATCATACTTTGAGAAAATGGATAAGTTGGAAATAGAAGGTTCTCACTAACATCTTTGGCAATATCCCCCAGCCAGGCCAAAATGAAATCATTCATTTGCTAACTATTTGCATATTTTTCTAATAATTTTTGAGGTTGGCAAGATGTGTGGAATGTATTTCTAAACAATTGTTGGAAGGGCACCATTGAAATGCAAACTTTCTAATTGTCAGGTAGTTTTGAATTCTGAATAATATATATAAATGCTTCACTATTCATCTCCATCAAATAATAAGTAAATGTCATTTTATCATTAAAATATGCTCATTGTTGGAGCTCAGTAAAATTCATTTGCTTATCAAAATTATATGATAAATTTCAAAGTGCTGTTTTTAGAAAAAGACCATGAAGAAACATGAATCTATGATAAATATCCTTATCTAGACCATCTGTCTATCTTCTTCACCATATGCCACTCTATTAATTCCTAATATCATCCTTATTATGCATCATCTCATCTGTAACATCATTCCACAAAACTAAGAAGGCATCAATAACAGCTACAGAAAAACACCTGCTATATGTGTTTCCAGTTGATAAATTTCAGCAGGTTCTTTCTTGTTTGCTCTTGGGCAAAATTTTCTAATTGCTTTTGCATTACAGGAAGCTTTCTACCAGGGCAACTTTGTCTGATTACAATTAGCACACTACTATCTTCTTAAACTTGTTTATTGTAATTAATTAAATCTCCCCACAATATTTATTCAAAATGTTAATTTAGCAACTATCATGTGCACAATAACATGCACATAATGGTCACTAGGCTAAACATTGTGAAGAAGAATAAAATATGAGTAGGAACTTATAATAGCTGTAAAATAATTTTGAAACTATCGATCTGCAAAGCCCTTAATAAATACTGGTTAATGAGGGCTGTAGCTCTTAGGTTTGGCCAATAATTATTTAAGCTGTATACTTATTGTTTTACTTTGCATATGAAGAAAAGAATTAAGTCTCATTATGATCCTTGTATTTAATCAAAGGCAATGAATAGATAGACTACATCGGCAACTAGCCTCTTCTTGACAACAGCTGAAATAAATCTATTCAAAATTCTAGCACTTTGGAAGGGCTGATTATTTTGTCTTTCTGAAGTGGTTTTGGTTGAAGGAGTAAGTCCTCCCGTGAAATGATTAGGAACCACTGCCAAAAAGAACAGAATTAAATGCTAAATTGTGTGGTAAAGACAGTAAATGTGAAATGATGTTTAAGAAGGGGGGTGAGTAAAGGATAACTGAAATAGGAAAGAATTTTTTGAGGAGGTGAAAGTCGAGTAAGACTCTGAAAAGTAGGCAAAATATGGTTAATAGGTACACTTTCATTTAGGACAGGTCTGACATATATGAAAATTAGAGCTGTAATTCTGTTCGGTATTGAGCTGCTGGAATAAACCTTCGGTGAAAGTTAAAGAAACAACTAGACGGAGATAAATCATGAATTATTTTGGAAATGAGATGAGTTAATAATTATTAGCAGCACCACCACTATAATCACCACCACCTCTATCTCTATCTAAATGTTTGTGTTTTAAATTATTTTTTGTTTCTTTAATTTTGTATCTATATGAGATGATGTTCAGTAAACTTTCTGTGAAAATCATTTCATGATGTAAGTCAAATAATTATGCTGTACATCTTAAACTTATATAGTGCTATATGTCAAATACATCTCAATAAAGCTGAAAGAAGAAAAATGTTTGTGCTTCAGCCCATGTACGAAATGCTTTTACATGGATTATCTCATTCCATCCTCATACAAATTCTTAACTCCCTATGAAGTAGGCACTGGTATATTGCAACACTCCTTTTACAAATAAGAAATCTAATAATTATAAAGAAAGTAGATTCCTTAAGTAGAAGATCAGGGATTTAAACTGGCATTGTCAGATACCTGAATTCATATGTTTGATTATTTCATTTCACTGGCTTACAATATGAAACTGAGAAATAACATGGGATTTTTGAACACTCCTGGGTTATAATAAAAATGAGACTTTGATGGGATTAGTATGCCAGCAATACATATGATAAACTGCAGTCCAAATGAAAAGACATGAGACAAATGCAGTACTGGAACTACAGAATGGTAGCAATGCTAATGGAGATTTAGGGGTACTTCCAAAGCACTTCAAAGAAGGAGTGACATAACTAAATCAGATTCCTGGACTCAATTCCAACATATGTGTTGGTGGGTGGAGCTTCCCACACAATACTAAGCAATTCTCAGGACACTAGCTGGGTGTCCTCGAATTCAACTCAATTTTGACACTATCTACTGGGTGATAGCATCAGATTCTACAAGTTAAAATATAGTCTACTGTGAAGGAAAAGCCGGGCTGGTCTAACAAGATAACTCACAAGTCTAGGAATGTGAAGGAGAGGCTGGGCCGGGCTAACAAGATAACTCACAAATCTAAGTATCAGAATACTGATCTGAGTTCTGCTGGACTAACTTGTAAATCTAAGTTAATTAGTGTTGGTTTGCTGTTCATGTTTTTTGCTAGCCAGCTGGATTTTCAAAGATACATATCTGGCTTTGGAATGTTGGTTTGCTGCCTCCCCGCCCCCACTTTTGTGATGATAATGCTGCCAAAGCTGTTCCATGCCTATTGGCCGAATATCCCAAGCTTGTACTTTACCCTATAAAACCTCATGTGCACGTCTTGGAGGTGCTCAGAGCTCCGGAGCAGAAGCCCCTCTGAGCCCGCTGGCGTAATACATCTGAGTACTCCAACCCTCCGAGTGGTGCTTGTTTCTTGGCTGGCCTGTCATTTTCGTAACACTACAACACTGTTCCCAATCCCCTGATGCCTCCTCCCCTACTTTAGATGCCAGTCTCAAACCAGGTCATTATCTGTGCTACTGATCAATCGGCTACAAATTGTAGGTTCCCACAACCACCTCCTAGGACTTCAGATATCAGTTGCAAGATCATGTTTGTTACCTGTACTTCTAATTAACTGGCTATATATCAGAGTCCCAAGACTGTCCCCTTTTTGGGTTCACAGAACTCAGAGAAACATTCTACTTACTAGATTACTAACTTATTATAAAAGGAAATAACTCAGGAACAGCCAGATGCAAGAGATGCATAAGGCAAGGCATGGGGAAAGGGCTTAGAACTTCTGTACCCTCTTCAGGCACACCACTCTCCTCAAATCTCCAAGTATTCACCAACCCAGAAGCTCTCTGAACTCTATCCTGTTGGGTTTTTAAGGAGGCTTCATTAAATAGGCATGATTGATTGTATCACTGGCCAGAGATGATTGATTCAAACTTCAGTGCCCCGTATTTCTCCCCAGAAGTCAGAAAGTAGGACTGAAAATTCCAAACCTTTTATCACATGGTTGGCACCATTTGCAACCAGCTCCCACTCTTTGGTGCTTCCCAAAAGCCACCTCATTAACATAACAAAAGATATCTTTAGCACTCTCAACATTTAGGAAATTCCTAGGGTTTTGGGAGCTGTGAGTCAGGAACTAAGGACAAAGACCAACTATACATAAGAGATATATTTTGGTCATCCCAGTGAGCAATATATATTTCTTATACATCAAAACATCACAATGACATAGCCTTTCTAATCTAATTTCACTTTTTACTCTTTCACACTCTCAACAAAACGAATGCTTATCCTTCCCCATCCTTATTCCCCAAATATGCCAATTCACTTTGTGATTTTGCTCATGATATAGTCTCTATATTTGGAATAGCTTTCAATTTCCTCTGTTGACATAAATAATAATTCCCAGGCTCTACTCTTAAGTTACTTCCTCCATTTCAGTGTCTGACCATCTCCAAACATTGAAATAATCCTCATCTTAATTTTGCAGAGGATTGTACCTCTCTTATAAACAACAGTCTGCTATATATTACCTGGTTTTGTGTTTATACCTTGTAAGTCAATACAAAATACACATACTGTGTATCCCATATAGTGTTTAATCTGGCATACCTCCTAATATTCATTACTGTTTGTGGAATCCAAAATAAATTAATCAGTATATTAATAAGCGAATAAATTATTGGATAATCGATTGAATAAAGAAATTAAAAGATGACTCACTGGTTTTTAGCCCAGTTTCCAATATTTTGGGCCTTTTTTGGCCTTCTTTTCTAATCTTCCTTTAATCAACACTTCCATTGTTCCCATGAATAGTTCATGCCATTGTGCTTTAATGGACAAAAACACTGGTTATTTGGACCTGGCCAAATAAATATTGACTGAAAGTTCATCAAAAATGTTTTGTCCAATCTATTAATATTAACTCTCTTAAATGTTTCCTAGTTAACAAATTATTAATTCTCAAATAAATGCTGTTTCTTTGAACATCATGAATGTCTAAAATAAACATTCAATATACCATTCACATGCATAAATCTGCTTATTTGCATAAGCTCTAGCTTTTGGATATCTATTGCATTTCCAACAAAGAAATAATTATTTCCATAATGGTGAACTGTCAAATATCTCATATACATATCCCATTTAGGGAATAAAAAAGTATTGTCTGCATCTGTGTAAAATCCATTAATATTAATTTCTGAATTGCTCTTTTTCTTTTAATTCATAATTTGCTGTTTGTATAAACTTTTAGCCCATTTAAAATCATCATTTCTTGATTGTTCGACCATGCAATACACAGACAGCAGCTATATTAATGACCTCTCAAAGGTGCAGTGCACTGATACTGCTATTTATGCTGCTGTCTGGAAAAAAACATATTTATTCTGTCCAAGCACCCATGAGACATGAAAACTATTCTGTTCACACAGTGGATAGTCATTTTAAAACTTCAATTACTATTTCAGCATGTTCCCTCCATTACTGTTTCCAGTACCACAGCCAGTAATTTCTAATAGCAAAATTTCTTTATAAACCATATATACATTTGCCCTTCATGCAACAAACAAATAAAGCTATGTATAAATGATTAATATCTGCAGAAAAAATGTAAAATCAAAGTGAAATAATAACAATATATGAATTTTGAATATGCAAATTTTGTACCTCCCAGCTAATGACTAATGGCTGTTGAATGAAAAAAATCTCTCTCTCTCTCTCTCTATATATATATATACACATGCATACACACACACACACACACACACACATATATATATATATAAATATATATATCAATTATGTATCTTGGAATCAAATGAAATAATCATATGTTAATATTAAACAAATATTCTTGAGACTTAAGTCAGTACAGAGCTGTTCTTTGGGCTATAGAGCTTATTAAAAATAACAAAATAATGTAATATTATTTCTGCCTTTGAATAATTTACAATCATAATAAATATGATTCATTCTTTTTATTGAAATGAGAGTCTTGAATGAATAAAAGGTGGTTTATAGTCTTAATCTCACTTTATGTAAACCTACAATGCATGATCTGGCTACAACTTTTCTTTTTATGTGAAATTTTATTTTGGCATTTGCATTACTCTCCTTTCAGTGAATCTTTTCCCATTCTTTTTTGCCATAAAAAATGCACATGCTTAATTTATGTAAAACTGCATCAGGATACAGTTGCCACCACATACAGAATGCCACCATTTTGAAACCAGGATTTTCACTTTTGTCCCTTATAACTGCAATTTCTCTAGAGCGGAAGACACCAAAAGAAATCAACATTACATAGTTTACTGTTCTGTTCATTGCCGGGACACTGATGAAAATAACTTCTACAGTATTTATTATTCAGTGTCCAGTTTATAAAGAACAATGCAAGATATTTCAGACCTCAAATCTATGAAAAAGTTTCCTTTTGTTGTGTTATTGTTATGCTTGTATTTCATAGACAATGTTTTTAGTATAAACTGCTTAGGATTCTCTGGCAGCTGTCATAATTAAACTTGTAAATCACTCTTAAAAGTTATTTACCAATTTGTACATAAGCTCCTGTTTAGGACTGTGTACTGTTTTACTTAATTTTATCATTATCCCCATTTCATTATTTATTTTTTACTGTTATTGCATTATATGATATTTTGTAAGCCTTTGAGAAAGGTGATGAATAAACACCTACCTGTGTGATATGAAAGTTTTATTTGTACCTGAGAAAAATCTAGATTCTCTCTGTTTCTTACTCTGGGTGTCAATGCCAAGTGAGTAGAATATATGTAATTGCTTCCATTTTATTATCTTTTATTCCCTCTTTAATGCTTTGAAATTTGGCTTCTCTCTCCATACTATAAATACCTTCTTAAGGACTTTGTCATTTTCCAGACATTTGAGCTTGGAAAAGTGTATGGATCTCTCTATGTCTTATAATACTCAGTTCTAAAATGGAGATAATAATGCCTCCATTGGTTTGTTTTGTGGATTAAACTGAGTGAATTACATTCAGTGGTTAGCACAATGTCTGACATATAGTAAGTGCCTAAAAAATTAATTCTGTGGTGAAAATGTTGTAGTAACTGGATAATCCCCTACATAATTCCATTTTCAATTTTTGTGTCCTTATTAAGAGCTTATAATTTTTCTAGTCTCATAGACTTGAACATCATCTTTGACTCTTTCTTGTCACTTTCTCCTTCCATATCCAGCCAGTTGTCAAATACTTTGTCTTTTTCCTTTTACAATAGCTCTCTTCCCTTCTCTATTCACCAGAGTCTATCTACACAGTGTGGTGACTCAGAGAAAGTGTTCCCTGACAGAGAAGAACTTATGGAATTTTGAATACTAAGACACTGAAATATGCAGAGATGCCATTGTTAAAGGTAACTACAAACAACAATGGCAACAAACAAACAACAAGAGTGCCAGTAAGCCAAGATGAGGTATTCATTTTGAAATATGGTTTAATAAAGTTTAGAATAAAGGAGCCTCATTTAATTTACACGGAAATATTTAATTTGTAGAAAAGTGGTGAAAGTAAACCTTAACTGCAGTGACTGGTGATACGAAAAGCCAGAGCACTCACTGATTTGTCTTTTCTTAAACTAACCAACGATAGAATCAGTATTCCACCTCCACTGCCACCAACATCACTACTATTGGACACATAAGCAATTAAAACGGCAAATCATACAGGCGGAGGTAGAATTACGGTTTAAAAAATCTATACCCACATCAATGTCTATACAGGGTAATTCATGATTTAAAACAAAAACAAAAACAAAAACAAAAAAATAGCCAACAAAGTTACCACTGACTTATATTACTTATTTTATGTTCCAATTTGTTGCTATACGATTACTAGATTTGGAACTCCTTGGGAACCTGACACAGTGGTTTGCACTTGACAGCTTTCTTCAATAAATATTATTAAATACAAGAGTTAAATATTTCCTTAAAGGCAGTATTACAACTCAAAGATTTAATTGAAATTTATACTCAGTTGGAATGAAGTTCAAACTACTGAAGTGTGTTGAGAGCATTTTTATTTTAAAGACCTTTCTTTACCTTTACATACAGGCCTGTGATCACTCCAAGCAGCAAAGACTTCAGCTATCCGTTGACAAGTGATGCTCTTAGCACCCTGTAGGACATAATCTTCATCACAAGAGAATTGCACAGTTGATCCAAGGCTAAAATTGAACAAAGGATTAAAAACAGGGTTAGAAGCATATAACATAATGATTAGACTCCAGTTCTACTGAAAACATCCAACAAGTTAAAAGATGTTTCAAGATAACAAAAAACACCTTTCTTTTTAGAAACCAAAATATGAAAATATGACATACAAATACATAATAAAAATATAAACAAATGAATCTACTGTAAGTCAATAACACATAGATATTGGTAGAAATTGTAGAAAGCTGTCATCAAGTTTAATTATCTCATTATTAGTTTTAGAAGCCAAGGTTAAATAATTGACTAAATTTCCCATCCTATGTAGGTGGTAAATGTGAAGCAAAAAGTGAACATCCTGACTTGATCCCAGTGCTTATGTTCATACCACATTATAGTACTTCTCTATACATATTTACTTAGACATGCATTTGCATATCCACATCTATCTATCTATCTAGATAAATATATATACATACTTAGGACAACAAAATTGTGCTGATTGTTTTTCATATTGAATTCACCCACTATTTATTATTTAACTTACTGCAATAGAGATTTTATTTCCTTTTTCACTGAAAGTGGAATTACTAAAACAATCATTTTTAAAACTCAAATAGATAAGATTAAAGATGTTTTTATTTTATTTCTGAAATTAAAAAAAAAGTGACCATGAATACTTTGTAAACAGCAACCCCAGTAAAAAACAACAACAAAAAAGAAAACTATTTTCCTATGTGCCATAAAAAGCCTTCCAGCAGTAAATCCCTGCCAACTTTACCTCATCTCTAACCCACTACCACAGGTCATCAGCACCTTTAGCAGCTGACAGTTTTTGTGCACGCCATGCTGTTTTTTGTCTGCACTGCTTTCCCTGACTCCTCTGCCTGGAGAACATTACATGCACCCTCTCACCCAACCTGTGCCTGACAGCTCCTGTTCAGCTTCCTGTGTTTGTCATATGGAGGGGTTGCATGGTCACATTTGTGGTGTTAAAATATACCTCTGGAACAGTGTGGAGGACAGTTTAAAAGGAAGATTAATTAGAGAAAGGGAGGACAGTAAAACAATAATTCAAATATTTTAGGTGAAGGGTGGGCAATTATGTCCAACCTGCAGGCCAAATCTGGTCTACTGACTGTTTTTTATATAGCAGAGATGCTGAAAATGGTCTTTATACTTTAAAATGTTTGAAATAAATATTACAAAAAAGATTATCTTATGGAATGTAAAATGTCTTTAAATTCAGATTTCAATGGCCATAAATTAAGTTTTATTGGAATACAGTCACATTCTTTCAATGATGAAATTTGTTCAATTCTTTCAGAGCTGAGTAAGTTGTAATGGAGACTCTTTGGCCTATAAAGCATAAAATATATACTATCTAATCTTTTATAGAAAAAGCTGGCCAATCTCTGGTCTAGGCTAAAGATGACAAAAGACCTGAACTAAGGGGTGGCATGGCAAAGAACAGAAAGGTTTAGTACATGGAAAAATTTCTACGTGTTAGAATCTACTCTCCTCTGGAGGCATTTTCTTTTTTCTCTCCTTTTTTTTAAAGTGGGATTTCATTTTAAATATAAAACACATCCAGAAGAGTGTACAAAACAAAATGCACAGCTTAGTGAATTATTATGAATTAAATACTCACATAACCAAAGAAGAGATTATCTTCAAGGTCTTCTTTACTTCTTACTCCAAGTTTTATTGAAACCATGCTAATAGCCTGAGCAGCCTTACAAGTTTACCTAATGGTCATTTCTCTACCCTTCCTTACTTCCTCATCTCAGTAAATGGAAACATAGACATTTGTCATGCATTGCGTTTAAGACAGTTTACAGCTTTAACATTAGATCACTATAATTCTTCCAATGACATAATATCCTTGTGAAACTGGATATTCAACAGTTGCTTTGATAAAAAGCAAGTGTCACAGCATTTCACAGGATATGAGAGTGATGATATCCAATCTTATTCTAAGGTTTTAGAAGGTGTCATTGCACAACAGTGCTGTTGTTAGAACATAAAGTTATAAGACTTAGTAAACGAAATACTAGGCATTTCTTTGGACCTGCAGAGCCATGAAGAAAAAGAAGAAGGAAGAAGGAAGAAGAAGAATGCATTAAGGGCACTGTGATGCAAAACAACAGGGAACTTCTTAAACTAAAACATTATACTCCATATTATAGGTCCATTTCTTTTTGTGTAAGTTCAAAATATGTTTGGGGCCTTGTAATCCGGAAGATGAGGTTGGGGCTGATCTAGCTATATATTCAGACATATTGACCATACCTCATGTGTCTGAAGGTGAATCCCAAAAAACTGAATTTTGATCCTGAAATTTTTAGATGATTCCAATAAATGAAGAGATTTGAGAATAAATGACTTAGTGGTTAGCTAGGAGTATGGGTCAGGTGGATCCAGCAATAAAGCAAGCAATGATCTGAATATATTTTAGAATTAATAGCCACTAGTAGATATCATACAAAAAGTTCTAGAGAAATTACTTATTGCTTTCAGGATAAAGTACCAGACCTTTGGGAGAGAAAACAAAGATTACTCATGGTTTGACTGCTTCCTACCTCTTTCACCTTATCTTCCACAACCTGTGCACCCATCTCCACCTTAGCAACCTACCTGGCCCACTCCCACACACACATATCAAATCATCCTTCCAGACACCCATTTATTCAAGCACTCACTTGCAGACAAGTTTTTCCACTTTTTTCGAGTCCGATTGACTGGGCTTTAGTAATATTAATAAAGTTATACAATATGACCACTATCTAATTTCAAAATATTTTCATCTCCCCCCCCCCCAGATTCCATTAGCAGTCAGTTTCCATTACCTCCAGAGGTGCCAGCCTGCCCAGTGAGCTCCCAAGGAAGTCATAGGTGCTTGCATGTGGAAGCTTTTGGATGAGAAGGCATGGGGACAGCGAGCATGGTGGGAATACTGGCAGGGCACCTACTGTATCTGTTACACACAGACTCAGCTTCCAGCTAACAACTCTGCATCTCTGGTCTTGATCTCTTTCTGTAACCACCTGAGTGTCTCACAGAAAGATCACAAATTCAAAGTATCCCAAATTGAACTCATCTTTTCCTTGAGATCCATTCCTCTTCCTGTATTTCCAATCTTAGTACATACTACTATCTATTTACTCATCCAAGACAGAAACTTCTACACTTGCAAACATTCATTCATTAATCCATTTATTAAATATATATTCACTGAGTGCTTACGTAGTAGTGACAACTTCAAATGTCTTAGAGATAATTAAGGTCAAAAATTTGATTGTGAATAGGTGAGTATCTGTTTAATTAAAATCATTTATATGAGGGATTGATATCTAGAGCAAGATAGCAGCCATCTCACTAACATGAGACAATCAGCACAAGACCCGAGACTAATATGCTAAGAATGTTGAAGAAAAAAGATTTAGAAAGATGGAAAGAGGCTTGGCCCTTATTGACATTACTGAGCAGCCAAATGTATGACAGAAAGTACTTCTTCTGGACTTCTTATTACTTGGGAAAAATGCAGATTCACTTGTAAAACTGTCTTTGGATATTTCCTTACTTGCAATAGTTTATATAAAGCTTATCTTAGGATATAACACTTTATCTTTTTCCTTTTTTGATTTAAAATTACATGGCACTTTTGGAATAAAGTGTAAAAGCATGGTGCAATTCTATCAACTACCAATGTATCCCAATCCCCTTTAGTCTTTATCTTAGCAATCTCCTCTTTAATCTTTATCTACCACTCTACTTTTTACTTTATATTCAGCAATACAAACTGTCCCTGAATATGCTGTGGTTTAGATGCTTAGAGCTCTGTGTCCATGCATATGCTCTATTTTCACCCTGAAATTTTCTCCTACTCTTCATGTCCATCTGGAAAACTTCTATTTTCATAATGTAGTGAAGATGTTTCCCCTCCTTTGGGAAGCTTTTCTGGCCCTTCTCCCTATAACCTGCAAAGAGTTAATCTTGCTTCTCTATACATTAGATATATTTCTCTAATTGTACGTATGTATGTATGTATGTATGTATGTATGTATGTATTTATTTATATACAATGGAAAACTGCCTTTTCATCTTTGTAGCAACTGGCCCAATTGGTACATTATAAGCATTCAGTAAATGTTCATTAAATTGAATCATTTTTTTCGTATCTGTAGACCTCAATTTTATCATCTGCTCTCTCTTTTCACCTTTAATTCTTAGTACTTTGAAAACAAAAATGTAGAAAATGGATATTTAGGTTCACTGAAAAAATTACTTAAAAATTTAATCTAACATGCAATCTCAGTAATTCTGAAATGTGCTTTGGTAAGTTTATTTAGTATACTATTGAGTAGGTTGAATTTATTATGCCAGCAACAACTATCCTAGTCTCTGACACCAGGCCAAAAATGTTGTTGTTGTAGTTTTAAACCACACATTATAAGCATGGGTATAAATAGGTAAACAAGACAGAATAGATCCTATTCTCATGGAATTTACATTCCAATGGAGACAGATAAACTCTATCAGTGAGGGCTCAAGTGGAAAGCAAAAATCATACTAAGCCTTTCCAAGTGAGGAACTTTAACACAAGATACCAGTTATAGTTAGGCAATGAAAGACCTGAGATACTTAAAAAATAGTATTGCACTCAGAGATTAGTGTAACTGGAAACCTAGGGAATGAATTTACTTGGTTAAAGAAACATGACAGCTTTGTTTGGTCTGTCATGTTCAGAAGCTAGAGCCACCCGAAACAGAGAGAGAGGAAATAAGCTCTGAATTCTCCCTAGTATCTGTGAATGGCCCAAGTCAGAAAGATGCCTAGGAAACTCACTCTGCAAGTCTCATTCCCTAACTAGCCCCATGAAAGACAGCAGAACAAGAACAAGTATAGGAATGGATTTTAGAGCGATCAGGTCAGGAATCAGCACAAAGATAGTATACAAATAAATAAATGAATAGAATAGTATCAGATGACAAACACTACATAGATATGATGTGATGATACAGTAAGAACCATGTTGAGGGGGTCAGAAAATTACTCTCTGGAAAGGTTATATTTAATCTGACATCATAATAATAATGAGATAGTTAGTCCTATAGGGATGAGCCAGAAAGGACTCCAAGTAGGAATGGGCTACATATGCTTCAAAAACAGAAAAAGAGGCTGGCTGGGATGGCTGGATCGGAGTAGGAGATGGAGAGAATGATCCAAAATCAGCTCAGTGAGAAATAAACAGAACAAGTTCCATAAAGATTATTTTTAAAGTACCTATTTTATTCCACGTGCAAGGGAGAAGTCATTGGAGGATTTTGGGCAGAGAAGTGATGTGATTTGATCTGTTCTAAAGAGATCACTCTGACGTGTAGTAAATGCATCATAGATTACAACAGTAGCAGAGGAATCATTTAGGGCTGTACTGATGATTCAAGGAAGAGATAATAGTGGTTTAAAAATCAGTAAGGTTTTAATTGAAATAGAGAGTACTGGATATATTTAAAATTTCTCTGGAAATAGAATCAACAGAACTTCTTGATGGATTGGATATGGAGGAGTGAAATTAAGAGTAGTTAATAATTTTACAAAGTCTTTTTATAAGGAAAATGCTAATTTAGTCTGCAGCATTTATATGTCCTCTCTCCTTCTATTTCCACAGCTGAGTTTTCAGTGAGTTGATAGACCCTTTCCTTCTTCTTACTCCAAATCTTGGTTCTCTCACATATTATGCAACTTATTTAAACTAAAACCTTTTCATTACGCAGACACCTCTTTTTGTGTTTTATTTCCAATTGTTTCTCTTATTCTCATTTTATTTCATTACTATAAATCCATCTCACATTATGTAATTAAGGCCATATCACTTCTTCCACTTTGTCCAAGTCACATAGTATTTCCATCATAATAAGAGTATTTTTCTTTAATAAAAGTCACATATATTTAATAAAGCTGAGTGTTTTTTAATGAAAAGTTACAGTATACTTAATCTGAGTACAGTATACTAAATCTGTTCAAATGCAGCATGAGAAAGTCTTAACAGATCTGCCAGTGAATGTTGTACTTATGTTTTTCTTGTCATTGATGGTGACATTAGAAGAGATTCTTAATATTTCTTTTTATTATAACATTTATTCTAAATTATCATTTAATAATGTGTGGAATACATACATGATAAAAATCTCATTTTTTACAGATTTGAAATTACTATTAGTATACACAAAGTACTCCCATATTACATAAGCAGAAATACTTGCCTTATCCATAGTTTTATTCATTAAAGGTTATTTTCTAAATGCAATATTTAAATACATTTCTAAATATGTATATTTTAAACCTTATTTCAATTAAAGATTGTCCTGATTTAAATTATTTGTATCCTCTTTTCTTTTTAACGTTTTTACTATAACTTGTTTTTCCCCTCCAGTAATGAGGAAATCATGAGAACAATGTGAACAAAGTATACATAAAGTGCTAAGCTCCTCAGAAAGTATGTACAGTGTAAGGACTAAGGCTTGTTATTTGTATTATTTATTTTAATATTGCCTACCATGTTGAGCATTTTTATAACTCATATTTCCTCAATATCCTATCAGCTTAGATAACACACTTGTAGCAACTTTAAAAAATCTAGTCTTACTATCTCTTCTATATATTTATATAACTTAAAATAATTTTTTACATGGGCTAGTTTTAATATGGTGATGTTGTCCTGAGCAATCCGGGCCCCATGTAACAACACAATGTTTATACTTTCATTGCTCTTTGTTTTCAGACATAGGTAATACATCCTTTAAGGAACCTTCTCAAACAGGCCAGAAACAATATGGGCAATAACAGTATGATAAGTCTTAACTGCACTAGTCTTAAAACATAACACGAGAGAAAGGTTGCAGTGAAGGTTACTAGAATTCAACTTAGCAACCTTTTCTTAAGCATCTGAACTGTTTTTGTCTTGGCGATGAAAAATATTGTAAGATAGTATCTCCTTTCAAGAAACAGAATAAATTCTAGTATGGTGGTAAAAGAATCACAGAAATGAGTATCATTCAAGTCATATGGGCCAAGAGAACATGGATACAAGTTATGGGAAGCGAAGGCAGATGAAAATTAATTTGAAGAATGGATACGATTCTTATAGGCAAAAATTGGCAGGGTCATGTTCTAGGAAGAGAGAAGAGCATGTGCTATATTACTGAGGTGATAAAGGGTAGAAGCATTTGGAAGAAAAATTTGTCTTAAGCAAATGGTTAGTTTAAGGGAATAGTCTTTTTTTTTTCTTTTTAAGTTTCTGTTTAAAAACACATCACACAACTATAATGATTTATTTTCTGAAGAGGCATGTTTAACATTCTGTAATAATCTCAGACAGTTAGGTTTGGACTATGATAAGGAGGAATTTAAATGCTAGAATGCATATATATAAGCGAAGGAAAAAGAGAACCAAATTGCAAACCATAAGCTCTAGATTCAAGGCATACCTTTATTACTTCTAAGTGTGCTAACTTCTGGCATACAGAGTTACTCATGAGCAAAACAGCAATATTGACATGTACAGTGTTTCAATGAGTAACAAGATAATGATCGTGCAAGTGCTTTTAAGTTCATATATGCTCTATGTCTGTGTGTGATAACTGATTTTATATAATTTCTTAATCGAGTGAGCTATGGGAGATAAAAGTTTTTGATTCAGGGTTAATGTAGCAGTAGCTACATAGTAGGGATCCTTATCTGAAAGCCAAGTGTAATACATCCTGCAATAGAATAGGGGGCCATTGCTGTTGCACAGGTGAGAAGTTTTAAGGGTGTAAAGTAAGATGGAGGCAATTAAAACTGAAAATAATTATTTAACAAGACTGAAGAAGTAGAATTAACAGATGGCAGGATTCTGGGAAAGACTAAATATTTAAAAAATCTGAATTCACTAGGAAAATCAGGAAGAGAAGAGAAAGATGGGTAACTTAGCATGTATCGAGCTCTACTTTATCCTGAGTACTTTATTAGGCAATTTTATGACTGTTAGATAATCTAGTCCTTCACTGAAGCAGTACAATTTGGTGTTACTCTTTCCATTTCTATTGATAAAGAAATATAACTTTAAGCAGAATAATGAGCTTCTGTAAGTCAAGAAAAAGAGTGATAGGATATGAAATTCAGTCCGATTCCAAATTCCATGTGTTTTCATTTGTAATGATGTATACTTGTTTGAAGAAAAGACTAGTTCAATTTTTTTAAAAAGTTAAAAAAATTCAAATGTCAGAAGAATGAAAATAATAAAGACCTATGAGAAACATGGAAAGTCATGATTATTGAATCCTTCAGAGGTAATGCTATTCCTAAATTTGAATATATAATAGAAGAGGCGCATTTTGAAGATGAAACACTGAGGACTTTTTATTTTTAGGGAATGGGAGGAGAGAGTTAATGCCTCAAGAAGAGAGTAAAAAATGAGTAATCAGAGAATAGACTCGGGGAAACCAAGATATTTCTCAGTCATTGAAAGAGCCAAAAAAGAGCTACAATGGTGACAGAAGGATCAAGGGAAATGAGGACTGAGAAAATTAACTCAATTTAGCGATGGAGAAGACACTGGTAATTTAAGAGATGATGCAAAAAGTCAGATTACAAAATATTAGGAAATAGCTGTGTAATAAGGAAGGAAGAGCCACATATGTACAAGAATGTAAAATTCTTTAGAAGATTTTTTGTGTGAAGAGACAGAACATTTTTGGAAGCTTCTGTTTATGACCTTTTCGCACTACTAAAGTTAGATATAAAGATGAACATACTAGCATATTTAGAAATCTTGTGTTAGGAGAATGGGTGAAGCCACCCATCTTTCTCTTCTCTTCCTGATTTTCCTATGATTTTCTTAGTGAATTCAGATTTTTAAATATTTACTCTTTCCCCAAATCCTGCAATCTATTGATTCTATTTCTTCAGTCTTGTTAAATAATTATTTTCAGTTTTAACTGCCTCCATCTTACTTTACACCCTTAATGGTCTCCTATTCTATTGCAGGACGTATTACACATATTCAAAAGTGTGATGGATATAAATTATAACAGTCAGTCTTTCCTGACTATAGTAGTGCTTTAATATTACCAGATGAGAAGCATATTCCCTGTTGTTTCACACTTGAGATATACCAGTGTTTTAATAATCCAAATGAAAACCCAAATTTTGGATCCAACATTATTCTTTGCTCTCAAAAGAACAAATTCATGTCCCTATTTGGTGACATCTCAAAGGGAAAGCATTAGACAAGGCCTTTCCTGCAGAATAAAAGTCTATGTAATGTAAGGATCTTGGGAGCTGAGCTTTCCCAGGATTTGGTTATAATTTTTAAAAACATTTAAATTTTTAATATATTTTTCAGCACAGAAATTGCTGGTAGCTTCTATATCTCTTTGGCAGCATTCCATCCTTTAAAAGCCTGTTATGCTCCACAGCGATTTCAAATTAGAAACAAAGCTTTTAAGATTTCAAAACACAGATTCTGGGACTCTCACCTTGGAGATGAAAGCATAAAATGATAAGAAAAATGTAGCAAGTCTGTAAGATGCTTTATTTCTCCAAGAGTTTTCTTGTATACTTCCTCAGTGATTATAAAAATATTGATTTTGTGCATAAAGGAATGTTTCTGTTTTAGCGACTGCTGTCTTATAAGTCATTTACTTTTATGATGAGTTTGAAGTCCTGCTATAAGGTCATATAATCAGAGGAATTAATGGAAAAATGTTAAAGCTGCAGGTTTGATGTTTTAAGCAATTCAATTCACTACATTTGTTGAACTTCCTTCATCAGACATACTGAAATATGAATGATTCTATTTCTGATTCCAGGGATTTTACACTTAGAAAAGTTTCTAAAACACAAGAAAATATATTTTAAGTATTGTAATGAAGGTACCCACAATGCTAGGAAAGTTAAGAACCAGACTGCAACAGATTAGGAAAACATAAAAAAGCTTCATGAAGGAGAATTTTGAGTGAGTCCTTGAAGAATGTGTAAGATGACACAGGCAAAAATTCTGGGGTAGAATATTCTGGGAAGAAGAAACAACAAAACCAAGTGAAGATGTAAAGGAAAGTCAGACATATTTGAGGCAAACTATGTGGGGTAATTTGTATCCATAAAAATACGGTTGGAAGATAAATCTGGCAAGATTGGATATAGTTTGAGGTGTTCTGAATGCCAAAAGTAAGTAGTTTGTGTGTAAGTAGGCCACAGAAGAGCTCTATTAATGTTTGAGCTGGAAAAACACATTACTGCAAATGATTTTTGGAAGACTAACATGATAACAGCATGTACATGGATGGAAAGGGGAAGGATCTGAAGCTAGTAAAGCTAACATTGCAATTATCTAAAAATTTTTTAAAAGGGTGAACTAGGATTGTGGCCATTGAAATTGAGACGGGGGAGTTGTTCTTATTTTTCAAAAAATGCATGTCTCTTAATTGAAATATCTCTTTTCCTTCTCAGAAATTGGTCATGTTAGGATAATGAAAGAATAGTAAATACTTGAGGTTATTATATCAAGATTCTCGAGAAATATTTTAATAATATATTATAGTCAAGATAGTATATGCATATATATGCATGCTTATATCACTTAGTTCAATATAAAATCATTTGTATATTTTTGTTTCATTTTTAATAAACTTTATATTTTAGAGCAATTTCAGGTTTATAGAAAAAGATACGAAGTACAAAGGATTCCTATATACACCCTTATTACCCCCAACACACACACACAGTTTCTTCTATTATTAACATCTTGCATTAGTGGGGTACATTTGTTACAGTTGGTGAGCCAAATCAATATTGGCACATTTAATTAATTAAAGTCCATAGTTTATATCAGGATTCACTCTCTGTATTCTATGCATTGTAACAAATGCATATTGACATGTATTCACCTGTACAGTATCATACAGAATAGTTTCATTGCCCCAAATGAATTCTGTGCACCACCTATTCCTCCCTCACTCTCTTCCCTGGGAACCCATGGCAATCACTGACCTTTTTACTATCTGGATGATTTTGTCTTTTCCAAAATGTCATATGGTTGCAATCATAAACTATGCAGCCTTTGCAAATTGGAATCTTTCACTTAGTAGTATACATTTAGTTAAGGTTTCTTCATATCTTTCATAGCTTGATAATATTTTATTGGTCAATAATATTCCATTGTATTAATCTACCAAAGACAAATTGTATTTATCAGTTTAAACACTGATGTGATTCCAGTTCACATCTTGGTTGGCAATTATGAATGAAATGCCTATAAACATTCACATGTGGGTTTTTGTGTGGACATAAGTCTTCAGCTCATTTGGGTAAATATCAAGGAGTGAGATGGCTAGATTATATGGTAATACTATGTATAGCACTTTAAGAAACTGTCAGAATGTCTTCCAAAATGGCTTTACAATTTTGCATTCTGACCAACAATAAATTATGGTTCCTGTTGCTCCACTTCTTCACCAGCATTTGGTATTGTCAGTGATTAGAACTTGGATCATTCTAATAGCTCTGTAGTGGTATCAAGTAATATACAATGATAAGCATTTTTTTCATAAACCTATTTGCTATTTAGAATAATTTATTTAGTGAAAGGTCTGTTCAAATCTTTTGCCTATTGTATAATTGGGTTGTTTATTTTCTTACTTTCGATTTTTATGAGTTCCTTTGAATATTTTGGATACAACTACTTTATCAAATACGTAGTTTACAAATATTTTCTTCCAGTCTTTGAATTGTCAATTTTTTCCTCTGAACAGTGTCTTTTGCAGGTCAGATGTTTATTAAATGAATTTTAATAAAGTCCATGATTTTATTATTTTCTTCTTTCATTGACTGTGCTTTTGATGTTATATCTAAAAAGTCATCACTAAATGCATGGTCACCTAGACTTTCTCAAATGCTATCTTCTAGAAATTTTACACAGTTTTGCATTTCACATTTGGATTTATGATCCATTTAAAGTTAATTTTTGTGATGGGTGTAAGATCTGTGTCTGGATTTTTTTTCTTTTTTTTTTTTTGCAAGTTCATGTCCAGTTTTTCCCACATCATTTAAGAAGAAAGACTATCCTTTCTCCATTGAATTGTCTTCACTCTTTTACTAAAGACCAATAGACTATATTTGTGTTTCCGAGTCCTCTATTCTGTTCTTCTGATCTATTTGTTTATTCTTTTGCCAATCCTACACTGTTTAAATCACTGTAGCTTTATGGTAAGCATTCAAGTCAGGTGGTGTCAGTCCCATGACTTTGTTCTTCAATATTGTATAGGCTATTTTGGGTCTTAACCTTTTTATATAAACTTTAGAAGTATTTTATTGATAGACACAAAATAACTTTCTTGGATTTTGATTGGGATGACACTGAGGCTATAGCTCAAGTTGAAAAGATTTGACATCTTACTAGTATTAAGTCTTCCTATCCATGAACCTGGAATATTTTTCCATTGATTTAGATCTTTGATTTCTTTAATCAGAATTTTGTAATTTTCCTCATACACGTTGTAAATATTTTGTTATATCTATAACTAAGCCTTTTTTGATGCTAATGTAAAAGGTATTGTGCTTTTAATTTCAAATTCCACCTGTTCATTGCTGGTATACAAGGAAACAGTTAACTTTTGTAGATTAACCTTGTATCCTGAAACCTTGCTATAATCACTTACTAGTTCCACAAGTTTATTTGTTGATCCTTTGGAACTGTTTACCTAGACAATCATACAATCTGCAAAAAATAGTTTGCTTTATTTCTTCCTTCAAAATCCTTAACCTTTTATTCCCTAGTTATGTCTTAGTGTATTAGCCTGGACTTTCAGTATAATGTTGAATAAGAATAGAGGGGAAATCCCTGTTTTGTTCCTGATCTTGGGAAAAAGTTCCTCACCACTAAGCATCATGTTAGTTACAGGTTTATAGTAGTAGATTTTTTTTTATCAAAATGATGAAGTTCTCTTTTCTTCCTAGTTTTCTGAGACTGTTGGATTTTGTCAAATGTTTTTTCTTCATTTATTGCAATGGTGATACATTCTTTTTCAGCTGATCTACGTGATGACTTGAGTTTTGAGTATCAAGCCAGCCTTGTATACTTGGAATAAATCCCACTTAGTCACAGCGGATAGTTCTTTTTAAACATTGTTGGATTTAATTTGATAGTATTTTGTTGTAAAATTTTGCATCTATGTTCATTGGACATATTGGTCTGAAATTTTCCTTCCTAGTAATGTCTTTGATTTTAATATTAGGGTAATGAGGACTCTTAAAATGAGTAGGAAGTATTCCCTCTGTTTCTATTTTTCTGGAAGAGATTGAATTGAATTGGTATCATTTCTTCTTTAAATATTTGGTAAAATTCACCAGTGAATCAACTTAGGCCTCATACTTTCTAGTTTGGAAGGTTGTTAATTATTGATTCAATTTCTTTAATAGTTTTAGATCAATTTAGATGATTTATTTATCTTTGTGTGAATTTTACAGATTGTGTTTTTCAAGAAATTCATCAATGTAACCTAAGTTATCAAATTTTTAGACACAGAATTGTTCATTATATTTCTTTATTACTCTTTTAATGGATTATATCTCTTCTCTTCTCTCCTTTTCCTCTCCTTTTCTCTTTGGTTAGACTTTCTAGAGATTATCAACTCTATTAATTTTTTTCAAAGAACCAGCTTTTAGTTTAATTGTTTTTTCTATTAATTTCTTGTTTTCAATTTCAAGTATGCCTAGTCTTTTTTTTTAAACTATTATTTAGCTTACTTTGTATTTAATTTGCTCTTCTTCAAGTTTTGATATGCCTTTTTAAAAGTAACATTTTTGCCATGGTTATTTTTTAAATATTCTGAAAATAATTTTTATATACATTGTGAAGTGAAACTAAAGAACAGTAAGTTATACCTACTTAGTGTTCTGTCTTGAAGGTACTTTACATATTGTAAATCTTGAAAGATTAGTGATTTCATAAATTTAATATCTCATTTATTAAAGAAATAAATATTTACTGAGTGGCTAAAACTTATCTGTCAATGTAATAGATACTGTACCAAACAAAGGCCAGGGACTATTAGAGCTGATATTCTAGGAGGACTTGACAGAAAACATAAAAATACACAAATATACACGTTACTTTAGTGGTGATAAGTACTATAAAAATAGTATAAGGTAAAGGAACAGAAAAGGCAATGTTATTTTATTATAGAATAGAAGACAACACATGAGAAGTGACCTGCTTCAGATTTCAAGGCAGTTCTATCTAGTTTTTGCAATGTTTGGTTAAGTAAAAAAATAAACAAAAAAGCAAAATTTTACAAATTGTACCTTAATTACATTTCTTCTTTCCTAGCTCCTAAGTTCCAGATCAAAGGACACTAACATTTTAATTCTAATCAATTAATTTATATATTTTTATTGATGGTTTGGGTGATTTACTGATTGCATTTAGTGGTAGTACATTGAAGCCCTGAAGCCTTACAGGACTCATTAGGCGTTTTTTGAAGTAGTTCAGATCTGAGCTAAAAGAATAGAAGTGGCAAATGGAAGAGGCCTGGGACTCTAGAGATACCTCAAAAGAAAAATCAGCAGTGCTTGGAGCTGTAATCAACTGATCCTACTTTCCTATTTTCCCCCTACTCTACCCTATCCCTTGCAGCTTGTAATTATTACCAAAGTTTAAGTCAGGTTTGCTGAGAAATGGCGTTTCCATTTTTTTTTCAGTAAGGCACTGTATTGCCTAATTTTTGTGTGTTATAAAAAAAATAACACTGCACTTGAAAATACGACCTAAGTTTAGTCCAATGTGCAAGAATTATTTTCCCTAGACCCCACGCCAATACATTCAGGGGCTACCATTGGATTAACCATGGTGATTGGCAAATCTTGAGAAACTGTCTTGGCAGATTTATTAAGGTATGAGTAACAGAAAAGCATGTCCTTAAAAGCTGAGAAGCCAATAAACAAAATTTGTCTTATATTTACCTTTTTATATGTGTGTGCTTGCCTTAGAAGCCATATAATTTCAAGTAAAGATAAAAGAAACACAAAAATTTATGGATGAATTCTTAATGAATGCAGCTTATACTCAGTTTAATGTTCTGTTATTAGAACTTCCATCCATTCATTCATTCATTTAAATTTTTCTATGTTAAAATCCTTATCAATTTTACACACTTAGAGATGGAACAGGATCTTTTTCACAGTTTTTCCCTTCTTAGAAATGATCATTTATGGAAAAGTATGTTAATAAATGAGGCATTTTTGTTGCCTCAGTGTTAGCTGAAGTCCCAACGCTAATAAAAAAATGATGTTACATGCTCACACATTCTAAAAGAGGCATTTCAGAACACTTGTGTAGAATTTATCAATAATGTATTAAAAAAAACCAATCATCCAAGATCATTAGAATAACACATAGCTTAACTAGAGAAAGGATACATCAGAGATATGAGGATATGGAAATGGAATGGAAAAAAAAATGCAGATATAATTTCCTTGGAACGAGTCAGAGCATTTGAGTAGGAGATCCCGACTCCTACCTCAACCCAATTAGGAAGGAGGCTTCAAGAAGACAGTTCACTGAATCAAGAGGCACTAAATGGCGGTGAAGAGACTGACTTTTTTACCTTTGCTGTATGTCACTAAATTGCAGAAATGTGTGAGCCCTGGTACCTCAAAGAACTGGCATATTATATGGGTAAATGGATAAAGGGCACTAGGAGAGCTTGCCATGAATTTTTGTATTTTTGTTGTTTGTTGTTGATGTTTTTTAAAAAATATTTGTGGGGCAGAGACTGGCACTTCAATCCAACAACCGGTCTCACTTCTACATGTAGAGGCGGTGATTCATTGTATATCTGCCTAACAGAGGCTATTTTTTCTTTTGAGATGATAAGGGTGCAGGAAAAGAGAGTTAATGTTAATCCAAGCCCTGACTAAAACTGTGTTACTCCATAATGAGCTAATATAGTGTATCTTTTGTCAGTGGATTTTATTACTTTACCAGCTTCCCTTTCCTTATTCTTTGGGGGTGCTTCTCATAGCCTTTTAAGAATAATCGCTGTTTTATGCTTTTACAATACACAAAAAGTTCCTTTTTTCCCTTCTGAAACAGATTAGTCTAAAAATATTTTCGCTGCTGTTTCTGAATCGGTGCTATTTATAGCTGAAACCGAACTTGAAAGACTAATCTAATCCATTACCCCTGTAAAGGTCTCCCAACCTTTATCTCTGTTTGAAGATTCTTCACTCCGGATCCATGTTTCTAATTGTTATGCCTAGAAGAATTACTAGCAATTTCCTGAATGCACTGAGCTTTATCATGGCTTTGCACAATGCTTTTTATGTTTGTACCTGGCAAGCTTAGGAATTCTAGATAGAAATCATATAAAGGCAGAGTCATTATCATTAGTCTCAAAAGGACACTAAAAATTACTCAGCAAGGCAATATTTCTACATTAAACTTGCTCTCTCACTCTTGGTAATAACTTATTTCCAATTTTTCTCTCAAAGTTCCTGTCTTGTACATCCCCTTCTCTCTCTCTCCATCAATTTTATATTTATGTAAAATTATTTTTTACATACAATTTATATTATATTTAATTTATATTTTAATTAACATGCATTTTAAAATTTGATGGTCTTGCTTGATTCAGCATTACCAAAGTATTAAACATGAGCTCTCTCACCTTCCCATCACAAACTCTGCAAGTCTAGTAGCATCTCCTCTCTATTTCTCTATCTTCCTTCCTGCTACAGTTAAAATAATTTTCCCCCACCTGTCCTTGGGATGCTGTTTATTTTCTCCAAAACAATTTATTCCTTTACTTATACCCTCTTTTTCTTATCATCAATATTTCCCTCTCTACAGGCTTATTTACACCAACCAATAAAATGCTCTGGTGTCTTGTATCTCTAAAAAGAAAATCTCTTTTGACGCCCTAATCACTACAGGACTGCCACCATTATTCTTCTGCTTTATGCAATTCAATGTTCGAGGTTATTACCTATCTGAACTGTCTCTTTATCCACTCTTCAGCCTATTTCAATTTGTGTCAACCTCTGTCACTCCAATGAAATCACTCTTGTCAACAACCTTCATGTTGTCAAATTTAAGGGACAGTCTTCTATCTTCATCATTCTCAAGCTTTCAGTTGTATTCAACACTCTGGATTCCTTTTAAAGGCCTTCCTTCTCTTGCTTCATTCACACCTCTTCCTCTTGCAATTCATGAACATGATTTGATAGCTTCTTAAATCCCATCACATAATGAAATAACTTAGAACTCTGGGACTATGTCATAGATTCTCTTGTCTTTCTAAATAGTCTAACAAATGGATGTCATCTATTCATGTTGCTTTAATATTTTTAATATCTACATACTGATGTTTCCCTGCTACCTCTGAACTTCAATTATGTTCAGCTATGAACTTAACAACCCCAAATGGAGATCTCTAAGTCATTTTAAGTTTATAAATTCTAAACTGAACTCAATTTTCCTTCTCAAATACAGACTTCTACACCTAATTTAATAGAATCATTTACCCCAATTTTGTGATGTTCAAGCAGAGAAACTTAGAGATTATCCTGTTTTGTTTTATTTTTCTTACTTTCTACATCAAATTATCATTGGCTATTAAAATTTTTATATTCAAAAGATATCCTGAATGTGTCTAATTCACTTCCATCACCATAGTCCAAGTCTCCACCATCTTACACCCAGGTTACTGACTTCTAACTAAAACTCCTGTTTCTTCAAGCCACCTATCTAAAGTATAAATCATGATCTACTGAAAATATAAATTGGATAAGCTCCCTCTCTCACAACTCTTTATAGCTTCCAATAATAGGTAGGTGACCTAAATAAGTGAAGAAGCCTAGGAGCGACTATGGTGAACCAGAGAGCTTGCCAGAGGGTGCAACTTTGGTTCCACCTGATGTTGCAGTGAAGGTATATAGGTTATAGCTGACAGATCTAAAAAGGTAAAACAAAAATCTCTGTGTCTGTGTGTGTATGAAACCTGATTTTTAAATGTTGGTTCCTCTATTTTAAAAATACTGTCTAAGTTTAAAACAAAATATCTTCAGTCAAGATTAGGCTGAATAGTTGCCAATTTGCTTCCTCTGCAGAAGAGATCTGGTTTCTCCACATCTCCTTGACTTCATTCTATGCTTTTCCCTAATTTACATTATGTAATTTAGACCCCTTGATCTTTATTTTTCTGGAATGGCTCATCAAGCTCTTCCTCAATGTGAGGCTCTTACTTCCTTGCAGACTAGAGGCATAAAATTCTTCTGCTATCAATGAAAGTGGGAACTTCTTAAGTTAGGTGCATTCCCACCCTGACATCTTTATTCTCTCTCACAGAAGCTTGATTTTTTATTTTATTTTTTGACTTCACAGTACTTTTCTAAATTTGTCATTACAACCACATGTGCTCATGTAATTGTTTAGTGTCTTGTGTGCCATTAAATTCAAAGAATTATGGGGGTAATGCACTACATCTGGTTTTGTGTGTTTCATTTGTTCCTAGGGCATGGCCAGGCACATAGCAGGCAAACAATATATGCAGATAATGAATGTGTAAAATGTATAAATGTTCTTCTCTGGATTTCTCTTCCTCTCTATATGAAACTATAATCATTCTTCAAGGCCTAGGTCAACATTTGCCTTTGTGACCCTCATCTAACTGTCAAAAATACCATACCTGCTCTGTACCTCCATAACATTTCATATGTTCTTAAATTGTAATGACTATATTATACCTTAGTTTGACTGTAAGCTTCTTGATGTCTAAATCTAACAGGGTGCTTGAAAGATGATTGCAAAATAATCTCATTTGAGATTGACTATAAGGTAATTTAACTCACTGTATTACTATTAAGTCTATTTCCAATAAACCACGTATTTTTGAAAAAAGTGAGCCCACATAAATATTAATAATAATTATTTCATTCATCATATCATACTATAATAGCAGCTAGCACAAATTGAGAGCTTATTTTGTCTCAAGCTTGATGATTGCTACCATGTATACATTATCTCATGTAATCTTCCCCTCAAGCTCGTGAAATAGGCATTATTATCCTCATTTTTAGATCTGAGGAAATCAACTCTCGGAGAAAACAAGATAGTTTATGGCAAGGATGGGATCTGAATGAAGTCTGCTTGGTTTAAAACATAATGTAATATGCTTAAATATGATTAAAAAGTCAGGATTTGGAAATCAGGAAGTAACGAATTCAAATTCCAGGTCCATCAAATTATTAGCCAGATAAACAGAGCTTCAGTTTTCTCATTTGTAAAGAGGGTATAAAATAATAAATACCTTACAGTGTTTTATAACAAATAAAAAAGACATGTGAAAAACACTTGGTAAATTGCTTACTACTTTTTAGCCTATAAAATATTACTTTTAATTATTGAGGCTAATTTAGTTGATATTTTATATAGTCACTTAGTTTACTGAGACCAGAATTTGACAAGATTTCAGGTCTTTTGAATTTCTTTGTAGTGTAATTTTTCAAACATGATTATCTATGTTAATTATAAGTCCAGTTAAAGAAAGTTCTCCAAAATTTCTAGAAAATTAGTTTTATTCATAATGAAATAATACTGTTTTCTACTCCAAGTATATCAAAATATAACACTAAGTCATCTTGAAATATTCATGAGGACAAAATTTTCATAGGTCTCTATTCTAATAATTATAGTTTCATTCATAGGAATATTCTTTAGCATATCATTTATCCTTTATACAAACAATATAAAGGAAAGATTGTAAATGTGTGGTATATGTAATTATGACCATTATCAATTTTTTATACTTTGTGAAACTAAGGATTTGTGTGTTAACTAAATTATCATTTAGTATTTAATAGGATTTTTGATATCTTTTATAAAAGAGGACTACTAAAAATTCAAGATTTAAAAAAATATTATTTAATAGTGTAAATTAATGGCTACCATACTTTATTACATATATTATCTAGGTTGTTAATAAACTTAATTTCAAATCAATAAAATAAAGAATAATTTACAGATAGAGATAAAACTTACTCAAGTTATATTTACCTCCAAAAATTATATACAAAATGTTTATAGAACATTTGCATGAAGGTTTCACAGGCAGTACCTCATCTGAAACTCACCATTACATGTGGTAAGTTTGATACACATGTTATAGAAGAGGAAACTCATGTAGATATGAGTTAGTGACTTACCCGAGATGAGACAATAATCAGTAGAATTTGAATTCAAACTCATGTCTTTCAAATCCAAATCCCATGATTTTTCACTTACTTCATGACAAAAAATTAATCATTTAAACACCAAAAAAGTGCCCTTATAAAGTTATGTTATGTAGTTAGTCACTTTAAAATAATGAAGTATTATTGACAGTAAGTAACACATCAATGAAATCTAGCTGCCACACTTCTAAGTCATCAAGTCCTCATCTCCATATTATTAGTATTTTAAAAATTTAAATTAAAATAAACTTTAACAAAATAAATAATGAGATAAACAATTAAAAATATTACCTAAAATCTGATCCAACTCTCTTCCCATTTTCTGGTTCTCCCGGATCTGGGCATAAATTGGAAGCTGTTTTAATACCTCCCTCATTTACTGTAATAACAAAAAAAAAAAAAAAAGAAAGAAAGAAAAAAAGAAAAACATACATAATTAGAGAATCAAGAATGGCATTTATTTAAAATTGTACACAAAATATATTCTTGTATTTTGTTATTATAATTACTAGAGTTTAAATACAGAAAGTTAAAATATAATTTGATAACCCAATAATGAAGATTAAAACTTTTTTCTATTTGTGGACCTATAAGAAAATAAGTTTCATGTTCATATTCAATGACATACTATTCTTGATATCAACACATTAACAGTTAGCACTTTATTTTTAATTACCATCAAATTATAAAATTTCTGGTAATGCACTGCCAGAGAGTATCAGTGCCAGAGTTTCCATTAATAATTGGCATTAAAGAAGTCACCACCAGTGTCATATGAGTACCTGGTATTTTAAAAGTTGAAATAGAAAAGTAATTCCTTATGGGAAATTTAAGGTTATTAGCTTTTCTTATTTGGTATATAACAAAGTAACTTCGTCTGCCAATGTCAAAATAAAACTGTGGTACAAGTTACCAAATATGTCACTGATTTATGATATAACGCTGAAAATCAAATTAAGGGCTTTACCCATTAGTAATTTCCATGACTAATTTCCATTCTGTGTTCTACTCAACCAAGTATACACATTTTCAGCAGTTTCTTCAGAAGACCCACTTAATAAAAGATTTATTAATGTTTTCAGTGAATGTGATCACAGTAAATAAATTCCCAAGATAGATTTTTAATGGGAAGATTATTAAACCAGGTAAGTTCTAAAATATTTGAGTGATAATGTTTTATAAATTTAATCTGACAGTGAATTGGAGAATAGCTTCTATTTTGCTCCTCATCACCTCATCTGTTTTTTAAAAGAAAATAGGACCTGAGTAGAGACTCCAGAAAGAAAAAAATCTAAACCATGTAATAATGGTTCTTGTCCTATTCTGTGGATTGGAATCACCTGTGGGCTTATTTTAAAAAAAATAAAAATGCTTACTTCTACCTCTAGATATTCTAATGCAATTACTTGGGTAGAAACCTTTGTTGTTTTTGCTTTGTTTTTGTTTTTCAATAATCCTCAAGATGATTCTAATGTAGAGTCAATGTTGAGAACTACTAGGTTTCTGCATCATTTAGTTTAGATTGTCAGCTTGTTCAAATTGATTTATCAAGATAGCAAGATAACTATCAGATGATGGCTCAACAGTCATATCTCTACATAGAAGTTATATTTTCAATTACCTATGAAATTTTCTGTCTGTGCCCTTCATTCTATAAAAATCACTTTCCTAAATATCCCCAACAATATCCTTAGTGCTGCCAGCTTTATTACATATTCACCAATCTATGCATAGCATGTGATTTTTTTGCTTTTCTTGGTTTTCTGACTTGCTTTTTATTTCTTTTTACCTGTTTAATTTTTGTTGTTTGTTTTGTTTTGTATTGGTCACTCTCTTACTTTTCTATATATCACACATAGAGGGCAAATTTAAAGGCCACTTTACTGACACATAGTTTTCCATATTTTATATTTCCCTAATAGCTTGAAAAATTACCTCTTTGCTAAGGAATTCCAATGTATGATTTTGCCATTTTTTTTCTCAAGCTCTTTCCTGCTCCTTCAATGATCTAATAGATCAGCCCACCAAAATTCTCATAGTACATGAAAATGTACATGCTCAAATTCAACTTAACCACTGATGCTTTTGTTCTCCATTATCATTTTCCTCCAAGCCATCTTGAGTACTGGAGGAGAAATAATCTTCCTCAAACACAATTTTTATTACTGTTCAAATATCCTGTGATTCTAGACTTTTCAGTATATCAGTTGTCTTTCCCAGTGGCCACCAAAATATATCTATTACTCAGTTCCAGCAGATACTTCATTGTTCTGCAGTTTCCCTGGTTAGCCATGCAAATTCCATGTTTTGTGTTTTCTCCAGGTCTCCATGTTTTCTCTTTCTTCCTCTTTAGCTCTCAGAATCCTATATAATTTTCAAGACTCAGATCAAGTCTGACTTTTTGCAAACTACATTTTTCATTTTTTCTAGATTTTCTAATTCCTGTTTTTATATAGCATGAACATCATATTTAATTTTATATTATTTTATCATATTATGTTAGTAGTTTCATATTCCTCAGTCACATATATAAATACATCATACACTTGATAAAGATAAGGGAAAAACATAATTATTTTAATATACCCACAATGCCTAGATAGGGATTAATGACTTCTCAGTAAATATGTCCTAGTCGTTTGATTAAAAACAATGTGTTGTACACTGTTATCAATGAGTAGAGTATTTTCTATGGGAAACATTCTCTCTTCATCTTTACATGGTTTTTGAAAATATTATGATATATGTTATTAAAATGTGACTTTCCAAATCATATTTTTAGCAACTGCCTTAGTATAGGTTTAAATCTTGGCAGACTGATTCGAGAAATTCTGTTCTTAACCTCTGAGCTCTACATCCTATACAGAAAGCTCAGCAGGTAAAATGGCATCAGTAATTAAAATTCAAAAAAATTTTCCAAATATTTTATCTTAAAATGGAGATCATATTTATAATTTTCACAGAACAATTTATAATGTTAATTTGTATGATTTAATTATAAAATTACTTTTGTAATTCATAATGTGTCCTTTAAACCACTGTCTTTGGACATCTGCAATAGGTAAAAAAAGTTCCCAATTTAAAAATGTAAAGATAACAGGAGAGAGCTTCTACATGATACATGGTACAGGCATTTAATGTTCTTTAATTAAAACATTTAAAATAAAAAATAAAAAACAAAGTGTATAATCTCATATTTTTCTGATATTTAGATGTTACCCACAGCTAGTGATGCCAAGACATTGAAAAGTAATTAGTATCCATTCAATCAGCTATTTCACTACATAATACCATTCAAACAACCGTACAGGTATTTATCACTTTTACTTCTTTTAATTTGAATAGTAACTGACAGAGTAGTAAGAACATGAGTGTTCTTTAAAAATTTAATTACATGAACAAGGTGCTGCCTCTTATAAAGAGCATGACTATGGGGGATATCATTTTTGCTTTGATCATTAAGGATGGTAATAATAATAACAATAATTACTGCTAATGCAATATAAATCCTTTTCCTGATATCTTAATGGAACAAAAGAGATGAGGGCAGAATTTACAGAATTTTAAAAGTTGAATGAATTGTCATTTCTTATAACCTTGAAGTATCTTTATTATATATGTTTATAAAATATGCTATAAGAATCTTAATTTACCATATTATTGTATGTTCTAGCTTGAAAATACTATAAATGTAGTCAATATCAAAATGTAATATTGTTATTATAAGCAAGTTTTCTAAAGCTTCTGATTTTATATAGCATATAATCCACTTTAAAAGTAAACATGAGTAGATTATGACTAAATGTCATCTGACCAAATGTCATCACATTATCTCATCCAGCTGGTGGCACTGCTATCTTTCTTAAATTTTTTTTATATTAGATCTAAAATTTTTATTCCACCTTATAAAGTATAATGCTTTAGATCTTGTTCTGAATTTCAATATCATGAATGTTGACAGAATGCTATTTTACAATAACTTTATATTCTAGAGTTTCCTCTTAATTCATTTAGCTTCCCAATGAAATATTGGATCCTTGCCAGCTGAGACTATATTTTATTCATTCTTTTACCTTCTTAGCCTCGCATGGTGCTGCCATGGAGAAATAGCTCAAATAGAACTGCGGAATGACGTATAATAAGAATGAATGAAAGCATGGACTTGAACAAGATGAAATAATTTTTAAAAAACAATACATTATGGAAAGCTCACAGTTTCTCTGTAATTCCACTTTAAAATTCTAGAAGAGCCTAGTAGGAAAGTTGGCAAGGCTACCAATCCACTAAATTCAACATTTTAAAATATAAAAATGTATTTATGTATTTAATTGTTTAAATTGAAGTATAGTTGATTTACAATATTGCATTAGTTTTTGGTGTACAAGTGATTGAGATATATATACACACATATGTATGTGTGGGTATAAATATTTATGTATATTCTTTTTCAGATTCTTTTCCATTATAGACTATTACAATATTTTTATTTTCTAAATTAAAAATATATATTTTTCCTTTATTTGTAAACCTACTCTCTTTGATGAACAACAAGGGATGGATAGAGACTATATAGAGTTCAGATACTAAAGTTGGATAAAAGAATCTAAATTACCCAATTAAACAACCACATGGTTCCCATGAATACTACTGCAGCTTCTTGAATCTCTTATTTGTTTCTTAGCTAAAATGTAAAGGTTCTATTGTGGGAAGACAAGCTTTAGAAATGTGTCTATTTGTGTCCTCCATAATTATGTCCATTTTTGGAAGTTCCAGTGATGGAATCAATTATGTATTCAAAGAACACAAGGTTTAATTTTTTCATTTGAAAGTTGATGTCAGACAAAAATTGTCTCCATTCAAAATGATTTGGCCCTGTGTTAAATAAATGATTCAAAGGGATGAAGACTTGAATGCTTACTTGATAACAGATATATAGTAATGATAAAAATTAAAGCAATATAACCTTTTCTGTGAATGACCATCAAGAATATATATTTGAGACTATTTTAGAAAAAACTATGAGAAAACAAACTTTAAAATAATGTTGCCTTGTTATTTTGTGATTATGAAAAAACTGGCATAAATAATTTCTTTTGATTGAAGTGAAATTATTTATATCAAAAAATAAAAATAAAAGAGCACAATACTTTTTATCTCCTCCACAAGCTTTAATGGACAAATGCAAAATTTATTTTAAACTAATTAAGTAAATTGCCATTTTTTTGCTTTGTGATTAACTTTTAAAATTTTTTGTCTCATTAACTTTACTTCTGACAATCTAAAATCAATTGTTCTTTAAATAATATATGTTTATTACAATATAATATGTATATTATGTAATATGTAATTATATATGTTTATTATATGTAAATCAGGATTTGTTTGTTTTCCCAAATACACTGTTATGTCTAAATTCTCTTTCTTGTTCACCCTCCTAACTAGTGTACAAGAAAAATTAAAATATGTATGTTCCCTAAGGCAATATACCAAATACAAAGAGTTACAGACACCTTTTTTAACTTGTTAAATTTGATGTGCAACATTGTGTAAGGTTAAGACATACAGCATGTTACTATGATACATTTATATATATATATAATCATATATATATGATTATAATATATAATATTTACGATTGCTGCTATAAATATTTATGATTGCCGCTAATGTAGAATTGCATACATCTTAATGCCTTGATAAATCTTAGAGATTTTAATATAAATAGCTTGATTTTCCCAGGACATCTGAAAGTTTGAAGCATGAAGCATATAAAGTAACATTTTTGTAGTCAAAATGAGGAAAGGGTGAAACAGTCACAGTTTATAATTCTTCTTAGATTTCTAAAATAAATATATTGGCCAGACAAAATATTAGGAAAAAAGTAGTAAGCCTAATATTTAAGTCTGTAAAAATTTAACTTTTATTTCATATTGATATAAAATTTAATTTCAGAATAATTTCATAACAACTTTTTTCTGTTTATATTTTCTATTATAGAAAGAAGTCTTTCTCTCTAAAATGTATTAATTAATAAATAGAATATTATTATATAGATTATTTATTTTCCCTAAAAACAGTATCAATTTTGAAAATACATTTTAATACAAAAATATAATAATAAGTCATAATTATACTGTAAATACTTTGAAATGAACTGTTTTGTGCTATCCAAACAGGTAACCCAATTTGATGATTTTCTACTCATATCTGCTACTTTAGGTTTAGTATTCTCAAATCCAACAAAATGTGAAAATCACATTTTAAAATTAGGGCACTTTAAAATACTTGACAACATACAGGTCCCGAGTATGCTCCTTAAAAATTGATTTAACTGCTCAATTTGTGACATTTATTATTATATACATGTAACTCAATAAATATGTGGGTAAAATCTTTTTCTGATATAACTACAATGAATAATTTTTGTTAAAGAAATAGCTTTACACTTATTTTATCAGATGATTTGAAATTTAATAAAACAAACTGCTAAAACATGTTTGTTAAAAATAATGTTATTTACAACAACTAATCTTATTTTATTATCAATAAGTCATTTTAGAAGTCAGATACTGTGTTATAAATGGTTTCTTTCAAAATATATTAAATGTATCTGTATGAACAGTAAGTCAGGGAATTTCTACAAACTGCTATTGATTTACACTGAAAAATGTATAGCTCTATTAAATTTTTTTATATTCATTTGTGGTAATATAACAATGAATATCTAATTAAATGATTCTTAATCTGAGAGTCAGGGATGAACTTCAGATAATTTATAAATCCCTGAATATTAACCAAAATTATGTATTGGGGCAGCACATAAGTGTGTAGCATTTCAGTCCATTTTGTGAGATTTTCAAAAGAAAACAAAAATGAATTAGTTAATTCACTTACAAAAGACTATTGACTTAAAGGGTTTGTATAAACTAACTCAAATTAAATATCTTTTTTCTTTAAATGAAAAATTGTTATTAAAAGAAATGTTTCCTTAGAAAAAATAATTATGCTGAAATTTAGATATGTTCAAACAAAAATTTCCACAAGAAACAATCAATTTGAGGATTTTCACTCACTTTTTATCTTACATCCTAGAATTATAAAACTAGAATGTTATCAACATGATAGATCAAAAAAGCTTTCTGTTTTTTTACATTTTTAAAACAATCTGAGTTCCAGAGCTTATATATTAATTCATTAACTCAATATGTATTTAGATATGAGAAAATACTGAATAATAATAATCATGCATGTTATATAGATATTAATGCAGTTAATTTGGCAAATACACAAATATTTTTTATAAAACACACAAACAACACAGACACCACAAACTTCACTCTTGCACTAGAGAAAGTAACAAAAAAGGAGTACACTCACAGATAGAAAACTTGTTGCTGTTGTCTTTCCCTGGAAACAACTTAAATCCTCTAGATTTAAAATCTATGGCCTTTTTCACTAGTTAAGAAAACAAACAAAAACATGTATCAGGATACACAACTTTAAAATGAAATTCAAGTTAACAAATTTTGTTAGCATGGAAGTATGCAAGTTAAAGAATCTGCTTTCTGAAACCTGATATAGGGTACCCAGAAGAAAATAAGGAAGAAAAAAATATCAATATGATAACTAGGTTGTAAAAATATTAAGCAGTAAAAAAAGATTTTAAGTGTTCTATAGGGAGAATCTTGCACATGTACAGGTACTTTTAAAAATTATCCACATTTTTATAGAAGAGCAAAACTATCATAAACCACTTGAATTCATCAAATTTTATGGAATAAACTAAACTAGAAAAACAAAAATACTGAGACATTATAAAAGACATTTAGGTTTTTAAAATAAACTTAAAGTATTTTAAGGTAATTTAGCCTAATTGAAATATTAGGACACATTTTTAAAAATGGTATAATGGAAAACCTTAAAATGCACTTTAGTATTTCTTCTAAGAACTATTTCCTTTCATAAACATTGCTTTTGAATTATGATTGATGTGCAGTCCATACTGTACCAGATTTATGGAAGTGAATTACAACTTTCTGCAGTTCATCTAAAATATTTTGCCACTGTTTTTGGTAATATGATATTGAAAATCAACATCATAATAGGCTGGCATATATAATTGTTTACTACATTAAAGTAGGTATGACTGAATTCACCTTAAAGTAATACATTCAATGAAATACCTTGGAACATTTTAAAAACATTTTCCAAGAATTTTGGAATTCTTGAAAGGAAGATAAGTATTATTCCTTTTTAAGTATAAATTATTTTATTAAGTACAGTTGCTATATAATTTTAAAAGTCATAAACTATAGTTCAGAAGAATATTTTATTTAATTTTTCAATGAAACCAAGTGAAATAAAGAAAATCTATTTAATGGAAACCTTATTAATTATAAAATTTTGTGCAATCTGATCTAATGAGATAAACACCAATTATTTTCTTTAAGGAAAATCAGCATGAACAAGAATACAAGGGATATATTTAACTTCCTCAATTATATTTTAGAGTTTTCTCATATTGCTTTTTATGAAGCTTATAGTAGGGATGATAACCTGAAACATTTAAGTAGGTTTTGTTCATGCCATGAATTTGAAAAAAGCAAAACTGATTTTTGTTAGTTAAAATGGTAATATCATTAATTCTGACTTGCCATTTTAGCTACTTAGTTCAAATTAAGGATATTTTATTGGTTTTGAAATATTTTAAGGTCATTTTTTTCTTGTTAACATCTTCAAAAGTATAAAGAAACAGTCAGATGGCTTGCTGAAATATACAGTTACAAATTGTCTATATATACTACATAAAAATTGAAAATGATTATCAGAACAGAATTTAAGAGACTTGATTCTTAGCAAGTAGTAGTTGCTGATTTGGATGAAGAATCTGACTTTTACCTGAGTCTCTTCTCTTGAAATAAGAAGTGAGGACTAGATGTCTACTCAGCTGCTTTGCAGTTCTGAGATTCTTTATCTGGGGCCGTTCTTTACAGTGAAACAATCCCTACACTTCTCTCAACTTATGTTTTTTGTTGTAATTCTTTTCCACACTCCAACCCTCAGTGTAAGCTAAATTTTAGTCCTACTAAAGTATTCAGCTACTCTATATTTATTTCTGCCACTTGTGCATTTTCCTGCTGTCTCAAAATTATTTTTACTAAAATCTGCACTTTGTATTTTGAGGCATAATTCTAGATTCTCCCAATCCAAACATGAATTATAAGTAGGAGTTTTACCTCTGCTTTTCTCTGCATTATAAGATTTACCTTTAATTATTACAAGGGGTCTGAAATTTTACAGTGATTTTAACACAAATCTGGAAGTCTTAAAGAATAAAGAGAAATAAATGAAAAGATTGTAAACCCAGAGGAGAAAATTGAAGAAAATTTCAGAGGGTCAAATAGTTCAATAGCATTCTGAAAACTACAGAATGTGTGTTTGTGGGTGTATGTGTGTGTGCACAACTGTGTGTGTTTGCAGAAAGGACAGGTTTATGTAATGTGCTTGTATGTAAACTTGACTGTTTGGTTGAGTGAGGTCAGAAACATCTAGCTAAGAAAGTGTCATCTCATACCAAAAAGTTTTAAATAGTTTCCTGGTTCTAAAGGGACTTAGTCATTTTTTTAAGCATCTGTTTGTCAATTAAATTGAAGAAAAAATTATATTTTTGAAAGTAAAAAGTATAAATAAGTAATACAGATGCAGAATATTAAAAGCCAGGGGAATATCCATTTTAGAAGATAAAAAGGAGCAAAAAAAATATAAAATTTAAATTCACAGAAAACTGTAAAATATGTCAAACAGTAAACACATACTTTAGATCTTTTTATAATTTCAATAGAAAGAACATATCACATATCTCTTTATAAATAAACTGAAAGGACAAATACTGCAAGTACCAATTGTAAGACACTGCTCTAAATCATACATTAGAGAAATGTTAGACCTCAAGCATATGCCATAAAAATATATTTATTATGTATTACAATGTATAATACTGACATGACATCAAGACATGAGCACTTTTAGTGACCACATTTAACTTATGAAATTAATCTGATATTTTTAATAGATATATTTCAATTACAAGCATGTAAAATTTATCATAGAGATATTAAAATGTGGTATTTTATATAATTTTTTAAAATATTAAAAGCATGTTGTTTATGTCAATTTCTTTCACTGTACTATGAGTTTCTCAAAAGCAGCAATATTATTTTATTCAAGTGGTACTTGCTGTACGAGTGCATGACTGAATGAATATATGCAACATTGTAAATTCTTTTTCATTTAACTAAAGGCATTTTTTGGGAGGATTTCTTTTATTAATCATGAGTTAGAAAGGGAGGAAGTGATGGAAGAATGAATGTTTAAGATGAAGCACTTTCATGAATAAAGCTATTTTTAAGTACATAAAAACTATGTAGGTTCTACTAGATTTTTAATAAATTTCATTAAACGCAAGACATAGAAGACATGTGCAAAGATTCATTTCCTGTTTTTCTGCTTTTCACTTTTCACATGGTGAACAATTTTGTTCATTTTTGTAGATTTGTTTTTATTGTTTTTTTGGCTTGACTCATGCTTTTTTTTTTTTTAGCACAATGGAAATATTTTATAATCTGGGAAAAATCTGGCAGAAAAGAATATATTAGGCCAACAATCATATCCATCTTAGTTTAGCTGTAAGCCCAAAACACTAGAAAAAGGATTTTGTTTCTGTAATCTTCGCTTAAGCAGTTTAAAGCACTGTAGAGGATTATCACTGTAGTATTTTCCAAATCAATTATTGTTGTTATTTTCAAAATGAATTTTAATTCTAAAATGCATTCAAAAACTTACCAAAAAATGATGGTGATTGATGTTACTTAAACCTCATCTAACTTTCATGTTAATCAGCTAAAGACACTTACTGGAAATTATTTAAATCAAAATGCTTTTATTATAAAAATTAACCATTTGTTAATCCCACATATGTGGATAAAGTGCTATATTTTGTTTCAAATATCTACACTCATTGTGTGAGACAGGTAGCATATGACTTTATTTTTATGTTAGAGAATCTCTGTTAATAGAAACAAAGTTAATAGAAACAAAATCACCAGTCTCCGACATTAGGAAACTGACAATACTATACAGATGTAATAAAGGAAATTCCAACCACCAGTTGGAGGTTTGGAAAAGAAGACCTTTAGGTGGTCCTTCTATAACTGAGCATCTAAAACTTACAGTCATAAAACGTTTCCTGACTTTAAGTTCCTTACTTGAAAATTGGTGCTCTTCACTACATAATCTCAAAAGTCAAATACTAATAACCTTTTCATTCCATTTCACTGCTATGCATATACAGTGAAAATTGTAATTTTGTAAAACATTAACCTTTGAAAAAGAAGAAATATATATGTTTAGTATTAGTGAGCAGAAAATTTTTTCATTGGGAAAAACTGCCTAAGATTTGTGTGGGATTCTTGTAGAAAAATATTGGCATTAATTATTAAATGCTATCAGAACATTTAAAACTCCTTTCATTTTCAACTTAAATCATACTCAAATATAATAATAAAAAACAAATGCAATATTGTTTATTATCTTAATCTTCCAAATTTATACTACTTATCTTGGCAATGATTTATCGTGCAAATGGCAGTAGATGCATTATAAATCTCCAATTAAATTAGAATGTGATAATTCTTCAGAAAAGGAAGAAACTTCCAAGAAAGTAAGTCATTTGTATCTTATTTATTTTTTCAGTTTATTGTCTCTTCATTTTAACTTCTCAAATGCACAATGCCTTTCTCTTCTTTTAAACTGCATTTGATATCATGATACCTGGGTATATAATTTCTACTTTCTATTTTGAATTAGGTATAATCTTATCTTTATCCTTATACTCAATAAATAAAGTATACTAATAAAATACATTTCATTAGTTTTTGTTTTGGTTATTAAAACTAACTCTGTGTGTGTTTCATTTTGAGAATATGGCACATTTCATTATTAATAGTAAATTCATTTACATGGGTACCAGGAATTATAATCAATCACTAACTAGGAATTTAATTACAGGTGAAATAGTGTTAAAACACATCATATTTTTTTGTGGCATTTCTCTCACTGGATTAGGAGGTCAAGACCTCTGTTCTAGTCCATTAAGACACTGAATAAGTTGTTTAATTTCTCTATAGATTCCTAGAAAATTCACTTATTTATCCTTAAGTATTTAGGTATAGAATTTGAAGCAAAAGAAGAAGAAAAGACTAATTAATCAGAATTCTTAATTCTATCCCAGAGATTAAAATCTGTTTAGAGATTATAAAAGTATTTAGCTCTGTTCAGGGGGTAAGTTTGTTTGTTTGTTTGAAAGTAAATAGTGGCTGCATGTTACAGGCCTGCAAACATTATAATTTAACACTTTTTTCTACATCCTATACTTGTAGAATACTTGTTTAGAACAAATTTGAGGCTGCTAATTAACTACTCCTTCCACATTATATTTAGAAGAAGAAACATCAAGAAACTATAGTGATGCCAGTAAAGGTAGTACTCCTGTAGTATCTGTTTTATAATTTTTCATATAAGACTTACCACTGGATACAAATTTCTAAGAATACTTGCTTTATAAATGTTTCAGTAATAAAATTTTAGAAAATGATTAGAAGTATGTTGTATATAAATCATGTTTCTGGTTTACATAGTAAAAAGATACAATGGAAAATTCAGCAGTAAGTGGCTGATGAGTCTTCATGAAAATTACTTTGTTTCAGAAAATGTTAAAAGAAGAGAAACAATACTGGCCACCATTTGATTAGAAAATTAGTAGTGCAATGAAACATGTTTAAAAGCACTTAAAATTTAATTTCTAAAGGCTTACATATTAGGGATATGTAAGATCCAAAAGATTCTCAAATTTTAAATAATGAAAATAGACCAATTAAACTTAATAAGAAACTATATATATATATATATATATATACTCAATATTATAATTACTTAAAATCTAATGTATTCTCTCTTTTAAAAATCACTAGAGATAAGTAATTGGTTCAGATACTCCAATATTTTTTCATGTCCTAAACTTCTGTTTATGCTGCCCTGCTAGTTTGTGACTAGCACTTACTCTTGCATGTAAGATGTGTAAGTATAACATTCATATGATGCCCTATTTTTAGTTGAAAGAAAATTTACAATTATATATTGTACCATATGCTTAAAAACTACAATAAATTCTAGGAATGAGGACATAGCAAAAGTCCAGTAAATGTTAGTTATTTTACTATTACTACTTATAATTTTAAGATTGAGTCCAATTAAGAGGTCATTCTAATTAAGAATACAATATACAAAAAGGTTTTCAACTATTTTGTGTTATGTCTTTTTCACTGTGTAAGGACGTTATAAAAATTAAATCATTTACCTTCCAGTTTAATTCTTTTAATAAAAAGTTAGAAACCTCCCCAAATCCTTTGACCAAAATAGAAAATTTAGTATAAATGTACAGAAACATCCTTAAATATAATCATTTAATTTTTATGAACATATGTGTAATTATTCAACATATTTCAAGTATTCATATAACAGGCCCATTTTCACTTTTACAAAAGAAGATTCTAAAACTATAAGGTTTCAAAGTTGTAACAAGGTCAGCCTAGATCCTAAATCTTATTTTTGAACTACTTCAGACTAAGAAATAAATTTAAAAATTTTACTTGAAAAACTGAACAGAGTTGCAACTATGACAAGGAGACATATTTTATGAAATCAATTTGTTTATTTTCACAGGTCTTCTAGATTTAATTGTTATTTTTTATTTAAGAGACAGTGGATGCTAATTATTTGATAAAGAGTCAAAATTTGTCTATGGGCTTTATTCCCTTCCAGAAATGGAACAACTTCAGAAATCCATAACACTTATGTAGACACCAGCAGATGCACCAGCGTAACAGGTCTTACAGTTATGGTGTGCAGTAAAATGTCAGGATTATGAGAAAAATGTGGGATTTTCATATTCTCCTTAGAGATTCTTATAATTGGCATAATAAAAGTCACCATATGGGAAGAGTTTCCATTGGTATGGTTCACAAATACTTTTAACACTTTTAACTATGTCAGCCTTTAATTTAATTTAGTGTTAATACTTATTTTCTGACAGCTTCAGATGAACTAACTTTTTATTATCTTTAGTCCTATAGTTAAATGCATTCAATTCAGTCATTTCCCTAGGCCCTTTCTTGTTTTGATATATCATACTCTTTTGAACAGAAATTATTTTCTGCTTGTTTTGTCTATAATTTCTGTTCATGAATTAATTTTACTAAAGACACTTTTAGTATAAAATGCAACACGAAAAGTGATTACATTCAATATTTTCTTTTTTTCTTCTTTTTTTCTAGGATGATTAGGATGGCCTGGTTTTTCACACGAATGCCTGAGTGAATATGAAGATTAGGCAGAACTTCTCAAAATTACCTTAACAACAAAAATGTACCTGCAGGTCTGTAATTTTTTCTTATTTTAAATAAACAAAATAATTTAACGTTACATATTTGTTTTACACATAATGTCAGAGATCACTTATCTACACTATAATGCCTTCTAATATGAGACTAACTGGGAAAGAACCAACTGCTTGAAAAATGGTGACCACAGTTAATGAATGTCATAGGACCGAGGGCAGTGGAATATATTCTTTCATTATAAATTTTATAAGTATAGTGAATAATTTTTTTAAAACAAAAAATGTTATTACTTTAATAAGTAATAATATTCTCTCATCATTCTAATTTCAGATTATTATACTTTATCCAAGTTCTTCACTAGAAGGTTTGGTATCATTGCCTTGATTCTGCTTTAAACAAGCATAGATGGACTGACATTGTAACACAGGGTTCTGCTGCTAAATTCACAGCTATTGAAGACAACGAAGCACTCTCTTCATAACGCATCTATGGTCAACGTTTTCCTTATGACTTTCCAGATCTATTCTCCTTCTTGTTCTTTGTATGGAGGTTGAATAAGGTACATCCTGCTACACAAACTGTGCCATTACACTAGCAGTACCGGCATCTTCACTGAGTGTTTTAGAAAAGCAGACTTTAAAGCCCTACCCGAGACCTGCTGATATAGAATTTATGGTTTAACAAGACCCCTATGTGATTCTAATAAACACTAAAATTTGAAAAGCACTAGACTCTATCAAGACTCTCAGATCCTCTGGAGAATTCCAGTAGGAGGATGGAGAGGGGAAGGAAAGTAATATCAGGATTATTCTGCAGGATCTGTCTCATTATGTTGACTGGAGTTGATTCAGGTCCTTAACTGAAGGTCAACAGTTCTTTCATGCCAGACTGATATATTTATCTCTCTGTCCAACATCTCCCTTCCCTCATTCCCGTGGGTGGAATGGTGATAGCCTGGCTACTATCCTAGCTGCATGACCCCTTGTGGTTCCTTTATATCCACTCATTAAGAAATAATTCTTTTGTAAGTGAACCTTCCTTGAATTAGCCCATATTCCGTTGTTTCTCAGCAGACTAATGGTACACCACAGTCACATGGAAAACATCAGAGATTTGATTTTTCAGATACTATATTAAACATTTCTTAATGTGTCCATAAGGACTCATACCTAAAAAAGATAACATCTAAGTAGAAATAGGAATGGCTGTTGCTCATCATTCTCCCATTGATTGCTTACTTGTTTCCTAGGAAATGTTTTGAAATCTAGATCACACATCTATACTCTTTTCTAGCAATTATCTTCTCAAGAAGCAAAAGAATTCACAAGGATAAAGTATATAAAAAGAAAGTTAAATAAGTTGGCTGTATTGAGGTTGGAGACTAACTGAATTACAGGTAAAACTGGCAAAGAAAAAAATGCAAGGCTAATAGAAACCTGAGATGAACTGAATGCTACACATTATTTTAGTAATAACTTACACGTGAGATCAATTATGAATAGCGTTAAAAACAGCTGAATAAATCATTTTTTCCCTAATTCTCTATCAATATTGCATTGATTATACATTTTATTTCTAAGGAAATCAACTCTCAAAGAAATTTAAAAATATTTGCTAATTGTTTCCTTAATTTGCTTGCATATCTTTACCTGATAAAATTTTTATATAACTACAGCATATTTCTTTCTTGTAAAGGGTCCAGAAGGGGACAGTATCATTTCTTGGTTGTGTGTCTGAACACAGGAACTCTGTCTACAGTCTTATTTAAACCACAAAATATCCATTCAAAATGGGATTATTTCCCTCCTTTTTAGATGTAAAAATAGAGATTGCCCAAGATAACAAATATATTAGTAAAACATGTTCATTCATATGACCTTGAAACTTCAATCCTAGCATCTACACCACCACCTGGCCATGAATAATAGCATTTCATACATCCAATCAGAACTCCTAAGTGTATACCCTAGAAGACCACAAATAAATTGGATTAGTGTAAACTATCTTCATTATTCTTTTTAATGCAAAGCTAAAATAGAAAAAAAATTAAGTAGTTAACAATATCTGATTTCAAGCATGGTTTACTTTAATATGGAGCAGAACCAGATTCATTAACTGCATGTAATATGGAATATTGAATAATAATTATTAACTGATAATGCCAAGCATAATCCCATGGGTGTGAAGCCTCTTGATGTCTTATTTTAAAAGTGTGAACAGATGAATAAAAAAAGGTGTAGCAAAAGCAAACTGCTAAATGAAATTCAAATCACCATATAGTCTTTTTAGTAAAATCAACTTTGGCTGTATTCCTTCCTAACAGGAAAATTTAGGAGAGTTGATGAATCTCTTCCCCCTTGGCCTGAATGTAAGCCTACCAAGTGAAAAATGTCTACCTTCTCTGCACTCTGGATAAAATCAATCTAGAAATTTCTGACACTTTTATCTTATTTTGTGTTATGAAAAAAATGCCATTTGAAGACTATTTTAAACAAAGAAAAATCAAGTATCAATACTAAAAACAATAGTCCATGATTTAGAATCCAAATTATATTATAAAAAGAAAAATATACTATGTTAATGCACCCCAAACCTAACTTCATGCTGTTCTGCCATATATGAAGGTTCTGCTCTTCCTAAAATTGCAAAGCTTAATTGTGTGATTTCACTTTGTGCACTGCAGGGTAGCCATATGCTGTAGAAAACTACATGCGAGGGAAGCAGCTTGTTGTAAAAGTGGGTGAAAATGCCCTGAATTAATTCTGAACAAGATAAAAATGTCTCTAACATAGGACCATTTCTTCAAAAATGCAAAAGGCAGAGGTGTCCACTCTGCACCAGCTTTTGAGCACAAATAGAAAGTCTAGCCCTTTCAAAATATTTTAACAAGGAAAAGGATTTTAAAGTCATAAATGTCACATTCATCGTGACCATCTCATTCACAGGTAAAATAATTAGCTCTGATAACCATTTGGGGAAATCAGTTACACACACACAAAACCATTTTCATCTCTGATCTTTAAAGGTAAGCCTTCCTTTTGAATTACTGCTCTCTATATAATTATTTTCCCTCGCTTGTTCATTCTATTAAAAATCAGAAATATGCTAATATAAAGAATAAGCTACCGAAATGTCTGATTAATGATTACTTGTGAGCATAACAAAGGGGTTCAAAATCTTAAAAAAACATCATTTATAAAATAAGACCATTGTTATGAGATGATGGTTTCAGTTAATATGAAAAGATACATGCTTCCTAAGATTTACTTAAAGGAAAACAAAAAATTGGGTCTTCAGAAATTCTTAAAATCTCTGTATAGGAATAATTCAAAAGCATGGCTTTAGGGATAGCATTATATAAAAATGTTAAAATAGTTACTTGAAGATATATCATTTGTGAAAAAAATAAATTTTCATTGTTTAATATTGCCATATAGGTCCTCAGGCATTTAGAATATTCTTATATAATGCCTTTCAAAAATGTATAAACCTATTATCAAGTAAATTCTAACATTTTATTTTTTATCTTTTTCCCTAAAAGCAACTTATTCAACAAAATGTAATAATTTGAAGTATAAAAATATATTTACGGTTATGAATGATATTTTTGACAATTTCACAAATGTGATGAAATGTAATGAAATAGAAGATGAGAATGATATTCAATAAATAATTATGTATTCAAGTATAAACTGGTACATTTCTGGACATAGATTTTTAAATTGCTAAAAATATCAACATTAAACACAATTTTTTACAAAATAACACGATTAGAAAAAAAGTCAAGAGAACAATGAAAAACAACAAATAGGACAAGATATTGATAAAGCATGCAACAGTCAATATTTATATTTAGTACACCTACCTAAATGTTGACAATTTCCTGTTAAATATGTATTTACTTTACTAGTATCAAAGTTATTACTAAAAATTAATAATTTAATAAATGAAAGTACTTTATAAGAACCATATATAATCAATTTTTAAATGTCATAATATTTCCATTCTGTTATTATTTATGCTAAACATGCATGAAAATCAATACATCAGTTAATCTCATAAAGGAGGACGTGGGAATTCAAGCAGGGAGGTGCAATTTCAGCATTTATATAAATAGAAGATAATGTTTATTTGTTCAATTATAAAAATTCTTGATTTGGCAATCAATTTTTGTGTCATTTTCACTATGTTTTGCTTCTATCAGACTTTCAGAGATTTGAAATATAGTAAGTAAAGAGAAAGTAAAACCTTGTTATTTCTGTTATTTGATAACATATTTAAAAACCATTTTAGGATATAGAAATTGGAGTAAAAATTAAAAGCAGCATAGGAGTTAAAATTTGACTTGGGAATGCTTTCATCGTTTATTCATGCATTCACTGATCCTTCCTGTAAAATTGTAACTAACGTAATCTGCTCAGTCATTCAAGAGTTGACAGAATTAATTATTGTCATTATGGTTGATCCAGCAAATTCATCTGCCCTAAAATTTCCCTTCTACTCACTAATTTCCCTACCATTAGAGTCATTCTTACAGAATTAAAGCTTAGCTTTTACTATATTATCTAAGAAAATTTATGAACATTGTAATTATTCTAATGGACAACAAGATCTCATGGAGAGTGGACAGAGACCAGGCACTGTTTGGTATGAACTGTTCTCTCTCCATAATAATAATTCTCATGTAAGTTCTTGTCATTCAGTATATCAGCATAATCTGCAATCTTGTTAGAAATGCAAAATCTCAGATCCCACACCCCAACCCCATCAAGTCATAGTCTGCACCTGAACAAGACTACAAGGTGATTTGTATTCATACTGAAGTTTGAGAAGCACAGTCTAAGACTTAGACTCCAAATCTCTAACAACTGTTAACTACACTTCCGTATACTTTACTAATTTGTCTGCTCCTCCTACTTAATTAAAATTTATCTCCAAAACTGACACATTGTAAACTGACTATACCTCAATAAAAAAATGAAAAAAAAATTATTTAATTTCTTGCCAAAATGATGTCTTACAGAAAGTGATTTTAGATAATATAACTAAAGCCCATCAATGGCTTCCTATCTCATTTAGATTAAAATGAAGCTCTTTACCTAGGCCTCAAAGTATACAAGGTCTGGTTCCTACAGGTTTCCCAACTGATCTCCACCACGCTCCTCCTTGTCCACTAACTGTAGGCACACCAGGCTTTCTTTTTTGCAATCAAAAGTCAAGCTCTTTCTAGGTTGTTGTTTTCTCTGCCATCTGGGCTACCATCAGGTAGTTATTTGTTTATTTGCTTGTCTTTTTTCTCCCCATTTGAATATAAACTCAGCGAAGCAGGGTCTACTCAATTTTATTCAATGTTGTATACTAAATATCTAGAAGAAAGTATGATATGCAAGATGTCAGTAAATACTTTTTGAAGAAAGAAACAAATAAGGAAAGTAATAATGAAGGAAAAGAAGAGAAGGAAAGGAGGGAAGGAAAGAAGGAAGGGTGAGAAGGAGAAAGAAAATAGAGAAAGAAACAAAATGAAAGAAAGAAAAGGAAAATAAAGACAGAAAGAAAATAAAAGGAAAGGAAGACAAGAGGAGAAGAGAGGAGGGAAGGGGAGATGAGAAAGGAAGGAGGGAGGGAAATGAGGAAGAGAGGGAGGGAAGGAGAGAGGAAGTAAGGAAGGAACAAAGGAAAGTCTTGAAGAAAGTAATTTAGTAGTTTTGGACACTAACTACCTGAATGGTAATCTAGAGTTAGATCCTCAAATGGAGAGTTTCTAGAACTTAAGGCATATATATGTAGGCAGTGGTCCCTGTGAGGAGTGTTTATGTAGCTGAGCTTCCATTTCCTGGGATAAGGAGATTGCCAATCTTTCTTGATGGTACTACTGGCCAATTCTATGCTTGTTTTAACATTGGCTCTACAATTAGATAATCGTAAGTTCATGTCAACTGAAACATCAAGAGAAAATATAAGATGATGATAAATATATTAACTAATACACAGTATCTTTGGATAGATTGATAGACACTTTTGATTACAAGAGAAAGTAACGACCATCTTATTTTGATATTTTTTGTTGCTTAAATGCTTTCTAAATATCCTGTTAGTCCATCAAGCTCTGCTTGAATTTCTCATTAGTGATTTTGGAATTTACAGCTTTCTGAAGCACATAGTGTATATTTGAACAAAGCTCAATGTTAGAAGCTATCTTCTCTATAATAGGTTATTTTATATCTCCCTGTGGTTCCATACACTAGGTTCTACAACCTATGGCAGAACTGGTTTGATCTCTCTTACATATAACAGCATATCACATGTTTGAAGACAGTTATAACTCATCCTCACTCACATATCATACTCATTCTATAATAATTCTTTCTTTTAGAATTGATCAATAATTTTCTCTAAAGTTTTATTTCTATAACTCTTCCTTTGAAAATAAAGACCATATCTTATACTTCTTTTGACTTCATCATATGCTTAGCACAGAGATAATATGTTCAATAAACCCTGATACTTGATGGACATAAATCAGTATCTATAAAGATTTAAGTAACCATCCGTACATTAACTTCTTGATTATGATACTGCTTATGAAGACTAATAAAAAGAACACATTTTCAATTTACAAATTTATACTCTACAGAAGTATTAATAGAAATTTTGAAAATGGTATTAGTTGCTTGCAAACTGTTTTAAAGATTTAAAATATATTTTACATGTGGGCAAAACCTTGTTAGCAAAAGGAACATGTTATGTACCCACAAACTGTTACTTCCACACAGTAGAGTTTTTCCCATATTACGGTCCAGTGTTTTAAACAAAATTGTTACATATCATAGAATTGACTCTTGAAATAAACTGGAGATTTAGTGCAGATGTATGTCTGATAGTATGCTTTTTCCCTTTTTTGTTGTTGAAAAATGCAAAAGTTCAGATGAGCTTACTTGAAAAAATAGTGCTTATAATAAAATTTTTTAAAATTCCTGCTTTTGTTTGGATTTAAATTGCTGACCGAAAAGTGAATAATTTATTCTGAATTAACCATTCTTACCTTAATGCTGAAAATAATAAAATGTTCTATTTACAAACTGGTAATTAAAACAAGTTTTCTTTTAAGTTGCCATTATGAGGGAAAGGAGGTCTACATCTTTTTCAATTTCACTTAAACATAATTTCATGTTACTTTAAAAACTAACTAAAATGCTGCTTGATACTATTAATATGATCATTAGCTATTAAACATATTATAGTAGAACTGACTATAATATGTCAAAACAAGTAGCAGCAGTGGCTATAAATGCTTATAACACATTTTACTCCACGAGATGATATAGTCATCTAAATTTTTGCCAGGAAGAACAATAAAAGAGAGTTCATAATTATTATATATGTATATGGAAACTTTTACAGAAGAATATATTCACATTTTTTACTTAAAAATATCAACCACCAGGCTCATTAACAGCCAAGAGAACTTGTCTACATATTGGAAAACTAATAGAAATATCATTCTACCATAATATATAAGAAAAAAATGTTTAAAAAAGTTATCCAGGATAAAACACATTTTAATGATTATTTTTAGTAGTGTAACTATAAACTTCTTGAGGAAGAAAACCCAAATGTGTTTATCATCTACATTAACCATAATATGATCTAATACAAGGCTCTGCATACATTAGACTCTCACGAACTATGAGTAGACGAAAGGATGATTGATTACTAGTCTAGCAATATGAAGACTGGGTTTTACATGACCTCTTCCAGACCATAATCTCCTGTATAAAATAATGGAGTTGTATTAGATGATCTGAAAGATTCCACCTATTTTAAAATATATAATCCTAGAAATACAGGACTCTTAACTTAAAATTTTTTAATCATATTACATATTTCCTGCTATTTTAAAGTCAACTTTGAACTGAAATCTCTTAGGGCTAAAACAATGAACTATAGGGTTTAGAGATTGTTGAAAAGGTATTTTAAGTAAATATTAAGAAATAATTTCAAAGAGGTCTTATGGTTAAGGCAACAAAGTATTCTGGTGAAATTTAAAATATCACTAGATATTATGTTATCTAATTTTAAATATCTGAATATTCTCCAAACTAAAAACATCAATTGTTTTTAGGTTTATTTATAGAAATATAAGTATTCCTTAAAATATAGTTGAACACTTTATTTACTTTGGTTTAGATTCATCATATTTCCATTCAGTACAAGTATATATTCAGAGCACTTTTTTATACATCCTAGCAATATAAACACAATTTACTAGTTTGAAACTTTTCTTTATCTCTCAACAGTTTGTTCAGATATCCTCTGTGCAGCCTTGCTTGACTTTTACATTTAGAGGTAGTTAGTCCCTATCCTTTACTTCGATAATATTTCAACAATGCTGTTGTGGCAGTGTTTCTTACAATAACCTTATAATTACTTTTTTAAAGTTATATAGACTACTTGATGCCACAGCCTGCAATATTCATTTTTATATTCCTACTATCCCACATAATGTCATGCACATAGCAAGAGTTAAAACATATTTGGTGAATAATAATAAAAATAATAATAATTAGTATTTGTTAAACACAATTCAGAAATGTGCTAAATTTTCTTCACATAACTACCTACAAGGTAGGTATTATTAGTTACTAAGAAGTTGCAGGTTTGAGAGTTGAAGTTATTGCTCAAGATCATACAGCTAACAAAGGGCAGAGTATAGACTCAGCCTAGTTCTCTGACCTCAAAACTAATTAGCTATTTGGTTTTATCTTTCCAATGGGAAAAAAATATTTGAGTTGTTTTTTGGCATTTCCACCCAATACCATGTTTAATCCTCATTATAACCCTAATGTAATACTATGATATTATTTTACAGATACAGAAATTGAGCCCTAATTTCATGGTGACCTGCAAAGGGTCTCACACATAGTAAGTGACAAAAGTGGAGACTAAAATCCAGTCAGTGAACTATTGGACACTAATAAAGCAAACTGTGGTGTTAATATACTGTTTAAAGTAGATCTAACTTAACATAGTTTATTAGTATTTTTCTCTTTTACCTCTTTTCATTTTGATGTCAGAGACAATGGGGAAAATTGGAAAGGGTGTTCTTTTACTGAGAATAAGCATAAAGTGAAAAAATTTAAGAAGATAACTTGAATTACTGATGTTTTAACTACAGTACTATAGGAAAATTAGTTGGACTAGCACTCTATAGAGAATTGAATATATGTTTGATGAATATGCCAAGTTTTTCCCAAATTATTCATTAATTGCACAGTGTTATTTATAATAAACTAATTATGGTGATTTAAGATTTAATTTATCATAAATTAATATACAGATTTGAGTCCACACATTCACAAGTACCAAGTAACAAATACTATGTGCAATTTCAGTATCTATATTTTCTTTGTGTTCATAGTGATATTAGTGTAAACTGTAAGTACTTTAATTGCCTCAAGTTATTGAGAACAGACAAATTAGGAATTAGTGATCAAAAGGCATCATAAAAATGAAAGTTTAAGCGCACAGTGAATAGAGAAAAATGATGAAAAATACTAAATTATCACAGTGCAAAACAGTATGCACTTTTAGACATCAAACGAACCGTTGCTATCATCATCTCTATCATATATATGCTTTAGGTGGTAATTACTTTCAATAAAATAGCATCCATTATAGTACATTAATATTTATTCATATGAAATTTATTTTTATAGTTTTATAGTTTTCTTGTGTTTATGAATTTCCTTTGATTGTATAAATGTGAAAAAACCACAAGCAAGGCATTTATATCTAATTTTACTTTGTACATTTTGAAGTGGTAATATAATAAAATCAATCTTTTATTGTAATTTCATGAGAATAGTGTTGCCTTTCAAAGGGATTAAAAACACTGCTCTTTTTATAACTGTGATAAACTGAAGTAGTTATCCTTGATACTGAAATATGTAGATATTTGATTACATTGGAGAATTTTAAGATTTTAAGTAACTGAAGTAAATATCTAGCTAGTGAAATATTCATTAGTTTATTAAATTTATCTAAATATGTCCATGGGTCAGGAGCTGCTCTAGACACTGGGACTGTAGCATGAACAAGACCCATCCATTCCTTACCTCCCAGAGCTTAAAATGATGAGTTATAACAGAAAAACCTAAACTTCCAGAAGGTGACAATTTAAGTTAAAACTTGAAAAAGATTTGGAAAAATCTGGTTGAAAGGAAGAAGGAATAGCTTATGGGAGTGGCTTGAGGTAGAAAAGAACATGGTGTGTTTGACAAACTAAAAGAAATTCTGTTTGGTCAAAAAGACAGTGACTATAAGAGTCTCCTGAGATGAATTTGGAGATAAGGGCAAAAAGCCAGATCACGGAGGTTCCCACAGGTTATCACCAAGTCTTGGTTTTATTACCAAAGTCATTAGGAAACCACTGGAAGCTTTAAGGCCATGGAGTGATATGATCAGATTTTCATTTTTAAAAGCTAATTCTGACTACATTGTGGAGAATGGGAAAGAGGAACAAGAATTATTTTTTCTCTAAAGTATCTAGAAAAATTAAGCAAATTAATTTCATACTATTTTATCTTTACTGACTCATTTAAAATGTCAAATAATTCACTGCCTGTATACCTCCTGTAACTCCTTTAGTATTCTGATCAGCCAAGAGCTTTACAAAATCTGCATTGTCCCACTAGCATGGATTTCTCTATCTCTTCCACTCTGTCTCAATTTCTTAAAGAAGGAGTATTGTATTATTTATCTTTATTTCTCACAGAACAGATCCTGGCACTCAGTAGGCATTTCAGGCATGTTGGTTGAACTGAAATTATTTTTAAAATAAATACTGTTTTCTGTCAGCCAATCCCAATTTAGAAATTTGGCCTTGTTAAGAGTCAAGTCTTTAAAGATTGTTTTATGTATGAAAATACAGCTGTATATTGAGTATTTGTAAGCCTAATAAACATAGGATAATAGGTTTCCTTTACCTATAACACTGACTTGTTTTTTGCCCAAAATGTTAATACGCTGAGTGTCAAATACAGGTAACAAGCCAACTGAAGTCACTGAAATAGTTCTAGGTTACTGAAGAAGAGTCAGAAGGACCAAACTTAATTAAAATAAAAATTTGATAAAAGTATAATAATGTACTTCACTGAAAAATGAATATAATATTTAAAATGTCTTCCATATACATAATTTAAACATCAATAATTGAAAAATATTTTTTCCAAGGTAGATGGGCACCACTGAATTAATATCATATTCAGAAATACTATTTTAGAAAAATATGGGTGAAACAGGTCTAAATGCTCTAAATGGTATAAAACAGCATTGAGAGATTATGACAACACTTGAAAAATGTCAGCACTGATTTGGAATTTACCTAGGATATAAACTTGATTCTTAATTGAAATTTAGGTGAATATAATTCAAAATTTTAGATTGAGTAATTTTCAAATCACTTTAATCTAATAATTGACAACTACTTACTCCCTTTTCAATCTAAATTCTATAAAATACTAATTTGTAGCCCCAGAGTTTCTCACATCACTTGATGGCAAACTTTGGCTAAAGCAGAATTTGTATTATTAGTTGATAAATAATAAACTTATGTCCCCAAATTACCCGATTTTTATTCAATGGGTAATAAAATGAATATAGGGAAGTTTGTCAGTTAGTTCATGCAATTTTCCAAAGAGAGTGAAAATACTAAACAGAAGAGCTTGTTTCTTAATCAATATTTTCATAATATTTACACATTTTTATTTCCTCGTAATAAGAAAATCTGTCTACTTGATTAAGCAAATCATAAATTTTATAATGTCCCTATAGCCATATAAGTGGAAATATTCATGGTAGGTGAATGAATAGAGAGGCAGGGTGATATCAATCCAATCCTTTTAAGGAGAATACTGCATGCTAAGAATTCATTTTAGAATGCTTCTTATTAAAGAGAATTGAAGTAAGTACTTTCAGATAAATTCTGGTGAAAAATAATCTTCTGAGATATTTCCATATGATTTTCAGTCAACTTATGTAAAGATGTCCTGATTTTTCTCCTTAGTGTATACTAAACATTGAACAGTTTTCCATTACTTACATGATGCTCTATATAAACCATGTCTAACCACATTACATAAACCATAGCCATTATGGAGAAGATATGATTATTAATTTGAAGTAGAGTTGGAGTAGATATTTTGTACTTGAAATAGGTTCAAAGAATTAATATTTCCATTGATGCATATATTGTTACAAATAACATCTCTTTATTTTTGACACTACACAGATTTTTTCCTAAATTGTTCAATGAAACTTGCTACCAAGAAACAGAAAAAAGTATGCTTGCTACACTTCCTAACTTTAGCTTTAATATTAATGACTAGAAAATTACCAATATATGATTTGGCTCTGTGGTATTTTTATCTCTAAAAATTAAAGTAGGAAGTTACGGAATAATTAAATTTGGAGCCATAATATTAATGAATACCTGTCACCTTTTCAAAATAATAAATCTATTCTCATTACAATCATTGGTCAGACAACAGGTATTTCAGAAATAGTAGAGTAAGATAATCACCAGACATAATGTTTCCATTTTTTTCCAATCAAATTATCTATTTTCTCAATAATTAATTAGCATTTGTGTAACATAAAAATTTCATGCAAATACTGAAAATTACTACATAAGTCATCAGTGGTTAAATATGTGCACTTATTAATAGTAAATGGCTATTTGATTTTCAGGTTATCTCAATATCATAACTGGTATGTAATAAGAAATAGGTATTTAGTACTTATTTTTACTATCCTTTATGCATTATTTTCTTTCTATTTTTACCCCTCCTCCCTCCAACATTTGTATTGCACTTTGATTTTTTTTATTCTAAGTTTTGTGCTTTCAAATTATTTAGGTTCTTGCTGTTACTGTCTATAATTTTCAGCTACTTTTAACTCTTTGTTTTGCTTCCTACACCTTGGCTTTGTTTCAGCTCATTCTCTAATTAGAATCATTACCAAAATATAGCTTTGGCTGTAACTAAATGGGCACAAGTAAAATAACATCCAATACCTCTATGAGTAACAACTGCAAGCTCTTTAGTTCTTTCTATCTGTTCAGCATTTCTTGGTCTTCTCCTTGTACTTTGTGTATCTGCTTGATGAGGAGAGAGCCCGTCCTTGGATGTGTTGGGGTCCAGACCTGAATTTCTGAGATTCGTAACTTGCACTCGCTGTTCCTCGGAAATTCTATGGATGGTGACAGCTGTAACACTGGATACAGTAACATCTGCAGATGTGCTAGCAACAGCAATAGCACCAGTGGCAGTCCTGTTATGCTCCTCTAACTCACCAGTGGAGGTAGTGTGGGTCAATGTAGAAGAACCTGTGGGACACAGTAGCACTAGATGCTAACTTTTTCTTTTAAATTTTGTTTTTATTTCTGATAAGTTTAATAAATTATATTCCCTTCTATTACCTTAGGATAATCAACATGAAGATGCAAACCGTAAACACACCACTAAAATATGAAGAAACCAGATCTGATGGTTTGTTTGTATCAATCAACTATGAATAGATATTACACAAAAACATACCATTACAAACACATTAGAAAGAAAAAGGTGAAATACTAAGCCCTTTATAGGGCCCTGAATCAATCTTCATTATTTATCTACAGATGGTTTTTAGCAACAAATGCCTGGCAAGTGACAAGTTTTGACAGAACGGGTAAATATGTAACCATAGAATGCTTTGAATAGTCTTGTTAATGTCTTCATAATTTCTGGGAAAATATCAAAATTTTCTATTTTAAGGCAAACAAGTGAAGAAAGGAGTATTTAAAATTAAAGGCCAAAATGAAAACAAAATGATATAAAAATGAAACTCTCAAATAACTACTCTATGTAAATGTCTATCTTAACCTCATTTGCCAGGAAGTAGCCAGCAATGATAAAACATTCAATGTCATGAGCTATATAAACTTTAGAATTTAGTAAGTTGCTTTGAAAATTGAGTAGTATTTTTCAGAGCTTTAAGTAAAACTTGAGATTAACCAATTTTCAACTAATTAAAATGTTAAAATAATTCTATTTAGAAATGATTGAAAATTAACTATTAGCATAGAACTTTTATTCATACAAAACTAGCTTCAAAGAATGCTTAAAATTTTCCAAATATGTCATAAGCATGTTACAGTAATTCTCCACATTCTTAACTTTATTGAAGTTTCACTATAATTTAAAAATTGTTTTAAAGGTGCCAAATTAGAGTTTTCTTTTTCCTTTCACTTAAACTTTTTCAAAGACTGTCTTTGGTAGTACATAATTCTTACATAATAATAAAAGTAACTTTATGACAAAAGCATAAAACTGAAAGAAGACATATTTAGAGGAATTCTGATAGCTAAAATACTTAACAAGAAAAAAAAGGTACTGAATTTTGGAGGAACAGATACTAATTAGGAATAACAGTCAGGCCCTGGTTAGAAAACTTCTGAGCATTTTTTAAAGCTAATGAGTGGTACAGGTTTCATATACTTGTCTTCTCAATAAACTGCATTTCAAACTTCTGTCCACAATGAATAATTAGATATTTTAGACAAAAGTATATAGGAATATTTTAACCACTCCACAAGAGAAAAAATAACTTCATCATATAATGTGGTTTGATCATGCTTTGCCTTTTTTCTTTTCTTTCTTTTTTTTTGCCATAGGCAGATGATTAGTAGGACTCGTAATTATGGTTTATACTTAAACTCAAAAAGGAAGTCAAACATGGGGACCCTGATTTAAAAGCAAGCAAAAGAGCACATGTCTGTTAACAATTCTTCCTGCCTGGGTTGTCGTATCTCGTTTTAATTTAATTTAGAAATTCAAAAGAATTAAATAATATTTTGAGGCAGCCAGGGGTAATGAAGTATGACAATTATCAGATTATTTTAAAGACTTTTAATATATTTTAAAGTGTTAATCAGAAAAAAAGTTGCCATTAAAGATTTATCCAAGCTATTTTGTGAAGATTAGAATCTATTAAATTCATGTTTATTATATAAATTGGTCAGTAATATTTACTAATAAGTTAATATTTGGTAAGGGTTTTTAAAATCACATGATTAAGCAATAACTACACTTACATTAACATTCAGTAACTGATCTCATGGTAAATCAGATATTTTGATGTCCTTGTGCTCAATACTGTAAAAACAGTTACCTGGTCCATATTATTGTCTTGAGGAATTTAATTGCACCTCTCATGTTTGAAAAGAAGATGTGATATTATGAAAAATTAATACTTTAGAACTTTGCCTAACTTTATCATAATTTCTGGGCTTTCAGGTTTAATTTAAAAAAGGAAACCATTTAACTATAGACATATGTTGCTAAAAGCAATCTAAAAGTATGAAAAATAATGATATGTATAGTCTGTCTCAAATCTCAGTGTTTCTACCCTTAACAAGGGAGTAAACTGAATAGCTATTTATTACATTTATCATCAAAGTTCATTATGATTAATCCTAAATAATCTCTTGTATTTGGGTCAATAATTCTGGGGTAATTCTTGGGACTATATCTAGGTTGCTTCTATAACTAATCAAGATTTGCAGACCAATTCCAAACACTCATTTGCTTGAAGACCCCAGAGGGGTCCCTGACCAAATTTGTGAATTAGAATTGGTTTGTGGTAGAATTTACATAAAGGATTTGTAAGCAATTCCAATCTTAAAACTTTCAATAATAGTGTTGTACTTTTGGCCAATGGTAGTGATGATTCAGTACTATTCTCTTAACCTAAATGCAAAACAGGGTGTAATTTTTGAATAAAGCATTGAAAAAAACCTATTGATTCAATAACATAGTTTAGCTATAGTCTAACCAGATATTTTTCTAACCAGTTTTTGTTTTACTTATATGTTGTACACATAATTTTTCCTCCCCAGACTACACTGCAAGCTCCCTGAAGGCAGAGAGGTTTTTATAAATTTCATTCACTGATGAATCTCTAGTATCTAGAATTGGTACACAGTAGATGTTCAAGAAATATTCCTCAAAAGAAAAACTATATGGATGACTGAACTTAATAATTCTAATATAATATTAACAATAATAAAGGGGATACATTTCACAAATAAAATATGATCATAATTTTTACCATGGTAAATATTTTAAACAGTATAATGAAGTGAAGAATAATTCCAAAAAAAGGAAAAACTGATGGTTTTGTTTTGAACTTTCAAAAACATCACTTTGAAAAAGTGTGGAATCTGAGATTTATTTGCATAAGAGATACTTGAAGACATTTGTCAGTATTCCCAAAACATGATAGTTTACAGTGTTAATGTGAAACGGATTCTACCTAAAATGTTCAAATTTTTGTAGAGTAAAAAGTACTTATATCCCATAATGGGAGGAGGCAGAAGTGCATCTAAATTTAGGTAGATATGTTTCATATATATATATAGTGGAACTATAAAAAATAACATTGATTCCCTTTATAAGGCAATACAATCATCTATCACTATACAGTTATATAGTACATAACCATTTTACTTAAAATGTAGACCAACTCAGAATACTAATTTTGATACCACTTAAAATTGGTAAGTGTGTGAAACACAGGTTTTTAAACTGTCAAAATGAACCATTTAACAGTTTCAAAACACTCAACATTTTTGCATATGTAACTGTTTTATGAGGTAATTGCCTATGTTGGAAAAAGCCTTATTATATATAGCAACAATTCAATATTAAAAATATAATATAGCTAATCCAATATTAAACTATGAGAGTTTACTTTCTTTTAAAATATTTTAAGTATGCTACACAATTATGTAAGCATTATTTTCAGTAGCACAATATTAAATGCATATGTTACAAGACATATAACCCAAATTTAGGAAGAAAATGTACATCCAGAAAATCCATTCTTTACTGGAATTCAAATCATGTATACAAGATATAGTTTATAACAGTTAGATTACCCTGTCATTAAATTGCTTGAGATATATTTTTAAATTAGATGTTTACAATACAAACACATCTAAAATATAACTTTATTACTATTTTTAACAAAACATTTTGCAATATAACAAAAGTAAAATGAAATGATATACATATAAAAGCATGCTTCTATAAATCATAACTATATGTCATCTTTGGAATTATGATAATGGAAATGACATACATTACACATATAAATTAGCACATTTATATAATAGTAATTCTACAATATTACTTTTGGATTTTCTTATGTATCATAATAAAAATTATGTTTTTGAAGGCTTTTTTATTTCAACATGTATCTGAAGATACTAAGCATAATTCATGTAAAGCCATTTATAAAAGTGTACCAAATAAAAACTCATATAAAAGTTGAATTTGAATTTCATTTTGATTAAAATTTTAGTCTTTCATATTTTTTAAAAATTATGCTATATTGCTTTGTAATTACTGTCTAACTCATCACAGAAGTGAAGAACAGAATATGCTACTAGAGACATTAGTGGATGGCCCTAAATACATACAGCTATACATGTTAAAGATAATTATATATTCACAGAAGTAGCTTTTAGATATTTATGTTTGGCATGTTATTTTATATAAGAAACATGTATTATGTTCCATTAATTTTAGTATTTTAAATAAAACATTTGAATAAAGTTTAATTAACAAAATAATCCTAATTGAATAATTTTGTGGTATTATGATATATAACGAAGAAAGATGTAACATATTTAACATGAAAACATGCAAAAATATACAAAACAACATCAAAACAAAATCTAAATACAACTAATGCATCAATTCGATTTGAGTCATTTAGATATTAGCATAGATATAAATTTTAGCATATATATATTTTAGCATATGTAATTTAATTTGTATGTTGTATTTCTTCTTTTACTTAATATTACATAAAACTTAGAGGAAAGTGTCAACAAGTGAGCACTCGTGAAAACTACTTAAAATATGAGGGGTTGAAGTAAAACAAAGCCTGTGCTTTGTTACATGCTACAATTTTCAGGAAGCATATAATAGTTGGGAAAGTAAGTATTTTGCATTTTAAACAGTATAAATTCCACTATCCTAAATCTGTACAGCTTAGTATTTAATAGTATAATTTGGTGGATGTGTGTGTATTATGAATACCCAATTTATATAGGAGATGAATACACTAAGATAGAAAGTAGCCCTTAAATTGTAGAAAAATATAATTAGATGTTACCTAATTCAAAATTGTCTCTCTGATTAGACTAAATGAACAAATTCTGAAAAAAATTAGTTTGTAATTTAGTTTTAAGGAGTATGTCTATACTGGTCTTACAAAGTTTTTATTTTAAATTAAAATGCTGCATTTATGTTAAAACTATATAAAATTGTGGTCTTAAAATATATAATTAAATAAATATAAGTTATTCTTAATCATAAAATGCACATCTAAGAAAGATAACATTCTGCCATTAAACTAAAACATAACAAGGTAAAAATGCTGTCACCTAAATCCAGATTGCTGAGGTATTAAAACGTAAAAGAAGTTAATCTTGGTATAGTTAAAAAATCAGCAATTCAAGTAACAGATTTTCTATGATCATGAATTAATTACATAAATTAGACACATATTAATTTAAAAATAGAACTAAAAATTTAAATTATCTTTCTGAATTGATTGGCATATTGATATATATTTATATTCACATTATATATTTCTATTTAAATTTCTAAGCTTTAAATAGGGACACCAAATTTAACCTTTGCAGGTAGATTTGGTATTGTTTATCAGATCAAAGTGACCTTACTGATTTCATATGCAAAGTGAATGAATAAATATTTGCAATCTAAGCTGAAACTGATCATAGCAAGATTTAGTGATATATCTACTAAATCTGCACTTACTATGAATAAATAAATGATTATAAAACAAATATTTAACAAAATATATATTAATGTCAAGTTGTTTATATGCAGGGAAAAAACTCATATTCTGAATTCTTCGAAATTTTGATTAAACCCATATGTCAAACAACCATAAATATCTTTATCTAAATGAAATACAGAAAATACCAAGTTTTAGAAAGCATATGGAGTATACTGTTGATCAACCATGACAAAACTATATATATATGTGTTTATATATATAATATATATGGTAAATACACATATATGTTATATAATATATATCTAATATATATGTTATGACATATATATTATATAGTAAAAATCTATGAATGTTACACTAAATATTTTCACAGTTTGTCACAGAATGTGAGAGAATAGACATTTCATTTCTTACTGCTGAAAACAGAGTAAGCTCATGCCAGGGGGAAAATATGTTTAAATAGAGGGTTTAAGAGTCTTGAAGATATTCTCCCTCTCTTAAAGAACCATTTATTGCTTCATCTAGTTGATTAAAATCATGTTGCAAAATGAAGCTTCAGCATCTTATCAACTCCTTTTCATATGTTTTTGGAAGTCTCAACATGTACAGTGGTGGATGCTAGGTGTCATTTTGTATTTTAACATGCCCAACCACAAACATACACACCACTCACAAGAATATATATTTAGGCATCCTGTCACTTCTTGTAAGAATAAAGAAAGGGATAGACTGTCCCTCCATACCTTTCTAAAACCATCTCCTAGAATCCTGCACTGTGAGACCTCTTTCTTCTAGCCGCTCTTATATCTTAGTTAAAGTAGAAGCATACGTCATCATGGGTTTCCCTTAAACAAATGAATTGTAACTTAACACACATTTGTTTAATTTCCTTCCACACAAAATCTTGTGTAATAGCTGCCTATTCTTACGGAAGATTTAGACATGTTGCTAGGAAAAAGTGATACTATATATCTTTTATTTCAAAGTGTAATATAAGGAACTCCTTCACTTTTAGAGCCTTGCTATCTCTAATAATCGACATGTATTAATGACTTTTTGAAAGTAGGAATCATATTTTAAACATGTGTATCTCTCATTCCCTTTGGATGTTTAATAAATAAGAGGGAAGAATGAATGTACTACTCTTTTATTTCTCAAAAATATAAACATTTTATTTTGTTTAATTAGTATTTATTGAGTGTTAAATGTATTGTAAATATAAGATGAAATTGTATCTGTCTAGATATATTTAAACAATGTAAAAACATGATTATAATATAATTGTAATTTGTATTGCATGTACTAGAACAGAAGTAAGGAAAAGAGAGGAAGGAACACTTAAGAACACATAAATTACTCCTTCACTTGTGTTTTCTCAAATGAGGGTAGTATTTTCCTTTTCTTCCATTCTCCAGCACCCTTTTCTCTCCAAAAAATATTTTATAATGATAATATTTGATATTGTGAAGGAGAAGGGAAAGAAATAATGGAAAGGAACTGGTAGGGTTATCCTTTATACATATCATGGTTGAAAGGAAAAACAAGAGAAGGCTTTATCCCGACCTAGCCCATCATATCCCTAAGTCCTGCTTATCCTGACTATCTCAATGTATTCATATTTATCCTCTATTTTCTTCTATAATGGCCTTCTAGTTTGGGAGAGGGCAGTGGGTTCATCATTTTTATTAATTTTAAGTGTTCCTCCTTTTTTAATTCCTAAAGTATAAAGTATATATAGTGCTAGTTTTATATTTATTGATATGATTTAAAGGCAACCAAGGAGCTATCTTTATTTACCCCCACATTTTTCTGCCTGTGTGCCCAGCTATTACTAAAAAGATGCTGTTTAGGATTAGGCATTCCCCTCTCAAGACTGTTCTCGTACAGTCAGACAAATACCTTTTCTGTTGAAAGAATACACATTTTAGAATGGTTGCTTTACTATATAGTTTGAATTTGTTAATTGTAAAGTTTTCTTTTCCTCAAAAGAAATAATAGGGGCAGTTTGAGAAATACATATTTTGGGGAGGAGTGTGAAGCTTGTGGTAAGATCATTGATTGCTCCTTCTTGAGGCATTTATCATAAATTGACATCTGATACCATGTGATTGTTATATGATTTGGAAGAACTGGGCTCATTATCACCAGGTGGGTGTAAGGAGTGGTGGGCAGGTAAGGAAGGACTGACATTCAGGAAGAAAGACTCTTATGATGTTGATTGTGGAAAGGTTGAGCAATTGGTGGGTATCTGCATTAAATACACTGAAGTAGAGCAGGCTAATAAGAAACTCAAGCCCCAAAAAGCCTTATTTTCCTGCATCAATACTCAGTAAAATACTTTTTATTCTATAGCAGCTAAATAACTAGTAGCAGAAATGATTTTCTTGAAAATAAATACTAATCTTGGTTTTAAAAAGTAATATATTGAAGAAGAATAAAGAAAAAAAACAACTTTAGAAATGGCAAGAACCTTGAGTTTACCATCAAAGGCTACCATTAACTAGAAAGGCAAAATACTATATATTGGGGTATTTTATATATAATTATATGTGGGGGTATTTAAAATATATATTTCCACAGTGAGAGGTAAACTTTCATATTCCTTCATGTAATTACTCTGCCAAGTTCCTCTTCTACAAAGAATACATTTTATTTCAAAATAATAAGTAAAAAGACTGTCTTTTAATACTATTGATAAAACAAAGGTATGAGTCCTATAGTAATAATGGTTGGAATTTACATTTATATTTGGCTTGAAGCATGTTTTCCTTCTTTAGTTTGATTATGGACAAAAACTATTCTAAAATTTATGGGAAAAATGTGGCGACATGACTGAGGAGGATCTCAAAAATTATCTCTTTTAACATTGTGACATCTGGCCAACTCTCTTTGGCATTTTCTAGAAGTAGAGAGTGTGACACTCTGGGTGACACCAATCAGAAGGTTAATTAGAACTTCCTTCACTCCTTCCCTGAGGAAGAGACACATTAAGTTTGTGTTTTAAATATAAAGAAATTCCTTCTCATTCAGAGCAGAAGTTACTTGGAAAAAGAGAAAAAATAAGAGGGAAATATGAACAAAGAGATTCAGCAAAGTATTTGTGCTTTTACAGCTTTGTAGATATTGAAAAAAGAAATCATTCATTCATTTCAGAGAAAGCAAATGTTATTTACTTAGTGAATCTTTCTATTCCTCATCCTTTCTAGACCAAATAAAGAAATGTTTTTCCCTTTTCTATATTTCTGTAACATTTAAAATATCTGACTATAAAACTTACTGCCTTTCATCTTCCCTCTCCTTTCTTTTTTGCTTCACTAACATGATTTAAATGATTTCTATGCATCAAGCACAAACACACACATATAAATATTCATATCTATATCTATATCTATACACATACACCCATCCCTACCTTGCAAGAAAACAGTCATGATTTAAAAAAAAATCAGAGCCATGTGATATGTTCAAGGAAGGATATACAAAGAACTATGAAAACATGGTTGGAAAGCCCTTAGCTTTGCTTCCAAATGGAAAAGATTTTCTAGTGGAAGAGACATTGGAATTGAGATTGAAATTGAGCTTAAAAGATAAGCAGGTTTTGCCTGGTGCATGAGGAATAAAAGAAGATCTCAGTCAGAGGTAATGGCTTAGAAAAAATGTATGGCAGGAGAAAAGGCAAGACATGCTCAGGCAATTGGAAATTATTTGGTATGGCAGGAATGAAGAAAGAGTGATAGGTTTGGTAGGTAAGGAGACATTTGAAGAGCCAAGAAATATCAACTTAGCTTGAAAACATCAGAAATCACTGAAGAATATTATGCAAGAGATTGATATGACAAGACTGTCATTTCAGAAAGACTGTAATTGCTATGATGTGGAGAAGATATGAGATATATGGAGTAAAGGAAAGGCAAACATTTAGTTAGCTCAACCACATGACTGAGCATCTTGATGTGGTTGCTAGATTTGGCAAATAAAAATAAAAGGCATTCAGTTAAATCTGAATGCCAAATAATCAACATTATTTTTTCTTTAAGGATGTTCTGTGCAATACTTGGGACACATTTATAATAAAAATCATCCATTTTTTTATCTCAAATTGAAATTCAACTGAGCATCCTGGATATTATCTGGAACCCTACTCTGAAAGTAATTCAGACTTACAGACTCTGAAAATTTGCTGCATACCAAACAATGAAACTATTAACAAATGTTTACCACTTTAATGTAAATGTACTTTGATTGATCCTTTGAAAACTTATGGAATTACAGAGAGTAGGCATGATGACATCACAAGAACATCTAGACAAAATGGATGTAAGCATCATTTTTATGAAATGAAAAATTTTACACTTGATCTTAGCCAAAAGGCTGAGAAGTGATGAAATGAGGAATTTTAAAGACCAGTTGAATGAGGTATATACTAAGGCCTTTTAGTCTATGTGTATTTAAATCCCACATCATTCTTTTTAATATTAAAAATAGCTAAGACTCTCGTTTAGCCCTTTATTCATTATGAAACTTCAGTTCTATAGTTGAGGAAGAAAATACTGGGAATTAAATCTATAGATGACTCATACAAAAAAATGCCACCTTTCTTAACAATGTTTCAATCCACAAAAACTTGAAGATATTTCCAGCAAGAATCTACTGGTCTTTGAATTATATCCAAGTACTATGAATGGTAACAAATATTGAATAAAGTTTCCATCCTCAAATTGTCCAGTGAGACTTTTTGACCTATTAGTCATTTCCCATCTTGTTTTTTCAGATGATAGGAAATGAGAAATTAAAGTAGAAAGTATGTTCTCTCGCTCTCCCTTATACTCTTCCATACATACACACACATATACATATATACACATATATACATAGATACACTCATATATATATATATAAATGTTCTCATATATATCAGAGAGAGGAGAGACTTCAAAACTCGTATCTATATTGATATGGATACAACTGGAGAGATTAAATATATACATATATATACAGACATATATATTTATATATAACTTTGAAGTCTGAAAAGCCTTTTTTTAAGATTATTCTATTGAATTAAGATCGTATGCATTTAATTGGCTTTCTAACAAAAAAGATTAATTAAAGTAAAACAAGTTTTTTTAATCATTAAAGTGGTTTTAAATACCTAAAAGTTTTATATCTATCCAGATGATTTTGGTATATTTGAATTATAGGTAATCATATGAATATCCAATCATTTTTCTGAAGTATTCTTTTAACTTTTATAAGGATGATGGAGACTTGGCCTTTCTCCTGTGGGATGGTACCTTTTTGCCTCTTCAAATTTCTGAATACAGGTGATTAGACACTATAAGTGCATTTGGCATTCTAATATTTACTTTAAATAACTAGATAACAGAACTATTTATATAAACATAAAGAGCAATCATCATTTACCGAGCATTTATTGTGTTCGAGACACAGTTCTAAATAATTCATTTCATCCTCAAAAGCACCCATGAGCTGAGGCTATTAAAGCTCAGAGTAGCTTCAAAACATACACTGGCTCACTTTCCTAGTTGTAAAGCTACAGTTGTAAAGCTAGGATTTGGACCCAAATTGTGCAATCCCAAAACCACAATCCTAACTCCTGTAAATCAGTACACTTCTAGCCTTCCCAATACAAGACAAACACTTTTATCTGAATCAAAGTGTAAATTATTTTTGTGTTTTGTCTTTGTTGTATCTCTTCCCCATCACCTCCTTTCCCAACATATCTGTCTTTCCCCAGATCATTCTTCCTATTTCCTTGCCTCAGGGAGGACAGGGCGAAAAGAGAGATTTGCTCAAAGATTTCTCCATAGCTTTTGTTTCCTAACAGTCTAAGCCTCTTCAGGGGATTACAGATTACATCAAGTGACAGGAGAGAGGCAACAACTTGGGTAGAGGCTTGGGGGAAAGGAGGGGCACTAAAGATGACATATACACCCTCCCTGCTGCATCTCAGGAAAGTGGACTCTCATCTTTGACTAAGATTTTCCACTCACGGTTGTCATGGCAAGCACAGGATCACCTGACTTCATGGGTAATATGTGGGCTTGGACAACGATGACAGGGTGTCATTGTCCAAGCTCTACAAATGTCCTCTGGATTCTGCAGCTCAAAGGAAGAAGAAGGTGTAAAAAGTTTTTTCTACCCTCACACACAATGACCTAGATATAACTGACCTCCTGCTAGGGACAATGGGGACTCTCAAACAGATTTGAATGTAAAAGAACAGAGCAACATTTCTTGCTAATCCGAGTCTGTGAATTAAATTTCATAACTATTTTACTTGCAAATACAGCAACAGTGCACACACACACACCCCAATAGCCTATCTTGTTGTTTTTTAAATAAACTCAGTTTTTTAAAAAATAACTCAGTTTTAAATAACTCAGCTTTAACCTGACATGATACCGCTGTGTTCTGTTAAGCTATAGTTCTTAAACTATATTTAACTACTATAGTTTTTCCTCTTATAACAGTTCTTAATAATCTAATTTTATTTATCTTTGAAAATTACTGTGTTTTTTAAAATAGTTACAAGACTCACACTATCATCCTTATGGCTTCTTACCATGTTGCTAAATTGAATCATTGTTTTTTTTCCTTTTTGGATGAATAAAAGTGTCTGTAAATTTCTGGTTCCTAACTTTTACCTAAAAAGACTTCTCTAATCTTCAGAAAATTTCATAGGAGACATCTTTTTCCTCAGTCTCACATAAATTTTATTGTTTATGGAGTAAGACAGTTTAGTATGAAGACTTTTGCACGAGAGATTCAGCAATGAAATTAGTCCTCAGCAACTATTCCCCACTCATTCCAAGTTCTAATAATCATAGCCTTTAACAATTACAGATCACTTAAATTCTGTGATAAATATTTTATATCCAACTTTCATAAAATCGTATGCAGCAGACATAATGAAAATTCATATAGTCAAGGATAAAGAACTTGATTAAGGACATTCATTCATGTATTCATTTGTTTACTGTCGTAAATCATTCATCCATTCATTCCTTCATTCAGATATTTATCTAACAAGACTTTATTGAGTGCCCATCTATGTCAGGCACTGAACGATCCAGAAGCAAGTAGTACAGACAGTATGTTTTCTAAGAAAGATTACATTGAAGTGGAAGAGACAAGGAATGGACAGATTAATTTAATAGCTGGTAGTGAAACACAAAGTGACATTTGAGCTAAAATCTTAATAAAATGAAAGAATGGGAAATAAAAATAAAAGACTTGATAGATCTGGCACTTTTATTCAGACTGTCAGATTCCATAGCTTGAATTTAAAATCTTGGTGACATACTACTTCCTATTCAGCTATGACTTGAGTATTTCACTTTATCACTCTGAAACTATGTTTCATGGTCTCTTGTGCTCTATATTTCTACAAAGTAATATGCATTTTCATTCAAGATATTATATTTTGAGAGTAAAATTTATATATCTGAATTCGTACTTCAGGAATAAAAATTAAAATAAGTATTTCTTTTCTTCAATGAACACTTCTATATTAAACACTAGCCATTGTTCAATGCTAGGATAGAATGAGTGAGAGAGACAATGAAAGCATAAAAACAAACAAGAAAAAACAATAAAATATGATTGCACTATGTTGGTGTGCTAGATTAAATGTGGTCACAGATTCTTTGCAACTCCATCTGTCAAGAGGTAGTTTATTTCCCTACCTGCTTGGATCTTGGTGGTCCTGACTTACTATGACCAACACAGTATAGCAGAAGTGATACTGTGTGAGTTATTGAGACTTAGTTCCAAAAGGCTTTGCAGCTTCTGCTTTTGCTCTCTTGGAATGTTTCCCTGAGACTACAGTGGAAGGAACTAATGTCTAGACTACTAGAAAATGAGAGGCACAAGGAAGAGAACTGAAGTTCTCCCGTTGACAGTATTGTGAGAGGCCATATTGCACCTTGCAGACTGGTATACACTCCAGCTTAATGTAGTCATACATGTGAGCCCAGAAACATCCTTGAAACAAAGAGAACTGTGAGAAATAGTAAAGTACTCTAAGACTTGGAGTGGCTTTTACAAGCTATGGTTAATTGACACAATACGTGAAATGCAGGTATAGGAATATATAATAGGAGCACTAATCCGGTTTGGGGGATGACTTTATAATGAGAAGCTTTCTGGAGGAAATGTTTCAGATTGAAACTAGAAAAATGAATAGAAATTTCCAAGGTGAAGAGAAAGGAAAGAGATGGTCTAGTCAGAGTGTGTTCTATATATAAAGATCATGAGACAAGACAGATTTTGTTAGTTTCTAAGAATTAATGGTTGTTTAGTATGGGCAAAACATAGACCACAATCAGGAAATCACAAAAGTTTAAGCTGAAAATATAGAACATATTGTGAGACTATGGTACAACAGATATGGTATAAGGCATGAGAAGATATTTGAACTTTGTGATGAATCCAAGAGATACTGTCCCTCAATTCCACTCACTCTGACACCACGTATCTCTCATCCCTTCTCAGAACCAAATGTGTTTCTTGAAAGAAAGTAGTATTGTGATAGGATAAATTATCCTTCCAGTGATGGAAAACAAAAAAATCATTCTTAAAATTAAAAAGTGAAATTTTAGTAATTCCAAACTGTGGATACCTGAGGTCATAAATTAAAGCAAAATTAAAAATTATAAGATATTTGTATTTTTAAATCACAAGTCTTATATGTCTGTATTAATTTTCCTTGGTTGTCATTTTTCTATTTTCCATTGCTACACGTATTTGGACCTACTTCATTAAGTTTTTTTAAATGGTAGGTAGAATTCTTCATTGATGTAAAAATATATTTCACAACAAAGTCAATCAAGGTTTTTCATTAGAAGATGAAATTCATGTTATAGAATTTCAGTCATTAGATAGAAGGCTGAATAGAACTAAGGCAGATGTTGGGGGTTCTTGGAGTCCCCAGTCATGACATATAGTCACCCATAGAGTCTACCTGCAAAAACAGCTAGCTCAAGTGTATCTTTATGTGTAATTATATTCAAAATACGTTCCCCAAAATTGCATTTTCCTTTCAGAAAGATGATTTGTGCCATAAAATGTCACTGAATCAGTGCAGTTTCTGGCTTTCCTGATAGAAAGCAGAATACTTTCATATACAGCTGAATAATTTCCAAAATTTAATTAAGATAAAATTTCATATGGTGTGCCCTGAAACAAATTAGAATGAAAAAATAATATGCCAGTCAGTCAATAATATGAACTGAGGTTTGCAGTATAGAAAAGAGTGGATTAGATACTTAAGATATTATTCTATGATCCTTAAATAGTATATATAAATTATATATAGTAAATTTTCTTGAGTTTGTCCAGTGAAGTGGTCTATAGCAATTAAAGATTATTTGTAATAAGACTACATCTATATGTTTGCTTTTTGCAAAATATGATTATTTGCAATCATTTTTAACACGACTTCAGATATGTTAACCTGAAATAGAATACTATTTTACAATTAGTTCTGGGTTCAATACTTACTATACTGAAACTAGGAAAAAAATTGTAGGTGATTTGCCTTTACTTCCTCATTTATCATAAAATAGTTTGGACTGGACTAGTGGTTCTCAAATTTTTCATTATGAAATGCTACTTTCATTACATTTCCCTAAGAAACTATTTTTTTGGAAGACTTCTATCTTACAAATAAACTAAAGCACTTTCATAGTAATAAATGGATGCTTTTTTAAAAAACCAATTATGGTACCTGCTAATCAGTAGTTCTAATCAACATGAGGTAATCAGTATATCACTAGGTTAATTTAATTATAGTGCTAAGCAAAACAATTGATATTTTAGTTACCATGTGAGAGACTATAATGTTAACTAAGTGTTTTGAAATAATGAAAATAACAGACCATTATTATTCTTCCAAGGAATCACAAGAAGGAATCACTGAGCTATATGTTTAAGGTCCATTTCAGGTCCACAAACATATGAGAATAGAAAATTTAATTTAAATGATACATTTATTTTAATACGTTGTTCACATGTCATCCTCTCTGTCTCTGTTGCTTTCTCTCAGGCTCTCTCTTTCTCTCTTCCCCTGTCCTTCCCATCCTTCCTTCTTCCCTCTCTCTCTCTACTTTCTGGTTTTCTTTCTTTCTTTCCTCCTACAAACTATTAGAAATTTAATACATTCCAGGCATTCTTCTGGTTGCTGAAATGCTCAAAGGAAGAAAAGAGACATCAAGAAAGTAAGCATAATTATTTCAGCTATGCTGGTACTATGAAAGCACAAATACAGGAGGCAGAATACCTAGGTTTTTGAGGGTAGCCTAAATCACACTGGCTTATCTTCTCTAAGAGGATATTTTTGTGCTGACTCCTGAATGGTGCAAAAAAAATCTGCCATGGGAAGACTTGAAGGCATACTTTCCCACTCAGAGAAAATGGCAAATACAAAGAACCCAAGACAGAAAAGAAGATGGTATGTCCAAGAAGATGATAAGAATGGTAAGAATCATAAATATTAGGAAACTGGGGACTTGTGTGCCATTTTGAGAAGTTTGGATTTTACTTTCCAATTTATTCTAAGTATGCAATACAGAGGAAAGATCTGATTTAAATTTAAACAAATTACTTTGCTATTAATGGGTAACTTATCTATGTGCATGTGTGTGTATACTCATGTATATATGAGTGCATGTACATGTGTAAAGGGACTTGATTATGGTGGCAGTTTGCTACTCTGATAAGAAGTACGTGACAAAGTGGCATGTGGGAAAAAAATGAAGTAAATTTCCTGGGCCTTTTCCCCATTAAATTAAAAAGTTCGAAAATGGTTATTACAGGGTTTCTGCACTAGACTGCACATTTGCAAAAGCTGAAAAGGTAAATACATCAGACCACAGACTCCATCTTAAGAGCTAAGAGCAGATATATAAAGAATGATCAACTTCTTGGGTTGATGTGGAAAGTGTAATGACTGCTGGGGTTTAAAAAATATCCAAATGACTAATTGAAACCAATGTTCCAAATAAATAACGGATGAAGTGATAGGAATGCTAAAAGCTGAGGAGCACAGTCCCTGAAAGAAACAGATGCTGTGAGCAGCAGGGAGACAGCAGTATAACTGGCACAAGTGTGACTGTGAATAATGTTTTTCCATGACCCTTACAGCTTATCATACATGCCGGGAAAGTATATACAAGATATTAAAAAAATTTTCAACTCTGAAGTTTTAAGGAACAAGGAGGATGCCAAGACTAGGATGGGACATAAAAAAGAAAACAAAATTATGGCATTTTACAGAATGACATGAGATGTGTTAATTCTTGAATTAAGAAAGTGGGCTAATATGTCTAACAAGAAGAACACATTTCTTTGTTGGTTAAATTAACAAATACTTATTAAGTGTTACCATGTGCTTAGGCATTATTATGCTGAGGATACAAAGGGAAGAAGCATACCCCATCTACCTTTCAAGGAACTGACATTTTTAAAGGGGGAAAGATATAGCAAATCAAGGAAAGGAAATATCCTAAAGTGAACTGAAGAAAATTTTTAAAGTGGAATAATAGAGAGTGCCTGATATCTGGTCAATGAAGGCCTCTTTGAGAAGAGGATATGTATATTATGACCGAAAAGACAGGAAGGAGTCATCCATTTTAACGCCCAAAAAAAGTCAATGTTGCTGCATCACAGGCAGGGAGAAGAAGGGTAGCTTGGTGGTGCATACAAGGGTTGATCCTGCAGAGCCAAATAGTCAGGTATATCAATGATCTTTTAAAAATAAATGTGCTGGAAAGTAATGGTGAGAAGATTACAAAGAGGCAACAGAGTCAGAAGACAGATCAAAGAGAAGGGTAGTGCAGATATAAAGGATAAAGAGAATATCTGATCCGGGACAATGGATTGACTCAACAGACAAATCAATGACTATGGAATAATTAAAATTTACATGAATTTTAAATTAGGTCATATTTACCTAATTTGTTCTAAATACCAAGTGCAAATACGTAATTGTGCTGGTTAAACCTTCAAGGAATTTTAAAAGCACAGTGTGCATATGTGAAGTAAATGTCCTATATTTTGCTCAGATATGTCCAACTCAATGAAGATGTATACTTCCAGCCACTAGCAGAAACAGAGTTGTTATAAAGAATAACTGGATGCAAAAGGAAACTAAAAACTGGAAAAGACCACAAGCATGTACTTCATTATTATTACTGCAAAGATGAAAACAAATAAATATGATAAAGGAAAAATACAATGCTATTTTGTCAATCTTTTTCATGAAAAATAGTTGTGCAGGAAATTAGCTAAATTAGCTATGTAAGTCTCCAGTATGTCTAAAACACCAGGCACTATGATGGATGCTTTCAAAAATACCATGGTTTATAATTATCACAAAGTATTGTAAGTTAAAATTATTATTTCTATCTTATCACTGATAAAACTGAGATTCCAAGGGCTAAAAATTTCATGGGGTTGGTTATAATTCCAATAATTGTTGTTTGTTCTATAATATGATACTGACACTCTACATCTTCATTTCTATCCCTTCTTCACATTATAGTACTGATAAGTGTAGAACCAATATATCTATGCATATAAACCACATTTATTTAGAAATTAGAATATTTATAAAAGCAACTCCCATCTTTCCTTCCCAAGTGGGGAATAATAGTAGCCTTGCCAATTAAAAATATTAGAATTAGATATCATCAGTGGTAACAATGTCTTTTATTCTTATATTTGGAAAAAATACATTTGTAGACGTCTGGAAATAGATAAAGTGTAAGTAGCATAAAATGTTCTATAAACAAAATTAATAAATAAAACATTTTTACATGCACTCATTATATAAAAGGTAGATACCTTAATTTATAATTTCCAGGGTACTATCTTCAGTTTGAAAAGGAATAGACATATTAATAAGGCATATATTTTACATTCAAAGAGATACAAGATTTCTATAGATTAGCTACCATTAAGGGAATATGGGAAAGAGAAAGATCGTATCTGAAGTGCTACATAAGGAAAAATATGGGAAAAAACTGCACTTGAGAGATGTAGCAACTCTGCGGTAGGGCACTGAGGTTCACAGAATACTTTATATAAGAATGGAGAGGTATGAAGAAATATAAACAATGACAGTTCAGGGGGAGGGTATAGCTCAAGTGGTAGAGTGCATGCTTAGCATGTACAAGGTCTTGGGTTCAATTCCCAGTACCTCCTTGAAACATAAATAAATAAACTTAATCACTCCTGAAATAAATAAATAAAATTTAAATACTAATAAACTAAAAATTTTTAAATGACAGTTCAGTTTTGGTGCAGATAATGTGAGAGGGGTCAGTAAAAAAGAAACCTATAAAGGGTAGCAAGTAGTTTGAAGCAGTAATTTGCTACTCTTTAGCCACCCAGAAAAAATAGTTCTAGTATGAGAAATTTGAATGATTTTAATTTGTCACATCTTTTAGCTCTGATTTCTAATTATAAGTCTCATTTGGAAGTGTGATGAATATCTAATTAAAATGTGCATAAGGAAATTTTAAGTAACTGAGGAGTTTAAGTATTTAAGTTCTAAATAATTAAAGTGCCTTAAATAAATAACTAAAGAAACCAATATAAACATGACTTAGTTCAGTTCACGTAACATTTTATGAAATCATGAGAATGGAAGAAGAAATGGTCAAATGAAAGGGAGAATCCTTGTTTGCGATCTTCACATTCTTGACATTTCTAAGACTGAAATTCTATTAAGATGATTTGACCTATAAAATGTAACTGTTCCATGATTATAATCGCTATGATGTGGAGAAGATATGAGATATATGGAGTAAAGGCAAGGCAAACATTTAGTTGGCTCAACCACATGACTGAGCATCTTGAAATGGTTGCTAGATTTGGCAAATAAAAATAAAAGGCATTCAGTTAAATCTGAATGCCAAATAATCAACATTATTTTTTCTTTAAGGATGTTCTGTGCAATACTTGGGACACATTTATAATAAAAATCATCCATTTTTTATCTCAAATTGAAATTCAACTGAGCATCCTGGATATTATCTGGAACCCTACTCTGAAAGTAATTCAGACTTACAGACTCTGAAAATTTGCTGCATACCAAGCAATGAAACTATTAACAAATGTTTACCACTTTAATGTAAATGTACTTTGATTGATCCTTTGAAAACTTATGGGATTACAGAGAGTAGGCATGATGACATCACAAGAACATCTAGACAAAATGGAAAACAGTATGGAGATTCCTCAAAAAACTATAGACTTACCATATGATCTAGCAATCCCACTTCCAGGTATATATACAGGGGGAACTCTAATTTGAAAATATTCATGCACCTCACTGTTCAAAGCAACATTATTTACAATACCTAAGACATAGAAACAACCTCAATGTCCATCAACAGATGACTGGATAAAGAAGTTGTGGTATATTTATACAATGGAATACTACTCAGCCATAGAAAGAATAAATTAATGCCATTTGAAGTAACATGGATGGATCTGGAGATCGTCATTCTAAATGAAGTAAGCCAGAAAGAGAAGGAAAAATACTATATGATATCACACATATGTGGAATCTAAAAAAAAGAAAAAAGACACTATTGAACTCATCTACAAAACAGAAACAGATTCACAGATAGTAAACAATCTTATGGTTAACCAGGAGAAAGAGGGTGGGAATGGATAAACTAGGAGTTCAATATTTGCAAATATCAACTACTATATATAAAATAGACAAACAACAAGTTTCTTCTATATAGCCTAGGGAATTATATTTAATATCCTGAAGTAACCAACAATGAAAAATAATATGAAAATAAATATATGTATGTATATTTAGGACTGAAACATCATGCTGTACACCAGAAATTGACACATGGTAAACTGACTATTCTTCAATAAAAAATAAATAAATAAATGAAAATAATACTGCAGTTGTTCTTTTAAAAAAACTCAGAAAAAAATGCAATGTAATGTCTATATAGAGATATATGATCTATACACATATCCAAATCAAACTTAGAGTAATAATAATAAATCATTTAGTATGTATCTGTACAAAAAAAGGGAAAGTGTTCAATGATTTAGTAGTTCTGGGAGAAATACATGTAGGCATAGGCAAAGGAATACAAAACTTTACCTCAAATTTACTAGTAAACTACATGATAGCAATTCAATTAACGGAGCACTCACTGAGAAAAATTAATTAAGTAGTTTTTTCGCATGACTGTCACTTAGGTATTTTAAACAGAGTTTTGAGAAGAAAAAGATGTTTCAAGTAGATGGGTGAAAAATACCAAATAGTTTTAGATAGAGGATGGACAATTATGAAGGAATTTATGTTTGTATATATACTCTAAACCTTAGTAGCCTTAAAAAAATAGATGAACTTTGGGCTAGAAATAAACTCTAACTCAAAAAGGTAAATTTATTATGCTAACTTTTAAGAGTCTGTGTAGCCATATTTCTAGATACTGAAACAAGCTAATAAAGAGAGTGATGACAGTATAATATATAACTATTGGTTTCTGATAGAAGTCACATAGCACTTTGTTCCTCTTTTACAGCTAGCTGTACTATACAGGGTAAGAACATATTCTGTGATGTCAGACCGGGCTATGAATCCCTACCCCAACAGTTATTAGGTGGGAAAACTTCATGAAATTGATTAGTAACTATGAATCTTGTTATTCTTAATTTGTAAAATGGAGAAAAGAAAACAACTACATCATAGGTTGTGGGGATAAAACAAAATATAGGAAATACAATATTTGCATAGTGCTCAGCACAAAATCAGAGTTCAGGCATAATGGTGAAAAGAAAAAAAGTTGACAGAACTTATTCAATAGTAATGTTGGAAAAGAACAAAATTATTTTATTCATCTTTAAGACAGATTCCAGCTCTTCAAAAAGCATGTTACATAGTTAAAATATTCTCACTAACTAAAAACTCAATTTTTAAATTATTTATTCTTAAGCATACGTTTCACTCACATTCAAAGTAATTAGTCATTTCAAAGTTGTGATGTGCATTAATAACATGATTATTTAATAAAAACCTGTTTTCCTCATGTAACTGTCTCTATGACACATATTTGTATGAATTTTTATTGTGTGAATGTATGAATAATAGCTAATAATCAGGTGTCAGATAATTCTTGGCTAGGGAATTTACAGCCTGCAGAATAATTACATCAAAACTTTGAAATATAAAGATGGCAATTTGATAGTCAAAGGGATATTATATCTGCCCTTTTCTTTAATTTTATGTAAGTTGACATTATCAGAGATTAAAATATTAAATAATTGAAGATGCTTTACAAGTTTACTAGCTTGATCCTTACACTGTACCTCTCCTACCATTTTGGTTGTCAGAATATGGCAAAAATAACACAACAGGAGTTAAAATGTATTTCCCAAATCCTGTATTTCATCTTTCTAAAACTTCTTTTACAATGTCATTTCTTGAAAAATTGTATAGAAATACTTAACTAAACATTATGATGTTCCTGCAAAATAAGTTTAAGTTAAATACATAGTTAATTATATTAGAAAAGAGCATGGGGTTTGAAATAAAGAGACTCAGATTCAAGTTTTGTTTTTATTTGTCCTTTTTCACTTAGGGTTTCTTTCCTAATCTCCTCAGCTACTGCTTTTTACTTTGCACCATACCCACATTGGTAAACATCAAACTCTATGCATTTATCTTTTCTTTCATTCTCATGATTTTATAAATTAAATAATTCAAATATTTTTAGAATGTTGAAATGTGTGACTCCTTCCAAACTGAAAAATAGACTTGAGTTAAGCTATCATTCCTTGAGAATAATTTAAATAAAGAAGCATTTTAATGACATTTACTTAGTGAATATTTATCCCCCTTTTCCTTCTATCCTGGAAAAATATTCTTTCTCTTACCAAAGAAAAACAAAATATCAAGCAAACAAAAACATCTACCCATTTGTGCTATGGATCATATCCTGTGACATATCTAGAACTCTGATCTTTGGTTACATTTTTTGCTGCCTTGCATCATTAATTTATCTTATTCTATATAGTCATTTACATCATTATAAGAGTATACTCTCAATCTCTAATGTTAAAAAACAAAATATAAAGTAAAACCTTATCCTGACCCTGCATTTCACTTCTAACCACCTTCACATTTCTCTATTCCTTAGCTGAATTTCTTGAAAGCATTGTCTACAAAACCAATTTTTACTTCTTCAGTTCACACTTATACTTCAAATGAGTTTAGTTAGGGCTTTGCTCAAATTTTACCACAGAAATGACCTCTATGTTACCAAATCCTATTCTATTTACTATGCACCTACCATATGCCAAGAACTCATCTTGTGATTCAGCAATACAGTACTGCAGAAAATAGTCAAATATCACTGTCTTTAGAAAACACATTCAGATGATGAATAGCACTATGAAGAAAAATAATGCAAGCCAGGGCAGGGATTTGAGTGCCAGGAAAAGAGATGTAATTTTAAACAAGGTGGTACAGAAGGCGACACAGAGAAAATAAGATTTAAGTTAAGACATAAGTATATATCAAAGATTGAGCCATACAAATAACTAAGGGGAGATAACTAAGCCACAGACAGAACAGCAAATGCAAGGGCCCTAAGACAGGAGCACTTATAATACTTGGAGAACCAGCAAGGAAGCTGCTGTGGCAAAAATAAAAGAAGTAGGGAAGAAAGGAGTGAGGTCAGCAAGGTAAAAAGGCTAAATCATATGAGTAAATTAGACATGTTTTTACTATTATTGAGATGGAATCATCAAAGGGTTCTGAGCTGAGCAATGACACTATCTGACTTAGATTTTTAAAATATTTTTTGGCTACTTTATTTACATACCCTATTTGAAAATAGACAATAGAAGGCAGGGAACCCTTTTAGGAAGAAGTCATGAAGACTGAGGCAACAGGAGATTGTGGCTGGAAATTAGGTGGTTGCAATGGAGGTGGAAGGAAATGGTTACATATATTATGGATATTTTGAAGTTAGAGCGGATCATGACCTGCTAACATGAAATGTGAGAAAAATAATGAGTCAAGAGTGATTTCAAAGATTTGTCCTAAATAGACTGGAAAAGAAGAATTGTCATTTGCTTACATGAGAAAGGAATATAAGGAGCTGACTGCAAGAAAATATCAGTTCAGTTATGAAGATATTAAGTTAGAGAAGCATATTAGAAATACAAGTGGAAATGTACAGGCAGAAGATACGAGCTAGAGATACAATTTTGGGAGTTGTTAGCATAGAGTATTTATAGCCACAGGACTGCATGAGATGACCAAAGAACTTTGGGCAAAAGCCTGAATGCAGATCAGAAGTCTGAGGGGAAATCAGCAAATGAGGCTGAGGAGGATTCACCAGTGAGTTAGGGGAGTAGAAGGGTCCCATTCTAGAGGCAGCATGTGTTTCAATGAGTAGGGGGAAATCAATTTTGACAAATTCTGTAATAAGTTAAATAATATAAAAATTGAGAAATGGTGACATCCATTCATTATAGGAATAGACACTAATTGGAAGTGGTCCAAGAGAAAATGGCATGAGAAGAATTGGATATAATGAATATTAAAAAATCTCCTAAGAATTTAACATAAAGGAGAGCAGAAAAGGTTTCAGAGCGTGTCATACACTGACCACTCCATTTTTCATGAAACATTTTGTTGTCTGGACTTCTATGAAACCACTCTCGTCTAGTTCTCCATCTATTTTAAAAGATACTCAATAGATTATTTTCAGTCTCTTGTTGGTTCTTGCCCCTCTACATAAAATTTAAATAGTGAGTTTCATAGGGCTAAATCCTAGATTGTCTTTTCTCTGACTTTGAACTTTTGTGTCTTTAGAGAATGTGCACTTTTTTGTGTGTCTTTGGGGAACTCGTCAAATCCCATGGTTTTAAATGTTGTCTCTATGGGATGAATCACAAATGAAATTAGTTAGAATTCTGAACTCCATACATAGATACCCATCTTCCTTCTGAATGTACCCATATGATCATTTCTGTGATGACACAAATATACATAAAACATATTCAAGGAACTCAAATATGAAAAGCTTCAAAGTGTGCTTTTTCTTTCTTTTCATTAAAAAGTATTTCCTCCTTAGAGTTGTTTGTAAAAAAATTTTTTAAATCATTCATAACTTCTTCTTTTCCCTCATATCAGCATCCAATTAATCAATAAATCCTGTCAATGTCAACTCAAATTTACATCAGGTCTGCTTTTATTTTTACCTCCTTATCCTAATTCAGGCTGTTATGTTCTCTCACCAACTCTTTTTTCCCACTTTCACTTTTGCCCCATATAGTACATTTTCCACACAGATGTTAGGAAAAAAAATCCTAAAAGGTTAAGACATATTGCTACTGTCTCCTGCTTAAAATTCTTCTAGATATGCCTTATCACTGCCCCAGGACATGATTCTACAACATTATTTCAGGTCACTCTCCATTAATTCTGCTATGTTTCAGCACATGGGTACTTTTTAGATTCTTCAAAGAACCTGCTTTTTCTTATGCAGGGCCTTTGTTTATTCTGACTGGCCTATTCTCCTCAGTTCTACTGCTCTAGCAATGCCCCACTCCACTCTTCTCATATTACAGTACTTTACCCATATTATATTACATTACTTCTCATTTACATTACTTCTTCAGGGAGACACATTCCCAGGGGGTCATCTACTTGACCTATATCCTGCATTCCATATTCCAACCCTTTCCTTTCTTTGTTTTTTTTTTGTTTTTTTGTTTTTTGTTTGTTTGTTTGTTTTCCATTTATAGCAGATATTCACACTTAGAATTCCTCTTTCTGTTTTTTTAAATTTTGGTCTGTTTGTTTAATGTGTGTGTATATATATAAAATTTTATTTGACTGTTTCCTCAACTATATTACAGTAGCCATAAAGGCAAGGACATTGTACCTCTCTTTTACCATCCTATCCCTTAGCAAAGTACATAGAACATCCTCAATAAATGTTTGTTGAATAAATTAATGAATGGATGAATAAATGATTGCCATGGGCAGACCACAGTTACAACTGGGGGGGGTGAATTTAATGTGTCTTTTAAGGAACTTCTATTAATAAGAGGAGCCTACAAATTACATGAGACAAAATATTGTAAGTGGTCCATATAAATACTATCTATTGGGGAGAAATGTATAATAGTAAGAGCCAACTTTTAAAATTCTTAGTATGTGAGACAATATGTTAATTTCCACATATAATTTCACTTAATACAACACTTTGAGATAAACTGTATTAACATTTCTATTTTATGGTTAAATAGACTAAGTTTATGAGGGTCCTAAAGGAGCTAAAAGGTAAAAAGAGGATTTGAATTCATAACCATGAATCATAGAAAATTCACCACTTACACATTATACTCATTTTATATTTTTCCAATATATGTATTTTTTCACTTACATTAAACTATGATTTTCAAAAACTGTCTCTGTAAAAACAGAATAAATAAATATTCATGGAGAAAGAAAAATGTGGAATCAGAGCTATGAGACTTCTTTAATGAAGCAATCAGCTTTAATTAAAAAAAAATTGAAATAATCAGTTGGATCTAAATGTCAGTTGTTTGCTCAAGTTGTCATACTGAAGTTAACTTGGTTGGCTGTGTTTATGAAAAAGCTGGAGGTCAAAATTTAGGGAGTTAAAGAAAGACTCAATTAGTTCATTAATCAAGTTGGGCTAAAGGTCTGAGAAAAGATTTAATTTGACTAGGTTATACCTTTTATCATGTTATACATCTTCATTCTCATGTTTCCTGACATTTGTTATAGAAAGAAACAGATTTCCCTGTCAGTTCATTTGACTAAGGAACATGTTATTATTCCTCTGACATCTACAACAGTTGACCTCAACGTTTATATGGATTTCCAGTTGTAAAAAATGTTTAAATAATTACATGAAGTTATAAATCATGGTAAGTAGGGGATTTAGTGGGAATTCAGAATCTGCTCTTATATTTTAATAACATAATATAGAAATTAACTTGTGTTAAAATTTTAATGTTTTTAGTATTTCACACCTTATAAAAATCAGAGTAACCTATGGTATTTTAGCAAACACTTTCCTTGGTAGTGTTTTTTTTTTTTTTTTGCAGTATTTTTAATAAGTGTTTTTGCCAATTACCTAACCTAAAACATAGATAATATTGATGTTATATAGAAATGGGAGTATACGATTATTATAATATACTATTATTATTATATACTATAATAATAGTATCATTATATTATTATATACATTATATATACAGAAAAATAGTAGTATTTTATGGCTTTGAAAAAACAGAAAATAGAACAGAGGTTCTGAGGCAAGGAGAGGAAAGAACAAATTCAGGAATCTGAATTATTCAGTAAGAATTTTTAGAAAAGAAAATGAAGAAAAAGCATAATTTTGGAACAAATAGGAAAACCAAGATTTAATACCAGACATTTTTATTCCAGAAACACTACTTAATACTATGTCATAGAAATCAGTATTCCTATTATTTTCAAACTATATCACATAAGAAACTGTATCTTTCAACAGTGTATCAATCAAATACTAAAAAAAAAAAAGTCATATAAGTACAGCCTTGATGACATATCTCTACCATTGTTTTGAAGACACTAGATTTAAAACATTTATTTTCTGACTGATATGTTTACGCTATCCCTAACTGCTCTCCTCCCGAAAACAGTAAAAACTAATGACAGAAATACATTATAATAATAATTTATTTTGAAAGGGTTATCACTATGTTTTTCTTTTTGGTTTTGATGGCATCATCTTGATTAAAAAGGCCCTCAGGTACAGATATCTTTGTAAAGTTTTCTATTAAATTAAGAGAATAAGACTGTACCACTTTAAAATATGTTATTCTCTAAGTACCAACAAAATACTAAGAAATAAAATTCTCTTGTAGGGTATGAAACAAACTGGTCCCACTCAGGTTCAGATTCATTTCAGCCTACAGTCCTACTTATCATTTAATTAAATAGAAATGCATTATGCAGAGCTATTAAGTAAGTCATGTAGCAACAGAAGCAAAGAAATGCAGCATGAAAATACACTAGATATTCTATATGAAAGAATTTTTATATGAAAGAATTCTCACTGGCAGAGTATTGCAGGATCATTTATATATAAAGGTATACTAAAAAGCATTCACTATCCAAAGAAAAAAAATTAGAGAAAATAGAAGAGTTATTGAACAATGTAATATACAGAAAGACTTAAAATAGTGGGTCTTTTATTTGCAAAATAATACTGTTATAAAAAGGAACCTTGACCTAATTTCCTTTACCTCATGTCAGTAGTTGGGAAGACTATTTCATTTCAGAAAATTAAGCACTAGTTTAGTTGGTGTCTTTTTTTTTTTTTCCGGTAATTTAATAGCTGTGGAATCAATAGCATAACTCAACGGAAAAAGTTAAAAATTAAAATCTGTGCACCAGGAAAGAGCTTCAGTTTATTTTAGTAATTCTTATGCAGAATTTTAGGGAAGGGGGTTAAATGAATCAGAAACCACATTTTAAATTTGCTTATTAAAGTATTTATTCATGGCTGACAACATTTAGTGAATAATATCTTAAAGATTTAAATTGTTAAACAATAAATTTGTCAAACATATTTCAACAATGTTAGACAAATTTGGTGCCCTGCTTAAATTTTCATAGATGAGTAATTTAACTTGCATCCAGTGATTATCTATCTATCTATCTATCTATCTATCTATCTATCTATCAAAAGAGATTGAGAGAAGGAGATGGCAAAATAAACCCCTCACCAACTACTACTACTGAATCACTGTATAAACCAGAAAAAGAGGACTCATCATCAGTTTTCTCAGTTGCATCTTTAACTGCCACATCACATAATCAACAGATAACTATGGCTACATAGTCATGGTTTAGATGCCCTGGGACTTTTGAAAAATAAACATATAAATGAATAAAATTATCTTAGGACAGATATATGCTGTATGTTGACATATTCATAAAACATAAACTATGTCATTTAAATTAAGACCATATAGAAATCAAGTTCATTTTGTTAATTCTCTCTTAGAGTCAGAGCTGCACAACAGCTCCCCTTAAAATTTATTCTAATAATTATACAAATTTTGGGAAAAAAACTAAAATATAAACATGCACTGAAATGTTTTGTCATCTGCAAATAATTCACTAAGTCATTGATGTACCATTTAAAAGAGAAATGAAATAATTTAACATTAAAAAAATTACCTAAAAAAAATAATGATTATATAATCCATCTTCCTCATTTTCTTTATGAGTAAATTAAGATTCAAAGCAAATTTTCTACAGTTTACATTATATACTGCACAAATACAGTGACATAACTGAGACTCCAATAATAACTTTAGATCTTCAACTAAATATTAGTGCCTCTTAGAATTTCTCTTATTGGAAATAAACAAATTCAATGTGTACAGTTTTCTATTTACCTTAGATTCAGCCTAAACTTCAGCTATTCCCAAATATTGTATGGATTTTGCATTATCTGTTCTTTGTTGGCTTTTCATATTCTGTTTATGAACTATATAAATCATTGAAGTTCAATCAGTATAAGAGATAAATTTAGGGGAGAGAAAATTTCTAACTAAAATAAGATACAAACCGTATATACAAATCTTATACTGTAAAAAAATTAATAAACAGAAATTTCAATTAAAAATAGTTGGGAGACCAGAGAGGGAACTCTCACACCTGCAAGGATAGCAGAGCCCCACAGGAATGAGAAAGATTCTTGTCTTTCTCCGTAAGGATTTAGCCAGTGAAAACCCATGAACTTTTTGTTTACTATAGCCCTCCCAACTTCCTTTCTCTGTCTATAAAAGAGTTCTCCTATTGCCATGAAGGGATCTGCATGTGGCTTGCCATGACTGCAGACTGCAAATTGCAAGTTTCTGCTGATCTCAAATAAACCCATTTTTGCTGGAGAAATTATCTAGCAGTTTATTTGCTGTATATCAACAATTTCAAGTATTGAAAATGATAAATATAGTTTCTACTGGCTATTAAATAGTTTGGCAAGGTATAAACATTGATTTCAGCAAGTTCGTAAACGTTTCCATATATATGTGTGTGTGTGTATGTGTTTGGAGCGTGGACTAGATTGGAATGGAGCTCCTCCTAATTCAGTTTCAATGAAGTCAATAATTTAGTAGATATTAACATATTTAAATGAATGTATGACAGATTCAGCTTCTTGTATGAGTAATTTTCAAAGGAAATGTAGGAGAATCTGTTTTGTGACTTGTACACTCTTCAGGAATAAACAGGGATGTAGAAGGGAGAGAGAAGATAGAAGGAGATGGGTGAAATTGCTTCAAGACAGCCCTTGTAGATCAGTGAATACTTTTCCCAGGACTCTTCTGAAGAATTAGTGGAAGAATACCTTCTAGTCCTGTTCTAGTGAGGTAGGCTTCAGTAGGATTACTCAGTTATGAAATTTGTTTCATGCAGTTGGCACACACAAAAGACTGGTGTCCATTTATGTCTGAGAAAGCTAAAGCCAAATTCACACAGGAATAAGCCAACGGTGACATCTGCTGAAGAAATCTTAGAGGAAACAAAGAAGAGAGAGCTTCTGTGTTGAGATAAACAGATAAGCCTGATTTTTTTTTTCCCTCAGAGCAAGAATTTGCTTCCTGTTTTGCCAAGGATTACAGACATTCAAAACGGCATCATCTGGGGATCTATCCAATTAGGCCATCTGAGGGGTAAAAACACCTCAGCAGAAGATGACTGAGGATATTCAATAGCTGGGGACCAAGTTTGGCAAGTGTCCCTTGAGAATACTGATGCATCCTGCAGGGATAAGGAATTGCAAAGAGAGACACCCAGCGGGAATAACTGAAAAGGCTCTAGGACTGCCCATGATAGAGTCACTCTGAATATCAGGAAGAGATAGGCTATAGCTTGCTTTAGGACTTAGGTCCAGGCCAGTCCTTTTACCTCCTCTCCACTCTACCTCTGATCTCAGAGAAACCTAAAACAGCAGAAAGTAAGAAGTTTTCTAGTTTTTTGAGCTAAATTATACCCCTCTAAAATCCATATGTTGAAGTCTTAAGCCCCAATGCCTCTAAATGTTACTGTATTTAGATGTAAGTTCTTCAAGGGGGTGGTTAAGTTAAAATGGGTTCTTTAGGGTGAGCCCTCATCCAATATGACTGATATTCTTATAAGAAGAGGAAATTCAGATACACAGAAACCAGCACCAGGCAGGAGGGTGCACAGATGAAAGGCTATGTTAAGACACAGCAAGAAGGTGACCATCTGCAAGCAAGGAGAATGGCTCAGAAGAAATAAAACCTAATGACACATTGATCTTGGACTTTCAACCTCCAAAACTGTGATAAATACGTTTCTGTTGTTTAAACCACTCAGTCTGTGACATTTTGTTACAGCAGCTCTAGCAAATTAATTCACCTGTTTAATGTGACAACAGGAGCTAACTGAGTTTTCATCCTGGAGATATATGTTGAGAGAGTTCTTCCCCTATAAAACTGAAATTATTTATTAGATTTGTTAGTTATCTAACTGTGAAAACTATAGAAATTTGAGGCTTTCTAAAAAACTTAACATGCCTTTGTGAAACTGCTTTTTGTATACAGTTATGACACTTTCTGAATCAATGAATGAATATCTTTATAGGGAAAATGAACAAACAGAATGTATGAAATCAGGCCCATGGTACAGCTTCAGAACACACTGCATGAGAAACATCCATCCCATTTCTTAAATACAAGGTTAACTTTCTCAGTATCTTTATGGTAGCGAAAAGACGTATCTGTGCTACATGTCTGACAGAATGAACATGCATTAAAGGGAGCCAAACAATAAACATAAAAAAAAAGAGAAAAAAGAAAGTAAAATGAACTGACTTTCAAAGGAATTAATGTTTTTAAAAGTATTAAGTGGGTAAAGTAACAATTTTATAATACACCTTTATTTTATGGATTTATTTGAAATTGCATACGGTGAGGAGAAAAATCATAATTTTTAAAATCAAGTATAGATTCTAAAGTTCTGAAATAAGGCAGATCTTGCAGTACCATGATCATGAACAATAAATCATAAATGGTTAGTAGGCAATAACAACAAAAAGTTGAGGAACAAAGAAAAAGTGACACTATATCATATCCTCTCATTGTATTTACTGTAATTTTTTAACGGATTTCCTACTTCTTTATAATTGCAGAGCACTAACTTTGTGCCACAGGAAGGCTGTTCACTTCATCTATCAAGGTTGTACAGTCCAAAATTGCAGCCACTAGCCATGTGTGGTCTTTGGACATTTGAAATGTAGCTAATGAGACTGAAGAACTGAATTTTTAGTTGTATTTCACTGTAATTAATTTAAATTTAAATTTAGAAATAGGCAGCACAAAATATTTTTCCATTAAATTCAACTTCATTGTTTTGATAGACCATATTTTATTTTATGGTTGCATTGCTTAAAATATAGTATTGTAGGGGAAGTGTTAGAAGAATACCCTGATGGAACATTAAAATGTGTTTATTTGAATATTTTATCCAGACAGCAAGAATTAAAGCCTAAATAAATAATAATTGTTATAAATTGAAATATTTATTATTAAGGGTAAGTAAATTATTTCTTCTAGTCTATAAAAAAAACCTCTTCCCAATGAAAACAATGTTTGTACAAATTGTGCTGTGAATATAAGTGTTTAGATTTCAAAGGCTTAATCAAAAAACAGAATGCAAAATATTTCTTTAACATTTTTACATTAAGTGTTGAAAAGTTAATATTTTGGATATATTACTTAGATATAATTAAGTTTTCTCTTTTTTAATGTGGCTACAAGAAAATTTAAAATTATTTGGGTGTGTATACATACTACTGTGAAGCTGAGCTATTACTGGAGCACCTTTTGTGAGTTACTGGCATGAGAAACAGTAGATTAAACCAAAAAATGTAACATCTGAAAAGAAGCTTATTTTTCCATTATCTAATGACCTCATGGTCCTGAGATGTTAAGGAATCCATTCAAGTTCACAGAATGGGGTCTGTGCCCAGGTTAACCAAATTCTAGTCCACTGCTCTTTCCAGAATACTTATGTGAAGGAATGAGTTAGACAAATAAGCCCCTTTCTCTGGGTAATGCTTCATCAGGCAAAGGGCTTAGGCAGGGGTGCACAGCTCCCACCTGCCACCTACCCTTGGTGTCCTCGTGCAAGGTATGTTTGTATAAATTGTCCCAGAGTCTTTATTTCTTGTTTGATACAACCAATGGGGTATTGTGAGGATTACATGAAATAGTGCATATGCAAATATTTTAAAATTGTGACACATACATATGAATGTATAACGTTAATTTTTTCAACATTTACTGGGCACCTATAATATGGTAAACTCTGGGAGTGCAAAGATAAAAAGACGCAAATACTGTCCTTAGGGAGGTGCAAATTATAAAACCAAGTAACCATGAAACAATTCAGAATTTGTTTTCCAGCTTTATAATACAGTAGATAGAATATTTGTATCATCCATATATTTTAATTTGCACAGACATATGCTACATTTTTAAGTGAACAACACATTTTTTTAAAGTCATCCAATAGTAGTAGAGAGTAGCAATTTTTACTTCTTGCTGGTCACTTTGGATTTGTCATAAACCAGAAGTTCTGGGATGATACTGAGAATATTGAATAACAGTTGTTAGGGATCAGAAACTGAATTGTAAATGTTGGACACAGCAGTACCCAGAAGGTGCCAGCAATTAGCTACTTGTTGCATTACAGGACAATCTAGGGGGTCCTCAAAGAGATGGAACATTTCAGGTGTCAGGAAAGCAGTGCAGGTACTCTGGGCCTAGCAGGAGTGGCTATTTATCAATCAGCACTATTTCAGTAATTTAATTATCTGTAGAGCTACAGTGGACTAACATAGTTTTATATCACTGAGTGATCACATGTCCATTCTAAGGGAAAATTACTTGGCATCCTCCAGACTCAAGTCTGAAAGCTTTCCTGGACCATGCATTGTCCTTCACTCCCCACATTAGCTCATATTTTCTAAATTATAATACTTCATAAATTATTTCTCTCTTAGCAAAATATTCACTTATCTTTTTACATACTAGACAAGAAATTCTCTTAGTGAAGGGATTGTGTAATATCAGAGCCTAGTACATTGTCTGTTACAAAGTAAGTGTTCAGTAATATTTTTGATGAATAAAATTGGATGGATGGGTAAATAAATAAATAAATAAATGCACTATAATACATCTGAAGTGCAAGCTTTAATCTAAATTATTTCACTAACATTAAACAACATTAGCAAGTTACCTGCCTCATTTGTAACTTAAATTAATTAAATAACTGAAAAAAGATCAGGCTAAGTAATGGTAAATTTATTGTCAGTCCTTTCTATCATAACTTATAGGATCACTTCCCAAAATGTATCCTGGGGAATAGCAGTTCCAAAATAAGCTAAAAAGGGCTTATCTGATTAAATAAAATAATTCAGTTTAAATTTCTTTAACCCAATGATTTCAAAGCTTTTGGGGCCACAAAATTGACCTCTATATGACTGCTTATCACCATACAACTCTAAACTTAAGGAAAATCCTAAGTTAATAATATCTTTATCATTTGAACAAACTTTTCCTAAATTGCCTTTAGTTATTTTGGGATATCTTTGAATTTGAATGTAAAAGTCTAGGGATTTTAATTTCATGATGTCATTTTCAAATGGCATGGTAAAATTTTCTATAAAATAAATATAATAAGTAAAGTCTACAGGCTTTATTACCTCAGACTCCATTTTTCATACCGACATGGAGAAATCAATCACATACAGTATGTTTGACTGATTGTACCTTCTGTGCTTAATTAAAAGCCCCTTGGAGGTCATTTTGTGCAATTAGTAAATCATTACTAATAAGAAAATAACTTGTTCAGTATCTTTGTCATCTCAGCAGAACTGTAAAACACTGAATTTTGTTTCTTAAACACCACTTAATCAATTATTCTTTATGTGCTCTTCTTTAGGTGATTTAACCAAATTGTCTTAATTAGAGATAGTAAATGTAAGTATTTAAGACTGTTTAATGTAAGTAAAACCTTATCATTTATATTCATATAAAATGAATACTAAATGGAACAATATTGAATCACCATGAAGTACTATCATAAACAATGATAATTTTTGGTAATACTTTGTATTATTTTTTATACTTGGAAATATGAAAAATTCATATAATTAGAGACCAAAAAAGTATTATTCATTAATTCATTACATTATAGTAATTTAAAGTATTTGATATAAATCACATTAACTAAAAGGAAAGTGCTAACCTAAAGATAGTTTGGATAATAAAGATGGTAAATATTATAGACTTCATGTACTTTTTTTTAAACTAACTAGAGCTGTAAATGTAGTTTGAATATTATTAAATCAATACAGAATGTATTTTAGGTTTATGTAGGAAAGATAATATGTCTACTTCCTTGAGGAGATCAATTTCTCACTTAAAAAGTAGGCTGTTTTGAAAATCTTAAATATTTGTATTTCTTGTTACTATTAATCTTGACTCTGTGGATTTTCCTCATTCTGTGAGTACCTTGGATTCTTCTGATTTGGGAAAGTTCTGGTACAACTTTGACTGAAAATTACATTTTTAAAGTACCCAAAGTATCCAAATATCGGTCTTAAGAGTCATGCTAAATTGAGTAAGATTATGGAATATAAATTTCAAACAGTGTCTTTTTCAGATCAAGAAGCAAGTCTGGAAGATTCAGTTAACAGAGCTTTACAAAAAGCCATGATTAGTGAAAGCTCAGGACACGACAAAAGAAAAGCTCTCCCACCATCTGAAAGGAACAGTAAGTCTGAGCTGCCTCTTTATATAAAAACTCTCATGGAGGATAGAGGTTAGTGAGGGACAGTACAAAACTCTACATAGATTTGTTAAACTCCATTTGCTAGAGGAATTAATTCTGAAGTCTTAAAGCATTGATTTATGGAAAAATGTAAACCCCTTAAATCCATACCCACATTCAGCAGAACAGCAAGAGTAATATTTTACACTTTGTTGAAGGATGGGTTTTGGGTGGCCGATAGATATTAGTAAGTTAACAGAGAGCGAGGATGCTGCCATAGTGTTATCGTGGTAAGGGAAAAAGAATTTATAGTAGGAAGTATGGCTTAAAGAGCTCTAGCTAAAGAATGGATGGAAGACCCAGCAAAAGGTACCATGGAGTAGAATCAGAATGGTGAACAATTGACCATGCTAAAATTACATACCACAAGTTACCCCATGGACACCAGCAGACATCTACAGGATTCTCAGACACTAAAGAGTAGTGTCCCTACTGAAATCAGCTAGTATTCGTGAGTGAGAGCAAGGGTTTATATATAAACCAGTAAGCTTCATTCCATCACTATTAGGGCTTATACAGCATTGCCTGTAACTAGAAGCTTGCTTTAAAAAGGAAGGAGGTGACCTCTAAGCTCTGAAAGTTTGAACATTTACCCCAAAGAAGCTGAGTTAACACAAAAGCAACTTTTATCCTAGAAGAGATTGGCAAGTTTTAAGTTTATTCTATCACCAGCAGCCATGTGTGATCAAAATTAAAATGTTACATCAAAGTGATTTTTTTTTCAGTTTTACGATTGTCAAGTACTACATTTTAAACCTACTACATGTTTTAGGGAATATTATCTATGTTAAAGCTAAATATTTGATAGATTATCTCCTATTCATAGCAGTTGCTGTATTTGAAGATAGTAATCTGAGTTACATTCATTTTACTAAGATATTTCTAGATTCCATGAGATTTTAATATAAGGTTAATATAATTTGCCTTTCACTTTTTAAGATATATCAATAAGGTGTTTATATATGTCTATATAAATTAAATGTTGGCTTAAGAAAGAACACTTAGCCAATGTAAGCATTACAGACCTTTTTAAAGTAATAATCTGTGATATTTTCCATTTTGACTATAAATCAGAGTCTCCTTACTATCAATGTTATGGAGATTGATTCAATTCCTTAGGAAGTAATAAAATTATACAATAGAATTTCAATCCAGTCATTGATATGCTGATTTATGTGACTATTTCTTTACATATTTCAAATTTCAGGGAAACTTGAAATGAAATGACAATTAGCCAGTTTACTGTTAAACACACCCACAATTTATGAACAGAATTTTGGGCTGGGAGATATATAAGAATATTGCCAAAAACATTTTAAGGATTAGAATGAAAATATAAATACAGTTAGCTATGGAAGAATTTAATTCTAACAAAATTATTACCTAACATGTTAAAAAGCCTTAAATTTTACATTGGCAAGACTATGATATATACATTTACATCACAGAAGGAAATGCTAAGAGGGAGTTTTTTAATGGCTATTTTAGACAGACCAATGGTTACTTAGATCACTTTTATTACTAAATATCTTCTTTCAGTTATCTTTACAGGTTGTGTAGATTTTATATTAATTAAGATGATGAGTCCCATGGACCAGATAGGCTCATAAAGCCAGAAAAGGTAAAAGAAGTTTTGATTTGTCTTTTTTAACCCTACAATAAAAATTAAGGGAAAAAAAGAATTTCAAGATTAGGTAATTATGTGATATTAAAGGAGACTTAAAGATAAAAAGGTGGTATTGCTAATAAAATCAAAAATACATAAAACAAAGTACAAGATTAGAAATTCTTTCAAACACTATACTCCAGTGAAACTCAACTTCTTATTCTCTTAAAACTCATTGAATGAACATAATTAGCTTATTTATAAGATTAAAATAATGCAGTCTATCTATGTATGAAAGGGGGATTATTTTGAGACAAGAATGCAAATTCAGTTTAAGAATTTTCCCAAGCATGTACTCCTTAAAATTTAAATAATACCTACTATAACATGATAAATATACATATATTCACTGAATATTTCTTGAATTGTGCTGCCAGAGAGCCATGTCCACTGTCTTTATCAGAAAAGTAGACTATTTGTCCATGTGCTACATTTCCATGACAGTAAACTACACCCAAATTGTCTAAACCAAAAAGTTTGATCTTCTTTTCTCATGTCACACTCCCACCTACAACCCTGAAACCATAAACATGACACACATTGATAGTTATTAAATTAGAGGAAGGGTTTCATGATAGGTATGATTCTCTGACTTTTTTTTTTAACACAATGGAGGTACAATATGAAAAACTGATGTCTAAACAAAATTTTTAAAATGCAATTAAACAGATTATTTTGATGTGCTCTATTTTTAAACTTGGACTATATTTATGATTTTAAAAGTTCTGTTTTTGAACAAGAAACTGCTTTTCAGTTTTACATACAAAAATCCTATTTTAAAATTGAGTTCTTAAAAATAGTGATTTTCCCTGGAGAAAAGTGGACACCCTCATTTGTGATAGTGAGAAATACTACCTAGCATTTTTCTTTTTAATTGAGGTTCTTGGATTTAAATTTTATGTTTGATCACAATTTTTAAACTATTTGTATCTCATGGTTAGTATGTTTCTCACTCATTCCATATGATTGATTATCTTTTTTGTAAAAAAGTATCTTTATTCACTGCATGTCTAAATTTTACTATAAGAAATGTTAATATCTTTTGATTTGCACAAGAATAATATGTCTAGCTATTGTGACTGTTTTCACTCTTTGGAAAACCAAGGTTCAAGATAACTCAGACAGCAATTAGTAACTTGTAATTCAATGCTCATCTTCTGACCTCCAAATCCTATTCTTTCCCACTATATTATGCTCCATTCCTGATCACCTTATTTATCTTTGTTCAGTAACAGTGAACACACATTTATGTCAAAATATGTCCAAATGTAAAAAATGGAGTGAATACTCCAAAGGTATTTTTCACTTAGATTATGTGCATCTAAAATGCCAAAGGCCTCTATGTAACTGAGGTTTATGACAATGAATTTTCAATATGTTTTGAAAGTTTAGTTCATTAAATGTTTTTCTTACCAAAAAGATGCACAGCTAATCCTAAAATGATAATCTCTTTGAGAACCTACACAAAATATTTTTCTCTGTAAATTAAAAACCCATTCTATTACTATTGATGTACCTGTGTTAAATTGAAACTAAGTGTCTGTAAAATTTTAACCAGCATAAGAAGAATCATATAAACAAAATTATAGAAGATAAGAGAAAAATCTATAAGGATTTAGAAAATTGAATCTATAACATAAGAATATTCATATATTTAGGTATTTGGAATTAATTAAATGCTACAATTCCTAACTTAGACTCCAAAGACAAGTTTATGAATATATATAGCTACACTATCTTTGCACATTAAAAAAAAGTGTGATATGTTGAATAACCCAAAATAAAAATTGTAGTAGTAATACTTCATATTTGAATAATTGAACCTTATGGATAAAAATAATATTTTTTAATAAACATCATCTACAGGTAAAATTTCCTGCGTTGGACAATTGATAGTCGTCTGAAAATCTCTTTCCAATTTAGAAATTAAGAAAACTTGATCAAGTATTCATATAAGTGGAAAATAATAGATTTTAGGTTTATAATAAAGATCAAGTGACAGTAGTATGGAGATTTCAACAAGTAAATAAGAGAACTTCCAAATACCACAATTAAAGAAAAGTTACACTACTTATGTGTGAAGTAGTACTATTAAAGTTCTTATTAGAAGAGGTTTAATGGAACTTGAATGTAGAAAACTTATTTGAAAACAAAGACTAATATACTAAAATGACATTGAAATGATTTTCCTTGGGGAGAAATGAAAATTATAAAGGAAAAAATTTTGAAGCATAGAAGAGATAACAGAGTTTTAAAAGAAGAGATTTCCAGTATAAATAAACTTAGCGGGGAGGGGAATTGCTTTTGTTTATTTTAGATAGCAGTGAACATTTTCAATTGGTTGGGTTAGGGATGGAGAGCTTTTTCTGTATCAAAGCCATTTTACTTAAATCAAGATTTTTCTTAGTATATTTACGTTAGAACAGAACTATATTTGCTAATGTGCTATCCTCAATGTCTACTTAACCCTATTTAAATTATTATATCTAAACTGATAAAGAAGCCAGTTTATAACACAACTGAAAGGAAGCTCTACTGGTGAAAACATGTTGCTGTGCCTATATGCCTACTCCATCAGTTATGGAACAAGCTATACAAAATAGTTAATGGTATTCAGAAATCCTTAGTAGTTTGCAGTTAACTTTCATAGAATTTTATAAAAAATACAGGTTAAATACATATGCTATGAGGAGAATCATCAGTCTTTGGAAACTCAGAGCTCCATTAAAACATTAAATAAATTTGAAATAATAGATAAATCAATAATAATTTCTTAGTACTAAGTAAGTATTTGAGTTATTAAGAAGCTACACTACATGGAGACTTAGTTGTGACTTTTGAATAGTATATACCACAAAATTTTCTATTTTGAATTGATTTTAATTCAGATACCATGGAAATTAAATGATAGCACGGAACAATCTAAAAAACATGATTATCATTTCATGCTAGGGTATGGATTCAGCATGTTAGAATTACAAATTATATACCTATCTAAGTTAGCTCAGTAGCATTTTTGTCACCCAAATTTCTTTTATTATAGTTTCAAGAATTGCTTCTCCAAATGAATTATGTTGTTCAGATAAAATATTATTTGGAGATAATGCAATTAAGAAAATCAAGCTTGAATCAGGAAAGTTTTAAATGGATACAATGCAAAGCTGTGTTTTTACATAATAAAACTTTTCCTTGATTTTATTATAAAATTATAGCTTATATTTTCTTAGGCCACTTTATTTCCTCTATATTTTGAAGATATAGATTACACCAAAAATTATCCTATTTTGATCTCCTTTTCCTGCTGAAAATAGAAATAATTCCTATCCCACAAAACACTTCCTTTCTATTTTACTATAGTGAATTCACTGATATGATATTTTTTAGTGCTAAATCCGTATAGGCAATGACGGAAAATCAAACTGAATCTTGAAAGTACTATAAAAGACAATTTACGATCAGTGAGTAGAATACTGAAAATAATAATTAAATACACAAATCTACTGGCAGCTTTGTACTACTGTCTTATAATGCAAAACAACCCCATGTAAAGACAGCAGTTTCATGAAACCATATCACATTAAGAAAATGAAATAGTTTATATTTGAGAAAGGAGATCTATGATGTTTTTTAACCTCTAGGCTAAAATAAGTGCTACTTTATTTCTATTTAGATAGAGTAGAAGTCATCTGACTGAAAGATTCCATGAATCTAGTAGAATAGATTACCACATGGATCAAAGATGATAGTCTTTGAATTTCTTCCATGCCATCTGCCTCCATTATTGCAGAGGGAAATCAGAGCCATAAAATCATGTGAGTGGAAAACTCCCCAAGGAAAAGTGTGAACCCAGAGATAAAAAGGTTCTACAACTATATTTCCTCTATAAAAAAGTCCTCTTATTTCTAAAGTACACAAAAATTTAAGAAATTGAAATGGACACAGTGAAATATTATTGCAAATTTAAAAGTGACACTGGCTGAATTTAGTAAGATTCAAGTTACTATGCCCTAAACAGTTATTCTTAATAAAATAAAGAAAAATAAATATTCCTATGAATACTTAATTTTTAATTTTAAAATACAGTGTTTTATGATGAGCAATATATTCTATCATGAGAAAGGTTAATAAAACGCACAGCTCTAAAAGTAAATTTACATTCATGTTTGCATTTGTATTAACTACTTTAGAAATAGAAATTACAGATTTTTCTACACTGGATATTGTCTAAAATCTTTACTTTTAAGTTACAATGTTAGGGATTTTTTTATTACAGTAATATCCAGTTTACTACTATAAAAATCAACACATTAATCTATTGCTATTATTTTGAGAAACATATTAATAGGACAGCTATAGAAAGGTTACTGGTCTCCAAAACATAAATTAATTGTTGAAATTTGTATTCTGAAACCAATATGTGTTCTAATGCTATTCTAGGTATTAACTATAAGCTGCCTAAAGTCATCATATTAAATTTGCAAAGTGCTTAAGGTTGACGATTACTAAAAAGGAAAGCGTTAAAAAAAAAAACAGATAAATGGAAAAACAACTGTGGCAATGCTCACTATTTCCTGAAAAGTAGCTGATACGCTACTGAGAATGAAATGAATTATTTACATAAGTCGTCTGAGGATAAAGTGCTCTAAACTCACACAGTATCACTAAACATTGTAGAAGCTACATTTCCATTAATATTCCATCTTCTTAACAATCATGCTCTAAACAAAGAGTTTGTTCAACTTAGTATATGAAATATATCTTATTCAACATTATGCCTTTTAATGAAAATGGTAGATAATAATCCTAACAAGGTTAATTAAATTAGCATTCACAAACACACTGTATATGGGAATGGATTTCAATTGATGAAGAGCCTATTTACAACTGCAGTTTTCTGCACTGTTTTGTGGTACAGGCTTAGGTAGCATGTCCAACTGCTGAAGCACTTTATTAAAGTAAAATATTACATCTGCTACATGTTACCTTTTGGAGATCAAGATATTCTTTATTCTGGACAGTGTGCTATAAAACTCAACTAACTTTTACACTGTAATTTAGTTATGATCACAATATTGCCTCAGCAAGAAAATGACCATTTTTGCCTGTTCAAATTACCATGTGTTAATGTTAAAGATTTGCTTTTACCACAAAAGGCAATAGTGTATACCACAATCATTTTACACATCAAAAGAGGCAGAGGTATTCATTAAATATACCTTGATATGGAGCACTAAATCCACGATATCGGTGATTGCTGTCTGTAACAAAATGCAGTCTGAGCCAGTTTTTGTTGCTGATAATTGGTGGTGGTATATTCATTCCAGATAACCTGAATGATGGAAAACAACAAAAACAATTTTGAAGTTTTCAGTAGTAAACATTTTCACTGAATTGGGGCCCTAAAAAATGTCTACCTGTATACAACATTCATGATTTTGAATTGTGAAGTTTTTAAGCACAGGTGAAATAGTTATTTTATGAATAGAAAGGTCAATTATAGAATAATGCAATTCCAAACATAAGCTGTTCCAATCAGGCTGCATATATTAGTAAAATCAACTGTAAACTCCATCTAATTTTTGATTCTCCTAAATTTATTGAAAAGATAATAATAAACATAAAGGATGCTGAACTGACCATGCTGGTCATTGCATAACCCATGTATGTATTGATACAGTATTGTTACAAAACAGTAAGACTTTAAAGCAACTGATATACTTTTTCAATTTAATATATATTAAACATTTCATATTTAATGGCAAATTTCACAATTTCATTTCATAGAACAAGCACTATTGGTAATTTCACAATATTATACATTTTTATGATTAGCTTTTATTATAATATGTACTTCTGTAAGGCACTGGAGTTCCGCTCCAATTGACCAAAAATAGATCGTATTCTGGATATATATTTAGTCACCACATATCTAGTCACAAAGGTAGCACTTCGATTTTCCTTTAAGTAAGACACTTGAAGCAAAAAATGTAAAACTATGACCCAGATATTGGTCATGATTAATAGATAAATAACTCCCTAGCTCCATAATCTTTTGAAACTTTCTGGCAAAGCAGTTTTTCTGATTTAATTCAACAAAGGAACATCACCCCTATATACCTAATCATTTAAATACTAGGTGTGTGTTATAAAGCTCAGGTAAAATATTCTCCAAAAAGCAAGATTGTTACATAATGAAGGAGAGTTTTAGAATAAGGTTTCCTAATAACCAGTATACAACATATCTTTCCCATTCTCAAAGCTTACATGTTTCTTCATCGGAAGGCAAATTAGAGAGCTGATTTATTTTTCTGTGTGTGTGTTGTAGGAGGTGATTACAACTCTTCTCTCAGTGCTTGGCATTCACTCATTTTAGGGAATGGGTATGGGGAAATTGGAATATCTGTCCTTGCACATGTAATCAGTGGTGACGTGTAGACAAAGTGATGCAAGAACACTTTATCCTATATCCTCCTCCTTTATTTCCAAAAACCCATCTTTCTTAGGATGTCTGGGAACTAGCCATCACTTTTAGTGGATGATCACCTGCCATGGCATAAAAATATAAATTCAAATTTATTTTATCACAGTGCCAATGGACATACAGAATGGGCTTGGACACATTACTATATACCCCAATTTTCTTGGATTCTAACATGAAAAAGTTGGGTTCTATCCTATACATTTCTCATTTCTCCTCCAGTTTTGGAATGAATTTTCTTTAACGTGTTTCCCTATCAATGCCTTATTTTCTCTTTATAGGAGTGATACTGTTTATTGGTCAAGCTCGCTGTTTTGCTTTTCATATCTGGATTGAGTAAACAAAACACATGTAATATAACTGCATAATTTTAAAACTCAAGTTTTAAAATTTTACTTCATTACTTTCAGAAAATACAGTATCCAGGTTATGTTTACTTTTGTTTGCTTGTTGGTTGGTTTGATTCAAATAATAAATCAATGAAAAAATAGTTAGATTTGGTACAATTAAATTTTCAGTACAGTAGCATGTTTCATGCCAGATTTTGATTTACAGTTTAGTTCCCTTCAATTCCCTGATTCAATGAGCATAAACATCCATTAGGGAAAGTTTATTTTGGACAGGCTGCACACATTTCTAAATGTAATGAGAGTATAATACATGGATGGTTGCAATAATGTACAGAGTTTGGAGAATGGCCCTTTGAAGATCCAGTAGATGAGAAGCAACTCAACAATGACAACAAGAAAAGTGTGAGAGGAAACAAGATATAACAGACAATAAAAAGGATAAACTTTCCATCTTTCTCAAGAACATCAAAGATAATTTCAGCAATAGAGTGTAGTAAAGGCAAGCAATAGCTACTATAGAACTATAGTTGGTAACCTGAATTCACCTTCAGGAATTGAGACAGATATAAGCAAAGATGTTAGAGCTGCAGTAGCTAGAGGCACAGTGTACATAAGGTGAAGAAAATAATGGCACTTCAACAGGGGTGGAACTAAAAGGATATTCCTGACAGCTTCAATGCCTATTCTCAGGAAGCAGAAATGTAGATAAGCCAAGACGCTGAACTAGAAATCAAGTGTACCAAAGACCCATTTGCCACCAGAGAAGAAAAATAACTTAATTAGTTATAAGGGAGTCATGCAGACTTTCTAGATTGTGATCACCTAGTATTGCTCATTATTTAAACACAATTTACACAATATTATTTTGTTTATGGCTTATGGAGCAATCTAGTAAATAAATCTACATATTTGCAACATATTTCACATGTTATCAGGAGGTCTGAGAAATGAAGGACTGAGAATATATGCCACCTAGAAAGACTCCATTAAACTAATTAATTGAGAGAATTAATTTCTTAAATACTAAGGGAGATATTTCTTAAATATAACATTATTATTCCTATATCTAGTCACTGTGGTCATTTGAAGGTAGGCACATATTCTAGTATAAGGTCAGTGAAAAATCACTTCTTGATAACAAAAAGATTATTGATAACTCAACAATTATTTACTAAGCACTTACTACATGACAAATACCAATGCTAAGGGTTGGAAATATAATAGTAAACAAGACAGACAAGATCCACGGTTTTACAAACAAAGAAGATAGCATAAATAAATGAGTAAGGTAATTTCAGAAGGTGGCAAATAACAAATGATGTACCAAAAAAAAAAAAAGAGTATCATGATAAAGAATGTCTAGAAATGAGGTTTCAATTGGTTTAGTATCTTCTCCATTTTACACTCAAAACAGCCATACTCACGATTATATGTCACAAATCACTAAGCTGAATTTGAGGATAATTAAATCAAAGAAAATTATGATAATGATAAATATCATAAATTTGTATCCAAGAAGAATTCAATGTATGTCTTTTGAGTAATTAATGACTTTGAATGAGCGTAGTAAATTAATAATAACATCAAATTTCACTGCATATTCAATGCAGAATATTGACAATAATACAGTGTAATTTGCCACAATTAATCTTTGCAAAAATTGTTTTTATTTATATAATTTTCTGCAGAAATAAATAACTAAATCATAAATTAATATTTAAAACTAGACACAATGTTTGATTGCATTCTTGATACAGGAATGATTATTTTTTAAGAACAAAAAACAAGTAAACACAATACACACAAAACAAAAGCAGAACAATAAATATGAAGATAAGAAATAGAACAAAAGGGCAAGCTATACTCTATGATACATTGACATATCACTTGTTTATGTCGACATTTCAATTATACAAAGGTTTTAAAATAAGCAAGGTTTTATGTTAGCATATTTTTAAGAATGAGCTTAGAAAGGAATACAAAAATTTAAGGGTAGAGGTTAGAATATTTCTTTTCTGTTTATAATCCGTACAAACTATGATTGAGGAAACAAATCACTGTTTTCAATGATTATATGAGTATATGTTATATTCATATCCATATGATATATTAGGATAAATGACAGAGAAAGAGTCACACCATTTCACATCACAGAATGTTTCATACAATGTCCAACATTATAGCATATCTCATCACCTTACAAAAAACTCTTTGTGACCAAAAAGATGTTCTCGTGAGAGGATTTGTTTTTTAATTGTAGATATAATTAGTCATCTCTGGAGCAAATAAAAACAAGGATGTTTCATTAAGGAAATTAGCCTTAATTTCAATGTGTATCAAAAAAGTCAGATTAGATAGTTAAAGCATAGATTGCTAATGTGAGGCAAGCCAAGTTTATACATTTTAGAAGTCATACATCTGAGTAATAATGAATATATCTGGTTTGTATGACTGTGTAATATAACATATATATTATATGTAATTGATAATAGGAAAAATAATAATAATGTTATGAAAAGAAACCTTCATTTATTCTGTAAACTTTTAAATCTATTAGAGTTAACGGGTAGATATATTGTTCAAAACATATTTGTATTCTACACTGCACATTTAGTTTCCTATTGAAATAAATTTTGATTAGTTGGTGATCTGATTTACAAGCTTGCCAGCAGAGCTCAGAAGTAATGTATCAGAAACAAAAAGACTACCATGTCTTAAATAAGAAAATGGCATTAAGGAATTAGTCAACTCTCTCAGTAATGTAAAAAAATCACACATGTCAAAGTCAGATTAAGTTTTCTTCAACAAGTAGTGCTGAAAATTAAAAAAGCATTTTTGAACTATAAAATATATATATATCTATACTATATTCATTTTATTTTTTTTTGAGTAAACGTAGATCTATACTATGTTTATTTTAAGCTTTTCCAACCTGAAAGAATATTTTTATATTCTTGACTTCTGTCCAGTAATCACTATTCTCTTGTGGTTATCTAAGGGGCAATTCAGTTTAAATAGACACGCATGGACTTACTTTTAATAAAAAGTATTAGGCATGTCAACCAATCTAAACATCTGATAGCAAAATACTTTATATAGAGACTTATATTAGTTATTCTTTCAACTATATAATTTGGTATGGACTTAAACATTCTCATTTTTCAGCAAGTAAAATTCTGCAAGAATGAAACTCTCATGTCTAGCAATAGTGTTGTATGTAACATTTGGAGGGAGAAAGTGAGAAAGAAAGGGGAGTCGTGAATTAAGATTATTCCCAAATTGTCATCTTCCAATTTCATTTCAACAACTTAACAAAGATTCAACGTTAAAAGTAAAAAGTGTTCTAACAGTTTCCCATGATGTACTCAAAATGTGGTAATTCCTTTGAAGTTGATGTTTTCTTAAGTGAATGCTGTATTTCTGACATACCAAAAAGTATGCTGTTGGTAATGTTGGTTACATTAACCTAAAAGGCTTTTTCTAAGAATCATTCAATTACACCTACTGTTTCCAGTGAGAATAGCACATAGTCTAGATAAACTATTGCCAATTCTACATCTAATTTCTAAATGAGGTAATTTTGTAAACAAACTTGCTAAGATCACCAAAATTAATACCTTGAGCTTTTGTCAAAGAATACACATATTTCAAGTCTTTCCCATATGTCAAAACTAAAGCTTTTCTATAGAGAGATTATATTATTTTTATATTAAAGAAGTGTGGTTGCCAAGGGGAAGAGGGGTAGGAAGGGACAGACTGGGAGTTCGAAATTTATAGATACTCACAGGCATATGTAGAATAGATAAACAAGATTATACTGTATCGCACAGGGAAATATATACAAGATCTTGTAGCTCACAGCAAAAAAGAATGTGACAATGAATATAAGTATGCTCATGTGTAACTGAAAGATTGTGCTTTTCACTGGAAATTGACACAACATTATAAACTGACTATAATTCAATAAAAAAATGTTAAAAATATCATGACATGATATTCATTTTTACTCTCATTATATACAAGTACTTAATTTCAATCAAGTTATTTATACTCTTAATGAGAGACTCTAGTCAGTATGGTGTGTTTTTCTCTAGCAACTGCTCCATTTCTTTGCTTCCCCTCAAAGTGACACTTCTGGAAAGAACTCTCTGCACACAGTTTTCATTTCCTTGTCTAACTTTTTCTCTTCAACCCATTCCCCTTCTACTCATTCCACTTTACCTAAATGGCTCCAGAGGCGGCCAAGCCTCCTGCATTTGGTATTCCTTTACGTCCTTTATCCTGGAACACCTTTTCCAATATATCTGCACGGGCTCCCTTCTTCACTTTTCCTGCCATACCTTCTTGGAATAAGGGTTACCCTGACCACTGTATTTAAAATTTTATCTCCTCCGTGCACTATCACTTTTCCCTGTTCTACCTTCCTTCATAAGCCTACAACCACATGGAATATATTATATTTCATTTATTTGTTTATTATCCCAAACATTATGTTTTACTCACAACCCTTACCATGTTGTATAACAGTTTCCTGCAACAAGTCAATAAACTGAACTTCAGCATTGTCAAATACCCTTCTCATCCTTATTTTGTTCAGCCCCTCAGCAGCATCAGTACAATTCACCACTTCTCTTTTGAAAAGCACACCCTAGGATTCTACTCTCTCTAGATTTTCTCCTGTTTCGTTGCCCTGTCATTTTCAATGTAGTTCACTAGCTCCTTCTTCCCATTATAAAATATTTGGGCCCAGTGTCCTTAAACTTAGTCCTGGATCATTTTCTTTCCTGAGTATGCACTCTTAACTCAAGAGAACTCAAGTCCCCAGGATTTAAATATTCATACTTTGTTGATTCCCAAGTTTAGAACTGCAATTTTCATTTTTCCCTTGAATGTCAGAATTGTATACAATTTTGATGTGAACTACATGTTGAAATTATTTTTCTACATCCTAGGTTACTATAAAAACATTTTAAAATGAGGGCATATGCTGTTATCTTTTTTTAACTTTTTTTATTGAATTATAGTCATTTTACAATGTTGTGTTAAATTCCAGTGTACAGCACAATTTTTCAGTTATACATGAACATACAACATTCATTGTCACAGTCTCTTTCGCTGTGAGCTACCACAAGATTCTGTATATATTTCTCTGTGCTATACGGTACAATCTTGTTTATCTACTCTACATTTTGAAATCCCAGTCTGTCCCTTCCCACCCCCCATCCCTCTGGCAACCACAAGTTTGTATTCTATGTCTATGAGTCTGTTTCTGTTTTGTATTTATGGTTTTTTTCCCTAGATTCTGCATATGAGCGATCTCACATGGTATTTTTCTTTCTCTTTCTGGCTTACTTCACTTAGAATGACATTCTCCAGGAGCATCCATGTTGCTGCAAATGGCATATGTTGTCAGTTTTTATGGCTGAATAGTATTCCATTGTATAAATATACCACTTTTTCTTTATCCAGTCATCCATTGATGGACAGTTAGGCTGTTTCCATGTCTTGGCTATTGTAAATAGTGCTGCTATGAACACTGGTGTGCAGGGGTCATTTTGAAGTAGGGTTCCTTCTGGATATATGCCCAGGAGCAGGATTCCTGGGTCACATGGTTAGTCTATTCCTAGTCTTCTGAGGAATCTCTGTACTGATTTCCATAGTGGCTGCACCAAACTGCATTCCCACCAGCAGTGTAGGAGGGTTCCCCTTTCTCCACAGCCTCTCCAGCATTTGTCATTGGTGGACTTTTGAATGACGGCCATTCTGACTGGTGTGAGGTGATACCTCAGCATAGTTCTGATTTGCATTTCTCGGATGATTAGTGATATTGAGCATTTCTTCATGTACCTATTGATCATTTGTATGTCTTCCTTGGAGAATTGCTTGTTTAGGTCTTCTGCCCATTTTTGGATTGGGTTGTTTGGTTGTTTCTTATTAAGTCGTATGAGCTGCTTATATATTCTGGAGATGAAGCCTTTATCGGTTTCATTTGCAAAAATTTTCTCCCATTCCAGAGGTTGCCGTTTTGTTTTACTTATGGTTTCCTTTGCTGTGCAGAAGCGTGTAAGTTTCATTAGGTCCCATTTGTTTATTCTTGCTTTTACTTCTATTGCTTGGATAGACTGCCCTAGGAAAGCATTTTTGAGATGTATGTCAGATAATGTTTTGCCTATATTTTCTTCAAGGAGGTTTATTGTATCTTGTCTTATGTTTAAGTCTTTGATCCATTTTGAGTTTATCTTTGTGTATGGTGTAAGAGAGTGTTCAAGCTTCACTGATTTACATTCTGCTGTCCAGTTTTCCCAATACCATTTGCTGAAGAGACTGTCTTTATTCCATTGTATATTCTTGCCTCCTTTGTTGAAGAATAGTTGACCAAAAGCTTGTGGGTTAATTTCTGGGCTCTCTTTTCTGTTCCATTGGTCCATATGTCTGTTTTGGTACCAATACCATGCTGTCTTGATGACTGTAGCTCTGTACTATTGTCTGAAGTCTGGGAGAGTTATTCCTCCAGCCTCTTTCTTTTTCTTCAGTAATGCTTTGGCAATTCTAAGTCTTTTGTAGTTATATATAAATTTTTATGATTTGTTCTAGTTCTGTGAAATATGTCCTGGGTAATTTGATAGGGATTGCATTAAATCTGTAGATTGCCTTGGGCAGTATGACCATTTTAACAATATTGATTCTTCCAATCCAGGAGCATGGGATATCTTTCCATTTATTAAAGTCTTCTTTAATTTCCTTCATCAGTGTTTTATAGTTTTCCATGTATAAGTCTTTCACCTCCTTGGTTAGATTAACTCCTAGGTATTTTATTACTTTGGGTGCTATTTTAAAGGGGATTGTTTCTTTACTTTCTTTTTCTGTTGATTCATCGTTAGTGTTAAGAAATGGAACTGACTTTTGAATGTTAATCTTGTAACCTGTTACTTTTTCAGGTTTCTTCAATTATTTCTAGTAGTTTCTGTGTGGATCTCTTAGGGTTTTCTACATATAGTATCATGTCAGAGAAAAACTTGATTATATAAGTGGCATTTATAACTATCTATATAACAGGACAAAAGGGGGTAAATAGCCCCCCTGACGACAGCAGTTTAGTATCATTTTTCTATGGGACAGGCAAGGTGTTTGGCATTGTAGTTTCAAGAGTGTGGGCACTGAGAGAATTGCTCCTACAGTTTGAAGGTGAGCCTTATCAAATACCAAGCAAAAACTGACAACATACATGAGGTCTTATGTGAGGCTGGCATAAAGAATTGTGATAGTTAAGTGAAGAGGGTATGATGAAAGAGAAAGAAAGCAAAGAAAAGGCCTAGAGAGGTTCCCAAATCTTGAAAAAAGATGACAGAGTGTTGAACTAGGAGAGTTTTTGTAAATGATTAAGGAGGAAAATACTTCCAAATGTTACAAGGCTCGTATCTTACGTGGTGTATCAGGGAGGATGCAGCCCACCACTGATAATCCACCAAGTCTTAAATCCAGAGCACACATTGCCTGTCCTAAGAACACCCAAGCAACAGAGGACATCAGTGTAGAATACCCATATAGTATGAACCCACTGTGCAGATATCAGAAAACTGTCGAATGCCATTGTCAGAACAAAAATTTCAATGACAGCAGAAACTAAGGCAGCAGCTGGATATCATGTAGTACACCAAAGCAAAGACTAAAGCAAGTGTGTTATTGTCCATGTCTAAGTGTTGCCTATTTTTTAATGCCACCTAATACATCAAAATTTTCTACTCAACATCTCTACTTCGGTTTCAAATAAGTGTCTTAAACACAATGTTTAAATCTGAATTTTTGATGTCTCCTCCACAAGTATGTTCTTCCTCTGTTCTTTGATACATCATGTCAAGTGGCACCACCACACACCAGTTTCTCAATCATTTAAGAATCATCTTTGAATTCTCTATTCTTACTCCGAGAAATCCAATCCATTTGCAAATCTTCTTCTGTCTCTAAAACCCATCCTGATCTTGTTCATTTTTTATTGTTTCTCTTATAATAATAGCCAGGTCCCGGTGGTCTCACATAGACCCTGAAATAGTCTCTTTTTTGATTCTACTGAATTGCTCTTCATCTAGTAGCCAATGTACTCTTTTTACCAACGTACATGTTACTTGCATGCCTAAATTCTGATTAACTTGGAATTAAATTTGGAGTTCTTACCAATACCTCACAAAACCTGAAAATTCTGGTCTTTGTCTACCCTCCTCCCTCATCTCACATGAAGCAACTTTACCTCCAATACACTCTAGCCACACTGACATTTATTTTCCCTTAAACATGAGAAATTCTTTGCCACCACAAGGCCTTTGCACTTAACATTTGCTGAGGTTGGAATGCCATTTCTCCAGAAGGTCCTCTGGTTAGCTAACCTCATATTACATTATTCAATCAAGAGTTTATTCCTCATATGATCATACAATTATACTAGATTGATCCATAGCAACTACCCCCTACTCTAGCACATTATGCTATTTTAATATTCACTTTTTTTTCCATTTTTGAAACTCTTTTATTTATTAATTAATTGATTAATTCAGAAACCCTACCTTTGCAACATCAGATTCACGCAACAGAGACCTTGTCTATCTTGATCAGTATCTATCTTAGAACTTCAGAATAGTAGAGAATCCAATTTAAACAAACTTCTTAAAGCTAACTTGAATAGAAACTTTAACATCAATTTATATTTTAAAAAGAAAATTAAGCTCTTCTATTTCAGACAAAAAAAAAAAAAAAGGATCTCCATCAGGCATTCAGTGACAACAAGGTGAGGTCCTCTATAATCTAAAAGATACCAGAACATGGATCTATAACAACTCATAAATATTTAAATGACTATAACTTGGGCCATATAATTTCATGTACTATTACTCAAGTCACAAATTTGAAAAGACACAATAAAGTTCACAATGAATGAACTAATGAAGTTCTAATGAAGTTCATTAGAAATAGTCATGAGAAAATTTTCAGTAATTTTAAGTAATATTAAGAAAAATGAAAGAAAATATTTACATATGACAACAACCAAGACTCCAACAGTCCGCAACTAAAAAGGAAAGATTTTTAAATTGCATATATATAATTGGCTTTAAAAGAACAACTACTATTAGATGCAGAGGAATGAACAAAATTAAGTAGTACAATGTTGAATTTGTAGGATGTCAAACTTTTTTTAAATAAAATTTGCTCATTTTGGTTGATAGCTAAAGTAATGAACTAAACAGTAATACACATTTTGTCTACACATCACACACATATATAAAACTTACACACATAAAACACATATATGAAAAAAAACATTTCTTCAAACATTTTGTTTTTCCTATTATGGAATCACTAAGGGTGGTGCCAAAACAGCAGAGTAGAAGGATGACTAGCTCACCTCCACCCACAAATACGCAGAAAATTATATCTGCAGACCCATTCATTCACACAGAGCACCTAGTGAACTTTGGCAGAATATCTCTTACTTTGAAATACAAGAAGATTCCTCACAAAAACCGGTAGGAGGGAAAAAAAGGAAGAGGAAATTGGTGTGGGACCTGTCCGTGCGGAGGGAGCGGTAAAGAAAGAAAAATGGCCCCTCATGCTGGGATGTTCCCTATTTAGCAGGGAGGTCAGTGGAGACAGAAAGGGAGCTTGAGAGGCTCAGAGGAGAAAACAACAGCTGCTTGACAGACAGAACTGAGAGAAGCAGCACAGAGGGTCCCTGGGATCCTCAGCCCTAGATGTGAGCCAAGCTGGCAAGGGTAGGGAGGGACTGGCTGCTGAAACTCAGTAATGAGCCTGGGGAGAGGGCTGGGACCTACTGAGTAGAGGCAGCCTCAAGGGGCTGGAGTGTGTGTGACCTATGGCTGAGAGCGTGTGAAGAACAGAACAGCCTGGGACCCCCTTAAAAGAGCAACATTGCTGGTTTGCAAGGAAGATGGGGGGCACAAAGCAGTCAGGCCATAGCCACTTTCTCTGCTAGCACAGAGTGCTTTCTCTGCATCAATGTTGGTGCATTCTCAAGAGAAGAGAAGTACGGCTCAGTCAGAGCCATTTCAATTGCTAGTACATGGCTCCCTGGAGGAGGCAGGGCTGAAATCTGAATCCATACCTAGAGGCCCCACAACTTCGTAGGCTGGACTGAGATTTGTTTACAGACTCAGGCAGAGGGGGCAGATTTGCTCTGGTGGTACCTTCGTGGAATGGCCCCTATATGGCATAGGAGCGAAAGTAGAGTTCTGGTAAGGTGCAGGGGTGAGTTTACCATTTACAGCAGGCCTGCATAGGGTATGCAGACATGGGGCTGAGGTCTGTGCTAACCCTGTAGCACATTGCATATTCAGGAGCACAACTGCAGGCTCCCTAGGGTGGGTCTTAGTGCCTAACGTCGGCAGATCTGCACTGGTAGCTCTGCAGCCACAGAACCTGAACACCAGAACAGATTGCTGACATTCCTGTGGCTGAGGTGGACACAAGGGTAGAGTCAACAAAGAACACTTTGTAAGCCTAACATAACAAGTGAAAGAAAACACCACAGAGGGCACCTCCCAGTGGACATTTCCACTAGAGGAATAGTCAGCAGCTCTTCCGCCAGCAGAAGCACTCCAACCATGCCTATCACACACAGCAGCTAAGAAATGGGTCTGAGAGCCTCTATTTCAACAACAGGGGAGCAGATCCAGCCCCTATCAGGGCTGCAACAACCAAAGAACAAAAAGGAGGCCCTGCTCAACAACCAGGGTAGCCTGTGATCACCACAACACCAACCACACCTCCAAATTAAAGGGATAACAGCCAACACACATGGAAGAAAGACGTGGAAACCAACCATACTAAAAACAGCCATTGCGACAAAATTATTAGACTTGCATAGTCTACACAGGAATGCTCCGACTTAAAAATAAAAACAAAACAGCCCTTCAAGGCCACGATAGATAACTATACTCTTAAACCCATAGAGTCAGAGAAATATAAGTAAAATGAACAAGTGGAGGAACCACTCCCAATTAAAAGAAGTCCCCTGAAAGAATGATCAGTTAAATGGACTTCAGCAGTCTACTAGATCATGACTTCAAAAAAGGGGTGATAAGAGGAGTTCCGGTCAAGATGGCAGAGTAGTAGGACCATGAGCTAGTCTCTCCTCATGACTACAACAAAACCACAACTGACATCGAAACAACCAACCAAAAAAAAAAAAAAATGACTGGGCTAAAAAAAAGACTAATCTAGTAAAAAAGATCCTCTTCAACTGGAAACATAAAGAGGGAACCTCAGCAGGACAGTAGAAGCAGCATGCTTGTGATATATGTGGGCCCCATATCTCCCAGGTGAGCAAGCCAGAAACTGAAGAATAATCAATTCACAAAGGCTCTTCCATAGGAGCGAGAGTTCTAAGCTCCATATCAGGCTCCCTAGCCTGGGGTTCCGGCATTTAGAGGAGGAGTCTCTAGAAGTCTCCTGGTTTTGAAGGCCAGTGGGGCTTAACTCCAGGAGCCCCAAAGGACTGGGGAAACAGAGACTTCACTCTCTTTGACAGAATTTCATGTGCACCAGGTCCAAGGGCAGAGGCAGTAACTTCATAGGAACCTGGGCCAGACCTGCCTGCAGGTTTTGGAAGGTATCCTGGGGAGGTAGGGGGTGACTGTGGCTCATCCTGAGGGCATAAAAGATGGCAGACCTTCCAGGAAGTGTTCATCTACATGAGCTTTCCCTTGCTTGGATCATTAGTACCAAGACCTAGCCTCACCCAACAACAGCCTATAATAGGCTTAAGTGCTGTGAAGCCAAACAACATACTGGGTGGGAAGCCTCAACCATCATAAGACTTCCTGATTCCATAGCCACTTCTAGTCATGCCACTAGGTATGGCCCTACCCACCAGAGGACAAGGATCAAGCTCCACCCAGCAGTGAATAGCCATCAACTCCTCCTGCAAGGAAACATGCAAAAGCCTCTAGTCCAGCCTGACCCACCAGGAGTAAGATATCAGACATAAGAAAAGAACAATCCCAAAGCTTATGGAAGAGATCTGCAAACACAGGCCAAACTCTATCCTGGGACAAGCTAGACCCTGGTCCTTGGATGACAAAAGAGAAGTGTACTGCTAGGACACACAGGACATCTCCCACAGAGGGCTACTTCTCCAAGGTCAATAAACATAACTAAACTACCTAAAAATACAAATATAAAGTTAGACAATATGAGATAGAAAAGGAATATCTTCCAGGCCAAAGCATAAGATAAAATCCCAGAAGAAATAAGTGATGAGGAGATAGGCAATCTATCCAAGAAAGAGTATAGAGTAATGATGGCAAAGACGTTCAGAGAACTCAAGAAGAGTATAGATACACAGAGGGAAGTTTTTAGCAAAGATTTAGAAAATACAAAGAGTGTCCCAAAAAAGTTGAAGAATATAATTACTAAAATGAATAAGACTAGAAGAAACCAAGAATAGACTAAACGAGGCAGAAGGACTGATCAGTAAGCTAGAAGACAGGTTAGTGGAAATCACTACTGGAGAAGAGAAAAAAGAAAGAAGAATGAAAAGAAATGAGGATGGTTTAAGAGAACTCTGAGACAACATGAAGTGCACTAATATTTGCATTATAAGAAAATTAAAGATTATTTAAAGATATGGAAAGATATCCTATGCTCTTGGATTGGAAAAATCAGTATCATTAAAATGGCCATCCCACCCAAAGCAATCTACAGATTTAATTTGAACACTATCAAATTACCCAGAACATTTTTCACAGAACTAGAACAAATAATCCTGAAACTTACGTGGAATCACAGAAGACCCAGAATTGCCAAAGCAATACTGAAGAAAAAGAATGAAGCTGCAGGAATAACCCCCACCCAGACTTTAGACAATGCTACAGAGCTATAGTAATCAAAACAGCACAGTATTGGCACAAAAACAGATATGGATCAATGGAACGGAATAGAGAGCCCAGAAATATAACCACAGACTTAACAGCCAGTGAATCTTCAAGAAAGGTAGTAAGAATATGCAGTGGAGAAAAGACAGTCTCTTCAGCAATTGGTGTTGGGAAAACTGGACAGTCACATGCAAATCAATGAAGTTTGAACACTCCCTCATATTATATACAAAAATAAACTCAAAATGGCTTAAAGACTTAAATATAAGACAAGACACTATAAACCTCTTAGAAGAAAACATAGGCAAACCATTCTCTAACATAATTTTAGCAGTGTCCTCTTAGGGCAGTCTATGCAAGCAACAGAAATAAATGCAAAAATAAACAAATGGGGCCTAATTCAACTTATAAGCTTTTGCACAGCAAAGGAAACCATAAGCAAAACAAAACAACAACCTACAAAATGAGAGAAAATATTTGCAAATGACATGACTGACAAGGGCTTAATTTCCAGAATATGTGAACAGTTCATACAACTTAATACCAAAAAAAAACAAACAATCCAAACCAAAAATGGGCAGAAGACATAAAGAAGCAATTCTCCAGTGAAGACAGACAAATGACCAATAGGCATGTGAAAAAATGCTCAATATCACTAATTATCAGAGAAATGCAAGTCAAAACTACAATGAGATATCACCTAACACCAGTCAGAATGACCATTATTAAAAAGTCCACAAATGATCAATGTGGAAAGCGTGTGGAGAAAAGGGAACCCTCCTATATCAGTGGAGGGAATGCAGTTTGGTGCAGCCATTATGGAAAACAGTGTGGAGATTCCTCGGAAAAGTAAAAATAGACTTACCATATGATCCAGCAATCCCACTCTTGAGCATATATCCAGAGGGCATTATAATTTGAAAAGATAAATGTACTCCAATGTTCATAGCAGCTCTATATACAATAGCCAAGAAATGGAAACAACCTCAATGTCCATCAACAGATGATTGGATAAAGAAGTTGTGGTATATTTATACAATGGAACACTATTCAGCCATAAAAAAGAATAAATTAACGCCATTTGCAGCAACATGGATGGAACTGCAGATCCTCATTCTAAGTGAAGTAAGCCAGAAAGAGAAAGAAAAATACCATATGATATCACTCATATATGGAATCTAAAAAGAGAAAAAAGAAGACACTATTGAACCCATCTACAAAACAGAAACAGACTCACAGATACAGTAAACAATCTTACAGTTACTGGGGAAAAAGGGGGTGGGAATGGATAAATTGGGAGTTTGAGACTTGCAAATATTAACTACTATATACAAAAATAGATAAAAACATTTTTTTCTGTATAGCACAGGGAAATATATTCAATATCTTATAGTGACTTATAATGAAAAAGAATATGAAAATGAACAGATATATGTTACATATATGATTGAAACATTACTCTGTACACTATAAATTGACACACTATAACTGACATTGTAACTGGCTATACTTAAGTTAAAAAAAATAAAAATATCAGCCATTTTCACCTTTTCAGCAGAATATTTTAAAAATTTTATAAGGATTTCTTTAAATTGAATTCATTATTCTTGGTAAAATGAACACTTTCATTGATATGGAAATGTTTTTAATTAAAATATTAAAGTTCCATTGAAAATTCACATTATTGGGTAGACAACCTTCTTTTAAATAAATTCCATTACTTTTTATCAGGAAAACGACTATAATGATCTAATTTTCTTTGTTTTTATTGTTGTTTTTAATTAGTAAACTATTTTCCTCTGAATAGTAGCCATTTTGGAACATCAGATAGTCTGTGCTCCATTAGATCATGGCATGAGTTTTAGATATTTCCAGTTAAAAGTTTAATGAAATAGTTATACTTCAGATAAAATTTAAATATGTTTATAAAACATTTTGTGTAACATATTAAAATTTTCATTAGTCTGTGAGTATTTTTTTTTCTTGGTTAAACCAAGGGAAAAAAAAATTAACCTCTAATTCATGTTAGAAAGGTTGGAAATAAAGCCCTTGACTTAAATTTGGCTTATCTAACATCGATATATAATCTGGAATATATCAATTCACCTGTTCTATTTCAAACCTTGTGTTAAAAACATACACAACTAAAATGATACGCTTAAAGATACTTAATTGATTAAAATAACATGGAAATATTTATATTATAATTCTATAGTCAAATGTTCCTATAGGTACTGTTTCTACTTAAATTACAATGATTTCATAAATCTAAAGAAGCAGCTTCTCTAATGATACCTGTAACCTGATGTAGTCTTATGGCTTCACTTACTTGAAAATGATGAATGAGTCATAATTATACTTTTAGTCTATAGCTGGTTTTTAATTTAAAAATTCAATGCCATCTACTAAAAAATTCTATACATTCAAATAAAGTTCAAAAAATAATGTTGGAAATATAAAGAATTCAATAAATGATGTATAAGTATTCTTCACTAATAATTAACAAATTACATTATAGCTAGCTAGCATAGCAAAAGTTGAATAGTGCTATAACCATCCAGAAATTAGTAAATTTATTTAAGAAATTACATAGAGCAACGTTAATGTTTTACAATACATAGCACAGAGTCTACCCATGACACCCCAAAGACATTCATAATGGTTAAAAATCTAAACAATTTAGATATCAACAGTAAAAATACATACAAAGGTCCATCGATCTAGGTAACTCAAAGCAATATGGATGCTTTTATTTTGTGTAATACAAAATTTACCTTCTTATCACTGCATGAAACAAAGCCTATTAGATTTGTGTTTTGAGACATAAATCTAGCACCTGGCAAATGGAAAGATTTGTTTCTGACTTCACCTTCATGTAGAACTGTCCAGTCATAGTACCTTGATAATAGCTGTCCTTCAGTTATTGCCTCCTGCTTCTACAGTGTTTAGTCTACCCATTTTTCCTCCTACTATTTAAATACTGCCTTTGTTGCAAGACAATAAATGCTAACATATAAATTAGATAAATTTCGATGCCAATATTTTCACTAACTACTGATTCACTAAAAGAAAACTATTACTTAAAATTATATTTAAAACTCCTTTGTCTCTTATTAAATTCTAAAAGTGGTTATTGGCTGAAACATTAAAAAATGATTCTGAATTTGTAGTTTTATGCAGGATGTAGATATTACTTGCTAACTAACTTGAGTTTTAGAACCATGAATCATTTTAGAAACATCAGTTTTTCTAAAGAAAGTCTGATGTACTGTGAATGAAGAAGAAAGGGAGACAGAGACTTAGATATGGGCTGTCACCTTTGCATCTGAGTTTCTACTGCCAACATCTGAGTTGGAAACAGAAACAGGAATTTTCTGTTTGGACTGCAGAGGAAAGCAGAGGATATTTCTAGAAAGCAGCTAGGGACTCAGCAGAAGATAGAGTGAAGGATAACACTTTTTTTTGCTTTTAATAAGATATACAAGTTAATTAAGGGTAATTAACCTAGCAGTAGGTTCTGAGGACTGTATGGCCTTGTTTTCATGCCAAGGTTTATGGAACTCTGAGAGCTGCAGGTCCTTTGAACAGAATACCATAAACCTGAGCTTACTTAATTGGTGACAAAACACAATTGACTGTAAGAAAAAATACTAGTACTTCTGCCTTCTATCTGTGCTTATTTAAAATATTTGCTTTTAAGCTATGGTATTCATATATTTCATAAGAAGTGCTACATATTATGAAGAAAGATTATTATATTTGTTTTCCAAAAACATATAAGGAAGGAAAGGCAGTTGTACCAAAAGACAGTGCAGAAACTGCAGGTGGCTCCCTGGAACACACCCTCTCTTCCTTCTCTTCCATGAGGCTATAACTGTTATTCCTTTCCATCTCTGTGGCTACTTCTCCTCAGGTCCTTTATAGTCTCATATTTCCCTGCTCTCTAATGTTTGCAATCTCATGCTTACCACTCCTGCATTCTGGAAGGTATACTCTCCCCGAAAAAACTTAGTTACTTTAGAGGTTTCTGCATCAACTTTACCTACAGAATGAGCCCCACTAGAATTAGAGGGACCACCATCCACACGGACACTAAAATCATCCAGGAGAACTATTTGTATTATAATGCAGGGCAAATTTGTGAGTTTTGGAGGTTAAGTCCTAAATGAGGTCCTAGAAACATGACTTGGATACTGGATTAGAGGAGAAGGAAGGAAATACGAGGATGAGACAGAAAACAGACTGATACTTTCTTATATTTTGGAATTAATGAGAGGAAAGAAACAGATGGAATTAACTGTTTACATTTTCAAGTGGACTTTTCTAATAAAGTTGTTTTGGTTTTAGTAGCTGGTTTGGTTCCCCATGTATTTTTGATATTTGATTTCCATAGGTCTAGAATTTACACCTCTAGAATTACGTTCATATTTTACAGAGGAAACACTTTTATTCAATGTTACTGGGACACATAAATGATTAGTTAATAAAAAAAAAGTTAAGAGAAGAGGTCAAGATGGCGAAGTAGTAGGACGCTCCTAGCTCACCCTCTCCCACAGATACACCAAGACTCACATTCACGGACCCACTCAGCCAACCAGAGCACCTGCAGAACTCTGACAGAACACTGTCCTCTTCAAAAGAAAAAGATGACAAACATCTGGTAGAAGAAAGGAAAAAAAAAGGAAGACAAAAAGGCAAAACAGTGCGGGACTGGTCCTGCGGGGAGGGAGGGGCAAAGGAGACCTGGCGCTCGTTCAATGGGTTCCCCCCTCTCCAAAGGAGAGGTCAGCAGGACGGAGGGGGAGCCTCCGAGGCTCAGATCTGTATGGAGCAGACCGACAGAACTAACCTAAATGGGCACAGAGGGTCCCTGCGACACCCAGCCCAAGACCCGAGCCAGGAGCTGGGGGCCAGGCCAGGCTGCCCGAGCCAACTGGAGGACGGGGACAGCTGCACTGAGGCAGCCCCAGGGGACTGCAGGGTGCTGCACAACGTAGATGACTGGGTGCACAGGGCAGAACAACCTGGGCCCTCCATAAAACAGCACGGCTGATGTGTCCTGGGGGGAAGGGTGCATACCCCCATCTCTGAAAAGCCATAGGTTTTCAGCAAGCAGAGGCTGGCTCAGGCATGGCCGCCATATCCTCTGGCGCTTGGCACCCAGGTAGGGGCAGGGGCGAAACCTGAATCCACACATGGGGGCAGGGCAGCCTCAAAGGCCAGACAGTGACTTGTTTGCAGCCCTAGTCAGATAGGATCCTTCTGCCCTGGTGCCTCGCAAAGTTCGTGCAGCCAGGACAAACAAGGAGCTGAGCTTGGACATGGAGCAGGGGTGGGACTGTTCCAGGGTCTTCCTGGGGCCCGCATGCAGAGCGCTGACCTGGGGCAGAGGGCGGCCGCAAGGAGCTGTGGAGCAACCCAGCGCTGGGAGAGGGAGGGTGGCCCCCCACCCCGAGATGGAGAACGCAGCAGCACGGAGCTCACAGTGGCACAGAGCTGTGGAGTGACCGGCGCCAGGAGACGGAGGGTGGCCCCCCGCCATTCCGGCAGGAACACTGTGCTGGGAGGGGGCGCGATCTGCTTGCAGACAGACACTGGGAGCAACACAGACAGATGCGCCAATGGAGGGCTCCTGGAAACAGCAAGCTGAGCTTACAAAACAGGGCGAAGACAGAAAGACTTCTCATTAAAAGCACACATTCTCCAGGAGAACACCCCCCTCTTTTTTATTTAATCTGTTTTTACCTGTTGTATTTTCTATTACCTTTTTAATGTTTACTTTTTAAACAACTATATAACCTCCCAGTTTTAATCCCTTTTAAATTTTTCTTTTAAAATACTATTATTTTAAAAGATCCACATCATGTCATTTTTATCTCTCTTGCTTTTGATCTCCTGTTATTGATTATATACAGGTTTCAAATATAATTTTTTTCCTCTTTTCTCCTTTTTTAAAGGTTTTTAAGAGCCAACTCAACCTGATTGCTATTCTGCTTCAACTTGCTCAATTATTCATTATACACTGTTTTCAAACCTTTTTCTCTTCCCCTTTTTCAAAATTCTCTCTTTATCATATCTTTTTTTATCTGTTCTATTGTTATTACCTTTTTAAATTTCTACTTTCTAAACAATTGTATATGCTTCTAGGTTTAGTTCCTTTAAAATTTTTCTTTCAAAGTACTTATATTATTTTTTTAAAAAAATCCACCTGATTTCATTTTCATTTATTTTGGTTTTGATCTCCTGTTATTGGTTACAAACAGGTTTCAAATATTGTTTTTTGATCTTTTTCCTTTTATTAAAGGGTTTTTAAAAAAGACCTCTCAACTCAAATGCTAGTCTGATTCAAATTGCACTTCTATAATTGATTATACACTGTTTTCAAACCTTTTTTTCTCCCTTCTTTTAAAATTCTCTTTCTCTCTCTCTCCTTTTTTTTTAAGTATTATTCCTACATAGGCATTAGATAGATAAATAAACTCCTTTAAGGACCACAATAGATAACTGATACTCCATAAGCCACAGTGCCAGAGAGATATGAGCAAGATGAACAAGCAGAGAAACCATTCCCAATTAAAAGAACAAGAGAAATCCCCTGAAAGAACAATCAATGAAATAGACATCGATAGCCTACTAGATCAAGAGTTCAAAAAAGGAGTGATCGAAGTATTGAAGGAACTAAAAGAGATAGTGTTTAGAGATATAAAATATCTCAAAAAAGAAATTGAAGCTATAAAGAAAAGCCAAGTAGAATTGGTAAACTCATTGCCTGAGATGAGAACAGATCTAAAGGCTATGCAAAGCAGACTAGATAATGCAGAGGAACGAATTAGTGACCTTTTTTGAAGACAGGACAACAGAAAGCACCCAATCAGAACAGCTACAACATAAACAAATAAAAACAAATGAAAGCAACATAAGGGACCTATGGGATAACATAAAGCGTGCCAATCTTTGCATAATAGGGGTCCCAGAAGGGGAAGAAAGATCAAAGGGGATTGTTAAGGTTTTTTGAAGAAATCATGACTAAAAACTTCCTAAACTTAAAGAAGGAATCAGATATCTAAGTACAAGAAATTCAAAGGATCCCAAACAGGAAGAACCCAAATAGACCCACACCAAGACATATCATAATCAAGATGACCAGAGTCAAGGATAAAGAAATGATCCTAAAGGTAGCAAGAGAAAAGCAAAGAGTGAGTTACAAGGGAACCCCCCATAAGGCTCTCAGCTGATTACTCTACGTAAACACTACAGGCCAGAAGGGAGTGGCAAGATATATTCAAAGGCTTGAATGAAAAAAAAAAAAAAAGATGCAGCCTAGGATACTTTATCCAGCAAGGCTATCCTTTAGGATAGAAGGAGACTTAAGAATTTCACAGACAAGTAAAAATGAAAAGAGTTTAGTAACACTAAACTCATGCTAAAAGAAATATTGAAAGTTCTACTCTAAATAGAAAAGCAGCTGGATGCTACAGAAATGAAACTCATAACTGGAAATGTGGGAACTCATGAATTACAAATAAACATGAAATTGTAAAAGAAGATATCTAAATAATTAACAGTGGGAGAGGGAAGCAAGAAAATAAAGTATTTTTTTCTTTTTTTTTAAATTTGTTTTTGTTTTTGGTAGAATGGTTTCGAGATAGAGTAATGGGCTAATAGGCTTAAAGAAAAGGTTAATCACAAGCCAAAAACTTACAAGGGAGTCACAAAAACTAAATAAAATCCATGATAATACAAAGGAAAATTATCAAACCACAAAAAGGAAGAAGAAAGGAACAAAGAGGAAATACTAAATCAACTGCAAAGAGAAGTTCAAAATGGCAACAAACACACATCTATCATTAATTACTGTAAATGTTAATGGACTAAATGCTCCAGTCAAAAGACATAGAGTGGCAGACTGGATAATAAAGCAAGAACCTTCAATATGCTGCCTACAAGAGACCCACTTTAGGGAGAAGTACACATATAGATTGAGAGTGAAAGGATGGAAAAGGATATTCCATGCAAATGGAAAAGCCAAAAAAGCAGGTGTAGCAGTACTGATTTCAGGCAAAACAGACGTTACAACAAAGGCCATAAGGAAAGATAAAGAAGGACATTTTATAATGATTAAAGGAGTAATACAACATGAGGATATTATACTCATTAATATATATGCACCCTAGGAGTATATATATTATAGGAGCATATACATATATATATATATAGGAGCACCTAAATATTTCAAACAATTACTAATAGAGATAAAGGGGGATACTGATGGGAATACAATCATAATTGGAGATTTTAACACCACATTAACATCACTAGACACATCTCCCAAACAGAAAATAAATAAGGCAACAGAGAAACTAAATAGTACGATAGAAAAATTAGACTTGGTGGATATTTTCAGAGCATTACACCCCCAAAAAATAGGATATACATTCTTTTCAAGTGCACATGGAACATTTTCCAGGATTGATCAAGCACTTGGGCACAAAAGAAACCTCAACAATTTTAAGAAGATTGAAATTATCTCAAGCACCTTTACTGACCACAATGCCATGAAACTAGAAATCAACAACAGAGAAACAAAGGAGAAAAAAAGGAAAACATGGAGATTAAACAATATGCTATTAAAAAACCAGTGGGTCAATGAGGAAATCAAAGCTGCAATTAAAAAATACCTTGAGACAAATGAAAATGAAAGCACAACCACACAAAATTTATGGGACACAGCAAAGGCAGTGCTAAGAGGGAAGTTTATAGCGATACAGGCCTTCTTCAAAAAAGAAGAACAATCTCAAACATTTTAACCCACAAACTAAAAGAACTAGAAAAAGAAGAACAAAAAAATCCCAAACGGCAGCAGAAGGAAGGAAATTATAAAGATTAGGGAGGAAATAAATAAAATAGAGATTTAAAAAACCATAGATAAAATCAATCAAACCAAAACCTGGTTTGTTGAAAGAGTAAATAAAATCGACAAACCTCTGACCAAACTCACAAAGAAGAAAAAAGAGAGAGCACAAATTAGCAAAATAAGAAAGGAGAATGGAAAAATTACAACAAATAAAATAGAAATACAGAATATCATAAGAGAATATTATGAAAAGCTATATGGACCCAAACTGGATAACTTAGAGGAGATGGACAAGTTTCTGGAAACATACAGTCTACCAAGATTGAATCAAGAAGAAACTGACCACTTGAACAAACCGATCACTAGAAATGAAATCAAAATAGCAATAGAAAACCTCCCTACAAATTAAAGTCCAGGACCGGATGGCTTCACCGGGGAATTCTACCAAACATACAAAGAAGAACTCATACCAGTCTTCCAGAAGATTGAAAAGGAGGGAATACTCCCAAACTCATTCTATGAAGCCACCATCACCCTTATACCAAAACCAGGCAAAGACACTACCAAAAAAGAGAATTATAGGCCAATATCACTGATGAACATAGATGCCAAAATCCTCAACAAAATATCAGCAAATAGAATCCAACAACACATAAAAAAGATTATACATCATGACCAAGTGAGGTTCATCCCATACACACAAGGGTGGTTTAACATACACAAATCAATCAACGTAATCCATCACATCAACAAGAGAAAGGACCAAAACCACATGATCATCTCAATAGATGTAGAAAAAGCATTTGATACAATTCAACACCCATTTGTGATTAAAAACTCTCACCAAAGTGAGTATAGAGTGAACATATCTCAACATAATAAAAGCTATATATGACAAACCTACTGCCAGCATAGTACTCAATGGTGAAAAACTCAAAAGCTTCCCACTAAAATCTGGGACAAGACAAGGATGCCCACTGTCACCACTCCTATTCAACATAGTCTTGGAAGTCCTAGCCACAGCAATCAGGGAAGAGAGAAAAATCAAAGGGATCAAAATTGGAAAAGAAGAGGTAAAAGTGTCACTATATGCCGACGACATGTTACTATATACAGAAGACCCTAAAAGGTCCACACAAAAACTACTAGAGTTGATTGAAGAATTCAGAAAGGTAGCAGGTTACAAGATTAATGTTCAAAAATCAGTTCCATTTCTTTACACTAACGATGAATCAACAGAAAAAGAAAGGAAAGAAACAATCCCCTTTAAAATAGCACCCAAAATAATAAAATACCTAGGAATAAATCTAACCAAGGAGGTGAAAGAATTTTACACATAAAACTATAAACCATTGATGAAGGAAATTAAAGAAGACTTTAAAAAATGGAAAGATATTCCATGCTCCTGGATTGGAAGAATCAATATTGTTAAAATGGTCACACTGCCCAAGGCAATCTACAGATTTAATGCAATCCCTATCAAATTACCCAGGACATATTTCACAGAACTAGAACAAATCATAATAAAATTTATACAGAACCACAAAAGACCTAGAATTGCCAAAGAATTACTGAAGAAAAAGAAAGAGGCTGGAGGAATAACTCTCCCAGACTTCAGACAATACTACAGAGCTACAGTCATCAAGACAGCATGATATTGGTACCAAAACAGACATATGGACCAATGGAACAGAATAGAGTCCAGAAATGAACACACAAACTTCTGGTCAACTAATATTCGACAAAGGAGGCAAGAATATACAATGGAATAAAGACAGTCTCTTCAGCAAACGGTATTGGGAAAGCTGGACAGCAGAATGTAAATCAATGAAGCCTAAACACTCCCTTACACCATACACAAAGATAAACTCAAAATGGATCAAAGACTTAAACATAAGACAAGATACAATAAACCTCCTTGAAGAAAATATAGGCAAAACATTATCTGACATACATCTCAAAAATGCTTTCCTAGGGCAGTCTATCCAAGCAATAGAAGTAAAAGCAAGAATAAACAAATGGGACCTAATGAAACTAACACGCTTCTGCACAGCAAAGGATACCATAAGTAAAACAAAACGACAACCTATGGAATGGGAAAAAATTTTTGCAAATGAAACCGATAAAGGCTTCATCTCCAGAATATATAAGCAGCTCATACGACTTAATAAGAAACAACCAAACAACCCAATCCAAAAATGGGCAGAAGACCTAAACAAGCAATTCTCCAAGGAAGACATACAAATGATCAATAGGTACATGAAGAAATGCTCAATATCACGAATTATCCGAGAAATGCAAATCAGAACTATGCTGAGGTATCACCTCACACCAGTCAGAATGGCCATCATTCAAAAGTCCACCAATGACAAATGCTGGAGAGGCTGTGGAGAAAAGGGAACCCTCCTACACTGCTGGTGGGAATGCAGTTTTGTGCAGCCACTATGGAAAACAGTATGGAGATTCCTCAAAAGACTAGGAATAGACTTACTGTATGACCCAGGAATCCCACTCCTGAGCATATATCCAGAAGGAACCCTACTTCAAAATGACACCTGCACCCCAATGTTCACAGCAGCACTATTTACAATAGCCAAGACATGGAGACAGCCTAATTGTCCATCAATGAATGACTGGATAAAGAAGAGGTGGTGTATTTATACAATGGAATACTATTCAGCCATAAAAACTGACAACATAACGCCATTTGCAGCAACATGGATGCTCCTGGAGAATGTCATTCTAAGTGAAGTAAGCCAGAAAGAGAAAGAAAAATACCACATGAGATCGCTCATGTATGGAATCTAAAGAAAAAGAAAAAAAAGAAAAAAGCAAGCAAAGCATAAATACAAAACAGAAACAGACTCATAGACATAGGATACAAACTTGCCAAGGAGGTGGAGGGTGGGAAGGGATAGACGGGATTTCAAAATTGTAGAATAGATAAACAAGATTATACTTCATAGCACAGGGAAATACACACAAATTCTTATGGTAGCTCACAGAGAAAAAAATGTGACAATGAATATATGTATGTTCATGTACAACTGAAAAATTATGCTCTACACTGGAATTTGATGCAACATTGTACAATGATTATAAATCAATAAAAAATGTTAAAAAGTTAAACCAAGGTATCACTCTGTAAAATTACCAATACATTTTTAAATACTTTACCTTAAGACATGTAGATATATATTCATTCACCAATCTCCTGATATAAACCCAAGAACTTTTCCTTTAAGGAGATGTTTAATAGTTGCAATTTTTATTAATATTTTGCATCTTCTTTATATGTAACTCATGAAACACAATTTCTTACCATTTCAATTCCTTTAAAGTTCAATAAAAATTAAACACACCTTAAACCAACAATCTCAGTTTAAAAAATCTTTCTTTATATTCCTATCTCTATTATTTTCTGCTTTTAATTATTTTCTGTTATCGTCTTCCTACCCTTAATGGTATCTAGTCCACACCCAATTTATAGAAATTTTCAGTGGTCCATTCTTATTAAGTTTGCCCAAAGCATTCAAACTGTTTTCATACAAATAACTTGCCTTGTTTATTCATTGACATTTCTTCAAGAAACATATACACATATTCACATTAATTGCCAAACTTACAGTCTGTGAAGTTGTTTTACAAAGCTATACAAAAGTATTTACTGCTTTTGCAGGTGGTTTACATACATACATACAAAAGGGGTTACACTTTATTATAGATTTAGTGATTTCTGACTTATTTTGTTAAAGGCTGACTTACAAGTAAAATAATTTGAATAATAATTTGACTGTTTATATAAACATGTTTAAAATTTTTCAAAAGGAAGTCAAATGTTCAATAATTTGAAGGTTTCCTTTAACTAGTAAAGAATCTGACTAGAAAAGGAAAGACAAAAGAAAACAAAGCTATATACCTTATAGAAACAAGTTGAGGTTAGAATTCATATTTTTCTGATATCCTTTCAATTTGTATAGTAAGTATGGAGCATTCTACCTTGTTCCATCATAATTTCTATCCAACTGATATTAAGTCATTGTTGTAAGGCAGTAAGTTATTTATTCAAAGCATATCCTCACTGCATGGATGTTCAGTTGAAAACTTCATTGATTTAAAATAGATATCACATTTTATACTAAAACCAGCATACTCAATGTATAATATATATATTTTGTTTACTGCATTATCAGATTTAAATTTAATTTGCCAATAAAATTGCAACTCAATCTATGTCAGATCCACTACTTATACACCTGGTTTCCTTTGTAAATTAAAACTCTAACCTAGAAAACAAGCACACTGTTCAGGGACACCATCTTATAAATTTGGTTGTTAGCCACCTGCTGTTCTCAATAAATCAGTCTGCAAACTACTGATTCATGTCATAGTATTTCATTTCTCTGCTTATTACAAACAACTGCCTACAAACCCAACATTTTTCCACTGAATTTGTTCATTTGAAGATATCCTACTTACTTTAGGTATAATTTATGTTTATAGGTTGTTAAAACAAAGTAAATATAAATAAATGTATTATTATAATAAGTATTAATTGAAATGGAATATTATCAGGCTGTTAAGTATTATTATATGTTATAATAAAGGAGTTATCTAAAATTCATTGCTTAAATAATAATATTCATTATAACTATAATGGCAGAAGCTTATTATAATCAGTATATTTTAAAATCATTTCAATAGTTTCACATTATAGTATTTGCTTTGTGTTCATCCTCAAACATTGCTAAACAGCTTAGGTAATTAATTAACTTTAAGTAGTCCCTGAATCAGTAGATTAAATTTAAAAAATATTTATGAATAAAATTAGTATATATCAGTAAGTTTCCATTTTTGTTCATTTTGCTAAAAAAAAGGATAATTTTTTTGTTCTGTTTCATTTCACTTTGTTTCCATGTCTAATCCACTTAATGTGTTTACAGAACAAGCAGCCCATAAGGAAATAAGAATAGTAAACAAGTTGCACTACACTTGGGATTCTTTAAAAAGGCATGTTTCTTTTTAATTGAATTATTTTAAGCTCTACCTCACTCTCCAAAAGTATTTGATACTCTTATCAATAATACAACAGGATAAAACTAAGTTGTTAAAGAAACTAGTAAAGGATATTTAATAAAAGAACAAGATAAAACCATTTAGTAGTTAGCTGGAGCCTCTTGTTAGCAGGTTATGGGAACTTGTACATCTCTTCAGGATCATATTTAGTAACAGGAGGTAAGCAGCTTGGCTGACCATGGAATTGGAATACTTCACAGATTAGGACTTTTTTCCTTTATTTTGGAAGAGGGAGTTTAGTAGCTCACGAAAGCCATCTCACATCTGCAAATATCTACCAGAAACTATTCTGTGTCCACTCACTATACAGACAAAATGTTGCTCAATATGACAAAACTATGTACCCTAGAGCAGAGCCACCATAAGTTTAGCTTGGATACTTTTTAAGGTACTACAACTTGGTATGTTTAATAAAACATCATTAAATGATTGTTTTTAAGTTATGTGGTTTCCTTGTGTATCTTCCACAATAAATTAGTGAAAAATACACAATTACATAATTGATATTGTTGGTGATCTAGAGTTGTTGGATATAAGTTAATTAGTATCAGTAAATATATACCAAACACAGTGCTTTGGGTTTGCATAGATTTTAATAAGCTATTTCCTTTGGCAATAAATAAGTAGTTGGATATGTTGTTTCTTAGGTCACCCTTAGTTTGTCACAGTAAAATTATAAAATTATTATAGAGAAGATGTATCTTGCTATTTTAAGTTCCAAGTACATCAAAAAGCTATTTCAAATCACTGAAGTCCAAATAAGAGTAAAGGGATGAGGGACAAAAATAGTCTGTTATTCTTCTATCTGGTCTTCATAATACAATCCTTCAGACCCTCCTTTGTGACGTCAGTAAGGGTCAGGAGTTATTACAGCATGAGTAGCTGAAGTTATGAATTAAAAATTCACAAAACTTAGAATCAGTAGTTTCCATACCATATATGGAATGCACATGATTTATCAGTGTTGGTTATCCATTATGCAATCATATACTCTAATATACTATTGTATTATATAACAATATAGTACATATTTGTATAAATATATATACTTTATAAATGAATAAACAAATAAGCAAACATATATTGGCAAAGCATGCTCAATTTTTTTTTCCTGATATCTGTGCAAATTTAAAAAGCATAGAGACCTTTGTTCCATTCTTTCTTGTCTCAAGGCCAAAAGCCCAGGAAAAAACAAATCATCTTGTTCTGTATTTTGTGGTAAAGAGTAATAATGATCAGTAGTAGAAGAGCCAAGTCTAAACTATAGCCAAGTCTAAATTATATCTGTTTATTCTACAGAATATTGGGTAAAAGTTCAAGACTTGTAACATATTAGGGGTGAAGATCAGGTTTCATATTTTCAGCCCTGGTGATTACTTGCTGGGTGACATGGATGAGACAATTAATATTTTAAGTTTCAGGTTCTTTATCCATACATCGCAGAGGAATTTCAAGATTGCTATGAGGATTTTAAAGCTTTTAGTATAGATGTTAGATGGGAAAAAAGTGCTTTTAAGTATTAGGCCTAGGCTTGATTTATAGTCTATTATGGAGGGATGAAGTGAAGAGTGAGGTCAGATTGTGATAGGGAACTTCAGTTAAAAAAATAAATAAATAAAGGAAAGAATAGAGGAGACAAACTATCTAAAATATGAATAAGACTAAAGACGTATTTGTCGATCAGAAAGGGGAAATTTTAGAGTGACAGAATCCTTTTTCAAGACATTTATTTAAGTTCAGCCTTTTAAATCAACTGTGCTTTGAATTCTAGCTTTCACTAAATCAGAGAATAATACAGTATACCTTGTTTGGGTTTGTATTTCTATTATAAATCTGAGAAAACAAGCCTCACAAACATCAACCATGTATGCCACATGTGACGATAAATCAGAATCTGTCTTCATTCCTGGTTCTAATGTACATGATTAAATTGTAGTATAAGAAAAGGATCTGTTGACAACAGTTATTTAAAATTATGAACCATCTTTAAAGAAATTAGAGCCATTTGTTCAAATTTCTCAAATAAGACAGAACTAAGAAAAATGTTGCTTTGTAATGCTGATATATTGTCCCATAATAAATTAGGTCATAGGTGGAATGGGAATTATACTATTTTGTTTATTTCTAATGGAAGAGAATGATCTGAATTTGGGTTAGTCAATGTTAAGGGCTGAATCCTAAAGGGTCATTTTACAGATCTTCCAGTAATCCAAGACCAGTATTTCTTCCCTCTTGAAATGGCAAGCAAAAAAAAAGAGAACTCCAACACTGGTCATCTTGCTGTGCTCCAAGAGTTTATGTGGGGAAATAAGGGCTACAGAAAAATGATGAAGTGGAAATTTCTAGATTCCTTTACTCCTCACGTTCTCTCAGTATCCAGATTTTTCAGTAATGATCCAGTCTGAATTGAAGTCATTACCCCCTACTCTAAAATGGAATTCAAAATTCTAGTATATTATTAATCCTGGTTAACTTACTCTTATCTGTCAATATTGGGCCGACTAAGCAGGAAGATACTCTTACAATCATGAAGATAAGGAAAATGTCCCACAATGAATTTAGAGGCACATGACATAGTTTAGACAATTAGTCAAATGCCTTTTACAGTTTTCATTTAAATAAAGTAGAAAAATCCTATGACCATTCCATTTTTTAGATAAGGAAAAACTTAAAACAGGTTAACTAAACAGTTCATAAACACATGGCTAATAATTGGTAAAATAGGGCTTGAATATAGGCCTGACAATTTCCAAAATTTCAGCACTTAAAAACTACTACCCTGTGCCTTTCTCAGGAATACTGACAAGAATGTTGAACACTGCCTTAGTCCTCTCCAAAGTCTATCTGTCTTTTTCTCCTATAATGTGACATCGTATTTGCACAGATTGCTCTAAACCCTGTGGCTATTTACATCAGAGTCTAAGTATTTTATTTATTTTTGTTGTTGTTGTTGAAAGTACATTTATTTAAATGTTGAACTCTTCAGCATACAAAAGTAATTAATGTAAATCACTCTCCATATGGTCAGATACTGTGTTATTTTCTATTAAACATTACTAGTATGTATGCCTAGTGTCTGACAAAGGGTGGACAGCAAATAAATGAAAAAAAAATATATATATATATTTCCCCTGAAAGACTATATAAACAAATGATCATCATGACATGCATCCATCAGTTTGATGGTGGCTGAACTTGATAAAAATAAAAAAATTCAAAAAGTATACTTTGATATCTGTCTCTTGCTCTAAGTAATGTTTTTGAGCAACATGTTTTTATTTGAATATGCCATTCATTCTGTTTGTAGGGCTGAATAATTTCACCTTGTAAGATTATATCACAAAATATTAATTCATTCTCTTAATAAGGTACATTTGGGTTAGATCAGGTATTATGAATAAATATTTTTGTATATATATGCATGCATCTTTTTTCTAAATATCTGTCTTCATTTACCCTATGAGACTAATACCTGGGGAGCAGCTCTATTGGGTAGATATGTGATAAATACTCCTTCATTCTGAAAGAGATTTCTTGAGGTATAATTTACATGCCATAAATTCACTCATTTAAATACAAAATTCTTTGGTTTATGCGTATGTAAATGTGCAGAGTTGTGTCTCCCTCACAATCCCATTTTAGAACAATTCTATCACAGGAAAAAAATATTTCTCAATCCACACTTTTCTTTATCAGCTTCATCTGACACAGTCAGTCTCTCTTTCTCTTTAAAATGCTTCCATAATATAGATCCCAGTTCAATACATTCTACCATTTTTATTGTGGGAGCCAATGATTGGGTTAACAAATTGTAACAGATCCCAGCCACTTATCTCCTTAAAGATGTGCTTAGTAACTGCCTTGAGGTTTTAGCAATGACCCTGGCCCTCAGCTATAAACGCTGGGCTGGGCGTGCCTGCTGTTAGTCTTCTATCCCCAAAATAGCCTTGAGCTGGAATGGTAAACAACTTATAAAAAGCTGCAGACTCAGGTGAGAAGGCTGGTTAGCCAATGACAGGTAAGATCCCCTGAGGGGGGCAACCTAAGACAGGCACAGCTGCCTGAGTCCAAGTTGTTAAGCAGCTGATTCTCATACATTCTGCCCTGATAAGCTGAAAGGCTCAACACAAACATGATTCATCAAAAGGGTCTTCTGACCTTGAGCCAAACACCGACAATAAAGTAAGCCTTTGTACTCATTGTGATCCCACCCTATTCTTCCCTAAATTCCTGCATTCCTCCTTTGACTGTACTCAATAAATATGGGAGATTTGAGAGGCTCTTGGAGTTGGCTCCCGACTCCCTCTCCCTCTCTTGACTTTTCCACAGAGTCTCGAGTAATTCATTCTGTCTCGGTGGGACTTCTGCTGGCCAGAACCCACAACTGGTGACGGACGAACCCACATTTATAAAAAAACATTTATAATTGTTTTTTGTTGGTTTCTGTTTTTTTATGAACTGATTGGCCTTTCCTTCTCTGATGCCACTGACGGTTTCTACTTTTCTTCCAAACCCTTTAGCATTAGTTTGACTCAGGAATTAGATTTTTTTTTTCATAGTTTACATTAGGGTTTACTCTTGATGATGTATATGCTATTGGTTTTGACAAATGCATAATGACATGTAGCCACTATAGTATCATACAGAATAATTTCATTGCCCTAAAAATCCCTTGTGCTCCATCTATTTTTTTAAACACTTTTTTTTAATTGAGTTATAATCATTTTACAATGTTGTGTCAAATTCCAGTTTAGAGCACAACTTTTCAGTATTCATTCCTCCTTCCCTCCCTAACCCCAAACCCCTGGAAACCACAATCTTTTTTTTTTTCTGTAGCTGTGCCTTTTCCAGAATGTCACTTGGTTGGAATTGTATCGTTTGTAGCCTTTTTAGACTGGCTTCTTTCGTTTATTAATATGTCCTTTAAGTTTCTTCTATGTCTTTCATAGCTTGATAGATCTTTTTTTCTGCTGTGCATATCTTAATTTACATATATGTACTGTTCATTGTTTCTAAGAACGTTTAGAGATTTAGCTTTTTAAATTCACATAGTTATCAAAGGAATAAAGCCAACCACAAAATAAGAATTAACCCAAAAAGATACATATACACTGCTATTAACAGCAATATTATTTATAATTGCCAAGATATGGAAACAGCCTAAGTGCACATCAAAAGTTGACTAGATAATGGAGATGAAACTCACCCATAAAAAGGATGCTAGTTTGCCATTTGCAGCAGTGTGTGTATTTCCATTGAAATGTGACAGAGGGTATATATTCTGTGTTAATGGATGTGATTCAAACATATGGTTCATACACTGACTTCTCCAATATTGCCGAGGGTTAGGAATTTGAAAGATTTGTGAAATCACAAACTTTACATTGACACATTTCACTATATTTTAACTGTACACAGATATAAACACAAAAAGAAAGAGGTAAGAAAAATTACCATTAGAAAATAATGGAGAAAGTGACACTTTAGTTACAACCCTCTCCTCTTACATCCCCCCTCCTCCCCAGACACTGACCAGATAACCAACTAATCCAGGATGTCAATTGCTGGTTGGGTTCCAGGTGGAATGTTGGGGTGTCCCCTGGGGCTTGTTGTGGCTGGTGGACCCACAGTAACTGGTCAGAGCCCTGTGGTGGATCAGTGCCATGGAGGCACTTCTGTCCTCTGTGGAGCTTGGCTTTGGGCTGATCTTTAGGAAGCGGAGTGCAATCCTCGTTTTGCCACTGCCGAAAGGCCTGTTCCAGAGCCTCCTCTGTGAGACAGTGTGGAGTCTACCTGTTCTAAGCTTATTGGTGGTGTCTTATTTAGTTTCAGACTTATTCAGTCTGCTAGAAGTCAAGTTAATGGAAGACATGAAAAGCAACTGGCAAAAACACTGGCTGCACAGATCAAGGAGAAATGCCACCTCACCGACAAGCTTTTTGGCTAAAAAGGATTATGCCAAGATGGAGACAACTTTAAAGAATGCCAGGCTAGAAAAGGAGCCAGTAAATATACCCAGCCTCGCTGACACTTACAGAAAGTTGACAACGGTCAACCTGAGCTTGAGGAAGGAATTCAATTTTCTCCTCCAAGAACTGGAGAGAGAGAGAGATCCTTACAGTCTATACAAGAAGAGATGGCAGAGATGCTAAAAGTGCTCAAGTTCCTGGAAGAGGTCACGAGAATCAGCACATCACAAAGGGCTTTTACAAACCAGCCAGGGGACCATGCACCAAGCACCAAGTCCTGATGGCCCCTTTCCCAGGAGTGGGCCTTCATATTAGAGCTGTGCTGTTCTCTCCTCTCCACTCAGACCTCCCAAACTGCCAGGCTGCATTCACTCATTCACCCAGATCCCCACCTGAGCTGCACTGAGGCCAGTGGATGGAGGGCAGTCCCCTCCTTTGGACCAGAGTTCCTCCAACTTTACAAGTGAGCACAGCAGTGAACTCCTTTGTGGTCAACATCTCTCATCTAAAATATATTGGAATTCCCAGAACACACCATGAAGCATGGGATCTTTTTTTATATCCAGCAAATGTTTGGATTATCTCTTATTAGTTGTGAAAGAAATGTTGTAATTGAAACTGATCTTCTACTTAGTTTGAATCCCTATTAAGCCTCATTTCTCAAGACAGTCTGGGTAACTATTATATATCAATAATGTATATATATTTATTCTGTGTACAAATATTGCATTATAATTTTAAAATGTATGCAATTCATCAATATAAACTTTTAGAAGCCCATAGTATTTATTTCTAGAGTTTAATTCTGAAATCATAAGTTTAAGTAAAAGAGCCCTTTTTTACCTGAGTATGAATAGTTTAAAAAAATAGATTTTTTTAAAGATGAAGTTAACTGTACTCTTACAAGAAACTTTTATCATTTAACTTTTATATTCTGTTATAACAATATCCGTAATAAAAATAAATTTGATAAATTAAAAAACAAGAACAACAAGTGATCATCCAGGATAGAAAAAGAGAGAGAGAGAGATAGAGAGAGAGAGTGTGTGTGTGTGTGTGTGTGTGTGAGAGAGAGAGACAGAGAGAGAGAGAAGGTGGTACTTACCAAAAGTATAAATTTATTAGTCAAAACAGGCTATCTGAAGGTATTCTATTTGAGTAGAAACTTATTCAAACTTGAATCATGAACTTCTGTAGAAATAGCTCCTCATTATCAAATGGGTAGCAGGTGAAATAAACCAACAAAATTTTGTAATTATCTAATATTCCAGTAATTTTTGAAGCTCTAAACTTAGAAGTGTTGGAAAATCTTAAAGAAGCTTGAGAAATTACTATAAAAATCATTGAGGTGAGGGTGCTGTCCATGTGTTGCAGCCATTATGAAAAGGAAAATTTAAAGAGAGAAAAAATATGCTAAATATTAAGCTAGTAAATGATACAATTTTAGGAATAATAAGTATATTAAACCAATGTCAAACATTAAAAGCAAAAAATTAACTACAGTTAAAATGAATGAAAAATCACTTTGAAAATAAGATTTGAAATGAAGATAAAATTCCAAATCAGTAATATCAGATACTAGGTACAAAAAATTTAATCAGAAGAAACATTTTTATCTTAGTATAATTGTTTACCTATATACCTATTTTTATAATTAACATATTTAGAAATAAATACCTCCACTTAATGATCTTTCACTATTCAATCACTAATAATGTGTGGAATATTTTCTTTAATTTATTCAAATTATCTTTTTTCTATTTGTCTTAGTTCTTAGCTCTTTAGGGATAATGTTTATCCTTTTGAACATAACTGACTTAAAAATATTTTACCAAGATAGTTACGAAGTCAACATTTCTTTTATATTTTATTTTTTTAAATCAATATGTTTAACCATTTTCAAACTTGTTCCTTGGTCTCTTCTCACCATTTTTTTTTTTATTCTACTTTATATCCTATGTCTCTGGAAGTGTGGAAAACAAAGATAGAGATGATATTCTACTTTCTTAGACAATTCTACATTAAAACTTAAAATAAATTTTATTATTTTATCATTTTTATTGAAGTAATATTGGTTTATAACACTATATGTTTCATAATACATTTCTACATCTATACATCCTATAGTGTGCTCACCACCAAAATTTATTCCCTAAATTGATCTTACAGTTGATCCCATTCACTCATTTTGCCATCCTCCCTGCCCCTTTCCCTCTGGTAACCACGACTATATTCTTTGTACTTACAAGTTTGTTTTTGTTTAGTTTGCCCATTTACTTATTTTTTCCCATTGAAATCATACTGTATTTGTCTTTCTGTGCCTGACTCATTTTATTTAGCATAATGCTCTCAAGGTCTATCCATATTGTTGCAAATGGAAAGATTTCTTTTTATGGCTGAGTCGTATTCCATTATGTATAAACACCACAGTTTCTTTAACCATTCATCTGTCAATGGACACTTAGGTTGTTTCCATATCTTGGCTATTGTAAATAATGACTCAATGAACACAGGGGTGCATATATCTTTTCAAATTAGTATTTTCATATTCTTTGGATAAATATCCAGAAGCAGGATAGCTAGATCATATGGCAGTTCTATGAGCTTTTGCAGGACCTCCATAATGTTTCTATAGTTGCTGTACCAACTTATATTCCCACCAATATGAGGGTTCCCTTTTCTCCATATCCTTGCCAACATTTGTTATCTCTTGCCTTTTTGATAAAAGCCATTCTAAAAGGCAGGAGGTAACATCTCATTATGAGCTTGATTTGCATTTTCCAAATAATTAGTAATGTTGAACATCTTTTCATATGACTATTGGCTATCTGCATGTATTTGCTGGAAAAATGTCTATTCAGACCCTCTGCCCATGTTTTAATCAGGTGGCTCGTATTTTTTATCATTGAATAGTATGAGTTCATTATATATTTTGGATAATAACCTCTTATTGGATACATCATTTTCAAATGCATTCTCCCATTCAGTATGTGGTTTTTTGGTTGGTTGATGGTTTCACTTGCAGTGCAGAAGCTTCTGAGTTGATACAGTTCCATTTGCTAGTTTTGCTTTTGTCTTCATTGCCTGAGGAATCATATCTAGAAAGATACTGCTAAGACTGATGTCAAATTACATACTGCCTAAGTTTTCTTCTAGGAGTTTTATGGTTTCAGGTCTTAAATTCAAATCTTTAATTCATTTTGGGTTGATTTTTGTGTATAGTATAAGAGAGTGGTCTAGTTTCTTTTTTTTTTTTTTTTTTGGCATGTGGCTGTTCAGTTTACCTAACACCATCAATTGAAGGAGACTATCCTTTCTCCATTGTAAGTTCTTTGCTACTCTGTCAAATATCAGTTGTCCATATATGCATAGGTTTATTTTTAGGCTCTGTTCCATTGATCTGTGTATGCTTTTTCTGCCAGTACCATGCTGTCTTGATTACTATGCCTTTGTAATATAGTTAGAAATCAGAGAGTGTAATACTTTCAGCTTTGTTTTCCACCCTGGCCTCAGGACTGCCTGAGGTCTTTTGTGGTTCCATATAAATGTTAGCATTTTTTGTTCTACTTCTGTGAAAATGTCCTTGGGATTTTGAAAGAGATTGCACTGAATCTGTAGATTGCTTAGGTAATGTGGATACTTTAACAATGTTAATTCTAATCCATGAACATAAAATATCTTTCCATTTCCTGGTATCTTCTTAAATTTCTTTCAACAATGTTTTATAGTTTTTGGTATACATGTATTTAACTTCCTTGGTTAAATTTATTCCTAGGTATTTTTGTTGTTGTTACAACTAAAAATAGGAGGGGGGGAGGGTATAGCTCAGTGGCAGAGTATGTGCTTAACATGCACCAAGTCCTGGGTTCAGACCGCAGTACCTCCACTAAAAAAATTTTTTTTAAATAATGGATAGATAAATAAACAAACCTAATTACCTCTCTCCCACAATAAATAAATAAAAATGGGACAGTTTTCTTAATTTCTCCTACTGCTAGCTCATTTTTAGCATACAGAAATACAACAGATTTTTGTGTGTTGATTTTGTACCCTTCAATTTTATTGTATTCACTTATTTCAAATAATTTTTGGTGGAGTCTTTAGGATTTTATACATATAAAATCAGGGCAACCACAAATAGTGATGGTGCCAGGTACTGTAAGATTCAGTTCAAGGGCCAGGATTGCAGGCACCACCTCTACTGTTCTCTTGGATACAACTTCTCTATGTGTTATAGTCCATCTACCTTTAGGTATATAAATGTGTGGAATTCTCTGGTGCACTGGTGTGTTAGGCAGAGCACCTTTGTTACACTGTGGTTATCTTACTGGTTGTAGATTGAAGGGAAAAGACAAAGGCAGTTTTTTACTCCACCCTGTTGCTGACATCACTCTAAAATATTTTTTCTATTTATTAACTTATCCAATTTACATTTATGCGTTGCTAGGGTGGTTTCCTATTGTAGTTTTCATGCTTCATATATGTAAGCCATCCCTCAATTGTCCCATCCTTATCTGTAAAGTTCTTCCTATAAAATGTCTTTTCGTTTTCTGAAGGATTATTAGAATTTTCAAATGATAACTTCTATTTTCACTATTCAAAAATGTTAGTGCTTTCTTCCATTCGTATCTGTTTATATGTTATATACTATTTTAACGACTTGTATTTTCACGTAATCTGCTGTTTTTTGATGCCATATTTCATATATATATATAATTAGATAGTATACAGTGTTTATAAATACAAGAAATATTTATTAAGCACATAGTATGCTAAAACATCACTAAGCAACAATCTACAAATACACAATTTGCTCTAAAGGAAACAGGGAGACCTATATTATCAATAATTTCTAAGGACAAACGTGTATATGAAGCTGGCTAAAATTTTAGAATAGAATTTTAGGTTAGATGGAAGATAAATTATCTGAATCCTGAAATGAGTTACTGAAGAGGTAAGGATTCTTTATAAAGACTCTCTGAATGTATAACTTCTAGGTGAATAAGTCATTAGTTCAGATAACTTGCAGAATACTCATTAGTAAATGGGTAAAGATTATTCAGATAGGAATAAATACATATTCCTGGATTCATCTCACTGTCAACTATGTTCATGGTACAGTGCAAGGTTCTGATGTTGGTGCCACCAAAAACAATGATTACATTACTTCAGACAAAAGAATAAGCCATAAACACATGGCCCTCAGTATTATCAATCCATACTGAAGACAGAATAGTACAGAATTGACTGAAATTGCAGAACATAGATTTAAGAAGAATATGTCCCAATCTTTAAAGTTGATAAAGTTATGAAACTTCAATAGTTTAAAGCCTTGAAATACAAAATGTATCTTAGTTGGATACATTTTTAGCACAGTTTCAAGCAAAATGGACACTAAAATATTTCTAAATTGACAGTAAATTTTATAGCAGAAACACTCAGAAATTATGAGTGATTTTGATACTTTTCTAATATATTACAAAATATGTCTTTTTTCCTTCTAAATGTAACACACAGGAAAAGAGCAGTAGGTGTGAATTTATACATGATATGCTTATAGTTTGAAACAATTAATATGGCCCTTTAACTTAAATAAATGGCTTGAGTAAATCTATAGCACTATCCTAAAATCACTAGGGCAACATTCTGCTTCAGTGGTTTAAATGTACCCTGGCGGTTTAAAATATAATTGCACTTCTCTGGATGCCTAATTGACTACAAGGAACTGACTTAGGTACTTTGGACACAATTTCATTACTATAATTATCATTCAGTGAGATGTTCCAAAGTTTTAAAACAAACTGTTCATGTGAAATTTTGTTTCCAGGGAAAAAGAAAAAAATGCTATCTAAAATAAGCTTGTTTGTTTAAATAAAATCCCAACTTTACAATATATTAAGTGGAAAATTTGGGGTGAATTTTAGTAAAATAATCTTTATTGATAAGGCTTATTTAGTGAAATGTAATTCTCACCATCAAATAACAATAGGGATTATTTGGAAAAATTGAAATAATTAATAACAACAACAATAATGATGATGCTAATTATAATAAAAATAATAATAATAAAGTAGGACAAGCTGAGGTCTTCTGGGTATAACTCCATACTCCCATGAGGTTGGCATTCATATCATGTTCATTTTAGAAATAAGAATAAAGCATAGAAAATTAAAGGAAGTTATTCAAGGTCAGAAAGCTGTAAAGCAGTGGAGCTGGGATTTAAAAAGCAGCTGTTTGGTTCTAGTGGTTTTAACCATCACACTATTAACAAAATCAAGCAGTTAGGATTTTAACAAATAAACCTGGACAGGATACAATTCAACCCATAACATATGCCCTGTACTGCCTTTTCAGTTCTCCTGCAAAAGACAAATGCTGCTAATATTATTGGTGAGACTCAGAGTCATTTATTATATCATTCCTCAACCATGGGCAAGGTAAATGACAGAAAGTTCCACCAGTCTTCATCCACTCCCTATCTGTTTCCATGTGGTAAACACACTGAGTCCTTAGGACTGGGTCAGCCATCATCTTTGTGTGCCTAATTAGAAAAGTCAGCTGACATTCTTCTCCAAAACAGCAATTTTAAATTGTAGAAATACAAATTAAGAATCATGTTAGACATTTAGAACTAAGCTTCCTGTGTCAGAAAGTTCCCTATTACACCTGAAAACATCTAGGTCTTTCCTAATTGCTAAAAAACAATAATAAAGTTTACTTTCTATTTGAAATTGTTGATCTTGTTACTGATGGCATTGTGGCTGGCAAATTTAGAGGTGAACAAGTGTGAACTGAAAAATTCTAGCAGAAAAACCAGCCCTAACCTTGACAGGTATGATGTGGGTTTACTATTAACACTACTTTACAGATAAGGAAACAATATGGTCTCAAGAAAACAAAAGAACAAATAAACAAATAAAAGGAAGAGAAAATGAAAGATTTTTCGGACATATATTAATGCCCTTCCTGCCTGCCAAAAGGACCAAATAAAATAAATTGTATTAAGCTCCCTAATTTACTTCACAGTAGGCTTTAATTTTGTACATCAGAACAGGCTATTTTAAACTTGGCATATATTCACAATGACACCTAGTAGTTTAGAGTACAAATGTATGCTTAATTAATTCTAGGGAAGTCCTCTTAATTAACAGTGAAGGAAAGAGTAGAGCATTGCAAACCCCTAGGTCCCAGTGTCAGCAAGCTTGGAACATTCAGTTCTGGCGCTAGCCCTGTCTGGTTGGTTTTCTATTAGTAATATGAGATTTGAACTAAAAATATCTAACTTACTTTAAATTCCATGAACATAAAACAGTATTTCTATTGAGAGCTAATTTAAAGTAAAGTAAACATTGTATTTGTTTTTCTTGAATCAGTTACAATTCTATTTGATTTCAGGGGACAAAAATCTGAATTATGGTGGCCCTGATGAATAGAAATATATTTTTTTCTTATTTAGTATGATGTCCAGAGGTATATAGTACTGGGCTGATATAATTGCGTAAAGTGTCATAGAGTATTGCACTCACTAAAGCCCCCTACTCTCTGGTACTCCTGCCATTCCTGAGCACACTGAAGATGGGACTACCTTCTTGCCCTCTTGCCGCTAGGTAAGGTCATGTGACTAGTTCAGGGCAACAGGCTAAGAGCAGAAGTCTTGTGTCACTTTCAAACTAAGGTAGCAAACAGTCCCTTCATGACACTCTTGATCTCTTCCTTCCCTGACTTAGAAGACTTGCCCTGTAATCGTACTTATAGGATAGTAGCTAGCAGACTAGAGCCCCTAGCCATTGTTTAAAGGGCAGTTGCCCTAGAAAGGACCTGATACTACAACTGACTTTCCTTGAGTCAGAAATAAGCCTTTGTTTATTAAGCCACTGAGGTGTCAGGGTTAATCTGTTTCATTCCATAGCCTAGACTCTGACGGATACTTGATGATGGCGTTCATTTTCATGCTCGCAGTAAGACAACTACCACTCTTTTAGCCATCATTACCACATTTCAGGCAAGAAGGTAGGGGAGGACATGAAGGGGAAATTTTCAAAGGAGATCACAGCCAAGTATGCTTTTTCAAATTACTCTCACAAAAGGCAAACTCAGTGACTTGAACATAAATTCCACTTGCCATTCTTTAACATGGTCATTATAGTCAACCCAGGAGTATTAGAAGATGAATATACTTAACTGAATAATACTCTGCCATCCCCCAAACTAGTAAGAAAAAAAGAGAAAATTGGCATAAAGTAGTCAGCCAGTAGCGTGTGCCACAATCTTAATGAAATACTTCTAGAAAACAGAAGTTTCAAATTTTTGTGGGACCTTCTAATTTCAAATTATTCTGAGCACTTCTTTCTTGATCTCTTTCAACTTTCACCCCTCTTGGCTACTATCCTCCCTGAAAAGTCCCCTCTCCTTGCTTCTTTAAAAGCTTTCTGCATCCTTCTCCTTCCTTTCTTACAACTTTCTCTTGGTTTGCTAATTTCTCTTTCTGCTATATTCTAAGGTTGCTCCTTTTTCTGTTTTTATTATTCCATTCATTTCTTTGAGCTCATCTCTTCTGAGAGCATAATCCATGATTCCCTAAAATTATTCTTGCTCAAATTCTAAATCTCTTCTACTTACAATGTGCTCTCTTATCCTTTGGAAAGTCAATATTTAAACAGTTAAATGTTTTTCTTTCCATCAATCTCCTTCTTTTCCTATATTCCTCATTTCATTTAGAATCAGAAACATTTAAGTCATACTCAATTCCTCCATCTCTTTTACCCCATCTTACTTCCAACTGATTTGCAAATATCAAAGACTTTCCACTTAGTTAAATCATTCTTATCTCAACCTGAGTATAACTTGATTGGTTCATGTTTTTTTCATCACTAACAGGGGCCAATTCTCAAAGCTTATGAACTGGCACCCTTGTTTACATTCTCTCCATCCTCACTCAATAGCCATATGATCATTCCAATTGTAAGTCTGGTTATGTAATTTACCTGTTTAAAATCACTGTGTTCCCATCCCCTCAATTAACCTTCAGAATAAAAGCCAAATGTATTAGTGAGATATACCAAGATCTTCATAATCAGGTAATCTCCCTGGAATTTTCACTTTTCATGGACCAAAGAACACACTATCATTTATCCATATAAGATTTCTTGGGGCTTTTGAGACACAACATATTATTTAATCTCTTCATTGACTTCCTTCTTTCCAGACTTTTCAAAGATTTTTAAAATCACAGACAGCCTTGTAATAGAGTTAAGTGTCTTCCTCTGGAGTAAAAGGTTTCCTCACAGCCTTTAAAAATAGAGATAGGGTCTTACTCCAGGGGAATGGACAGGCAATTCTTACTGTTCAGTATAAAAGATTCATGTTTCCTTAACTCAAGGTTTCTCTCTTATAATGGGGCCTACCACAAATGCAACTATCACGTGGTCTTTTTCATGTCATCTTACTGGAAATGAGGTAAGAGAAACTGACACAAACCTGAAGTTCACCCTGTTGTGCCACAATTAATAATTCTTTGGATCTGACCTAGATGTCCTGTGTTTTCTCCTGTATATTTGAAAATGTGTCAGGCTAACCTGTTTGTTGACAAGTAGAATACAATTTCTGACACTTCACAGTTCTTAACAGTTTCCTCCCTAGGGAATGTTACCTAATTTTGGTTACAATGGCACATTGTCTTGACATCCTAATTAATTGTAAGCCTTCCTTTAAGACTTTGCTGAAATGTAGTCCCTACATGAAGTTTCCTTTAAATCCCTGAGCCAATTTCCTCCTCCTATATTGCTCCAGATATGCTTTATACATATCTGTAAGAATCTCTCACAGCTTATTTATAGATTGTGATCTTACCAGATTATGATCTTCTTGCTAAATTTTATGCCTATTTTTGATTGTATAATCAGTACACTGCCTGGTATGTAGTAAACACTAAATGACTCTCCCTTTAAAAAAATTAATGTATTGGTATATTATCTTACATGTGCTACCTCTAAAATGTGACTTAAAGCACAGACATACACATACACACATAGAATACCTTGGCTTTTATTGGACTATCATCACCAATCTCTTTTTCCCACATGAATTAACACTTTAATCTCCAGGTTTCTTTGAAATTATAATGCATTATTAATTCCATCTTCTTAAGCAAGTTGCCTGTAATTATAATTGTCTTTCTAAAAAAGAAAGTGCAACAGCTGCACCTACTTTGAAAATGGATCCTTGGAGAATGTAATTAAGTTATTTCAATGTGGAAACTGAATATTATCAAGAGCTATGGGATGTATAACCTCAAACCTTTCTACCAGGTTTTTAATACTATGTCATTTGCAGAAACCTAGATAACTAGAAAATTAGAATGCAAAATGTTTGCCTGCTCCAATCAGAGGCTTAGTAAATGGAATTATGTAACATATAATCCTATACACTATAGTTAGTTAAAACATTTGGTAGACCATAGCACTGAGGAGGCTAAGGCCATGTCTTTACTACTTTTGTAGACATTCCCTTTAGCTTTATTTACTTTGTTTTATGGCCATGCAGTTCCCTTATAACCCACAAAAATAGTGTACAACTGTTTCTTAAGTCACAAAGTTAATTTGAAAAGAAAGCCATTATAAATTTCTAACCTCTCCAAAAGTTTATTCCAAGGGCATGAACAGTTTTTTATAAGATTATGCCTTCATATAAATGCTTTTATAATGGCAATTAATTTAGGGGAAATGAAAATTAAATATTGTTTAACATTGTGTTTAAACAGTTCAAATACTAAGTTAAAATATGTTTTCAAAAATTTACTTCATCTTATTTCTTATAATTTTGCTTTTGATAATGGTGTATATTTTTATGGATGAAGTGATTAATGAATGGCTAAATGACAATGAATAGCTAGGGAATGGTACTATAGCAAGTACTATCTTTAAGCAAAATTCAGGCTAGATGAAGATGAAAATGTCATTTATTGTTAATAATCCTTGGGCAATGTTGATGAGACTGAATGAAATGAGAAGCTTTACATTAAAAAGTTACTTTAATAATCATATAAAATAATCACTATTGACTTCATGAATCCCTTATTGCCAATAGTCAGATTGCTTACCTCTGTATAAGTCTTTTCAAAGAAAAGATCTTACCACCTACAAGCAATCATTCATTTTGGGAGGAAAGAATTAGTCATTTTAAAGGTCTATTTATAGTCAAATTATCTCCCTTTATAATTTATAGCTTATATACCTTAGTTTTTCCATTTATCCAAATAGGTTAAGTATAATCTCTCCTGCACTATCAATATTTTAAACATCTGAAATGATTTCATAAGACCATTTGAAGTGTTAAATATTTCATGCTTAAGATTACAATGGAATAGCTTCAAAACATACAGTCAGTAGTATCAGACCTAATAGGGCCTTGACTAATTTATCCTCATCAACAGAGAGGCACAAGATTGAATATAACAATCATGAAATATTTTTACAGTATTCAGAGTAACTCATCTCAGTCTATTCAAGTGCCATTCAACATTATTAAGACTGTTAAGACTGGTATATGCCAATATTGATCCTCATGTGAAAACAAACAATAGGTTAAAAAATATTTTGCAGAGCATGTCAATGTTTAAAATGGCAATGTACCTAAAAAAGATAAATGCAATGTACCAGTGATCCCTTGCAAAGGTCACCATTTTCTATTCATAACATAAAAGCTGAATACTTTGTAAATTCTACTATTTAATCAAAGATGGTCTGACATGGGAAGATAGTAGATACAAAAAACTGAATCAAGCAATCACAATTTCTCTACAACACAAAGTCTCTACAACTACTGTGATCTCATTGAACATTTTCAATAGAAACCACCTTTGCAACTTGAAGATGTTTAAGGAAAACAAACACACACAAAAACATGTTATCTTATAAAGTATAAACTCATGTAACACATTCTTTATATATGGTAATAAGAATATGGGAATAAAAGCTTATTCAACTAGATCTAGCTTAAATTTATAGATGCTAGATATATAGCAAGTTACCTGTAGATACCTAAATTAAGAACTCTCATGGTCAAAATTAATCTTTTGAAGCTGATGCCTAGTCATCAAAGTTGTCTATAATATATCCTTTGCTGCCACTGTCAAAAGCAAGTTTGTGAACTGATTATAATGTTGGTCTAATCCTTTGTAATTTATAGTCTGAATTGACTTTAATAATAAATTAAAGCTAGAAGACAATGTTATAATGTGATACCTAGAAGACCAACATAAATACTTCTTTAGTTGGAGGCAGTTTTACAATCATAAAACATAAACTTTTTGATTAAATCTTCTAAAGCATAAGAAAAATTTGAAAAATGTAAAACCCAGAGAGTAAATCTTATCCCTGAGCTTACCTGACAATTTAGTGGTAGAGATAGCACATGCTGTATAAAGCTTTTTATTTAAAAAAATATAAATGGTCTTTCTTAACATAACATTTATAAATAAAATTTGAGCAAACTTTATCTCATTAAAGCATATCCTCAGTCACAAGGATATGCAGTGGATTTAAAATGAAAGAATGGTAATAGAACTATAAACTATGGTTATAATAATGTGGCCAATGTTTTACTATATGGAAAAGTCTAGAGAGACATTAATGGCAAAACGATGTAAGAGAGCAGGGTCGGAAAAACTAGTTAGAAAATGCCTCCAATGCACAACAAAGGCTAAAGGTAAAGAGAGGCTAGTGTAATATCACTGGAATACAAAGAAAGGAGGTGACAGGAAAGAAATGGCAAGGAATATGTCAACTGATGACAACTACTTGGGGCGGACAATAACAGAATTTAGAAATTACTAATATCTGAGGCTGAATTTGAGAATTACAGCATTTTTGACATGGGAGAGACCAGTGAGAATGCATATCTCCAGACAAAGTCTTTGGCTTATGAGATGCCTAATTAAAGTTTCTAGAGTGAAATGAGCAAGCAAAATCTGCAACAAAAATAAGGAAGGGAAGTATGAAGTTAGGAAAGGACATTCCTTCACTCATCAAAAATAACTGAATGAATTAAAAGCTCTTTATTCACTTGGATACAGCCTGGGAAGCAGACCACCCTGGCAAGAAACCACATTCAATGCAGAAGTAGGATACCGCTTACAGTCACACAAGCTGAACACTGTATAACACTCAGAGGTGCCATTTACATAGACTATGATATAACTGGAGTCTCCTAGAGTTTACATTGTATCATCTGCAAAGCTTTACTCTTCGACTAGGGAGTATGGCATACACTCTTTTTTCCCATGATACAACACAGATCCTCTTAAGACAAATGACATAAAATAGAAAGATTAGGTAATCTTTCATGGTACCAGCTCTTGCGAACAACCATTGCCTGGTATATACCTTCCACTGTGTAAATAAATTTAGTAAGTTAAATGTGAAATATGCTCTTTGCCCTAATATATTCTTAAAGTTTAAAAAATGTTAAGCTAATCATATGAAAGTTTAGCCCACCTTTCATTAAAATGTATGAACATAAAACTTATATTGCATCATAACTTTTTAGCCTTATCTTAGTCATTTTGCTTTTGTATAAATTTGAGGGTTTTATAGCTTCATTTGTGGTTAATTTTTGAATGCCCATGTTAGCTTTAATGAAAGTGGAAATCTTCATTATAAGGTAAATATTTTATTTTGTTCCTCTTAGAGTAAAATTAATTTGAAAATATTGTTAGCTAAAAGTAACACATCATTTTCTTACTCTATTTGAAGGCTATGGGATGGACAGAATCCCCCTAAGAATCCCATCTATATGTAAATGATACAGAGAGGAAGTGCTCACAGAATCCCTTCAGAACCAGACCACAACATGTAGGAAACCAAGCCAGGGCTCCTGAAGCAAAGGACAAAAGGAAGATTGGAGTTCTAGCTAATTTGTACCTGTTGCTCTCTGAAACACCAAAGATTATGGAAGCAAAGTGTATGAGAATATCTTTTGTCTCATAAGCAATATATATTTTAGATTAATGGAAATGCTGCTTTGGGCAAGAGTTTATTAGCAACCCTGATGCAAGAGAAAAAGTATAACTGAATGTAATTTTTGTCATTTTATCTTTTAAAAAATATTTATTATCCTAAAGTATTCTTCAAAATCAAATACTAAAATTAAACAAATGATTGAGATGGTAAAAATGGGAATTCTCAAAATGATTATCATTATTCAATACACATTAGACAAAATATTTTAGCAAGTGTATTCTTAATAAATTCTAAGATTAGCAAACTTTAAATTCTTGTATTAATATAAACCCTACAATTATATTTTTAGCACAGGTAAACTTATTCCCAGTGAACTTGCTGGCACTAGTGAGATAATGACCAGAATAATTATCCTTAATATTAAACTTTTTTTTTCTCCCATTCAACTTGGTTTCATTTTTCTTTTCTTAAGTAGGGGAGATATATGTATGTACTGCCAAAATTCAAATTCATACAAAGATTGTATTTGAAGTAACACAATATGTTTAAAGGATTTGGTATACTGGCCAGAGAAAAATGAAAATTCTTTGAGTGTTAGAATTGGAACACCGATCTTTTGTGCAAACTTAGATGAAGGCAAATAATATAGATACAATAGAGCTAAAGAGTGGCACAGTCAAAGGACATATTCCAAATCTTTGCTGAAGTAAAAAGTAAGTAGTACTTTCCCATTCAATATTATTTTTTGGAATTCTTTGAGGTGTCACTGTAACCAGTGCTTCAGTTTTCTGTTACAGTATTCTGACTTCTTGATAACTTGCAATAAGACATTCTTGTTTAAGTGCACTGTTGGAATGAAACCTGGAGCGGCTATCTTCCAAACCATATAGATAAGACTTTGAAGTGTTTTAAATTTATAATAAACTGTGCTGTTATTTTTAAATATTTTCCTTTCTCTACATTCTATCACTCTCAGGTAAAGATTCTCTATTTCTAAGCTTGCATGGCATCTTCTTCCTCAACCTTATTCTTTGGAATTGTCACTCAACTCTCTTCTGTGGGCAAGAGCAAGGTATTGTTTGGTTCTTTTTCTTTAGCTCTCAGCATGGTCTCTGGCACATATACTGAGTGATGTTTGCCAAATAGATGAACCTCAGCACTTCTTAAGTGAAACGAAACACTTTGTCACCAATTCAAGTGCACACAGGAAAAAGTCTAATAAACTAAATGGTTAATGATACAGTGCTTAGTTAAATTATACTATACCTGCCTTCCTTAATGGAGTGATGTTCAACAGTTCTAAAGCTTTTTATTATTTGAAAATTACATTAAAATAAACTATATCTGGAATGGATAGGGCTATTCAAAGTTGTGAATATCATAATTATTTCAATTCACAAATATTTATTATGCATCTACCATGTCATGGCTATTTTGCTAACCAATGTATATCTATTCCCCAGCACAATGTCTTATGTCCTGTTGAATGAATAAAGACAAGATTTTCTTTTTAGCATATAGTATTTATCAAAGTTTCTGCTAGACTAATTTTCCTAGGCAAGTGAAGATCTGTGTATGTGTATGAAGAATTAAAGAACATTCCAACCTCAATCAAGAAGACCTGTGAAAAATTTTAATGAGACAGGCCTGAAATAAGAAAGGAAGGAGGCAAATTTTAATCTAGTAGTTTATAACTTGTTCAGTTTATATAGCACAGGGATGGAAAGCCAGAAAAACCAGATGTCAACCCAATGCAGACCACTAGCCAACAGACATAGTAATTCTACCCCTGTAGCAAGTATGTCATTCTGGAAATGACCAAATTTGGCTACTGTATCTTAGGGATGCTACCACTAATAGCTACCTTTTCCTGATCTAATTCTGTGCTCACTAAGCAAGCTTCTAATTAGAATATGAGTTGCCATTAATATCTACTTTCAGGGAGAGAATATAGTCCTATGGTTATACAAGTTTCATGATACACAAAATAACCAAGTATAACTTATTTAATCATTCATTTGATAAGCATAGAGCATACATATCAGATGCTCTGTGCAAGGTCCTAAGATTATTAAATTGAATAAAGATGCTATGTTCTTTCATGGAGATTATGGTATACAAGGAACACAGGAATTTAACAAATAATTGAAAAGTCTGATGAGTGTTGAAAGAGTAGACAGTGATGTGGAAGTGTAGTTGAAAATTTTTGTCTACTTTAGATAGAAAATACATAACAGAGGAATTGGCTTTTAATTTGTGACTAGAATAAGGAATAGGCATTTGGTAAAAATGAAGAGGGAGGGGTAGAACATTTCAGGAAGATGAAATAAACAGTATATGCAAAAGTCTTAATTAAGTCATATTATTATAAACTAAAGGAATGGCATTATGACTGGAGCATGGGAGCAAAGAGGAGAAAGTGATGATACCTAAATTAGCATTCTATCTTGTGTGAGTTTGGTTAATGTCACTCTGCTTTAACAAGACAGAGTCCGTTTTGTTGATTATCAAAATCCATTTTTTCATTCTGAAAAGGTTCTTGGAAGCTAAACAACATTCAGTGATTCTTAATAATATCCCATCCTGTCATGCTCCTTCAATCAACCCCTACAGAAACAGAGAATGATTTCAAAAAGTAAAATCCATGAAGTTTTAAAATTTACCATCCTAAATGGCTGATAAATTAGACTTGTGGAAGAAAGAAGTAGTAAAAAGATAATAATTTTATTAAAAATAGATATGACAAAGACAAATTAAATCTAAAAACATTATTAGAAGCATGTGTGCCTCTATGTGTATTTCTAATATATTATATTAATATTAAGAAAATATATCCTGAATATTTATAATTTATCTAGGGCTTTAGCAAAATATTTCTACTTAATATAATGATTTTACTTACACTTATTAAGAATACAGGCAACTGAAAAAGACTTGAAAAAACAGATGTTTGTTTTTAAAAGATGACATTTATCTAGTCTTTCTTTGAGTGACAGTCTATTTTACTTCTTTAGAAAATTGGAAGTATGACTTAAATTTTCTTTGATCACTGAATTCCCAGTTTGAATCAGTATCCTTTTGAGGATTTTTATAAACTCTAATTTAATTGAAAATACTGCTTAAAAAAACAAAATAAATTATAAAAATCCATTTCTAACCACAGATCCTTTATAATTTAATACACATGGCCTTGTGTATTTCTTTATTTTTTCCCACCCCTCAGAAACCTATGGTTTAAACATACTATTCCCTGAAAAACTGCACAACACATTCTGCACCATAAGGCAGGGATTCAGAGGGAGAAAAATATTTTTCCTTTTTTGAAAAACTTACAAACCAGTTAGAAGATAGACAGGTTTGTAACTTTCCTTGATACTCCATAATTGCACACATTGAGATCACATGTCAGGTGGAGGTGAGTTTTTCCATGGTTCCAGGCTGATCCCAATAGATTTCAATTGCTGATAATTTCCCACAAAACTGGGATTAGGGATTAAATTTCCACCCAGCTGAACATGTATCTTAATACTGAACACTGAGAATATCTTTTCCTTGATAACTCCCTGAGGGGATTTCTTGGTGTCTTATTGACTTTTTATGCTATTTCCACTCTCCCATCTCAATACATAAATTTCACTCAACATGAACTTTGCTTCTTTCTCTGTTCTTATATTGTTTCATTTGGGCTCACAGTATTCCTGGAACAATTAAGTAATCTTTTTTCTTACTCCCAGCCAATCACTGTTATACCAAAGGGATTTAGGAAATTATTAACCAATCACTTCAGCCTAAACAAAGACATTTTTTCCTAGAGAAAAATTCCAAAGTAAGCTCTTATTTTTCATTTACCGAAAAGGATTTTGGACTGAAAATGAATTATATACTCCAGATCATAAAGCTAATGATATATTGAATATCTACATTTTATCTTCTAGAAAACAAAACAAATATATACTTATTTTGTTGAATACATGGATGACACAACCCTAAACATATTTTACTGCATGAGAGATAATAAATGTAAATTAATTTTAAATATCCATTAATTTCAAACATAGAAGCTGAATATTATTAAAATTATCTGGTTTATGTGGTACAATGCAAATACATCTAAAGTCTCCAAGCCTTCCTTTATTATACCCTTGTAATTTGATTTTGTACCTTCTCCTGAGTCTCCCATCTGCTTTCTCTTGAATTGAAAAATTCATATTGGTTTACAGGATACATTAATTTTCTCTACTGTTCCATGCTTAGCCCAGGAAACAAAACAAAACAATAAAATAAGAAAATGGCTAACTTTTCTAATCATTATGACTATTAAACGTATTTAAAGTATGTGGGTTAAAGATATGTTGAACAGAAAATGAGTTTTCAGCAAAAAGATCAGTCACTGAAGCAACAAGAGGCATTGCAGACACGTATGATTTTAAACAAAGTCTACTAAAATAGAAGTCAGTTCAAAATAGGTTTTAGGTTTAACTTTTATGCTGTAGTTTGTATGTAAATAATTCTATATGAATTGACTATTATTTTGGAATCTATGATATAAAAAGCACTTTGGATAAAAAATTTGCCTGTAAGAGCTTTTTGGAGGAACACAACATCATTTTCCATACATGGGGATTAATCAAGTTAGGCATAGACTAGGTTTATGAAAATTATTATATTAAAAAAGGAAGAGAGTTACAGAAGTTGAGTTATGAAAGTAATGATAAATCAGAAATTATAGTTCCACTTTGTTTAACTAGAGTAAAATCATTCAGAAAAATGTCCTGTTAAAATGGGCAAATGTGACCTATTTCAAAGTTCATAAAAAACTCAGTCTATTTGTGTGTTAGAAACATGTATACCAGTATATAATAATTTATATATCATTAAAATCTTTATTATACCTATAATAATCTTTATTATTTTATTAATCTATATTAATTATACAGATTTTTATATTTTCAACTAGCATTTACTTTTTTAATGACAGCTCTCAGGAATAAATGGTTTATACTAATTTATAGATTAAACATATGGATTAAACTAGTGTGCTTAGAAGAAGCAAACTGTTGCAAGTCATTTCCTTCCCTCTCCAGGACATGCTCTACCAATACCTTCAATCTCCTCCATTGTACTAATAATGCATGACCCAGCAATGCCAGTGCCTGCCTTATTATACTTACATTTAAGCTGCTAAGTAGTGTTATAGAAATAGGCAAAGCTCATAATTTGTTGCCACTACAGATTCATGTTTTAAAACTCCAACCAGATTCAAAACATTGTGCAGCAATCCTTCAATTTCCCTAGTTGCTTGTTTTCTCATTCTCCACAGAAGCTATTCCAAATAATTCACTCTCCTTAAATATCCTAACCTATCACCTCCCCTCACTTTCAGCAGATGACTTTAACTCCTTTGTCATGGAGAAAATAGAAATCAGTAGAAAGACTGTATCTCAATTTCTGGTCACTCCATTCATATACTTATATACAGATACATTTCCTTCACACTTTCCTCCTGTTAAAATGGAGCAATGTCTCCCGGCTAAGGCTAAGTCACAGGTTAATAAACTGAAGAAAAATGAATAAAATGAACTAGGCAAGAACTAGAATTTCTGATAAATTTTAATAAAAGGTAAAGACAGTGAGCAAGAAGAACAGTAAAGTTTAGAGTTTCAGAGTTGTAGCTCTCAGCAACACTTACAGGAATACTTTATTAGAAAGAAGATGAGGACAGCAAGGAATTATAAAAAGTGCATGATGGGACTTCTTCATGGACAATAGTGACAAACAATTGGTGTTTGATTTCCATGGATTAAATAAGATCATAAAAGTAGTCATATATTTCATATATAGAGCTATGGTTTAATTTGAGAGATGTGTACAGTTTTAGAGTCTTTATGAATGATCACACAAGATAAAAAAGTAGAATCAGATCTGACACCTTATTCCCTTTGAAACTGAAACATATTTTTGATGAGTGCATTTCATAATTAGAATATTTTATATAGGTAAATGAGTTTCTTAAATTTAAAAGCAGAAGTAGTATTCATCTGCTTCTGCACTTGCACTAAAAATGCAATTTATTTAATAAAGGTATAATAATGAATTTAAGGTCTGGTTATTAGTCATAAAAACAGCACTAATGTATTTTTCTTTTCCATGCTAATAATTAGGATAACTTCAAATTTGTCATAAACAGCTATATATATAATATATATATACACATGACATTTATATTTTTATTATATATGTAATTGGTTTTATATCAAAGATGTAAGACATATCTAACAACTAATTTTTTGTTCCTTAATAAGTCAGAGTAGAAATCTTTTGCATTTAAATGGAAGTGGTATGGTTAGAAACATTTGAAAACCCTTCTCTCAGTGGTCATCTGGTATTTGCATTAATTCTGGTTTCATCTATTATGTAATTTTTTAATGGATGACCAAGATCTGCATACATTGATAGCTCTTCTTGCTACACCACCCAACAAGTTTTCCTTAAGGCAGAAAAAAATATATTTAAAGGTATGAAAATGGTAGATTAACCATAGTAGGCATTCTTAGATATCTAGAAGAATGGCTCTTTAAAGCAATCTTATATTTAAGTACCAACCCAAACTATAATAGCAACTTCAGGCTATATTATAAAACATTAATCCATACAGTACTATTTATATGTCAAAGTTTCAGGTTTTAAAATGGTTTACTGACATAAAGTATATTTTTGTAAGAAAGCCTTGTTTGTATGCAAAATAACAAGAAGTAGTTTTATCAAAAAGTATACTGCAACAAGTATTAGGAGATCTGAATTCTCATCTTGAATTTTCAATATACACAATGAGCCTCAGGATTCATTCCTCTCAAAGGGGGAAAACTGAGCAGCTAGATCCTTAAAATCCCTTCTGGTTCAATCATTTTATGAGTACACTATTTAATTTATCTAAAGAGAGGCAACCATGATAAAAAAAATGGATAAGGAAAATGTAGCATATGCATGTAAAGAAATATTATTCAGCCCTAGACAAAAAGGAAATCCTGCCATATTAGACAACATGGATGAAACTTAAAGGACATCATGCTGAGTGAAATAAGCCAGTCACAGAAGGACAAATACTGAATGATCCCAGTTATATGAGGTATCTAAAATAGTAAAACTCATAGAAGCAGATAGTATAATGGTATTTGCCAGTGGATTGGGGGAGGGAAAATAGGGAAGTGCTATTCACTGGTTTAAAGTTTCAGTTCTGAAAGATGGTTAAGTTCTAGAGAGTTGCTGTACAACACTGTGCCTGTAGTTAACAACATTTTATTGTTCATTTAAAATTTTGCTAAGAAGGTTGATCTCATGTTAAATGTTCTTATTACAATAATAGAAACATTAATTCAAAATTATAGAATCGTAACAAATATTTAATCAAACTACTTTACCACTATAGGTAAGTAGTAATGGAAAACCACAGCTTCATTGCATGTTTTAGTATAATAATTGTCAGAAATAAGGTAGTAGTAAACTGGAGCACCTGTTTGATAGGATTAGTGTTTATGATACTTACTTTGGCAGAATGAAGATTATGGCCTGTTGCCATCTAAACAAGACAACTGTTGATTCACTAGCACTACGTTTGTACTATCCATTACAAGAATTTGTAACATACACATATGTGTATATATAACAAAAATAGCTTAATTAACTTGACATATCATGTTAATTTGATCTTCAGCTTTTTGAGTAGTAAGTAATATTTCAGCTCTCATGGGATGGCTTATAGGACAATTGCATGACAGAGTTACAATACTGATAAAACCAAACTTATTGCTTTAATTGCTATCGCGATGCACTGGAATCATATAGTTTACAGATTTACTGACTTCATGCCTATAGAATGTAAGTCAATACATTTGTGTGGGAGCTTGGAAATCTACACTTTAACAAATGCTACAAGTAACTCTGATGTACATATTATAAAAACACCATTTGAGAAATACTGCTAAATTTGGAACTAGTATATATATTATATATAATATATATACACGTATTTCATATATATGAAAGAGATACCATATATACACATATATCTGTATATATGTGTACACCTGTATTATGTTTATATCTTTTCTGTCATCCAGTATAAAAAATTACAATTATTATAGAATTCTTTGTTACTGTCAGTGAATATTCAATCACTCATTCCTCTTTGTTCTCCTCTGATAACAAGCCTTTGCTCTTTTATTTCTACATACAGAGCTTACAAATTGATTTAACTCCTTATAACCTCTGTCATGGAGTAGTTCCTCACTTAACCTTTTAATCTTCATTTTTGTGGTCTGCTTCACTCTCTAGTTACTGTGATTGTTTTTCCTCTTTCCTTCCTATCACAAACAGATTTTTTAAAGGGAAGATTGTTTTCATTATCTCCACTGATTCAGTTTGCACCAGAGATTCTCCCTCATCTTTTCATCACCATTTTTTTGCACATTAGCAGATAATTCCCAGCAGCATGCAGCATGAACACATGGTTTTACATACTAAAATTTTACAAACGAAAAAAAAATAAACCCTCTTGACTCTACTTTTTCCTTTAGCTATTGCCCTACTTTGTTCAACTTGGTTACAAAAAAAAAAAAAAAGAAAAGTCCTTGGAAGTCTTATTTATATTAATTGTCTATAATTTTTCTTCTCCAATTCTCTCTTAAAATTATCCAATAAGACTGTCACCACAAAACTCTTTCCATCACATTAATCAATGACTTTCATATTACTAAATCCAGTGATTATTTCAGAGTTCATCTTATTGGCTCGTTATTAGCATATGACACAATTCGACTTCCTTCTCTTTGATGTATTTTCTTCACTTGGCTTCCAGGGAACAGCACTCTCATGGTTTTCCTTCTACCTCATTAGCTCTTCTTTTTTAAACTCTTACCAGCTCCTCCTAGCTTTGTTGACTTTTTAGCATTGGAGTTTCTCAGAACTCAGTTCTTAGTCTTTTTCTCTCTCTTTTTTAAAATTTAATAATCACTCACCTTCTAAATTTCCAAATTTCGATCTCTATCCCACACCTTTAATTCTGCATGAAGATATATATCCAACTGCCTCCTTGAAATCTTCATCTGAATGTTTACTAGCCATCTCAAACTTAACACGTCCAAAATTAAGCTCAAGATCATCTCTCCAAAAATGTTTCATCAACAGCCTTCTCAATATTAGTTAGTAGGGTATTTCATCCCTCAGTTCCTCAGGTCGAAAGTCTTAGAGCTGTCCTTGCTTCTCCTTTTTCTTGAACTTCACATCTCATCAGTTAGGAAATTCTGTTAACTTTATCTTGAAAACGTAACAATTTCTCATCATCTCCACTGCTACTTTCTTATCCTGACAATTATAGTATCTCACCTAGATTACTACATAGTATCTGTTTCTCTACCTTTCCTTTCTTAGTTTCTTCAACAGAATTATCATTTTAAAAATAAGTCCAATCACTCCTGTGCTCACAACCCTTTAATGACTTCACATTTCACCTAAAAGCCAAATATAGATCTTTATCTGGGCCCCATTAACATTCTTTCTCTTCTACTATTTTTACTGATGGCAATACTTTTGCAGCCACAATGACATCCTTGCTGTTCCTATGACACAACGAGGACCACTCAAGATTATGTACTTTGCTCTAGATGTCATTTCTGCCTGGAATGCTCATTGTTTAGCTAACTTCTTTACTTCCTTCAAGATTTTGCTCCAATCTCAATTTCTCAGGTAAGTAATCTACACTCCCATCACCCCACTACTGCTCTCCTGACCTTTCTTACCCTACTCCATCATTTTGATGACCATGTCTTTCAAAACATATGAGAATGATAAAAGATATAAAAGGATTAGAGGGCCAGAATTAGATTTAAAGTTTTAATTATTCACAGTTCATTTTATACATCAGTTCTATAACCCATACAATTAAAAAGTATATGTTTATGATATTTAAATAACTACATACAATGTTATTAATTTATTGACATTATTATCTTTAAATTTGCATTTATAAAAATATAATATAATTTGGGAAGTTGTATCATTCTCTTGAAAAATTCCAAATGACCTTGCTGATGTTTATGTTTTATAACCAGAATATTGACAAGTCTACCTAAACATTTACTGTAACACTAATCTAAAAGGACAGAAAAATAATTACTTTATTATTTGCTATCTTCTTCCTGAGGAAGAGGGAAATAAGTAAAGTGGCATTTAAAGAGATTATGGAGAAAAGAACAATTTATAGATCTGATACTACTACTGCACAAGCTACACTGTTCTAGAAACTTACAAACATACAGATAGGTGTTCCTATAGATGAGAAACATACAAATTATTACTAAGAAAGCTTAATCTGAAAACAAAGTATATGAACATAAATGGCTATATTATAATCCCTAGAGTAAATGTGTTTGATTTGCTTTCTAGAGTTCAGTGGTAACAAAGGAACAAGTGCCACAAAATACTGTTTTCTAATTTTCTTCTAATAGTCAAATATATTGCAAGTTTAAAAATTTCCATTTTTTTAATGGAATCACCTATACACCAAAAGATACAATTACTGGAAAATTCATAACATTATCATCCACCTTGATATGACTCAAATATGTATCGCTGTAGAAGTAGCAATTTCTAAAACAATAGTTTTTGAATTCTCTAACATTTTTTAAACCATCATTCTGCGGAGTTTCATTGCACCTAGGTATGAAATTACCATGGAAAGAGTTAAAGTTACATAACCCTGAATACTAAGGGCCTGAAACTTAAAGGAAAATACACACACACACACACAGACACACAAAGTGGGTATAGCTAAGTGTGTTATTTTTAATCTCATCTAAAAAAGTTATGTATTAAGCTCGGTACTTTTTCTGAAGCCCAGCCAAATTTGAATGCTTTAAAAAAAACCAAAAACAAAATGAAAAACATTTACCTAGTGTCCTTTCAGCAGAAATTTGCAATGTTGTCTTACTCTTTCTTCTTCACACTTCCCTTTTCTTTGTGATACTTTATTCCCTTAGATTTCCTCCTCTCTCTCTGTCTCAGTCTCCTTTGCTGGATTATCCTCCTAAACCTGAGCCTTCAGACTCAGTCCTAGTACTCTCTTAACTTCTCATACCATCCTGTCTCTGTCTAGTCAATATTATCGATATTTTTTGGTTCAATTACCATCAATATCAACTACATATCAATAATGCTTCTAATCAGAGCTTCTGAGTCATATATATATGACTATATGTGTATATATATATATAGACAGACAGACAGATAGGCAGATAGACAGATAGATAGATAGATAGATAGATACTGTTATCTTAGATGGCTTTAATAGTGTGTCGCAATGAGACTTCCAACTAAATGCATCTAAAACAACTCTCAATAATCATAGCATTCCCACTCCAAACTTGACCTTCCTTCAACATTTTCCAACTCAGTATCTTTCCTGCCTTTATCAATTTACACAACTCAGAAAATGTTATATTTGAACACAACCTTCTTTATCAAGCCTCAATTCACTACAGAGGTCTTTTTCATTATACCTCATAAATATCTCTCAATTTGTTCTATTTCTTTACCTCCATCAGTACCATCCTAACCCAACATACCATGAGTTTTTTCTTGGATTACAGTAATTACCTCTTAAGAGATCCTCCTACAGCTAATCCAGCCCCACTTCAGAACAATCTTTACACCTCAGTAAGAATCAGCATTTGAAAATTCAAACCTCTTCATGTAATTGTTTTTGATAAAAACCTTTTAATAAATTCCCACTATTTTTTTTCAAATATTTTACATGGCTTAAAAGGCCCTTTTAGTCTAGAGATTACCTATGTCCTTACTTCACCAATCTTCATTCAATTATGGATTCCAATTTACACTTCAGTGTTACTGGTACATTCAATTTTTTTAAATAGCGTAAAGAAATGTTTTCTTTAAAAATATATTATATCTTGAAAACTCTGCAGTTTTCATTACACCTTGTATTGAGTCTCTAAAGAAACACATCGTACTCACTCAGATCACAGTGTTTAATTTTTGCCTTCAGATAAGAGGGCACATAAAAGATCTATCTACAAAACAAAGGTAAACTAGTTCCAAGACTATTCAATTAATTTGAAAGGAACCACCAAGTAAGAACGGGTATACTAAAGAACACAACTGTAGATTCCATTAGGAAAAACTCTTATTTCCATACACAAAATTTTGATAAAATCACATTACTTTTCATTGATTGATAAAAAAACAGAAAAAATTCATCTTTCAAAATTCTATTTTATATATATATATATATGTATATATATATATAGTATCAGTATCCTATCTCCAAAAATATTCTCCAGCTCTGACAGCTGCCCCTTATAATTTTCCTGCAACTGTAAGTCCCTTTAAATATGTAAACCTTTAAAAGCCCACATATGTTATTCTTTGATCCCTAGTTTTTTCTCAGGCAATGACATCAACGTTAGGTTAATAGTAACTATCTACTTACCATATTGTAGGTGGCTCAGAACCTTCTATTTCTAAGTAATCATACTTTTCTTCCATTTGAAAATCAGTAAATATGAGTGAAATTGTGTCCCCAGGCTCTGCTACAATGGTCCAAGTGCAATCAGCATTATTATGGTACTCATTAGGAAAACTAGGGCTCGATATGATGCCACTAGATCCTCTCATTGTTCCTCCACATGCATCTTCAGCTGTTGAAAACAAAGATGAGATGTTCAGATATAAGTCATTAGGAGAAATGAGATTAAAGAAACTCTGTTAACATTAGTGGATAAAAATAATGGTACAAATGTTGTGATACCAAATACAAATTATACTAATAAATATTAAAAGAGAAGTCGATGAAAAAATTTTAAGCACATGTATAAATACAAATGCTATCTTGACAATTTTATAACTATTGGTTGAAATAGCAATGAATGTAAGTAAAAATCTATACTCCAATTAGATTTCAGGATAATAAAATCAAGATTTTTTTTCATTGACTAGGTGATAAAGTGAGTAAAACAAAACAAACATCATTCCTAAGGTCTATGATGGGAAATCATTACTTTTTTCATGTTCACAGTAGTGTTGAACTTTGCTTTTATTTCCTTAATTTAGCTATATACCAAATAAATGATTCAAGAGGGAATATAATACAGTTTCTGTCATTGCAATATTTAAAAAGCTACTGAAATTATTTGTGGAAATACAATTTAAATAAAGATACATCACATATCTAGGAAACTTTAGAGAGAAATAATATAGTAATTTCAATAATATATTCAACAACATAACTTTAGTTTCATATTCCTAATGACTCCATTGAACAGTGTAAGTATATTTCACTAGGCATCCATGTGATATATGTATACAAAATATTATAAGTACAATAACATCAATGCTAGGTCAATAGAAACTATCTTCTAACCATACTGTAGGTGGCTCAGAACTTTCTAAATAATCTTACTTTTCTTCTATTTGGAAAGTTTCTATTAACATTGGACCTATGGTTCTCATTTTCCCAATAGGAGTCACAGATTCTTCATGTGTCTATTTCTGTCCAATGGTATATGCTAACAGAGGGGTTACATAACCATTTGCATTTAGTGTTAAAACATAAGATAAAGCTCCTTGTTTTATAAAGAAATTGAAGATATAAAATGTGTCTTGTCATAACAGTATTTAGGCCAGTCAATAAGTTACTAGTTTATTTGTGCAATAAATTTCCTCAAAATTTATGTTGTTGTCTTGAGCCACTCAGAGAATTCCTTTCATTCAAATCAAATGTCTGAGGAAATACCTGGTTCTGTAATGACCAATTGCTATTTGATGTAGTAGCTAATACTCTGTAACTTTATACATAGGGATGTGCAGCACCCTGTTTAACTCCACAATGGGCAGGGAATGGCAACATGCTTTTGTACTAGGGATAATTTTCATACTATATTGTATGAGTCAGAAACGTTAGCTTATTAAATCAATTATACCTCAAAAATAAGTAAGTAAACTTTAAAAATTAGCTTCTTCCTGCACCACTCTTTATTCACTTAACTCCATAATTCATAAAATAAAACCATAAATATATTACTCTTGAAAGATACTTACTTTTCATCACACATTATTGTAAATATTGTATTTATTTTCATTGTATGTCCTCTCTATTTTTTTTTAATGTCCTCTCTATTTTTTTTTAAGTTTATTGAGTAATTAGAGTGAACTAGTGGCCCAGTCTACACTGTGAGATATATTACTACAAATTTTCTTGCCAGAACACAAATGCCTTCTCTCAATACTTAACTTTAACCTCTGGTGAACATGTCCTGCTGCCCCCAACCCCCAATTGCAAATTACTTCTGCTCTGTCCGTTCCATACCAAAACCAAGGTTGAATACTGCTTCAGAAATAAAATGTTACACTATTATATATAGTGCAACTGATACACAACATACTCAAACCAGCTCTGTGAGCTATTTATTTCCCTGTCTCTACATAAAATCTGAGACAGAAACATGACATTTCAATTTATACACAGATTAAAGGAAAACAATTCCTCCATGTTTTTAATTCAAAAATATCAATTCATCAATTAATATGTCTAGTCCTAGAAACTCACTAAAAAAAGAAAAAGAAAAAAAGACTTTATTTGGGTTACAGTTCTTTGCTCCCCCTAGCTGGGCTTGTGGCACATGGGGCAGAGGTGAGACAGTGAGGTGGTCTCTTCTTCCATGTGGTTCCCCTCTGAGTATGTTCATCCACCCCTACATACATAGTTGTCTATGATTGGGCCTAGATTTAGAAGTAGAAGGGATCCGGAAACATGAATCTTCTTTGCCTGGTACTGATTTGGTCCTGGTTTCCAAGAGTTTTGGCAAATGATTAAAGAAGCATGGTTCTTTTTGCTCATGAGCCTCTTCATGGGATTCTCAGAGGTATCCCGATCAGTTCCCTCGTTGTGGATGAATGTGTCCCTGGCTGGCGGTTTAATTTCGACCTCATACCGTGTGTATAAAATGGTATCCTTCCACCCTCTTTCCTACTATCTCTCCTTATCCTCCTGGGTGGGCCTCTTGGGCAGGATCTAAGAAAATTCCAGGCCATAACTCCCTCACAAAAGTCCTAAGTTTGGTCAAATGAAAACATGCCCCATTTATTTATCCTCTGTGGAAATTCAGTTTCTTCCCAAATGCCACCCTCTGGGTTTGCAACAAACATTTAAATATTTCAGCCATGGTCTTAATACACTGTCTCCCCCAAGCTCCAGGGAAAACAGATCAATGTCTCTGCATGGTGTCCTTTACAAAGTAATTAAGGCTCACATAAGAGAGAAGTCATACCAAACTCCTGGCACATGAAATGGAGAGCAAATCACAGGATAGCTCACTACAGGGAAATTCTTAATTTTATAGCAAAATAACTTCAGCCCAAAAGTATGACTAACTTGTACTTGAAAACAAGGACGGGAATTGAGATATTCCAGCATTCAAACCAATGGTCTTGCCAATTCTTGTATCATGTTCTTTGTTCAGCACTCCTATTTGATCTCTTTATAGTTAGAGAAACTATTATAAAAATCAGGATCTGACCAAATTGTGAAATAAGTAAAGTCTGCTTCTAATACAGATTACATATACAACATTTTAGCTAGGTGGCCCTACTTGAATGCTAGAACCTTTGTATTGTGACTTGGCCTGGATTTAATACAATATTTACAAAAACCAATATACTTTCTGTGATAATAGATGCTTACAGTAGAATCATTACCTAAACAGAAAGTTTTATCTTATAGCAGAGTCAGAACAAGTGAAAGGCAGAATTAGAACAAACCATGAAACCCTTAAATCTAGTGCTGTGCTCTCTCTGCTAAGTAACATTGGTCTCTGGCCAAACTGAGCTAGTACAAATCCTGTCAGTGATAGAACTTTTATTCTTTTAGCATCACTCTGTCTTGGCCGTCAGGCTTGTCTGTTTGATTAGTGTTGTCTGCAGTAACTTCCGTCCCAAGATTCATAGAAAGGGCAGAGTTCACCAAAGGTTAGTCAACAGAATAATTTTTAAAAGACTCAATATACACATGAAGTCATGTTGGTTACTTGTGCAAACTTCCTGTGAATTTTAAAGTGTATTCATTTGGCCATCTATTCAAAAAATACTTGTTGAGATCTCTTAGTACCAAGAGGAACTGTGTTAGTTTTCCCTGCTACAGTGATGATCAAAAATCTGCATTATATCTGCCCTCATTAAAACATTCTGTCTAGTAGAGAGTAAGGCTCTAAAAAATGACAAAATAAAAATATAAAATTACATTTCTGTCAGGGGTACCTTGAAGAGGAAGCATACAGTACTGACATTGTATATCTGGAGCTTTGAACTAGTTAGAGAATTCAGGAAAAAAAATTCTTTGATGAACCAATGGTGATTTAGAAACCTAAATGGTGAATAGTAAGTAATAAGAGAAGGAAAACTGTTCTGGGTAACTACACTTATGCTTTGCTTGGAGGAAATGGGCATTCTCCAAACTGAAAGAAAATCTGTGTGTCACTGCCAAGTGGTACCAAACAAGGTGAAAGGGCAACTAGGGGCTAGAACTTTCAGGACCTTTATGACAAGACTGCAATTTATTCAGAACAGTGGAAAGTTACTGATGGGTTTTCTGCAAAGAGATGACATGATTGGTTTTGAGTTTTGAAAACATCATTCTGGCTGCTCTGTGAAGACGAAAGAGAGAGACTATAACATAGAATACAGATTAGGAGGCTGAATCAAGAGTCTGGGCAATTTTTTGCATGCTTTATTGCTTGCTAAAGATAAACTATCTTGCCAAAACTATGTCTGTTAAATTTAAAATGTATTAAACTAATTTTAATTTTAATTGTTTATAATATTATAAATCTATCATCAAATAACTCCTATTTCTATAGTTTAAAATAACTGAATTTATGTAAACTTGATCAACAATATCATTTCATCTCTTACCTATAGAGCAGGTGAAAAAGTCACAAGATAAAATCAAAATTAGTTGCATTTAAATGCAAAGATGAGAAACATTTCAACAATTTTCAGAAATTTATTTGAATAGAATTAAATTTTCTTTACCTTTAATTTCTGTGACATGTATTTTTTAGACACTGGAAATACATGACCTTGTTCTGGTTTTGAGGATAAAACCATACATTTCATTTAAGGTAAAACGAATTGGAATTGTCCCAAAATATGGCAGTTAAAAAAAAAAAAAAAGACAGCTTCAAAAAACACCTAAAACAGTTTTCTGTAACACACCTTTTCAGATACTGATTTCATACTATGCTCTACCTTGCTATTTACTTTCTTCTGAAAAAGCTTAGGGTTGGAGGGAGGAGGAGGAAATGTGACAGGAAATAGGCTTATTTATCACAAAAAGAAATCAACTACAAATTGTGGAAGATACATACACTTGGTCAATTCCAGATGCTAAGTATTCAATTTAATCTGAGATATTATCATGGGAAATTTTTCTGAAAATCTCCTTTGCTAAAACTCAACATTCCACCAGGACTGAAGTAAAACTGACATCTACGTGAAGCTTTTTTTTCTTTCTCAAGATAGCCATCACTGTTTTCTACCTCTTAATTAGACAAATTATTTAATATTATACTCATAAATTATCTACTATATTATATACACAGAGCAGCAGTATAGCTAGCTTTGTTTAAGAGTTAAGCTTCATGTATCTTTGTGTGTAGAGAGAAAATCTTTTCTCATAGAGAAGAAAATTGAGCAACTGGGTAGTTAAAATATGTATCAAGGTACAATAAGGAAATGTTCCAAGTTTTAAAAAAATTAAATCACTGATGATTATGAAGAAAAATTAAAGGGTTCTCATTACTTTTATTTCTCAGTCCAGCTCCTTCAGCTGCTTTCACACTAAAACATGATATTAAATTTATCTGAGAAACAGATTTATAATAACTTGAAGAAAAACATTCATCATTTATCCAAATGAACCCCTATGAAAAGGAAAAGAAAGCTAACTATAATGACAGCTCAACACTGAAGGTTTATTCCTAAATAATAAGCTTTTGAGCAAATATTCCACCTTAATTTGTATTTACCTTCCTAGGAGTATGTTTAGAAATGACAGGGTAAGTTAATGCACTGAGGAAAGTAACAAATATGTGGACTTTTTTTATTCAGCTTAAAATACTTCTCAGGATCTCCAAAAAAGAAAATAAAACAATAAATCACTCAATGATGATTTGAAGTATTCAAATATTTGGAGAAAAAATAAAATCTTTAATGAAGGAGACATGACAGAACAACAGGAGCAAATTTACAACCTTTTCTTCAAAAAATCTTAAAAACTGATTCTGACTTTTTGTCTAGAAGTATTTTCAGGACCATAGACCAAGGAGGGGATTAAACAAAACATGGTATTCTCCCTGGGATGAGTAGACAGTGTTCAGGGCGCATAAAATACCTGTAAGTTGTAAGACAGAATTCCAGAAAAAAGGGAGCTCTGCAGAAAAAGAATGTTCAAAATCTGTATAGTGGTCCCCTAGGTATTTGCTAAATACTAACAAACTCATGCAAAGGGTGCCATTCTCAGGCAAAGAGAGCCCAGGGATCTGTGATCTGAATGGATCCAAGAGAGCACACATGACTGGGTATTTTCAATTTCCTCCAGGTAGAGTGGAGAGTCCTTTTTAAATAACCAGTATATTCAGTAGAAAAATTAGAATACACTTTCAGTAGAGGAGCTAAACCATTTCTAGAGTGAAGGTAACTCTAGAATTGTCCTAACAAAACTTAAAAACAAACCTCAAAAGACATAAATAACCAAATGTTAACTTCACTATAAAATAGACCAATGCCCAAGATTCTTTAAAGAAAAATAACTAAATCTAGATATTCAACAGCTTAAAATGTTCAACATCCAGTAAAAAACAATTAGTCACATCAAGAAGCAGAAAAAATATAACCCATTACTCAGAGAAATATCAGTCAATAGAAACAGACTAAAAATGATGCAAATGATAGAAATGGCAGATGAGGACTATAAAATAGATACTATAACTATATTCTACTATATCTGTCCTCTGCCCTGTTTTGATATAACCTGAGAGCTAAGAATGATTTTTATAATTTTAAGAGATTGCAAAAACAAATGAAAAATAAATCAGAGTCAAAAATTAATATATCATGGAGACCACATGTGACAAGCAAAGTCTAAAAATTTTACCATATAGCTTTTTATAGAAAAAGTAAACAGTAAACAGAGTGAGAAAAGGAAGGGAAGATACAAAGTATAACCAAATGAAACTTTGAGATGAAAAATATATTATAAGAAATAAAAATAATTGTTCAAAGGAACTTACAGCAGATTAGATACTACAGAATAAAACATAGTAAACTTGAAGACAGAGCAATAGAAACTATTCAAAATGAAGCACAGAGAATAGAAGAACTTAATAGATTTTTCTCCTGTAGGAAAATATGAAGCAGCTTAATATAAATGATACTGAAATTCCAAAATGGTTGTGGCGCAGGGAGGAAGCATAGAAAAGTATTTGTAGATAAAATGGCCAAAAGATTTCCAAACTGAATGAAAACTAAAAACCCACAAATATAAGAAGCACAAGTTTCTTAGTATCTTGGTGTGGCAGAAACAACTAGCTAAGCACCAAAATTCTCGTTCTACTTCCACATATACAGTTATTGCCGGAAGGTAGCTTTTCAGCAACAGTAGATTTTCTAGTGCTCCTCACATCTAGGTTAGGCTATGTAACTGAATTCTGGTGAATCGACTGTCAGAGAAGTGAACTACCACTGCAAGCTTTGCCGATAAAACATTCCCATGAGGTCACCCACAGTTTTTTCTTCTCCTTATGCTACCTGGATGTTGTGGCCCTGGGTGACCTTAGAGGCTACATGTTGATGGAAGAATGTTTTTTTTCTTTTTTCCCATGTGGGTATTTGAAATCTCTGTCTTTCTCTTATTTGTGAGTTCTATAAAGGCAGGGATTGTATTTATTTTTGTTCATATCATATCCGTATTATTTTTTAAAGTCTGACATATAGTAGGAGTTTATGAGTTTACTGAATTCAATATGAAATAAATGAGAGAATATAAGTATTTAAACTGATATTCAAATTAGATTCTGATCTCTGAGACATCTATGGAGTAGAATAAAAAGAAAACAAAAGGAACATGTCATTACCTCAAAACAAGATAACTGATAATTGGAACAAAAAGTCAAAACAAAGTAGAAGGATGAGAAAGATCATCAAATTTTAAGAAAAAAGTGTATATTGCTGGTCAAAAGTGTTATAATAAAAAGGAGAGCATAACCGGAAAATGCTTATTGCTATACAGTACCCAGAAGGAGGGAGTTATAGCTAATTTTTAGACTTTCCTCCATATTTAACTTCAGTGAAGTATAATTTCATTTTTTGTAGATGACAGAATTATATACATGGAGTATTCAAGAGAATCATCAGATAAAATATACAACTTAATGTATGAATTTAGAAAAATTATTGAATACATGGGCAATATACAAAAATATATTAGCACTGAACATTTTTTTTTTCTTTTGTGGGGGAGAGGGGAAAGGACTGAACAATTAGAAACTGAAATTTTAAAAAATATTTCTAATAAAATAAAATTTTAAATATCTAGGAATAAAAATAGTGAAGTATGAAAAGCCTGAGAAAATTCTACTCGTAGATATTTTTGAGAGAAAATATAATTCTATGTAAATAAGTAGATATTCCATGTTTTCAAATTGGTAATCTAAAAATGTCAATTCCTTTCAGATTAATCAATGATTTCAGTATAATACCAATCAAAAATCGGGCAGGTATGCATGTGTGTACATGTGGATATACATGTGTATAAACTGGCAGAGTATTTTTTAAATTTATGTAGAACTGCAAAAAATAGTTAAGCATAACTAAGACAATCTTGAAGATAAAAATAAAGCTAAATAACCAGCATCAAGACTATTATAAAGCTCCACTAATGAAAACAATGAGGAACTAAAAGTAAATACAGATCAGTAATCCAACGAAACAGAATAAAAGCTTCAGAAAGATACACATAAGTGCACGCACACACACAAACACACACACAAACACCTGATTTATGATAGAAGCAGCACTGCAGAGCAGTGGGAACAGAACACCTTTTTCATTAAATGGTACTGGGTCAATTGAATACCCATACACAGCAATTAATTCCAGATGAACCATAGATTTAAACATAAAAGATGAAAACAATTCAGATTTTGAAACATAATATAAAATGAAAACATCTTCACATCCTTAGGATTGACAGAGTTTTCTTAAACAGGCACATTATAATACTTTAAAATTAGGAATTCTATTCTTTAAGTGATTTCACTAAGAGAATCCAGGCATACAGTGGAAGATATTTCCAGTATACATATCTGATGAGGGCTCATCCAAAACATATAAAGAACACCTACAAATCATTGAGGAAAAAGCAATTAAGTTAATAGAAAGACAAAAGACTAAAACTGGAGTCTCACAATGGAGGATGAACCAACTGCCAATGGACACCTAAGAAAGGTACTCAACTCAACTCAAGAGTCATCAGGGAAATTCAAATTAAAATCACAATAATTCTCTACTACACACACACCAGAAAATTTAAAATGACAAAAGTCAATATCACAAGAGTTTTGAAAGGATACAAAATAAATAGAATTCCTGTATACTCCTTGATAATTCTGTAAATTAATACAGCCACTTTGGAAAACTTATTGGCAGCTATCTAATGAAATTCTCCATATACACAACTTAAAGTTTCCACTACTAGGCATTTTCTCTGATGTACATTGAATATATTTATAAAAATGTTCAGAGGTGCATTATTTATAATAATCAAATCCAGAAAGAACCCAAATGTTCATCAAAGATTTCACAATATAAGTAAATAGTGGTTTAGTCCCATAATGTACCATCATCTATCAATGAAAATGAAGAAACTACTACTACATGCAGCAATATGATGAATCACAAAGAATATCACTGAAGAGTACATACTGTAATATTCCATTTCATAAAACTGAAAGCAGGTAAAAATAATCTGGTGCAAGAAATTCAGAAGGGTATTTTCAAGGAAGGGCAAATAGTGACTGAGACAGAGTATTTGAGAAATTTTGGATAACATTCTATTTTTGATCTGGGTCCTAGTAACAAGACTGTGTTCATTTTGTGAAAATTCATCAAGCTGTATATTTATAACTTGTAATTAATACAACTCATGTAGAAGTAAAAAGAAAAAAAAGTACACATTCTCCTTATAAGTCAGCAAATATATTGTGAGGTATCCCTTGAATCTACAGAAGACTGGTTAGATCTGCCCCACCTCTTCCTGAATGTTCTGAGACGGTGATTAGAAACTGAGCATGATCCAGACCTTCAGCACTGGCCTAGGTTATCAGTTCTCAAAGTTCAGTGTGAATGGAAATCACCTGGAGGGTTTGTTAACATGCTGACTGCTGGATGTCACTCTCAGAGTTTTTGATTTGATAAGTCCAGAGACCCAACCAGAAACTTGAAGTTTGAGAACTACAGTTTCAGTAAAGATAGAAGTCATTATCTCAGTTCTATTTTATAAAAGCACTGTACTTGTGTCCACCTCACTTTTAACCTCCATTGATCCCCTGAGTCCCCAGTCCATGTGATGCTTTTTACTCTCAGAAGGCAAACTTTAGTGTTAAGCTACTTAATTTTAAGTTCTTATTTTATTTTGTATCTAGGGTATGATTTCCTTCAAAATTTCCAAAGTCCTATCACCTTTATTTCAACATAGACTGAACATCAGAAATATGTGGAGAGCATTTTAAAACACCTATAAATCAGCTCCAACCCCAAGATTCTTATTTACTTGATTGATAGTGGTGTCAACAGAAGAGCAATTCTTTTAAAGTTCCCTTAGGTGGTTTTAATGCAGAGTTAGAATCAAGAATCATTGTAATAAACTCATGCAAAATGGTTAATACATTCACTTGGGTGCTTGACCCCATCTTCCAACTAACTCCAGGTCTCTACCTGGGATAACTTATGCTGATAAATATCTCTCCAATATCATCCTAAAGTCCATTTATGACTGAAGCCAGCACCATCCACCTCCAAATAGCAAAACAAACTAAATTTATCTTGGCCTATTAGCTATCCTTTTCTCACTGTAAAATTTTCCTCTTCCCTTTTTAAATTCCTCAGAAAATTTACCTTTATTTTATGTTTCTACTTATTTACCTCTCAGTGATCCCTCAACTGACTGCAACCTTGTTTCACTTCACACTTTCCATTGAAACCCTTTTCCTAAGTTCAACACTGACTTCGTAAAGGACACATACTTGTTCTGTATTTTTTCAAATTGGGTGTCTCAGTGACATTTGAAATTGTTATTAACTCATTTCTTTTGAGAACTCTCTTTTGTATTTGGCTTCCATGTGAAATATTTTACTTGTTACCCTTACAGTTAAAACTTCTTATCCATCTACCTCATTGCCTCCTTTTTCTCTACCAGTCACTTTAATACCACAGCTTTCTAAGCTTCTACTGTTATTTTAACAATACAGAACTTTCTCCCAAGGTGATATTATCCACTCTCTTTATTTCAACTCTCCTCTAGGTATACTGATGATTCTGCAATTTATGTCACTTAGCTCAACCTTCACCATCCATCCAACTACCTAAGGGGAATCTTCAATATTAATAAAACATATTAACTAGTTTTGGTTGCAATTATCCTTTCCAAAACCTTTTTTCATTTCATAGTGATAGACTGCATAAATTTCAGTAGGAGGCATTACTAATCCTCAGCTGTAGATAAAATTCTCAAAAATAGTTGGAGTTTGAAGCAGTGGCTAAGGATAAGCAAAACAGAAAAAATAGTTACCATTTAGATATGAGAAACTTTGATTCCAAGATTCTGATTGCAAATACTGTGAGGCAGAAACAGTATTTCCTCAGTAAGGCTGCATATCACTACCATCCATGAAGTTAGGATGGTACCCTGAAGTTAAGGCCTGCCCAATGGGAACTGGGTAAAAGTGACAAGTCATATCCAAGCCTAGTTCTTAAAAATATCCTTTGGCATCATCTCTGCCTAGGAATGACACAGACCATGATTTCAATCTCATCTTCTTTTCTTCTTTTGTCCCTTTATAATTTGCTTTCAAAAGGGAAGCCTAGAGTATCTTTTAAAAGTGGAAATCAGATCATGTCACAGATACTCTTCTGTTTGGAACATTTAAATGGCTTGAATTTAGAATAAGACCATTGTCCTTACCTTGGCCTTTATTGATCTTAATTCCACAGACTTCTCAAGATGCACAGATGGTAATAGCTATAAGATCAAGATGAGTCACCAAACCTACACTGGCTATTGTATGGGTGAGAAATACATATTTGCTGAATTAGACAGTTATGATGACAAGATGTGATTACTTTTGCAACATGGACTATTAGTTTATGTCTATATATGAGTATACAGACAATGAAAATCCATCCCATTAGAATCCATTTTTTCAAATATTTTTTTAAATTACATAAATAAGGAATTCCAGATATAGGTACAAATTGTTTTACTGAGAAAGAAAAAGAACTTTTAACTTTGTCTAACACTTTTCTTCTAGGAATGATAATAAACACTTAGAATACGTATATTTCTCAAAACTTGCCAGATAGAAACTGCATTCTTTGAAGACAGGAAATCTGTTTAATACAACTAATAGTAGCTATACACTTGAGCAATCATTTTGTCAGTCACTATGCTATCAACTTTAAACACATATAAACATTTATTTCTCTAGACATTTTTGGTTGATTTACTTATCATGCTCTATTGTTTCTCAATAGGGCCAAATCAATATCCTTATTAAAATCAATCCCTCCTTCCTCTCTCTTGTCCCATTAAAATGTATTCTATACAAAGAAATAAAGAGTATTTTTAAATGGAAATTAAATGGTGTCACTTACACTTTCCTGTTTGTAACATTCTGCTACCTTTTCTTGAATTTATGAAAAAAAAAATAAAAGGTGTCCTTACCATGACTTTAATGATCGTAATCCACAGAACTCTCAGTAAACTCAAGCCACACTGCTCATTTTCCATTTTCTTAAATTTAGCAGTGCTCCCTCCAACTTTAGGACCTTTGTTCTAAACTGTTCTCTAGGCTAGTGGCTTCTTCCTCAAGATCTTCTCAAGGCTGGCTAAATGACACCTCACCTCACTGAGACCTTCCTTGACTAACGACTATACTAGCTAAAACAACCCCCCTTCAGCCTCTGTCACAATATCTCTTACATTCTCCTCATTCAACTTAACACTATCCAGTAGTTTTTGTTTTTGTTTTCTCATTTACCTCTAGAATATAAATGCCAAGAGATCTTGACTACATTACTAGTACATCAATCACAGCAATATCCCAAGTACTCACAAAAGAGCTGGCTTATAGTGGGTACCCTGCATAATATACTGTTTGGTTAAATATATATTTTTTCCTCCCCATTATGTCCATGAAATTTCTTGGGCAATTATTTGGGAGGCAGTATTATACTGAGCTTAGAAGTGGGGACTCTAGACTCACAGAGACCCAGGGATATATCTAGCACTAATAAATTGGGAGACCTAAGTCAATTTACTTAAATTTCTTCTAAGCTGGATTCTTACTTGTAAAATTTTCATTATTTTTATAGTGCATGTTTATTGATTAAAATGTTGTCAACTCTCTCAGTTACATATTTTCTATTTTCTTTATCAGAATCCTAGAAGTTTTACTTTTGTAGGTAAGGAGGTGTCTGCAAGGTGACGGCACAATTGACTTGTTACTCTCTCTAGCAAAATTGTCACAGCAGGGGGATAAGAAGGCACTCTCAGTCCCATATATTTCATTTCACTCTTGCCATCTCTACTAGTTAAAGTGACAGGTTCAGTGCTGCTGTTTGTTTCTCATTTTCTGCTGCAAATAGAGTACTAAGAAGAGAATAGAAAGTGAGAAAAAAGTAGCAAATCCTTCCCAAGGAGGAGCTCTGGGAAAAGACACGTTATTAAAGCATTTGCAGTATAATTTGTAGAGTTCCACAGAGCCTGAATGCTTAAAAATTGGCTCTTTCTCAATTGCTCCTGAATTTACTGTATTTCAAATATCAGTCTGCCTTGAAATCTATTTCTAACCAATGAAACTCAGAAGAAAGTAGATATTTAATGAAACATAAACTAGTTAATTTCAGTTAATAATGGCTAATACTCATTGTGTACATGAAAGCACCATTCTAAGCTTTTAAAATAGATCATCAAATTTAATCCTAACACTAACTCTATGAGGAAAATAACAAAATAAAACAACAATAATTTGTATCTTACAGAGGAGGAAATTGAGGCACAGAAAGGTCAGTAACTAGCCCAAGATCATACAGCTCAAAAGTGGTAGAGCCATGTTCCAAATAAAACCATCTAAGAGAATAGCTTTAAGCACTGTTCACACTGCAGTTTGACATAAAAAACAAGTGAGGAAAAACTCAAGAATATAGTACTGGCATATACAATGACGGAGACAACATGGGGAAATGGAAGAAGATGCCCAAGGAAGGAAAATAAACCAAATCAAACCAAAGACACAGAAAACAAGGATTGTCTTCTTTGTTTTTTCTAGAAAGCTCCTGACTAGGCAAAAAACACACATGATAAAAATAAATATTTTTTACTGCAAACTCCTATCTCAATTTATCATCCTCTATATTTGAACAAAAATCAACAGAAAAAAATAATTAAATATATAATACAAAATTTAATATTGGGTAAACAACTAGAATATAAAATGTACTTTACCTTTTGGATTTGTTTATTAGTAAGTTATAATCACAAGGTGCCAGTGATTTATGAAAATAAGACTATCATTATAATATTTCCATAGTGTTTTATATTATTATTCTGGATTAATTTCTCAAAAATGTGGACTTAAGAATATTTTAACTTTTATTTAAATGATTTAAATAATTCAGATAAGATATTTATATTCATTACATAAATAGAAAGATTTTTCTAATGGCTTTACAAGTCACAATTAAGGTTAGCTTAACAACACAATGTAAAAATATGCATGCATACACTAACACATAAAAATACATAAACACATATCCCTAAAATGTCAAAGAAAATGAGGTTATTATGAATAAATCTGAAACCTATTTCAAGTATAATGTGGTCTTTCAGTGTTTTTTAATGACATAAAGCTCTTGTGCAAATTCATGATTACAGCTGACCTTTGAAGAACACAGGTTTGAACTGCACAGGTCCACTGATATGAGGATTTTTCTCAACAAATATGTACTATAGTACTACATGATCTATGTTTGGTTGAATTCACAGATTAATGCGGAATTCAACTAACCCATGAACAGCTAACTACAAAGTTATATGCAAATTTTAACTGTGCTGGGGTCAGTGCCCCAACCCCTACATTGTTCAAGGGTCAGCTGTGTATTACAGCAATGTTGACAAAATTTATAATACATTGAAATATTTTCACTTAATTAACAATCACAGCCCTCCTAGGTGCATCAAGAAATTTCAGTCTTACTAAAATTAAAATAATTGAACAAATTTGATCCCTTAATTGTATCTTTCTATCTTTCTTTATTATTTATTCTAAATGAAATGAGTATCTGTATTTTTTCTATCTCAAATGTACATTCTTAGCAACAATGCTCAGGTTGTATTTTCAGTCCAGTTTAGTATGATTGTTACCTCTATTTTCTTTTCTTTCTTTCTTTTTTTGTTTCTTTTTTTTAATTTTGGGCGTGATAGAATGGTGTAGTTCACAACTATCTGCTGAAATAAGATGGAATCAAATGGAAAAGGATGTAGATCATTATTTTATATTTTTTGCTGATGATTGGTTTTTAGTTGTAATATAACTTTCTGTTCAAAACAAAGTGTTTTATGTACATATGTGTTGATCAAAATTGATTTTCACTTGATCAATTTTAAAATTCAAAGTTAAGAAGAAATAAAATGAAAATTCCCATACCTCTAGTAACTAACTTATGCCATGTGCAAAAGTAAAGTGTTTTCATTTATTCAGTAGATACCCTGAGCACCAATTTTGTACAAGGTATTACTACAAGAAATATGTATCAGATTCTAATATAACGAAAGTTGCTATAGCAAAAAATGCATTTATCAAAAATTATAGCCAATTCATACCTCAAGTATAAACTTTTAATGTGTATTGTTCATCCAAACTCTTACCACCTACTATTTCTGGGTCACCTTTCCATGATGTCAGTTTCCATGTGGTTAGAGAATACAAACTAATTTTTATGGAGTCCAAAGCCAATTATAACTAGGAAGGTAAGTCCAAAGCCAAATGTAAATGAGTTTTGGATACTCTGCTCTTTTGGATAATTTCTCTCTTGGCAAGATAAATGAAAACTTGGCTGCACAGTCATACAAGGGGTGAACAGAGGAACAGGACATCCATATTTACATACAGGGACCCAAGAACAGCAAAGCTTACATTTTTCTAAATGCTTAATTTTAGCATCCATCCAAAGGTCAGTGAGCCAGCTAGCGAGGTGAAACTGCAATTTAAATGTCCAAGTGCTTTTTCATAGTGTTAATATTTGCATAAAACCAGCTTTTTTTGTGCCTTCTGTTTCTAAATCAATTTAACTTTGTGTGCTAATATTTTATTAGAGCCCTGGAGATAAAGAAGCATGCAGGTCAGCCATGTGTGCTGCTAAATCCCCAAAGGAAACCTTCACTAAAAACCAAAAGATTGACACCAGACAAGATTAGCTAAAGAATTAGTCATGCACAATCAACTGTGTTAAATACTGAGGAAAAAAAACATCTGCTTCTGTCCTTCAGGGAAAGGGTGGAGTGTTAATGCTTCCAGCGTATATAATTATGTGCTTCTGAGTGTGCCATTGTTCTCTACAAAGATGGATTTGTTAGAAACAACAATCATGGCTACTTTAAATACTACTAATGAGGAAGGCAAGTAAAAGCTTCAAAGCTCTGTGCTGTTTAATTCCCAGACCTAGCAAGACCCAGAGACCTTGCCAAGGAATACAACTGCTCAGTCTCTTTCTCAATCTGGAGCTGAAAAGGCATGGCTCTACCTTCAAAAATGCTATACAATGGCTAAAATTTTCTAAACCAACCAACACACACAAATATTCAAGCAAATCCTTTTCCTAAAGGAATATTATCTAAAAGTTTTGATTAAATTAAAGGAAGAACATTCTTCCAAACAGCTGAAGACACTTAAAACTCAATTTTGGGGAAAACTGGGGATTTGTACCGTTTTTCTTTGTCTTCTTAATAACCTAAATTTTAAGATCTCAAAATAAGAATTTATAACTACTAAGATTTTTAAATAAATATTCATTCAAATACCTCTCATACCACCTACTAATGTTTAAAATCTGAATTATTTGATTGTTATTATTAAGAAATAATCCAGAGAACAGAAGAGAAAATGAAGTATAAAAAGAGGTATTGTATAGTTTAGTTCTTTTATATTCAGTGCATCTTTTTTCCTTCTTAGGTCCACATCAAGAAAAGAAATAAAATATGTGCTAGCATATATAAAAACACTATGTGCTAGGCAAAATACTTCCCCCTAAAGACATCATCCCTGGTAACCTATGACTATGTTATTTTACATGACAAAAAAGAATTAAACCTGCAAATGCGATTAAGATTGCTAAATCAGCTGACTTTGAAATGATGGGGAGATCAGGTTATCTATATTTTAAAAATAATATATTAACAAATATAAATTATTATATAAAGTTGGTACCAAAATAATAAAAAATAAGTAATTGGTTGGGATTAATAAACTCAATTTTTAGGAATGATATTTGAGACAGATTGTTAAGGAAATGGTAACACAGATTGGCAGAAGAATAAAAAAGAAAGAAGAGCAAAACGAGGAGAAAGGGAGAGGAAAATACATAACTCTTTTTTATTCTGTTATTAACTGTCTGACCAATTTAGGCATTTTTATCTTCCATAAGAAACAGCAGAAGACTTTACTTTCCAGGCTCAGTCCTTTCCACACCTCCCAATTAACAAACAAGCGCTCCCACCATCAGCACAAGCAAGTCCCACTTTTTTCCATTCCCCTCCTAGATAATTCCTTTCCTTCTTGTCTCATGCAGTAACTAGGTAACTCCGAACTTTTGCTTTCAGCATAATCTGTTTTTATTTCCCTTAATCCTTTTCTGATTTTTTCAGGCCAGGTGAAGTTTTCCACCTAAGTGTTTACATTAGTTCCATAGCACTACATTGTAACACTATTCATCTATCTGTGTCATTAGGACACCATAGACTCTGAGGGCAGGGCTATACCTAACCTCTCAATTCTCTTCTGTGTAGCAGAGTTCCTTGCTTCCAGGAAGTGGTTAATTAATATTAGTGTCAAGGAGATTATTGAATGAAGAATGATTCAGAAATTAGAAATTGGAGTTCCAAAATTACATACTCACAATCACCAGTCATGTCCACTTGTGTATCTCACAAGCAACTCAACTTACATCAAACAAATGAGGTCATAATTTGCTATCATATTCACCATCTTTTCTTATGTTCATATATTCAAGCATGAGACAACATTTATAGATTACTGTGTGCCAGGCTGTATTTAATGCTTTTGGGACCACCAGCACCACCACCTACTCTGTTGCTCAAACTGGAACCGTCTGTATTTCCTTCTTTCCCTCACCCCATTCCCCTATATCTAAGTCACCAGCAAGTCCTATTCATTCTATTTTTCAATAAATATTGAATATGTCAACTTCTCCACATCTCCAGGTTTAACCCTTTGATACAAGCTGTCATCTGCATCCTCTTCCTGTTTCCTCACTTAAATTCTAATTTCCTTTAATCTATTTCCCATGTTCCAGCAAAACAGATATGAAAATATAAGTCAAAATATGTTACTCTCCTTCAATGATTTTGATTATATTTAGAACAAACCAGAATTCTTTCCTGTAAGTTCCAGGGACCTGCATGACCTGGTCCTGCAATTTTGCCTTCCTATTGTGTTCCCAGCTCCACACCAGCCACTAAGGTCTTCTTTCATTTCATTGAACACTCCAACTTAGTTCTAACTTCAAGGCATCATATGACTTTTCTTATGCCAGGAATATTCTTTACCCAATGCCTTCCTGGGAAATGTCTCTATCAGCTTTTAGAGTTTAGATTAAATATCACCCACTGACAGAGGTCTTTTCTGACCATTTTATCTGAGATAGTTACCCATTATTCTTCATTTCAGCCCCTAGTTTCTTCATTTAGGTTTCTTGTTTCTTTCTTTCATAACCTATACTACAATTTGCAATTCTGTAATAATGTACCTTGCTATGTTTTGGTTTTCTGTCCTGCCCCAATAAGGAACTAGTAATAAGTATGTTGAGTTTCCTACTGAATATTTAGCTCCTAGCAGAGTGCTTGGTACTTAATAGAGGCTTAATAAAATTTGAATGAGTGAATGATGAATGAAGGGAGAAAGAAAAAAATGAGGTAAAAAGGAAAGTAGGTAGACAAGAAGGAACACAGAGTTATAACTTGCTATTTACTTATTAAAACAAAATCCATAAAAACAGTTTTATACACTCATGGGTAAAATTCAATGATTAGCCCACTGTAGAATAGATTTTACATTTAAAAAAAAGAGTTAGGAAACAAAATTTGCATGTAGAATATTTATTCTATTAACCAACTACTATGTCAAGCTAACATTATAAAAAATACTTTATTATGTAAATCATGGTAAAGAAACGTGTTAAAATCATATAAAAGAAGAAGACTTGGCTGCACTGATTTAAATTATTAATAAATCAAAATATAATTAAAATGCATTTCCAAATAGAAAAAATAAGTTAATATATTTAAAAACTATAAAAGATACAGGTAATACATGGAAAGAGGCTTCCTTATTAAAATTCTGAACATATTTTAATATACAAACCAATTCCAATAACTTTTTCTCATTTCAAGAACAATTTCAAAATATTGCTCTCATTGTCTATGTTTTCTTACTTTCAAATTAATCTATAGCTACCAACTGAATGTGTATAAGCAGTGTGCTGTGTTAAATGAAAAACAGTTCTTGAGCCATAGTGAAAATATCAACTTAATCACATAACTTTTTATATCAAATTGGTTAATATAATATTTTACCAAATTTTACAATGCATTTCTGCTCAAAATATTCTGTTTACTGAAACATTCAACATATTTGAGAATGTTAGTAATGTGTTACTAGACTGTCTTCCATTTGGAAGTAATCAGTAGAAACTTTCTATTTTCTTAGCAATGGTTACCATATATATGAACTGTTGCATACAGAAACAACAATAAAATGCAAAATGAAGGCTGGACTTCCACATACAGAGTTCAAATTGTACACAATTTCATATTTGTCTTTTCATACTGTAAGTATGAACTTGAGCAATAGAAATTCAATGACTGCAATTCACTGACATGTCTTTTCTTAGGGTTCTCCCACTTTTTGAAGATCTAGGTGGTGACAAAGTGGGACACAGGAGACAGAAGGTATGGAAAGGAAAGCTCCATCCAATCTTTTCCAGACCTCACAGAAATAGTCTCTGTTTTCCCTCAGTGTTCCAATAATAAGGAATAGACCTAGCAGAGGGTTCAAGAGCAGGCCACTCAGCCTTCCCAACTGATGAGAGTTAAGGATGAAAAAGGAAATCTGTCCCATCTTATTAACATGGGTGACAGACAGAGCCTTGTAATGAAATTCCCATAACTGAACAGATACTTATTGGCAACCTGCTAAGACAAACCACTGTGTGAGGCATACAAGATGGAAAGATGAATGAAGTAGCCTAGCCTCAAGAAATTTCATTTCCAGTAGGAAATTATAAACTACATGTAAAAAACACAGGACATTTTGGAAATACTGAGGAGTACAGCTAACCAAAGAGGTTTCATGCAAAAGTATATACATTTGTATACTATTTTATAGTCATTAAACTATGACCATAAAATTTGCCAAGCAAAAGAAGGGAGAATGGAAGACATTTCATGCTGAGAAAGTTAAAGACCTTTTTTTGGAGGGGGGCTGGCTCAAACAAAAAAAATTATTTTCTTTCAATTTTGGAGGCTAGAAGTCCAAGATTTAAGGTCCAAAGAAAGTGAGGTGAAAACAAAAGGATCTGAGGGGGGAAGTCCAATCTATAATTAGAAATAAAAATTTCTCATTGGCCTCGTTTTTCATATATGAAAAGATGTCTCAGGAGTGTCTCTGGCAACATATTGAAACCTGGAATCTTGGCCATGAATTTGTTCTCTCAGAGAGAGGAAGATAGACGGATGCAACAAGTAATTTTACAGAGAATTTTTAAGTTTATACATGTTTTGACTTTATGACATTTTGAAAAACTAATGTGTTAATAAATATATAACAGTAACGCCACTTTGTGACATGTGCTGTACTACGTACCTTGTATGCATTATAGTTGTATTCCTACAAGGGAAGCAAAAATAATATTAATCTGTATACAATAATAATCAATCTGAGAGAGAAGTAGCTGGGAGAAAGAAGTCTCCACAGGATGAGAAAGAGTTTGCCAAATAGGAGAGAGGGTTTTCCAAAGAAAGAACACATGAGAATTCACAAGACACATTCTAGAAACTGGAAGAGCCTTGTGTGGCTGTGAATTGGGAGTAGGGAAGGGCGCTTACATGTAATGAGATTGAAAAAGCATGCTGAGTCCAAATTAACAAGTCATATGCCTTAGCTAAGAAGTGTGAAGATTATTTTGTAGCTTCCAGTTTTGTTTTGTTTTGTCCTGTTTTGTTTTAAGCTGATGAGTAACAGGATTCCACAAGGAAAAGATAAAGATCATTCTGCGATTTCTAGCCTAGGACAGCATCTTGATAGTAGATAAAGTTTCCCCCAGTATGTTTCTGGAATGAAAAGAAGGACAAGGATACAAGCAATGAAAGTAAAAATAGACAAACAGTCACAAAAAGGGGGACTACATCCAACTTAAAAACTTTTGTACACCAAAGGACACAATCAGCAGACTGAAAAGGCATCCTATGGAATGAGAGAAAATATGTGCAATTCATATATATGATAAGGGGTTATATCCAGAACATATAAAGAACTCCTACAACTCAATGAAAGACAAATAATCAAATAACCCAAATAAAAACGGGCTTGAATAAACATATCTCTAAAGATGATATACAAATAGTCAACAAACACATGAAAAGTTGTTCAACATTATTAATTAACAGAGAAATAAAAATCAGAACTTCAGATGTCACTTCATACTCATCAAGATGACTACTGTCAAAAAACAACAAGAAAATAACAAGTTTTGGCAAGGATATAAAGAAACTGAAACCCTTATATACTATTGGTGGGATTGTAGAATGGTGCAGCCTCTACAGAAATCAGTATGGGGGTTCATCAAAAATTAAAAATAGAACTACCATATAATCCAGCAATCTCACTCAGTATAAATCAAAAATAATTGAAAGTAGGGTCTCAGAGAGATGTCTGCACACCCAGGTTCATAGCATCACTTTTCACAATAGCCACAAAGTAGAATGCCTATGGATGGATGAAAGGATAATCAAAATATTATATACACATACAATGGAATATTATTCAGACTTAAAATAGAAAGAAATCCTTTCACATGCTGCAGAGTGAAATAACCCTGTCACAAAAAGACAAATATTATATGATTCCTCTAATAGGAACTATCTAAAGTATAGTTGACCCTTGAACAACAACTAGTTTGAACTATGCAGGTCCACTTATACATTGATTTTTTCCACAAAATATGCACCACAGTATTACATGATCTGCAGTTTGTTTGAATCTGAGGATGTAGAACCAGCTATACGGATAGCTGACTATAACAGTTATATGCAGATTTTCGACTTTTCAGAGGGTAGGCGCCTCTAACCTCCACATTGTCTGAGTCAACTGCAATCAAATTCATAGAAATAAAATAAAATGTTGGTTACTAGAGGCTGGGAGGGGGAAGAAAAAAGCAGTTGCTGTTTAAAGGATATATTTTCAGATTTGCAATATAAAAAAGTTCTACAGGTCTATTTGACAACAATGTGAATATATTTCACACTTTTGAACTTCACATCACTTAGAAATGGTGAAGATTGGATTTCATGATGAACTGATTGTTTAAAAAAAAAGAAGTGATGAAGACAATAAATTACATTTTATGTGGGTTTTGCCATACACACACAAAAAAGCCAAAGAGGCCAAAGTGCCAAAGTGGACAATAGCAGCATTTAAGAAATGCAGATTGCAGCAGTTTGAAGAGTTAATAAACTCATATATCATCAACTACTAAAATGCTTTTCTTATTCTCAGCTAAATTGTAGAGTAGGAAAAGTCTCTCTATCCTTTTGTCACTTTTCTACTTTACCTTCTTTTACTACTTTTTTCAGTATAACCTCAGCTCTTGGAAGGAATGCCTCATTTGGTTTAATCCTTTTTTTCATTAGGTTAAAAAAAATGAAGAACCTTCTTTAGTGATCTATGTGTTATGCGTCCTAGGCACATTTCAGTTTTAAGAGCATGCTTTCAGTTGAGACCAGTGTTCACCCCATTCCATCTCATAGTATTTATGACAGTCCTCGACTCAGTCAATGATTCATTACAAGACAACAGTCTAAAAACTCAGAGTTTGGTTTAGAAAGATGTGTTAGAACATGGTTAGCCATTTATAGGGTATAAGCTAAAAATGACAACTGTAATCTTATTAAAGAGGTCCATATCTATAATGAGTGAGTACATTTACCTATACCTACCTACACATGACATGTGCCTGTACATATATGCATGCATGTACACACACGTGCACATACATATAACACATTTGTGTGTATCTATTTATGTATTTATTTTATTTATTTACTTATTTAAGCCTTTATAACCTTATAAGATAATCTCAGTAAACAGGGGATGTGTGTGCTGCTATGGCCTTTATATTTACAATACATATATACTCAAGGCAAAACTCTAGCTATGTTTTTTAAAGCAAATGTGTTGCATACCTGACACATATGAGGCTGTATATTATAACAGCTGTACTACCTTTGCTATATGTAGACATAAAAGAAATATAAACACCATTTTAAAATTACTGATAAATATGAATAATTAAATGAATGATGAAAATGATAATTTTAGAATGTATACAAGGTAAAAATACAGATAACTGAAATAACTACAAGCACAATCATAAATCAGTTTATTTAGTCCTAGTTATGCTTTTTAGCCTGAACAGTTTTCTTGATTTTTTGATATCAAAAAATATATATTGTGGGGGGATGGTATAACTCAAGTGGTACAGCTCATGGTTAGCATGCACCAGGTCTTCAATTCAATCCCCAATACCTCCTCTAAAAATAAGTAAATAAATAAATCTAATTACCTCCCTTCCTTGCTAAAAAACATAAATAAATAAAAAGGTAGTAAAAATACATATATTATGTTCCTGCTGGGGAGTTGTCTCTATATTAAAAAATACTTTGTGAAACTAAAATGAATTTTTGAATAGACTGTATTTCTAAACACTATATAATTTAGCTCAGTTTAGGGAGAGTTGGATTATACATTCTAATCAGAATATTCTTCTGTGAGTATCTTCTTATTATATATTTAAAGTCTATACAATTTAAATATTGCAAATTCCAAATGCTTAGAAAATATATATATTTAAGTCCTGAGGATAATTAATTTCAACTTCATTTATGTCTTTTACAGTCAAATCATTGTTTTCTTAGAAGCCAAATAATTGTTTTCTTGATTTGAAATGATTCAAATCAAGGACTACTAAAGAATCATCCAAGTAAATTGGTCCTTTCCCCCACAGGCCACTATTGAGTTGATCTCTACAAATACATGTACTAATATATTTGAATTAAACCCTAAAGTATGAGGTGATTTTAAAATATAAAAAAAAACATTTTATGTCTGAATATAGTTGAAAAAATGCTTAATTTGTCTGGTAAGTGCTACATTAATTCTTTCATATAAAAATATTTTGAGTGTCTATTATGTATCAGGTACTGTGTTAGATAACAGAGAATCCAAATAGGCATAAAGTAGCCCTTGAGAAACATAGGAAATAAGGGGGAAAGATATGTGACCATAATTAAGTAAATTATCATAAGTACTGTGAGAACAAATTAAGTCTGAGTATAGCTGGAAAATGAAGGAGGGGAAAGGTCAAGTGTCTCTAGTTTTAGGAAGCAAAGCTGATAACAGAAAATACTTAGAGATGTTGAAAAGTATTCTGTGCCATAGGAGACAAGTACATATTTGTTCCTAACTGCTTTGTCTGCTATGGTAACCACAAGCTGTATGAAATTTTTGAGCATTCAAAAAGTGACTAGTATGACTGATGAAGAGAATTTTAACTATAATTAATTAATATTTAAATGTAAACAGCCATCTTCAGCTATTGGCTACCATATTAAGCAGCAGATCTCTATGGAAATGTGAATAATCTGGTATGACTAGAACATAAATCATTTTGGTTAAAGGTTACAGTAATAGGTAAGGCTGAAGAAAAAGATGAAGGCAAGATCTAAGAGGACCTTCTTTGTCATATATTAAGTCAGATAAGTTAAGTAGGATGATAACAAAAAAGAATCTATCAAATTCATTAAATGATCACAAGTGACAGAGCAAAAGTGGTTGTTCTTGAAGTTTTGGAGCTTGGTTTTAGTAGGAAGTTAACAAAGTTAGTGGGAAGTGAGGAAGTGAAAACAGGCAAAAATTTACTATTTTTCAGATACACTGAGTACAAAAGAAAGATATAAGGAGATCACATTGAGAAAACTTGGGTGTGAGTAGGGGTTATAAAATTGAGAATACTAGAGCATGTTCACAGGTAGTGAAGTAAGTCAGAAATATGGATCATTTTATAGACAATAGCTTAAACTAGTAAGTTCAATAAAATTGCAGGACACAAAATCAAAATACAAAAATGTGTTGTGTTTATACTAACAATGAATTATCAGAAAGAGAAATTAAGAAAACAATCCCATTTATAATTGATTCAAAAAGAACAAAATACCTAGGAATAAATTTAAGCAAGGAAATAAAACACCTGTATATTGAAAACTACAAGTCATCAATGAAAGAAACTGAAGAAGACACAAATAAATGGAAAGATATTTCTATGCTCATGGATTAGAAGAAATAATACTGTTAAACTCTATACTACCTAAATCAATACACAATTCAATGCAATCCCTATCAAAATCCCGATAGTATTTTTCACAGAAATAGAATACAAAATTTCACAGAAATAGAACAAAAATTTTGTGGTATGGGACCACAAAGGATCCTGAATAACTGAATTGCAAAAGCAATATTGAGAAAGAAGAATAAAGCTAGAGGCACTATGATCCCGGATTTCAAACTACATTACAAAACTATAGTAATTAAAACAGTATAGTATTGGCATAAAAAGAGACACATAGATCAATGAAACAGAATAGAGAGTCCTGAAATAAACACACATATATATGGCCAATTAATTTGTGACAAAGTAGCCAAGAATATACAATGGAGAAGGGATAGTCTCTTCAATAAATGATGCTGGGAAAATTGGACAGCCACATGCAAAAGAATAAAACTGGACCACTTATCTTACACTATGCACAAAAATCAGCAAAATGGATTAAAAACTTGAATGTAAGACCTGGAACCAACAACTCCTAGAAGAAAACATGGTCAATAAGCTCTTTGATAGGTCTTGGTGATGATTTTTTGAATCTCACACCAAAAGCAAAAGTAAGAAAAGCAAAAATAAATAAGTGAGATTACATCAAACTAAAAAGCTTCTGCCCAGCAAAGAAGACTACCAATAAAATGAAAAGACAACATACTGAATAGGAAAAATAATTACAAACTTTATATCTGATAAGGGACTAATATCCAAAATATCCAAATAACTCATATAATTCAATAACAAAAAAATCAAATTATAAAAACGTGCAGTGGTCCTGAATAGACATTTTTCCAAGGAAAATATACAGCGGCAAACAGGTACATAAAAAGATGGTCAACATTATTAATCATCAGGGAAATGCAAATAAAACCAAAATGAGATAAACCTCACACAAGTTAGAATGGCTATTACTAAAAAGACAAGAAATAACAAGTGTTGGTGAGGATGTGAAGAAAAGGGAATCATCATACACTGTTGGTGGCAACGTAAACTGGAGCAACTACAATGGAAAATGGTATGGAGGTTCCTCAAAAAATGTAAAAAAGAACTACCATATGGTCCAGCAGTTCCACTTGTGATATTTATTTGAAGAAAATAAAAACACTGATTTGAAGAAGTATATGCACCCCCTCACTCACTGCAGCATTACTTATGATAGCCAAGATATGGAAGCAATCTAAGGGCCTGTCAATGGATAAATAAATAAAGGGATTGTGGAATACATACCAAAATTCAGTTATAAAAAAATGAAAACTTGCCATTTGCAACAACATGTATGGACCTTGAGGGATCTCCCTTTTATGTGGAATCTACACACACAAACAACAAGAACAAAAAGAAAAGAGTCTCATACATACAGAGAACAGATTGGTAGTTGTAAGAAGCAGGGGCTGGGGGAGGAAGAAATGAGGAAACTATTTTTTGGTTTTTTTTTTTTTAGTATAAATAAATTAAATAAAAATGTTAAAAATAAAATAATGAAAAATGAGAATACTAGAGCATATTCACTTATAATAGGGGAAGTCAGAAATATGAATCATTTTATAGACAATAGTTTATGAAGAAACACATTAGGTCAGAATCCTCATATTTAATTAGAAAGGAGGAGCCATAAGTCAAATTAATTAGCCTAGATGTGAAGGAGGAAATTTTCTCTGGAAGAAAGACTGAAAGCACATATAAATAAATTTGGGGATAGCTATTAGGTAAGAAAGTTCATTATTTCAGTCTGGGTTTTCTCTATAATAAAGAAAGCAAGTGTGCTTAGCAAGAGGGGACAGCACAGAGTAGCAGGCTGAAGGGGAGATTCAGATATTGTTGCGAAGGAAGTGGCAATCAATAAGCAATGTTTAAAGAGTCCAAGTGCATCAAGTACTTAGCTGATGGTGGAAACAAAACATTTTTAGTATCATCAGAATACAAAGTTGTAGTTTTCTCCAATGCTGAGGATTCTGGCCACAGAAAGAGATATCAGAAATAACTAGACTTAAGATTTGATGTTTGCCAGATACAATAGAAGACTAGAATATACAAACTAGGGAGTGGCAAAAAATTATGATGCATGGCTTCTTCTGGAGAGAGAAAATTTGAAGCCAGGAGGGTACCTACAGACTTGAAGAAATGTGAGCATCAAGGGATTGGATGTCAGCGAAGAATGGAAGACACTTAGGATTAAAGGTCTGAAAGAATATGAAGGATAAGAGATTTTACTTGGCATTGTTTAGAGATAGAATTTCTTTAAAATTTGTGCGTTTTTATAAATGAAATGATTACTTAAGACTTTTTACCACTTTATGAAGAGAGTGCTACTGGATTTATTATTATTTTTATAAGAGTTCCTCAATTCAGACTCTACAATTTTAATTTATTTATTTAGTTTCTTCCCAATGTAATCAATTTCTCACACCCCATTCACATCAGTTTTGTTTTGTTTTTTTTTAAATCAGAATTAAGCTCCAAATCCACAGAATAACAATAACTTGAGTCCCAAGTTAGGTCTCAACTTTTTCTGTTTTGTACTTTCCTTCAACAACAAATATGTTTAAAAACTCTGAACATACACTTCAATTTTCTACCATATCAAATATTCTCCTGCTTAATTTATTCATTAATGTACCTCAAATTTACCTTTCTCTTATCAAAATCATATTTATTTAATTCTATCTAAAACTCCACTTCACAAAACTTCCAAAGACCACTCAATTCAGAGTTCTTTTTTTTCATTTCAATTGTTCCCCTAGCCTGTGGTACTCATAAACTGCCTTGAAGTATAAGTAAACTATCAATGAGGACATGTCTTAAATACTGTTCTAGTGGTTTGTAGGCTATTTGACGGTCACTGTCATCGCTTGTGACTAAAAATTTAAAATTTTAGAACTACCCCAAAAATTCGGGACAAAATCAAAACACAAATTGGTTAATCCCAGTTTATAAGACTTGTAAATTCAGTCTTTTTAGAACAGTTAAAATGTTTGAATTTCACTTGAGAAATAAAAATCTGATCAAATCCTGGTGTAAAACATGGTGTATTTGGCAATATTTATTTTTGGAAAGTGTTATAAGCAGAAAAACAACAATCTTTTGACTATTTCTACTCTCTTTATAATCTTCATATAAATTGAAAATACTAGGTCACTTGTGGCAATAGATACATTGTTTTTAGACTATTCGTTGCTGCCTTTCCTTGTCAACAGTGGTAAGAATGCAAACTATTATAAACTGCATTCAACCAGACACCTTTAACAAGGAAGAAATGAAATGCAAATGAATAAACATCATTGACAACAACTGAAATTAATTGCAGTGAATATAAAGCATGACTGAAGTATTAAAACTATACATGAGAATAACAAATTTTAATATAAGACCAGACATCACAAAAAACACAAGATTAATGCATGATTATATGTCCATATATGCTGAAATAAGTCAATGTTATGATGAATCCAAGCCAGATTTTTACAACCAAAAATTCCAGTTTTAAAGTGTTCCATACTTTTAATTTATGATAAAAATTAATATAACAGATTGAAATATTGCCTTCATATTTATCTACAAACAAAAATTTAGGTTTTCTTTCAAAAATGGGAAGTGTACCATCTGGTAAGTAGAACAACTCTATATCATTTTGAGCTTATGACTCAATGGTTTTTCAGAACCATTACTATTTTTAGTGTCAATCACACATATTAGTTTTTGTGTCAAAAGATTTCATGGGATTTATATAGGAAAAATATTTGGAACACAAGTATAATAGTCTAATTTCATATTTTTTTATTGGCCATCTTAATTGCTTTGCTTCAGGTTTCCAAAAGTATTAGACCATATTAAAGTTGAATAATTTCCTATTAAATATTTAGTACTTTATCTCAATCCCTGAGACCCGTCTGAGTCCCTGTATTTCTGATAACTACCATTATATGCGGTTTTGTCTACTGAGAATTCATTCTCAGTAGACAAATGGTAGACAGAGGAGGACAGCTCATATACTACTAAGAGAAATTCAACTATAACATGATGTTTAGACTTTTGTAATCTATTCAACTAATTTTATTTACATATGGAAAACCATTAAACAGAGAAAATGGAAAGGATTCATATTTATGAGGAACGTTATATGCTTCCATAAATATATGTATGTATGTTTGTGTGTGTACAACTACATTTAGCTCTGAAAGTAACTTTGAAAAGAAATTGAGATTCAGATAGGTTAAATAATTTCTCCAAGATGACACAGCTCAATCTAATATAGCTGTCTTTCACTCTGAAATCTTTCTTCTTTCCCCCATGTCCCAAACCCTACCACAATAACATAACCATGCTAACTAATTTGGCATATTCTTTCAGGACTTCTAACTAATGCCTATTATTATAGTGTATGATTGTACTTAACAATGAATATATATGCATGGGGGTTATTAAGAGAGCTTATTTCATATTAGCTTCATTATTAAAACATATAATATATCTTTAGGGTTGGAAGGGACCTGTAAGTATTACTGTAACCCATCAACTTATTTGGTGGAAGCTACAAATGAAACGTCACCAAAATTACTACCATAGGAATATATATGTGCATGTTGTGTGGTAACTACCCTTAATATCCAACTCTGTGTTTACTGTTTTCCTTCTGTTCACAGTAAGATGCATGGCATATAGTTGGTATTCAATATATACATGCTGTGATGAAATTTTGATACTGTTTACTTAAAGCATACCCAATGAATAATGAAATGGCTTCAAAGTTATTAGTATTCAAAATATAACATGATCACCTCTGGGGAGTGGAATAGACATACTTTTCCCTATTGCTCCCACTAAGGAGAAAAAAAAAAGAAAAAAAACCTGGAAATTGCACATAAGACAAATGTAGGAAGAACTCAAATATGCAGAGAAGAAGGCAAACTGATTGGGAAACTATTGTTTTTTGTTTGTTTACTTTTCTCGTATATCCCAGACTTGGAGCTTTAAGAAGCTGGAAACTCAGAAATATCAACAGGCACAGACAAAAAACGTTCTAACTAATGGCCTGTATTCTTCAGTCAAAAGAGTAGCCTAGCAATATAGAAAACTTCTAGACAATAATCACTATACTCAAGCCAAACAACACAGAAAAAAAGTGGCCCCACTCCCATTTATGTCTGTAAAGGACAAATGGAGAGCCAAGACAATAGACTTAATCCTTGGAGGCTGTAACAAAAAGTCCCAGAGCCCTCTCCTTAAATTAGTGTCAAAAAAGGATGAGTAGACAACTGGGATATTCATCCAGGCAGGGCAGTAATGAATTCCCCAACCTCCCAAATGTCAGACAATCCACGTGGGAAACCTGGACTTACACTGCCAGGTACCCTTCCTCCTCCCCAAAGGGGTGGTCAGAGAAAAGCTTCTAGATAACCGGATTTTTCACCACACCCAGTAATAATGAGGCAGCTATCCCAATGGTGTCACTGAAAACTACATTAGAAGCAGTTACAAGGTATTCCTACCCCTTCCAATAAAGGAGGTATTTAGGAATCTAATGGGTAGCCAGAATTACAAACAGTGATGAACATTAATGAGGAGTCCCCACAGTGCGGTATCAATGGAGGGTAAGTGAGGAAACTGGACTCCTAATTCAACTGGCAGTAATGAAGTGATGTACCTCAACCTCACCAGACTGGTGACAGAGGAGGTGTTATGGCCTCAATGTGTTCCCACAAAATTCATATATTGAAAACCTAATGCCTTATAGTACCGGAAAGTAGGGCCTTTGGAAGGTGATTAGGTCGTTAAGGGCAGAGCCCTCATGAATGGCATTAATATCCTTACAAAAGAGGCCCCAGAGAGACAGATCATTCTTTCCACCATGTAAGTACACAGCAAGAAATTGGTAGTCTGCAACCTGGAAGAGGGCTTTCACCAGAACCTACCATGCCGGTACCCTCATCTTGGATTTCTAGCCTCCACAACTGTGAGCAATAAATTTCTACCACGTAAAGCACTCAGTCTATAGTATTTTTGTTATACCATCCCAAATGGTCTAAGACAGAAAATTTGTACCAAGAAGTACAGAGACTGCTGTAACAAATAGCTAAAAATGCAGAAGTGATTCTGGAACTGATAGAGGCTGGGAGTTCTGAGGAGAGTGCTAGGAAAAAAATCTACACTGCCATGAACAGACTGTTAAAAGCAATCCTGATAAGAACTCAGGAGATGTGGAGAGTTGTGAAGAAAGCCTCAGTCTTCTTGGAGAATACCTAAGTGGTTGTGAACAAAATGTTGGTAGAAATATGGACAACAAATAAACACCATTCTGATGAGGTCTTGGATAGAAATCAGGAGCATGTTATTGGAACTGGAGGAAAGGAGAAACTTGGTATAAAGTCACAAAAAGGTTGGCTGACTTGTGTTCCTATCCTAGTGTTCTGTGAAAGGTCAAACTTGTGAATGATGAAATTTGGTATTTGGCTGAGGAAATCTCTAAGAAAAATGTTAAAGCAGTGGCCTGGCTTCTCATGAATGCTTACAGCAAAGCACAAAAATAAAGAAATAATTTAAGGTGAAGTTGTTAACCAAAAAGACAAGAAGAATTTAAAAATTTGGAAAATTCTCAGTCTACACACATTGCAGAAATGATAAAGTATGTTTGTAAAGAAAACAAAAGAACAAAAAAACAAAAAACTAAAAGTATGGCCAAGTGACCTTTTGATAAGGAGACCAGACTAGTATGGTTGTGAATCAGGGACTGAATCAGTTGCCCCAGCAGGAAAACAACCTGTTTGACTGAAGGGGAAGGAGATAAGAAACTGTGAAGGAACATTGCTAAACTTCTTAGATTCTGTAGACTGGAACCATAAACTATTTGACAGTGAACCCACATTTCTTTAAGACAAGGGAAGAAAGGCCTTGAAGGCAATACAGAGATCATCAGGGCGACCTCCTGGGTTTCAAAATTGAAGGCCATCATCTGGGTTTCAGCAGGCCAAATGATCCCCACTCAAAAGCCACTGGAGAGGTGCCACTCAAAACCATGGGGACCCAATCTCTCTGCCCAGTAGAACTGTGAAGGTGTGGCTACCTCCACCTATATTTTAAAGGATGGAGAGGCACAGAGCCATGGGCACAGGACCAAGGTAGATAGTCACTGTAAGGGCAAGGCCACGGTAAATAGCCCTGCTAGAGGCAATGCCAACACAGTCATGGAGGCAGGGATGCTCCCTTGACCCCAAAGCAGGAGATCCTGGAAGAGCCACAGGCATGGGACTCCAACCTGTGAGAGCTGCAGCATGGGCTACCCCTACCAAAGGTATGGGGGCAGGACCCCACCCCATTGGGCCTTAAGGTTTTAGACTTGCTTGGAGCCTGTTACTCCTTTTTTCATTGTCTACGTTTCCCCTTTTGGAATAGGAATGTCTATCCTATGCTTATATTATCATTGTATTTTTGAAGCATGTAACATTTCTGATTTCAGTTCCACAGTTGGAATCTCATCCATATCTAATTTAGGTGATACTTAAATGAGAATTTGGACTTAACTTCTGAGATGAGGACATATGAAAAAGACATGACTTTTGAGAGGCCAAGGTGGAATGCTACAGTCTGAACGTTTGTGTCTCCCCAAAATTCATATGTTGAAAACTTAATGATTAATATGATGATATTGGGAGGTAGGTCCTGTGGGGAGTGATTAGATCATGAATGTGGAGCCCTCATGAATGGGATTAATGATGAGAGAGATGGCTCACCCCTTACACCATGTGAGGATACAACAAGAAGTCTGCAATCTAGAAGAGGTCTTTTACCTAACTCTGCTGGTACCCTGGTCTTGGACTTGAGAAAGAAATTTCTGTTACTTACAAGCCACCTAGTCTATGGTATTTTGTTATAGCAGCCCAAACCAGCTAAAACAGGACATTAGCTAATATTATAAATAAGATGCAGAGTCTTATAGCATAGTATTCAAAAAGGCCCAACCTTCAATGAAAAAATGTATTGTCATACAAAGAACCAGGAAGATCTCAAATAATAAAAATATATATATGTTTAGACACCAAAACCAAGATGACAGAAATGTTATAATTTTCTAACAAAGATTTTAAACAGCCACGATAAAGATGGCTTAAGTAAAACTTGCCTAGAACAAATGAAAAATAGAAATTATGAGCAAAGAAACAGAAATGCTCAGAAAAGAAACAGAAGATACAAAGGTATATCAAATGGAAATTTCAGACCTTAAAAATACAGTAACAAAAATACTCAATAGATGGGCTGAACAGCAGAATGGTCAGAAAAACGCATGAGTATACTGGAAAATAAGCAAAAGAAATTCACAATATGAAAAACAGAGAAAAAATAAACTGAAAAATAAAATGAACAGAGCCTCAGAGCCATGTGATAATATAACAGAAAATCTAAGAACCATGCCATAGAAGTATCAAAAAGAAGAAAGAAGTTGGTGCTGAAAATATGCTCAAAGAAATAATGGCTAAAAACTTTTCAAATTTGGCAAAGAACATAAACATGTAGATTAAAGAAGCTGAGTGAACTCAAGAAGGATATGTCTAAAGAAATCCAAAGACACATCAGAGCCAAACGTTTATAAACAAAAGAAAGAAGAAAGGAAAGAAAGGAAAGGAAAGGAAGGAAGGAAGAAAGAAAGAAGAAAGAAAGACAATTAGAGATAAATAATATCTCACCTATAGGTGAAAAATGAATAGAATGCCAGTTCTCCTCAGAAACTGTGAAGGCCCAAGTAGTTGTACAACATTTCTGACATGATGAAAGGAAAAAACTGTTAAAATAGGGTCCTGTATCCAGCAAAAATATGCTTCAGGAAAGAAAAAGAGAAATTTAAAAATTCACAGGTGAAGGAAACTAAGAGAATTTTTCAGCAGTAGACCTATACTAAAGGAATTGCTACAATGAGTCCTCTAAACAGGTAACAAAACAACAGCAACAACAAAAGGAGTCTTGGAACATCAGGAAGGAAGAAAGAATATAGTAAGCAAAATATGAGTAATTACAATAGCCTTTCCTTTCCACCTTGAGTTTTCTATTTAAGTTTGATGGTTGAGGTAAAAATTACAACATTGGTTCTAAATGTATGTAGAAAAGATATTTACAACAATTATATTATAAATTGAAGATGGTAAAGGGGCATAAAACAAGGTATAGTTTCTGTATTTCACTTGAAGTGGAAAAATGACACCATCAGTGGACTTGGTAAGTTATGCATATAGAAAGTTATGTATATATAATGCAATACCTAGAGCAACCACTAACAAAGGTGTAAAGATATAAATACACCAAAACCCCCCCCACAGTTTATCAATCAAAACAAAGTTTAAAAATATGTCCAGACAACACACAGGGATGCAGGAAAAAGAAAAGAGATATAAAAAACTAAAAGAACAACTATAAAACAAAAATAAACAGCAGACTTATGTCCCGATGTCAAAATTACATTAAAGGTAGATGATCTAAATATACCACATAAAAGAAAAAGACTGGCAAGGTGGATTAAAAAGCAAGACTCATCTATGTGCTGCCTACAAAAATATCACTTCAAGTATAACAACATAAGCATATTTATAGTAAAAGGATAAAAAACTATCTTATGCAAATATTAAGCAAAGAAAAATAATAAAATAAAAAAGCAGCTGTATTAGTTCAAGATAAAGTAGATTTCAGAGCAAAGAAAATCACCAGACACATTATATAATGATATAGGGGCAATCCATTAAGAAAACATAACAATTCTAAATGTATATACACCAAAAATAGTGTTGAAAAATTTGTGAAGCAAAACTGATAGAACTGAAAATAGAAATAAACAAAACTAAAATTATAGCTGAAGATTTTAACACACCACTCTCAACAACTGACAAAACAACTAGAACGAAAATCAGTAAGAATACACAATAACTCAATAACACCATTAATCAATAGGATCTAACTGACATTTTATAGAACACTCCACCCAACAACAGCAAAATACAGTTTTTTCAAGTGCTCGTAGAACATATACCAAGATAGATCATATCCTAGGCAATCAAACAAACTACAACAAAATTTAAAATAACTGAAATTTTATGTATTATGTACTGTAATCATAATAGAATCAAACTAGAAATCAATAATAAAAGGATAACAGGAAGTAACGGGTAACAAGAAGATCTTGAAAAACTTATAAAGTAAACAAAAGATTTTTAAATAATCCAAAGGTCAAAAGAGGAAGCCATGGGTAACTTTAAAAATAAATTAAACTAAATAAAAATATAAAAACCTACCAAAATATTTTGTAAAAGCACTAATGAGAGAAAAACTTACAGTACTAAACATATTAAAAAAGAGGAAAGTCACAAATCAATAATTTAAACTCTCACCTCAAAAACTTAAAGAGAAAAAGCAAAATAAAGTCATAGTAACCACAGAGAAGTAAATAAAAAATAAAAATCAATAAAGTTAAAAACATACTCAATATACAAAAACACTGAAGCAAAGAGATGTTTTAGAAAGATTAACAAAATTGACAAAACAAAGAGAAAAGATAAATTACCAATATTAGGTTTAGATCATGAGGTATCAGTAAAGACCTGCAGACATCAAAGATAAAACAGGAAATACTATGAATAACTTTACACTCACAATTTGACAACTTAGATGAAATTCACAAATTCCTCAAAACACACAAACTGCCACTCACTTGCCCAACATGAAATGAAATATATCATATGAATAACCTTATAGCACTTAAGGAAATTAAAACTGTAATTTAAAAATTCACAAATCTGAAAAAGACCATACCAAAAAGAAAGGAAGGAAGATAGGAAGGAGGAAAAGAGAGAAAAAATAACGCAAAGAGGGAGGGAGGGAGGAAAGAAGGAAACTACTGACCAGCATCTCTGATGAATATAAGACACAAAAATCATTAAGAAAAAAATATATATATATACACACACACATACATTCCAGGCATGTAAGAGTGGCTCAGTACTTCAGATCAGTCAAAATAATCTACCATATTAACAGACTAAATGATGAAAATCATGCTAGTATTAATTGATACAGTAAAAGCATTTAACTAAATTCAATACCCATTCATGATTTTTTTTTAACTTTTTTTTTTTTTTGGATGGAGGTACTGGGGATTAAACCCAGGACCCCCTGCATGCTAAGCATGCACTCTACCACTGAGCTATAACCCTCCCAGCTTCCATTCATGAATTAAATTTTTTCTTTTTTTTTTTTAGAAAAAGAGGAACAACAAGGATCTTCTTCAGCATGATAAAGATAAACTACAGATAACATTATATTTAGTGAAAGACCGAATGTTTTTCTTGGCAGCAAGGCAAGGATATCCTCTCTCTACACTCCTATTCAATGCTATGCTAAAAATTATGGCCAATGAAATAAGGTAAAAACAAAGTAAAACAGACAAAACAGAAATATAAGGGATACAGATCAGAAAAGAAGAAATAAAACTATCTCTATTTGCATATGAATCAATTGTCTACATAGAAAATCCCAAGGAATCTACCACAAGCTCCTTGTACTAATAAATGACTTCAGCAAGGTCTCAGGATATAACAACATGAGCATACAAAAAATCAAAAGTCAATTATATCCCTAAATATTGGCAAAAAAACATGTAGAAAGTGAAAAAATACTACTTGAACTCTAGAAAATATTAAACTGGAGAAGGAATAGATTTTTGAGAAAGAAACAATCAACTATGTATTCATCAAGAAATCACATATGACACTGTACTTTTATTTACCTAATTTTTATTATACATACTCTAACACAGTCTAACATTTTAGACAGTTGAATGTGTTTTATCAAAGGAATGTTTCAGGGTAGGTGTGCTACCTCACTGCAAACTGTCTGGGTAGGTAGTGGCTGAATGTTTACCAAGTAGGAGTACTTTCTATTTGGGGTTTGCTCTGGGCGTATTTCAAATTCCATGAAGACAGAATGAATGAATGTGACAAGGAATTAACAGTCTACTATGTTTTAATATAGCATGACTTTTATTTGAGTATGCCAAGAAGATATGGAATAACAGTCTATCTGATTAACACTTTGAAAAAAATATTGAAATACTTAGGTGTAAATCTAACAAAATGTATTCAGATACTACATCTTGAAAATTATAAAATGTTGATGGAAGAAATCAAAGAAATCTAAAAAATAGAGACTCATTCTGTGTTCAACACAGTAAAGACTCAACATAGTGAAGATGTCAATTCTCACTAATTTGACCTATATGTTTAATGTGATTCCTATCAAAATTATAGCACATTTTTTGTAGACATAGACAAAAGTGTTAGAAAATTTATATGGAAGGGAAGTGGACTATAAAAGCTAAAAAGGATTTTGGAAAAATAGAATGAAATGGAATGAATCAGTCTATCTGCTTAATTTCAAGACTTAACCTAGTTTCAGTAATCATGACTGCATGGTATTGTCAGAGGAGAAGACACACAGATCAAAGTAACAGAGTGGAGAATCCAGAAATAAACCCACACAAATATGCCCAACTGATTTTTGACAAAAGTGCAAAAGCAATCCAGTGGAAGAAAGACAACCCTTTCAACAAATGGTGTTGAAACAGTTGGAAATCAATAGAAAAAACAAAACAAAGTAGGGGAAAATCTTTAGGATAGATGACTATGTAAAATGTTCTCAGACATAACACCAAATGTAAGATTTATAAAATTAAAAATTGATAAACTGGATTTATTAAAAAATTTAAAAATAATTTTGCAAAACTCCTACTTAAGAAGATGAAAGAAAAGTTACAGACTGGGAAATAATATTTGCATACCATATATACAACACAGACTAGTATCATAAGCATATAAGGAACTCTAAAAACTTAATTTTGAAAAGGGGCAAAAGACATGAAGACACATGTCACTGATGAGAGTACATAAATGGCAAATAAATACCTTAAAAGCTGTATAATATTGTACAGTATTGAATACCTAAATATGTTCTGAGGTTTCAGAAACTACAGTGAGTATATGTAATTTTGTCTCATCATCATTATCTCGCAGCCCCTCACCTTCTTTCTAGTAGCAGTATGTTTCCTTTGAAGATCTGCCCTTTCAAAATTCTAGGTATGTCTGCTGGGACCTACAATCACAGTATTCCCAAGGCTCTGTCCTACTAAACATGACTTCAGGGCCAATAGGCATTCCAGTTTTGTTTAATCAAATTACCTCTCTTGGGAACTTGAATTTTGATTAAAAATGCAGAGATTTAAAGGCACTGAATATGAATCACTCTGTCATTCACAAAACACCATATCTCTGATATTCCTAGAGATAGCCTCACACTTTCTAAGAGTTGATGCTTATATTTTCCCTTAATGTGATTGTGATCCAATATCCTTTGAATATTTTTTCACCTTTGAATTATTCAGAGTTGTTTTCTGTTGCTTGCCTACACCTCCCCTGACTCCACAAGGAATAAAAAATTCATTAAGACCCATTTACTTGTATACCTTAAGTCCCTTTATTTAGTCTTTAGGTCCCTGTATTTCAGAATCTTTTTAGCTAGTGTAGTCCTCCTGCTTTCACATAGTTTTAGAATACTTTTGTCTATGTCCACACATGGAAAATACTTAACAAATACCAACTGAGGTCTATTATGTGTAAGGCTCTGGTCTAGATGCTAGAACCAGGATGACAATCGATAAAGCAGACCGAGTCTTGCAGTTCTAGAGCTTACATTCTAATAGGTGAGAAGGAATAGAAACAAATTATACTATTATTATTAAAATATAATAAAAATTATGGAAAACAATTAATCTGAATACTGAGAAAGAGAGTGTTTAGTAATGCTGGGTACTGTTTTATATAGGGTGGTCTGAGAAGGCCTATCTGATTAAGTGATATTTCAAAGATACTTGATGGGCATGGGAGAGTGAGCTATCATATGTCTAAGGAAAGATTTTCCAGGCAGACAGAAGAGCAAGCACTCAGGTGCTGGAGTCAGAATATACTGACAGGGTGGAATAATCCCAAAACAGCAGTTGATGTGGCCTGAGTGGGGAAGAAGTTGTAGGAGATGGGCCAGAGAAATAACAGGACCATGTGGAAATCTGAAGGTCACTCAAAAGACTTGGGCCTTAACTAAGTGTGGTGGAATGTAATCAGAGGGTTTTAAGATCTGATGGCCTTACAAAATTCATTATAGGAAGGTTGGACTTCTCTCCTAAATGATAATTTTAACATGAGTCTTTTGAATATCTACACAAGTGTCAATTAAAAATATTTTATCTTATTGTTACATGGGAGTATGAAATCACATGGCCCTATTTCAAAGAGTTAGAATTGTCTCCTTTCTTTTTTAATTCACTTAACTTCTACCTTTACTATTGCCATGTAAGCTTTTACTGTTATGTGCTGTAATCATGGAGACATATTTCCTACTAAAATATAAACTGACTGAGAACAATCATAGTATCTTATTAATCTTGGTATCCAATCCAGAAGTATAATGGTATTTCTGCACATGATTGCTTAATAAATTCTTTTGAAATGGATGAGTGAAGTCCAAAATATTACATATTTATTTATTTGTTAATTGCTAAATTTTCCTTTGAATAGAATATAAATATCAGGAAAGCATCCACTCAGCTTGTTTTGTTCACTTTAGATCTCCAGTTTCCAGAACAGCTCATGGCCCAGAGTAGATACTTAAAAAATTTGTTAAATGAATATCCTAATTTTACTGATGATAAAATGGAGTCCAAAAAATATACAGTGAGTTGCTTATCTTCACACAGGCATAATTAGTAGGGCAGAATTCAGGGACACCAGATTTATAATATGCTGTCTTTCCACTGCAATAATTAATGTATATTCATTCTTTCAACCAGCATTTGTTGAGTACAAGTTAGGTGCTCAATACCATAACCCCATGCCAAATATTCTATAAGGAGATATGCTGCTTTTAGTTCTCAGTGAAACAATCTCAGAAATAGCATAAAATGTAAAAATATTAAAGTATTCATATTTTGATTCATTTGAAGTAAACTAAAATATCAACTTACATAAACTGAAAATATATTAGTGAGTAGAAAATGAAGGGTTCAAAAGCAATATGTGAGACTTGTTTGTATTTTTTACAGTCAAGTATTCAAGAATATAAAAATGAGTATATACAATATTTATCAACCCCACAACAACTACTTGTTGCATTAGCAATAGGAGGTAACATAGTATTAGTACACTCTGTTCACATGTAGTGTTAATTGTGCCCTCTGGAGCTTTGTATCTCAGCAGTGCTGAAGAAGTAAGAAGAGTATGAGGAATGCAATACATACACACTAATTTATCAGAAAGTCATTTGATTTACTTTACAACCCAATACTTCAGAGAGAACATTTTAAAAAGCCTAACCTGAGTACATAAATAATGAAAGAATTAATATCAGGATTAGAGACCTAATTTGAAGAATTCCTAAAATCGGATAAACTTTATTCAACATTTGGAAGGAGGCAAAGAATAAGGACTAGCAAAGTGAAAATTCGAAGCTCTTGTAGAAAAGGAATGCAAGTCAGAATGAACAAATTAAGGTTGGCAAAACAACAATAATAGCAGTAGTAGAAGCTAGAAAAGGAAATCTAGACATTAAAAAAAATGTTACAGAAAGGTGGCTGATGTCATTTATTTACACCAGTTATAATATGGGGAAACATGTACTGATTTTTGGTAATATAAAAATCTTTCAATTATTAAGTATTAGTTATGATTTTCCAAAAGGTTATTAAAATACAATCTGTAATTCTTCAGAAGTACTGCCTTATAAGGGATTAAAAACTGTTCCCTGATTGATGATTAAAAAAAAATCATGTATAATGAAAACCAGCCAGTGCAGAATCACTATGAATTTAAGTGATAACTAAATTGGGCTCACTGTACATAAAAGATGATAGGCATAATTGAGTACCTGTAATGTATAATACTGGAGTGTTTAATTATGTCATAGAACAGAAATATGACATTAAACATTATGTATCTCATGGTCTGACCTTTAATTGTAAATACTTTAGCATATTAAAATCACTTGCTAATAAATTAATAAGCTAAAGGTAGCATATGCTAGTACTTTTCCTTACACAGCAATCAAAGGAAGATGATTTGAGGAGAAGCTTTCTGATAAATTTTTTATAGTTTAGTTTAATAATCATTTTTTTTGAGATCTATAGGAGGTGATGGGAATAAAGAAAAGTAAGGCTTACGCTATGCACTCAAAAACTATATATTGCATAAAATTCTCCCTGGCCTCATTCTTCTATCTAGTTATAAAATTTTAACTTAACAATTGACAATTGGCATACCTTTCTTCTCAAGACATTCTTCTTTTTATTTTCATGGTATCACACTGGTCTTTCTCTAGTCTCTCTGAGAGCTTCTTCTATTTCTCATTTCTTGGATCTCCCCACTATTGTAGTTTTAATATTCTTTAGTGCTGCCAAACATAGTCCTGCACATGCTTCTCTTCCCATCCCTAACTTTCCAAAATTTACAGTCCAAAGATCCCCAAGATTATAACACCAGTTCACACTTCTCTATTCTGAGCTCCAGATCTATATATCTTACTCTTTTTATGTTTTTTTTTACTTTGACACTTAGATATCTTTAAAGTATTTCACAATTAAAATAAATAAAACTAATTATTTCCTGGTTCAAATATAATCTCTTCCATCTTTCTTCATTTTAATGAATGATAAGTTTTCCCTCCCCTCTATTCTCTTGCTTGATAATTCTTCACCACCCATCTACACATCCACTGATAAAAAAAATCTCTAATTTCTACTAATTCAGTTCCCAAATATATATCAGATATATCATATCACTGCTTCTCTCTCTGACCATCCTTGCCCAAGCCACCAGTACCTCTTGCCTGGACTACTACAATAACTTCTTCTCAGATCCTTCTTCCATGTATTCCGTCACTAGAATCTTTGAAAATGCATGTTTCATTCTGCCACGCAAAACCAACACATTGTCTCTTTCCCAGACTATTTAGTTGTTTCCCATTGCTCACAAGACAAAGTTAAAAATCTTTAACATAACTGACAATGTCCTGCAGCAGAGTCTTATTTCTAGAGTTTTACATTCACATCTTTCACTCTACTTTCTCTTACTTACTATTTTCCAAATGCAATAAAATTTTTTAGTTCCTCAAAAAGTATGAAATTCACCTTATCTTTGACCATGTAGTTACAACTGCTTAAAATGCTCTCTTTATCACCCTTCTTATCTTCTCATAGCATTTTGCTATATTGGCTTTATTTACTCTTTATGTTGAGCTTGAATGTCATCCCTTGGGTTGCCTTCTCTAACCCTATGCATTACTTATATCCTCTCATACAATGCTGTATCATTACTCATAGCTCTTAAAACAAATATAATTGTTTCTTCTATATAATTATTTAAATTGTATATTTACCTGACTCTTTACCTTTCAGTAAGCTCCATAAAGGCATGGAACGTGTGTGTCTCTGTTGTGTTCACAACTATACTTCTAGTGCAGAAAAAAATACCCAATAAATTCTGGCTTAATAAATGAATAATAAATGAATGCAGATACCATTCAGCACACCCTCACAGTCCCAACTCAGCACTACCTTATTTGTCTCAAAGTGTGGTCAAAGCATATCTTTTTCACAATTTGTAAAACAAACAAAACAGAAAACAGAATTCTGTTCATTTCTTCATGCATGTTATAAAGTAACAGACTTTAACTTCATAAAAATAATCCACCACTCAAAACTGGGACAAGACAAGGATGCCCACTATCACCACTCCTATTCAACATAGTCTTGGAAGTCCTAGACACAGAATCAGGTAAAAGAGAAACATAAAAGGGTTCCAAATTGGAAAAGAAGAGGTAAAAGTATCACTATATGCAGATGACATAATACTATATATAGAAAACCCTAAAAGGTCCACACAAAAACTACTAGAAATAATCGAAGAATTCAGCAAGGTAGCAGGTTACAAGATTAATGTTCAAAAATCAGTTCCATTTCTTTACACTAATGATGGATCAACAGAAAAAGAAAGGAAAGAAACAATCCCCTTTAAAATAGCATCCAAAGTAATAAAATACCTAGGACCAACTCTGACCAAGGGGGTGAAAGACTTATACATGGAAAACTATAAAACACTAATGACGGAAATTAAAGAAGACTTTAAAAAATGTAAAGATATCCCATGTTCCTGGATTGGAAGAATCAATATTGTTAAAATGGTCACACTGTCCAAGGCAATCTACAGATTTAATGCAATCCCTATCAAATGACCCAGGACATATTTCACAGAACTAGAACAAATCATAATGAAATTTATATGGAACCACAAAAGACCTAGAATTGCCAAAGCATTACTGAAGAAAAAGAAAGAGGCTGGAGGAATAACTCTCCTAGACTTCAACAACACTACAGAATATACAATGGAATAAAGACAGTCTCTTCAGCAAATGGTATTGGGAAAGCTGGACAACAGCATGTAAATCAGTGAAGCTTGAACACTCCCTTACACCATACACAAAAATAAACTCAAAATTGATCAAAGACTTAAACGTAAGACAAGATACAATAAACCTCCTTGAAGAAAATATAGGCAAAACATTATCTGACATACATCTCAAAAATGCTCTCCTAGGCAGTCTACCCAAACAACAGAAATAAAAGCAAGAATAAACAAATGGGACCTAATGAAACTTACAAGCTTCTGCACAGCAAAGGATACCTTAAGTAAAACGAAACAACCTACAGAATGGGAGAAAATTTTTGCAAATGAAATCGACAAAGGCTTCATCTCCAGAATATATAAGCAGCTCATACGACTCAATAAGAAAAAAACAAACAACCCAATCCAAAAATGGGCAGAAGACCTAAACAAGCAATTCTCCAAGGAAGAAATACAAATGATAAATAGGCACTTGAAAAAATGCTCAATAACACTAATTATCAGAGAAATGCAAATCAAAACTACAATGAGGTATCACCTCACACCAGTCAGAATGGCCATCATTCAAAAGTCCTCCAATGACAAATGCTGGAGAGGCTGTGGAGAAAGGGGAACCCTCCTACACTGCTGGTGTGAATGCAGTTTGGCACAGCCACTATGGAAAACAGTATGGAGATTCCTCAAAAGACTAGGAATAGACTTACCATGTGACCCAGGAATCCCACTCCTGGGCATATATCCAGAAGGATCCCTACTTCAAAAAGACACCTGCACCCCAATGTTCGTAGCAGCACTATTTACAATAGCCAAGGCATGGAAACAGCCTAAATATCCATTGACAGATGACTGGATCAAGAAGATGTGATGTATTTACACAATGGAATACTATTCAGCCATTAAAACCAACAACATAAAGCCATTTGCAGCAACATGGATGCTCCTGGAGAATGTCACTCTAAGTTAAGTAAGCCAGAAAGAGAAAGAAAAATACCATATGATATCGCTCATATGCGGAATCTAAAAAAAAAATAATAATAATAAAAAATACAAAACAGAAACAGACTCATAGACATAGAATACAAACTTGTGGTTGCCAGGGATATGCGGGGGGTGGGAAGGGACAGACTGGGATTTCAAAATGTAGAATAGATAAACAAGATTGAACTGTGTAGCACAGGGAAATATACACAGGATCTTGTGGTGGCTCAAAGCGAAAGAGAATGTGACAATGAATATATATGTATGTTCATGTATAACTGAAAAATTGTGCTCTACCCTGGAATTTGACACAACATTGTAAAATGAATGTAACTCAACAAAAAAAAAAGTTAAAAAAAATAAATAAAGCTCATCCTCCACACAAAAATAAAAAAAAAATTGCCAAACTGTTCTTCAAAAATAAAAATCCAAATTATAACATATTAAAAAAATAATTAAAGCTAAGTAAACACTAAGTTTCATATGATGCATTAGCCTTTAGGTTAACGATACTTTTCTGAATACTTATGTAGGTATGAGTGATTTAACATACATAATATTTAAAATAAATAAATCATGTCTGGTAATGCATGGCATAAATCCTGAATATAAGCATTTTATGGAATCAAAATCTTCTGAGGAACAGGCTAACATTTCAGAGTTTGATTGAGGAAACTTGGAGAGTTAAAAGTTCAAAATTTTACACTCAACTCAATCTTTTAAAAAGAACCTTTTGTATTTTCATTTACATTACACCCAATATCGAAACATGGACAATGCTTACCACAATTCTGTAGCCTCTGACTGCTGTCTGCTTCCTCACTATCACATCAGCCAAGTACCTAATATAGGACATGTGGTCTGTCTGCATCCTCACCTTTTAGGTTTCATTGTTATTCCAGTTTTTTTTTACTACATATTAATACAGCTTGGTTTTATAATCAGTTCTTTATCACATCTAAAATTATACTACCTGTAGAAAAATTCAGTCACTGTTCAAGATAGTGCTACTCAAATTCAAGTCCTTCATTTAAAGCAAAAAAGCATTTTTTTGGCTTCCTTAAATTGTATGCAATTCCTTACATTACCCAAGCCAAAAAATTATACTTTCCCAGAGAAATGATTTAAATATTTTCCAAAGTCTCATTGTGAAACATCAACCTGGACCAAGTCCAGTGACTGTACATGGAATAATCCTAGACTCTATTTTTAGCTAAAGAATAGAAATGGTATAATTTCCCTAAGATTTAATTTAACCATTTATGAGGAAGAAAACTCCTTTGGAAATAACATGAGCTTTCACATATGTTATCCCTCAAAGGCTCCTACAATCTTCAAGGTGTAACAGCTGAGGAGACATCTGTGATCTGAATCAAGTTCCAATAGCAAATGCTGTCAATACAGAATTTAAGCCAAAAAGTTAGGATTGGGTCAGGACTCATTAGTAGAATATTGCTACCTCCTAACAAATACTCTGGACTTAATACTCTGAAAATCATTGTGTGAAGGCAAATATTTTCTTAGGGTACTTGCAAAATTACCTAGCTATGGTGAGGTTCTTTGATTCATTCATTGAGTAAATATTCAGTGATGATATCATGACAGGTCATCATCCTACAGCTACAATAACAAACAAAATAGAAAAAAGTCTCCCACTCTTTCAGAATATTCTATCTACATGGGTTGTACATTTCCTGTATAATCCTCTCCCCTTATGTGTAGGCACAGCCTATGAACATGACAGGATATCACTTCTGTGATTATTTTGTGTTCTATGACAAAAGAGTTTTGCAGATGTAATTATGGTTCCCAGTTAGTTGACCCTGAACTACTTACAAGGGAGAGTATCCTTGGTGTGCCTGATCTAATTAGTTGAGCTCTTAGAAGAGACAGAGTGTAAGCAGCAGCAGGTGTTCTCCTACTGACCATGAAAAAGCAAGCTGACATATTGAGGAGAGTACCACAGGGCAGAAAATGGTGAGCATCTTCTAGGATTTAAGAACCTCAGTCTTGAACTACAAGTAACTGAATTCTAACACCAGTGAACTTGGAAGATGAAACTGAAGACTGAGCCAAAAATTATTTCAGCCTGATACGACCCTGAGCAGCAGATCCAGCTTCTCCATGTCCAGATTCCTGACCCACAGAAATTGTGAGAAAAAAATTTGTTGTTGTTTTAAGCTATTAAGTTTGTAGTGTTTTCTTATGAACCAATAGAAAACTAACATGGAAAGGGGAGTCTTGTACTTTTCATTCTTTAATTATTGAATGATCCACATTTAGTCCTTATTGATCACTACTGGACTTCGTTTTAGATAGAGAGAGAGATAACTAGACAGATAATATAAAGCATCCTATGAAACACACCTGATACAAAACAGCAGTATATATAAATTGGAAGAAAACAAATACCCTTGACTTTTAAAATATAATATTAACAGAAATTCCTCATAAAATTCAGAGGAATTCAGTCAGGTTTATAAATGACATTTTATTTTGACAGAAGGTCAATGATAGAATCAAACAAAAAACTGTATTATTTCATACATACTCTGATACGGTGAAAAAAATCTGTGGTTTAGAGTTAAGAATATTTAAACTCAAATTTTATTTCTGCCATTATCTTACTGTGTGATCTTGTGAAAATGCTTAGTTCTCTGGAAAATACGAAAAATTTTGATTATGCCACATTTTGGCAAAATATAACAGCAATCAATGTATTACTAGTGGGAATAAAACAAGATGTGGTCATTTTGGAGAACTCAAAGAAATAACTGGTCAAATAAAGAATATATTTGTACCAACGACCCAGTATTACATTTGTGAGTACATATCCAGAGTATCTTCTACATGGGGACCTTTAAATTACATAGGTAGAATGTTCATCATAGGGTTATTTGTTGTAGCAGCGAGTTGAAGTCAATCCAGGTGTCCAGCAGTGGTACAACAGTGGATTAACTCTATGTGAAACCATACAGTATGGCAATAGAACCACCTGAAGAGTTTTCTAAAAAGAAATATTGATGCCCAGCATTATTCTCAGAGATTCTTATCAGTTGGTCTGGAATGCCCTAGATACCAGATGTGTCATGGAAGGTTGTGCAGCCAAAGTTGAGAGTTCTGGACAAAGCTTAAAATCAGAGTGCGAAGTAAAGGGTAGAAACAGCAAGAAATTTGCACAATATCACTAATGTAAATACCTTATGTAAAGGCATACAAACACAAAATAACACTCCATATTTTATAAGGACACAAAAATAAAAGATGTAACATACACATTTAAGCAGTTCCTTATGTGGGGAGATGTATGGGAATACAGAATGGGGATTAAGGGTAATTCTATATATATATATATATATATTCATACATAACTACCTGCATCCAGATAGGAAAGAGTTTTTGCAGCCTTGCAAAGAAAATTCTGGTAACAGTATGCCAGGAATAAGAAATGTGATTAACTCAATCCTCTGTGCCTAAGCTATAAACAACAACAAGAACAATAATAGTAACAACAACATAAAATTAGGGGATGAGACTAATCTTTAAAGTCCTTTCTAGTTTACACTGTGCATTTCTTTTTTCTCTAGATAGCACTTTTAAAGTATATTTTCATCTAGTAAGATGAAACGTTCTCTTTACTTCTCTTTACTCATTGCGTTTTCAGCTTGAGACACTTTTTCTTTGGCTGAGTCTCACCTACTAAGTGAGAATTCAATAGATACAAAGGAACATGCCAAGACTCATGATTATTTTAAGAGGAATAATTAAGAGAACAAACAACGGCTGGTCTACAGAAGGAAAGATTTGGTAATGGGCACTGAGATTATAATAAATGTTTTCCAATATTTTGAAAGACCTTCATCTGTCATATGTAAAAAAGATTACAGTTATTTTGTTTGGCACCAAATGGAACAATGTGAATCACTAGATAGAAGTTAACAGAATTTCACATATCAACAGAATAGGGCTTCTTTTAGAGTTGTCCAAATAAGGAAAGATCTGCCATTGAAGACTGTAAGTTCACAGTCACTAGTGTTCAAAAGTAGTGGGAATGCAAGAGAGGTTAGTCATATGTCAGTGCTGCTCAAACAATAGTTTTCACTCAGATCAAGTGATCACAGCCATATTCTTTTTGTCCGCCTCCACCCTCTTATTTGGGGCCCATGACAGAAAATGTATGTCCTTTTTCTCAAGATTGTTTGGGTTCATAAACCAAATTAAATGAGTTATAAGGATTCTGTTAAGCTTGTACTGCTATAAGAGGTAAGATAAGAACCTATGTATTGCACAAGTCAGTTATTACTCTAATTCAATTCTAAAGTATGTATTAATTTCAATATAAGGTAACCTACATTACAATAAAAGTTAAATTTAGTGCACAAATGTAAAATATATCTTTCTCTACAAATTTCTCTAAAGTTTAGGGATTTTTTTTTGACCTGTGTTTTCATGTAATTTTTTAAAAATTACAAACAGAATGAATTTTCTGAATAAAAAATATGGGATTTTATGCTTTTAAGAGGAAAATCATTTAAGTAACTGAATAATTACATACCAAAATAGTTTAAAAGTGGTGACTATTGACAGGATATCTGAATGTGACTAAGAAGAAGCCTTGTTTGAGAACATCATGAAAGGGTTGATCACTGAAATTTATTAAAGCAAAATAGAAAGCATCAATATCGGATGTAGGAGACTATGAAGTTAATAGTCAGAATACTTGAGTCTACAATTAAGCACTGTCACCTAAGAGGTATGTCCCTCTTTGTAAAACTCAGTTTCTTGACTTCTGAAATTCATTTTAAATCAATATTTATTGAGTAACTACAATGCAATTTGTCCTAAGCACACAGAACACAATCTTAGGGAGCTGAAAATCTTACACAATGGGGCTGCCAATGCAAATAAATACCTGAATTCAGGGCAACAGAAATGAATACTGGAAGTAAATACAGGGTGAAGTTGCTGCAGAATGAAAATATTGATGTACGTGGAAGTTAGAATGGAAAGTGGAGCGGATATGGGAAAGATGCTAAACATAGTAATACCTACTTCAGAGCTTTGTTTAAGAATAAAGACATAAAGTATGTTGAAATATCATGTATCCTGTACCTTTTTTCTCATTTGAGGGAGTAATTTTTGAACGTGCAATACTTGTCATACCTCTCTTTATTCCCAAAAGCTACCACACCTGGTTAAGCCTCTATTCACTTCACATATGGACTTAAGAAATATAAATATATCTGTCTTGTGACTTAAGGATGGGGGTGTTTCTTCAGAAAGCTAGAGTTAAAATACATATGTATTTCTTTTGTACAAATAAATTAGTTTGGTGTCTGAGAGCAAAGAGAATAATGGAAAACAAATTATGATGAACTACTTTCTAAAATTTCGCCTGAGATTGAGCAACAATGCAATTAAACAAAGCAATAAAAACAATTTCTAACAATTACTGGTAAAACAGATAAAAAGTGGAAGTATTACTGAGGTGGGAAAAGTCTTCCTTTAGTGATAAAACAACCAGAAAGTATTATAATTTTAGTATCCTGTAAAAATTGCCAAATCAAACATTCTGTTAGGACTTGATTCATGAACCACTGACAGTTTCTCCATGTTAAATAAGGACAATAATGTCTATGTTGCAGAGGAACTAGAATAAGTGTTCAGCTGATGAGCTTCATCAAGCACAGTGATGGACACATAAGCAGAAGCTCATTAACAGCTAGTTATTTTTCTTTGCCTCTATTTGTTTTTGCTAAATTAATTAAAGTACATATATTCAAGGCTCTTCTATCTATGAAGCAAAGTAAGAATGATATTACAAATTTAAATAGTATAATATATTAACTGTAGAAAGTGAAAAATATCTGGAGACTTTATCATATCCTTGGAGCAAGACCAGAGGGTTAAGTTTTCAAGGAGACGCTTGGGGAAAAGGGGGACTTAGGTAGACATATAGGTGGTTAAGGAAATTCTATAATATTGTGAATATCTATATGTTTGAAATTAAACAGGCAAGCCTGAAAAGATTATAATTTTGGAAAGAAAACAAACAGCTTAATTATGTTGGAAAAATGCATTAATAAGACCATGTTGGTCTGATAATAAGCTTGGTCTTATCATGTACAGTAGAAAGTTTAGTATGGATATATTCAGAGTGAAATGACATACAAGTGATTAACAACATACTATGTGATTACCTACAACATTTAGGCCTTTGAGATAGATAGAAGTGATGTAGGCAATATAAGAACTGTTGGCAGGTGGGTATATGAAGCCTCCCAGCCTCTGTAATTTTCTATAATGAGTTTTGAAAGATTCCTTTCTTTCCTGGAATCAAAGGTTAGAGAATCAGGGTTATGGGTGACCACTCATTTTCTTGATTTTTCCCCTCTTTGGTTTCCCGTCATTAAGTACTTTACAACTGGCAGCAAGCCAATAGCAAGCATTTTGAGTTTGGCAGCCTAACTGGACTTAGACAGGAAAAGCAAAAATTGCTAGGAAAGGAAAATTACTTTATTAACCTTATAAGAAATCTAAGTGTATTGATTATTTCTACATTCAGGTTCTCTGAGTGTCAAATAGAAATATATTGTAAGTAAAATTGGATATAGTTTCAGTATCTCTGCATAAGCTATGATCATATGAAGCAACTTAAAATTTTCATGTGAAATAGTAGATATGTTTTAATGGTACCCTATATTTTTATAGACTTTTTCACTTATAGTACCTACCATAATTTGTAATTAGATAATTTTTGTGTAATTATTTGCAAGTATCTATCTGTTGCTATTGTTTTTCTACAGTAGTATCTACCATGTCTAGCATATCTTTAAAAATGAATAAACTGTCAACAGCTCCTATCTATCCTTTCTGTTTTACTCCTGTACTTTTATAATATCTGAACTTAAAAGAGCATTACCATATTCTAAATAATGTTAGAAAGAGAATAGTGGTTTGATTATATTAGTATTTTGGTCTTTTAAAAAATAGGCTTAAGGGACATTTCATACTCATTAGGATGGTGACTATTAAAAACAAAATAGAAAAACAAGCATTGGTAGTGATGTAGAGAAATCAGAGCCCTGGTGCACACTTGGTGGGGATGTCAAACGGTGCAGCTGCTGTGGAAAACAGTATGGTGGCTCCTAAGAAAATTAAACACAAAATTACCATATAATCCAGCAATTCAACTGTTGGGTATATACCCAAAAGAATTGAAAACAGGGTCTCAAGACGTATCTATACATCCATACTTACATTAGCTAAAACATGGAAGCAATCCAAGTGTCCATCCGTAGATGAATGTATAAGGAAAATGTGTTATATAGACACAATGGACTGTTATTCAGGCGTAAAAAAGAAGGAAATTCTGACATATGCTACAACATAAATGAACCTTGAGGACATTATGCTAAGTGAAATAAGTCAGTCAAAAAAAAAAAAAAGGCAGATCTTGTATGATTCCACTTATATGAAACAGTAAAATTTACCTAAAACAGTAAAATCAAAGAGACAGAAAGTAGAAAGGTGGTTGCCAGAGGCTGGGGTGGGAGGAGGGTATGTGGAGTTACTATTTAATAGTTACAGAGTTTAAGTTCTGCAAGATGAAAAGAGTTCTAGAGATGGATGGTGGCAATGATTGCACAGCAAAATGAATGTACTTAAACCATTGACTGTATGCTTAAAATGGTTCAGTGGGTAAATTTTTTATGTGTATTTACTACAATAAAAAATAAGTTTAAGGGATAACATATTTTATATTATTACAAAACAAGGGAGTTTACTAAGAATGTTCAACTCGGTCATGGCTATTGCCTACCTTTCAAAAATAATTTAGAACTCAAAGGCATACACAACTCCCAAGCATAAGGACTTCTTAGGCCCTATTAGGGGCTTTGGAAAAATGTTAAACTGTATTATTGAGGCAAAAGAATGCTCAGAAGTCCTAGAATACATAAAACAGTCCAGAGCTCATGCTCTCTCAAAACACTGAGCTGTTAATGTTTCACTTATATTTTACCTACTAGAAGTACTAGAAACATCTGAGAACCATCTAAATCAGCTGAATTTTGTCTTATTTCTTAGAATCCTTGATATGAATTATTTATAATGTGATATAGCTAGAAAATGACCTTCTAGAAGTATTTAAAGATTTTTAAAATTTTTCAGCATCACAAGCTGATTAAATACAAGTAACAGAATAGACAAGAATTGCACAAAGTACTATACTGTATTTCTTTGAGGACATACGTGACTATATTATTTAAGAAAGCAGCAAAATATTTAAATTCAGTATTTAAAAGAAAAAGAAGGTAGTAGGCCTTGGGAATAATGTCTTATTTGGATCTTAGTACAAATCTGTCTTCTGAACAGAATTTAACCTTATGTTAGATGTATTTTGAAGTGAAAAACAAGCAATAAATTTAGTTTGTGTTTGTTAGGTGATAAGGCACTTCTGAATTTCATATCAACATTAACAGGGCCAAAGTAAGAGAACTAATCTCAGGTGTAAAAAATTCAGTAATTAAGATAAGTTATCATTCAACTTATCTTATAATAATAATTAATCATATTATATTATAATTTTTAATTATGCAAAATTATATTATGAGCAAGAAATCAAAATTTTAAATAAATAGAAAATCAATGTTCCTTACTTTCCCGTTATTTCCTTTAACTCCAGTATGGCTGGGCACAACACCAAGCTTTTATTTGAGACTATCTTTATAAGGATGTTTGTATAACAGCACCAGAAGACAAAGACAGTGTTTTCCTCTGGAGTAGAAGGGAAATTTCCTTACACAGATAGTCAAAAATAATGTATCTCTTTAGGGCAAATGTTGAGTAACATTTACTAGAATTCTACATTTAAAATAGCAGGGTTTCCTAAGTCTGGGGTTCCTCGACTCTGACACCAAGTCACTGAGTATACAGTATCTACCTTTGTCTTGTGATATTCAAAGGACAACTTCTGCAATAAGAACTGATTTAATTATGAAGCTCATAGCTTTTATTGTGCCATAATAAATAAAGTCCTTTGTCTTTGAGCTGGGAATCTCACATCTTTTGCCAAAACATATGAGACTGTGGCAAGCCAACTTGTTAGGTTTCAAGTAAGTCAAAATCTTACAATTTTCATAGTTGTTGACAGTGTTTTGTTGTTGTTGTTTTCTCAATTTCTTCAAAAGCAAACAAAATCTTGGAAATTTCTATGTGCTACAATATGGGGCAGTTCTCATTTGACAGTTTACTTATGCCAAAATAATTATAATTAATAAAGTTCCTTAAATATATTTTCTTCAAAAATTTTCATACTAAATAGAGTTTGATGGAGTTGAAGAAAACAGTGGTACATTTAATACACTTTCTGTGTATGCATTCAGCAATTTAGAAACAGATGCTCAAAATGCAGAGGTAGTTGAATTTTTCAGAGAATGAGATATGTATTGTAAGCACAACTCTCTGTGAATATACAACTTGTCCATACTGAATTTAAATCTAATTTGATGACAGCTGTAAAAATAGCTACGTCATAGAAAAAAGCAAAGAAATAAAATTTAGGCTATTCTCTGAAGTTACAATGCTAAATAAAACATTGTTTTGAATTTTAAACAATAACATTTCTGCCTCTAGTGTGGTTCCTTGGAAAAATGCAATTCTTTAGAAACTATAAATCACCTTTCGTGATGAAGAAATTTGAAATAATTTCCAAACATAAGTAGTAGGAAAAGGAGAGGTAAAATTTCATACAGAAAGTATTTGTTCATAAAAATCAAGGGCAGAAAAAATATATTGTTGCTATCACCACTAAGTGTGCTGAAAATTATGACTGAATAAGTCAGGTCTGTACTAAACCTATATGATACCAATACTTCCTGACAAAAAATTAAAAAAAAAAAAAAAGCAGCAGTTGTCAGCAAAGAGAAAGGTTACACCCCCCGATTCTGTAATGAGTATAGGTGTAGAAACAAGAAACAGAAATATTCCTGAATCACATGTATGGTAAGGAAGGTTCCCCCATAGATTACTTCTGGCTTTTTAATTTTACTTTTATCATGTGATGATTGAGAACATAATAAAATAAAGTTGAATACCATTACTTGAATTGATTCTGTCTAAGCTCATAGTTTTCAAATGTAAGTTACCCTATTTTGTTCTTGAAGCAAACTGGAAACAGTGATATCTTCTTTTATCCTTTCTAAAGTCAAAGAGCCTATTTTTGAGTACAAATACAAATCTAAGCTGAAGAATCTTTAACCACTTGGGACACATCATATAAAATAGTACACTGAGAAAAGACACATGATCAGAAAATATTTTGGTTATAAATATGTATATACAGATATATGTCTAAAAATTTTAACGGGCACATTTGCTTAAAAAAATCAATGATAGAGAAAATAGTTCTTAAATTTGAAGTAAAAATCTTTTTTTTTTTTTATATTTAGGAGGGAAAAGAATGATGGTGGAAAATAAAGAGGATGGTGCCAGATGATCTCCTAAAATTAGCAAAATCTTCTAAGGATTTTTCCTATTACAAAGACACTTGTTAGCCTGTTAGCCGATATTGATGGTTCTTTTTACCTAAGAAAAGGGGATGCCCTTGTTAGGAACTCCAGATACAATATCTGATCCTAAAAGCCATGTGGTAAATATTACGAATGTTTACAAATATTCTGCTACTTCTTCTATGCTTGTGCAGACTTATACTTCTGTACCATTTTTGAAATAGTTATAGTTATGTGGCTTATTTTAGTCAATGAAATAAAATATAGACATACTCTGTCATACCTCTTGACAAAAATTTTATGAAATGCTACTTGTTTGCCATTTGTACTTTTTTCACCCTGCCTTAGAAGTCATGGGAAAATGTCCTGAGATGTCCTCTATAACTCTCAGTTAGCCAGCTACTATGGTAAGCAGAATCCATCTGCTGCTGGTAGTCAATAGGCAGACTAAGAGAAATCTAACTTTCATTTTATGAAGCTACTGAGATTATAGGATTATTTGCCATCACCACATAACATAGCTTAATCTAACTGAAACAAGCCATATATTAGTCAATTTTCATATATTAAATAAAAAGGCTTCCAAGATTTCTTAATACTGTCCAAGCTTCTACTTTTTTTTTTCTGAACTGCAGTCACTTTATCTCAAACATCTCCATAGATGTATATTGTAATCTCTCTCTTGAGCTGAATTATCCATGAGGGTAGGAGATAACCTAAATTTAATTAAGAAAAATCAATGAAACAGACTGAGGTTCTCATTAAATTATTAAATTACTCCTCACTAATAATTTGTTCCTATAAAATAATAGAAAATACACTTAAAAGTCACTTGATTAACACTGTAGAATATAAATTGATTGCACTATTGTTCAAATGATGGAAAACAACGAAAGCAGCCTCTGCTCATCACTCCTGATAGCTGTTAAGGCAGTGTATCACAGAATGAGAATTTCACCTACTATAACTTAATGAAAACACTGTTGCTCAGGGAAAAAAATTCTTTAAAAAAGCCACATGTCACAGACTGGAGAAATGATGGTTGCTGACACTTCGATAAATAACTGTAGGTGAGAGTGATACCCTGATTTTTCTGAAAACACAAATTGGTAGAATAAATGTTTTTTGAAGTTACAGATTCAAATACTTTCAATTGATTATCTATATAATTTGTTAAGTTTTAATGGGGAATAATTTGGAAAATTATAACACGAGAAATAACCTTACTAAATTTTCCTTCTATAATCATTCAGGAAAGACTCTGCAAGGTTATTTATCATACATATTCTTCAATAAGAAATTGCTTAAAATGCAGAGCTCATTGATACATATTAGATGATTTCCACTGATTTAGCTGAATGATGGGAGTGATAATAATATTTTTTTAATACTGAATCCAAAAAATATCAATGGCTAAGGTACACAAAGTAGTCGGTCATACAGCAATAGTTAAGCATTTCCACATTTTGTTCTACTGTTTCTTTATTCCTTTTCTATCTTTACTTTTATTTTTAACTCTTGCCCCATACATGGATTATATGTTGGAAGTAATTTAAAACAGGAGGAATTCTAAATTTTGATTGTTGTTTGTAAAAATGTTACTGTTTGAAATAAACTAATTCTCCCAAGACCCTGTAGATCCATAGCATATAAAGAAAAATGAATATTGACTTTGTGAATTTAAATTAAATTTAGTTACAATTTAGAAAGATTCATACAAATTATTCTCACACAACTGAACATTTTTCCCTTTGAGATTACTGGGGATTGCTAAAGAAGAAAATCATTACAATGTCCTCACTGAATAATTTATTCCCAATTACCACATAACATCCTTTAATCTCTGACCACTACCTAGAAATCCTCTCCTTTATCTTCAAAGAAAGAATCAGCAATATGATCCAGGAACAATATGTTCTGTTTAGGGGACAGATGTTGAATCAAAATAGACAACAAATAAAATATGCTAAAACTTATAGGAAAGTTTTAGAGGAAACTTTAAAGGAAAACAGAAATATACTCATGGACATAGAATACAAACCTGTGGTTGCCAAGGGGGCGGAGGAGGGGAAGGGATAGACGGGATTTCAAAATTGTAGAATAGATAAACTAGATTATACTGTATAGCATAGGGAAATATACACACGATCTTATGGCAGCTCATAGAGAAAAAAATGTGACAATGAATATACATATGTTCATGTATAACTGAAAAATTGTGCTTTACACTGGAGTTTGACACAACATTGTAAAATGATTATAAATCAATAAAAAATGTTAAAAAAGAAAAGAAAAAAAACTTTTAGGAAAGGAAGATAGTCCCACAAGGAATCTAAAGATGAACTGATAAAATGTTACAGGGCCAACTGTTACTAGTTACCAAGGTATATATCAACAGCCTGTCAAATTTTTTTATTGCTAATGGAAATTTTAGTCTATCCTCTGAGCATTTACAGATGCCCTAGGGAGTGAATTGAATCCTGATTTGCCTAAATCAGTTGATGGTGGATTTATCCCCCATTGACAAGTGATGGGAATAGTCTTGCTTTCAATGAATTCAGAGTAATGCACATAAAAAGAAAGTATAATGACTGGAAAGTTACAAAGGCTTTAGAATCTTACAAAGATTTTACAGATCATGGTTCCAGTTTACTAGGTTTTAACCCCTATTCCAGTGTGAACTTCGGCAAGTTTTTAACCTCCGTTTGCCTCAGTGAATACTTGTAATGAGAAAATCATAATACCTAATTGGTAAGTTTTCATAAAGGTAAAAAAAGATAATTCTTATGTAATGCTTAGAATAGTCCTTAGAACAAGATACAGAGTTAAAAAAATATGAGGTGTATTATTATTCTTATTGAGATAGTGCTACAGACTAAATGTAAGTGTTTCCACAAAATTCATGTTTGAAGTTTACCAGTACCTTAATCTTAGACTTATCAGCCTCCAGAACTGTGAGAAATATATTTCTGTTGTTTATAAGCCCCCAGTCTTTGCTATTTTTATAGCAGCCTTAACAGATAAGACAAATGACAAATAAAACTTTCCTCAACTATCCTTCACTTTTGTGCAAATTGTGTCTCTGTATGTGCACATAAAAAGGGAGGACAAACTTTCTGCGTATTGCTGATGGTCTCTCATTTATAATAGATATATTTACAAAAACAGCAGTTGCCATACGCTCAAAAAAAAAAAACTGCTTAACATCCCTGAAACATTCAAATATACTTAATGTTTTACACATACCTAAAGGATAAGTTTCAAACTCTTTAGTCTGGGCTTCAAAACTCTCCGAAAGATAATTTCAATTGATCTTCTCAGTTGAAACTCAGTCTCTCCTCTCCATATTTATCTCCACCAGCCAAAATTAACTCACTTTTAGTTTCCTCAAGTATGTGTTACATTACCAAAGCTATAAACATTCACATGACTGTATACATTACATATGACTAAATATATTTGTTCCCTAACCCAAGAAAGACTGAAACATCTTGAGACTATGAAAACGTGTCTGGTGAAGAGCAAAGAAACAAGGGAAGACCACTATTAATGAATTATGAGTTGAAATAAATTAGAAGAAAAAGACAATAACTCAAGACAGTAGGTTGGTAAATAATATTAAGACTTTTTGTTTATGAGGTTGGTTAGATTTAGTTTAAGAGAAAATGCTACGCATTTACATAGGCTAAGACTAAAGGAAAAAATGGAAAGAATATGTTTTATAATCAAAGTAGTGGAGAAGAGAGTATAACACAAAGGTTAAGAATGTGGAACTAGAGCCACACTGCTTGAATTCAAATCCTAGCACCACCTTTTACTAGCTATGTGACTCTGGGAAATTTTTTTAACCTCATTGTCCTTCAGTTTCCCCATTTATAAAATGGGGATCAGACTTAGATAGTATCTACTCTACAGAACATGAGTATGAAGATTGGGTAATTGCATGTAGAGCATTTCAAACTATCTCTGACCCAAAGAAAATGCTCATTAAATGTTATGAGATAAAAGGGAAGGAGGTATTGGAATATAAACATGTAAGTTATTTTTCAAGTCTCCATAAAGATTAATTTCCCTCTCACCAAGATTCTCAGCTGCCTCTGATTTTCCACATTTCACTTGTGCCTTTTTTGGGGGGATGAAGTAGAAGGGACTATTTATACCTTACTATAGTAAATATGTATGTGTGCCTCTCATAAGTCATAAGCTCCTTAAAATCAGCAACTGTGATGTATCTCTTTGCCAACACTGTCAATCAATAGACATTTTTAATGAATATAAATATAAAGTTATTACCTCCTTTAATTTGAAAATATGTTGTTATAATTTTCACATCTTTATTAACATTTCAACCATCAAACTCTAAGAGTTTTGAAAAAAAATTAGAGCAATAAAATGCCCAACATTTTTACTGTGGCATAATACTTTGTAATGTAATGATTTTCTAAATATGAAGTTGTTTTGACAATGACTTTATTTTGGTTGTTTAAAATTATTTTCTTTACTGCAGACATAAAGATTCAGGAGCAACAGTCATTTTAGAAAGAGCCATGATAAAAACAATCATATAACATTTTCAGAAAATCTGGAATAACTGTTGTTGTATTTATAAGAAATAGTTATAAAGTAATGCTGACATACAGTTTTGTTAACAATACTCACTCTGAATTTTCTGTATAAGATGTGAAAAAATAAAAAAAAACTAACTTATTTTGGAAATTAATTAAGCATCAATTGAATAACAAAATACAAAAGAAAGTTAAGATCATATTAATGCAGAAATATTATGCCTTTAGTTTTGTTCTCAGATGATTAGTTTTCAGGTTAAATTCCAAGTGTACAAACTAAAAAGGGATTCAAATTTTGAAAATATGCAAAAATTGGTCAGAACTAAATCTAGATAGTTGGGTTTGTACATTACTCATCCTGGCCACCATAATCAAGGCACGTGCGCCTTGATTATAGTGATTCTATGAATACAGTCCTCAATCCTTTTGATAAAAATTACTCATTTATATATCAATAAAAGGATATGATGCAACCCTGGGAAGCTCATTCTCTGAGTTCATATTTACTAATATTATAAAATAGGACACAGACTATTACATTATACTGTGCTTTCTTTATGATGTATTGCATAAGAAACTTCACACTCTGCTTAGTAAGTTTGGTTTTCCATCACAAACTGTTTGCTTTTATTTTGTAAGACTATGAACTAATCATGTTCTCCAGATTTGTTTAGGTTCCCAGATGGATTAAAGCCAAATTTAATGCTGATTCTTGTAAGTATATAAGAATATAAAGCATAATTTTTGTATGTTAACCTTGCTCTTAGTTTCAATTTTCTCTTCCATGATTTTCTCTTGATGTACTTATCCTTATTTTCATTTAATTTATTTTATTTGCTACATGAATCATGTTTTTATGCTGCATCAAGTACCTTTTCTACATTAGCTATAAATCAAATATAAATATATAAGTGACTTTAATATAGTAACTTAATTTGAATGCTATGGCAACCTAAAACATAAGGAACAATAAATGAAGAGAAAGTTGTCTTAGTCAAAAACATAAGGGATTAGTGACATAAATATGGGGCCAATAAAAATCATAAATAAAATACATATTTTTGAATACTCTGATATTCAAGATACTTAGTTCATCTTTTACATATATAATAATTATATAGTAAAAAGCAAATTATTCCTGTTCTGTTGAGTCAGATCTGCAATGGGGAAAAACCTAAGAAAAGTAACTATAGAAATATTTTAGATTTCAAGCACACTGATCAACAAACCAAAAAGCAGTTTCAGAAGGCATGCAAATTTCAGCATTTAGATTTTGTTCTCTATTATTAAGTGCATGAAATATCCTTCATCACTGAATGGCTCAAACATACACACACACACTTAATGTAACTTACTAAGATGAGTGACCAACAAAACTGCATAGGGGAGAAAGAGCCCAGCAGGCCAAAAATGTGTAAATTGTCCTCCTAGAATGATTTCTATAAAGATTCCATTTACTGTGTGCTGTCTTAGCACACAAAAAAAGGACTTTTCACATGAAGCTAGACCACACAGCTAGCCATGTGTCACATGGCATTATTCAATGTCTTTGGTGAGTTACCATTCCCCTTCCTCCATTCATTTTTTTCTACATTATTTTTCCTCATCTTTAGAGCGATGGCTTTACAAGAACAACAGAATACCAGATGGTCATTTCTGTGGTTCGCTGAGTTTACATCCTAGTAGGAAGTTACATGATAATTTTACAAGATTCTTATGCATTGAACAGTCTATTTCACCACAGGGAATTCTGAAGCTATCAATATATTTTTGGCTAAGCATGCACCATCATTTTTATTTTAGGTCATGGTGCTATATAATCATGTGAATGCTTTGTGAGCACCAAGACAGTATAATTTTTCATTCTTTCTGCAAGTGTTATAATGTAGATAAGTGTTAAAAATGTGTATTGCTTAATATTTATAAAATTGTTTTTATTTTGGGTATAACATTGTCAAACTATTTTGTAATTCTTCAAAAATATAAACTTTCCTCAAGCAATCTGAATCTTTAATTTAGAACAAATACTTTAAATTCTAAACCAAAAAATACCTTAAATTCTAAACATAACACTCCAAATAAACAAAAGCCTCCATAGAAATATATGGCCTAAAGTTACACAGAATAGGCATAAACAATTGAAAACTCAGGTGCCTTAAAAAAAAAATTGATTTTTGTCCTTGATCAAAATATAGACTTCTCAGCATTTTTCTAGAAATTTTACAAAATAGAAAAAGTGAAAATCATTCCACTAAGAAAAAAATATGAACATCTGTAAATTAATAATACATTATCGAGGGAGGAGGCCAAGATGGCGGAGTAGAAGAATGCTTGCAGCTCACCCTCTCCCACAAATACACCAAGACTCACATCCACAGACCCACTCAGCCAACCAGAGCACCTGCGGAACTCCGACAGAATATCGTCCTCTTCAAAAGACAGAGATGCCAAAAATCTGGTAGGAGAAAAGGAAAAAAGAAAGAAGAAAAGGCAAAGCAGAGTGGGACGGGTCCCACAGGGAGGAAGCAGAAAAGGAAGACTGGCACTCGTTCGCTGGGTATCCCCTCTCCAACTGAGAGGCCAGCAGGACCAAGGGGGAGCCTCTGAGGCTCGGATCTGTACAGAGCAGCCCTTGACCAACAGAACTAAGTTAAATGGGCACAGATGGTGCCCCCAACACCCAGCCCGAGATGCGGGCGGGGAGCTGGGGGCTGGGCCAGGCCATCCAAGCCAGGTGGAGGACAGGGACAGCAGCACTGAGGCAGCGCCCCAGGGGACTGCAGGGTGCTGAGCAACGTGGATGAGTGGGCGCACAGGGCAGAACAACCCGGCCCTCCATAAAACAAAACGGCTGATGTGCTCTGTGGGGAAGGGTGCATACCCCATCTATGAAAACCCGCGGAAAGTTTTCAGGAGAAAAGAGGCGAGATTCAGGCACAGCTGCCATATCCTCCGGTGCTGAGCACCCAGGTGGGGGCGGGGCAAAACCTTCATCCGCACTTAAGGCCTTAGCAGCCTCAAAGGCCAGACTGAGACTTGTCTACAGCCCGAGGCATAGGATCCTTCCATCCTGATCCCTCAGAGAACTTGCTCCTCCAAGACAAACAAGGAGCTGGGTTTTGGCCTGGAGAAGGGACAGGGCTGTTTCTCGGTATTCCCTGAGCCCGCCTATGGAGCAAGCAGCGGCACAGAGCTGCAGAGCAACCTGCGCTGGAACAGGGAGGGCCGCCCCCCGCCTTTCCAGCAGGAATGCAGCCCCTGACCTCGGTGCTGAGAGGGGCTGCAACCCGCCCTCCTACCTGGCCAGTCTGCAACATCTGACTGCTGCATGAGGAGGGGCAGTGACCCGCTTGCCCACAGCAAAGGAGAGCTGCACCAGACCCAGTGTTGGGAGGGGGTGCAATCTGCTTGCCGACAGGCACTGGGAGCCGCACAGACGAGAGCGCCAACAGAGGGCCTCTGGAAATAGCAAGCTGACCTTCCAAAACAGCACGAAGACAGAAAGACTTCGCATAAGAGCACCCAGTCTCCAGGAGAACACCACACCCACCCTTTTTTTTAATCTGTTTTTACCTGTCCTATTTTTTTTACCCTTTAATTTTTACTTCTTAAACAATTATATATACTCCCAGTTTTAATCCCTTTTAATTTTTTTTAAATAATTTTATTATTATTATTTTAAAAAATCCACATCATTTCATTTTTTTCTCTTGCTTTTGATGTCCTATTATTGATTATACACAGGTTTCAAATACATTTTTCCCTCTTTCCTCCTTTTTTAAAAGTTTTTAAAAGACGTCTCAAACCGATTGCTATTCTGCTTCAACTTGCTCTTCTATTATTCATTATACACTGTTTTCAAACCTTTTTTTCTCCTTTCTTGTAAAATTCTCTTTCTCTCTTTCTCTTTTTTTTTAAGTGTTATTCCTACATAGGCATTAGATAGATAAACTCCTTAAGGACCACAATAGATAACTAATACTCCATAAACCACAGTGCCAGAGAAATATGAGCAAGATGAACAAGCAGTGAAACCATTCCCAATTAAAAGAACAAGAGAAATCCTCTGAAAGAACAATCAATGAAATAGATATCAACAGCCTACTAGATCAAGATTTCAAAAAAGGAGTGATCAAAGTATTGAAGGAACTAAAAGAGATAGTGTTCCGAGATATAAAATATCTCAAAAAAGAAATTGAAGCTATAAAGAAAAGCCAAGTAGAACTGGTAAACTCATTGCCTGAGATGAGAACAGGTCTAAAGGCTGTGCAAAGCAGACTACATAATGCAGAGGAACGAATTAGTTACCTGGAAGACAGGACAACAGAAAGCACCCAATCAGAACAGCTGCAACGTAAACAAATAAAAACAAATGAAAATAGCATAAGGGACCTATGGGATGATATAAAGCATGTCAATCTTCGCATAATTCGGATCCCAGAAGGGGAAGAAAGATCAAAGGGTATTGAAAAGGTATTGGAAGAAATCATGACTGGAAACTTCCCAAACTTAAAGAAGGAGTCAGATATCCAAGTACAGGAAGCTCAAAGGGTCCCAAACAGGAAGAACCAAATAGACCCACACCAAGACATATCATAATCAAGATGGCCAGAGTCAAGGATAAAGAAATGATCCTAAAGGCAGCAAGAGAAAAGCAAAGAGTGAGTTACAAGGAAACCTCTATAAGGCTCTCAGATGATTTCTCTACACAAACACTACAGGCCAGAAGGGATGGCAAGATATATTCAAAGGCCTGAATGAAAAAAGAAAAGATGCAGCCTAGGATACTTTATCCAGCAAGGCTATCCTTTAGGATAGAAGGAGACATAAGGAATTTCACAGACAAGAAAAAGCTACAAGAGTTTAGCAACACTAAACCCATGCTAAAAGAAATATTCACAGGCCTACTCTAAATAGAAAAGCAGCAAGATGCTACAGAAATGAGAAACTCACAATTGGAAATGTGATAATTCAGGAATTACAAATAAAATAAACACAAAATTATAAAAGAAGACATACAAATCATTGAGAGTGGGAGAGGGAGGCAGGGAAATACAGAATTTTTTTTCTTTTTTAAATTTTTTGTTCTCAGTAGGATGGCTTTGAGATCATGTTACTATCAGTTTAATAAAAACAGTTGTAGTAATGGGCTAATAGACTTACAAAAAAGGGTAACCACAAGCCAAAAACTTACAAGGGAGTCACAAAAACTAAATAAAATCCATGATAATACAAAGGAAAATTACCAAACCACAAAAGGAATAAGAAAGGAACAAAGAGGAAATACCAAATCAAATGCAAAGAGAAGTTCAAAATGGCAATAAACACACATCTATCATTAATTACTGTAAATGTTAATGGACTAAATGCTCCAGTCAAAAGACATAGAGTGGCAGACTGGATAATAAAGCAAGAACCTTCAATATGCTGCACACAAGAGACCCACTTTAGGGAGAAGGACACATATAGATTGAGAGTGAAAGGATGGAAAAGGATATTCCATGCAAATGGAAAAGCCAAAACAGCAGTACTGATTTCAGACAAAATAGACTTTAAAACAAAGGCCATAAAGAAAGATAAAGAAGGACATTATATAATGATTAAAGGAGTGATACAAGACGAGAATATTACACTCATTAATATATGTGCACCCAATATAGGAGCACCTAAGCACATAAAACAATTACTAATAGAGATAAAGGGGGATATTGATGGGAATACAATCATAATTGGAGATTTAGACACCGCATTAACATCACTATAGACAGGTCTTCCAGACAGAAAATAAATAAGGCAACAGAGAAAATAAATAATACAATAGACAAATGAGATTTGGTGGATATTTTCAGAGCATTACACCCCCAAAAAATTGGATATACAATCTTTTCAAGTGCACATGGAACATTTTCCAGGATTGATCATGTACTTGGGCACAAAAGAAACCTCAACAATTTTAAGAAGATAGAAATTATCTCAAGCATCTTTATTGACCACAATGCCATGAAACTAGAAATAACAACAGAGAAACAAAGGAGAAAAAAAAGAAAGCATGGAGATTAAACAATATGCTATTAAAAAACCAATGGGTCAGTGAGGAAATCAAAGCTGCAATTAAAAAATACCTTGAGACAAATGAAAATGAAAGCACAACCACACGAAATTTATGGGACACAGAAAGGCAGTGCTAAGAGGGAAGTTTATAGCGATACAGGCCTTCCTCAAAAAAGAACAATCTCAAATAAACAATTTAACCCACCAGCTGAAAGAACTAGAAAAAGAAGAACAAAAAAATCCCAAAAGGCAGCAGAAGGAAGGAAATTATAAAGATTAGGGAGGAAATAAATAAAATAGAGATTTAAAAAACCATAGAAAAAAATCAATCAAACCAAAAGCTGGTTTTTTGAAAGAGTAAATAAAATCGACAAACCTCTGGCCAAACTCACAAAGAAGAAAAAAGAGAGAGCACAAATTAGCAAAGTAAGAAAGGAGAATGGAGAAATTACAACAAATAAAATAGAAATACAGAATATCATAAGAGAATATTATGAAAAACTATACAGACCCAAACTGGATAACCTAGAGGAGATGGACAAGTTTCTGGAAACATACAGTCCACCAAGACTGAACCAAGAAGAAACTGACCACTTGAACAAACCGATCACTAGAAATGAAATCGAAATAGCAATAAAAAACCTCCCTACAAATAAAAGTCCAGGATCAGACGGCTTCACCGGGGAATTCTACCAAACATACAAAGAACTCTTTCAGAAGACTGAAAAGGAGGGAATACTCCCAAACTCATTCTATGAAGCCACCATCACCCTCATACCAAAACCAGGCAAAGACACTACCAAAAAAGAGAATTATAGGCCAATATCACTGATGAACATAGACGCCAAAATCCTCAACAAAATATCAGCAAATAGAATCCAACAACACATAAAAAAGATTATACATCATGACCAAGTTCATCCCAGAGACACAAGGGTGGTTCAACATACACAAATCAATCAACATAATCCATCACATCAACAAGAGAAAGGACCAAAACCACATGATCATCTCAACAGATGCAGAAAAAGCATTTGATACAATTCAACACCCATTTATGATAAAAACTCTCACCAAAGTGGGTATAGAGGGAACATATCTCAACATCATAAAAGCTATATATGACAAACCTACAGCCAGCATAGTACTCAAGGGTGAAAAACTCAAAAGCTTCCTACTAAAATCTGGGACAACACAAGGATGTCCACTATTACCACTTCTATTCAACATAGTCTTGGAAGTCCTAGCCACAGCAATCAGGCAAGAGAGAGAAATCAAAGGGATCCAAATTGGAAAACAAGAGGTAAAAGTGTCACTATATGCCGACGACATGTTACTATATACAGAAGACCCTAAAAGGCCCACACAAAAACTACTAGAGCTGATTGAAGAATTCAGAAAGGTAGCAGATTACAAGATTAACGTTCAAAAATCAGTTCCATTTCTTTACACTAACGATGAATCAACAGAAGAAGAAAGTAAAGAAACAATCCCCTTTAAAATAGCACCCAAAGTAATAAAATACCTAGGAATAAATCTAACCAAGGAGGTGAAAGTATTATACACAGAAAAGTATAAACCACTGATGAAGAAAATTAAAGAAGACATTAAAAAATTGAAAGATATCCCATACTCTTGGACTAGAAGAATTAATATTGTTAAAATGGTCACACTGCCCAAGGCAATCTACAGATTTAATGCAACCCCTATCAAATTACCTAGGACATATTTCACAGAACTAGAACAAATCATAATAAAATTTATACAGAAACACAAAAGACCTAGAATTGCCAAAGAATTACTGAAGAAAAAGAAAGAGGATGGAGGAATAACTCTCCCAGACTTCAGACAATACTACAGAGCTACAGTCATCAAGACAGCATAGTATTGGTACAAAAACAGACACATAGACCAATGGAACAGAATAGAGAGCCCAGAAATGAACCCACAAGCTTTTGGTCAACTATTCTTCGACAAAGGAGGCAAGAATATACAATGGAATAAAGACAGTCTCTTCAGCAAATGGTATTGGGAAAACTGGACAGCAGCATGTAAATCAGTGAAGCTTGAACACTCCCTTACACTATACACAAAAATAAACTCAAAATAGATTGAAGACTTAAACGTAAGACAAGATACAATAAACCTCCTAGAAGAAAATATAGACAAAACATTATCTGACATACATCTCAAAAATGTTCTCTTAGAGCAGTCTACTCAAGCAATAGAAATAAAAGCAAGAATAAACTAATGGGACCTAATGAAACTTACAAGCTTCTCTTCAAAAGGAAACCATAAGGAAAACAAGAAGACAATGTACTGAATGGGAGAATATTTCTGCAAATGAAATCAACAAAGGCTTCATCTCCAGAATATATAAGCAGCTTATATGACTTAATGAGAAAAAAACAAACAAACAATCCAAAAATGGGCAGAAGACCTAAACAAGCAATTTTCGAAGGAAGAAATACAAATGATAAATAGGCACATGAAAAAATGCTCAATAACACTAATTATCAGAGAAATGCAAATCAAAACTACAATGAGGTATCACCTCATACCAGTCAGAATGGCCATCATTCAAAAGTCCACCAATGACAAATGCTGGAGAGGCTGTGGAGAAAAGGGGAACCCTCCTACACTGCTGGTGGGAATGCAGTTTGGCGCAGCCACTGTGGAAAACAGTATGGAGATTCCTCAAAAGACTAGGAATAGATTTACCATATGACCCAGGAATCCCGTTCTTGTGCATATATCCAGAAGGAATCCTACTTCAAAAAGACACCTGTACCCCAATGTTCATAGCAGCACTATTTACAATAGCCAAGACATGGAAACAGCCTAAATGTCCATTGGATGACTGGATAAAGAAGTGGTATATTTATACAATGGAATACTACTCAGCCATAAAAACCGACAACATAACACCATTTGCAGCAACATGGATGCTCCTGGAGAATGTCATTCTAAGTTAAGTAAGCCAGAAAGAGAAAGAAAAATACCATACGATATTGCTCATATGTGGAATCTAAAAAAAAAAAAAAAGCATAAATACAAAACAGAAATAGACTCACAGACATAGAATACAAACTTGTGGTTGCCAAGGGGGCAGAGGGTGGGAAGGGATAGACTGGGATTTCAAAATTGTAGAATAGATAAACAAGATTATACTGTATAGCATAGGGAAATATATACAAGATCTTATGTTAGCTCACGGAGAAAAAAATGTGACAATGAATATATATGTATGTTCATGTATAACTGAAAAATTGTGCTCTACACTGGAATTTGATACAACATTGTAAAATGATTATAAATCAATAAAAAATGTTTAAAAAATACATTATCATAACATATATTATCCCCCTAAAATACAGACCTAGTGACCATCTCTTTATTGTCAATTAAAATGGATTAATTTAAACTAAGAATGACAGGTGAAGGAAGTTTTGTTGGACCATAGAGTAAGGCAACAAAAATGTTTGAGTTATTATACACAGGATGGAAAAGTGAATAAAAGTAAATAGCTTCCTGAATGGAGGAAGATATAATTCAGAAATACCAAATGGGGAAAATAATGTGTGAGTTCAACATTAAAGGCATGACCTGTTAGTTGCAGTAGCAATTACATGGTAAAAGTAGAAAGCACTGATTTTCTTGTCTAAATATCAGAAACACACAGAAGGCCGGCACTTATTTTTTATATGAGAACTCCACATTATGCATGGAATTAGAGTACACATATCTGAGCAACAACTCAGGTCAAAAAATGGATCATCACCCCCCAAAAAGGGCCCATATTCAACAGACTATGAGTTTCAAGAGACATGGGTCTGTTTTATCCATCATGGTACTTACCTGTATGACATGTGTGTAAAGACTTCTTAACAGATACCAGTTTAATTATTAAGTATATTTCACATGAAAGAAACCCTAGAAATGAATGACTCAGAAATGCTGTTACCCACGGGAAACATATTTTCACTAATGATGTGTATTACTTCCTGATCCCAACCTATTTTTTTAGGCTAATATGGGGTTTAAAGTTCCCCTTAACCACTACAACTCTGAGAAAAATTAATTCCTCTGCCTGTATGGACCTAGAACCTAAATATGTCAATTACCTGGTACTATCAGTTTTCAAATGCCTGTTTTGTTGATGACAATAAATAATCAACTTATTGTTAAATATTACAGATATGGCATTTTACATACATTAACTAATATAATACTCATTATAACTATAGAGTACTAAGGACTCCCCTATTATATAGATGAGAAAACTGAGATATGAAACAATAAATATCTCCATAAAGGTTCTATGTCTTCTCAGTGGCAGAGATGTAAAGCAAACTAAAATTTTTATTAGTTCAGAATCCACCCTTTCCAGAGTTTTTTGCTCTCTTGTTTTAAAGAAAATATTTCAGAGCTATAGGCACACGTTTAACTGTCAATAGATATTTTAAAATATTCTAAACACACATATAACACAAGTGATATATTTTACTTTTATATTATTTTTAAATTACTTTTCCATGTATTTGGGAACAATTTGCAACTTCTGAGTACCTTCTATGTGTGAGGCATTAAATATTTTTTAAATATTATCTCATTTATTCCAGTCTCTCTAACATTCACAATCTCCTGAGATAGATTAAAAAAAAATTCAATTTCTGACATAAGAAACAACACATTCAAGTAATACATGGTGGGAAGGCCAATCATCTCACAGATCTTAAACCCTTATAGACAAACTGTGCATCCTTTGGTCCATCATGCTGGACATTACTAAACCAATTTAATCAGGATGTTTTCATTTTCTTTTATCACACAAAGAGACTTTTCAGAACAAGGTTAGGGTACATGAGAAGGTGACTGAGTGTTGGCCTGACTGTTGATGGAACAGCCTGGAAGAGATGAAGAAACAGCAAGTCACCTGAGACACTTAGAAATTTTTCCTTGTGGCCTGATATCACTAGGATTTTGCTGCCAGTCTTTGAGGTGTTAAAATAAACCTATTATCAAATGACTTATGCTTATCTTGCTTGTTTATTAAAAGGCAATCAGAAAATCTTTTCCTTATTACTATCAAGTGTAGCAGTTCACATAAAAAGACCAAATTCCTTTTTGTGAAATGATAGGACTAGTGAAAGATTTTAGCCCAAATAATGTTGCCCATATAGTAATGGTAAGTGTAGTAAAATAACTCAAAGTCTGTGGTAAAAGATTTCCTAATATGATATTTAAAATAACATCTTTGGAAATCAACTAAATCAAACTATAAAAGCCCCAATTCTCAAAAAGTTGTTTTTTTGTTTTTTTTTTTTACCCACATATTTCTGGTGTCTGTCCCCTGGTGGATTAGGCTGCACTATAGGCTTATGCAGGTTTCCTGGCAGGAGGAGTCGGTGCCTGCCCACTGCTGGGTGAAGCTTGGTCCTGGACCTCTGGTGGATAGGGCCATGTCTAGAGGCATTTGTAGCTCAGGAAGTCTGCTGATGGGCAGGGCTGTATTCTCACCCAATATGTTGTTTGGCCTGAGGCTTCCTAGCTCTTCAGCCTACAGGCTGCTGGGTGGTGCCAGGTCTTGGTGCTAATGATACAGTCAGGATGTCAGCCTCCAGGAAAGCTCATGTAGATGAACACTCCAGGAGTGCCCTACCTCCCCAGGAGACCCTCCAAAACCAGCAGGCAGATCTGGCCTAGGTTCCTATGAAATCACTGCCTCTGCCCTTGGACCTGGTGCATGCAAGACTCTGTGTACATTCCCAAGAGAGTGAAGTTTCTGTTTCCCTCAGTCCTATGGGGCTCCTGGAGTTAAGCCCCACTGGCCTTCAACCCTAGATGTCCTGGGGTTTCCTCCTCCACCTAATGTCAGCACCCTGGGCTGGGGAGCCTGACGTGGGGCTTAAAACTCTCACTCCTCTGGTAGGGCCTCTGTGACTTAATTATTCTTCAGCTTATGGGTTGTCTACCCCAGGGGGGATGGGGTCCGATTATATAGAGAGTACGCCCCTTCTACAGTCCCACTGTGGTTCCTTCTCTATGTTTTCAGTTGAAGATGATATTTTTTGCTAGGTTCCAGTCTTTTGTTTTTCAATAGTTGTTTAGCAGTCAGTTGTGATTTTGTTGTAGTCACGGGGAAAGGTGAGCTCGTGGTCCTACTACTCTGCCATCTTGACTGGAAAAATCTCAGAAAGATTTCTTAATGCAAGGCCTGACATGACATTTTGATACTGAACTGTGCATTTGAGAACTTTTTTTTCATTTGGCATAGAACAGTTTATTACTAATACTAATCTTTCTATGATTCAGTGAGTTACATTAAAACAGTCTCTTCTTTGGGAGTGGATTTAAGGAAAAACAGATGGCAATTTATTAGGTTTTATCAAGTATTTTTTTAAAAAGGAACTACAGATTAAGCTTCAAAAGAAAAATATTTAAAAAGTAATGTTACAACAAACAGAAAAACAACTTTGTTAAGATAGAGTACAGGAAATTTTACAAAAACAAATAGTTTCATTTTTCAATTCTCAGATTATTACGTTTAAGCACTACATGGGAATGAACAGAAGCATAACACTGAGTTACTTATGTGTTTTGGGTTTTAATTCAATAAAATATTTTCCAGTTTTCTTCCTTTTTAATTACTTTTTACTTGGGTTTTATCAATAACCAGATGCATTATAAATGTAGTATATTTCTGAATATCATTCCTCAGCATTTATATATGTATAAGTGTGTAATCAGGACATATACAAAGAATAAATTACATTTTCTGATTTCTAACACCTTTTTGAGATGGTTTCCAGAGTACTAAGCATGAGAACATAGAGACACAATGAACACACTTTACAAGCCTCCTTACACCAGCCCCAACACTGTGTCCTTTACAGGTACACTTGACACTTGAACAATACGAGTTTGAACTGCCCAGGTGAAGTTAAACACAGATTTTTTTCAGTACATATACGTACTACTATATTTAAGATCCTCAGGTAGTTCAATCCACAGATGCTGAATCTGTACATACAGAAGGCTGACTATTTGACCTGAGTAAACACGGATTTTGGCATTCCCAGTGGGTCCTGGAACACATACACCATAGATACAGAGGGATGACTATATTACTTTTTTGTTATATGCTCTACTAGGTTGATTTGTTTTACTTACAGCCTCTGATTAGATGTTGCCATTTCTTTGGAGGGCTTTTGGTATGATTTGCATACAGAAAACAACTGGCTAAACTTTTCCTCCTGTTTCCCCTTCTCCAACTATTGTTCTTAATTGTTCATCCTAATTCCATGTTTTGGTATCACACATTTTTATCCAGATTGTTGATCAAGGATTTTAGCAGGAGAATTAAATTTTGTCTTAGAAAAAAAGCTGCAACTTGTTTTGTCATCAGCTATTTTCTCTTATATACCACGTTGCAGTATAAGGCAGTCTTATTCCAAGAATAAAACTTGGAAAACCCTTTTCACTGTCATTGTTAATCTCGCTAACTTCAACTTCTTTTGCTTTGTCAGAAGCAACAGTTTCTTCATTAGCCCTTTTGCTTAGCTGCACTGTGAAAATTTTGGTTTAGGTCACATGGCACCAATTGAGTGTATGGCATCTACGTCACTAACATCTAAGGGTTCCTCAAAAGGATCTCACCTGCCACATAAAAGTAAACTCCATCAACACTTTACAACATGTATCCCTTCACTGATCAGTGCTCTCCCTGAAACCTCATATGAATACTGTTATCTTTACTTTTGGTTATAAATATACTCAATCATCAAGAAAATATAACATCCTTTAAATTTTTCTCTAATTAATCTAAAATTCATGCTAATATAAACTTAAATTTTCTATGATTGACTCCTTAAATCTTAATATGCTAATTCTTCCATCATCAATGGTTTGATTTTGTGTGAATCCAGGTTTAGGCGCATTTATGACACTATAATTTATGTGTAACTTTCACATACACTTATTAGTTTGCCCTAGGTTATGTATACCAAAAGGCCATTCTGAATGTAGAATATCATTATGAATTTTAGAATGTTTAATCTAGGAATAGCAAATCCATTTCTCCTTGTCTGTCAACCACTCTTAATTTGTAAGGAGTGTTGGGAACACCGAGTTAAGAAGGACTCTGAGACCATATTAAAGCTCAGTGTGAATAAATGTCATAGAAACGTATATTAAAGGAAGAAGTACAGAAAAGGCATATATGCCAGGTATTTTCATTCCAGACTTAGAGCATAGGAATTTGTATTCATTTTTTTATATAATACTGTTTAGCCCAGCATCAGGCAATTAATTGACTTTATGAATACTAACAGATGGTGTTGATAAAATTCATCGTGCTTATGAACAAATACAAAAACCCTTGCATCATATCCTCTAGGTTGATGTGGCATTCATTCTTAATTAAACTATCATGGTTAGGAAGCATCAAAAGAACTCTCTGGAAGTAACAGTTTCATCAAGAATATGTAAACTCTAAGCAAAGCAATAAGCAAATCATTACAGTGTTATCAGCACCCTGCAAAGTTATAAATTAAAGAATCAGTATGCTATCAAGTGGCAGAAAGTAGAGGAGGGAAGCCATGAATTGAAGTCTATATTTTCTTTTTCTTAAAATGACAACCACACAACATCCAAATATACTATTTGTCTACTCTTTAAGCTTTAATTTAAAAAGTGGTTAGTGGGTGGTAAATTGCTCCTTAGAAAACTAGATCATGTGCTCTGTGAAGTTATCACTTCACAGACTCTACCTTTACCTGGTGAATATTAATAACATATGAGAACTACTTTTGGATCTAGAAAGGAAAATTACTGCCTCACTGAAAAAGTTATTACTCTGTATAGTTTGTATTTTTAGCAAGGCCTCTGAAATTTTCTCTTTTAAAGCACCTGAACTTGCTTCCACTCAACTGGGAAGAATTAAGGTCTTCCTTTTCAAGGTGCCTAACAGTCTATAGACTTTGATATTAAAGCAATTATCACACATTACTATAACAATCTGATTACAGTATGATCAGCCCTATTAGAACTGGATTCTTAAATACAAGAAGTGTTTCTTAATCATATTTTTATATTCATCACATAAAACAATGCTTTGCATAGGGTGGGCCCTTAATAAATATATTTGAATGAGTAACTGTAGTCATCAGTATTATTGTCAAAGAAAAGATGAGTTTGACAAAATGAAGCTGAGTAGGCTGAATTTCAAAAAAAAAGTGGGTGTCATGTTTTGATAGATTAAAAAGCTACAGAGGTTAGAATGCAAGTCAAAGGAAATAAGCACGAAGAGTCTTGGGGATGAGGAGTAGGGAAGTAGAGTATACACTCAGGCAAAAACAAACAAAATGGCAACAAAACCAACAACAAAAATAGAAGTGTTGGCTTTAGGGTTAGATGTGGATATAAAGATAAATGATATTATTCATCCAGTTTTTGTTAACTGTAATTCCTTTCTTTAAAGAGGAGATGATAAGAAGTACTTATGAAAAGTGGAAAGGGGGAGCTACTTAAGTAACTCAGTAGATAATTGGCACTTTATATATGCTATCATATTAAACTCCAACAGTACTGTGATATTGATATTTCTATCTATTCATTCTATTATAGCTAAAGAAATAGTTTCCAAAATAATACAATTTTTGCTCAAAGGGTCTAGTCAGTAAGTAGCAAAATCAGTATTTAGATTCAGATCCTTCTGACCCCACAGGCTCTTACCTGAACCAAACAGGAAAGGAAGGAGTACCACAACAGAAATTAACTTTCAGGTAGTATTAGAAATACTCCATTGAAACCTCTTAAAATTCTTCTTGGCTTTAAGTACCTTAAAATACTTTTGACTCAGGGCGTTTTGCGGGGAGCCGCTCGTGACGGAGGGCTGCCGAGCACAAAACTTGGGCGTAAAACCCCAAAGTGCAGGGCGCCAGGCTCTGAGATTGAGGCTGCCGAGCACAAAGGATGGGCCTAAACTCCCACAGTGCGGGGCGCCCTGCTCAAAGGTCAATTGAGTTAGAACAATCTCTGTCCCGCCACCTCTTTTACTAAAGAATGCACCAGGTGCGCCTATGCCTGAGGAAATATCCTGAGCTATTAAGTCACAAAGGACCTTCAGAGGGAGAGATACAATCGGCACACAAGTCAGTGATCTTTTTAGAGAACAATCACCTGAGATAATAGCACACGAGTCACGATGTTAGCCTAGAGGAATAATGTCTTAGCTTATCATCTTGGTTCCAGGAACTCTTAATCTTAGTTTTACAAGAACTGTAAACAATAATGATGTCTGTAACAATATACAAGTTAATGGTTTTAGTACACGTTGTTAATGTGCCTTAAAACAATACCTTTGCCTACATGCAGGAATGTATGAGCTAATGGGTTAAAATCATATAAATTAACTGCAAGAAATAAACTCGTCGTCCACTCTTGACCTAGCGTCTTGCGGGCTAGAGTGAGACCCTCTCAACCCCACTTTTTAGTCTTGTCTTGTCTTGTTGTCTCTTTGTTACGTCTTTTCTTTTCTCAGTCCTGTAGCACAGGTTTCTGGACCTGATCGATTGTCGGCTGGTTCCGACAGCGTTTTGTGCCTTAAAAACTAAATAAACATCTTTTGAATGACTAAACTATAAAACTCCATTTACTGTCTTATAATAAAACATTTATGAAGAGATATGCAAAAAAATTTTGGTGAAGTATCAAATGGTAACAAGCTAAGGCTTTGGAACCTGACAGAATGGCATCAAATCTGGCATCCCCACCACACCTCCTACTGCAAGAAATTTTTTCATTGAATTCTAACATTGATGTACATCTGTGAGCAGAGATTCCAACTGTCTTTCTCTTTGTACCATACTATCTTTTTTGCATAGCAAATAGGCTCAGGGCACAGAAATAATGTCTTCTACCAAGATAAAGCTGTTTGTTTAAAAGCTTGGGAAAAAAGAGAAAGGACCTCTCTCAAGAGCAATGGGCAGGCATGCCCATTATAAAGGATTTAATTTCTATAAGCTTATGATCCCTCTCCTATAATAACACGTATTACATATGCAGGTATCTCATGCTCTTCCTGGATTGTATGAGAACTGGGGTTTGGAGAACTGGCAAAAATGCTGATACTCTGTCTCCTGACATTTCTGTGAATAATAAACCCTCCTTGGTTTCTGATTCAAGAGTCTTGTGTCTTCTATCACCATCTTAGATACTGTGGCAGATAAATTGTTAAACTGTAAATCAAATACAATCTCAGACTTTTCATAGTTCTTGACATTTACTGGGTAACCTTGAGAAATTATTTTTTTAAATTTTTTGAACTTCAGTTTTGTACTGTTGTGAAATTTAAAAGTTGAGTATGCTTATAAATTTCCTAGTATACTATAAGTGTATACTGTAAGCTAACAACAGTCATAGAACTAGAAATAAGGGGGTGCCATAAGCATCAACATGGCATGAGATGCTCTCCTTGTCTCTCTCCTTTAAATTATAACGAGTAAAACATCCATAACTCAACAAAAGTGATTTGGCCCAACATACCTGGATACCACGGAGTTCCACACACCTGTACACATAAAGGTGGGTGGACTGGGACACATAGAGAAGACAAAATAAAAGGAATAGCAGAGACAGTGCCTGTGGTCCTGGACCCTTGGCCATAGCAACTAAGCCCCTAGCCCCAGAGAACCAGGTAGCAGCAGGGAAGGAGGCATACATGACTCCAGCCTCCAGCCTTTCAGCTGCAGTGGTTCCCACTGCCACAGGGAACCAGACAGCAGTGGCAGTGGGGCCTGCAACTGGTCCTACCAACCACGAAGGTACCTACAACTGTGGTCCTCTCCATACACAGCAGTAAGACTTGCAAACTCAGTAACTCCAGATGCAGCAGAGGCATCAAAGACTCCCTATTCTCCCCTTCTCCCCAAATGCAGCAGAGCCTGTGACTCAGGAGATCTTGGACACAGTGGAGGTGCCTGCCATCTCAATGCCCAGGAAATGATACCAGCTACAACAGTAACAATGGCACAAGGGCATAAGCAACTACAATGAGGGAACCAGTGATACCTCTGGCAAAGGTGGCAGAGGGTGCAAAGTGCTGACTCTCAAATATAACCAGTGGCAGCTCAGGTGAGAGAAACTAAAAATTTGTGTTATAATGCAACCTACTGAAAAACAAAAGAAAGGCCTCTAATTACTAATCTATTAAATCATTAGTAAAATTTTTTTAATTTACTTAAATAATAAAGGTGTTCACTACTTCAAATGTGACAGCATAGAAACAGCTCATCAAGCACCATGAAAAACCACAGTAACACAGTAACACAGTATCACAAGAAGAAAATAACAATTCTCCAGAAACCAAACTTAAAGTCACAAAATACTGTGAACTAACTGATGGAGAATTCAAAATAGCTGTCATGAAAAAACTCAATGAGTTACAAAAAGCTGAGAAACACAGTTCAATAAATTCAAGAATAAAGTTATTAAACAGAGAGAATACCAAGGAGACAAACTCTAAAAGGAACCAAACAGAAATTCTGCAGCTAAGAACTCAATAAATGAGATGAAAGATACATTAGAAAGCATTGGAAATAGACCAGATCATATGGAAAAGAGAATAAGCAAGCTCAAAAAGAAAAATAGAGAAAAAATAAATGTAGAAGAGAGAAGAGGAAGAAGGAGAAGAGGAAGAAGGAGGAAGAGGAGGGAGGAAGAAGAGGAAAAAGAAATATTTTATCAGAACTCTATTAGAAAAGAAATGTTAGGGTAATGGGTATCCCAAATGAGAAAAAAGGGAAAAAAGGTACATAGAGTTTATTTAAAGAAATCATAGCTGATAACATCCCAAACATGGGGAAGGAATTAGATATACAAGTTCATGAAGCTAAAGCAAATATCTATTTACCTCAATGCAAAAAGACCTTCTCTAAGACACAATATATTGAAACTGTCAAAAGTCAATGATAAAGAAAGAATTTTAAAAGCAGTCATATAAAAAATAATGACAGCCTAAAAAGGGAACTCCATTAAGCTATCTGTAGATTTCTCAGTAGAAACTCTATAGGCCAGGATAGAGTGCAATGGCATCTTCAAAATATTGAAAGATAAACACTGCCAGCTGAGAATACTCTATACAGTAAAGTTATCCTTCAGATATGAAGAAGTAAAGCTTTTCCCAGAACAACAACAACAACAAAAAAAGCTTAGAGAGTTTATCACCACTAGACTACCAGACTTGCTTTACAATAAATTTTAAAAGAGTCCTTCTACCTGAAATGAAAAGGCAAAATTACATAAAATTTTAAGGTGAGAAATTAGAATCATAAAATTGAAACAGAAAATTTTAGGTTGTTAACATTTAACTCTAGAATAAAGATAAAGGGGAAAATCAGTAAAAATAACTATAGCTGCTTCTATTTTGGTAATAAAGCCACAAAATAAAGAGAGATAATTTGAGATGACAAGAACATAAAAGAGAAAGAGGAAAAATGACAAAACCCATAGAGGCAAATTCAGGTAAGATGCTATCAAGAGGAAAAGGACTATTTTATTTATGAGATATTTTATACAAACTTCATAAAAACCATGAAACATAAAACTAGAGCAGATACATAAAAAAGAAAGAAAAAAGAGAAAAATATGGAAGAAATTTACCAAAATAGAATGGCAGACAGAAACAATAGGAAAACAAAAACAGAGATATAGAACAATCAGAAAACAAAACACAAAATGGAAGTACTAGGTCCTCATTAATCAATGATCACCCTAAATGTAAATGGATTTAACTGAAATACCAATTGAAACACAGAGTGGCTGGATGGAATAAAAAATAAAACCCAAGTACATGCTGTCTTCAGGACACTCAACTCATCTCTAAAGACAAACACTGACTCAAGGGGAAAAGATGGAAGATGATGCTCTATACAAATGACAGCCAAACAAAAGTGGACATAACCATACTCTATCAGACAAAATAGAATTCAAACCAAAAGTGGTAATAAGAGATAAAGATGGACATAATATGATAAAAGGGACTTTTCATCAAAAAGACACAACAGTTATTAATACATATGCACCCAACAGAGGAGCTCTAAAATGGATAAAACAATTAGTAACAGAGCTAAGGGGGAAATTGACAGCAACACAATAATAGTAGGGAATTTTAAGACTCACTTACACCAATGAATAGATAATCGAGACAGGAAGTCAACAAGGAAGCAGAATCAATAAATGAAACATTAGACAATATGGACTTAATAGATTTTATGGAACATTCCATCCAAATGCAGCAGAATACATATTCTTTTTGAGTGTACATGGAACATATCAAGAATAGATCATATGTTAGGACACACAAAAAGATTTCAATAAACTTAAAAAGACTGAAATGATATCAAGCATCTTTTCTGATCACAATGATATGAAACTAGATATCAAGTATAAGAAAATAGCTAGAAAAATCACAGTCTGTGAAAAGTGAACATGTTACTGAACAACTACTGGATCAATTATGCAATCAAATGAAAATAAAAAATACACCTGAAGACAAACAAAAATGAAAATACAACATACCAAAATCTATGGGATGCAGCAAAAGCAATACCAATGGAGAAGTTTATAGCCATAAAAGTCTACCTCAATAAATCAGAAAAATCTCAAATATATAATCAAACTTTATACTTAATAGAACTAGGGGGAAAAAAAAAGAACAAACAAGGAAGGCCCAAAGTGAGTGGAAGGAAGGAAATAATAAAGATCAGAGTGGAAATACATGAAATAGAAACTAAACAGATAGCAGAAAAGATCAATGAAATGAAGAGCTAGTTCTTTGAAAAATAAACAAAATTGACAAACTTTTAGCTATTATCACTAGGGAAAATAAAAGGAAGAAGCTTCCAATAAATAAAATCAAAAAAGAAACAGAAGAAATAACAAAAGATATCACAGAAATATGAAGGATTGTAAGAGAATACTATGAATAGCTATATGTCAATAAACTGGACAACCAAGAAATAATGAATAAATTCTTAACAATCATATGATGTTCCAAGACTAATTCATGAAGAAACAGAAAATCTGAATAGACCAATCACTGGTAAGGAATTAAAACAGTAATCAAAAACCACCCAAAAAACAAAATTTTAGGACCAAAATGGCTCTACAGGTGAATTCTACCAAACATCCAAAGGAAAATTAATATCCAATTCCTCTCAAACTCTTCCAAAAACTGAAGAGGAAAAACAGTTCTTAACTCATTTTATGAGGCCATCATTACCCTAATACCAAAACCAGACAAGTACAACACAAAAAAAGAGAATAATAGCCAAATATCTCTGATGAACATATATGCAAAAATCCTCTACAGATTAACAAACTGAATATAGCAGTGGATTAAAAAGATCATACACCATGGTCAAGTGGGATTAATTCCTAGGATGAAACTATGGATAAACATCTGCAAATCAATGTGAGATTATATTTATATATAAAATAACAAAATGAATATACATATATAACATTAACAAAATGAAAGATAAATATCATATATTCAACTCAATAGATACAGAAAAAGTATTTGACAAGATTCAACACTTTTTTATGACCAAAAACACTCTCAATAAAATGGGTATAGAAAAAATTTACTTCAACATAATAAAAGCCATATATGATAAAGTCAAAGCTAACATAAAATCAGAGATAAAAAATTGAAAGCTGTTTTTTTCTAAGAAGAGGAACAAGATAAGGATGCCAACTCCCACCACTCATTAAACACAGTATTAAAAATGCTAGACAGAGCAGCTAGGCAAAAAGAAATAAAGAAATAAAAAGAAAAAGAAATAAAAAGCAACCAATTTGGAACAGAAGTTAAGACTGTCACTATGTGCAGATGACATGATTATATAGAAAATCTTAAAGACTCCACCAAAAAACACTATTACAAATAATAAATGAATACAATAAAGTTGCAAGATACAAAATCAATATACAATTTTTTTCATTTCTACACACTAACAACAAACTAGAAGAGAGAGAAATTAAGAGAACAATCCTATTTATAATTGCAACATAAACAGATAAATAAAATACCTAGGAATAAATTTTAACAAGTTGCTGAAAGGCCTGTACACTAAAATCTATAAGACACTGCTGAAATAAACCGAAGACACAAAGAAATGGAACAGTTAGAAATGTCTATACTACCTAGAGCAATCCACAGGTTAAATATAATCTGTATCAAAATTCCAACAACATTTTTCAAAGAAACAGGGAAAAAATGCTAATATTTATATGAAACTACAGGAGATACTAAGTAGCTGAAGCAATTCCAGGAAAAAAGGACAGAGCTGGAGATGTCACACTCTCTGATTTCAAATTAAACTACAAAGCTATAGTAACCAAAACGGCATGATACTGGAAGAAAAGCATACATATATATCAGTGGAGCAGAATAGATAGCCCAGAAATAAGCTCACACACATATAGACAATTAATTTATGACAAAAGAGCAAAGAAAACACAATAAGAAAGGATAGCTTCTTCAATAAATGACACTAAGAAAGCTGGACAGCCACATGCAAAAGAATGAAACTAGACCACTATTTTCCACCACATTCAAAAAGCAACTAAAAATGGATTAAAGACTCAAATATAAGACATAAAATCATAAAAAAAAGTAAAAGAAAGCATAGGCACACTGTCACTGATCTCAGCAATATCTTTCTGGATATGTCTCCTAAAGCAAGAGAAACAAAAGCAAAATGAAACAGAACAAAACAAAAAACAGATGGGATTATAAAATTGAAAAGCTTCTGCACAGAAAAGGAAACCACAAACAAAATGAAAACACAACCTACTGAAAGGGAGAAGATATCTAAAAATTTTAAAGTCATATATACAACAAGGGGTTAATATTCAAAATATAAAAAGAACTCATATAACTCAACAACAACAAAAACCTTATCAAAAAATGGGCAAATGATCTGAATAGGTATTTTTCCAAAGATGACAAACAGATGGCTAACAGGGACATGAAAGGTGTTCAACATTACTAAGTATTAAGGTAATGCAAATCAAAACCACAGTGAGATTTCATCTCATACTCATTAGAATGGCTACTATCAAAAAGGCAAGAAATAACAAATATTGGAGAGGATGGAGAGAAAAGGGAACCCTCACACACTGTTGGTTGAAATGTTAATTGATACAGCCATTATGGAAAACAGTATGGAGGATCCTCAAAAAATTAAGAATAGAATTACCATGTGAGTCAGCTATACCACTTCTGGGTATTTATCCACAAAATAGAAAAACAGTAACTAAAAGTTATATATGAACCCCTATGTTCATGGCAGCATTATTTACAATAGCCAAGATGTGGAAACAACCTAAGTGAGCAAAGACAGATAAATGGATATAGGTGATATTACTTATCTATAAAAAAGAAGAAAATCTTGCCATCTGAGACAAGATGGATGGATCTTGGAAGTATTATGCGAAGTGAGTTAAGTCAGATGAAGAAAGAAAAATACCATACAATTTCAATCATACGTAAAAAAAAATTTAATTTAATTAAATAATAAATGAACAGAACAAAACAAACACATAGATACAGAGAACAGATCAGTGGTTACCAGAGGGGAAGGGGGTTAAAATGGGTAAAGGGAATCAACTGTATAGTGAAGGATGAAAACTGTACTTTTAGTGGTGAACAGGCTATAGTTCATACAGAAGTCAAATCATAATGTTGTGAACATAAAACTTATATAATAAGCCAATGTTATAAGCTAATGCTACCTCAATATTGTTTAAATAAATAAATAATAAATAAAGTAGGAGAAAAATTAACAACAAAAGAAATGGCAGGAGCAGCAGAGAGAGCTAACATTAAAAGAAAGCCAACATGGGGCTAATATACCACTAAGTGGTAGGTACAGGCTAATTTATTTAAGAAATGGAACAGGTGGGCTTGTTTCCTCCTTGGTTAAATGAGATAAATGAATCACAAAGAGTTGACAAGCTTTGCCTGAGGTAACATATGGTAATTGTCAAAGCTGGGATAAAAAATAATCAACTATCTCTGATTTCTAGGGGTCTCTCCAGCATGCATTTACAGCTACGTGTTTAAGAGGAAGCTACATAGTAATTTGGATGAGTAGTTAGACATTCCTACCATTTGTAGAGGAATTACAGAAACACATGCCAAAAGAACGAAATATAACTCATTTGTCTTTTGCTTGTTAGAAAAGAAAGCCCAGTCTACAGAATTTCTGTGGGCAAGATTCATGCATGAATTTTAAAAAAAAGATTCATCCATGAATTCAGTTAATGTTGTACATGTTCTGTCTTCCAGGCTATGTACTTTGAACGTTTGTCTACATTAGTATATTATGTTGTCCTCATAATACAAATGATCCTTCCCAATATCGATAATAAACTATACAGAATTCTGAATTTCACAAATTCTCATGCTTAAATCCTCTAGAGAAATCTTTAAAAGATCCATAGATTCAGTCAATATTTCAAAATGAAAACGAAATCATGACTTTGACAGACTACTTAAACTTGTAAATATCATAAACTCCATGTTTTTTAACATAAATATGAAGACATATCTCTATATATATAATGCATGTATAAATATAGAAATGTATTCCACTGTGTCATTTCACAAATAACATTCTTATCTCAGCAAATATTTTTCTTAATCTGTCATATAGTGTATGTGTTTTATATATATACACATTTTTTAAGCTTCAGATTTTATAAAACAAACACCAAGCATGTCTTGCAAATATAGTGTCTGATTACAAACCTTACTTTTAAAATATTTTCATTGTGTCAAACATTCAGTCAACATAAAAATAAACTTTTTACCTCTACAGATGGGAACAGGAAAATCCCATGAGGCTGTATTAACTGAATTGGCTATACAGGTGAGTTGAGGGTGGCCATCGAGGATATATCCAGTTACACAGCTGTAGCGGATCTTGTCCCCAACGTCAAACCTTGTACCATATAATACACCTTTGGGTGGAACTCCTGGGTTTCCACAAGAGCTACTCTGCAATTCTATAGAAGAGGGAAAAAAGGAGAGTTTACAATTATTTTAAAATATATTTTAGTATTTTAGATTTATAAAATTATATGTATATACAAATGTCATTTTTCCTTTTAAGAAGCTTTACAGAAAAGTGGAAACATCTTCTATTTCAAATACACAGAAGAAGTATAGGAAAGGAACAAAATTTTACCTAATAGTTGTTAGTTGTCATTCTTTATGTTAGAAAAATTTAGATTTTTATATTATTTAAGCTTTCTACCAATTTTTAAAGTAGTATTATTCATATTTTACAGATAGTTAAAATAGATCAACACTATTTACATGACTTCTTTGAAGTTACACTGTGCTAACATGGTAATATGCAAATCAAGTTTTATTAATATGCTCCCCATTACTCTGATGTTTCTACTTAACCCTAAACCATGATTATTCATCTGAAAAATACACATTTGGGGTGGAATTGTTTTTTAACTTAAGAAAAATACAGTGCAGTGAAAAATGGACATATTTGAAGTTAGAACGCTTGGGCTAGAATTGAAGCTCTAATACTTGTGTAACCTTGAAAATATAATGAGAATTATAACAATAAGTACATACGGTTGTAAAGTTTTAATTAGATCAGTATGCAGAATAACTGGAAAATGACTGATATATTGGAATATTTCACCTGTTGCCTTGTTATTTTATTATTTACTGCTTAAAAGTATGTAATATACAAATATAAGAGATTTTTTAAGTAATATTCATTTCAAAGAAAAATACAATTTCACTGTAAGCGAGAAAAATAGAAAATATATAGAAATAGCAGAAGCTACAGAACTTAATGAATTTAGGGGAAAATTATATTTTCTTACATTATTTTCTAAATTTTCTATTATATTACCTTTACATTATATTACTTTTATACTACAAATAATAATCAATAGAAATACAGTAAAGAGTGAATATGAATGGGCTAAAAGGTATTCCACTTTGAGTAAAGTCTACGGTTCAGCTAATAGTATTATACAAATGTTAATTTCCTAGTTTTGACAGTTATGCTATGGTTACATAGCAGTTAATATTAAGGGAAGCTGGATAAGAGTATGTATATAGGAACTCTGTACTGTTTTCACAATTTACCTAAAAGTCTGAAATTAGTGCAAAATAAAAGCTAAAAAATAATTACAATGCAAAAATAAAGTATGTTTCCATTTTGCCTTGATATTCATCCTATTTAAGTTCCATGAGATATCATTTTATTTTAAAACAAATAATTATAAACTATTCTAATACTTAAAATATCAAAGACAATATTAAGTAAAAATATCAAAATTTTTAAATGCTTTGTAAAATGTAGATGCAACTGTCCAAAAGCAGTGATCATTTATTGATACTTAGTGTAATATACAAAGCTGAAATTTTATATTCTTATCCATAATATGCTTCAAGTACTTTCAAGAGTGTTTAAGTGAACTCTTTTTTTGTTTAATTTTTCAATGACACTAAAAGGAAAAAAATCAATGATGAAGTTCAAATGAGGTCAGTCTGATCAATGAAAATTATACTGAGGATTCCTAGAACTTGCACTACATGCATTAGAAATAAAGTATTTAGTTTTACCTTGAAACAATTATTTTAGATCCTCAAACCTAGGAAAGTAAAGAAATTAACTAATATTAATTAAGTGTCAATGATTTCTCTAAATAATAGGCCATTCCTTAAGCTTCCTCAGCATGAATGATGTATTATAAACCAATATTTGTAAAATATATGAAATAACAGTAATCAAGGTTAATGAGCTCTAATATTTCACTTTACTATTTCTCCAAGGTATATTCCACAGGTTCATTTTCAGCAAAATTTAAAACATATTTATTGTCTGTAAACTTTGAGCAGTTCTTTACAAAATACTTTTGAAATGAACGGTTTATTTTGAAATAGTTAATTTTTTGGAAAATTCATTTGATTAATAGATGAGATGTTTGAGGCAAGAGATGGTGAGATTAATAAGTTTAGATAAAATGAATAAGAATTCAATTTCTTGAATATAGTAATCAAAAAGAAAATACTTTTAATGAAATTACCACTTGTGGCCTTAGATCAATCCACTCCTTTCCCTCTCACCCCATAAGAAATAATTAAGGTCAGGACTTCAATTATCATGAAATTATATACCTAGGGGGAAAAGCAGTTTCCAAATTATTTCACAGCAGACAGTTAGGTATAGGAATAAAAGGAAAGAAAGAAGAAAAGCTCTAAGTAGTTGTTATACTCAGATTTAAGTTTTATTTAAATGAACAAATGAACATAGCCCAGAAAAAAAGAATCTAAAGCAAAAGTGGAAAATTTATGAAGTGAATCAGTGTATGGATAACAACACTGGTTAGAATTTTAATAGATTACCTAATCTATCCCTCGCCTTGTGGCTGACTTATTTCTAAACCAGAAGATAGGTAAGAAATCAGGCTGCTTCAAAATAAAACTCAAAGGAGATAATTCCAAAATATGTCTGGTTCTCACTTGATATAGCATCAAAAAATGCTATGTTCTGATTGAACATTCATCTTTTAGTCTTGATTTTTTAAAATAAATAGTGCTGCATATTTAAATTTTTAATTAAATTAGCTTTTTAATTTCTATAAGAGTTTTGGAAATAGCTAAGATAGACTAATTTTTAAACACTATTTCTACCAGCTATCAAGAGTTCGAATTTCAGGGGAAAATGAAGATACACATGGTAGGTCATGTTCAGTGATACAGATTATAAACTAATTGCTAATATACAAGGTATTTGCAATAAGTAGTGATTTTATTTATTATAAAATCATTCTTAAAGAAAATAGAGATTTAAGCAATAAAATGAAGAATGCTCATGCAATTTATCAAATGTATATGCAAGATAGCCACACTGTGCTTATCACTTCAATATGCTTCTGAAGCAGATGATTAAATTTAAAAACAGAAATGCCAAATAGATTCAGCTATCTTTCTTCACCAAGAGATTACATTAATACATCAATCAAAAGGTTTAGATAATTAAATTGAAAATACAGAATCTGATAAATTCACATGTAATATTCCATAGTGCAAAGATTAAAATGGGACTGGACTATGTTAGGGGAGAGTAATACAAAATTATTTTCATCATGCTGTTGATTGAGCATTGATCAAACTTTTTAATGCAAAGACTAATAAAGAAACTCCCTATGTACTGCAGCTTTATTTGAATTTATTTTTGGAATTATACCACAAGATCATGTTTGTAAGACAAAACTAAAATACTTAGGGTGAGCAGTTTAGTGAATTGAGAATATCAGTACTGGAAAATGACTCTGAAGGCTTTACACACAAAATATGTCTCTGAAAATGTCAGAGATTCTTTATGTAATTTCACTGCTGTATCCACACCAAATGGATTGAGTAAAATTAAAATTTATTTGTTTATTTTTCCTGGAAAGATGTTTTCTTATTTGCCTTCTCAGAGATATTGAATGTTATCAATAAATAACATAAAAGTGATTTGGCAACATAAAGTGTAAAGGATTGTTATACAGCAAAAATTACTTTAAGAGATCCAAGATGAACAAAAATCCAATTGTGTTATAGAGGTTAGAGTTCAGTGACATTTGTCTATATTAGTTAAAAGAAAACATAAGAATAAATTACTTTATAAGTAACACAATTAATTTATTCATCAGAAGTCCTTGAGGGTTACCATTAACATTGCTCTGTGATGTGTACCAGTTAAGGTAACACCACTTTACTTGCTTTCTACTAGTTTACAGTTTGAGAAAGGTAATAGCCTTAATTGTTAAAATCAGTTCTGAGCCATACTCTGTTTTAAGCATTCATTTTCCCACCTTACATCTCACAAAATACCCAACACCATATATGATTTCCCACATTGTACAAAAAGGGCAACTGAGACTCAGATTAAGTAACTTTCCCAAGGACACCCAAATAATAAACAGTAGACTTGTGGTTCAAGGCTATATATATGTCTCTAACATAAAAGTCTTAGATCATTTCACAATTGCATATTGTTGCCCATGAAAAGCAGATATTCATTCTACCAGTGTTTATTAAGTAGCTATCATGGGCAATATTTTGAGGATATAGTTTTGCAAATAACAGACATAGCCTTGTCTTCATAAAGTTTATAACTTGATGGTGACCAGGGAAATAAATGACTACAGAATACTAATTATAAAGTACTAAGAGGGATAAAGGAAACATATAGGCTAACATGAAAGTATATAATTGAGAAAACTTAATTAGTCCTAATTAAGAGGAAGTCTTGAACAAATTTTCTGATGAAGTAAGGTTTAGAAACAGGGTAAAGACTTAGCTGGGGGAAAAAAAGGAGATTAGCAAGAATAGTCAAAATTTTAAAATATATGATTCAAAGTATTATAATACTTATTAGACTTGAAAATACAATGAAGACAGGTTTAATGGATGTGGTAGGGTAGAAACTAAATTAGAAAAAAAAAAATTCCAAAAGGGTTGGCCAAAAATAGGTTCATAGGTTCATGCAGTAAATACATATACTATGCATAGGTCATAAATAAAAAGGGAAACTATTCTGTCATTAATTTTCTTTTTGAGAGAGAGAGATTAGTATCTCTATAAGCTCTTCAGAAGGGAAAAAACTGAGAATAAATAATTGGAATCTATCCTAAATAAATAACTGAGCAGAGATTTTCATTATATGTATGATATGTACTGTGTGTTTACTAATTTAATACTAATTCGACTTAATATGAGTAACTATATTAAATAGGATCACCAAAATTAATTCTTAAAAGATAAGTAGCCAAAATAATATATGCATACTATTTGGATATGAGAATATCAACTTTACAGGGCTGTTGATATGATTACATAAAACAATATATACAAGTCATTTATATGCTGAGCCAGCACTCACTATAGGGCAAACATTATTGTTCAACATATTGCAACTTTATTATTATTATAATCAATTTTTCCTTTGAGACATCTAAATTAGGTGTGATTAAGTTATGATCTACTAAAGGTAGGGTCCTGTCTTCCCTTTGGCTGAAAAATGTTGCCTGTCATATCAGTAAACAGAGGATGTTGCAGCCTACAAGATATCTGCCACTGCAGCTGCCCTGAACTGTGCAGCCTGAGGGAATTCAGGACAGAGAAAACAGGATTCTGACCCTAGGTAGCTGAAGTGCATATCAAAGGAATGATTTCAATAAGTCCAGGCTCCTGCATCTTCCTAATCCATAGAAAAGTGCTAAAATCATTCATTTGAGATGTCTTCTTCTTCTTTAATTAACAGTAATCTTTTGATGTCCCCAGGACCTGTTTGTGTTTTTGTTTTCCTCAAGAACTCCTATAAATCCTGGATCCTTCCTTACCTCTTTGGAACAGTCCCTTAGAGCTATCTGAAAGGCTGTCCCAGGCTTAAGTCCTCAGTATGACTCCTGAATAAAACATAATTCTCAACTTACAGGCTGTGTATTTTTTCTTCAGTCAATATTGTTAAATGTTAATTGTTCAAGGTGTAATCTCAACTCTTGGTAGAAGATCTGTATAAGCAAATCCACAAATTGTCACGGATTCATTCATTCTTTCATCTATTGCTTCATGTCGTATATCAAGCACCATGCCAGGCACAGTGATTACAAAAAGGTATCTTTGATGCATTGCAGCCTAACAAAATCCCAGTAAGTTAAAGGAAAAAAAGTTTAAAATACAATTTGAATCCTGAAAGAGAGTATACATAAAGGATTATAAGAGAACTGAGTCATGTTTTCCCTGGAAAAATTCAGTAAAACTCTACTATTCAATTTAGAAAAAGAAGAGTGATTTATACTTAAACATATTAAAACAAACCTGACTCTAAAAAATACTTCCAATTTGTTAGGAGCACATGAATAATTGTGAAAGGCAAGATATTTAGCAAAATTTCAAAGAAAGCATGGCCTTGAAAATTGCAATGAAAATCAAATGAAAGAATAACGAATACCATGACTACAGAATTGCATAATTATTCAGTCAAACAGATGAAGCATGATCCTGCTGAGATCAATTAACAATGCTTTAAAACATTGTAAAATTATATCTACTAAGGGAAGTAAAATCAAGTTGTTTGTGCTTCTTACAGAAAATTAATCTCAGGGTTTTATTTCCCAGATGATTAAAAATAATTTAAGAAAGCGTAACATCAAGTTAAAACACCTAGTATCACTCATCCTGAAACTTGAAAGCATTTAACTAATACATTTTTCAACTTTAGTGGTACAAAATGTTATTTTATTACAGATACTGAACCATTTCATTCACATAGGATGTAGATGTATTTGAGAATTCATTTGGAGGCTTCAGTTTGAGGAAACATTTTGTGAATATTTTGAATCATTTAGTTTACCATGTCCTCATGCACTTTTATTTCAGTATACATAATAGAATAAAATTTATTTCTTTACATTTGTTTCCTTACTAGATTATGAGCATCTTGAAACAGGGGCTCTAATTCACATCTTTGTGTATCAGAAACTAAGCACATTGTGTGATATATTGTTTGATGTATGTTTGACAAGCAAATTCTAGGTTTCTGAGAGATGCACAACCAGTTTTTGTTTGTTTTGTTTTGTTTTTCCACTAAGGCCAACTCTAGTGCCTCATGGACTTAGTGACCTATTGTAGTGCCTCATGGATTTAGTGACCTATTAGAGCAGAAAATGGACAGTCAAAATAAATATCCCCATGTGGATAAGGGAAGAAGGGGGGATATTCCATAGTCATTGGAAATAAAATATCCCATTGGAAGACCCTGTTTCTGTTCTTGAGAGGGTGCTCCTTTGTCCTGTGTCTTCTTTTGCTCCCTGGCATTTCCTGTTGAACAGTTCTTCCTTGTCCAAATTCTCTGTGGCAAAATTTGAAGTAGGTGTGGGAGACTAGACTGTCCTTGGGGTACACAACTCTTATATTCTACATCTGTTAATGCAGATTTGGTGCTTGAAAATTGCCTTAAGGATTGAACAACCAAAGAGTTTTGCAGATGACCTCTAGGGTTTATTTGGCTAAAACTCCCTCTAAAAACTTATTAAGAATCAGTTTACTTGCTTTCAGTTATTTTCATGTGCCAGTGAACATGCTCCACCCACTCCCAACCTGCTTTAACCATTCCTCTCATTCTCTTTTTAACTGAGACTACCTTGCATTGATCAGAAGCAATAAGCTTGTGCAAAAATGAAACATTCTTTTAGCTGATCGTTGCTCTAGGGCTGCCCTTTATCTTTTGACTAAGAAATTTAATAGGAGACTCTGATAAGCCTTCTTATCCCTTGCTGTACAGAAGCAGTTGGCTTTTCCCACCTATAAATCACCAGAATTTTACACTCTATTTTCTTCAGACTCTGTTTTCTTCGATCTCCTTGAAAATTGGCGAATATGTGGCTGAGCTCTCATCTTTGTTGTAAACTCTTGTCAAAGCCAGCCAGGAACAGGTCACACAACTTGACAGTTTTTTTTTTTTTTTAAACCTGATCCTTTTGAGCTTTTTGAGCTAAAGTTCTAGTAGTCTGTCTTCAAGATTATCATAAAAGTTACTTCACCACAGCTGCCATAATTTAGAAAAGGCACCAGCCTTCCAATTCATAATAGGTTTCCTCACTATCACTCCTGACCACAAAATAGTAACAGACATTTTAGGCTTTCATTTTAATCCACTACTTCTAGCACAAATATTTCATCAATGCCAGAAATAAAAAAACATTTTTAAGCAAAAGGGACTTAATATAGTTTCTAGGAAGAAATTGTAGGGTGGATGTCTTAATACAGATCTAGCCCAATAAGGAGACTACTACTGTAGTAGAGAATAACCTTTGTTTTGTGGGAGATTTACAGGGACACCATGACCTGGCCCAAGGGGATGACTGCAAGAACAAAGGCTGCCTGCAGCAAGAAGATTGCAACAATCAACCACACCCCCTCCCTTGTTTTTTTGTATAAAAGGGGCCTGTATTCTGACTAGAGCAGGATGGTTCTCCAAGACATTAGTTTGCCATCCTCTCAATCTGCCAGCATTCTGAATAAAGTCACTATTCCTTGCCCCAACACCTCATCTCCTGATTTATTGGCCTGTTGTGTGGTGAGCAGAACGAGTTTGGACTCTCAGCAACACTATGTTGGTGTCACCACTGGAAGTAAATTTACCTGGAATCATTGCCACCTCTCCACCAACCTATGAACAGTAAGAGACTGGAAAAGAGTCACTTGCAATTACAACTCAAGGATCAAGAAGTGGTAGCAAGAGGCAACAAATATGACCACAGTATTTTATCCACAGGAAGCCGGAAAATGCTGGAAAGTGGCTGTAGTAAAATTGCAACTTTGATAATGAAATCAATAGCCAGAATCTGTAGGCCCATGCCTAAACTTCATGTTTTAGTCTCACACAGGCACATATAGTTGGTAGAACTTAATTCACATCTAGTGTAAGAGAGTTTTAGAGATGTAGTTTTGCCCAGCAAGTCTCTAGCTGACCTGACAGCTGACCACAGACCCACAAATGAGCTCAGCCTAGTCTAACAGAGCTGAAAAGCTGCAACCAGACAAAGTTGCCAGCCAGCAGAATCATGAACTAAATAAATGATTGGTATTTTATGCCATCTATATATATGGTTTTGCTTGCTTTTTTAACATTTTCATATAGAAAAAGAATGAAATGGAGATTGATAGGTTTATCTGATCATACTGCCCAATATTTAGGAATCTCCTCTTTACCTTATTTAAGACTTATAGGTTAATCCTTTCAAAACACCTTTATACAAGCCTTCCAAGTTTGCTTACAGAAAAAATCCAATCTCCCACTTGATGATCAAGATCTTCCACAACCATACTCACTTATACTTCTTCTAAATCTCCCTATGCTTGTCTAGTCACATGTTCAGGTTCAGTCAAAGTCACTGTCTCTCAATATGTCATATGTATTCTTGCTTCAAAGGTTTACTTTACACCATTAAAAATATCTCCTATTTTTCTCTCTGTCTATCCAAATGTTTCTATACTTTGAGATTTAAGCCAATTTCTACTTTCTTCATAAAGCTTTTCCAAACACTCTTGCCCACGGTGATCACCTTTGCTTTGGAACCAAAAGTTTTTATTTTCTATTATATTCATTTGTCACTTACTCAAATGTCTTAAAAGATTTAATTCTGCCATTTTTTATTTTCTTTTTCTTTTTAAATTCTACATTGTAATCTATCTCTTAATGTGTAAACACTGTCCATTCAATTACTTGTGACCATAATCAAAACAGGTATGTTTTTTGTGTACATAATTAAAACTGCAAACTCTTCAATCAGACATACTGGGCTCTCAATATTTTTAATGGTTAAAGAATTAGTTTAATTCAAAGAAGAACTGGAAAGTTAGGAAACTGTGAGAAATCCAAATTATTTCAAATCTGTTTGGGATTTCAACTTCTTTGAGGAAAAAAATTTTGAAACTCACATTGATGAAAAGTAAAAGACAAAAATCTTTGTTGGAGGTGGGATTGGTGGGGAAGAGGCAACTGGGGCCTTGATAGTTTCCTGGATGAAAAGAAGTACAATGAATCCTGATTATTTTACTCCTCCAGAGTAATGCTCAACCTTTCCCCTATAACAGGAATAGCTCTGAAAGGGTGGAAGAAAACAAAACAAATAAGAAGCTTGTTGCAGTTGATTTGCATTCCTGTAGTTGACTTTATCATTAGAAAAGGAAATATAGTGAAAAAGCTGCAGTAATGAAATCAAATAAACCTGTCTTTGAATCCTATCTTTGTCACTTACTAGGTCAATAAGGCTTTTAACATTTCAGTTTCTTCTTTAGTACCACAGGCATTACCAAAATTTATTTGGGTTACTAAAGCAATTTAATAGGAACTCACTGTGATTTTAACTATGTTGTGAGTTTCTTGATATCACCACATTCATTTAATGGTCATTTGTTTCTTACTGAAAAGATGGCTGTTTGTACATGAACACATTTTCCTCAGAAAATACGTACTTATGATGCTTGAGTTCACTGAACATCTCTGATTTAATTCCATTCAAAGCACATCACACTTACCAAAGGCAAAGGTTTCCCAACAATGCATTTACATTGTTGTTCAATTCATTTATCTGCACTGAGATCTTAACATTTAGAATGTGTTTTACCTTTTTAAGCATTGATATCTACTAATCATGCTAACTAGTTTTGTTACTAGTTATAGCTCAAGGTATACAATAGAAATTGCTTCACCAGAGCTATGAAAAACTAATTGAAACCAATTACGACAATTATCTCTGTTCAATTGTCTGTGCTAGACTCTTCATTCCATACTGTTAGACTGCAGACAATTTTTCCTAATGTGACCTATCCAATTGCATTTCAGGCTTTATTCAGTGAGCATGCATACTTCTGATTCAAATTAATAAGAGCTATGCATGGATTGAGTGAGGACTGGAGTTATTAGAATTATAATATGAATATAAGTGAGAATTAAGTATCATTGGACCTTATTTTAATTAAGTACCCAAACACTCTTAATCAAGCATATAATTAAATTTAAGAGGAAGTGCATTGTGTGCTAATTGCCATTGATTATTAATAATATGCTTATTTATGCATGCAAACTCTATAATGGCATATATCTCCAAACTGTTTCTGAATGACAATAACTTACTTCCGCATAATGAAACTATTAATGAAATGGATCTCACAAAAAATGTCAGATGGGAAAACAGCTCAAATCTCAGAACTCTTCTTCCCAAACTTTTTGAAATATTAAAGCAAGTCACATGAACTCACACAGGAGAACATCAATAATTATATTTAACTTCTTTTCCCCAATAATTGTTTCTTATATAATATATGTGGGATATTTGATTAAAACATAAGGAATTCACTAAAACATAAGGAATGTACTAAAAACATAATCTTTATTTTAGCTTTTAAAAAATGGCACTTTGTTCATTCTTTTATTTTGCCATTATGTACATTTAGAAGTGACTTTTAAACGTAGGCTATAAATTCTTTTTCCATTTATTCATTCATTAATATTTTCTAATGGTCACTTGCTTATTAAGCACCTATTATATGCCATACATTGGCTGAGGCACTGGGGATACAGCAGCGAACAATATATACCTCCCCTCCCTCAGGGAGCTTGTGACCTAAACTTGTGAGCAGTAGTTGAGAGGGGATATAGATCACAAATAAGATAATATTTAGATATTATTAGGTAATATTAGATAATAAATGTTAAAGAGAAATACAAAGTAAAGAAGGGAAATAAGAAGTTCCATGGGACAGACAGAATTTTATTATATGTTAGGTAGGGAAGGTCTCACTGAGATGGTGACATCTGAGTTAAGATCTCACTAAAGGAGGCAAAGGAACTAGCCATAAGAATATTTTGGGGGAATACATTCCAGGAAAGTAAACTGCAAATACAAAGACCCTCAAGCACAGAATGTCTCAAGTATTCCTGGAATACTAAGAGTCCACTTTAGTCCAATGGACTGACTGAGAGGGAGACTGGGAAAAAATGAGGTCAGAGATATAAAACAAGGTAAAATGGTATATGACTTTGACTTTGAAGCCATTATAAGTCTATTTTCAAATAATTCATTTGATATCTACCTGTCTCTTTTACATAACTATTGCCTGATTTTTGTTTTTTTAAGGCATATGAATTACCCTCTCACAATAGAAAAGAAATATTTATTCTCTTTCAGTACCCCAAACTATCCCTCTCCTAACATACTCTTTCCATAAAATTTTGGTTGAAATATTCAGTGTAAACATGGTAACTAATGTAAATGCTATTCTTAGCATTCTTAGTAAAGCTATGCATTATACATAAACTTTTGTTTTCTGCATAAGTTTCTAATTTCTATGAAGTTAATAATTTTGATTCTTTATTTCATGTTGAATAAAAACACAACTTCAACTCTTTGACAATTGTCTGAGTCTCTTTCCAATATATTCAGATATATCAAGCATTCAATTTCAGCTAACTGAAGTTAAATTTTCAGAATTAGAATATTCTAATCTCTATATGAACAAGTTGATACCTATTTTATGTTTATATTACCAGGAATTATTCTATATATTTCATTAAACTATTTTCTTATTTGGATTCTCTCTTTCTTACATAAATGCCTTATACTGTGCCTCAAACTCCATGATAGTTTGGATAGGTAAAGAATTCTAGTAAGGAAACTATTTATATTAGATTTGGAGGGCAAGGCTCTGTGACAATCCTGATGTTTCGAAGACCAAAGATATTCTGAATGTAATGCTTTGAATGTGACCTTATTTTTCCATATTTCCTGTGCTAAAAATATATATATGTATATAGATTCTTAGAGTTTATAGGATTTTTGTTGTTATTTGACAAGGAAGAAATTATTTTCATTAGTTATTCTGGATATTTCTTGGGTCGTTTTAATATGGAACCTCCTGTCCTCTGCTTTAGAAAAAAAAAATTATTGATGATTTTCTCCCCTTCATTTTATCCATGAGATTTTTAAGAATGACTGGTCCTTCTGGACTGCTCCTCTAGTTACTACTGCTACTATTAATTCTTAATCTCTTCTTTCTATTCCCTGTATCTGTCTTCTCCCCTTCCTTTCTGGAAGTTTTCCTCAAATTTGTCTTTAAACCCTCTTATTGACTTTTTTTTTATTTTCTAAGAGTATTTTTTTGTTCTTTTTCAATAACATCATGTTCATGTTTTATATCTTTTAGGGAACATTCATATTTCTGTTAATTTAAAATTAAATTTAAAATTTTCTTCTGCTAATATAGACCCTATTTCTTCAAAACTTTCATATTCTATTTGGTTTAACCTTAGATTCTATGCTAGAGAACTTCTTCAGAAGTTAGGTTATTTCTGTTTCTCTGCTAATATTCATAGGTAGTTAAGTAAAAAGCTGAATGGATGCTAGTGGTACTTGATACCTACAGAGACTTAACTATAGGGAATTTCTCTTGATTGTTTTGTTGAGAGATCCATTATGACACTATCTTTAAATATCTTCTATTGGACTCCTTACATTCTGCATAAAAGAGTCCTTAATCATTTACTTGGAGATTGTCAGCTATGGAACTAGCTGACAGCTTTCTGTGATTTAAGAGGTGAATGGTGTGTGTGTGTGTGTGTGTGTGTGAAGAAGGGCATGTCAAAATGTTGAATGGACACATTAATCTACCAGATTTTTGTATTGTGCCTTTCTTTCCAATTGTATTTGAAACTCACCATCCAAAGACTCTTCTACCCTCTCCAGAAAATAAATTTTCAATACACTTGGGATAGGGAAAGAGAAGTTGCCTAGTTGCAAATTTTTGGTTCTCTCAGTGCTTCTTAATTGAATTTTCAAATAATCTTCCTGTTTTAAGCATGACCTTCACTGTCTCTTTCAAAGGTTTCTGATGCCACCAATTCATGAGATCTTCTGGACATTCTGGCATATAAACTGGATTACTTCTTGGTTTTTCCCACTAGTGACTTAAGATTCAACCTTCTGGTGACTTCTAAGCCTGTCACCACTGGTTTATCTAATTACTAACTCTCAAATTTTGTTTTGTTTCAGTCCTCTTTCATTATCTATATTCTTGTGACTTTTTTTTTTGCTTAAAAATCTTTTTATGTTTTAGATGGGTTTCAGGAGAGAATAATAATCAAAGTGTTTAATCTTTCATCTTCACACAAAACTCCATACCAAGAACTTATATATCAAATGGAAAATGATAAAAGAACTATAAAGTGGACATCACTTATTAAAAATAAGGTACACTAGGTTATAGGTGGATAAAAGCCCTATATAGCCCTAAATTCAAGAGATCTATTTCTAGTGAGAAATTTTTTAAATCTTTAATTATGTTTATGAATAAGGGTAAACATATTTATAAATGAATATTATAGAGGTTCTTAAGTTATTAAATTAGCAAATCTGTTGGCTCTATCTGCATACAAATCTCATTATTCCAATTAACTTGAATGTATATACTGTTTCACCTTCTGAGTCTAGAAAAACAACATAAAACAATCTTAAAATGGTAGAATAGAATGCCTGTTAATTTTCCTAAATATGAAAAAATATGAAATTTCATTGGATCAAGTACAAACTGTCTTTGAAAAAAAGACACAACAAGATAGTACATTATTTTAAACTTATTCATAACTGCACGAGAGTGTTTAATATGATGAAACAGCAAAAGATACTACCATATGCACTTGAGTTATCACAGTCAAAAGTTAATAATACTATAATAATGCATAAAGGTACATGTTAAAATATTTAAAATTCTTTACTACATTTAACTAAATATAATTTTAACAATATAATATACTTCTGAAACTATGAGATCTATTATTTTTGTTCCAATTGTTTGTAAAGTACGTTGCTATACACAAAGTATATACTCAAAAATATGTGAATAAAGAAAGAAAAAGAAAACATTGGCAGGGGACTGATAAATAGGTGGGGAACAGAAGTTTTTTAGGTCAGTGAACTACTCTGTATGATAATATAATGATGGACATATGTCATTATACTTTTGTCAAAACCCAAATAATGTATAACACCAAGAGTGAACTGTAATGTAAACTATGGACTTAAGGTTATAATGATATATCACTATAGGTCCTTATACTATATTAGATACACCACTCTGGTGTAGTGGTTCTCGGACAGATGTTCAAGGAAATACAGGTTATAAATACTGTAAATCTCATTGTTTCCAATTAGTACTAGCATACCTACTAAGCTGTTCACTGTAATAAAATTCATACTGAGAGAAACTTAGACTATGAAAAAAACTTGTCTTTCTAATCCTTTCAGTCCATTTATTAGAAAATCTCATCCTCTTGTAAATTTGAGGAAGAAATTTGAGTCCCTTTCTCACTCCATAGGAAACATCTAATTGTTGGCCTGCAAGATAGCTTTTGTCGCTTTTTCCCTTAAGCTATTTTTCTGTATTTTTTTTTTTCCTACAAAGTAAACTCAGGGGGGAGGCTCTGGCCCTAAAGGATAGCCCTTCCATTTTTCCATCTGTTCACTTTGTGGATAAACAGGTATGTTTGTGAGGAGCTAAAATTGTTAAGGCCAAATCTAGTTCCTGGACTCACTGTAGCTTCCTCTCCAGCTTTAGTATAATAAAGCTAATATTTTGATCCATATGTGACTATAAGCAGATAGGGTAGGGAGGTCCCTGGAGACAGAGAACCAGCATGGCTTTCTTGACATAAGAGAAAACATTCTTGGCCTAAGTCATTTTGTGTTCTAAGCCTTGCCAGGATGCTTATCCTTGAACAGGTCCCAGTAATTAATGATCTTGAGAGAATAAAAGATTGCAGAAACAAAGGACTGTTATCAGGCAACAGAAGTACAACAGCAAAGGTAATATATCAGTTAGAAAGACTCCCAGTTCTGTTTCAATAGTGAAGATTAGCCTGAAGTGCTCAACCACCAGATCAACTGGAATCTAAGGGATGACACTGACCTTTTCTGACCCTCATAACTTCAGTCAACTAAAGCTTGGACTCTGTCAACCTTTGCCCCAATTCTATGCTGAATTCTCCTCTACTTAAGCCCCTTCATGAATATGCATGTGCCCTTAGCTTAAAAATTCCCCAACTTTTTTCTTCAGGGAGACACTGCTTTAGAAAAGACTCCCAGTGTTCTCCTTACTTGCTGCAAGTAATAAATCCTTCTTTCTCCTGATCTTTTGGCTTGATATCCACTAAGAGGATAACCCAGTTTTGGGGTAACATGACTTCTATTACTACATTCTAAGTGGTTCAGAACACAGAAAGAAGAGGTGAGAGAACAGCCATTCTCTTAACTCCAACACATGTATTTCTTATCTCTTTACTTCTACAAATTATTCATATTTTCTCCATTTATTATTCAGTTGTTGGATTTCTGTGTGCCCAACATAGTGTTATGCCTTTCCAAAACTGTTCTCCATTCTGTAGACTCTCTAGTAGAGAATACTCTATTGAATATTTAGTTATGATATTAGGTGACAGTAGGGGCATATGCAATGGATCATGGAAACAAAGAAAAAGAGAGGAAAAAACAATTTTATCTGGAAAACCCAGATAAAAAATGTATTTGAACTGGCACTTAAATTATGCATAAAAGCTGGGTAAAGATGGTGAAGATGGGATAAAAGGCATTCCCAAGAGGGAACTTCGGCAAAACCACGAAGCATGAATAGATAAGACTTGGTTGGGCAAGATAAGCAGACTAGAATAAACAGAATTTAGAACATACATATAGAAAAAAATAGATGCAAAGAGAGAAATACTGGGACCAGACTATAAACATTGTTGATTAAATTTTAGCTTACAATGATCGGGGCACATGGAAAGCTTCCACAAAAGTTAAAAGGCATGACCAGGACTATATTTTTAAAATATAACTATGGCAACAGAATCAAAGCTAAGCTGAAATAGAGAACAAAAGAATACTAAAGACAATGGAATCAGCTGAGAAGTTTACTCAATAGAGAAAAGAAGGTCTTATACCAATGGTAAACTAATTTCCTATTAGTTAAAGTTGCTCCCATGCTCAGGAATCTTTACTTTGTGTTTGTGTGTGTGTGTGTGTGTGTGTGTGTGTGTGTGTGTATGCATATGTTTTTTATTGAAGGATAATCAATTTACAATGTTGTGTCAATTTCTGGTGTATAGCACAATGCTTCAGTCATACTTGAACATACATATATTTGTTTTCATATTCTTTTTCACCATAAGTTACTATAAGATATTGAATATAGTTCCCTGTGCTTTACAGTATGAACTTGTTGCTTATCTATTTTATATATGTTAGTTAGGAATCTTTTCTTAATACCATTGCAGAAAGCCTCACATCTTCCTGGCACTAATGACATCCACAATTTAAGCTCACTACTCATATATATAAAATCATTGCCTATTCTACTTACTTGTTTAACAGTTCTCCTAAAACTTACAGTAAAGCGATTTAAAGAAGACCTCAAATCTAGCTCAGGTCTTGCTGAAACTGGGCAGGACCCTGTGGGGCCCTCCCGCATACAGATCCCTTCCAAGACCCTGCTTCTCCTTTGTAGGAAATAGGCTTCATTCATCCCTGACCCTCCCTGAGTTCGAAAGGGCAGATTCAAACAGTTGTTAATCAGAAAAGGGAGGGAATGCAGAAACAAAAGAGGATCAGTCAAGAAACAATAGCGCAGCTTATGGCAGGGTCACATATTTCTCCTCAAGGAAAATATACAAACAATACCTCTGAGTTCTTCTACAGGAACTAACGCCCCAACTCATGTGGAAGATGATAACTTTAGGTTGAGCTAGAACACTGCCCTGTTACCTCACCATCAACCAATCAGAAGAAATCTATACACAGTGGAAGATAAGGAAGACTCTGACCCCTCCCCAAATGATTTTCCCTTTAAAAATTTCCATGTGTGAATGAAAAATACTGCAAACCACATCAGTAAACAAAGAATGCTGAAGCCATCATGTCATCAGCTGCCGCTGCCACCCTCCAGTGAAGACAAGCCTGCAGCCCAGCTTCTGCAGCCACTCACAATGGTGCACACTGAGGGGCTAGAATAATAAAGGACAAGATACAGGCCCTAGATAGCCAGATGCTTGTCAAAGGAATGAATTCAATGAGCCCAAACGTTTGCTTCCTCCCATACATAGAAAAGCCCATTCTAACTTGAGATGCCTGGTTTTCTTTAGATAACAAGTAATCTTTTATTGTTTCAACTACCTGGTCTTTGTTGTAAAGCTCCTATATATCCTAGCTCCTCCCCTACCTTAGAGCGATCTGAGAGGCTGTCATCCAGGCTCAAGTCCTCCCGCCAAGTAAAACGTAACTCTCAACTTTTAGGCTGCGCATTTATTTCAGCCAACACGGTGGAGCAGAATTTCCCAAACTGGTTTTTGGACACAAGTGTCCCTTCTCCCCAGGTTGTTGGCCTCCTGAATAAAACAACATTTTCTTTCCAGCTAACACTTGTCTTTCGATTATTGGCTTTCGAAGGAGCAACCAGTCCTGAGTTTGGTAACACTGCCACTCTGACCTGATAAGTATTTTAACCCTTCTGTGGGACAATTTCTTTTATTTATAAATTCCATAAGAACATGAACCATTTCTATATTGTCCATTATTACAGTTCAGCCCAGAGTTTAGAACACAGTAAGTGCTCAATAAACACACTGATTAAATGGAGTGATAACATTTATGTTATATACCAGAGGTCCTGTAAGGATCAAATCAAATAATGCAAGGAATAAGCATTCATAAATAGTTTAGCCATGTTAAATATATCAGTTTGATATTACTTGGTTTTATATATATATGATCTGCTTACAAAAATAATGCATACTTATGAGACAGGATGGAAGGGGGCAGGGCACAGCCATTCAAGGAATGACAGAAATTAACACCAAAATGGTGGAAGATTCAACTCCCAGTTGGCCTTGAGGATTAAGATGGCAGGAGGTTTGACTTCTAGTAGAACTTGAGCTTCATTATATGATCATTGTAGCATATAAGCATGATAAATAACATGCCCGCAGGTGCCATGACTGTCCCAAGGCTAACTGCAAAAGGCCAAAATGTGGGTGGTGGCCCAATTCCTGGGAATCCCAGCCCCTTCCCCAGGGTAGATGGAATGTCCCCATCCATAGGCATGTGAAGCTACCAAGCCCAGAAAAACTGGCAACACTGAGCCTGGCCACCCTTTTTCTACTCCATCCTCTTCAGAGGCAGCCCGCACTCTGTCTATGGAGTGTATATCTATTTTTACTTTAATCTAAGCACCCAACTCCCAGACCTCTTTCCTTGCCTTTCTCTTGCCTTACACTCTATGCATTACGTATCTCTCCAATAAATCTACCTTTACTCAACTGTGCCTCGCTCTTGAATTCTTTCCTGTGCAAAGCCAAAGACCCACAGTTGGTGGGACATGTCCCAGGATCTCAACTGAGACCTGGGACATGGCCCTCCTCATGCCCCACATCCATTTTTCCTGCATCACTTACTATAGAAAAACTTTATAATAAATCACACAAAAAGTAACAATAGGTATTATGATGCTATGCAGAAATAATGAGCAAGATGAACTTATATCCAGGCTTTACTTACGAAAATTATACACATTAAAAAAAAGACCATGCGGCACAGAATATTTTATAATCTATTTTTCTATCAATAATAGATTGTAAAAATTATGCATATCATTAAACATGTTTACAACATAGCCTTAATAGTTGTAAATTATTATATTCATATTCAGTAATTTATTATCTGATTTATCAACATCATTTCTGTTCCTTGTGGAAAGCATTAAGTGGAAAGATTGTTTTTATATAAAAATCAATTTACTGAAGAAAACACCTTAGGTAGACTCAGCACTGGTGTCACATACCTTTATACCTTACAGAATCTTAGTAAATATAGTTGTTCTTAATATGTAAAGGATAGTTTAAATGAATAAATTAATGCTCCAGTAATCAATACATAAATACTTATTATTATATATCTAAAAAGATCAACACACCCTGTGATATATTATTGTGTAACGGTTACCATGTAGATTTGGAGTTGAGACCAACATGGATTCCCCTTCCAGGTCTGCCATGTATTAAGTGGGTAACCTTGAGCAAGGCACAATCTCCATGAGCCCCAATATTCTTATATGCAAACTATATAATAATAATCACTAAACATGGTTGTTGTGAGGATTGTATGGTATTGTGCTGATAAAAAGCTTCGCACATTGCCTGACACATGATAATCACTAAGCATAAGCTATTGTTACTTATTATCACAATTACTCTGTACATATGCCATCATCCTGTTAAATCATAATACTCTCACGTGAGATTTCTAGAGTTGTCTCCATCTCTTGCATCTCTCTAAAACAAATTTTATATGATCATATGTAAATCAAGTCATTTCTGGTCAAATTTTACAATGGCACAAACTCATTATTTCAATCGGTTTAAAAAACACTTGAAATTTATTTTGCAGGGATTTGAGTTTTTACATTTATAAATGGAAAAACAATAAAATAGGTTTGTTTCTGTATTTTCAATATCTACCATGACTATTCTGAGCCAATATGAAAAAAATCTAAATTTAAAACATTTTATCATAATAAAGCACACATTTTTATTATTCAAACTGAATTTTACCCTTTAAAAACAATACAAAGTCCATTCCAGAATTAGTTCTAATTTCCTAATAGAAGGAAAGATTATATCAAAATAGCTTTCACAATGCTTCACTGTAACAAAAGGAAAATAAAATATTTATCTTGGGGAATATGTTGAACTTTCTACTATATAATTCACATACAAAATTGATAGAAAGGTCCCTGACCAATATTTAAAACATCCCTTCCTTTCCTTCCACTTCATACACTAATACAGGACATTTTTTTTTCATAAATAAAGCACATTACTACATCTTAACTGAGTATTAAGCACCTCTGAGGGACAAACTAGATAATTGTTTCAATTGTTTTGCAATATTTGTTATTACTACTTAATCATTACTCCCTTATAGAACCTGAGGAAATGTAACCAAAGTAGCCTTACTGAGGCTCTCTGCTGACCATTTCAGAAACTGCAGCATATTCCCTGATTCTGTATTTAACCTAGTTAATATCTTGTTTTCATTTGGAAAATATGTCAGATTATCAAAATTCCCACAATCATCAAACAGAGCCAATATTAAAGATATTATAATCTGAAATTGCTTAGCTCTAAAGAGGCAAATCAACCATTTAATTTTGACTGCAATAAACTGTTTCCTTCTAATTTTCAAATTCCAATAGATGTTCAGTATTAATTATGATTCTTATCATGCTAATCAGAAATAAATGTACTTTCATAATGATATCAGTAATATTGTGTATTTCTAATATGCAAAGGTGATCTGGGTGGGATAACTTTTTAAACTGTAGTCAGGTATTAACAACTTAGTTCTCTTTAGTAATCTCAAGTTAAAAACTGCTATATCATTTTTTACTGTGACATATTTTAGGTTAGATTCCCTAACGCAAAATATGCGTATTCCTACTCTATTGGAACAGAAGGTATTTTGATTTCCCTATTTTCAGAGAGAGTAAACAGAGGCTCAGAGACATTAAGCAGCCCACCCAAAGTCACACAATAAGCAGAGGATATAAGTTTTGATCTTAGGTAAATGATTTTTTCCATTGCACTATGTTGCATCTCATCACCTTGGAAATTATAATTTCCATCACATTATGAAGCTCTGAGAAAATGGAACACATAATAAAATGACTTACTAAAGGTTAGAAAAATGGAAAGAAATACTTGGGAGCTGAAAACGCTGCTTCCTATTGCAGAAACTGCTCTCTCAGGTCAAGGGTCCTGGTTATTAGAACATGAGAAATGAGAACAGTGCTTGTCTATATGTTGACAAATTTCACAATTATCTCCAACCCAAATCTCTTCTCTGTGCTTCTGATTTATACACCCAACTACTTATTTAACATCTCCATTTAGATGCCTCATGAGCATCTCAGGTTTAATATGTCCAAAATGGATTTCATGCTTTTTCTTCAGACTGCCATCTTCAGTAACAATCACCACCATCTTCCCAGTTGTTAAAAAGAAAAAATTAGGAGTTTGTCCTTATATCTCTGACTCCCGTCATTCCTTTTCTTCAGTTCGTCTACAAGTTCTACCATATTTGCTCTCCAAATATCTGCCCACTTCTTTCCTTCTCAACTGCTACCATTTTATTTCAAACCACCAAAATCTCTCACCTGTCTGCTGTGATATGCTCCTACTTGTCCCTCCTATTTCCATTCTTGCCTCCCTGCAATCCATTTGTATACACAGCTCTTAAGAGTAATCAGCTTAAAAGATAAATCAGAGCATGGCATTCCAATTTAAACCTTTTAATGACTCTCATTTCATTTATAATACCACCCTTGGCCTAAAATGCCTATGTGCTCTAGAACACACTGCACTCCAGCTAAACAAGCCTCCTTTCAGTTCCTTTGAAACAAAGCAAACCCATCCCCATATTTACTCCCTCCTTCCAGTCTCACCTTAACTGTCACTGACTCAAAGAGGGCTTTTTTTTTTTTAATCCCCAGTCTTTAGCATCATTTATGCAAAAATAATTACTGAACTTGGTTTACTTCTTTATTATTTAGGGAGCATCTAAAATCTCTTCAAGGTAGAGGCTGTAATTATTTTGTTCATCAGTGGTTCCCAGTATATTGTGCAATTTTTCGCATAGATAATGCTAAGTGCTAGCTGAATTAATTAATTAGGTTAGGGTAGAAAGTTAAAAGGAGAAAATTAAAGTTTTTAGGAGTTTCAAGTTGAAGGAGGTCTTCCAAATCATTTTTATTTCTTTCAGAACTCTTTCTATAGACAGTTTCATATTAAATCATTCTGTATTATCTTAAAGTAGATGGCACTACATGGGGCTTATTTACAGATTCAATAATTCCCTACAGTCATAGCTCTGAAAGAAGGATTCTGGGCTACTGATAAATGTCCTTTTTATTTCAAAGCTGAGTTTTGCACTTCTTTATTTTCTGACATCATTTCAAGAACGTAGTGATGTTCATTGAGAATACAGTCACTTGCATTTTATAACAGTTGTCTTCCTGTATCAAACAATTTCAAAATCCTCCTGTAGCTCACCACCAAAGTTTAATTGAAAGTGGAAACATCAAATCTCAGAATTATGATCTGAGTTCTCCTTAATCAATATCTCTACTCTTAGGTATCCCAGAATGATCCAAATAAACGTTAACTAGATCTTGAGCTAAAAAATAAACTGTTTGATAGCTTGTTTTATTTTTTGCTTGTTTGATAAGAATACTTTATCAAATGGCCTGTTTTAGTTTTTGATTATTTGATAAGAAAACTTTGTTACCAAGGAATGCATCATTAAAAAAAAAAACTTGTGCATTCCTCACACTAGTTTTTGGTTATATCTGTATTTAATTTAATCTGTAAGTGTTGAAAATGAAGTTTCATCAGAATTATAAAATGTCATAATGTTTCAATGTGGCCCTTGCCTTTCAACTTTGGTTATTACTACAATCTCAGCTTTATGCAAAGAGACAACATGCAACTTTTTGAAATAAAAATTGTATGATTTTAAAAAGCTTTACAGCAGGATGATTCATTTTTATTATATTCCATGTAAATCAAGTCATTGCATGATTAGTTCATTTTACAAATGCACTTAATAAATTGTATACAAGAAAGGGGAAAAGTTAAATATACAAATTTTTATGTACTCTTCCCCATGTGAGTGGGACTGTTTCTGTTTTATAAATGAAATGTCAACATAGATTTTGTGGTATTACACACCCTACAGCTATAGTTCAAACTGCTACAAATAATGTGCCACGTTTTGCTGCTAAAACAGAGCCACAAAGCTGGAGAAAAGTAAAGTAAAGCAAAAACAATGCTCTATTGATGGTACTTCCACGAAATTGTAAATTTACTGGAATCATGCCAAATTGTAACATTTGACATCATATCCATTCTGTTGCTATAAACCAGGGCTAGTATAAAGCAACTTTCCACTGCATAATGGCTGCTGTTTTTGCTTAAAATTAATTGCACATGTGTTTAATTATATAGCAGCTCTTGAAAGTGATTACATAAAATGTTATTTCGTCTTGGTCTTGCTCATATCTCTCAAATTATAGTTCTGTAACTCTGAGAGCAACAATGAATTTTAATAAAGGGCAGGGTTTGCAAATTACTGTTGCCGGTTGCTGCCAGTGACTGAAAAGCCTCTTTTAGAAACTGAATGAAGTTCTATTGTTTCTGTTCACTTTCAAGTGAGAAGGGATTAAAACTACTAAACTAGACCACCAGAGGGCACTCTGATGATGACCAGAAGATACTCCTCTTGAGAGTCCACCACCTCTGAACAACCTATGTCATTAGATTGCTCTTAAAGACCTTCTTTGATGTAGCCTTTCATTCAGAAAAAAATTTCCATCTCAAAACTTCAAAAGTGATATTACAAGTAATCCTCAAAGAACAATGAGCATACTTGGAAAGCACTTAAGTCAAGGTTGCTTGGTTTTTCCATCATTCTCAGAAACTGCTGTGATTCAAGCATACTTCTACATAGACTGATTTAGACTGACTTATCTTTGGTTCAAGCTGCCAAATCTAGTTGTATTTAATTTGGAAGCAACATGAGACAGTATGATGATTCAGCAACCTACTTATAGATGTAGACTTTATACTAAAAAGTAATATATAGAGGTTGAATATGTAGGGTTTCACTCTCTGTAACTTATCACCTCCTCTCCCTCTATTCTCTTAATATAGGTGCATACCTATTTTGGGTTAAATCAATGATGGGTATTTATATGACTAGGCTCATAGGAATATTATTCACTGAAGATTCAACTAGCAAATTATATTTCCTTTTTGAGTAAATATTTGTCCCTCCCTCCCACTTTTTAATCACCTAATTTTTCACTAACATAGTTTTCTTATTCTTTTTTTGTTTGTTTTATATGCTCTGCTATTTCTGCCATGGACAAGTAGATGTTTTAGATTTATGCTTTTTTCTTTCTAGAAATATTCTTTCCAAATTTTTAAATTCTGCTTCAAACTCTTCCAGACTACTATCTACTGTGTTTATTAGAGTAAACTAGTGCCCCAGATAAACAGCCTTCATCATTCCATTTCACAGACTAAGGAAGAATTAGAGATCTTTGTAGAATCTCCTTATGTTATAGAGCTCACGTATGGCAGATTTTATACAGAGTCTAGAGTTTGATTCTTATTACAGGTCACTATTAATTTTTGAACAAATTAAGGTAGGTATATTTTTCCATTTGAGACCATAGAAACATGAATTTATTAATTTAGCCCTTCCAAGCTTCTCAGAAAACTGCTTTACAAAATCAACACAAAGAAACACACACAAAAAGATTCAAATTCTCAGTGAAAAGAGAAAAAGTAATCAAATATGCAAAATGAAGGAGCCAAACAATGAAACAACCTTAAACTCCCTAGTGACCAGAATTTTATTTGAAAAAAAAAAAGTAAAAATTTTCCATAATCTCCTGCCTCCAAGGAACCCCACCTTCAACGACTATATTTATTTAAAATGACATAATACTAAAAACTTCTGGACTGGAACTGCTATTTACAAATAGACTTCATTTGTATTATCTTCGTAGCACATGTGTTTTGGGTTGGGTGTGGACAAAAGCCATCTTTTTCCTTTGGTCATTGTAGATGTGAGGTTGGCATACAATGGCCCTTGCACCGAATTTAACCTGCTGCCTTTGTTGTACTTGCAATTCCATTAGACCACAGCTATACTCCATTGTTTATGTATCATTAACGGCTGCTATTTCACTATAAGGCAGAGCTGATTAGTTATGATGGAGACTATATGGCCTCCAAAGCCTGAAATATTTTCTGACTCTACTGAAAATGTTTGCTGATTCTAGAAAGGAATACTGCAAATCTGCAAATTTCCTCACATATTACTTTTGATTTGTTATTTAGAAATATTTCATAATGGTACACAGATATACATATGTGTGCTTCAGATCAGGTGGCACTCCACAAACAATGATTTCACCACTATTACCATCCATTCTATACCAACTTTTTTGTTTATTTTCAGATATTTTATTTTTTTGCAATCAATAACAAAATAATAGACATCCCCTTCTCAAGAGTAAAACAATATTTCCTTTCATATCCTTGATGTCTCTGTAGATATGCATATTCAACTTTACTTATTTGTCATAGCCAGAACTTTGTATTCTATGTTTTTATTATGCCTTGCATATATTTATTCTGCTATAGTTTTTGTTTTCCTTTACATCCCCCTCTATTCTCCAACACCTTGTAACCTCTCATTCCCACCTTAATAGCCTAATTTTTACACTGTACCAATCTTTTCCTCAGGCTTTACTTTATAATCATATATAAGATATACACACACGTATAACAGTTTTTAGCATTTTCCTCATATAATCTTACACCTTGAAAATCTAACCAGATTAGAGTAGCTTATAAAGATCTGAGCCAATTTTTAATGGTTGCCTTATATGGATGGTAAATCATGTATTTCATCATCTATCGACAGATATTCAGATTGTTGTGAATTTCACTTTTTTTTCTTTTTGCACTACAAATTATGTGCAGGAAGACTCTTGTACAAATACTCACATGTACTGTCAAGTTTGTTCCTACAAAATAGATACCTTGAGGTATTTTGCTTTTCACCATTAATCACCATTTCAAAAACAGAAATTGTTATCTCTGACATCTATAAATAACCATCTAGGTTTCATCTCTGACTTTCTTAATTAGAAATTTCAGCTTGATCTTTAATTCTTCAACGAAATTGCAGGGATTAATAAAGTGTGGGTAAGAAATATTATGATTTCTGCTGCACAATATTAAACAGCTTCAAATCAGAAGAGTTAGATAAAGGAACTGATTATGATTTTATTCAAATACTTTTCTTCACAAACAGAAAAGAATATATATAATAGATTTCTCATTTCTAGGACAAAACTAAGTATGAAAAACTATCAAATAATAATGGCTATTGTAGGTAAGAAAAATGTGAATATCTTACATATTTTAATCTAATTATCATCAGAATCACCCAAAATAAAAATTACTATTTTTATTATAAAAACTGAGTCTCAGAAAAGTTGAATAACTTGACCAAGACCACACAAGGGATCAAAGGCAGATACTAGATTTAAGCCCATGTATCTCTGCCTTCCAAGTTCACCTTCTCTCCAAACTACCACCTTTCTGAACTAGATATGACAATGCTAGATTACCCTAATGATACACTGTTAAATCATAAATAGAATTATTTTTTAAGTAGAAGGAAAGACTATCTTCCTTGGTTAAAAATAGCCTTTCCTTTAAGCTTTATAAAAACAGTATTAAAATTCCTTAGACATTATGCTACACTTTTTGCAAATTTATCAAAACAGTTCTCTAAGTACAAAGCCTCTTCCAGAAGTCCCTAACAATGACCAAAGTAGCTTAGGCATCAGGAGTAATAGATTCAAAATAAAAAAAGGCATGGAATTATGTATAAACTCTTATCAAGAAAATAATTTTAAGACAGAATAGAAGATATTATTTTTCCCTTCTAAGAATGTTAGAATATACAGTAGTGTTTCCTTTTCTTCCTCAATCTCTAATTAAATGATGCTCATTTCATATGTTCCATTAAAGTACCAGGGAGAACCAAGTTTAAACCTAGCAAATCACTAAAACCCACCAAATATTTTCTTTGTAAGATAAGTACAATAATGCCCAATTCACAGATCTAAATAAATAAAATAAGGGATATAAAGCACTTAACTAATTGCAAGAATTTATGTAACAAATGTCACATTATTTACTTTCGTCCTTTATTTGCTTTTCAAGGGGAAATTTTATGTTAAAATATACATTATACAGAATATGAAACATTTAGGTTAGTCAGTGATGTACAGTTTCAGAATGGTGTATCATATTATTTTGCTGATTTTTAGAAATATGGCCTGATAATCATGCTACTAAAATATCTTACATGTACCACTAAAACTTTTACATCTAAAGCTACAAAATGAAAGCAACTGAATTGCAGTGATTTGGAAAACATATAAAATACTTAATATGGAGGTGGATTGAGGGTAAAATATTCACAAATAACTAAAGTAATTCCAGGTTTCATATATTAAGTGGCCTAAGACTTTAAATATTTGTGGTTACTGCAAATAAAAGAAATTCAAAAGTAAGACAACATTCAAGGGATTTATAATGCCATATATATGGTGGCTATCTAAAATGACTATGATAATAAAATGCAAATAATCTTGTAAAGATTTTTTAAAAGGACTAATAAAGAATGTAGATTTCAACACTTACATGCATCATAAGAAATTTAAATAATAAAATGCACATTAACCGCTGTTATCTATTTTCAAGCTAAAATTTAAGATGTCTCAAAGATACCCTACTGGCTAAAGAGCAAAGGCAAGATAAACTTCTAGTCCTTACATGTCTTATTTTAAAAAAAGTTTTCTAAAAAGTACTAGGATGCAGAATAATTTAGAGGAAATGCAAGTGAACTTTAATATTGTTTTTGGGTATTTAATCCTGATTACTACTCATACTCATAATGCTCACATTTATCAAGTACGTATCATGCTCAACACACTGTGGCTTGGGTTTATGCTGCTATATTTGCCACTCCCTCCATCATCCATTCCAGTAAAAACAGAGACTAACAGAAAAAACGTACTATATGCAAGGTCCTTTGCTAAATGCTTTACCTGCATATTTACTTAATTTTTCACCTAGTAAAAAGTTAGCCATTATTTTTATAATTGTATGCATGTTACTATACATAGATTTAAAAGCTTGTGAAAGTCTTAGATTTTGTGAACTGAAGCTTGAGTTGCTTAATCTCAAAGTCAGCTCTGAACTGTCATGGTATGCTGTCTCAATTGCACATGCTATTTCTTCAAACTAAAACCTGGAAAAAACTAGTATTTTAGATTTGATATTAGAAATTTATTAATTTTCTGTTTTCACAAAAAGGTGTCATTTATACAGAAGACATTTGAATGTGGTCTATTTAATGAAATTTATTGGGCAAATTTTAATATTTACAGTAAGAATAAAGTAGGAACCGATCTGTGTTAGCAAACTTCCAAAAAAATGAGGCATTATTACTTCAGGTATTTTGAAGCTAGACAATTATAGTTAAATATATTTGATACTATCAGACTACATCAAAGGAGATCCAATGTTGAAAAGTTTATGGGTCTGCTAGAACGCAATGAAGATCCTACAAGCAGAATGTATTCTACTCACAAGAAGCAGCAGAAGCACATTATAGACAGATTGGCTCATAGTTATCAAAGACAACAGAATGATGAAATTTTAATGAAGATGATAAGAAAATCTACTGTGATCAGAAGACAGTAAGAAAATCAACTGTTAGAAGACAGTAAGGAAATCTACTGTGATATAGAGATGTATACTGGTATTTATTCAGTGTCAAACAAAAAAACTAACAGGAGATATACAAGAAATATAAGTTCAATTTATAAATTACCCATTCCTCCAAACCTGTCTCTCTTATTTCTATTGGTGTCTTATTGTTCAAACAGATTCTGTGAAATTGCTTTACTTTTGTCATAGATGCATCAGTAGACATACACTGAACTACAGCTTTTCCTTCACAATGTATCAATTAATGACCTAAATCAAACTAGACAAACCTGACTTAGGCAGAGACAATTAAAATCATTTAATACATTTGTAGATACAGACTTCAGTAGGATCCATAGATTATTTTACCAATAAAATGCAACTAACAAACATTAGATGAGAAAATTTTATGCAAGCTAAGATAGTTTATAGAAATGTAAATGGAATCTAAAATTTTACCTCTGCTTTCTAGAATGTGGGACTTAACATGCATTTCCCCTCAAGACTTCAAAAATACCAGCTATTCTGGAGCTAAGTCAGCTCAAAGTCACCCAGGAATCAGTTGTAGGCAGAGCATAAAAAATCATTGAGAAACCCTAAATTTGGATGTCATGACAGGATGGAAAGTTCAATTTGCACTTCCATTTACAGAAAATTGTTAATGATGGGCACACAACACCAACTTGATCTTAGGCATTGATCACCAAATCAAAGTGACCTCTTATTAATAATGTTCCTTCTGCCTTGTAGGACAACAATAGTAAAAGAAAAATTTCAAGTAAATATGTCCTTTCTTTTGTGCTATTTTTTTCAGTCCAGATTGCAGTAAGTCATCACATGTAATCTAAATATCTCTTTAATTTATGATCAGAGAATAAATTTTTTGTTAATTTAGGTTCAATACAATCATCTTCTTTGCCCATCATCTGAAGATCAAGTCCAGGTAGAAACTTGTGATGTCAATGTTGCACACCTGGGGACAACATACAATGATTTTATAATAAAAAGTCTGAAAAAGGGAAATCTTTGAGTAAATGAAAGGTAGTTTCCAAGATTTTAGGTTAGCTTAAAAACAAAGAAATAAGTAAGCATATAAAAACTTAAGAAAATGACTTCTCTTGATTGAATTTTAACAAGTTAGTTAAAACAAACATTATATCTATAGATATTTCAAGATGTCACCAGAGTGTTTGTACTGGAATAAATAATTTTATGAGTCAATGTGTGATCTAATTTTGTTTTCCAAAATTGTGAAATCATCCAACAGCAATGGGGATTTTTCAGAGCAGATATCTGAAATGACAGAAGATGGGAAAATTGTCCACTTAGAATGCAGGGGTGAAGTAATGGCAACCAGTTTAGCAATTAAGTAAGTAAAGCTTTCTATTGGTATTCATTCTGGTTTTGAGTTTGACATCTACATGAACGAAGTAATGTTTTTCAAACCTCACTGCAATAAAGTAGATTTTGCGTATCTCTCTCTTTTTGGCTTTGGCTTTGGCTCTGTAGAGTTTTATTTAAATTTGGGATTATGGAATATCATATACTCTGTAACTAGCAAAATACATATGATATACAAATACAATAAACAATGTTTCTTAAAAAATAGAGAAAAATCCAGAGAATACAACAAATACCTGTGTATCCACCAATCAAATCCTGTAATATTTTTAAACAAAGGGTAAAGAAATATTATGTACATAGTTTAATCTATTAAATTCCTTTCCTAGGTGTAACCTAACTCTTGCTTGTCCCAAGGAAACAATGCCATCTTTGGGCTATACCCACTTATGTATATATTTAAATAATATTGAGCATTTCATAACTTAATTAATCATACTATCATATTGACATACAAACATATATGTAATTTTGCAGTTTTCTTTTTTCCCTTAGTTGTTTTCAGGTCATACATATTTTTACACATTACTTCAGTTTATTCTATTCATCTTTGTCTCTTTGTTCATATATGTAAGTTTTTTTTCTGCTAGTCAAAGTGAAATTACTGGATCTTAGAGTGTGTATATGTTTATGAGACAAAGCCAAATTACTCTTCAAAGATTTTGGAATAAAATATATTTTCAAAATACTGTTTGAGGGTTTTTCTTCCCCTATTATCATTCCAAATATTTAGTATTGTTAAACTTTTCTAATCTGATGAGTGTGAAATAATTTTTTTGGTTGTTGTTTCAATCTCCAGTTCTCTTATGTCAAATAAGGCACAGTATAGTCTCCTTTGTTTACTGGGCATTTATTGTCTGTCCCTATTTTATTAATTACCTTCCTGTATCTATTCCCTGCTTTTTAAACAGACTGTTTACTCTCTTACTGATCTGGAGGACTTATTTATACAATATGGATGTTAATTCTTTGACTGTTATATATTGCTATCTTCTCCCATAAACAAACTTTTATTCAGCATGTACTATGAATGAGACACAAAAATTATGGAGGTACAATGACAATAAAAATCCCTGCCCTCAAAAGCATATAAATAAAATCTGTATAATGAATGTACATTAGTTGGTAACAAATGCAATGTAGCTAAGTTGTTACAGAGTATTGTGCTATACTATAGAAACGGCAATTTTAAGTCTTTGAGAGGCTTACTTTTGAGTAAAAACAAGAATAAAGCAAAGTTTCTGCTGCTTACTATTCCTGTGGGGTTCTTCCCTGTTCTAGTTGATAGGAAAGTTTATTTAGTTTTCCACTATATCGATGTCTCCTTTTATATTTACTTTTAACCTAAACTGTCCACTGCCATGTGCTTATAGAGTAACTTGTGTTTGTGGTGTATAATTGGGAAGAAGATGTAGATTATTTTGTATATTGAATAGTAGCTCTTGCCACAAATCCCTAGTAAACTGTTAACACATGTTCGGTAATTTTAGTATGGTACTGGCATCAGCATCATACATTTATGGAGAATTTCTAAGGGACATGATACTTGTTGTGAGTACAATGCGTAACAAAGGTACAACTTCTGATATTCTGCATCATCCACCTTCTGATCAAAGAAACATTTCTAGGGACCATCATTGTTTCTTTCCCTTACTATTTTCAAAATTATACATTCAATAACCCTTCCTACAAAAAAAAAACTACAATACCTTTTCACTCCTTCAGCCCTATGAAACAACTCAATTTGGAAAAATTTGAAGGAATGGCTTGAAAACACTATGGTGAATAGATAACTTAATAAAGATATGCTCACACTAACTTTCTTGTTTTGCATATGATGTGGATAGCACAAATAAAAAAATGTTATTCCTTAAAACAAAATTTTAAAATATATCTTATTTAAAATATAGAGTAGATTAAATATATGGTTTTTCTGTCACCTTAGACTGAAATAACAAATTTCTGAGTATCCATGGCTCTTAAAATATTGCAGAATTCTATACATTAACAAGGTATCAACTTGATTTGAAATTAAGGAAATTCTAAGAATCAGATAATTTATACCCCTATTGTGGAAACACATTCTTGAATCTTTCACACAAACATGCTGAGGTATATAGAACCATAAGAAAAACTCAGATGTTCTTAATAAGATGTAATTTTCATGGTTTTAAGGGGGCATGTGAGGAGTTCACTGATCTGCTTTTGTTGACAGATTATCTTTGCTTGTGATTTTGACAAGATTTAATAACGTCTGTTGAGCTTCAAGGGAAAGGCAAAACTCCAACATGGTTTGACTGATCAGTTTCAAAATTAAACCAAAGTAGTCAACATAGGTTTCAAGAGTTTAATATATTTCTTGTCTTATATAGAAAGACAAAGGAAAGCTAAATATTAATAAAACAAACTCTGTTCTTCAGAACTTAACAGATTTGTAGATTTAACCTTTCTCAGGCAGATGGACCATTTGTTATTAATGATGTCAGTGAAATTGCTAATCAAAAAGGAAGTGTCTTCAAATTAATTGCTGCTGACCTTGGGAAAAATCATTATCTGCTAAATGGACATTCAATTGAAGGTAAAATAATTTCAGGCAGACTTTCAGTCATTAACTCATGACTGTAAGTCTTCTATTCTGAAAATTGTTTACTGTCAAGTAAACATGCCAATGGAAAAAAAAGCCACACTAAAATTACATTTCCAACATTAAATGGGATAACGCAAGCATGTGTAAAACAAAAAAGAAAGCCTTGATAAATATTATGTTCATTTTACTTTTCTGTATTATATGTTTTGTGGCTTCAGTCTCTATTGACTAGTCCATGTAACTTTTCAAATGTTCTCATTCATCTGTGAGATTATATATATTTTATTTTTAACAATTTAATGTATTTGGAACAGTCTTTTATTCTACCTCAGTCAAACTCAGTTTCCATAAACAGTTTTCAAAAGAAATTTGATAGAAAAGAGATATATTCAACTTCCAAATGTATTTTGCCAAGGGGGCAGGGAAACTAGCATTCTCATACATTGCTGGTGAAAGAGAATTGCTTAGACGTTTCAGAAAGTAATCAAAAAAATATATTAAAATGTGTTTTAGACTTTGACCCAGCAATCCCACATGAAAGAAATCTATCATACAGAGAAAAAATAAAAAGAATAAGATGTTTACTGAATATATTTTGCAGTGACAATGACCTAAAATTTTTATTGACAAGAAAATTGTTACGATCACTCAGAGAATGAAATGGATCTATAATTATTAATCAAGAGTGATGTCCATGATTATACTGATTGGTGATAAAAACCACCTAACATATGTATATTAAACTTATATCTTTTAAAAAAACAAAGCAAATTCTTATCTAATTGTGTTTTGTCCACATGAGCAATGAGATATGGTAAGGAAAGTTTCACACCATGACATCAACATTGGTGAGCTTAAACAGGGGTTAGTTATGGGAGATGACTGTAAGAGTTCCAATAAGTGTTTTTTTTTTTAATTGTGACAATAAACACACACTTTATTGTAATTTCAAAGATTGACAAAATTAAGAGCATTTAAGAGTAAATGTTACCAGATTTGCCCTCTTACCATAAACAATTATAAAAGTGAACAAATTATATATGGAAATATTTTCAGGCATTGAATGACAAAATATGAAGGACTATAATACTTGAAGGATGAAAAATATACGAGGTGACACCCACTGTTGCTAGAATTTTATTTGGCACATGGAGTTGGAGCCCTAGCAGAACACCTGACATCTGGCACTTGATGAACTGAGAAGCCAAGACTGGAATATGGGTTGAGGATGTGGCTGGAATTGTGGACCGAGCCCTGAAAAGGAGAGATACTGGAAAGGTAAGGTTATCTGAGAAGGGGGTGCCAAATGTTTGTGTAGGGATTTCCCCTGGAAACTATTCAAGGCCTAAGATGAACATGTGCAGGACAAGAGTCTACAAAGCTTCACAGAGAATGGTTAGTGAGGGACTGAGAAATGAACAAAAATATCATAGACCATGAAACTGTTGGAGTTTAAGTCCAACAACAGTGAAGAGACTTCACAGAGACCTTCAGCAAACTAGTTTAAATCCAAAGAAGGTCAAGACTTAATAGTAAGAACCAAGCCATAATATAAGGTGATTCTATAGAAATAAGGAGAAAACAAAAACTGAAACACCCTAAGAACAAAACAAAACCTGAAGGAATCTAAATGATATCTTAGTCATTTGGTATACCAAACTTAATAATGTTTTTTAAAACACAACATAATATAAACCCACTACAGTGTATTATCCATAAAACCTACAATAACATTTTTAAGTTAGATATATAAAGAAGCAGAAAAATGTAATTCATAGTCAAAGAAAATAACATTCAGCAGAAACAAACCAAAGAATGGTACAGTACTGGAATTAGTAGATGAAGACTTTAAAGGCCCAATCATATTTATTTAAAGGACTTGAGGTAAAGATATAATAATGAGTGAACAAGTTTGGAATCTCAACAGATAAATTAAAAGTAAAAATCAGAATCAATTAGAAACCCTAGAACTGAAAATCATCCTATATGATGAACAATTCATTAATGGAATTTAACAGTAGACTGGATATTATAGAAAAAAAGCATATTTGAACTTAAAAGCAGACAACAGAAAATATTTATCCTGAAGAAAAGAGAGACAAAATATATTTTTTAAATGAGCAGAGAGAGACTTAGTAATATGTGAGCAATATCAGATCTAATATATGTGTAATTGGAGTTCAAAAAAAGGAGGGAAGAGAGAGAGAATGAAATGAAAAAAATTTTTTTAAAGGAATTATCCAAATATAACGAAGTTTGTTGAAAATAATCAACCTACAGACCCAAGAAACTCAGTGAAGTTCAAGTAGACTAGAATACAAGAAAATCACACCTAGGTATGTCATAAAGTGTACAAAACCAAAGGTAAAGAAAAATTTAAATACAGACAGAAAAAAAGAAAAATAAAATTGTAAAGGAATAATAATATTTGCGACTGCTAAATTTTCATCAGAAACAATGGAGGCAATTACACAATCAAATAACATCTTTAAAGTGCTAAAAGGGAAAAAATAACTTACAACTCAAAATCCAATATCCAAAAAAAATTAATATTCTTCAAAAATGAGAGTGATACAAAGCATATTCAGGTAAGCTGAAAGTGAAAATATTTGTCGACATGAGACCTGAGCCTATAGGAAATGCTAAAGGAAGTCCTTTAGGCTTAAGAAAAATTATACTGGATGGAAATCAGATATAACTGAAAAAATTAAGGACAAAAGAACTGGTAAATATGTGAGAATTTCCTTTCTTAGCTGTATTAAATTATTTTCTCCATGTGCTGTTATTGTTATTCTAAGAATATCTTGAACTCCACAGTACTAGTTATCTTTTTTCTTTAGTTTTTTTTAATAATCTTTAAAAATCATTAAATCAAATGCTACAATATATAAAAAGAATAAAAACATCATGACCAACTGAGGTTATCTCAGGAATATGAGGTTGGTTTAACATTTTTAAAGGTCAATTTGTAATTTCCTACACTGAAAGAAAAAACAGAGAGAACACTCAATAGATGCAGAAAAACATTTTTACAAATGTTAACACCCTTTCCTGATTAAAAAAATAAAGTGGAAGAAAAATTAGTCAATCTGATAAAATTAATCATTATCAAAATATTTTACATAAAAACATACAGCTAAGTTTTTTTTAACCATATATTAACATTCAGTCCATTTGCTTTATTAACTTTTCCACAAACTGGGCACAAACATTCATTACTGACTCTGGGGCTGTACTTCGTTGTTTCACAGACATTTATTCCCTTTGCCTGCATTATACTTTTACCAACAAATTCAGCCTTTCTTACTCTGCAAGTCCCTGAAATCTGACAGTACTACTCTGCACCCCACAAATTATCACTCAGGAATAAATGTCCTACTATTTAGAATATTTAATGTGGAGTACCAATAATATTTTTGCTTCTTAGATCTGTCTGCTCTTCTAATAGACCACTGACATCAAAGAAATCACTAAAAATTAAATGAGTGGCTTTTTGGAAAATAATGGTAATATTAACACTTACTTTTAATGTTTATATCTTCCACTTATTTATTGGCATAAATTTGCATGCAATGAAATCAAAGATCTTCAGTATATATTTTGATTAATTTTGACAATATACCTATCTACCTAATCAATATCTACATAATCAATATCTATAAATCTACATAATCAACATCCAATTAAAGATACACATTTTTTTCCATCAGCTCCAAAATTTTCTTCATTCCTAATTCCACTCAAACTTTATTCTCCATGGGCAAATATTATATGGTTTCTATTACAATAGATCAGTTTTTTTCATGTCCTGAAAATTCATATAAATGTAATCAAGTATGTACTCTTTTATGTCTGCCTTCTTTTGCTTAATAAAATATGGTTTTAAATTCCACATGTTGCTGCATATATCAGTAGTTCATTCAGTTTTTATGCTTAGCAATAAAATGGGTTTAAAATCTAGGGGGAGTTTTAAGGAGGAGCAAGATACCTGCATGATCTGAAAGTGTCTCCCAACAGACTGTTTATTAATTGCAGGGAGAAATGACAACAAATATATAATGGAGAATCAGACAGCACTCTGCTCAAGTAATCAAAATTAACACTGTCAGTAGGAAGCTTATGTACATTATATGCCTCCCAATGTATAACCCTGAGAAGGACCAATCATCACCTACATGATATGTCACTTGAAAATTTATGCAATTTAAACATACTTCTAATTAAGAGAAACTTCAGACAAACCTAATATGGTAAATGTTCTATTTTTTAAAGAGCAAGAAGTGAGAAGACTATATTCTTTAAAAATATCGGTGTCATAAAAGACAATGCAAGCCTGTGAAAGAATTCCAGAAAGTATTAAAAGAAAGCTAAAGCGGCATAGCTAGCAACTAAATGCAATGCCTTATAGTATGTTTGATTCTGTATTGGAAATTTAAAAAAATCAAAAATTAAAATTACAAGGTGAATCAACAAAACTGAAATATAAATAGAATACACTATTGTATCAATGTTAAATATACTGAAGTTGAAAACTGCACTTTGATTATGCAAAAAAAATTTTTAAGGAAATATACACTGAAGAGGAGTAGTAAAGAATCATGGTGTTTTTAATCTACCCTCAAATGGCTTAGGAGAAACACACACACATACGAGCACAAGACAAATATAGCAAATAGTCTTAAAGGCTGATGATAACTCAATCTGCATATATGTTATATGGCTCTTCTTTCTACTATTTTTATTTTTGTCACTTTTCTGTAAGTTTGAATATATTTCCAAAAAAATTTAATATAAAGCAAAATAGAAAAACCTCAAATTACTTTGCAACTGATTTCTAAATACTTCATCAATTTTGCTTCCTTTTCTTACTTTCTTCTACCACACAGGTCTTCTTACTGTTTTTTACACACTTCAAGCAAATATCTGTCTTAAGGCCTTTGAACCTGTTATTCCTTCAGCTTAAGATACTCATCCTTTAGATAAGTATATACATTACATTCTTACTTCATTCAGGTCTGCACTCAGATAGTGTCTTACAGAGACATTTCCTTACCCTCTAACATTTAATTATATTTCCTAATCGTGCTTTATTTTCCCTCAAAGCACTACATGTTTATTTGTTCAGTTTTTATCTCTCATTAATGGAATGTTAGTCAATCAGAGCAAGGATTTCACTTTATTCATTAATACAGCCCCAAGATCCAAACAGTTCTGGGAACAACACAGACACTCAATATGTACTTATTGAAGTGAACTGTAAATGAAATGACTGGGCGTGAAGCTCAAATAAGAAATATGTATTCATGAAATTCAAATGAAGAATGCTGATGATGTAAGAAAGATAATTATCCTAAAAAATGTTTAAACATATTTCTGATTCATAAAGAAAAGTTCTGGAAATTAGGTAAACAGAGTTCCAAAATTCTTACATTCTAGTATTTTGTATTAAAACCTATTTTATTCCTAATAAATACTTCAACAAAGAATTTTTCTCGAAAAAATATCAAAATCATATCCACTATTAAAAAACCAGGCAAGATTATTCTTTTTCTTCCAATATTTTAGAAAGGCTGAAAAAAAAGAAACTATAATGTGTTTTTGGAATATTGTGATAAGCTATACATATACATATGGCCAATATATATAGGGCCAATATCACGAAATATACCAAATACATGATTTCAAGAAAACAAGTCCCAAGTGGTACAAAACATTAATTTGATAAATATAAAGTAGAATAAATTATTCAAAGTATAACACATTTACAAATAATTAAATGATTCTAGAGAATTATATGAGAAGAAATAACCATCATTTATCATCACCACATAGATAAGAATTGCACATGGCTACTTTATATCCTTGAATTATTTTTTAATATAAAATATATACTACAAATTAAAATGCTAAATGTACCCTATATATTAGGAATTCTAAATTAGTGTTGCTTTGATATCATTTTCCCTGATGGAAATATTTCAAAGTAACTCATATTGAAATAATTCATTTGACATTTTTTATTAATCAAGCATATGACTTAGCTGCAAATTTCATTTTTATAAGTACTCCATGGTTTTACAATGTGACATGCTTTGTAAGAAATACAGTGTTATTGCTCTTGTGGTTTTGGATTTTCACACACTGTTTCTGTCTTTTTTTTTGTAGGTATGTGCAATATTGCTTTAAGATGAGCATAACTTTGGGTAGTTATTACAGAAATAAAGAACTATTTTTGAGATCATGCTTTTTCTGTATACCACTTCCTGAAATACACACTTCACTTATTAAAAGGGTTTTAATATTAATATTTTTATTTTTCTAATAACTTCCTTTATTACATAGATTATTTTAATACTTATTCAAGACTGTGCTAAGTATTAAATTTTTTAAAAAGCAAAACAGATTTTATTTCTACTTTTATGAAGTTTATAATAACAATTTCAGTCTACAGTAATTTTTAAGTTTTGCGCTCTGGAAACTAATAATATCACCAAATGCAAGCTCAACAACTTCCTAGTTTTGTGGCCTTGGAAAATTACAAAATTTTCTACATCATAGTTTCTTCATTTGTAAAATGGAAATGGCAGTAGTTACTGCCTAATATGGTTGTAATAAATGTTAAAAGTACTAATGTCTATAAAACACTCAGAAGAAAAAAATGGCACATGGCAAAAATAAAGATTAGACTTTATTTTTATATTATTCATTTAATTTGTATAATATATGCTAGTATGAAAAGTTTAAAAATATTTCAATACTATTAGAATTGTAAAATAAATTTTTACATACTTTTCAAAATTATTACATATTTAATGTCTTTTTTATTTTCATTCATCAAATATATATTAGGCACTTTCTTACTCTAAGCTGTGTGTGAATAATCATGTATGATTTATGTGTTCGTTAACACAAAGGTAAATAAGATGTGTTTCTACCACCAAATAGTATTATTACTACTAACAGGCAATATTATTGTCTGCTATTAATTAGTAATGGAAAGCAACTGTATAAGTAAGGAAGGTCAGAGAAAGAGTGACATTCCTGAATGTGAGCTGAAAATGAAAATGATCATCCCCAAGTTTTCTAGCAGGTTATTATCGTGTTTAACCTCTGATTAAGCCAAATGAGTGGTAATACCAAATGTTTTTCCCACTGGATAGATGCTCCACAATTTCATGGTTTCTAAGATCTAACTGGAATTTTCACAGAAAACTGGGAAATTTGCTTTTGGACAAAATATATTTTGTCTGGATTCTGTGCTTCTACTCTTTCTAAATCTCAAATATTTAACAAATTTTGGCTCATACTAATTGTGTTTTGATTATTTCCTTATTTTGTACCTATTTTGTACTAGTCCATTACTGAAACTGATCATTCCGACTCTATTTTGCTTCAATAACCCACTTGGTCATCAAACAAGAACTAACTAACATTTCCATATGCTGACATCTACAATCAAGGCTTTATACTTCCTGACAACAGCACATATATTTCTTTCCCTTCGCACATGCATAGAGACGTGTTAAATCTGATATGTACAGTGTTAAACATTTAGCTCTAGTGTAGGGTTTGTTCCTTTAAACTGCAGCTTTCTTTATTCATCTCATTTACTTTTGATTCTTATTTTAACCTAAAAGGAATGGATTGCTTTGTGATATTAAAGTTTTTTTTATTATTGAAATGAAATATCATCATCTATGTGCAATTACTTAAAATTCAGCCTCCAAGGTAAAGATTTTCTATCTCAGCAATATAGAGCTTACTAAATATATTATTTTTCAAATCTTTTCATTCTTATTATGAATCTGATCAATATGAGAACTACGAAAGTGATGAGTTCAGATGAGCCTGGCCTTAAATGGCATGTTTTTTCCAACACTGTGTTAAACCTGTATATTAAACCCAAAGAAGGCGTGGAAAAGTACTGTTGTTACCTAAAACATTGAAACAGATGAAAGGGACTGTAGAGAACAGAGGGAAAACTAGTTCTAGACAAATTTCTTTGAGAGCCTTCTACTGAAACCAGCTGGTAGGAACTGTCAGACAAGTAAACATACAATTTAGAAAAATAAACTAAGAGAATGAAAGGCAACTTTTGAGTTTGTGCCTGGGAGTTTGCAAACCAAAATTATTTTATTAAGTTAGTGTTACTGTGTGATTACAGTGTTTCCACCTTTTTGTTAGTTCTTACCAATAAATATATAGTATTATCCTCATTAGAGTGGAATATGAACCTAATGTAAATAAAATCTTACATTAAAAATACTGCATGGATACCAACTAGTATCTCTGCCCCATCAACATTAAAATCCACAGGAATAGTGCTACAATGTGAATTAAAATATAATTTATGTCTTTAAATAACTTTACATAGACATATATAACTTTGGCCTGAGAACTAATATGTTAATTGACTTAAATAAATTAATAGAAATCTAGTCCATTAAAAAATTGCCTATATACATTGCAATCTGATCCTTGCAATTCAAAAAGCAATTCCACAGACTGTGTTTATAAATCTGTCTGAAAAAGCAGATGTTTGACCTGGAGTCATTTCCATCACACATATGGTCCATCTCTAGGTTAGTTTCTCTGGCCACTGCTGGTTGGTTTTTCCAGATAGTATTCTATATGCCTTACTTGAAATTAACTCATGCATTACTGAATGTTAGAAAGGACAAAATGTCATTTTCTTCTTGGTAACATGTAATCTACTGCTTAAGAATTCTAGATTATCAGAAGGAAGCAGCATATGGAAAGAAGATAAAGACCATGCTGGGATTCAGAAGCCTATAAATTCTATTCCTGTCCCTGGAACAAACTTTTTTGATGCTCTTGGGAAAATTTACCTCTTTGAGACTGTTTCTTCATTTTAACACATGTGTAATAATTTTCTTCCATATTTCCTAAGAATACTATACTGATCAAATCAGTATATTTAGGGACTACATTAGCGATTGTACCACTGTATACAATACTGATATTCTGAACTTCATGGGATCACTTCTGCTTAATTTTATCTCCCTTTTTTCACTCAGAAAATTAGATATTTTACCAGGATCATTCTGGTTTACAGAGAAAGGGAAACATAGTAGAGTTGGAGTTTTAAAATAAGCAAAATAAGTTGCATATGGTCTTTTCCTTTTCTATATACTCCCCACACATTAAATATATATTAACTTTAATTTCTTTTCTTTCACTTAATTTCATCCACTTCTAAAAAAGAGGGAAAAGGAGGAGAAAGAGAGCAAAAAAATTAGAATAAAATAAAAAGTCTCATAGCAGAGGAGTAGGCACTGTGGAAGAGTTTTATTATAATTACTCTAGTAATACAAAGCCAGCAAAGAATTCTGATGTCATCTAGGAGAGGCCATGTGGGCTGTACATGACAGGACATGTGCCTTATTTCATAAATGGACCAGAGTGGACTGTATTCACAGAAAATTGGTGGCATTAATCTTACAAGAGATCACAAATTTTACCAGGATGCAAGTTTACTAATTAAAAAGAAATAAAACTTTATGAGGATCAGACATGAGTTATCACCCACATCTTTTCTAGCAACTCTTACAGAGTGCTAGCTTAATAATAGTGACAGTAGAATAAGAACTTAATGTAAATATCTCTAAACTTTGTCTACCAAATTGACTCAATATTAAAGCTTTCTAGTCAAAATTGTCTTTCACCTTATCTGTGTTCTTAGGTCACTTTCTAAATCCACCCCTCTGACACTTTTGATTCTGTGTTGTGACATTATCTTTTGTTTCTTTTTGCTTTTGGTATATTTTCACGTTAGTTGTTAATATTATAAACTAAACTATAATTCTCATGATTTTTTTAGATAAAAAAAGCATTCCTGTCTTCTTAAGAAAATTCTGGACTCTTTCAACTTTGCCATTATATCTCTAATTTTTTCACTCTCCAAATTCAAGGTCCACTTTTCCATATACCAATATGACTAGTAATTATAAGACTATGGTAAGGATAATTTTAAAAGTTACAAAAATAAACTTGAAGTATAATTACATAGTGCTTTGTCCAAATTCCCATACCAGAAACAATGCCATAACTCAAAGAATGTCATGAAAAGCAATTTGAAATTTACCTTTTAAATATAACACGTCATTTTGCTCTTTCAGAAAAAAAGGTCAAACTACATGGCTAGTTCAATATTCATTCACATATGAATCCTCCTTCTAGGCCTCCCATAGATTCTGTTGGTAGGTACACTATACTCTGCCTCCTGGTCTCCCAAGGATAGCTAAAGGGTATGACAGAATTTAAGGAACTAACTGCTGATTATTTAGTACTTAATGATGTGCAAATATTATTTTGGAAGAACTCCAGTCAAGCAGCTTTATAAAGGGTAATGAAATTATTTGATACTTGCTCTAGTGAAGCTGTAGGAAAAAAACTTAAATAGATATATATTGTTCTGAAACATTTTCTTCCTACTCTATATATTGAGTACCCATCCATGTAAAAATAAGATCTTAAGCATCCAAGCATATAATTCAAATCTAGATCCTTAATTATTCCTGCTCTTCTCTTATTTGGTTCTAGCTGCATTATTAATGGTACATCTTCTTTTAGTGCTATGTATCTTCTAAATGATGAATAAAGAGCAATACCAGAACCTAAAATTTAGCAGACCATAGCAACAGTTTTCTCCTCTGTCAGTAATGTGTGTGAAGTTATATGTGGCATTAAAATTACATTTGGAAAACTACGGACAGTAAAGTATAAAGTTACATGCTAGCTGTGGGGAGAGGGTATAGCTCAGTGGTAGAGCACGTGCCTAGCATGCAAGATGTCCTGGGTTCAATCCCCAGTACCTCCATTAAAACGTAAATAAAAATAAATAAGCCTAATTACCTCCCCCCAAAAATAAATAAAAATAAAGTTATATGCTGGCTGTGAATCCATAATCTAAGTGTTAATATCTCAGAAGTTCCTTCTAATGGAGGTTGTGTTTAAAGATGTATTGAAGGAAAATTTGTTTGCTACTTTGTTAATGAGCACAAATATTGTGAATCTTTCTGATCTATCATGATGTCTTACATGAGTTAAGTTTAAAATGAGCATCCTTCTTTCAGATAGGAGTCACTCTTTCCTCTGAGAGTGTCAAAACTCAAATGAGTTTTTTTAAAAATGAGTGTGGTTAGCTACACCTACAGGTATACAGTATTCTAATAACACATAATAATCATGGTCATCTCAATGTATAACTGAGTTATACTTAATGCAACTCTTATCCTAGAAGCAAAAGGAATACTTGTCTTAACTAGGCTTTCTTCCCTTAAACTTACCTATCCCACACTAGAATGAGAAATTAGTACTGGAATATATACAGTCAGATAAGCTGTCTTATGAAATGGGAATAGAGAGGCCCATGAGCCGTGGGTAGAGTAGAACTGCAATAATGATTACTGGGCAGAGCCACTGATAGGGTGGTGAGATCACAGACTGGGGAGACTGCATAAACCATAATCCCAAATGAGACCAAGAAATGAATGCAATTGTTCAACACATGACTGAAGTAACAGAAAGCCAGTGGATCTAAAGGGCCCTGTTAAGCAGGTAAATGGATTTTCCATCAGCTACATGTATGTGCAGATGGCTCAGTGGCCTAAGTCTAAGGCACAACTTGAAGAATGAGAGGACCATTGAATGGCTTATGTGAAACTGTCAACCATTATGGACACTTGAAATAAAAATTAAGTTCAATTAAAGATGATTTTTCAAAAAGTTAAGTCTCTTACATACTTCTGCCAGTGAAAAATCATACTATTCACTCAACATTTATTCATTTATTAAGAGCCCAATATATGTTGGATATTATCCTAGAAAAATGGACATATTGCCAAAGAGCAAGGCAGGCATAACCTGACTTCATAGAATTTATAATAGAGTGAATTAAGAAAAAAAGTAATCAAAGTTTGGCAAAAGTCACAGAAGAAATATGTTTAAATATATAACTCCTACATAGATTTTCCTCTCTAAAATTAAGATTTTGTAAATTTTAAGTATATCAGATATCTAGTAGATATGCCATTTGCCCACTTACTACTGAATCTTTGCTCCTGAGTTTTATGTCTCTAATGTTTTCTGCTCCCTCCTTACTTCCAGGTTACCTGCCTTTGCTACATACACTGTACTGCAATATAATTTGACTGGATAATTAATATTCATCACACTTTTAATTACACCTTCTATATCTGTATTCCTGGATATTTGCCTAGACTTCATAGCACATGAAGATAGGGATTGTGATGGCTATATTCACCACTGGGTCCACTGTGCCTAGCATGGAACTTACTACAAAGAGAAAAATCATCAAGATATTGTTGAATTAACTACATCTGTGAAAGCATGTCTGTGAAATGCTGAAATACTAGGTTCTGAGCCTTTTGGTTTCTCACGTTTTAAACGAATACATGGGCAGACATAAAGAACTAGCAGAATTGCTAGTGAAGACCTCTATTAAATAGTTTGTCTCAATTGCCAGATGTTTTAAAATTGCCTTTATCAGGTGCTAGAGAGACAAGGATAACATCTGTTGACTTAATTAGAGTAAGTTTAATGTCACTTAACCTCTTTGAATCTCAGTTTCATCCCTTGTAAAATTATGAGATTTGTCAAAATGATCTGAACCTTTTTTTCAGTTTAAGAATTCCTCGCTAATGTTTGTGTTGCCCAACTTCCTGTATGTGATTAAATTTTCAAGTCATTGTAAAGCCCCAGAGATCTTTTGTTTAAAATTAAGGACAGGTGCCTAAGAATCAAAGGATTATAAGAATTTAGGTATTTTGAGCCTAACATCCAGCAAACTGAATGCAAGAATCCTTTCCAAAAACATCCTATACAGGGGTAATCCAAAGACTACTGAACACTACATGAACACTCCCATGTACTGAGTACTTACTACTTTTGTCCATTTCATTTTTAAAAAACACATTTTATTTACATGTTTTAAATTACACCGAGCATTACCCTGTTACTAAAGTCTTAATACTGACTCCAGCAGGTTTGGTTGCAATTCTGCTTTTTAGTCTTTTCTTCTATTAGCTAATTTAGTCCCTTTTCCTACTTTTTCAAATGTTGAAAATGTCTATCAGATTATCATATTTTTCTGTAACATCCTCATTTATCTTCTACAGATTAAATTTTCACAGCTAATTTGTATTTTTTAATATACACATGAGTTACAACAATCCCAAACACATACTTTAGCATACAAATCTGATCTTTACACTTGCCACCTCTATTTATTTTCATTAATATAAAAGTCATTTAAAAACTTAGCAATTAAAAAAATTAAGTAAAAATAAGTTTTAAAAAATTTAAAAAAACTGGAAACTAGTACATGTAGTTATCTTCTTAACTATTTCAGCTTTGTATTTCTTTGAATATACATATATATACATACTTGCATGTGGATATATTCATGGTTTCTGTAATAATGTTGTATTCTTCTCTTTTATTCAACATAATTAATATCACAATCATTTCCTAAACTCATCACATTCATAATCCATCACATAAATTAGTCTTTGTCAGTAAACTGTAAATTATTTAACCATTTTCCTATAGATAGATCTTTGCTGACAATAATTGTTTAATCTTGCTCTACAGAAATAACAGATATTTTTGTTTCATAAAGTTTTTTTTTTCCTTATACTGAATAATTATTTGGGGATATTGCCAAAATTGAAAAAACTGGATCATGAATATGTATCTTTCCAAGAGTATGTTATTTCATAAGATGATACCATAGGCACAGAGTGCACTTTGGTATAAATTTAACAGCATTTATGGCTCACTAATTTTGTTGCAAAATGGTATCTTAAGAATGATTCTGTGGAACTATTTTCAAATGAAACTAAATTAAATTTGATCTTGTTGGTTTTGGTCAATGTCAGAATTTATTATGATCAATTTTAAGTTTGTTGTAAAAATTATGTCAAAAAATTTATTTCATTGAACTAAAATTTATTGAGTTTTATGGCATAGAGTTATAGTACTAAATATAATACAGAAAAATACTTTCCTTCATAAAGTGTACATTTTAATAAGCATGGATAGATGATAACATATTATACAGAAACTAGGAAAGGGAAAGACGATTTGGGAGAACTTTGCTAAAAAAACTTAGGAGAATTTCCTTTTTCTTAAAAAAAGGAGTGCTACCAACAACTGGTTTGGTATGCAGTGAACAATCATTTAGACACAGGCTATATTCACAGCTTAAAAGCTGAATATCTGTTCTAAATGTATGTATTAAAAAAATCTGATGCATTTGAAGTCTTTTCAAGTCACTTTTTCCCAAAGATTAAGTGAAAATCAAGCATGTGATTTTAATAACTCTCTATAAGGTTTTACTCTTAAGTGAATGACACAATTACACTACAATTAAAAATGAGCTTATATTCTTGAAATTTTATCTCATTTGGCTCAAAAATTCAAAAAAGTTCTGAATAGGACAACATTATAATTGTATGTAATTAAAACATTAAAAAATATTTTGTAACTCCCATGTAGTTTTACTGATATTGGTTATTTACTTGTGAAAGAACATATTTTACACACTTGTGTTTGTAAAAAACTTAAAAATATTTTAAAACTTCTTGAAAAATATTAAAGAAATGAATTATAATAATCAACTTTTTGATGATAATTAGAGAAAAAACATGGTACAAAAATGCTATTCTTTAATTTGGTTAATTTTCAAGGACACATTACTCTTCTTTTCTTCTACCTTTTTTCACTGTTTGGAGATAGCCTTAAGTTATCCAGATCAGTATCCCTTATATTGTAAAATGCATTAAAAATACTTTGGTAGTAAATTAAAATGCATAATCTAATTCAGTAAATCTGAAGTGAGGCCTAATACTTTCATTTCTAACATGCTCTCAGGTGATGATAGTGCTGCTGATTCTATGAACTACATCTTGAATAGCAAAGATCTGGGCAGGCTAGCAGTAAAGTGAAAACCTGAATTTTGTACCTCTTATGTGGTTAAAAACAGGTAATCATCATCAAATCAACTCTTTTTTATATTAACTTCTATTACAGGAGTAATGTCCAGTGTGTTGAAAATAACTTTAAGGCAAACACCTTGCCTTCACTATGGTGTTTGATCACCTGTAAGTGCTGTTTGTTGGCTCATTGGCTCTTCTACAGACATTACTCTGATGAAAACTCAACATAAACTAAACAAAGGAAACAGTCTGGATAACTCTACAATAAAGTGTTCCTTCCAAAAATGCGTTTCCAACTGCAACAGATTTAATGCTTTGTAACATTATTTTTTATGTAGGTAGAATGGTTAGTTATTATCCTTTTACTCACTTCCCTAGCAATATTTTAAAAAGTCAGATTATAGTTGAATTAGACTTTGTAGGTACAAAAGTTAAGAAACAAATTTTAATAACTGATATCTACAAGGTCTTAACTTGTTATTTCCACAATTTTTGGAGGCTTAATCATCTTATTTTCAAAAATGAAATTAGATATAATATCTAAAAAATCAATACTAAATGTCAGTAAATCAGTAACAACATTTGAAATTATACTGAAGAAATTATATATCCAATTGACAGCTCATTCAATTAAACTCATATGCATAAATTGGTATGTCATATTCAGTGAATTATTACTCATACATGTGGTTTTATGTACCTCTGATTTATTTCTTTTTGGGGGGGCATCAGTAATTAGGTTTATTTATTTACTTGTTTTTTAACAGAGGTATGGGGATTGAACCCAGGATCTCCCACATGGTAGGCACACATTCTACCACTGAGCTATAACCTATCCCCTAGATTTATTTCTAAACAATATCATGATTGAAGCCATTATGTCATGAAAGTAGTAATCCTTAGATTCCTTTTAATAAACTCTTGACTGTTAATTGAAAAAATGGACCTTATAAAAGTAAGTTATGCCCAGAAACTAAAATTATATTCAGTATCCAGATTTTTTTAAGCTTGTACTTATAAGCAAAGTAAAATGTTAATTATGAATGGAATGAAAGTTGTAAATGAGGTGGAGGTACAAAGTGAAAAAAATATCTGTTAATCTAAAAGAAAGGAACAGTGAAGAAGAAAATAAAATATAATACAAATATTATGATAGTGTAAGATTATGGTAGATATTAACCCTACTATAGAGATAATTAACTGTAAGCGGACTATAAACTGTAATTAAACAACAAATACAGTCAAACTGAAAAAAAAGAAAACACCCAACCACAAGCTATTTACTATGCTAAGTGAAAAAAGCCACAAGAAGACAAATACTATATATTTAATAATGTACATGAGACTTCAACTGAACACCAAATATTCTATTTAAACAGAAGCACACCACACATTATGCATCAAATTTCAGCAAATCCAGAAAACCATTTTTAGAAATGGGCAAATATTAAATAAACATTAAATTTGTCACCTCTCAAAAGCAGAAACTCAAGAATCCATTAAGAAAAATGAGTTCATTCAGAAAAAAAAATCCTTTAAAACAAATAGAATTTCAATTTATATTTAAGTTTATTAAATTTAAATTTTTATATTTTATCATTTCAAGTTAAGTAATTTCCATATCTATTTCACAAGATATATTGGTCTTTGGTTTTCTTTTCTTGTGAATTATTTGTATGGTTTAGGTATCAGGGTAATATGGACCCCACAGAATGAGTTGGGAAGCGTTTTCCCTTCTATTTTTGGAAGAGTTGTGAAGGAGTGGTAATTTTTCCCTAAATATTTGGTAGAATTCACCAATGAAGCGATTTGGTTCAGGGCTTTTCTTTGTATGACTTTGTCTCTTAAAAGTTAGGAACTTTCACATCACTAATTGTTAGAGAAATGCAAATCAAAACTACAATGAGATATCACCTCACACAAGTCAGAATGGTCATCATTAGAAGGTCCACAAATGATAAATGCTGGAGATGATGCGGAGGAAAGGGAACTCTCCCACATCGTTGTAGGAATGTAAATTGCTGCAGCCACTATGGAGGACAGTATGGAGATTCCTCAAAATACTAAAAACAGACATATTATGCAATCTATCAATCCCACTCCTGAGCAATTATCCAGAGGAAAATATAATTCAAAAAGACATGTGCACCCCAATGTTCACAGCAACACTACTTCTAATAGGCAAGACGTGGAAACAATCCAAATGTCCACCAACAGATGGCTGGATAAAGAAGATGCAGTATATGTATATACAATGGAATACTACTCAGCCAGGAAAAGAATAAAATAATGCCACTTGCAGCAACATAGATGGACACAGCGATTGTCATTCTAAGTGAAGCAAGTCAGAAAGAGAAAGAAAAGTACCATATATCACTTACATGTGAAATCTTAAAAAAGAGTACAAATGAATTTATCTATAAAATAGAAACAGATTTAAAGACATAAAGAACAAACTCAGAGTTACCAGGGGGTAAAGAGAGTGGGAAGGGATAAATTGGGAATTTGAAAATTTGGACCTCTTGGGGAGTGATGGAAATTTTAGCTATCTTGATTGTGGTGGTGGTTTCATTGGTGTATACATCTATTAAAATTCATCAAATTGTACATCTGAAATATGTGTGGTTTACTGTACAGGAATCATACCACAACAAAAGCATTAAAAATAACAAAATAAAATTTTTTTTTACAGTTAGGCATTTTCAATTCTTTTAATCCATGAGAAAATAGAGACAGAAACAGAAGAAATGACCTGGCTATTGTTCTTGGCTGTTTCTTTTTTTTAAAGTATTTAAAAAACAGATAGTGTGTAATAAAAATGAGGCAGCCTTTCTTTCATGTGGGCTCTGTATTTACAATATACCCTTTTAAAAATTTAAGTCTTGTGGGTTTTAGTTACCTTAGGTTGTCTACCTTATTACTTGCAAGAACCAAAGGAGGTTCTATCATCTCCATTTGACACATGAGGAAACAAAGGCTAAAATAAATTACATTATCTATCCAACATCACAGTTAGACATACAGTAGTGATTATTAGCAGGAGCTTAGAGGTCATAATCTCTTCTCAGTTACTTAATAAATTGGCATATTGGGTGAATTACTAACTTCTGGGCCTCAGTTTTTATGTCTAAAATAAGAATATTAGCACTACCTACTTTTTAGGGTTATTGTATAAACAAAATGCATGTAAAGTGCTTATGACATTGCCTGGCTTACAGTATGTGCTCAACATTAGCAGTGATTTTTACTATTACTAGGTATAGCCGAATTTTGTCATTTAAGTTTTAATAGCTCTAAAACTCTTGAGAATTAAGGAAAATAAACTGTAACTCTAAGACTGGAAAATAAACACTTAAAAGGAATTGGTTCCAGTCACAGATAAATCATTTTACTACTACTTTTTTTACATTCTGATTTTACTACATGTGCATCTAATAAAAAAATAAAAATAATTAAGGGGAAAAAGTACATAAAATTTGAAGTGTTCTCTATTGTAAATGCTCGTCCATTTAAAAACAGATCTATATAGTGTCTTATTAACAGTTTCCTTTTCTTTGATGGGAATATTGGAATCAATTTTCCCATAGCACTTTCTTTTTATTCTACAAACTAAGTAGGTTTAAGATGTGAATATTTAAAATATATCACTACAGATTCTCTAAATTATTTGCAAAACAAAATTCTCCAAATAATTTTCACAGGTCACAGTTAAGCTTAATTTAACTGTACGTTTGTTGCAGTAACAAAACATTCAACCTGCACTTTCCTGACAAACCTCTACAGTAAGCTATACAGTTTGTAGCTATGTTCAGGCACTTTTATTATTTCCTAGGAGTTGTTATGAGTTGTTGATCCTTCTATTTGCACAATTGATTACACTTTTCAAAACAATTTTGTGTGCACAATCTTATTTGTCCTTCCCAATGGCCTCCTAATGATAAGGTATCCAGGAGATGTCTCTTTTCCATTTAAAGATGTGAAAACCATGCTGCTAGTTACCATGCTAGCATTGGAATTCCAGTCTCTTGAGCCTGTATTAATGTTTACCAAGTGTCACTTCATGCCCTTAAGCTATCTTGCAGGGCAAAGTGAACTCTAACTGAAAGGATATTATAGCATGATTGCCAAAACTGCAGCAACAACTTCTATCAAAACATTTACTCTCATGGTCCTTGGGAGATAATGTGCTAGCTGAACTACAGAGTTGAGATAATAAGGTGTGGAGCAATGCTGACACCCATTTTCATATAGGTCAGAAAGTCTGTTTTACAACATTTACTCTAATAACACAGTTCATTCTAGCCTTCTCATGTTCAGTTACTTAGCTTGTCTGCTTGTGCACCCTGGCTGGTGCACAGGAGACTTCCTACACAGTTTTTTTACATCTGCTCTAAGTATAATTTCAGCAAATGCACAACAAGGTAGTGATTCTATTCATGACCCTCAAACTCTGCTGGAAACACAAAATGATTTCAAAGAGTAGTACAATTCTTCCCTTTAAAAAATATACTTATTAAAAAAATAAGCAAAAGGTTCAATTTCCTAAATTAGAAGTAAAGAGACTTAATTGTGGTCCACCTTTGTCCTTCCACACTTTTAATAATCAACTCAATTTAACTTCCCTCAACCAGACATTCCTTTGTGTCATGCCCAGCAGTTAATCCAGAAGGTCCAGGTTCTTCCCTCCATCACCATAAATTTGACTTCACGTCCTGGGAAACAGGACTTAAAAATTCAAAGACTAGAATGTCCGTGTGGTGGACTAACAGCATTCGGACTACAGTAATTTACTGCAATCATTATTTATCCAACGGGTAATATGTTTCAGACTTCCTTGTCCTATTTTATACATATCTTAATTTAATTCTGAGAACTCCATCGGGTATTATAATATCCATTACTTGGGAAGAACGGAAGCACGAAGGGTAAGTTAACAGCCCAAATCGCACAGCAATAAACTGCCAATACAGGTCTTAAAACAGGGCCTTAACCTTAACCGCTACACCAAAATTGCCTACCTCTCAACTCTAATACCAACATGATCATTAAGCTAATCACATGATCTTCGGACAGTCATTTCATAGCTCTGAGCCTCAGTTTCCTTCACTGTAAAACGACCTGCCCTCAGTGAGCTTTTAATGTCCTGCGAAATTGACTGGTTTATTTCCCCTCTCCAGATTAGATGTAAAAATTAAAGCAAAATTTTCAACCACTGTGTGTTCTGGTGCATTCTCATTACTCTAGTACATTCTCCCTACCCTTACTGCTAGGGTCCAGAGTTTGCTCTTTTATTTTCAAATATTGAACCTGTAACGCTAATCTTAAATATTCTCTCTCCGTTCGGTATCACCTTTCCCCACTACCGGGGCTGCCAACCAGGCGGTCTGGTCCCACTCCAGACCTTCACCTGCTTTCTCCAGCCCACCTCACGGCTTCCCAGGCAGCCAGCAACACGCCTAAAGAAAGCCCAAGAAGCAAAGCCATAGGAAGACGTTCTGGCTCCCAAAAGTCAAGAGAGGCTCTAGGGCACCTGCCACACCCGCCAACTCCTCAACGAGAGGCCTGAGACTGCTTCCTCAACCAATGCGGCCCAGGTTCTGGCCTCACCCCTCACTGCCATTACGACCCCTGAGGCCTGGGCCTGGAAACCGGCGCCCACAGAAGCCGCCCAGACCCCTCGCTCCCCGCAACTCCTAGAGCCTCGGCCTCTCAGTCCCTGGGCCTCCGTGGCGCACACCCAGACCCCCAGGGTCCTCATGGGCCAGAGGACGCGCGCAGACCTCCAGTCTCACCTGAGCCTCTGGGGGACCGCGCGACAAGGCTGTCTCCTCCCGCCTCACACATGACTGTACCGCGCGGGACGCAGCTGCCTCCTGCCGCCTCACAGCTGACGCTGCGCCGCGCGCTACACGGCTGTCTCCTTCCGCTTCACACCAGACGCTGCGCCGCGCGCTACACGACTGTCTCCTGCCGCCTCACACCCAACTCCGTGCTGCGCGAGACAGAAGCAGGGGTGCCAGACCTTCCGCTGCTGCTGTCATTCGAAGAGGCCTCTGCTACTGCTCCTGCCGCCGAGTCAGTGAGTCTCACCGTGCGCAGGAAGCTCTTCACTCCACTTTTTAGCAGGTTTGCTTTTTGCGGTTATTTACTGTTGATCCCATCTTGTATGTTGTGTGTGTTGAGATGGGGTTGAGGGGGAGTAGATAACTTATCTCTATAGTTCATGGTGTCCAGAACCACGGGAATAATTTTTACTCAAGGAACTATATATGAGTAACGTCATCTTCAAGAGCAGTTAATTTAAATGCCAAGATTGTGGACATCACATCTGAGACTAATAATACAATAATGGAGACTTCAGTGGAGTCATTAGAGAGTGAGTGCATTTTGATTGTCGGAGCAGATTGGGGCCAGATTGTAGACTGAGATGATCTTAAACACAATAACAAATTACTTGATATTCCTCTGAATAAGAAGTAAAGTCTGTGTCCCCCACACTTAAATCTGAGCAGGCTTGCTACTGCTTTGTAAACAATAGAATGAGAGAGAAACAATACTGCATGATTTGAGGCTAGGACTCAAAAAGCAATGTAGCTTCCAGTTTGTTGATGGACCATTTGTGCTTGGAATACCTGGCTGTCATGTTAGAGATCTTGAGATTTCTCTCTACCCTGGGGAGGAAGAAATAGAGATTCCTCTCTACCCTGTGACTACCATGTTGGAGAAGGCATGTATAGGTATTCGCCCAGCTGAGATCACATTTGACAGCTAGCATCAGCTCCCAGCCATATATATAAGAGAGACATACGTTCTCAGCCATATATAAGAGAGACATCTTGGACTTAGGAAAAAACGGTAATTTTTTTACACAGCGTAGAAACTGGAACAAGATTTAAGGACTGGAAAGGAAGAAGTAAAACACTAATTATTCACAGAAAATCTAACTTAAAGCTGTCTAAGTTGTCTGTTCAAAAAACTATACAGTATCAATAAGAGAAATTTTAAAAGACTTATTTAATGGTGGGTTATACCGTATTCTTGAATTGGAAAACTCAGTTCTATAAAAAAAAAAGTTATCCTAAATTGATTTACCTATTTAGTGAAATGATAATCAAAATTTCACTTGGCAATCTTTCGGAGGGTAGGGGAGCTGACTATGAAATGTTTAAGGGAATATAGTTAACAAATATAAATTCCCTCTTTTAGCAAAAGAGAAAGAGTAGAGGACTAATAAATGGCAAGTTGTTTGTTGACTTAATGATGGAAATTTGAGGATATTCCTAACTAGAGATATTTTATTTTCTGTGCATGGGGAAGTGTTAGATTTGGGAATCAGAATGTGATGAAAGTAGAGACTTTTTGAAAAAGCCAATATTTGTAAGCCCAACTGTGAATGATGACTAAAATATTTAATATTTAATGTGAACTTCAGATTAAATCTTCTTCTAAATTTACTTTAGTCACTGGAATAATATTCAGTCCTAATTCACCCAGTCATTCTGATAGCTTAAACATTCCATTGTGAGTAAGAAATGGAGGTTTGGAATAAAGCTGACTAGCTTTGGGAGTATAAAAGCAGTATTTATATGCCAGATAAATCTTCTTTGTTAAAAAAATGACATTCTGCAATTAGAGGGAATGCTTTAATATTTTGCAGTAAGTATTTGTATAAGTATCTTATAAGCCATAAATTTCAAATATACCACCTTTAAAGAAGTGAAAGTTCTTTTAGTATTACTGTATAATTATTATTATGAAGAAAAGGTTGTAGAAAGGATGAAAAATGTATGTAACCTTGAAATGGATAAAAGCCAAGTCTGGTTGTAGTGTGGATTTTCTATGAGTTTCTGCATCAGTGATTAATATAGTTTTACATCAAGACAAAAGCCATTACTTTTCTCTTACCTCCTAGTTAAGTGTAAAATTATATGTCAAATAACTGTATTATAGATGAAATCCCTACATTCAAATATGTTTGTCAAATGTAACCTATTGAAACATGAACAGATGTTCTAATGAGATATTCTTTTAAATAGTACCTTCATTTCAAAATTATTCTTCCAAGAAACAATGATTATGTGTGAATTACAAAACAGAGAAGCTTTGTAGTAAGATCAAATTTGTATCATTTCTTTCTGATTGGTTTTTGCCTCTTTTTTTCTTTTCTGTTTGGTTTCAAGCAAATTAATCTCTTCAAGTTTGTTTCTTCACCTGGAAATTGTGGATAATAAAACATATCAAAAGGGATTGTTGAGGGGAACAAATCAGATAATATATATGGTGGAATCATTTTCAACATAGTGCCTATATTGTTTTGCTTTTTTCTCCTTTTATTTCTTCTTTTTTTTTTCTTTGTCATTCAAGTAGTTTGTAGTGTTTTTAAAGCTTCTAGGAAGGATGACCAAAATAGTAGCAGAAAATATTCTCCAATGCTGATAATGACAAGAAGAAAAACTATCCAGAATATCCCCATCCTCTGGAAAATCAGGAAAATGTCAGTAAAGAAACTAAGTTTTTGCCCCATCAGTGGCAGCAGTGGCAAAACAAGTCATGTTCCTTTCACAACTGAGCTTGTGGAATGAACTCTATGCCTAATACATACATAAGATCCCTAGCAGTGGGCCTCTGAAGAGATAAGAGCAAATAATAAAAGCTGATCTATTTCATTACAAATATCTTCTCACAAACTTATTTTGTAGAATCGTAAATAAGAAAAGCAATAATTTTACACTAGATTTTATATCTAATATATGATTGTCCTGATGATTTGTCCAAATGCTGTTTGTAAATGCCATGTATTTGGTTGCCTGAATCTTTGCTAAAAAAGAGTAGCTCAAGTACAAAAGGGTAAGTTGCAAAATGGGAGTCAGGAGGTACAGTTTCATAAAGGAAAACACTTAAAGTTCTCTCAATAAAAGAGGTTGTCCCTAGCACATTGAAGTATTAGAAATTCCAAAGAATAGATGTCACTTCAAAAAGGAAAATAAAATTCAGGTGGGAGGATTCTATCTTGTCCTCTGACACACATCACTGACTTTCTCAGAAAAGCATCCATGCTGACACCAAAAAAGTGTTTCTTTGTTTTTTTGGAATTTGGTTTTGGTTTTGGTTTTGATTTTGGTTTTTCTGATAGGTCCCAATGTCCACTGAATACTAGTAAGCAAGATAACTGTTTATGTGAAAAATAACTTAACATATATATACAACTTTAGATAGGTAAAATATGCATTATATGAAAAATATTACTACCATTATATTTTTAAACAAAAGTAGTTTAAACTTTTCCACAAGGTAGAATAACTACATTATGAATTTAAAATGAAAAAAAAATTAAATTTAATACAAAAACAATTATGAAAACTAAATGATTAATGCCAATATATTAAAAAGCTGTGCGTTACTTGTATCAAAAGAAAATCAAAATATTACAGTTAGCCTTGTTTAGGGACATGTAAAATATTAGTATACTAGAGTTCTTTTCTATTTGTTTCTCTAAAGATTATCAGATATCAGTCATTCCAGAGGTTAAGTAGTCATTTAATGTTTTCAGTTTACTGCAATCTAATATATCAGCTATGTATTATTTCTGTGACTTGGATTGTAACATCCAGCTACTCACAATAAGCAACTGAATTGTCTCTGGACAGTGGCCAGAATGGCTGAAATTCACCAGTCTGAAAGTCAGAAATCCTGCTAATACAGTAGTAGAGACAAAGTGATCAGATCACTGTGACAATGTAGTCTGCTTCTACTGTGACGTTAACGATTCTCTATTGTGAGAACTCATTGTTAGGTAACAGAAAGAAATTTGAGGTCCTTCTGAATTTGCTAAGAAAACTAATTGATTTTTGATGCAGATTTGTGGAAAGGAATGTATTTCATGTGTGCAGTGGTTAAGTATGAAATGTTTACATGTATGCTTTCCTTATTCCAAGATTTGAAATTCTGTTATGTGTGAGGTGTGTTTCTGTCTATTAAATTGGCAATTTCTTGAGAGCCATAGATTATACCTAGAATGTGATGCAAGTTCTCAAAATTCTCAATAAGCCTTTATTACCTAATGAATTATAATATGATTTTCAAGAGAAGCAAATGAAAAGATTTCTCTCTTTCTATAAATGTTCACAAAATATCCCAGGGACTTTCACAGCCTGTTTAGAAAGTTATGATACTCAAACATAAATAAATAAGAATTTAAAAAGTGATTAAAGTGATTTTTTAAAATTTGTGTATTTTTATTTTATGTTTGTTTTCAGTTTTCTTTTGCATTTTTATTTATTTCTGTAAACTGCAGAGGTAATTTATATTAATTTCTCCCTAGGGCTGATGGAGGAAAAAATGTATTAGATATAAAATTACTTATTCACATCTTCTTTTTAAAAAATAACACCTTCATTGAGATATAATGTATTTAATATATATAACACCCTTTTAAAGTGTCAAATTCAGTGGTTTTTGGTATAATCGCAATTATGGAAACATCACTCCATCTAAATTCAAAATGTTCATCACTCCAGAAAGAAATCGCAGTTTATTAGCAATCACTACCCATTCCCCTCTTCTCTCATCCTCTGGCAACTGCTTACCTACAATTTCTATAGATTTCTCAATCCTGGATACTTTACAGAAGAAATAATACAGTTTTTAGTCTTCTGTTTTCAGGTGTTTTGGGTTCATACATGTTGTAGCAAGTATCAGTGTTTCATTTTTTGCTTGTTGAATAATATTTCATTCCATGGTTATACCACTTAAAAAAAATCCAGTCATCACTTGATGGTCATCATTTGATGGTTTTCATATTTTGGCTATTGTTGTAGAGTACGTCCATAAGCATTTGTGTATATTTTTTGTTTGGATACCTCTTTTCAGTTCTTTTGTGTATATACCTTTGAGTGAAGTTCCAGGATTGTATGGTAACTCTGCATTAAACATTTTGACCAACTGTCAAAATGTTTGCCAAAATGGAAGCTACATGTTACATAACCATCCACAATGTACAAGGGTTCCAATTTCTCCATATCCTTGCCAACCCGGACTATTGTTAGTCTTTTTTATTTAACCATCCTACTGATGTGGTCTTATGAAGTTTTTATTTACATTTCCCCAAATACTGTTGATATTGAACATTTTTAAAATATACTTATTGGCCATTTTAATATCTTTTTTATAGAATGGCTATGGAAAACTTTGCTCATTTTAAAGTTATTTGTATTTTTATTGTTGAGTTCTTTTGTTTTGTTTTGGGTTTTTTGGGGGGAGTAATTAGATTTATTTGTCTTTTAATTATTTTATATATATATATATATATATATATATATATATATATATATATATTTTTAGTGGAGGTAATGGGAATTGAACCCAGGACCTTGTGCATGCTAAGCACATGCTCTACCACTGAGCTACACCCTCCTCCCTTATTGTTGAGTTGTAGGAATATTTTTATATAATCTAGATACAAGTGCTTGTGTCTTTGGTGTCATATGTAACAAGCTAATGCCTAACCCAAAGTCTATGATATTAACTCCCACTTTCCTCTAAGAGTTTTGTAGTTTTAGTCTTACATTTAGGTCTGTGACCCATTTTGCATTAACTTTGTGTATAGTGTGAAATAGTAATCAAGCTTCATTCTTTGAAATGTGGATAGCCAGTTGTACCAGCACCATTTTTGAAAAGATCATTCTTTCTTTGTTATCCCCCATGAAAATCAATGAATCATACATATAAGGGTTTATCTCTGGAATGGTTTATATCTTCTGTCATTGCATAAAGTGTTCCATACAAGTTTATCAGGTCTATTTGGTATATAGTATTGTTCAAGTCTTCTATTTCCTTATTCATCTTTGGCCTGTTGAGTCTATGCATTATTGAAAATGGGCCATTAAAGTCACCAAATATTGTTGAATTGTTCATTTTCCCCTTCACTTCTGCCAATTTTTGCTTCCTGTAGTTTTGGCCTCTGTTGTTACCTGCATACATATTAATAATTTTTAAGCCTCCTGATGCATTGGGACTTTTATCATTACAAAATGTCCTTTCTCTCTAGTAATAATTTTTGTCTTAAAGTCTATTTTGTCTGCTATTAGCATAGACATCCTAGCTCTCTTTCTGTTATTGTTTGCATGGAATATATTTTTCTATTCTTTTATATTCACCCTATTTGTCTCTTTTAGACAGCATATAGTTGGATAATTTTTTAAAATTTATTCTGCCAAACTTTTCTTTTTGGAGTGTTTAATTTTGTTTAATGTAACTACTTAGAAGCCATCATTTGTCTACCACTTTGCTATTTGATTTTTATATGCCTTTTATCATTCCTCTAGGCTTCCATTACTGCTTTCTTTTGTGTTACATATATATTTTAATGTATCATTTTAATTCCTTTGTTTTTATTTTACTCTATTTTTGAATATTTTATTTTAGTGTTTGCAGATTAAATCAACATACTGAAGTCATTTAGTTAAGATTAAAACCAGCTTATTTTCAGTAGTTTACAAAAGACATCCTTCAATAAAAGTCCACTCTCTCTACTGTCCTTTATTCTACTATTTTCATACATCTTCATACATTATAAGCCCATCAAAACAGTTTTATAATTATTGCTTTATGCATTTGTTTTTAAATTCAAATAGAATAAAAGTATTACAAACAAAAATACATTTATACTGTATTTTGTATTTATATAATTAACTTTAGTGACACTTTCTATTTCTTTATGTGGATTTGATTTACTTTTTAATGTCATTTTTTTCAATCTGAAGGACTTCCTTTAGTATTCCTGTGAGACAAGTGACAAAGTCTCTTGCTTTGGTTTATCTAGGAATATAGCAATTTCTCCTTTATTTTTGAAAGATATGTTTGAAAGATGTAGAATTCTTGGTTGATAGTCTTTAACACTTTCAATATATTTTACCACTGCTTTTGTCCTCCGTGGTTTCTGATAAGAACTCAGCAGTTAACCTAACTGAAGATCTCTTAGGTAACGATGAGTTGCTTTTCTCTTGTTTTTTCAAGTTTCTCTCTTTATTTTCGGCTTTTGACAATTTGTGATGTATCTAGGTATATGTGTAGATTAATGTTTTTTAATAAAATCCATGAAGATATTTTTCTCCATTATTTCTTCAAATATTCTTCCCATCTTATTATCTCTCTATTCCCATTATGTTTTATATTAATTCATTTGCTTATGTGATACAGATCTCTGAGGTTCTGTTCAATCTTTTTCCTTTCTGATCCTCGTATTGAATAAATTCAATTGCTCTATCTTTAAGTTCACTAATTCTTTCTTTTGCCAACTTAAATCTGCTACTAAGCCTTCCTTAAATTTTCATTTCAGTTGTATGTTTCAACCCAGAATTTTTATTTGATTCTTTTTAATTTTCTATCTCTTTATTGCTATTTTCTATTTGGTCAGAAATCATTCACATACTTCTCTTTAGTTCTTTATATATCATTTCTTTTAGTTTTTTGAGCATTTGTGCAATAACTGCTTTAAAAAGTCAAATATCTGGGCTTTCTCAGATACTGTTTCTATTGACTGCTTTTTTCCCTACGTGTTTATGTGCCATACTTTCCCATTTCTTTGCATATCTTATAACTTCTTGTCGAAAACTGGACAGAATCATTTGACTAGAAATATAGTGTGTACTCTCTGGAAATCAGACTCTCTTCCCTAGTGGGCCTGTTGTGGCTATTTGTCGTGGGGGTTACTGTTTGGTTAGTTTAATTTTTAAAATCACTGTCCCCTGTTGTGTTTGACCACTGAAGTCTGCTCAGTTAGCTCAGGACTTGACTAATGATTGGGTGGCAGTTTCTTTAAATGCCTTAAACTAATATATCTTTGACATTTCCTGAGAGGCTCTGTGTGCTTGGGCACACATGGAAGATTCTTGCAATCTACAACTCTGCCTTAGCCTTCACTTCTTGCTTGCAGAGGGCTGTAAGTCAGAGAGCATGAACACAGCCTATATGCATGTGATCTTCTAAGTCTCTGGAAATTTGTTAGATGTTTGCCTCCTATGAATATCTCATTCACCACATGAGATGTTTTCTCAATAGACTTTTGTTTGCACTAACTGGTCTCACTTCTTCTAGAAGCAGTTACTATGTTAAACAATTGCTCCTTATTTTCCCTTTTATAAATTTCCAGGGAGGTGGATCTTCTCATTGAGAAGCTCTGGGTCAGGGCAAAGACAGTTAAAATATTAACAGTTCTCTGGGGACAGAGCTTTCTGATAAAGCTATTCTACATCTGAAAAGAAGGAGAAGGAAATAGGGACAACATAATCCATCACAAACTATTGTTCTTAATTACATTAAACCAGTTGTTTTCAAATAAACACTCCTTGAATTGTTACAAGCCTTAGGTTAATTTTCAGAGTGCTTAAAAATTTTTTACTATTTTTCAGTATTCTGGTTGCTTTTATGGGTAGTAAATTTCCATAAGTACCATTTATTCATAATTTTGGGATTGTTCTTCATGGATTTAAAAATTATCATATTGAATTGTTACCTCCCTGTTTTAAAGACAAGTTCTTAACAAATTTATTAGTAATTCATATTATTTTATGCCTTCTGTTAGTAATATAAAGGAATTAAAACAATAGCAGTTACATTGGGAGAGTTGTACATTAACTTCTTATATAAATAGTGATATAGTTGAAATATAACAAAACCTATGATAAAATTTCTACCACTTGCAAATAACTAGAATCTTCTTAAGATAGATCATAGTATCTTTTGCATGTATCTGACAGTGTGGGCAATTGAGGCAACAAGTAGGCAGAACCATACTTTTAGAGACCTTTAGGAAAATATTTAAGTAGGAACCATATTGTGTCTGACTCTTGGGAGACATTCATAGAACAAAATGTCAGTTATCTAGTTTATTCTAGTATTATCATTTGGACCTGTGAAATAAATGATTTATTTAAAATGTTGGATATCTCATACATGGTGACAAAATAATGAAGCAATTGGTTGTTATTTTGAGCTGCTGATCTTCAGGAAAAATGTTGTACATGGTGCTTAAAAATAGAAACAAAGCATAACGTATCTCCCTCATATGTACCACATGACAAAGATTATAATTTATAAAATAATTATAAGGAAAATCATTTAGATTAAAATTAGTGCTAATTTATATACATATACACATGTATATATATATGAGTATATATATATATATTAAATCACTTTAAAAAACAGTATCAATTTTACTGCTAATAAGACTACAGAATATGATTTAAAGATATAAATAAGGTTTATAGTTTTGTCTTTAGAATATATGCCATCAGGGATAAAATAAATTGAAATTTTGTTATGAAATCACTGCAAGTAACTTTTATTTCTCTGTTGCAATGGAACCAACTTAATAAGCAGTTTTGTTCATTTGTTGGAGTGTGCTTTTATTTTTATTAATTTAATTTTGTCTTTGATTTGTAAAACATTTATATAGTTCCAAATTAAAACCTATAAAACAAAAAATGGTGCTAATTTGGTATAATGTTTAGAATTCCTATTTTTACATATATCATATTGAGGAAGTGAATTATTAAGCATCATTTTTTTTAATTGGGTGGTGCATAATTAGGTATTTATTTATTTATTAATGAAGGTAGTTGGGATTGAACATAGGACCTCATGCATGCTAAGCATAGGCTCTACTACTGAGCTATACCCTGCCCCCAAGCATAATTACTTTTAATATGGTATGATGTGCAAAAAGTTCTTAAATTGTTTAAAAAGTACTTAGTCTTTTTTGAGAAAGGAAATGTCAATGCAATTGCTGGAAATGTCAGCTTAACTCCTTAGGAAATCACTCTTTAGAAAAAAGGGAACAAGGTATTCATATTATGTATTAAGGTATACTCTGAAAATGATAAAGTCTTAGACAGTTTAGCTAAAGGACAATGAATATTTGAAATGGAAACATTTGTGATTTTTATGTCCTTCCAGAAAGGTCCCATGTAGTACTGAGAAAGATGGTCCCTGAAGAAAGTCTTAGTATCTATATGCTTCCCCTGAGTTTTAGATATCTGTTGGAACAAAGAATTCACTAGAAGGAATTCACTCTTCATCATGATTTTTTTTTATTTTTTAAATCAAATTGCAATATGGTAAAAATATTTACACCAGCACGCTATCAAAGATTTTCAGCAGTGAAAATCTCATATGTAGTGTTTGGCCTAAAGATTTTTGTTGGGTAGGCCATTTTCAAAATGAGTTTGACTACACTTATGTCATGTGTTAATTCTCTGATTATGCAGTAGTCTTTACTGTTACCCTGTTACATTATTTTCCTGGGCTTTAAAGAATTTAATGTGGCTACACTTACCATAAATAAAAATAAGTCTTTTGTGAGTTTTGTTCCTAGAAAAAGTAGAGCTATACTATGACATTGTATTGAAGAATGAAAATAATTTCAAGACAAATTTATAGGCAAGTTGGGATAGTGACCCACTAGGAAAAGGCTAAAATTTTATACACAAATATTGAAACAGACTAATTGTAGAAGAGGTGTGGATTTAGCTTAAATTAATAAACATAAGCACTTTTCCTTATTCAACAAATAACTTCATTTTAGGCTTTATGTTATGCTCTGTTTTTAGTTATTAAGGATACAGAAGAGAATAAAACAAGAATAAAACAAGAATAGCAGTTTTCTGAGCTGCTATCAGGGAATGTCAGAGAAGAGTAAATAAAGATTATATATAATTATATCCCTGAGAATTTCTTTCTGACATCTTCACCTAACCCTCCTGCAACAGGTAATGGAGATGGGAGAAATATTCGAAAACTTAAGAGATTCTGCCTATCATTAAAATGGAAAGATTTATAATATTATTTAAATTTAGTAGATTAAAAACAAAAAGAGAGACACTGTTTCAGACCTGAGTTTATGGTTACTGTAGTAAGTAAAACATGCTCTGACATTGAAAGGAGTATGGCTTTTTCAAGAGAACTGCAGAAAAAGAGCAGAATAGACAAAATACCAGAAGCTAGAAAAGAAAATCAACTCACAGTAATCAGATTTTACAGGGAGTTCCAGGCCAACTTAAGAATTTTGGTTTTCATACTGAAACTGATGGGAAACACTTACAGATTAAATGTTGAGGTGGCACAAACAGATCTACATTTCTAAAATATTCCACTTTAAGCACAGTAGAGTTTGTATTTAAAGGAAGAGAGGGTATACATAGGTGGCAGGGTGGAGGGGAGGTGGTAGAGATGGAATCAAACACATCAGGTGTTTCATGGAATAAATATAGAAAAAAAATGCAAAGAACGCTTTCAAAGCTTTTTAGGAGATAGATGCGTATTATGGATTGGATATGGCAGATGAGGAACATGGAAGTGCCAAAAGGGAACTACCAAATATCATAGAATTTAATAGTCTTGTTTACTAGGATTAAAACCACTGGTTAAGTAGCCATTGCTTATCCCATAATATCAAAAATGAAGAGATTGACTTCCAACCAACAAGGAAAATAGCCATATTTAACAGGGTCACAATTGGGCATTAAAAAAGAAATAAAATAGGAATTATATAACTTTATGAAGGTGTGAATATTGTACTGTTTGTACAGGGGCTACCAGGTAGGAAATAAGCTAACACGATTTTTAGGTGCATTTCTTATCTTAAGGACCCTGTAGTATTTTTAAGTATATAAGTATAATAATTTTTTAATAACCTGAGTTAGTAATTCTGTGATTATCAATTCCTTATCATATTGATAGTATATTTATGGTAGACATGATAATGGAGGAAAAAACAGAAACAGTAGAAGGCCCAAATTATTCCATAGATAAAAGCATATTTGAGAATAGGGTCAAACTGAATTAGCTGAAAATTTCCAGGCCTTTACACCAAACTGTGACTTAAACCTCAGACTGACTGCACAGTTAGAGTTCTTAAGTCAGAAGAAAGATGGTATGGGGTATATAGCTTTCTCTCCTTAACTTTCAGTTATTCTTTTTTAAAGAAAGCACAGAAGAAAAATAATAAAGTTAATATCACCTTCCTCATTAGGAGAAAAAAATGTCTTCATATGTGTAACGTTTCAAATTAAGAGAAATTCCTAACTCTGTAATTACTTTGGGACATCCATCTTTTAGCCATGTAAAATAATCTATTATATAAATTCTAGTTTAAATAATTTAAATGATATAGAATCCAAAAAACTTTCCTAATGGAAACTGCTAGGGTATATTGGGAGGATTTATTTATGTAAACTTATATGACATCAATTTTTGACCCCTGTGCTAGAGACTTGTCAGGAAATTAAGAGGTAAAAATGCATTAGTTTCAATAATCTCCTTTTCGTATAATCTGTCGGTTGCCCTGATTCATTTGACAGAATTTTCATGTCTTTATATAAAACCTGAAAATTTAATTTTGTACTTTCTCCTCAGAACTCTCATGAATTTCATAAATTTGTACATGAAATAATTCAGGCATGGTCTGATCAAATACTCCTTCAGAGAAACTTGGTATCTAATCAGCACTCACTAGTTTATGCTCAAATATTATAGTTAAATTTTTCATAGATACCATAAAGTACAATTTACTCATTTTATCTTCTTTCATACTGCTGCTGTTATATCTAAGACAAAAACAAATCCTTAAAGATCTGATCAACTTTTCAAAGAGTATTCATGATTTCTCAGCAATCTTCTTTCTAATTTCTACAAATCCCTTATCTCTTAGTTATGTTTCCTTCTCTGACTATGTCTGCTTGTACCAATCAATAATCTCCAATTTCTCCCTGATGGAATCAATACCCATAAACTATAAATGAATGTCTGAAACATTGGTTTTCACATCAAGTGTCATTCCTTAAGGAACTGCTGACAATGGTATATATCACCAATAACAAAGAATGAGGCACAAAAGATTATAAATTATTTCTCTGTATCTTTCTCCTCAAGTGTACTTGCACATAAAGTTGCAATTCTGGGCAAAGATTACTAAACAAATGTCAGCTTTGGCCTCGTAAATTTTTTTTAACTTTATGAAAAATCTTTATTTTTCACTTCCTTTTCTTCAATCTTCTGCATTCAGAAAACTTGCAAATATCTCTATTTCATATATAGATGTAATGTTCTACCATTAACTCAAACTCAATGGAGCAAAGAAAAACAAAAAGACATTTTTTATCTCTGCAAGTTTTGTCCGGTCTCCATGACCTCCTTTGGATTATGGCAGCCCCAGTTTCACCTTTTACATCAAACTCAAAAATTTGGGAAGGCCTCTGACAGAAAATTACTACCTTTCAAAGTTCATCTTTTACTAAAATGTTAAGTTCCTTTTCTCAAAACCATAAATATCACATGGAGAAATACTGCAGATAGATATAAGAATTTCCAGAGTGGTGGGTAGACCAAACTAAAAAAGGCCAGTACCTGAATTTGACACTATCTCTCTGTATTGCTATTACAGGGTTATGGCAGCCCCAGTAGTAGAAAATCAAAGCAGACAGGTAGAGAATTGAAAAGACATTCTGTTAAGTGGGGGCATAAGGAAACAAGTGTTCTACTTGACTCCCAATAGAATAGGAATTTAGTTCTCATAACTAGAACACAGATCAATAATATAGATATTAGACTAAAAGAAAAGCCCAGAATGTAAGTTCAGATATAAACTGAACCAATGCATAGGCCAAAGTTATCATGTCAGATTTCCCAAAGCAAGGTTCACATTGCTCCTGGGGTGATACATCCGAGAGATCAGTGGCCCTTGCCATAGGGATTTCTGGGGACATTCGGGCAGATCAGTTGATAAAATCAATTGATTTTTTTTCTTATCAATTCTATGCCAAACTTTTCTTTCTATCACCCCTCCACTGCTACTGATATAGATCTTATTGCTATAATTTTCTCATTAACCAAGGACAATTGATATTCTTTTCATATATTTCTGCCTTAAAAAGTTTTAAAGTTATCTTTTCTTTTGTGCTTCACTACTTGTGTAATTCTGGTTTTCCCTACCTCACTATCGAACTTTAAAATGTCTCTCATGACAATATTTAATCATCTCAAGCTATTCTGTATTTTTTCTCCTGCTCTCAGTGGTCCATTGCTCATCTTTGTTCAACTCTTTTTTTCTCTCTCTACCTCATCTCTTCCTTTCTGTAAGAGATTTTCATAGGTCATCATCCTTGCATCATCTACTGAAAACATTACTTTTCAACTGAAGCAAACCAGGTCTTCCAACAATTATCCATTCTGGCAAAACCATAAAGACTACAGTTATTATTTGATTGGACTTGATCTCTATCTTCTAAGAGCTTGTTTTCATAAAAGGCATCAGGATGAAGAAATAATAATACTGAGTAATAGGAGCTATATTTCTTGAGCATTTACTGAATGTCAGTCACTGTGTTAGGCTTTTTACATGCATCACCTCAACACTAAACCAATCCTACAGGAAGGCATTATTCTTCATTTTGAAAATGAGGAAGCTGGGCATAGAGAGTTCATGTATGTTGCTCACGGTCACATAGGTAGTGAGTGGCGATAGTGGACAGTGATAGTTCTGTGTTCCCATGTTCTCTTCTTTCAGAAATGATCCTCGACTTTTGACCTAAGTATTGGGAGTGTGATGTAGGCCAAACTAATCATCTTCTGGGCAGTCATGATTGATCTTGAATGGAAACTGGCCCAACATGTCCAATGAGAATTCATCTCTGTGATTAACGTTCAAATGCTGGGAGGAAAAAGGAATCTTTTCCCCCTTAGGATTGCTAAACTAAGTGCCTGTTGTTATTTTGATCAGCATGTGGAGGTGCTCTTCTTTCTGCCTACTTGTTTAGGAGGATCTCCTGGAGAGGTGGAGAGCAGCTGTGATTCACCCTGGGGACATCAAAGCTGGTGGAGGATCTATCAGGGAGTATTTATGTGCATGAACTCTCCTCGAGGGTGACAACTTATGTGGGACATTAGCCAGGCTTCTGATTCTTTATCTAAAATGAGTATTTATTATAGTAAATAAATATATCAAAAAATGCAATTATCCAAATGAGGAGAAGTGTGTAATGTGAGTGCCCTACATGTTACAAATGAATCCAGGGACAAGGTTTCAGGAGAAGCCATTGCAGAAAGAAACTAGAAGCAAAAGTAAAAACTTTATTTGTCTTTTGTTTGTTTGGTTTTTTATATTTTTTAATTGAAGTATAGTCAGTTTACAAGAAGTATAAACTTGAACTTTAGATTAGGAAAGCATTAAATAATTTTATAATGTGTTTGCTGCTAAGTATTATATATTTAAAATACATCCATGCCCCTGAAGTGGCTCGTAGAGAATATAATGCAAATCCAAGTTTTTTTGTTTTCTTAGAGACTATAGGACACTTAAGATGTATCCTAAAAATTATTGTAACAATATTTGGATTGGTGATAATTTACATATAAAGGATTTCATGGTCAGTATCAATGTTATTCATTGTTTCCCCAGATCAAGAGCTAGTGACAACTTCAAAATTAGCTAATGGCATTGCTGTAATTGAAGATGGCATAATAGGTTCCGTCCTCTTACAATCTGCTCACTTGAAAATTTTAGAACTCATTATTTTCAGAAATCAAAAGTTAAAAATATAGAGGAATGCTGTAATTTGTAAAATGACATTGCTTCCTAATAATAACATGTGGAACTAACAAGATGGAATGCAGAGAACACCCTTTTCAGCTGATTTTTATTTCTAACAATGAAAAGTTATGGACATCAATTTCAACCATGTTACAGAAGGAAAAGTAGGATATTTAGCTGCAACAAATCCCATCTCTATTTGAAGCCAGTAAATATGGCTGATTGATGGTATTTTGGAATTACATGATGACCAAACTGATACTGAAAGTTATAAAACACAGCATGAAAGATTTTGCATCATGTAGTTTGTGCTGTGTGGGACAGCAGGATTGGTACCAATGAGATTCTGTTAGAAATCTGGGATCCTGAGCCCCACCCAGACATTCCAAATAAAAATCAGCTGTTAAACAAGATCAAAGGTGGTTCTTATGAACAGGAAAACACGGGAAGCCCTGCCTTCCACCAGCGTATGTAAGACAGAAAGATGTGCAGGATGTAAAGAATGAGGCCATAGTTCCAGTAGTCTGTCTGCTATTTACTGCTTTGGGCTGGTAAATGTTTAACAATTAGTTCTCTGGAAAACACAAAACAAAAAAAGCCTACTTTTAAAAATGTGCTAATTTCCACGGTGTAAATACTCCCAACATAACCAATTTCAAAGTATCAACATGAAGTCACTGAATGCTGAGTTGGAAAGAGGATTCACAGTGTGCAGTTTGCTCTCCTGATGGAGTCGGCTCCAGCTTATTGCTATCTAACAAGTCAGTGATGTTGTTTTTCTTCATCTGTAGATATGAACAATAATATTTGTGTGACCAAATTATTTTGTGTCAGTGTAAAAGGATGCACTTTTGTAAACTTAGGAAATTTGTTGCTTTTATTTATTTTTCTCCACGAAATCATAAGCATCCTGAGAGCCACATTGAAGATTATCTAATACCTAATATAATATCTAGAACATGGTAAGTGCTTAATAGCTGTTTTGGAAGGCATTAGTAAATAGATAAGATTGTGTTTCAGGCCTTTTTATTGGTGAAACCACAGTATTTTTAGCTTTATAAAAGAATATTAAGCAAGGACATGCACTGTTTCAACAAACTCATAGAAAAAGAGATTAGACATGTGGTTACCAGAGGCAGGAGATGGGGGAGGGGGAATTAGATTAAGGTTTTCAAGAAGTACAAACTTCCAGTATGAGATAAATATTACTATAAATGTAATGTACTACAGTATTGATACAATTAGCACAGATGTATGTTATATATAAAATTTGTTAAGAGTAAATTCTAAGAGTTCTCATCACAAGCAAAAATTTTTTTCTATTTAATTTTGTATCTATAGTGTTTTATGTATATAAATATAAGTATAATATATACCCTATAGATTTCAAATTTTAAATCCATATTTTCTTTTGCCTTTTAATATAAAAATGGCTTTTTCATTACTTTTATTATTCGGCTGTTTTCACATTTTATTTAGTCTAATCTATCAATCTTTTCCTTAGTGACATATTTTCCTTTAGGTTTTTGTAGTTTGAAAGCTTTCCTCTCCCATGAGCTGATAATATTTCACTATGTTTTTTCATGGACTATGCATATTCATTTTTTTTCATTTTTTAAATTTATTTAGAGCCATCTGGAATTTATGTTGTGATAACTGTGCTAGGAAATAATCAATGCATCATATGAACTAGTATTACCCTCATATAAAACAAAAAATAGCACAAAGGGCAAAATGAGAGACTGTACAATTAAATGTAGATGGAGAAATTCTTATGAAATGATGATGGAGTAGATGTATCCCACACTATATAAAGGGAGTTCAACAAATGCCCCTTAAACACGGAGGGTGGAAAAGAAGGAAAGAGAGAGCGCTCATTATTTTCATATTATGTTTACAAAATTATCCAAAAGTCTATATAGAATGTTGTAGCTTATTACATGCTTCAAAAAATACTAAAAATGGCCAATAAAAATTCTTGAAAATTTTAGATTAACATCTATGCATGTGAGGATCTTTGTATAATAATGCTTACAGATACCTTTCATTTGGAATTTTTTTAAGTGACTAAAAATTGTCCAAGATTTATTGAATCCAAGTTCTGTGGTATTAGAACACTATACACATGTGTTGGGGAAACAATTTTCCATGTGTCTCTCATGTTTTCCACCCCTTGTAAGCAGAGATAGTGACTCTCTTTGTTCAGGAACAACATGGCAATGTTATCTTCCTCCAGAGCAAAGGGCCTGTTTACCTGTTATCTGTTATAAAAGATCCTGTTTCCCTAAGCTCAAGAGTTCCTCTTCCATACACAACCCACAGTGTATGTGGGCATCACCTGGCCCTCTTCTCATTGTCCCTTGAGAACTGAGCAACCCGAATGGTTGCTGGTACTCTATTTATGTTGCTGTATTAATAAAGCCCTTTGTCCCTGACTCAGTAGTTTTGTGTTTTCTGCCAACATCTATGAAGCCATGGCAGGCTAACTTGTTAACTTTCAAGTAGGGCAAAAAATCTCAGAACTTTCATAGTCCTTAATAATATGTAGATACATAGAACTATAAGATTTTTACAAATGGATAAGTAGTTTCTGTTATTTGTCAATAGTAGAAAATAACTATACTTAATCAAAATGACTGGAAGAACACTGTTGCACTTTGGCACATATTGTTGCTTTCAGTTCTAGATATTACCCCTCCTAGCCACAATTTCTGTATGAAGGTGTTTGTTCTTTGCTTCAGGGCCCTTATAATTATCCATAAAATTCTTGTGAATTTTTGTGTATGCACTTACTTAATGGACTGTATCTGCGTAAGAAGTATTATTCAATTAATTTCTGTTCCAGATTTGGCTTCCTTCCATTGTACCCTTTTTTCCAGTTGATTGTCATGACTGCCTCATCATGTTCCAGTTCTGTCTCTAGCACTGACTCATTTGCTCAGAGCTACAGTTCTTGAGAGGATTACTTCTTGTAGCTTCTGTCAAGGTTTTGAGCTTTTTCACTGAAAGAGGACTGCTCATGTGTGTGCATGTAGGAAAAGTGTCTTTTCTACTGTTGGTTCAAGCTGATCACCCCATTGGCAGTACTGTGATTCCAGGGAAACCCTACCTAAGGGTAGTACTGCATAACTTATTTAGCCCAAATAACACCTGGGTAATTTTCTTACCTGAACAATACTTTGAGAAAGACAAAACTAATAACTGGATATATTGCTCCTTTTGAGAAAATGGAAATTCAGAGTTTATAAGGCATGACTAAACATTGTAATATATATGAATATATATCATTATTACCAATATATACTAATGAATATATATGATAGAACAGCAAAGATATTAGACAACATTTATTGAATTTTGCTTAAATACCAGGTTCTACACTTTTTTGACATCATTAACTCCCTTGATCTTCAAAGAACCTGGTAGATTCAGTGTTATATTACTCATTTTACATTATGAAGAATAGCGTCTCACAGCATCTGAGTGATAGCCTTAAATACTAGGTCTTGTAAAAAACTCTTTCTATTACCCTATATTTCTTACTAAAAAGAAAAATAAATGCAGATTAAAATGTGATCATATTGAAAAATAAAAATCTGAAGCACACTATAAGATTATAATTAAACTGCATCTAATTTATGCAATAGAATATAAAAATGTGCTATTTACTAAGCTGAAATCAATTTTCCAGAGTAAGGAGAGAATATATAAAAATACTGTGTCTCTTTTTAGATAAGAATGGATCCACTTTGATTGATTAATTATAAATGCATCTTCTAACCTTTTGTTCTTTCTCTTCATGTATTTTCTATACTGTTTTGAACTATCACCTGAAAGAGTCACTCAATATGACATGCTAGGCAGAATTCTAAGATGGGCTCTAAGATTTCTGCTTCTTCCTCATGAACGCAGGTGGAACCCATGTGTATGATGGGATAGCTGCACCTTTCCTGAGGTTATGTTATGTCAATGGTGATGGGGCAGTTGCTCCTGTGATTATGTTGTGCTGTGTAGGACTCCTCCCTAGCCAACTGAAGAGAGTCAGAGAGAGATACTCCAGCTAAGCTGGAAAAAAACCAGGCTGTGAATTGCCTTTGAGGATGTGTGTGTGGGAAAATGTTAAGGAATCACATGCAGCCTATAAAGATTAAGAAAAATCCCTGGTCAATATCTGATAAGAAAAAAGGACCTCCGTCATACTGCTGCAAGGAAATAAATCCTAGCAGCAACCAGTAAACTTGAAATAGGGCCCTGGCCTTAGGTGTAATCACAGTACTAGCCAATATCTTGACTATAGCCTGTGAGATCTGAACTAAGGACCTAACTGATCCACGCCAGACTTCTTACCTATAAACTATGAGATTATAATTTGTGTTGTATTAGTCCACAAAATGGTGGTAATTTATTATGGAACAATGTAAAATCAATACAAATGGGAACAACAATTTTGTAGAAAAAAATCCCTTTAAATATCTTTATGAGAAATAAATACTGTGACATGTTTTACATGCAAAAGCACAATGAAAGGTTGTATGAAGCATAGCAAGTGATGACTAGTCCTTGCCAATTAAGACCAAAAGAGTATGCTATCAGAGATCTGTTCGTAAAAGGAGAAATAAAATTTTCAACTCAAAGCATGGTGTAAGGACCAAAAGTATTGATAAGTGCTCTCAAAGATGGCAGATAACCAAAATAAGTATTAGAAATGCAAATGAATGTGAAGAAAATTATTTAGAAATATTCAATTATTTTAAGTACATAGTTTGAAATATCATTTAATGTAATAGATAAAAGAGCAATAACTAATAGCATTTAGTTATCTGAATAATACTGAGGGTCCAACAACCAATGCCTTGAGATCAATTCATATTCTATTACATGAAGAAGCATCAACATGTTGATCAAAGAGTATTATTCATTAATATTGCTTCTTGCATTTCTTTCGATATTTCATCATCTATTTGCCAGCTACTTTAGCCAGTTATGACTTTGAAAATACAAAGATTATATGCCCCCAACCTATGACCAAATGAAAAACATGCTTTTTGCATCTTCTTTTCTCATCTTGGCACCCCATTAATTAAGGTTTTGACAGAAGCTTCTCACATCCATTAGCACTACAGGTTCACTTTTAAAAAATAAAATTAAAAGAGTATACAAAACCTAAAGAATATTCTAGACAAGATAACATATCACACTATATTGGAAAAGTATAATTTTATTGATATATTTAATACATTTTTGTTAACTATGTTGTCTTATATAGTATGTGGAAAATTGTGGTATGTATATATATACATACACACACACAGAGTGGAATACTACTCAGCCATAAAAATGAATGAAGCAATGCCATGTGCAGCCATATGGATGGACCTACAGATTATCATACTAAGTGAAGTAATTTAGACAGAGAAAGACAAATACCATATAATATCACTTATATTGGGAGTCTAAAAAAATGACAGAATATCACTTATATGTGGAGTCTAAAAAAATGACACAAATGAACTTATTTACAAAACAGAAGCAGACTCACAGACATAGAAAACAAATTTATGGTTACCAAAAAGGAAATGGAGGGAGGGATAAATTAGGAGTTCAGAATTGAAAATACAAACTTGTATACACAGAATAGGTAAACAACAAGGTTGATTGATACTATAGTCCTTTATTATTCTCACTGAAATATTTGATTTGCACATTTTATTTTATTTTTTAATATGTATTAATATATATATTAGTTTATTTTTTATTATAGTAAATGTTGATCTGTTAAAGAGTATAATTATTTTTATAAGGAAGAGACCTATTCAAATGTAATTTTCTGTGATGTGCTATCATATTTATAATTGAATAATAAACATACAATTATATTTTGCTAATTCACTGCATTTTGATAAGAGGGAAATCAAGATAAATCCACAGATTAATTCCTTAACCAAGATCATAGTATAATTTTCTTTTAAACCACTAGTTGTATACTATCAATTATAACAACTTATCACAATGGATGGTGTTTAACTGTACGAAACACAAAAGATATATTTAACATATACTTAAAATCTTAAACAAATCACTGTCTCAAACATCATTTTAACACTCATATCAAAATGATAAAGTATAGCAGTTGACAGATACGACACATTAAACACTTATAAAACAAGAAACTTTAATGTGAAATGAGATAACATACTAAGTTTAATAATTTTATTTCTGGAGAATAAAATACGATCTTGAATGCCACCCCATCTTTTCCATATGAAACACAAAAGTAGGTCATATGTCACTGGCTTTAATAGTTTTTTATTATTGATTTTTCTTATGCCATATGAGTACTTTTGTATTTTTAAAATGTTTGATAAAGAAACTTTTGCTTAAAGAAAGTAAATATTTTGAAGAAAGAAAAATATCCATAAAAAGTAAAAATAATTTTAAGTATAATTTTGTCTTTTCTCAAATACAAGGCCATTTTTTGTTCTAAACTTTATTCATTTTATGTAAATACTGTGCTGAAACATAGTCCACATCTGCCTTTTAACATATTCACTGGAGTTTTAATTCTTAGAAAGCGTGAGATGTATTAAATCTTTCCTCATTACTGATCAAATTATTAGATAATCCTATGTATCAATTGAATTTAACAAGCATTTAAGTGCTGGCAACTTGCCAAGAATGTGTTGCAATAGGAGGCAATTTATAAAACAAGTAAAATAGGTTCTACACCCTCAAGCTTCTCACAGCCTATTGTGAGCAGAAAAATACTAAAAGGTAGAATGTAATATTGAATCACTATGTTGTATAACCTGAAACTAGTATCACATTATAAATCAACTATACTTCAATAAAAAAATAAATAAAAGGAAGAGAAGGCACTCAGGACTTAGCTAGAAGGTTACTTAAGGATTAAGATATTTCAATACAAAACTATTAAGATATTTCAGTACCTAAGCCAGACTTTATGGAACCCTAAAGGCAAAATATTTGAATTTGATCAGAGATTAGAAAGTCTTTGCATGTATCACATCTCCTTGTATTATATTTTAAAAGAATGATATCTCTCATTTATTCTTAAAAATATTTAAGGTGAAGATCCGTTAACTTCTTTTTATGAACCTAACCTACTTTCATTGTTAGCAAACTATTTAATATATATAATTATATTACATAAATTTTTCTTGCTACAATTTAGCTGTCTTGCTGGAAGCATAATTGACTTCATTCTAAATTGTAATCTCTCCATTAAATTTTATGGTGCTGCAGTTCAAATTTTTAAAGCTTAGGAATTGAAAAATAACACCTAAAATTCAAAATCACTAAAATCATTTGATATTCTCAAGTAAAAACTTTTACTAAACATCTGTGACAGATAGCTAAAATAGAATAGTAAATAGTATAAATATTCTTTTGTATGTCAAGTGTTTAAAAAGAACACAGAATATATAATGTATGCAAAAATATTTCAGCTTTTATGTTTCATATTGTTTTAATACACAGCATTATCAGCAATTCTTTTTTGTAGTACTCTTGTGTACTAAATTTTATGTCATATATATTTAAGTAGAATGAAATTATAGTTTATAGTTAGATATAAAATAAGTCTCTAAAATGTATACAGTTTATATCTCCAGGGCATTTAAACATATTTTTACATTAAGATTAGTGCTTTACTGAATTACTGTTCATTACAGTTTTTTATATGATTTTCTAGAGTGAGAAAATCCATATAAAATGTTTAGAACTATTATTGGCACAAAGAAATCACTCTATAAATATTACCTAGTAGTAATAGTGTTATTGGCTAATTGTTTACATTTCTGAATTAAAATGTGAAAATAATTTAGCAGCAAGTTTGCCAAAGCTGAGACTTTCATCCCTATAATTTCTTAATTACTTAGTCATACACATTAACAATCATTATGGCATAATAGCTACCTTGTGTTTGAAGTGGTTTCCTAGACTATGCTTTCATTTTATGTCTGTTTCTGATCATTGAATTAGATCACTGATAATATGCTGAAATTTTCATTGAGGTGTTTCTGGTTATTAAAGTAGCCAATTCATACATATAATATTTAATGATTACATATAATATGTATACAACCCACTATATGCTTGAATTATATTATTTTTTTCCACAATAAATTATTCTAAGATGATAAGATATTCCATGCTATATCTATATAATCTTTCACCTATAAAGAATGATTATGCATATTTGAAAGTAAAATGTAAAAGAAGTCCATTATACAAAATAACTTTTAGTAGAGAAACAAATAAATTTTGAATTCTGTTTGGCAGATCTAGAAAGACAAGAGACTTCCTACCGTGTGCTCTGTAGAACCCAGATCCACCAGTTTTCGCCTCATCAAATTTTGAAAAACTGTTATGGGACTATTCAATTTAGTATGCATTAGTGTTTCCTAAACATATTGCTTCACAGAACGATATTCTACTCATTCATTTTTATTAACCTTGACAAACATATGCAACCAAAGTTCTATGAAACAAACTTTGGAAAATAGTGACAAGAAATTCAAGTGTATGGCACACAACAATGAGGAAAAATAAAGATACATACAGCTATATATTAATGGGGGAAATTTTTCCACAAATGTTTAACACCTCACAGCTTTGATTTCAAGAAATTTAAAAGTGTTTCCAATAAATAGGAGTTCTTCAATGTAATCAAATTTTTGAAACAGGAACATCACTCTCCACAGTTTTAAAGTAAGTAGGCAGCAGTAGGGCAATAGAAGTTTGTAACAACAGGAAAATTCTGTGATGATCACAGACTGACTTACATTTATCAATTATTCTACACTGGATTTGCAACTGGAATTGCAATACGTGTTCTAGGGCTTCACTCCTCAGTCTGATTCAGGATATTTAATTGGGGCCAAGAATTCTACATTTTAACAAATTCTCCAGGTGATTCTGATGCATATGGTTCATCATTCACAGTTTGAGAAGCACACATAAATGCACAATATCTCTAATAAAGAGAGATCTCATAAATATTAGTACATAAGGACAAAGTCTCAGGAAACTTTCTTGTGAGACAAAGAAAATAATTAGTAAATGATTATACAGAGGGAGATGAAATGAAAATGAGACTTAGACATTGTAGTATCATCCTACAAAGATAAAAAAATGCAGGTATAAATTTGCAGGACAGGCTTTGAAATTTCAGGCTAAGTTTTCTGGACTTCACAATACACCAGATGGCCTTGACAGTGTCATTGGCTGTTGTTAAATAAATAAGTGCTTGTAGCTCCTTCCCCTGTAAAATGTTATATAGTATTGCATATGGTGTGTTAGAATAAATGAAGCCTATCCCACCCTTCCACACCAATATCTTTGGAATCTGTGAATATGTCATACTAAATTGCAAAAATGATTTTGCAGATGTAATTATGTTTAAGGAATTTGACAAAGGGAGATTGGGTCTACATGGATAATTAAGGCTAATCTAATGACATAGGCACTTAGAAGCTAAGAATTTTCTCTATCTAAAGTCAGAGATGTGTGAGAAAAGAAGGTAGTAGAGAGATATTTTAAGAAGGGGAAGTCAGATTTCAAGTACAAGAAGGATTCAATGCACCAGTTGCTGACTTGGAGCTGCAGGGCTTACATACAAGGGAGAGACTTCTAGAAGCTGTGGGCAATAGATTCTTTCCAGAACCTTCTGATAAGAGCCTAACCAGCTGACATTTTTATTTCAGCCTTGTGAAACTCTGAGTCAAGAAACTAACAGAGATCATCAGGACTTTACAGCTTCAGAACTGTGAGAGAATATATTTTTGTTGTTTTAAGCTGCTAAATTTCTGGTTGTTTGCTATGGTAACAATAGAAAACTAATACACATGGTAGAGGATACTCATCACAAATCAATACCTGAAGGTGTCCAATAGCATCATAACCAATCCGTCAATACCACCTAGATGCCTAGTACTTCATATTTTAAGTCAGGACCTCCCAGCCATACATTTAAACATTATGAAGATATATGAATCCATTTTCACTGAAGCAGAAAAGACAGACAAATTTGATGTTGTATATGTAGAAACAATGGAGAGCTATGGAAGTATTTTTGAGTATATTCCATGAAACTTGACAGTCAAACCAGAAAATGTGACAACATTATAATACATCTTCCAAGTTACTACATTTTCAGTATATGTAGTACTTGCCAAAAGAATAAACTAATCTAAAATATCTTTATACTTTGATGAACAGAGTACAGGTTTTCTGTTACGGAGCCTTTAACAGAAAATTATTATATTACTAACTCCTTCAATATTGCCAAAATTACACTTAAAATTAAACCTTTTTGCCTGTAGTGTTTTAAACTATGAATTAAGTTGCCAAGATAAAAATAACTATTGTGAAAGGACCTTCAAAAAATAATGATTATTACAGTCACAATGGAGAAAAGTAAGTCTTGGAATGCATCCTCCCATGCTAGACAAGAAAAACAGTTCAGAAATATATTAGGTAAAAATAGCATTTACAACTGCTGCAATATGGCATTATTTAGGATATAAAAAAGAAAAAAATATGTTTACTCAATTGTTTGCTAGAGGGTATTTTTCCCCACTAGGGAAAAAGCACTATATAAAATGTTTAGTTTAAAACTTTCCCCACATGCAAACTGTTAACTTTTATATTTAAGCAATTCTATTTCATACATGATTGTTTTATTATATGCTCTTTAAACATATCATATTTTGAATTATTATGTGCTTTAAAAAGTAACTACTGCTGCTACTGTATATGTGTGTCTCTTATGATGATATTGGATCTCATGTGATACATTCTGGTAATATGGTCCTGGTAAGCTGAGTTGAATTCTGTTATTCTATTCCTATGGATGTAGAAGGGGCTCCTTCCTAAACTAAGTGAAATTTTATTGTGAAGTCACATCGAAAAGAAATTACAACTATATGACCTCAATCTGAAACTGTTAGGAACAAGTTACTTTCGCCTTTAGAATTTTTGTACATTTTAATGAGGGAAAAAAGTGCAGATTCTGTACATTTTTGATACCATCAGCAGAGCCTAGGGTATCACCCCATTATCAAACAACATTTGTATGGTGAAACATGAGTACCCATGCTATGCAGGATAAATAAGTATAAAGATTATAAATGGCCTCTAGTCAAATCAGCTTAGGTCAGATTTTTGATGCCAAATGAGTTTGTACCAAACTTTCAGATAAAAACCTTTCAGTTTTAAGTACTTCTTTGTTTGCCTCTTTGTGGTTAAGAAATTATGGATCTGTGAGACTAGAAAGACTTGCTTAAAATGGAAAATGTCAACTCTCTCTCTTAATGGACTCTTCACTTTATTCTAACTTGCAGAGAACCCAAATTACCAGTTTATTTTAAGGCAGAGGGGCAAAGAACAGAAGAGAATAGGGTGGAGTTTGTAATGCCTGAATCTCGAATCAGGCCTTGTTTCCTTTTACTCTCACATTTTGTTCCCTTTAATTAAGATCTAACCTTATCTATGGTGATGTCATGATATCATCTAAAAAGATTTAAGGGAAAGGTTTTCCTCCGTCTAGGTGCACTGCAATGAGACATTAAAGCCTGCCAAGTCTAGTATTTTATTATACATTGATGATGATTCAGAAGGTGAATTTTGGTACAAGATTTGACATAACAGGATGCACTGTATCTTCCTTCTGGGCGACTTTTCTTCTATTTTTACCCTGGAGAATTTGGTTTTGCATTAAAAACTGGTCAGTGGTCCTTTTATATTACCATTACTTACCTTCATAATATACTTTAAATCCATGAGCACTAACTGCAAAATCACTGGTCAAACGTAGTGAAAACACAGATTTGGTACTTGTCACTGGCGGTGGCAGATGGAATCCTGTTAACCTAAAAACATAAATCGAATTAACTGTTAGAGTTATCGACATTTTACCTAATAAAGTTGAAAGAGTATTAAAAGTCATTTTATCAAATCCCCAAGCTCTGTATAAGTGTGTGTGTGCGCATGTGTGTGTGTTGTGTGAATTAATTTATGACATGTTGATTAGAACATATCACACATCAAAAACAATTACATAAGTATATGTAAATATACATTTATTTATGTATATGTGTATGTGCATTACTGTTTATCATATCTATCGTATATATCATCTATATGAAAATATTGATCAATTCAAACTTTGGGAAATAAATTATGAGTGTAAGTGTTGGTTCATATTTTATGCTGTTGATTTTAACAGTATTTAGAAGACATTTTTGTCAAATAAATTATTTTCCTGAAAGTTTAAAATAAATAGAGTGGGAAATATTTAGAGAAATTTAATATTAAAGAAAGAGATGTGATCTAAATATGAAATCTTGAAGCTGAAGTGTCTATAAATGAGAAGTGGTTCTGTTGTATCAGATGCCAAAATTCAGCAAGTGATATTAAAATTAATAGATGCAAATTACTTTTTGGTTAATAATGCATATGTTTACATAATAAATATCTGTCTGATATTTTTCCCAATAATTTATTACTTATTTTTCTAATAAAATATTGCATATAATTTCAAGCTCGATTATATAAAAGATGATTTACAACTGACACTTTATAAACCAGAGAAGACAAATTAAAAATAAGAAGGAACACATTCATGGGATATAATTTTTTAAAACTAATGAAGATGGCTATTTTTTTTAAATTTTTGTTTGAATTGCCTGTGTTATTTTCTCATTTTTTTATTCTTAATGTAAGTGTGAGAATTAAGAGTTTTAGGCAATGGAATTATAGTACTTTTCTTTATATACTTGCTATTTTGCCCAACAATATATAGGTAAAATTAGTCTGTACTGAAATTATGATATATTTTCACTTTTGAATAGCAGTTGTTTCTGTTTGTCTCAGGCCTACTTGCTCTAAAAATGTATTAAGAACTCCAAAGAGATTTTGTGGGCTAGATCTGCCAATATTTACCCTATTTAATTTTTTATAAAAAACATTTTAAAATGTGCATTTATTACTTTATTTAAAAATAACCAAAATAAGCCCATTACATGTTGATATAAATAATGTAAATAATAAGAAGTAACTATCTTTTCCAAAACAAAAATTTAAAAGAATACATTGTATTCTATTTTTGAAAATCCTTTTAATATTTGGCCTATTAAAGAAGGTAGCTGGATTTTCATATCTGCTTCTTTGTTCAATATTTTACAATATGTTATTTCGCTTTATGTATATAAAGAACCCTGATCTAACTTAGATATTTAATTGTAAAAGGGAAGAGTATTCTAGTAGCTTTTGCACATAAACATGGACACTCTTCTTTGATACTACACGAAAACTTGACTAGTTTTGAAACCATATCACTTTTTTGCACTCTGTAACATTAAAATCTGTTGATTCACTCTGCCTTTTTAATAGATTTTTTTTCACTCTTGTATTTTTTGACATTATGCATTGGTCATTTGAAATATATTGGTTCACAGAGTTAGATCTTCCAAATATCGATATATTTCACTATAAAATATTTTAAAATCACACCTATTTTTATTTGTACTCATCTCATGAAAATCTTTAAACTTGGGGAAGCTTTAAAGCTGACAGTGGTGGATTTAAGTTTTCCAAAATTCTAATTTTATACTTGAAAAATTCAGATTTTATCATTGACAGCAAATCCTGTCATTTATCTTCCTTGAACAGGGAAACAGTTTTATGTTTTTGGAGGGAGGGGGAAAATATACACCAAATACCTAAATGTGACTAACCATAGTTTATCTGTTAGTCATTCTTTCAAGTAAAAATGTTATTCCATGATAAAAATGGCTAGCTCAGCTATCCCGCTCAAACTGTTTCTCTTCAAGACAATCATATTTTGGTAGGCATAAGAAAGGATTTTTTTTTGCGCTTTTTTTCCATTTTGTCATACTGGTCAATAAAAAGAAGAGTAATAAAGGGTGGCCATTTAATGAAATAATTAGACAATGACTACTATTACAATTTGAAGTCACTAACTGTGTTGTGTTAATGCACCAGCAGTTTTATACCCACCATCACTTTTGTACAGGAGGACAAATGTCAACCCAGAGAAAAAAGGTGTATAATATCTCACTATTATTATGGAAATAGTTTTGTTTTTGTGGAACCCCTGAAAAATGTTTCAGGACTTTCAAGAATTCCATGGTTCACATTTTGAGAACCATTGTTGTATAGAAATCTACTGCAATAAATATACCACAATTCATTTATTCACTGACTATTGATGGATACTTGGGTTCTATATACTTTGTTCAGTGTGTCTTCATCAACATTCTTATAAAAGTCCACTCTTAAAACACTTATGTAGCATTTCTCCGAAGTGTGTAAGCATTTACAATTTTAAATTTTCATATGTTTTACTGCATAAGGTATACTCTGCAAGGGTATAGTTTTTGGTTAACAATGCTGTCAAACTATCAAACTGCCTTCTAAATTCCTTTATGATTTTCTCTTTTTTCCCTAATTAGAAGCATGTCTCTTAAATTATAAACATATAAGTTGCTTTAGTTATATTTTGTTACTAATGTGTATTTCATTTGCATTATAGCCAGATAACATTTTCTGTATGAATTTAATCCTTTGACTTTTATTGAGACTAGCTTTATGGGTAGGATATTGTAAATATTTTATTATATGCCTGGTTTTCTTATTAAAAGCAAGCATATTATTTTTCTGTTCCTAATCCAAGTTACCACAAATTTAAACAATACCCATTATTATCTCACAGTTATGTGGATCTAGGCAGAGAGTAGCTCAGCTGATTCTCCGCTTAAAGCCTGATAAGGCTGAAATCATGATATCAGCTTGGTTATGTTACTTTTTTAGAACCTCTGGAATTTCATTTGCTTCCACTTCCAAATTCAGAAGGATGTTTCTAGAATTCAGTGTCATACAGTTGTGGGACTAAAATCCCTGTTTCCTTGCTGGCTGATGGTTTGGGATTATTCTCAGTTTTTCAAAATAGCCAGAATTCCTTGGTTTGTGGCCCCCTTCCTCCATCTCTAGAGTCAGCAATGGCAATCCAAGTTTTTCTCATTCTTAAATCCCTATTGTTTCCCCTTCTACCTTCTCTCTGCTGCTACTGCCTTTGTCCTCCAGCTGGGGAGACTTCTCTGCTTTTAAATGCTAATGTAATTCAATGGTGCCTAAATTGATAATTCAAATATCTTCCTATTATAACATATGTAATCTTAATTCCATTTGAAACTTTCCTTTTGCCAAGTGCTATAACATATTCATAGGTTTCAAGGGAACCATTATTCTGGGATTATTACTCTGCCTTATATAATGGGTATATATCAGAGGCTAGGTGCAGCATTCAGTATATCCTTTGAATAAATTTGTTGACCCTGTTCAAATGGTCTCTGTGCTAACTTTATTTTTTAAATCTGAGCTACTAGATACTGAAAGAGATATGCTGAAATCTCCCAATATGATTGCAGATTTTTATATATTTCTTTGTAGGTATGTTCATTTTTAAATATATTTCTGGCTACTTTATTAGGTGTATACAAGTAAAAATTATTGTATTTCCTGGTGTACTAGATATTTTGTCTTTATGAGATGACACTATTTCTAAAATGAGTTGATCTTAAACTTTATCTTATCTGATAGTAATAAATCTACAATTTTTATTTATTAGAATTGAGCTGGAACATCTTTTTACCTTCAGCCTTTTGGTATCCATTTTTTTTTTTGTTTTTTTGTTTTTTGTAAATGTGTCACTTATAACCAGAATATATTTGAGTTATGCTTTTATATAGGTAATATACTTTTATAAACTAATATTATAATACTGGCTTTTTTGCTTCAATAAACTATAATATACATATAGAAGTTTACATAAATCAAAATTATACATACTATAGAATTATCACCAATGAAACAAATTTCAAATCAAGAAATAAAACATTGCAAGCAGTGCTGAGTGCGTGCTTATGCTTCCTCCAGTTCAGTACTATCTCAATCCATCCCAAGGGTAACCCTTACACTGACTTCTGACAAAACAAATTAGTGTTCCATGTCTTAAAAGTCTATATAAATGAAATTGCATAATAAAATTATTCTACTTCTGTTTTCTTTGATTCAGCATTACCTTTGTTTTATTATAGCAATAGTATGAAATTTAACTTTCCTTGCTACATAGGAATCCCTTTTTTTAATATCCCTTAATTTATCCATTCTACTGTTAGTGTACTTCTTTTTCCCATTTGGGTCTTGAATAAATAATACTGCCATAAACATGTGTTACATGTTTTGTAAGCATATATGCATAGTTCTCTTGAGAATATATCTAGTACTAGAATTGCAGAGTCATTGGGTAACTAGTTGTTAAATAAATAATTTTCTAGATTTTTTTCAACATTATCTCTTGATATAAATATGTAAAAATAAAAATTTCCCACTTTGAATGCTCAGAGTATTTTTTTTTCAGAAAAATAAGGAACATTGTCAGAGAGAAAAATGAAAAATAGTTTTGTAACAAAAAAGTCTGAAAACCTATTTACTTCATAGCTAGACTGTTACAATGTTATGTATGATATTATATTATGAATAATGGCCCTCCAAAATTGCCCAGGCTCTAATGCCTGTAATATTTAAATGTGTCACCTTATATGACAAAAGGAACTTTACAGTTGTGATTAAGTTAAAATCTTAAAAATGAGAGATTACCCTAGATTATCTGAATGGGCCCAAAGTGCTCACAAGGGTTCTTATCACAGGAAGGTAGGAGGGTCAGAGAGAGACTAGGAGGTGTGACAATGAAAGCAGAAGTCCAAGTGAAGCAATTGCTGGCTGTGAAGCTGGAAGAGGGACACAAGTGAAAGAAAGGCAAGCAGCCTGTACAAGCTGGGAATGATAAGGAACAGATTATCTCCTAGAGCCTCCAGAGCGAATGCAGACCTGCTGACACCTTCCTTGAACTCAGGCCAGTTAAACACATTTTGGACTTCAGTTCTCCAGACCGCAAGATAATAAATTTATGTTGTTTAAGATCTTAAGTTTTCAGTCATTTGTTTCATCAACAATAGGAAACTAATACATGGCTCTCTTTTGGGCTTTGAAATAAACATTTTTAAAAAGTGTCTAAAATATTAATTTATTCTATAAATAAAAATGGAGGTCCCATGGACTCTAGTGACCTCTATAATCACTGAGACCCATGTTGATAATATGCAAAACAAATAATTCAGAGCCTATTGTTGCAACATTTATTTGAATATAATGTTTTTAAAAACCTCTCTTTGTAGGTAAAATATGCAATTTCATCCTCAGAATAGAAGTGATAGGGACTGGAAGAAATTACAGACTTGAAGAAGTTCACAGTAGAACCAGGTCTAGAACTACAACACATTCTTATGTCCCATTTTTTAGTGAACACCCTGTCATTGTCTCACTGTCTTTGGCACAGTAATAAAATCAAAACATTAAAAGATTTGAACAACTAATGTACATATAAACATACAAATTATTTTACATGCAATATTAGATTTATTTTACACTCATTCAGATTCATTAAATAATCCAATAGTTTTTATAATATTTAGAACTTTTTACCATTAAATTATCCAAGATGATAGAGAAGGACAATGTGAAAAATTTTTCCCATTTATCAAAAGCTAGTTTTCTGCAATTAACTTTAAATAATCAGCATGTAATAGCATGTTACAATGAGATATTTAGTTTTATTTTTCATTTTAGTAAGTGAGAGAAAATGTGTTTTAAAAATTTTTTATGATACTTGTATCATTGTGAGGATTTGCAGTATCTTGTTTTACTCCCTTCTGTAATACATTGCTTGATTGATTTGAAAATAAACTGTCAGTTATGAATCCCATTAGTTACTTTTCCTTACAAGACTTCATTTTGTAATTTAATATTTATATGTGATTATTTATTAACCATCTCTCTCCTTTGTACACTAAACTTTGTGAAGTCAAAGTTTGGAATTCACTGGTTAATCACCAGTGCTTCATGCAATGCTTACCGTATTAAGAGGCTCTCAATAAGCAGCTGTTAAATTAATGAATGGGAGTGATAGGAGAATATGAAAGACGTTAGAGCACTTTCTTTTTCAAACCAAGAACAAAGTTCTCAAGAATCATAAGAATGTCCAGGGACTCCACTTGTTAAGAAAATTCAGATTGTCTGAATGGTAGTCAGATAGTATCTATGTAGAGACTCTTGTTCAGATTTATTTTATACCATGTTATTAATCTCAAAAGCTTAAAAGGAGATCATATATTTTATGTGCATCTATTTGAAATATCTTCAGGATATAACTATATAATTAAAAACCTCATTTTTCAGGTAAAGCTAATATGATTTGTATTCTTAATATGAGTTACAAATTATAGCATTTAAATATACATGTATTTTACCTGAACTTAACACATTTTCTAGATATTGTGAAAGCATAATATTTTATGAATCAGTATAATATTTTCCATGGAATAATTTGTACCAATTCAGGTATTTGTGATATTCTTAAGTTATTCTTATTACCTTATATTCTTAAATTTTTCATATATTCTTTAATTATTACCTTATCAATTATATTTTCTCCTATTGAAGTATGGTAAAGTTGAATAGTGAATCACAATTTATGTTCCTTTGAAAAGAATACCAGAGTGTAGCCCTATTTTTGTTGAATTACAATTAAATAAATCAAAACTCAGAAATGATCAATACATTATTTAAATTCATACAAACTGGTAGGCAGTGTGGCAAAGATACAAACCCAGATTTCCAACTCCAGTCTATTTCTTTTTCCACTATGAATTTCTCATAAGGGATTTTTCCATGAAGGCAAAAAGCATATCTTATTCTGTCCTTGTTTCTCCACAATGCCCATGTAAGTTTTGTAACAAATATTTGGAATAGATAAAAATACAATTTTACACACATGATAACTTTAAGTAGTTCAGGCTGATCAGAACTGTATTATAATTATAAAGTCATTGAGTTCAAGGCCAGAAAAGTAATGGGGAACCACTGTCTGTACTTGTTGATACCTATATAGCAAATATTTCCAGTGATTCATAAAGATATTTCCGTACTGGGAAAACTAAATAAAATTAGCAAACAAATATATCAGTGGAAAATCCTAGGATGATGCAATGTAAATTTCCTTCAGACACTTTGTTTTTAATAAAAATTAAAATTTGAGAAGTTGTGGCCAGTAAAGGATTGAAATGTATTCATTTTGCTATAGCTACTTTGCTGTTTGCCATGACTACAATCAATATTTTCTCTCACCATAAATTTAATACTTAAAAAATGCATGTAAACTCAGATTAAAGGACAGTCATTTCCTTTTCAAACATTTAGTTTCGTGAAAAATTCACAGCATTTCCTATTTTTCACATTTGTATTTGGTGAATGTTTTGTCATGGACCAATACTAGTTTATGGCCTTTGTTCCAGTAAATTCTCTCTGGACAGAATAACACAATGTGTTTGTTTTTTCATCTTACATTTAATAGTTTCTAATGTATCATTCCTATTTTCCCTTTCCCTAATTTCACATTCACTCCCAGTCACATTTTAGCACTTTGTTACTAATTAGGCAAAACACTCATCAGAAACTGTGGAATATTCTAAAATTCATGCACTTAAAAAGCAAGTGAACCTGTCACTTCTCATGCCTGCTTTTAGATGAAAACATTCTTTAAGCATTTCTTTTTACAAAGATTTAGGAACATTACTGATATTCCATACTGTAATGAGTAACTGGTCATAGGGAAAATTAAATGATTAACTTATAACTCTATATTAATGACTAATATGAAAAGTACTAAAATAATTATTTGGTAATTAATGCAAAATTGAGACATTTAAATTATAAGAAATTCATTTAAAAATGTCAATATATATGCTCTTTAAATAACAGGCTGCTCATTTAAGCTTTTTTTTAAAGAATGAATGGCAATTAATGTGCCATTTTACAGCTTAATGTAATGGAAACCCTTAAAACATGAAGGCTGGTGGATAAGAATGATACCTGTATCATTATCTAAATGTGTTTATCAACTTTTAACCATGACATGTTATTTCTGAGAGACTTGAGCATGGAGAATGACTAGATCTGTATACTATCTTTAACAATGTGATCAAAGGTCACATTGCCTTTCAACTGATTACAATATTTCAAACTTTCTCTAGTTAAAAGAAATAATACAAAAGTCACAGTTTTAAATTTAATGGCTATTAGCATAGTACTGCTCATAGGGAGATAGAGGGAAAGCAGACATGGGGATTGGAAAAGACATAGAGAGCGAGCTTTATATAAAAATAAAAGCAGTAACACTACCAAAATCCCAGGATCTTGTGATTGCTAAATAAGAGAATTCACATAGAATGGCACTGTGTATTTTGTGGAACCTAAGAAATAGCCACTAAATGTTAGTTTCATTAGTGCTTTGAATCAAAATCCATTGCCCTTTTATCTGTACTCAGTAGCATGCTAAGTCTAAGACAAATTGCATTACAAACCAGCATTCTTATGGTGATTTCTCATTATTCACAGTAAAATTTTGGGTCTGAATTATCTTACAATTTTACTTTGGTTGTACAATTCTTACAAATGATCCAGATGATATACAGGGAATTCTCTGCTGAAACATACTATTAACCTATTTAATTTCAAAATGAATGGAAAAACTACAGGAACAAGTAGATATTTAAAGTAATGACTGTTCTGTGAGAATAAATCATGTATACTCTATTGATATCAGGCTATATGAAGCACAGCATCATAGTTCATGTTTATGTCAAGATGTCAGTAATTATAATATTAAAGGAAAAGATGGCTGTGGCAATATGTGAATGATTATATCATTTGCTGAGAGTAAATGAGCTGAAGCTTCTATCAAATTTAAAATTCCCAGAAAAGGCATCATGTATGAGAAAGGCAAATTTACAATGTTAGGAGTATGTGCTATGTATACATTTAGATATGGAAATGTATATAAATAGTGATCTATATATGCATATGGTTATGGATTAAGGTAAATATGGATATGACTAAGAATATCTTAAAGATACAGATAGAAAAGTAGGTAACCAACCTTCCCTTCTAGTATTTTCTGATCTTTCCACTGTATTGAGGTGCCTGTAATCTTGGAACTACACTTGCCAGAATACTTCTCTTTGCAAGCAGCGTTGTCTATAGATTTTGCCAATGAAGGCACTTCCGTAAGACTTGGAATGGGAATTAAGAGTGTAAGCCATTATTATGTGTTGGTATATGGGCAGCAGTAGGTGTTAGAGGTGAGGTTTTTTTCATCAACTTATCAGAATTCCTGTTTAAAGCAATTGTTTTGGTGCTGCAAAAACTTGAGTTCTCAGTGTTTTCCTGTGATTTCTGCAAATTCCTGATTTCTTGAAAGCTAGTGAATGTTCTCGCTGACTTTCATCCCCCAGCCTTAAATCCAGAATTGTTATTAAATGTGTTTCTGCTTTGAGTATGTCAGTTTTTTTTCTTTTTTGTCTGAACTCTGAGAGATGCACAAATACTATAAAACCACTATCCCATGGAGAAAACATTTTCTTCCCTCAAAACATAGCTTGAGAGTATCTTCAACTCACTATTTCTAAAGTCATTCTATTTACAGAAAACTCATTCTTTCCAGTGACTTTGGGGTTCATCTTCAGGATCAACATTTTATTCAGGACCTATGAAATATACTACTAGAAATTTTCTTCAAAATTCAACCTTTTCAATTTCTTCTCTGCTACAAATACAACAAAATTTCTATAATGTCCTCTCTTTCTGGTTTTCTTTTTTTGATTCATTAAGTCATTTATCTTTAAAGCTGTAAGTGACCACAATTCTAAAAGCAGCCTAATTGAGTCATTGAAAAATACTGAAGTACAGATGAGTTATGTTAAGCTAATCAATGTCAGACATTTAAATATATTTTACAGTGTCCCCATCTTGCATTAACACCTGCAATTGTTAATGAATATACTATTTCCAAAGTTTGGGGTTTTTAAGAAACAGTTGAGATATCCATACAACTGGTAAATGACATAGCATCTTGAAAACATTTTCTCGTAATTCATACACATACACAACCAGTGAAAGACATAGCACCCTGAGAGCTTTCTCTAATCATTTTAGGCTAAATAAAATCATAATGTCGTCACTGAAATACCTCATAAAGAAAATATTAGTATGAGAATGCAGTGACATAGAACATATGTGCAGTCATTTCCCTACCTAATTAGTGAATTTGGGCATGATTTATGAACTAATTTAGTATTATCAAATAATAATTTTTATTGTTAAATGCAAAATCATTCAGTCCATTAATCTATTATTTTAAAATAATCATAATGCAGATCCAAACATTTTAAAGTAGATTAAATGTTAAACTACTTTATATACTGTTATCTGTTATCAACTGTTCTACTGTATATGAAATTTTTTAAATCACCATTTTACATTATCACTATTAAACAATTGTAAAATTTGGCACTTCATAACACTGAAGATGACTAAGTTCAATAAGTATTAGCAAACATAGTTAGATAATGATATAATTATTCCATTTTTATTTTAGAAATAATGTCATCATATATCTTGATGTTCCATTTTCAATATCCTAGGGATTCTTGAGTGATATTTACTAATGTGGGAAGTCGTAAATAATAGTATTTTAATAGACTAATAACTTTATATAATTTAGTTTTAATAAAACATGGAAATATGACCAGAAGTTGCAATAGATGTTACACTGTCTCATTTACCTGTTTAAAAAAGAAAGACTCCTGTAGAAGTTTTGTTTTCTCCCATTATCAATAGGTTAATATTGTAACATAAAACTGGAGTGATTAGAATAATTCATAAGAATAGTTCAGTCACATAGCATTTTCTTGATAGCTATGGTAAGAACTCATTGGAAAAATTAATGTACTTTTTTTTAATACCTCATTAAGGGAAGTATTTAAGAATCACATTTCTTTAAAAGTTAATGAAGTTTCTATGTGAGAAGGTAAGCTAAGGCAATGATGCAGCCTACATGGAGGAAATTTAAAAATTGAATTCTATATGGCTAATAAATAGCCATATATCTATAATACTTTCTTCTAATTTGGGACATTTTTGAGAGCACGTTGTTAACAATTACACCAAAAAATAGACAAAAAATTCCAAAGATTGTCCTGGAAATCCAAGATGTTTTTTTCCCCACTAATAATAGTCACTGATGTATCAGGTACTGTAATGATTAACAGAGAACTATGAGTCATTGTCTGTATCAAAAGTGGTACATAATAATCCATAAAGTATGAGTCAGAGTGAAGGTAATAACTTTTATTTGAAATAAATATGTATTCTAATGTGAAAAAATATAAAGCAAGTAAAATAAATATCAGTAGACAAATGTAAATTACTATATAGTGAAAATAACAGAGAAAGGAAAATAGTACTTGCTTATTAACATGTACATTTCTCAGACTTCATCTACTTACGCATCATGGACAAAGTTAGAATGATGGCATAATATTGTTTTCTTAAGCAAATATCTAGTTAGGTTTAGGAATCAGCATTTCTTTATCATATTTTATAACTGTTAATATGTCTCAGTATTAAATACATAATGCTTACCTTAAAAGGAATTTTAAATATTTTTTATATTTTATGTAATTTCTTGAGGAAACCCATATAACTTTTGATGCAACTTTGATAGAATATTATAGGAATTGTAGAAATAGTTTATTTTTTATATGGAGTAAAGTAAAATGAGATGAAAGAAAAGTGATTCAATGTATAAGGTATTGGTTTCCTGAAAAAGAGGGCATTGTCAGGTATAATATTAAACAATCATGTGTATAAAAAAGTGTTTAAAATAATTTACATTAAAAATATTGTCATAGTCTGTAAATAATGAGATATGATTTAAGAAATAATTAATGTATTTTTCATCATTACATCAACAAAGATATAGATATTACAGAAAACAGAACCATAATAACTAAGTACTGGTGAACATATTTAAAAACTAAATACCATGAAGACAAAAATTTCTGTAAATTTATATTAGACAAGTATATGAAGGACTACAACCAGTTATTTTCATTAGCCCTAGGGGACAAAGAAAGGAATGGACTTAATTTACACGTTAAAGTATTTGCTGATCCTGTGAAGAATTTGGAATATTCTTGTGAATGCAACAGAAATGTAACTTTCAAGACAGCATATGAGATGGCATGCTGTTATATTGTGGTAGTTTTATTAATCATAGACTTAGTATTTAGATAGTTACATTGGAATGAATACTTATAAAATTAACTAATGTATTAATAAAAATAAGAAGAAGGAGAAGGACAAAGAGAGTGAGGCTTTGGAATGCAGGGAGAATAAAGGCAAAAACAACAGCAACAACAATAACAAAACTTCTCATTGATTTCCCTGGTGGCCAGACAATAAAGCTGCTTAAGCCGGCATTTTACTCTGAAGTTCCATTGAAAAATCCCTGGAAACACAACCTGTTTGTGATGTTCCAATGATGTTTACATTTTACATGTATATGTGAACAAAGACATGACTTCATAATGTCTACTATGAAATTTCTCTCTGAATATTATAACCTAAGTCCTCTGATAGGTGCAACATTTTTATCTTCAGACAAACTAACGCCTAACCCTGACCTCCACACCTGTGTATATGATCACTATTTTACATTCCCATTTTAATGTCTAATCATCTCAGACAAATGTCCAACACCTAAATCTCAATTCAAAAAACCTGTCACTTCCTCAGTCTTCTCCTTTCAGTAAATTCTATTCTTGTTGTTGTGAAGGCTAAAAAGCTCTGCAGCTTTTCTTGATATCTCTCTCACACATTTAATGCATCTAAGAATTCAGTGGAATATATTTCCTCTAATGTCACAATATATCCAAGTATAATGGCTCCTTACCACCTCCTCTGCTTCTGCCACAATCCAAGTCACCATCATCACGCCTTTGCAAATCTCTCTCTCCCAGTATACCTTCAACTCCATTACCAGAATTATCTTTTGAAAATACATGTTGATTCATATACCTTCTTCATTGACATCCAAAATCCACCACTGACTTCCAAATCTCTTATCACAATCTGCCTATCTGTTTGTTTATTGCCCATTGGTTCTCACTAGAATAGGGACACTGCCAGGGCGGAGAAATTGTTTGCATTTGCAATGCATAGACCCTGGAATAATGGCATGGCAAATAGGAGGCTCTCAAAATGCTTTTGGAAGAATAAATTTATTTTTTTACTTAAGGTAATTTTAGAATCATTAATGTTAATAGATATATATTCTCGATATTTTTGAGCTAGATAGAGAGAAAATGAGACATTTAAAGAATTACAGGCATACCTAATTTTATTGTGCTTTGCTTTAGTGCACTTTGTATATACCGCATTTTTTACAAATTGAAGTTTTGCAGCAACCCTGTGTCGAGCCAATCTATTGACCCCTTTTTCCCATCATCACTTGCTCAACTTTGTGTCTATGTGTCACTTCGTAATTCTTGCAGTATTTCAGACTTACTTTATTATTATCAAATTTGTTATGATAATCTGTGATCAGTGATCTTTGATGTTACTACTACTCACTGAAGGTTCAGAGGATGGTTAACATTTTTAACAACAAAGTATATTCTAAATGAGGTATATACTTTTTTTTTAGACAGAATGCTACTGCACAATTAATCGACTATCATATAGTATAAACATAACTCTTTATGCACTGGAAAACTAAAAAATCTCTATGACTCACTTTACTGTGATATTTGCATTGTTGCAGTGGTTTGGAACCAAATCCACAGTATGAGGTATGCTTGTGCTCTGTAATGGCTATAGTGTTCACCACATAAAAACAAAGAGTAATACAAGAGAGAAAATGTAGTCCATCCTAATTCTAATTGAGTGTTATATATAAAATAGATTTCAAATCCAGGTATTGATTGCCACTCCTATTAACTCTGCTTAAATTTGGACCCTCATCTTCTCTTATCTAAACCCTTTTGATAAACTCTTAGTGTGAAGTCCTTCTGCTTCTAGTCTAGCCTACTTGAAATCTGAGTTTCCTCCACAGACCTCCTAAAGTGACAATTTATAAATATTTGACCTTGGAACTATCTTACTTTGATACTTACAGTCCTTTGGTAACAATCACATACTAGATAAAGCCTATGTTTTTGAAAGTCATTCATCATTGCACCCAGCCTAGCTTTCCAGGCTAGTGTTTATTCCAATTTAATGACTATACTCCAGTCATTCTGATCATTTTGCAATTACATACCACAAAACAAAGGAAAGTGAAAAAGAAGAAAAACATTAGAATGAGTCAGTTATTTATTGATTGTTCATAGTTCCCACATCCATGCTTTTATACTCTATACAGATTTCTGTGACATCTGCTTTCCAGATGGGTTCTGCATATTAAAAACCATTAATAAGAGATCAGAAATAGGGAGGTGGAGAGAAGTTATAATTCCTTCTTTCTCTCTTTCTTTTCTTTTGCTCCTGGAATCAACTATGGAAGTTACGTGTATTGCTTTGATGATCCCAGCTTTGAGTCTGGAAACAGTCCTTCATTGGTGATCATGTGTTTCCCCTCTATGGGATCAGCATCTGTTGGGTAGCCCACCTCCTTGACTCCAGGGTCACTAAGATCCACTTTCATGGAATAGCATCCTTCATGCACAGCAGACAATGCATTCTGCCTTCTAGATATCCCAACCTCACCTCACCTTTTTTTTTTTTTTGTCCTGTAGCCATATTTCCTTCCTAGAGTAAGTAATTTCTGGATTAATTCTTCCCCTATTGCTTGGTTCCCTCTCTTCAAGTCTTTTCAAACAAGTTCTCTATATTACATTTTTCTTCTGTTTTTCCAGTTGTAACCTGTCTGATACAAAACAATTAGGGGATGGTAACTATTCATAGGTAGAAAATGATTTTCTCAATGTTTTCATCAGAGATATAGGAAGAATAAAGTATAAGAAATGAAATTAATAAACAAATAATTTATGTTCAGTTACAGTTAACTAAACATTATCTTGTTTGTCATAAAATTATATCACTGTTTTACTATTATTTTTCTTGGGTAAAAACACGTTTCCGTATATGGTGTGCTATGTCCATTGAAACTAAGTTTATGTTTATGTAAATTCTGAATAATGTTTTACATCTAAACTCATGCTCCCTGAACCATTAGGTAACATCTTGTAGCTGTATTCAATTAAATGTGACATTACACATATGCGTATGTGACTTAATTTAATTTTAGCTAGCATTGGAAAAGCCTATTACCTTGAAATGTAAAATTAAGCATGCCTTTAAAAATGAAATATTTATGTCAACAAAATGCTTTATTTAGCTGTTTGTATATCAAATGAGCGGAATTATTTTAACTAATGAAATGATGTTAAATGCTACCAGTTACTAAGTTTCCAGTATGAGTCAAGTGTTCAACATACATTATCTCATTATCCTTCGTAACCTATAAGACTGTGTATGACTTTATTATTATGACTCTATTTTGTAAATGGATAAATCGAAGGCCTACAAAGGGAAATTACTATTTATTAAAATCACATAGTTAGTAAATGGCAAAACCAGACATTAAGGCCATGTTCTTTTTACTAGTTTATGGAAACTCTCAATTAGTTTTGCTAAATTAGTAAAGAGTTGATCAGTTTTTCTAAATTATCCTGACATTAAAAGTTAATGTAAATACTTGAATTTAATCAATGGATCTGGCAATGTCACCTTGTCCTGAGTAGCTTCTGTGAGGTGACAAGTCAAATTTAGTGATTACTAGCAGAAATAGGAAAAGAGGAAATAGAGAAAGCCCATATTGACTATTATTTTAAGAAGCTTAACCGTAAAAGAAATTTGAGTTATAGTGTGATTGACATTCACCTTGATAAAGGACAATCCTTATTACAGCCTGTGGAATGAGAAAATGAGGTATTGGATAATAATATAAATGTTAAGACAGAATTATAGAAGCCACTATTTTAAAATTATTACCACAAATGTTTATAAAAAACTTACTTTGTGTGTGTGCCACTTACTGAATTACACATTTAATTCACAAAACCCTGTGAAATGGCCTTTTTATATTCTCTTCCTGTTTTCCACAAAGTTTAGAGAGGTTAAGTGGTTTGCTGTTCTGTTTATTTAGTGGAAGATTTAGAATTCAGCAGAAGTCTGTCTGACTCCAAAATACATGTTCTTTCTACTTATTTAACACTACTACTGCCACAATTTAAATGTAAGATGAAGATGAAGGAAAGATAAACATTTAAAATGTAATATTGAATGCAACAACTACCTTCCTATCAAAGGATATTAACACAAAAATAATGCTGTTCAAAAATGTCTCAAGTGAAGTTTAAAAGAATTATATAAAATACAGTTAAAATATCAGAAATAGAAAAATTAGGTAGCTTGAAAATACATGAGTAAAAACAGGACAGTAGAAAACTAATAAAACTTCCCCTAACTTCCAGATAAAATGTTCTCAGTGATAACAGTTGACATTGACAATAAATATGTGACCAGATTCCAGAAAAGATTTCCACAAGAACAATGGAATTGAACAATAATTGAGGACAATCAGTGTCCCATGAATGCTTGCTGTCAGACACACAGAATACCAAAAAGTTGGTAGACTGAAACTCTCTCTCCTCCTTCTGTTTCTTAGATAAGAAACACAAGCCATGTTCAAATCAGAAAACTAGTCAACATTATCTCTAACATGGAGTTCCAAAGAGTTGTCCCCATAGTACCTTCTTTCTTCATTCAATGAAAAACAAAATTCCAGGAAACAGTCAGAGAGAAACTTGGGTGACATTTTGGTGGACACCATCCAAGAAATAAAGCGTTTTATAGAAGGAGTATAATAGGAAGAAACATGGTAGTGTTACTTTCTAATTTTAAAATATTAATTATAATATTTATATATTTTAAATTAGGCTTTATTAAATTAATATATTAAACTGAAAAGAAGAATTGCTGTGTATCTATTGTTGGTTTTAATAAATTAATTACCATGAAGCTAAAGAAGATACCCTATTAGATGTCATGACCTATAATAAAACTATAGTATTTAATCAGTTTGGTATGAAGTTCTAGGATTAACAAACAGTCCAGTGAAATAGAATAGAGTACAGAAAAAGAACCGCACATAAATAAATATATGATTTGTGAAAAACTGAGGTGCAATAAAGGATTGTTTTCTATATATGATACTGAGTCAAATATATACTCATACAAAAAAAAAGGAAACAAAAAATATAAACCATGCTCTCTACTTCACACCATATGCAAAAATCAGTTCCATATATATTGTGTACCTAAATGATAGAACTCTTATCAAGAATATATAAAGAATCCCCACAGATTGTTAAGAAAAAAGCAGACAGCCTCATAGAAAGATGGACAAAGACTTGAGCAGGACTTTCTGTAACAGGATATCCAAATGGTCACTAAGCATATAAAAAGTGTTCAATTTTGTTAGACATAAGGAAAATACAGATTAAAACTAGAATGCCATGCCAAAATAAATAGTAGATGGATTAAAAGTGAAAATGTAGACAAAACCAAGTGTTGGCAAGGATGTGGAACAATTAAACTCTCAGACAATTTGTGAGACAGTAAATTAGTACAACTTACTGAAAAAATGTTTTGATGGTATCTATGAAATGGAAATTATGTACCTACTATATACGTAACAGAAATGCTTAAACATGCTTGTGAGAGGACATATACAGGAATAATCATAGCAGCACTATTCATAATAACCCCTAACTGAACACAACCCAAAAGTCCATCAATAGTGGAGTACTGAATTAACATATACAATGCAAAACCATATAGCAATGAAAGTGAATAAACTACAACTAGACACAACAATGTAATGAAATTTCAATAACATGAAGCTGAACAAAAGAATCCATAGGCAAAGATCACTCACTGTGTCTTTCCTTTAAAAAACTAGTAAAATCAATTTCTCTTGTTAGGAGAGTAGTTACCCTGAGAAGAGGAATCAAGAGGCAGTGATTGGAAGGAGGCAATGTTGTTTCCTGATCATAATGTAACATAATTTACCAAACTCAGAATGTAATTTAGCTTCTTTTCCTAGGTATACTTCTATAAAATGTCTTTAAAAATACAGGCTACAAGTGAAAATAGACACCAGAGTAAAAAAGAAAAAGTCATAGTAAGAAAGGGTGCATTTAGTGATTTTCCTAGCAGTACAGGAGGATGTGAATTGGATGTGAAGTAGAAGAAATACTTTTTAATAAAGTATAGGCATGAGAGAAAAATATCATTTGAATGAGTATTAGCCAATCCGGATTATTAAACTGGAAAATAGTGCTTGCAGAGAAAAAATTTTAACTAAAAGGAAAAGATTCTTGTAAGGAAGATGCCAGCTTCATTGGACTGAACCTAATTAATACCTGGCATTATTTTTTAAGATTTCAAATTAAAAAAATCCATAATCAAATATGACATATATTTAGGCATACAGATATGGAATTGTATATGAAATATATGCACACAAAGATGTTAATATCAAAGATGCATGGTTGCATATATGTCAATATAGGTGGTATGCTTTTTACTGACTACAAAAATGGTACTACTGACTGATTTCTTAGCAGTATCAATGGTATAGTTGTTTTGAAATAACATTTTGTCCCAGTAGTTTATTATTTTAATTATCTACTCATAATTGTATATATTGTTCTTATTTTTATCAGACGTATTTATATGACACACTCTGGGATTGCATGTTAGAATTAGTTCAAAGAACATATCAAAGTTAACTATGAGAATTTAATTGTGAAAAATTTACTTAACAGTTTGAAGCATCAGTAAATCAGATGAAAAAGATATATCACTTTAATAATTCATCCCAAGAAAAGATTAAATTTAATCTGGATAAGTTGAAATTAAAATATTATTGTAACCAAACTAATAGTCATCTCTGACCTACTCATTAGGCAAATATTATTGAATATTAACATCATGTTAATATTACACTTCATATCAGAGATAAAAAGGCAAATACAGTTTCCTCTAACCACAAAGACTTCATACCTATTCAAGATCAAGAACAGATTATATTGTGTTTTTATATTCAAGTTTTATACATTCTTGGAAGTAACTATATTATTTTTAAACAACTATAGATTTTTTTTTCATAATGTTAATGTTTTTTATAACATGTGCTTGATTTACTACCAAATTTTAGCTTTTCCTAAATTTTGTAGAGAAATGTCAATTTTTAGCTTTCATTATAACACACAGTAATTTTGATGTGACAGTAATCAGAAGAGGCAAGATGGAAAAAAATAAAATTGGTTGATATATACAGAGATGAATATTTTGAATCACTGGGTCTTGAGCCAATGCCAAGTAACATATTAGCTGCATGAACTAATAGAAAATAGTAAGATGAATTAGAGAGTACAAAAATAAGATTGATACTGTAATGAAAATTTAGGTTTTATATTTTTATATGTGATAAGGAAAGGCATGATGAAAAGAACACAAAGAAACATTAAGAAATGAGAACTTAGGTTTATATGAAAGTATTTCCCCATGATTTTCATTCGTTCTTGGTAATAATCCTAATAATCCTATTATTATATCAGTGTGTTTTTAACCTAGAAAAAGCCTCATTTAGGTTAAATTACTTAAGTACTTTTATTTTTTGTTTAAGAACTCTTCAAATACAAACTTACATGATCATTTTCAAAATTTTATTTTCATTATTGACTTAAAAATTAACCAAGAAGAAATATACCAACAGAGTGAATCAGTTTCATAACAAAAGCTACTTTTAAATTTTCAATCAGGCAACATTATATTAAGCCTCTACTATGAATTAATCAAGAGCATAGTACGTACATATCATCTAATGCAATATCTTACTATTTTAACATTCTCTTATCTCAGAATAAAGGAAGAAAATATCAAGAGATTAGCTGAAATCTTTGTCTATGTCAGCCCCTCTGCGGAGATGTGGACAAAGCATGAGGAGGTTCTAATGGAGGAAAGCCTAGAGATACTGGGTTACATGCTAGGTAAAATTGAAGAGAGAGCAGAGATGAAAAATTCATAATGTTGAACTCAAGGACTGGTTATAGATGAGCATTATAGAGAAGAAAGTAAACAGCAGGTACTCAGGAGCAAAAGGACGGTAAAAAGGGGAGATCCCCCTGAAGGAGCTGTCTGCAGACAATGCCTATACCAAAATGTTATGTCTATAGCTTGCTATTTATACTCAGCTTGTTAAAGGCAGATGGAAGTGAAAAGAACATTTACTGACTGTTTCCTTACTGAATGCATAGTAATTGATATATTGTCAGTCTATCAGAACCAGAAAAATAGTGTGTCATTTGAAAAGAATTCAAATGACCTTCTGGTGACATCTTGTTATTTTTAATCTAGAACATGCTATAGTTATTTTTATAATTAACCTACTGTTAAAACTAGAATAATTTTCTATCCTTTTTTGGGCTACTCATCTGCTTATTTGTAAAATATTTGTGGAGTAGCTATTTAAATGTTAGACTGCCATAACAAAAGTGTAAAATGTGTGCCATTGGCTTAGCAGTCAGCAGTGAGTGTTGAGGAAATAGATATCACATGCTAGAAATGTAAACATCTATTTTAGGCAGTGGCACAGTATTTGGTAAAGGATTTTTCCCAAAAGACTTTGAGGGCTTATCATGAGCCTATTTAGCTTTTAATTCTAGAGAAAATGGCTTAAAAACCCAGAAAATGATGTGTGAAAACACTGCCTGCCTTTAGAAGTATATTACAATATTTTTGCTTTTACAAATATACTGCAATATAGATATATATTACAAAGAAAAAGAGTTCAAGCACGATTTGGCTGGTTTTCCTGCAGAAATCAAAGGGAAGAGAGTTTAGAGACAACAGCATTCTAAAACTGGAATAGCTAACTTTTCCTGTATACAAATATAATTGGTAAAAAAAGGTCAAAAAGGAGTAGAGAACAAGGGCCTCAAGGTTATAAAACCACCAGTAATTAAAGAGAGAGAGAAAAAAAAGGTGATCAGGAAAAAAATAAAACCTATTTTAGAATTATGTTTAGAAAAGACAAAACATTGAATATAACTAGTGGCTTGTGAAACTCAAGGAAAACAAAAAGACTGCAGTCTTACTAAATTATTGTGGAAACTGTATTGCCAAATTATCACAAACCAGCATAAACAGCAACTTTTGAGTGAGCTTTAACACAGACTTGAACAATCAGGAAACTCTGCAGACCACAAAAGAGACATACTCCTGAACATCCACCTCAAATGTGCCCACATAAGATAATGCTTAAGAAAGCATATTCCTAGGAATGAAATTCTCACTCTCCTTAAATTTACTCCCTCACCTTGTGCCCTGGACCCTATCTCTTCTCATTTACAAACGCATTCTAGCAACAGTTTTTTCTTTCTTCTGCATCATTAAAATTTTTTACTGAATTATTCCTATTACCTGAAACATGTTTATCTCCCATCACATAAATATGTATAAATAAATGTGCATATAATTAAAATAACTTCCGTCATTTCCACATTTCCCTCTGGCTTATATCTGTTTTTGTCAACTTTACATTAAAAGTTTATTATATAGACAATTAATGTTCTATAACCATTGTTTCCATTTTGTTTCTTCCCAGTCTTTCCTGAAGCCATCCATTTCAATCTGACTTATGCCCTCAATGTTGCTGGGAAAAAAGAACTTTTATCAGAGTTTCAAATTGACTTCTATGTCACTAAGTCCAATGGGTGATTCCTGATTCTCACTGAATCTGGGGAAGACTTGACTTCAGCATGTGTCATTTGTGCTCACTGAGCTTCCTCCTTCTTTCTTCACTCCTAAGGTAACATGCTCACTTGATTTCCTCTTATTTCCCTGGACTCTGCCATTTACTTCCTCCTTTGCTGCTTTTTCTGACCCCCATAGTCTCTATACCTCTGTCCTAAGGCATATTTTCTCTCCCAGTACCAATGTGCTCTTGTTCAACACTATGGGTTAAACATTGCTTCTTTCTCCTCAACTCTGTTTGTGTATCCAAATACTCACTTGATGTTGTTACTTGTATGCCTAATATGCTTTAAAAAATTAACATGACCAAACCAAATTCTGTATTTTCACCTCCATCCCAACATAATTATTCTCTATCTTCTTCATCTGGAAAAATACAACTAGTTTTTTTTTTTAAATTTCTCATGATAATAAAACCTAGAATTTTCCTTGACTCGTGCCTTTTTTCCTACCTTAAATCCAAACGATCAGGAGTGGCACATAAAACTAAAGAATGGTTTATTGTCATCAGAAAAATACAAATTCATACCATGAGATGGCTTTTTACAAATTGTCAAAAATTAAGATCCATGAAAAATATCGTGCTGGATATGTCCAATGTGGAGACATTGTACATTATAAATCATTCATTATATATTGTTGGTAGTATTGTAAAGTGTGACTACATGGGAAAACAATTTGCATTATGTAAATGTGAGAAAATTTGAACAATTGCATCTTCCGTATGCACCGAACCAGCCTCTGTTCTCTGGTATCTGGGAAAATCTCTTGCACTCTGTACCAGAAAATATATACAAGTTTATTCATGGTCACATTATTTGTAATAGCAAAGCAATGTAATTTTTTATTTTTTAGAAAACAAACCAATACACTTATATTCATAAGTGAAGTGTTGTATATGAATAAGATTGGATAAAGATTAGTTGAAATGATGAAGTACAGCAATGTGCCACAGAATGGATGACTCTTAGAAGCACTGAGTCAAAAAATAAGTCTCAAAAACTATGATAGTATGATGCATATTTTACAAAACTTACAAATAAGCAAAATTAAACTTTATGTTGTTTATAGATATATTTATGTATGAATAAACTATATTTCTGAAAAAATTAAGAAAATAATGGCCATAATATAGAAATGCTTGTTACTGGTGAGAAATCAGAGTAAGGCCAGAGATGGAATAGGGAAGAAACAAACACTGTCACTGTACTTATTAAGTTATAGGCTTATTTGTGTTCATGCTAATATAATGCTTCATAGACTGTGCTACATAGATATATATTTTACATAGAAAATATATATTTTAAAAGAGCATGAAGTGAATATAGGAAATTCATGTGAAAATATGAATTGACAAATCAAACAGTACCAGTATCTCAAAAGACTGTGTGTCTGTGGGTTGTATTACTATTATTTTTCTGTTTAGTTATTTTCCAATGATCACATTTCATCCAAAAATAATTTGACCTTTGTAATTATAAACCATTATTTTTTAAATGAATTAAATGAATCAAATAAGGCTACTCTGCTTGGTTCATGCAGGTAAAAAAAAACTCCATAAGTATATTGGTAGCTTCTATAGCAAGTTTCCATATTCTATGCATTTTTTAGCCCTTATATCCACCAAGCAAAATGTTGCATATATGGCAAGGTTCTAAAATTTTATTTTGAATTTCAATTACCTCAAAAATGTAAAATTTTAAAGAAATATAATATACATAACCCTGCATTAATTTAATCAGAAATTTGAAGATGATATTTTATTACCAGATTTTGCCACTGATTTTGCAATGTACTTGCATTTTGTACATGTGTATGTACAAATGTATCACCTTTTCTATTTTCTACTTCTAGTTTTTTTAAATCTATATTTAGTGAGGAAAATTATTTAGAAAATTATTGTATGTTTCTTCAATCCTTGAAATTAATTTTTTGTCTTTCCAACTTTTGACCCATATTAGTATTATAATCTTTATAAAATCAGTGTAAGTTAAGAATTTTTAAAATTCCACCTTTGAATTTACATAGAGTTAACTTCTGATGTTTTTCTAAAAATACTGTTTAAGGACATAATTAAAGTGCCTTTGATATTTCTAAAAAGTGCATGACCATGCACTTAATTACATATTTTTTATGTTGATAAATTTAATCCTTTTTCCATGAGGGCTAAATATCTTCTAGGTATCTTAAGAATATCAAATTGAAACATCTATGAAAGAATAGTTTAATTTTATACAAACATTTTTATGACCCAAATATGCCTTTGGAACAATGTCATAATAGCAAAAAGGGGATTTTTTTGAAAAAGTAAATCTTGATATAAATATGGGTTTTTATCTTATACCCTTTAATGTTCTTGACCTTTTTTTAGTAAAATGACATTATAAAATGAATGGTTAGTAAAAGTTACCTGATTCTATAGTTGTCTAGCTTAAAGTAAATCTTCTAATCCATCATTCAAAAAATGGTATAGTTTAAAAATGTAAATAAATATAATCAGTGAGCTGTCCTCTAACCTATTTAGATTCAAACATCAGTCTCTTGAAAACTAATTTTGTGATTCTGGAAAAGTTATTGATACTTCTGAAATTTAATTTTCTTATTTGTATAATAAGATTTTGGAGAATAGTATTTGAAGTGGTGTTAAGAGAGTTGCATATAAATAGCCTGACATAGTCTGTATATTCAGAAAATGTTAAGTTTTTAAAAGATACAGAGTATCTGTATAGATTCCTTCAGAATACATATATTAACAAATCTAAAAGAATTCAAGAAGAGTTAATCTGGGATGCCTAATCTAAACGTTTTTATTTTCAGTTTTAGATTGCTTCATGAAATTTTTAGTTATTAAAAACAGTTATATTTATGTAAATATCATGTTGCTCTCTGTGAGATAATCAAGCAGTCATTTTGATTATGCCATTTTACAGATGAAAAATGATTGTGGAGAATGAGTGACTTGCACAAGAAATACTGCTAGTTAGTGATAACACAGTTTGCTTTTAGAATATCAGTGCTGTTTTACTGAAAACAGGCTAAGAGAAGTAAACTTTTCACAGATTTGCCATAAAAGATTAAATGATTATAATCCATAGATTATATGTTTAATTTTTAAATGTTTAAATTTGATGTTGACATCTTTTGTTTTATGTTTTAACCCCCTGTTTTATGGCTTAATTTAGTCTGTTTCTTTACTAAAAGCCACCTCAATTCTTTTTGGCAACATGCCTAGTACAAACAACAAATGACTGTGTACACTCTGAATCCTTGCCTTACTCAGAGTTGAAAGAGTCTTTTATGTTGATGGAAAGTTCTAGAAACCCTGTCTGTCCTTGAGATTTATCCAATTATTAATCTGAATGCTCCAAAGTGAAGAATGCTATCTAAGGAGAAGAGCCATTAACTGCCTATGGTGCATCAAAATTTTAATTGGCATTTTTTCTAATTCACTTACGTGCCCTATGGCAATGTGATAAGTCTTATGTAAATTAAAATTGGGGGGAGGAGAGTACTAACCATAATAGCAACTTTTTCAAGCTTGTCCATAGAAAAATCCATTTCTGTCCTCTATTACTGTGTTTTCTGAAGTCTGTATTTTTCTGTACAAGAGTATTACCAAGGTCATGGTTGAATTAACAATAAGCAGAATCCATGTTGCTTTTGGATCTCATTAATATTAAAGGTAAATGAGAAAAATCTGGTATTACTTCTCTTTATTGAATTACACAGTTGTTAATATCACATATACATTTACCACATGTACACGCACACACACATGAACCATGTATGTCAGTGAGTCAGGCAATAGAACATCTGCGTTTCCCAGACATTTTATTATACAAAAGAATAATCAAGATACAAACACTGTTTGTAACTCTGATGAGAGAAATCTTTAGAGACAGTAAATTGGATTGGGATGTATCACTCTCAGCCAATCCTTTCTCATAGACTTGGAGATTGGTACTTGAGAGTAGAGTTAAATCAGTAGAGTGCACTGCCACAAATTATTCCCTATGGCCATTTGTTTCTATGACCTAACAGGTCATTTAGCTATTTTCTAATAATTTTTGTGGTAAAGTTGTTCTCTACATCAAAATATAATTCAGTGTTTTCTCCTTTAGTCAACATTAAGAGCAAGATGTATATATATAAATATGTATACTTAATATTCGCTTCTACTGATCTGGGGCCGTTATCTGGACAATAAAAGAAACAATTGTTCAGGAAAATTAAATATTTTGACATACACATAATTATTTAAATGTAATATTTTTAACATTAAAAAGTACTTTTTCACTGTTATTTTAGTATGTAAACTTAGGTTGTGAATTTGAAAAGTTCAAAACTAAAGTTTCATGGTACGGATATGGTTTTGATTCATTCAAAGGTCTAAATTATTAAAAGTAGGATTAGCCAATGTTTATTTTTATAATAATATTCATCTCTTCCAGTTTGAAAGTTAAACTCTAAATATTAAATGATTTACAGTGGGAAAATAATCTTGAAATTTAGAAGATATATAAAGGAACCAGAATATATTTTTTTCTAATGCCACTGGATATTAAAGATAAAAATATTAGAAATCAAAGGCTAGCAAAAAAGGAAAATAAATCCTCATAATCCCAATACCATAAGATAACCGCAGTTGCCATTTTGTACTAAATCCTTCAGTTCCCAAATACAAACAGATGTACAAACACATTATGCTCAAGCTATCTTATATCATTATACATACTATTTTGCAGTCTATTTTTTTCTAGCCAGAATTATATCATGAATCCTTTCCCACCCATAAATTATTCCTATAAGGCTTATTTTCTAATTGCTGGATTTTCTACATTGGTTATTTATCAATCTCTAAGCATTCATGATTTCGCTACGTTAAACAAAACAGCAAAGAAGGTCTGTATCTAATTTGGAGAGGAGGATATTTAGAAAGTTTTATTTATGGTAAATTCTTTTGATACCTGATATGGTTATCCTTCAGAAATCATACACAGACTACTGTTCCCACTCGTCATGTGGAAAATACCGAAATAGCTTCACCAACAGTGTTTACAATTGTTTAGGTTTTAGAAAATTTTTTTGTTTGAAAAATATTACATAGTTACTTTCATTTACTTTTTCTGAGAGCTAGAAAGTTTTATTTATACTAGTTTCTTATTGTATATTAGTATTTTAATGTTTTCTCTTTTGTGAACTCACTGTTCACACTTTTATATGTTTCTATTTATATGATTATAATTCTCATTAATTTCCATAAGTTACTTACTTTAAGCACATCATCTTGTATACCTTGTAAATAATTTCCTCTGATAATTCTTTAAATATTTTTATTTGATGTATATTTTGATCATAGAAATTGTTTTTATTCATGGAACTATATATCATAATCTTTCTTTACATTTTTTATAATGTTTTATGATAGGAAATACTTCTCTTAATATCTTCTGTGATTTAATCTTCTATTTATCTGAATTTATAGTTTGTTCCAAATGTCTTCTACTCTTCTATTAGCCAATAACATATTCTAATTAATTTTATTACACGTTATTCTTATATTTAAATATTTCCCAGTTTATCTTCATGTGATAGTTTGATAAACTATTGTATTTTTTTAATTTTTTAAATTTTTTTAAACATTTTTTATTGAGTTATAGTCATTTTACAATGTTGTGTCAAATTCCAGTGCAGAGTACAATTTTTCAGTTATACATGAACATACATACATTCATTGTCACATTCTCTTTCGCTGTCTTTTTCAAGTAATCCAAAATGCATTAGGAGTTTGGATGATACTGTGTTTTATTTCAAAGAATAAGAGCATTACAAAATTTAGTTATTTCATCCATGAATATGGTGTGAATCTCCATTTTCCAACTTCATGCCTTCAGCACTAGATTATATTTTTTTTATCCTTTAAGTTCTGTATAATACTCATTAAACTTATATCAACACATTACTAATTTTGCTACTATTTGCAATACAGTACATTTGTAATTTTTCTCTCTCAGTTTTAAGGACATACTTAGACTCAAAGTGAAAGGATGGAAAAAGATATTCCATGGAAATTTATGGTACATTAATACATAAATAAATATCAAATATAAATAAATAATTTCTAAAGTTGTAATTGAAAAAAGAGGGGACAGGTATCAGAAGAAAGATCATAGTCAGAGTATAGTAATAGAGACAACATAAACTTTATCTTCTTAAATTACATACCTCTTCTTTTTCAATTACAAGTTTAGAAATAATTTATTTAGAAAATTAAACATTCTTAAAATTGAACTTTGCTTTTAACAGTAAAATTAAGTATGTGAGTAAAATATTTTGATGCTGTGATATATTCTGCCATTTGACTGATTGTCAGCCTTCTCCATGCCGCTTTCCATAACTGAGGTTTGAATGAAATGCTCTTTTTCCAGAATATTTTTCACCTAGGGGTGGTGACATGAAGCTGTTATCTGAATTAATTATGAAAGGATAATATAAGTATTTTATAATAGAATAATTAAGTGAATTATAGTATTATAAATATCCATTAAATCTGATATTTATAAACTAGTCACCTGTGTCACCTGGCATACACACACACACACATACACACACACATAGATATGCAGGGAGATTAAATCTGGAAAAAATGCATATATAGTATGATTCTAAATATAAAAATGTCTGTTGCTTCATGAGATTGAGTGGGGTTTTTTTTGCTTTTTACCTTTTTTAATAACTTTCTTACTGAGAAAATACAGTATTAGCATAAAAATAAACAAAGCTTACAATTCCTCTTTTTGCATCAAATAGACCAAATTTGTTGTAGCTTAAAAGTATAACTAACCATAAAGGAAATCTCTAATGGTGCTTTGCTGTTAAGTATCAAAATCAGGCACAAATATCAAGTTTTATTTAATAAATAAAAAACAGGAAAACAAGTAGGATCATCAATAATTGGAGTTATAGAGAATAGTTTAAAAATATGAAATTGCGGTTGCCAAACCCAGTATACCTCTTATATAAGAGAGAATGATAAGACTTACTAATCATCTTTTTTGCATTATTACAGTTATAACAAGTCATTAAAAAAATTGGTGCTCATGGAAATGTAACAAAATATGAGTATCAATATCTGAAAGATAGAGAACAGCAGCCATAACCATAGCACATGTGTTAAGTGAGGATGTAAAAGAAAGAAAAAGCAAGAAAACTGTGTCAAAGAGACAGACACAAAAATGAATCAAACTGCCAGGAGCAGTTTAGACTTCTAATCAAACAGCAGACTATATAAACACAGTCTGGAAGGGGCTGTAGGTTACACATTGGAATTTTTTCCCCTTTCTTGCTCATTAAAATCTGTTCTATAATACTAGCAACCATATTTCTTCATGCATAAAGACCAATAGTTGCATTATACATCCACAGTGAGCAAAATGCTATAGAGACCATTTTAGAATTGAGTCCATAAAACAAATGCCAAGAATAAACTTATAATTTATCTTTTGTTTATATTTTTATGTGTTCTACTATGCAGTTCTAAAAGCATTTGTTTTTGTCTTATTCATTAAATTTTACCTAGTGTTGCTAAGAATAAATAGGCTTTAATTTACAAATCAATATGTAAACCATGGATACATGTATGAAATTTATTTGTAATTTATTTGTTAATTGCTTAAGCTCTGAACTCAGACCAGTCTGAGTTGAAGTGATGGTGCTGCCCCTAGCCACTTTTAACAATGTTAACCTTGGGCAAGTGATGGAAGCTTCATTTTCCAACTTAGAAAATGATGATGATAATAATAGAAATCTTTTCACATTGTTTGAACAGGGGAGACACTAAATATAATGAATACAGGATACTTAGCATAGTGTATGGTACAGGGGTATCAACTTAATAAATTCTTAAGATTTGCTTTATTGAGCTTTCATTAAATTGTAATACTCACAAAATCTTTTTAAATTAAATATTATTATCCCCCATTTACAGATTAGGAAAGAAAGAATGAGAACAATAACTTTATTTTCCCCATCTTTTAACTTCTCAGAGGCTATAATTGTTTAAGAAAAAAGAATGAGGGTAATGTAAAACTGTATTTTTCTCATTTTTAAGAGGATCTAGAGAGAATAGATCATTGTACAAACTATACTATCAGTGAATGGATAGAAACTACCAAATAACATTTAGAGAGCTTTTTCTTTTTCACATTTATACCAATTATATAGCATACGTTGCTGATGTAAAGAATATATGCAGAAGTCTTTGTATTTTTACTTTTGTATATATCAATTTACCTAACTTAAAAGTCTAAGAAGTATATTCCTTTTCCTTTTATGGTTTGTAAACTAGTTGGATGTGTACAGGTGAAAGCAGATGCCCACAACCCCCTGCACACACCCACACCCCTACACCCCACTACTATTGCAGGCAGCACACATGCTGATGCAAGAGCTGTGTTTTCTATTTTGACTTAGTGCTATATCATTAACAAAAGACATGAAGCTTGTAATGATATTGGCAATGATGATAAAATAACAGTGTCAACATAACTACCATATTATGTATCTTTGAAATGTATGGATATTGAAAGACTTTAACAGTGTAAAAGGAGGAAGGAAACAAATTTAGAAATCCTTAGTAAATAAATGTAGAGCAAAAAACAAACAAATAAAAACCCCAAACAAACAAAAAAACAAAAAAGAGAAATAAAACCTCACCTGTAATCAATCTAATGACCTCTGTTTTGCATTGACATGTGGTTGGAAACAACTCAGCTATTTTTAGCTATCACTCTGACAGGAAACAGTTCAAATGTATACTAAAAGGATTTTATAGTCATGCAGCAGTCTTATACATATTATCTCATGGAATATTCAAAAGAGTATGGTGAGATGGACAGTATTTTTTTTTATTATTACCATCTTCCAGTTTAAACACAAACAGTTGGCGTGGATTGCTCAAACAGTGAGCAACAACTCTAACACTGTAATGCAAATCTTACCTGGTCCAGCATTTTCCCCACTATATTATATGTTTTCTTACTAAAAGTGGACGATAACATATATCAAATTTTTATTTCAAATGGGAAAAATCAATATAAAAGAATATGAAAGACTAATGAAAGTATAGAAACAATGTTGATGATCTGATTCCTATAGTTCAGGAAGGCAAGTACACAGTAACAACTGTTAGAAAAACTAACAGAATCACAGAATCATAACTCAAACATAGTCAAGTATGTAAGGGTCTTTAATTTTACAGATTATCTCTTAGAGTATTTTGAATTAGAATTTAAAAAACAGTATAAGGAAAAATGTGCATCCATTAGTTAAAATTTAGATCTAAAGGAAATACGGAATATCTGGCATTTTAAATTTGTTGGCTGAAGTGAGTTGATTCATGTTTAAAAGGAGTTTTGGTAAGACAACAAAAATACTCATGTGTTTAGTTATCCTATTTGCTAAAAAGAAACTCTGAAGAACCACTTAGATAACAGTCAGGATGCCAGCTAATTTTCATATCTGTTTTATCAACTAGCTTAAAAATAAATAATTTCATTTGTTTGGATAGAAATGTGAATGTCCCAGTTGGTGATAAAAAAAGGGTCTACTTTTCAGATATTTAGACTTTACAAACCATATACATCATCTAAAACTAATGTATTCTGGTGTCATATCAGTATTGATTTTTAAGTATTTTGTATATTGCTGTATATTAAAATTGAGTACATACCCCTGAAAGGCACATTATATGGTATTCTTTCATTTTACTAAAAGTATGTCCATAAAGGATGAAGTTCTAAGGTAATAATTAAAAGAAAATATTTTTAGCCATTCTAAAGAGGTACAATTCAATTTAATTCACTTTTTGGAAAGATAATATCAATATACTAGTATTATGAGTCCAGAGATACAGAGCTAATTTGTTCATGGGAGGATATATTTTCAAATGAATAAAAATTAGATGGCAAATATGACTATTATAATTGCACCAAAATGTTAAACATTCTTTGTAAAATAAACTACTTTTACCCATTAAGTATTTCCTTCCATTTTCCCATTCAAAATACACTAACCTTGTCCTAAAGTTTGTAGGATGAGGATGTCCATCATATAAGGATAAGTAGTCGTATTCTTCTTCTAGAGCAAATGACTGAAAAACAATTTGTATTCTATTTCGTTCTTCTGCTATTATTACCCATGTACAGTTTGCACCATTTGGATATCCATATGGAAAACCAGGGCTTTCTATAGTGCCATTAAGTCCTTTTAAAGTTCCACCACATGTATAAATAAATCCTGTAACAAAAGACAAATAAACAGGCATTACTATTATATAAAACAAGAATAATCCAGAAGACATACTATTTTGAAAAAGCCTTTTTTCCCCTAAGACCCATGTTACAATAATTTTGTAAATGACTATTTAAGAACTAGGTAAATTATCCATTTTTTAAAGAAAGTAAAACATAACTAGAGAAATACTAGGAGATGTGTCATTTATCATACATCTTGTGGTTAGTAATTATAAACCAGTTGACAAAATAAAGATCTCCAGACTTGATTCTTTATCCATTACATAATCCAACATGCAAACACAATCCTAGAATTAGTTTCCAGTCTAATTGGTATCTCCCCTGAAGTACTTTCCAATCTACTTGTAGTCACTATAAAAAACCTTGAAAATTTAATGATGTTAATATGCATTTTGGGTCTTAAAAATTTTAACTCCACTTTTTCTTAGTAATGCTAACATTTTTTTGTGTAGACAGATCTCTACTATGCAGCCAATGTGCCTCAGGAAAATCTGTCCCATTCTGAGTCTAGCAGAAGGGAGGGATAAAAGGCTTAGACCTTAAAAAACACAAACATACCCACTATGTAATTGCTCTTCCACCAGAGTACATTCCTAAACTAACCACATTAGAGTGACATCTAAGTTTGGGGAAATAATTGAATCTGGCATAACTGATAGCAGTCATCTGGAGAATTTCCCTACTAGTTCTATGGGAAGTCTAAATTATTTAGAACTTGACTCTTGGAGATACCTAGAAAACATACCATGTTTTTTTAAGGAGTAATTTTTTTTATAAATATATAATATTCTGTAGTCTTACTGGATAATGTACAACCCTAATATGTATAAAATGATCTGAGAAAATGGTCCCCAGCATTTATCTAGACTAGTCTACATGCAGTTAATGCTTGGATCTGGCAGACATGGTTTCAGAAGTTCTGATGGAAATCCTTCACCCAAATGTCATTTCCACATACATGAAGCTTAAGTACCAAGAAGCTGTAAGTGAGAGGTATCAAGTTAATCTGAGGAGAAAGAGTGCTAAACTACCCCAAGTATCTGCATGTGGAACAGGATGTAGAAATGTAGGAAATTTGGGGCTCCTCTCTGAGAAGGAATGGCTATATGTTATAAAAGTCTGGATGTTTTTAAAAAGTGTAAGGAATCATGCATGAAAGATGGGAAGCCAAAGTCATAGATTAGATGGAAGCTAACTTGGGATGTTGTCCATTCATTTCCACACTCTTCACAAGAGCACCTTGCTTTTGCTAGGGGAGCCCCTTCTCTACCAAACAGCTGACTCTTCCGACTCTGGTGGTGAAGTGGGGGTGCTCAGGGCTGAATTAATCAGGATAACCCTATCCTCCTTGGCTTATTTACTTCAGGAATCTACTGTGATTATTTTTATATATGGCAAAGTCCTACGCCTGGGATATTCAGTATTTGATAATATGGCATAGTTCTTGTGATTCTTTTGCCCTTTCAAAAACTTGCAAAGAAGTTGATTAAGGTAGAAGTTTTTTTTAATCAATATTTGTGTATTATACTTATATTTTTGCTCATGCACCCAAAGTCAAATAGGGCATTTTATGATTTTCAAAAGTGAAAAAAAAAGAGAAAGTCCCTTTTAAAATTGCTTCTTGCCGAGCAATTACTTTGAAGCCTTAGGTTAATTAGCTATCACTCATTTCTATTAGTTTTCTGCTGAACAGCTTCCAATTTGAACTTCATAACTAAATGCAAGCATGAATCCCTTTAGCTACAACCTGATCTGTGGGCTGTTTTATATATTCTCAAGCCCCATAACCCTGATGGTTTTAGAAAAAGGACATATGTCCTAAAATAACATGCTCAGCTTTGTCCACTAATTCTTCAAGGGCCTGCTGATTCATGCATTTCATTCCTTTCCTTTTGTTCCTCTAGGCAAATTAGGAATTTCACCTGTTTTTTGAAGCTTCTTATCTGTGTTATTCATTTTATGTTCATTTTTGTTTATATATGTTTGATTAAACATCACAATATTCATAATAATAAGGTACATTTTTCTATCAAGAGATTTATCATTTTCACCCTCAAAAGGTGAAATAGAGTTTTTAAAGCAAAACAGGATTTTCTTCATTTACTTATGCTTCACAAGGTTAGTCATTGTTATTAGCTTATCTTTTCAGGCCATCTCTATGCATTTTAGAGATAAATATATATATATATATATATATATATTTTTTTTTTTTACAAACCATCAGTCATGCTAAGCATATTTTTCCTGAATTTTTTGTTAAATTTTGTAAAATATCATTGATTTTTTTATGGCTCCACATGGATGCATCTGCTACATTCTTTTTTTTAATGACTGAATAGCTAAATGGCATGTGATATGTCTGTACTATTATTTATTTAACATATAGCCTATCAATGGCTTCATTCTTTGTGGTTTCAAAGGTGTAAAGAGCAACTCTGGATATATATCCTTGTGCACTTGTGTGGTTTATACTGCAGATGGAATTCCAGAAATGGGAGTACTAAATTTTAAGCTTAGATAAATACAGCCAAACTATCAATAAATGTAAAAATTTCTGCTGCTGTCATCAGGTTATCGTTTTCCACATCCAATCCTGATTTCGGCAATACTCGATTTTTCACAAGGCAAATTTTGCAAGGCAAAGAAATGTTATCTTACTAATTTATTTTGTGTATCTCTGATTATTATAGGGATCAAATATCTTGTTATATGCTTTTCCTTCATTTATAATTCTTTTATGAATTGCCTTATAGCCTTCACATATTTTTAAATGGATACTTTACCTTTTCTCACTTTTCTTTTAGGATGCTATTGCTTAGGTTTCTGGTTATTCTTATTTGCCTTTCAGATACTATACATTTCTAAATGAAACAAATTTGTTTATTCATTGCTGTCATAAATTCACAATTTCTTAGTGCTCTTTATAGTACATATGAAGCTTCATCTCCTTTGATTTTTCTTAGATGTTTGTTCATATATTCATCACATATGTTATGCCTTAGGGAAAAAATGATTAAAATAATATCATCTTGGCTGTCTTCATGGAACTAACAGACTATAACATGAGACAGCAAGGAAATATAGATTATTATTGCTACAGAATATGATAGGTGCTATGATTGGAATAAGCACACTTTTTTTCAAAAGCATATGGAAGCAAAATTTAATCTCAATAATTCAATATGTATTTATGGAAAACTGGTCTCAAGGATATTGCAGATTGCCATAGATTCAGTCTTTGACAGTTTCTGAATGCCTTAATGTTGCATTTTTCACACCTTAACATTTAATGTCCACTTAGTCAATTTATACTTGAAAAACAATAAAAGTTTACATGATTTGAGTCATACTGGCTACAAGAATTTGGTTAACAATATAGATTTTTAGATGTTTTCTTTTTCTTCCATGTCTATATTTTATTGTTCCTACCCAGTACAAAACAATGCAAGTGACTGTGATGTTTTTATGACATTTTAAAATTTCTTCTGTTTTCTTTTGCACTAAGTTCCATGCTAGAATATCATTCACACTTGTGCTTACTTTTTACTTTTGTTCACACTTGTGTTTATCAACTGCAGTTGGATTTTTGTTCCCAATTATATTGACAGGACTTTTCCATCAACAAGGTCATGTTTTTATTGGTACACAACACTTGTGTGACAAAATCTTGCCACTTTAATAACTCAGTCGTAACAATTAACCTTTTTTATTGTGGTAATCAACACATAATATAAAGTCTGTTTTGGAGTGTACGTTGTTATATAGCAGATCTCTAGAACTTTTTATTCTTGCTTAAATGAAACACTATATCTATTGACCAGTAACTCCTAATTTCCCCATACCCCTAGCTTCTCACAACTACTGTTCTACTTTTTGCTTCTATGAATTTGACTAGTTTAGATAGCTCATATAAGTAGAATCATGCAGTATTTGCCCTTCTGTGACTTGCTTGCATCACTTAGCATAATATCCTCAAGGTTTATCCTTACTGTAGAGTATGACAGGGTTTCCTTCTTTTTTAAAGCTGATTTTATTGTATATACATACCTCATTTTATTTATCCATTCACCCTTCAATAAACATATGGAGTATTTCCACTTTTTGGCTATTATGCATAATGTTATAATGAACATGAGAGTGCACTTATCTCTGAGATCCTGATTTCATTTTTGGGTAATACTCAGGAATGGAATTGCTGGATCATTCTCCCATCAGTGCACAAGTGTTCCAGTTTCTCCACATGCTCACCAATATTTTTTTGATAATCGCCATCCTAACAAGTATGAGGAGATCTCATTGTAGTTTTAATTTGCAGTTTTCTGATAATTAGTGATGTTCAGCATGTTTTTATATAGCCATAGGACTTTAGTTTGTCTTTTTTGCAGAAAAGTCTATCTGTGTTGTTTGGCCAATTTTTAATTGAGTTGTAGTTATTGAATTGTAGAAGTTCTTTATAAATTTTGGTTTTTAACCCTATATCAGATATATGATTTGGAAATTATTTTCTCCCATTCTGTAGATTGCCTTTTCACTCTGTCACTTTCTCATTTCACTGAAGTTTTCTCAGCCTGTAGAATATCACTTGTCTATTTTTATTTTTCTTGCCTGTGCTTTTGGTATCATGTCCAAGAAATAATTGTCAAGACTAATGTAAAGAAGCTTTACACCTAAGTTTTCTTCTAGGAGATCTATAGTCTGGGTCTTACATTTAAGTGTTTAATCCATTTTGAGTTGCTTTCCCAACACTATTTGTTGAAGAGACTCTCCTTTCCACACTGTGTATTCTTGGTACCTTTGTCAAAGATCACTTGACCATATATGGGTTGTATTTTTTCCCTGGGTCCTTGATTCTGTGTGTCTGTTGATATATCTGTCGTTATGCTGAAACCATGCTATTTTGATTGGTGTAGTTATGTAATATATTTTAAAATCAGAAAATGTGAGGCCTACAGCTTTGTTTTTCTCAAGACTGTTTTGGCTATTTAGATCCTTTGTAGTTTCATATGAATTTTGAGATTGTTTTTCTATTTCTACAAAAAATGCCATTAGAATTTTGATACGGTTTGCATTGAATCTATATATTACTTTGGGTAGCATGAAAATTTTAGCAATAGTTTTGTAAACACAGGATGTCTTTCCATTTTTGTGTGTTTTTAAAACTATCTTTCTACAATGTTAAGTAGTTTTCAGGAACCATGTTTTTACTTTTTTTGGTCAAGTTTATTCCTAAGTATTTTATTCTTTTTGATGCTATTGTAAGGTGACTGTTAATAATTTTACTTTTTAGATTGTTTACTGTCAGCATATAGAAATGCAACTGATTTTTTGTGTGTTGATTTAATATCCTGCAACTTTGCTGAATTTGTTTACTAGTTTAACAGTTTTACAAAGCAGTCCTTAGGAAAATCACAACAGGTTTTTGTTTGTTTTTTGCTGAAATTTACAAGCTAATGCTAAAATTCATATTAAAATACATAGGACTCAGAATAGTCAAAACAATCTTGGAAAGGTAAAACAAAGTTGAATGAGTTATAATTCTTAATTTAAAACATATTTCAAACCTACAGCAATCAGCATAGTGTGGACCTGGCATAGGGATGGGCATATAGCTTGATTCAATAGAATTGAGAGACCATTTATAGAAATTTGATTTTGGGGGAATCAGAAGGGAATTGAATAGCTTTATTTCTTAATAAAACTTTCAACTTTAAGATACTTTAAATCCACATGCAGTTACAAGGAATGTCTTTTGACCATATTCTAATTGGACGATTAGTGTTTTTTACTGTTGAATTTTGAGAGTTTTTATGTATTCTAAATAGTAGGGCTTTTCTCAACTATATGATTTTCAAATCTTTCTTACATTCTGTAACTCATCTTTTCAACTTCTTAATAGGGTATTTGGCACAGCAAAAGTTTTAAATTTTGATGAAGTCCCCTTTATCAGTTTTTTTTTCTTTTATGGATCCTGCTTTGATATGAAGATCAAGATTTTTTTTTTGCCTAGATTCTGAATATGCTCTCTTTTTGTTTTTCTAAAATTTGATAGTTTTTGGTTTCACATTCACGTTGTAATCCATTTTTAGTTATTTTCTGTGTAATGCATCAGGCTTAAGTCAAGGTTTGTTGTTGCTTTTTTTTTTTTTTTTTGGTCTTGAGATGCTCAACTACTACAGCATCATTTGCTGGTAAGTCTTTTTCTCTTCCATTGAAATGTTTTTCACCTTTGTCAAATTAGTTGGTCATATTTATGTGGGTCTATCTCTGGATTCTCTGTTCTGTTCCATTGATCTATGTGTCTATTTCTTTGTCAGTGACACATTTTTTATTATATTAGTTATATAAGAAGCTTTAATATCAAATATACTGATACCTCTCATTTTATTATTTTTCAAAATTTTTTAGCTATTCTGGTTCCTTTGCATTTCCATATATATTTTAGAATAATTTTATCTATATCTACCAAAAATTAAGCCTATATTAAATTAAACCTATGTAACTATCTGGGGAGAATTAATATCTTTCCTATGTTGAGATTTTTATTGTGTAAGCACAGTATATCTCTCCATTTACTTGAGTCTTCTGTACTTTCTTTCATCAGTCTTGTATAGTTTTCAGCATAGACATCCTGAACATATTTTGTTAGTTGAGTGTTTTATTTTTTCTTAGTGAGTGTAAGTGATATTGTAATTTTAATTTAGATGTGTACATGTTCATAGCTAATACATTAAAATTACATGTTATTTTTAAATGTTTATTTTGTATCTGTGACTGACTGAACTCATTTATTAAATCTAAGAGTCTGTTTGTAAATACACAGGATTTTCTGCATAGCAGATCATGACACCCACAACTATAGATATTTTTATTTCTTCTTTTCTAATGTTTGTACCTTTCATATTATTTTCTTGTGTTAGGATCACATGATTTTTTTCTTTTTTAATCTCTTAATATGGTGGATTAAATTGATTTTTGAATATAGGACCATTCTTGCAATTTTGCAATAAAACCTACTTGGTCATGCTATATGATTATTTTTTATATATTATTAAATTCTATTGGCTAATATTTTGCTAAGAGTTTTTGCTTAAGGGATAGTGATCTGTATTTGTGTGTGTGTGTGTACTATGTTTATCTAGCTTTGAAATCAGAGGAGTGCTAGCTCTATAAAATTAAGTGGGGAGTGTTCCCTTCTCTTCTATTTCTGGAAGGTACTGTGTAGAATTTACGTCAAAACTTCTTTAAATATTTGGTGGAATTATCCATTAAATCATTTGGGGCAGGAGATTTTTTTATGGGAGTTTAATAATTATAAATTCTATTTCATTAATAGAATTAATAGGACTAGGGCCATTCAAATTACTTATTTCATACGAAGTGAATTGGTGTTTCTGTATGTCTCTGTGTGTGCGTATATGTGTATGTGTGTATAATTTGGTGCATTCTATCTAAGTTGTCAAATAGATGCATACAGAATTATTCATAATATGTCCTTATTATCCTTTTGCTGTCTCTAGGGTCTGTGGTGTATCTCCTCTTTTATACCTAATGTTGGTTATTTGTGCCTTTTCTCCCTTTTTCTTTGTCAGCCTTGCTAGTGGTTTGTCAGTTTTATTGATCTATTCAAAGAATCAAGTTTTTGTTTGACTGATTTATTGTTTTCTCTACTGTTCTTATTCTATTATTTACTCCTTTTTTTGGTTTTGAATTTAGTTTTTCTTTTTTTGTTTTTGGTTCTTAACTTAGAAACTTAGATTATTAATTTGAAGCTTTTCTATTTTTCTAATGCATGCGTTTGGTACTGTAAAATGTCTCTCTTAGTACTGCTTTAGGTGTGTCCCACAGATTTTGACGTGTTGTATCTTCATTTTTTCATTCAATTTAATGTATTTTTTAATTTTCTTTGTATCTTCCATTTCAACCTATGGCTATGGTAGAAGTGAGTTGTTTAGTTTGAGATTTCCTTAACTGTCTGTTATTGATTTCTAGTTCGGTTCCATTGTGATCAGAGAACACATTCTAGGTGATTTGAAATTAAATTTGTTTAAGTTTGTTGCTCACTATATGATCTACTTTAGTATATGTTCCCTGGATACTTGAAAAGAATGTGTATTTAAGTGTTGTGAATAGTGTACTGTAAGTGTAGATTACATCTTGCTGGCCGATGATGTTAGTTCTTTTATATTCTTGCTTACTTTCACAGGCAAGATGTTATCCTTTTTCTCCAGCTGCTTGCAGGACATTTTTTTTTCTTCAGTTTTCAGTTTGATTAGGACGTACATGGTGTAGATTTCTTTGGGCCTATCCAGTTTGAAGTTTACTCAGCTTTTCGAATCTATGGGTTTATGTCTCTTGCCAAATTTGGGATTATCTCCTTAAGTACTTCCTTAGCCTTCTTCTCTCTTCTCCTTTCATGGCTCCAATGACATAAATGTTAGATCTTTTATTTTAGTTCCACAGGTTCTTGATGCTCTGTTCACTTTTTACATTTTCTTTTAGTCTACATTTTCTCTGTTGTTCAGACTGGGTCATTTCTTTTCTCTTTTCAGTTCCTTCATTTTTTTCCTCTTTCTATTCTGCTGTTGAGCCCATCTGTTAAGTTTTTAATTTCAGCTATTATGCTTTTTGTGTCTAACATTTTGATTTGATTTTTCTCTTTATGTTCATTTTCCTTGCTGAGAGTTTTTATTTCTTTGCTGACATTTACTTTTTTAAAAAATTTGTTTCAAGTGTGTTTTCATTGTTTGTTGAGAGATTTCTTTGTCTTGACTACTTTAAAATCTTTGTCGTATACCTCTAAATTCTCTGTCATCTGGTGTTGACATTCATTGATTGCCTTTTTCATTCAGTTTGAGATCTTGTTGGCTGTTGGTATGATGAGGAATTGGATAACTTCATATTATATTGTAAGATTCTGGATCTTATTTAAATCTTCATGGAAAGTGCTGTGAGGAGGGACTACTCATTATTAGTTGGAAAGAGAAGTTTATATTTCCTAATTGGCATCCACTTACAAGTGTGGGAATAGCATTGTTATAATTGGGTATTGGTTAACAAACTGACTGTCCATCAGCCCTCTTCTGACCAACCTAGCAGGAAGCAGGAGCACCTTGTTACTATGACGTGGGTGTGGAAATCTTGGGTCCTCACAATGTTTACAATGACACCACAGTAGGAGTGGGAGTTTTAAATAGTACCAGGCAGGGATAAAAGCTCACTTGGCCTTTTCAGATATCACCACAGTGGGTGTTGGGTTACCTTATTGTAGCCTGGTAAGCATGAAAATTATAGGTTCCTCACTCAGTCTCTGCTGGTGAAAGGGATGGGAGCCACATGTTCATCTGTAGCATTGGCTGAAATAGAGCACTTACTAAGTTTTTTCTTTCCTGTGTTGCTCTTTTCCTGGTCCTTTGGTTAAAGAAAGCAGGCTTTTATCAGTACTTTTTTGAAACCCCAGAGAACTGGCAACAATTTTCCTCAGGTGTCAAGTCCCCTACCTAGTCTGCCTTCTTCTTCTTTCCACTTTTCAATGTTCAGTTTATATATAACGGTTAGAGTTGTTTGTTGTTCTTAGCAGGAAAAATGGAGAAAGATATGTTTGCTCCATTTTCCTAGGAAAAAAAGTCTGGAAATTTATTTTAATTTTTAATAAGGGTGAAAAGAAAATTTAATGGAGAAAATAAAGTTTGTTCAATAAATGTAGCTGAGACCATTGGACATGCAAAAGAATAAAGTTGGATGCCTAAGTCACACCATACACAAAAATTAACTCAAACTGGTTTATGTGTATAAACTTAATAGCCAAAACTATAAAACCCTTAGAAAAATACATAGAAGTAAAACTTAATGACCTTGGGTTATGCAGTGATTTCTTACATATGCACTGAAAGCATAACTGACAAAAGAAAAAACAGATAAATTATATTTCATCAAAATTAAAAACTCTTAGTTTAAATAACATCAAGAAATTAAAAGATACAACACACAGAATGAGAGAATATATTTGCAAATTATATATCTCATAAGGCACTTGTATTCAGAATATATAAAGAATATTTACAGCAACAATAAAAGGACAAATAAAATGGAAAAATGATCAAGGTGTTTTGACAGATATTTCTCTAAAAATGTATATACAAATAACTAGCAAGCACATGAAAAGATACTCAAAATCATGTCATTAGGGAAATGCAAACCAAAATCACATTAAAATACTACTACATTTCTACTAGGATAGCAACAATTATTGTCAGAAGTGTGAAGAAATGTAAAACCTCATATATTGTAATGGAAATGTAAAATAGTGCAGCCATTTTTGAAAATACTTTGGTAATTCCTCAATATTTTTCCTCAGTAGAGTGAGTGCAATTCCATTACTGGGTATATACCTAAAAGAAATTAAAACATATCCACACAACACTTGTGTACTAATGTTCATAGCAGCATAATTTATAGTCAAAATGTGGAAACAAGCCAAAAATCCACTAAGTGATGAATATATGACTAAAATATGGCATATCCACACAATAGAGTATTATTCAGCAGTAAAAAATGAAGATGCATGTGACAACATGGATGAACCCCAAGAATGTTATGCTAAGTGAAATTAACCAGTAATAAAAGAACACATGTGCAGTAGTTCTATTCAAATGTCCAGAATAGGCAAATCCATATGGGCACAAAATGATTACTGGTTGCTTAGGGCTAGACAAAGATAAATGGTTGGGTAGGATGGCGTATCACTGCTCATAGATATAATGTTTCTCTTATATTTACAGTGTTTTTAAATTAGATTGTAGAAAGTATTTGCACAACTGTTAATATAGTGAAATATACTGAATTGTACACATTAGGGTATGTAAATTACATTTCAAGAAAGCTATTAAATATACAAATGAAAATGTCTTCTATGGGTTACAGTTTAAGAGTTGTTTGGTTTTTATTTCATTAAAATTTTCTCTTTTTATTCACTCCCAACTGTAAAAAATGTTATGAAGTGCTGAATTTTTCTAAACCTCCCTTTCAGAAAAACGATTGGGTGATTACTTTGTTTATTAAAATTGCTTTGTTATTCCTCGTATATACATCTTTAAAAATGATAATTTTGGAGTTTCTGTTTATTCATAGTTTATGCTTGGAAATTGATCTACCTGGGTTGTGTGTAATTTATGAATGACTCGTTAGTGGTGAACAATCCCTAATGAACATCCATCTCCATTACAGAAACTGCTTTCTGAGAAACACAACCTGTGTCATTTTTCTCATCTTCAGTTACTTCTGTACCCAGCCTTTCTCTACATTGTCACCAGAGACATCCTCTAAAACAAAGCTAACCCTATGGAAAAAACCCAAATAATATCGTGGTATTGTGATCCAAGCTCTGATTTTAGTGTTTTCTTTCAAAATGTCCCCTAGAAGTAGCACTAAAATTTATGTCTTGTCCACATAATTTACTCTTCTTGTTTTGGAATAAATTTTAAACTATCTTACATTTATTTTATTTTTTTAGCATACTGCTTTTCTTAAGTGAAAATTATCCTTCTCTAATTTCTGCCAAGACAAAATAACACATTCTTCAATATCAATCTCAAGCCATTACAAACAGTGAGGATCCTTCCATGAAATGTTTTCTCTCCTTTTTTCCTAAACTTTATGATTATAATTTAATTTTTCCATATGTACTTTCCTTTTCTGTTTTCTTTTGTTGGGGGCAGTGTATGATATTTGACATATCTTCAAATGGATTGAGAGATACAAAGAAACTTCTGGTTTCTAGACAAAGTGAAAGAGAATAATAGATGTGACAAAAATCATCAAAAATATATTTAACCATAACAAAGTACTTTTATATATTTTATTTGAGTTGTATGATCACCAACCAGTGATACAGTATTTTGATTTGGGTCCGGTCTATGTAATATTATTTCACTTGAGATAAGTTTGAAATAGTCATTGAAAAACTGTTTAAAATTTGCACCTGGCTTCCTTATTCCAAAAAAGTCATTTTTTATGTATTCTCTAAAATATAAATTTATTAATTGAGATTTCTTGTCTACATGTGTCTTTTTAAAAGTATAATGTAATCCATAGTTTCATTGAAAAATAGCAGTTTTTCAGTGAGCTACAGATTCTAAAGTCAGACATCCCGATTTCACATTCTAACATTCCTTTTGTGCACATTACTTAATCTTATTTAAGTCTGAGCTTCTTTTTCTATAAAATGGTATAGTAAAAGAACCTATTTTCAAGATTAAACATGTTAACAATGCAAATCTCTTTAAACAGTATTTAAGCATAGCGAATGTTATCTATATTAGCTCCTCTTTCTCCTTTTCTTCTTTCTCTTATTTACTATAATTATTATTTTAGGCGAAGAAGCTCCATTACATAATCAAACTGTCCTATTATCTTTGAGTTAGAACTTGCAAATTTAAACATACACACTAGAAAATCCTATTACCAGTTTGTCAGAGAATGAAAATGCCTTCTGCCCTAATATATCAAGTATGCTAACAGATGCCTATGAAATGTAATTTATGGCTGTAGTTCAGGTTATCAATAAAAACACATTGAATTATTTTATTCTTTTCAGAGTAGGAGGGCAATTTGGATCTCAGAACATTACACAAATGTTAATGCTGAAGTTTCTGTCTTTCTTAAGGGAGAAAATATAACCTGATATTGTTTATATTTTATATATATATGTTTCCCGTGTGGATTTGTAAAGAATGTGTAATCTTTATTTATTGATTGGGTAAATGGATACCAACTGGCTCAAATGTTTTAATTGTGTTAAGTAAATCTCTATTACTCTCACTAATATTTTTTTCTTTTTTTTTTTCTTTCTGTTTTTTCATCCACTACTGGGTAATTATTAAAAATCTCTATGAAGTACCTTTGTCACTTCCTTCTGTTTTAGTTTTTGTCTCCTATATTTGAACAGTAAATTATTAGATAAATATAGTTAAAATTAGGATACAGGCCTGGTGAATTTACTTGTCTTCCAATATGAAATGATCTTTAGATCCATCAACGGTCACCCCGTAAAGTCTACTTTATGTGACTATAGATAACATTCAGTTATTTGTTGTGTCTATACGTATTATAATATTATAGTCAAGGTGGATTGCTTATAAGTAGTGTTTATTTTTATTTTTTAGCTCATGTGACAGTCTTTACATTTGGAATATTTAATCTATTTAAACTTGGTATAATTATGTATGTATTTGTTGTCTGTTTGTTCCATCTATTATTTGTTCCTTTTACTCTCCCTTTTTTTCTTTTTATATTAACCAAGTGGTCATTTTTATTGCATTTTTCTTTCTACTAGCTTGTTAGTTTCCTATTCTGTTAGTGCTAACCCTAGAGAGTAAAATGTGCATCCTCGATTATTAGGGTCAGTTATCCATTAGTACTCATCACCTCCTGAACACAGCAAGGGCATTAGAACATTGCAACCCCAACCCATCCCCTGACGCTCATATTACTGTTTTTGTAGACTTTATTTATATATACATATATAATGAATACCCAAAAGGCACTGGTATTGTCTTAATTACTCAATGTACATTTACATTTACCTACACATTTACTCATTTCATCATTTCAGTCCTTTGATCTAGATTTATTTTTCTTCTATCTGAAAAAATTTCTCCACTATTTATTGTAATTTAGTTCTAGCAACAAATGCTTTTTGTTTGCTTCTTTTTTTTAAGTTTTATTTTTTTTATGATTTTTTGATGGAAGCATTGTCCAATACAAGCTACTCTCCCAGAGCTGGAAGTAGAAATTGTACTATGTTGCTTTATCTTTATTTCTTATCACTTATTCTTCCTTATTTTGGTTACACCAACCACCCTCTCAGCATCTTTTTTAACCAACATAACTTTTCATTCTAAAACTCTGTACCTTAACCATATTACAAAATTCAACTAAAGTAGTTATTTAGGCAAAAACAACTCATAGTGAATTCAGTAGTTTAAGGCAATATCATTCACTGAGAATGGGCTAGGTACCAAACACTGTTCTGGATATTAAGTTTTATTAAAAACCTTTAAACATTATTTCAACCCTTAAGCTTCAAAATCTAATGATAAAAACAGACACAAACAAATAATTTAAAAACATATTTAGTAAGTACTTAACATGAATCCTTGAAAAGCTATCTAAATATAGATGGGGAAAATGAAAGAATATTCAAATTTTGAGTTAATTCTTTATTAAGTTAAACTTGTTATTTTATGTTTCATTTTTACTCTAGTTTTTCTAGTATCAGGTAAAATATATCTTTTAGGTTTAAGATAAAAGATGAGATTGTCCAAGGCATAGTTTCTAAAGAGGATCAATCATACTGCTCCACTGGCATGTTGTAGACTGCCTTTACATTTCAAACTTTGTTACTCAGACCATTCTGCATATCCAAAATATTCATTCTTTGCTTCTTGATGGTAAGAAAGAAATACATAATTTTGCTTTCCTGAGTTCACTGGACTCTTTTATACTGTAGCATCCATGTGTTGATTTGTTCATTTAGCCTTGGATTACCTAGGATATTTACCATTTTCCTTAATAATAGAATTATCAGGCTTGAGTGGCCAAGTCATTTCTAGTGGTATTTGAAAGATTCTAAACTGAAAAATCAAGAAGGAGAATGGGATAAATTAATCAGCAATGATAGAACAATTAGGGACAGAATATGCCTCTTGAAAGTAGAAATAAGCAGTGGAGAAAGCCTATTAATATGGCAAATGAAATTATCTTAGATAAATATTATCAGATTGCATGTAAACACTAGCCTGTAATGTCAAAGGGAGGAAATCAATGGTCTCCTGTTGCTTCCTAACTTCAATACATGATTCTCTGATATATTTTCAAAAGCATAGAATATTGCTTTTGAAATAAATATTCCTGATGAAAATTGTGAATGTTGAATTATTTCTACAGTATTACCTATAGACTTATAAATAGTTCATCAGGACATTATTGTAAAGTTAAGGTCAAGAAAAAACTATAATGAAATTGTACTATAAATGATTTTAGCTTGGTCAAATTAATACAAAAATATTGAAGGGCAAGGATAACTTATTTAATAGCAATCATTGTAGTGAAATGTAAGATATGGTAAGTTATATTAGTATTTCAAATTTAAACTTTCAGAAATTGTGGGTTTTATCAGACACTGACCACAGATTTCACATCCTACCTCTAATGATATATACATTATATCTTTTCCCCGTGAACTAAAAGAACATTTAGTCTATTATGATGATGCTTTTTTTAATCATATTTTATGTTATTAATACTTTAATTTTCTTCTGACCTTTTGCTACTAAAATAGATATTTATTATAACTAATCATACCCAATGAACCAGATGTGCTCTAAAATAATGCCTTTTGGCACAATTCTGATGCCTTTAAATAATCCAAAGACTTGATAAACCCCATTCTGTCTAGACAGTTTTGAAGGTATTTTGAATATGTTTTAATATTGGTTTTTAGTTTGTGTTATTCTTTTACTCTTTAAATATCTACTTTTACATCAGTCATCCCATTAATTTAATTGTCTTTCATACTCAGTAGCTTGCACTGTGAAGAAACTAAGCTTTGAATTTACACAGAACTGGCCTTTACTACTTAACAACTGTGTAATCCTGGGAAATTTAGCTAGTCTTTCTGAGACTCAGTTTCCTACCCTGTAAATTAAGTAGGATAATAACATTTAGTTTAGAGAATTCTTGTGTGGATTAGAAAAACATGTATAGCTTCTAAGAAATTGAAAAAATGACTATCATTTAATCTTCTAAAAATTTTATCACTTATGCCTATCTGGCTTTGAATCTGCCTTTTACAACATCTTTAAACTTATTTGAGCTCTAGAATATTTGCAAAATCTATAGAAATACCAGTTTATATTCCTTTCAATAATATTGAGTCATTTTTTCATGTATATAATGTTAAGTTCAAGGTAATAAACTGGATTTTTATATAATTTTCACAGTATGCTAGTGATTACATAAATATGTGAATAAAGATAGTTTCCATTATAAACTTAAAATTATGTATTGTTCTAGATTTAGAAATGTCCATATACAGGTTATTCCTTTCCCCAACTCAAATGTCTCTACATCTTTCCTGGTACCACTTTTTTCTTGAGAGACTGGCCATAGACTGCATCATCAGCCATTGCCCTCTAGCCAAACTGCTTCAATTTGTGTTTGGCCAATGAAAGACACAGTGGGACATAAAAGTTCAAGAGAAGAGAGAGGTCATTGTAATCATGCCCTTTGCACATACCATACTGGGAACTGGTCTTGGCTACAGAAGTCCTCTTCCTTTCTGGGAAGAAGCTCTGTTTGCACAACAGTAATCTCCCTATATTTCCTGTATACCTCAGCCAACCTCCCTACCAACTCTCTGCTGGGAACAGTTTTCCAGCAGTGGTATGGAGAAATGGAATGTGCACAGAGTACTATGATCCACTGAACTGAAGAGGAAGATTTCAGAGTTCAAGGCAAACAAAGCAACTTGTTTGTGGAATAGAGCATGGAGAAGATAGAGTTGTGCAGAGAAGGGTGACCAGAAGTCCAAGTGTATATTCACTATAAATTGATGGCTCAGGACAATGCTATAGATACACAGTGCAAGATCACCCAAGGATTGTCAGACAAAAACTGCTTTGTAGCTTATTGCTGGAATAGAGAATGTAGAGGTTGAACACATCATGGTAGGGATTATTAGCAGATCATTAGAGTGCTGGTCTTCCTGGAGTAGCAAGATCTAATAACCTATTATTACCATCTCTGATATCCAGTTGAGACACCAGGAGCCTTGGCAGTATAAATCCACAATGTAGAATGATATCTACTCTAGATCTTCCTCAATTAAGCCTAAAGGTAAACTTTGACAAGATCCGCAGGTGCACAAAGTTTGGAGACTGAATCCTGACAAATTACAGGGCTTGGCAAACTCTTAGGGTTTTCCATAGATCACTAATTATAAAAAGTATGAAGTACAAAATCAAAACTGACAAGGTGATAAGAAAATAGTTCACATCTCTTCTAAGTGAAGAATGAGCAGCCTTCAGAAGAGAATAACATAATCCAGTCTCTAGAACATATTATTCCTAAAGTCTATTAATCAATCAAATTTACTGGAAATTCAAATAAGCAAGGAAATGCAATCCACATTTGAAGAAGATGAAGAGGAAAATGAATAAAAGGAGTAGAAGAAGAGGAAGAAAATAGAACTTAACCCAAATTATCTCAGTATTGAACTTAGCAGAAATGATTCTAAAGCAACTATTTTTAAAGCTGCTTAAAAGCTTTTAAAGCTTTTATTGAAAGCTCTTACTTCACTTAAAAGCTTCTAAAGCTATTCTAAAATATTAAGGGAAAATGAATGGTCTTAATGAGTGAACAAATAGAGAATCTTAGTAGAGAAATGTAAACTAAAGAAGAATCAAACAAAATTCTAGATCATGAGATTATAATCTACAAAAAAGGAAAAATAGTGAACATGAAGAACCATATAATATAAATTATGTACTTTGAAGATCATAGAAGAACAAAATGAAATGAAATGAGCAGAACTTCAAGTATCTGCTAGGCCGATGTCAAATGGTTTAAAATAAGTAATTGGAGTTTTGGAAGAAAAGGTAGTGAGTTTGAGCATAAAAATATAGATAGAATAACAGCATAGACTTCCCATATTTTATATAAAATGCAAGTCAACAGATCTTAGAAGCTTAACGAGATAAACAAAAAGATAACCACAGCTAGGTAAACCGTAGACAAAATTACACTGAAGAGAAAAATATGTGAGTAGCTGGAGAGAAAACACATTACACACAGGGTAACAAGGCTAAGAAAAATCATGGGCTTCTCATTAAAAAACAAAACAAAACAAAACAAAACAAAACAAAAACTACAGTTAAAATAAAATGTAAAGAAAAAAAAGAGTGGTTTAACTTGCATTGAGCAAAAATATTTTTAAAGGGTGAATTTAAGATATTCTTCAGATAAATGGAAGCTAAAAGTAATCACCTGAAATCCTGCACTGCAGGAAATGCAAAAAAATGTCTTTCAGTTAGAAGATAAATGATAACATTTGGAAATTGGAACTTATAGAAAGGAATGAAAAAGTGCCATAAGTGGTAAAAATAAAATTGCTAATAGACTATATTTCCTTTCTTTGCATAATTTCCTAAGAGTGAAATGGTTGTTTATAATGGTTTATAATGTGTAAGTAAGTAAAATATTTTATAACAATCCTACAAAAGATACAAAGGATCAGTTAAATGAAATTACACTTTACATTTATTACCTTTGTTAATTGTGAGGCATGAATTGTGAAACAAGAATATTGGAGGAGGAAGTGTCAGGGGCCAAGTGTGAAAAGAGGAGAAGAGCTTTGAACATAATATGAAATTAATTTTAAAATTGATATCTATTGTATTATTTTATAGAGATCAACTCATTGCTGTGTTCTTAGTTTATATGAACATTTTTGTATCACTCACTTATCTCATATTTCCATTTTTCCCAAATTAACATAACATTTTCATGTGCTGCATGATTTCCATTTGTTCATTTATTTAATTGATTAGAGCTATAGAGTCAAGAACAACTGTCATGTAATATTTATCTTTTAAAATTTCCAATGCCTTTTGCTGTGCTAAGTACAGAAGTGCAAATCAATAAATGTTTATTAATGTCTTAAAAATAATGTTCAATAATGGATTTTATAACTATCTTAAGATTAAGAAAGTAAGTAGAAATATTAAAAAATTAGTTTAATATATTTTAATATTTCCATATATATTATGGTAATTTTATATTGAAAGCTATTAAATTAGCCTACTCTTTTCTTCATATTCTTTGTAGCCCTGTAAGTCAATCTGTACTAATATAATTCATTCTGTATTAGTATATAAGCATTTTTCATACTAAGGTGAATTAATCTCTGAATCTAGAAATAACAATTTCCAATGAATGAGAAAAGTGAGGAACAAAACATAATCTTGAAACAAAATTTTCTAGTGCTCTTGAATTATTTCATATCATCTCTTAGTTTTAGATGTTAATTCAGCCCTTCTTTAAATATCCCATTAATTCTGGCCCCTTTTGACTTGTAATTGTCTAAAAACTGAAAACCAAAGTTAACTAGAAATTATAGAGAATTTTATTGCTAACTTCTTGACATATATATATATATATATAAATGTTTTATTCATTCTAGTTAGATCCCATGTCCTTGAGAACAAAATTATGCTTTTTTTTCCCCAAAGTGCATAGAATTGTGAAAATATCTAATAGGTAGGATATGGAATTTGAATTCCTTGGAAGAACAGAATTGGCGTTAACAAGTTTGTAAGTCCATACTTACTTTAAAATTAAATGATTGTAATATTTTCCCACATAAACTCTGGCTCTCTGATCTTTTATTTTATTCATATGAATTTACATGTGACATTTACATTATATTAGAGCATCAAACCAACAAAAAGTAACAGCAGGTATTCTGAAATAAATGCAAGGAAAACATTGGAAGATACTTATTCTCCTACAATTGGTGTTTATAATTCCATGGGCAAGCCAGATCTCTAAGTTCTCTCATTACTAAAATAAAAGATAAAATTTTAACATCAACCACATAAAATTAACTTTGTAATGAACAAGATAAATAAGTATTAAAATAAATTTACTAACTTTTATTATCTTCTGGTAGAATAATAACAATTAATTTTGCATGGCACTTTATAGTTTATACAATTTTTATTATTTTGCCTTTGGATTGATCAATGAATTTCACTCACTCTTTTTGTGGGTAAATATTATACCAGTTTGGTATGTCATTTATCCTCCTTGGGCCTCATTTTCACAATTAAAACTATGTAAATGATCTTATAACAATTAAAAGTAATGTGTATAAGGTGATCATCATAGATACAAGGTACAATACTTACTTAAGGGAACATAATATTCATCATATATATAGTTATTTACAAATACTGATAAACACCAGAACAACTGATGTCTGCAAACCCAACCCATTTTAATATTACATTCAAGACATAGAAACTATGAAAGGTAAAATGGTAATGGCTTTCTATATAAACTTGAGTAAAGATCCTTCAGAATTTTTCCCAAAGTACAGTCTTTTTATGCTAAGTATAATAATTAGAATGCAAATTATGAAACCACTTTATCCCACAAAAATTGCAAGTTTTGAACATCTAAATTCCCCTAATAAATCTGTACAAAATGCAGTGTACTTAATATGACTGTGTATACTAAATATTATATTTGATGTATAGGCTTGAAATTTACTACCCATGTTACAACCCATTTAGATATAAAGGAAATTCTCCATTTACTGTTTATGTCTTGTACTTTTATAAAAAAGAGAAATACTTAGTTATGAGATTTGCTTGTATTTATTTTAAGCACTTTTTCTATAGTAACTCATACAATCCTCTCAACAGCCCTGTGAGATAGTCCTGAAGTTGTCTCAATTTTCAGTTGAGGAAGTAGACACAGAAATAAAGAATAATTGCCCAGATCATATCACTATCAAATGACAGAGCTGGGGTTTGGACTCACACACTCTGGCTCCAGAATTTAAATTTCCATAGGTATGCTATTTCCTTTTTTTTTTTTCTAGCTTTTCGTTTTGAGTAAGACCTTCTCACTATGCTGATTCGGTCACTGATCTTTCATTTTTGTTCCAGGTTCCCTCCTCTTCTCTTCTCACTACTCATCCTTAGTTAATATCTGGTAGGCTTTGTTTTTTCCTTGTTTTGATAATTTTTTTCTGTAATTTTTTCTTGAAAATTTTCAAAACAAGGAAATTATTTGACCCCTCTTGGTAGGTTAACTTCCTGAGTTTCCAACCCCTTTCTGCTTTTAATTTTTTTCTCTGTTAAGAAATATAAACATTTTTAGACTATAAATGTAAAATAAATGGGCTTGAAAAGAATTCTGGGATGGCTGTTCAAGAGGCAGTTAAAACTTAAGGAGTCAAAAGTTCTCATTTTTATGTTACAGTTCAATTAAAGGTGTGTTTTTGTAATTATGGAAAAACTGGCTGATATGTGCCAAGAAAACTAGGTTTTTTGTTTGTTTTTTAGTGAAACTCTGTGGGTCTAACAACATACAGTTATTATGCACACAACAGTTTTTCAGAATGTATTTGTGTTATTAACACAGCTGTGACTTATGATTTCTTTACTTTTACCCTGCCTTAAGAGTGAGTTTTACACCATTCAGTCTGGAAACTACTCAATTTCCTATCTCCAAACAAGTACTAAAGTAAGAAAATGGCTGTGAGGAATACACAAGATAATCACCAATAGGCAAAGAAATTATAAAATAATTTGTAGCTATTTGACAATGAATATTGCTTTAATGATCTCATGCTTTGCCATGGTTAAGAGTATAAACAGGTATTCTTTTCTCTTTTTATAGAAAATTTGCAGCTTTGAGGTATGACTGGAGAAATACTGAGTTTTGTGGTGTCTGACATTTAACTTGTTTTTCTATCATTTCACCTTTATGACAAAATAAAGATACTCCAGGCAATGGAATTTTTCCAGATTATTATATTTAGGGTTACCATAAGTTCAATCACCCTTCTCTTCATACTTTACAAAATTCAGAGGTGTCTTACAATCTTCCAGACATGAGCTGCCTGTCATGTTTGTTGCCTGAACACTTCTATTAAAAAAAAAAATCCTTGCTAGAAAGCACTGAGCTGGAAAGAGCAGAAAAAATATTTCTATATCAATAAAGTAACTGAAAGACTTTCATGGTTGTATTTTCCAACTTATCTTCCTTTTGACACTTATTTTTCTTCACAGCAGCAACAATAATATGATTTTCCTTTTTTTTTCCCCCTTCTTATTGTTACCCTACACATCTTAACCTAGTGCTAATAATAGCTGTTCTGGTTATTATCTCCTTCCACACCTCCTTGGTTCTTCCTTCCAGGAGTTTGCTTTAGAAGGAACAGTACATTGAAAGGCACATAAAGGTGAAAAGCAAGCTTTTTGTGATTCCAAAGAGCAGTCATTGCTCTTGGCACATCAGCAAACAAATCACAAGGACTTCTGAATTCCCTTGCAGGCTTTCTTTCTTGTATGGTTTGGAAGGCAAGAGTATGAGTGACAGCTAGAATGACATTACCACTTGGGGGACACAGTTCTGCAGGTGACATTGTGCAGAGAAATAAAAGGAGGTGAAAGATAGGTTGTCTTGAATTGGTTTTCACACCACTGAAAGTATATTTTAGTTTAACTGTAGTGACAGTCCAGCTCCAACCTGCTGACAGATGGCTGCTAGCAAGAAAAGATATTTGAGACTTACTGTCAAGATACAAGCTTTCAAGTTAACCAAAGAACATTTAAAAAAAAATTTCAAAGAATGATGAAAGTAGAGAGAAATGATATTTAGCACATACATTGTGCAAAGAATATCTGTGAGCCCAAAGCAGGGCATCACTTGGCAAAGGGGAGATAACTAAATTTCCTAGGTGTGAACACCTCCAAGAATAAAGTAAATCCTTATGAAAAAGGGTTGATGTTGGGCTTGGGCATTATATGGATAAGAGAGCTCACTGAAAATGGCAAAGTTATCAGAGAAGTACAATTGAGAAAGACAGTCACCTTTGTTTTCTATCCAGAAAATTAGAAAAGTGAGTAATTTTAATATACTCTGACCATAATATGTATTTAGCATACTGCTGCTATCTATTCATTAGAACCTCGAATTATCATTAATGAGATTGAATGCTTTTATTAATTGGTATGTGTGCCTGGTGCTCTTCTAAAGGGCTTACCATGCATGACCTTTACCTAGAGTTTTTATCATAGTACTTTCAAGTACCTACTGTTGTTACCATCATTTTACAGAAAAGGAAATAGAAGCACAGGGGGTTGTTTATATAATTTCTCAATATCTCACCGCTTTAATAGGTAGTGACCTTTTTCTCAAACAGAGACAAAATGAACCATGGCCCTTGCTCTCAAACATTTAGTGTAGCTTCCTATATATGTTGTGAGTTCATGCTGAACACTAAGTTGCCTCTCTACCAGGACACACAGCTTTGGGAAGCAAGGGTGAGGATGAAAAGAGATACCCTGATTCAGGAATAATAAAATCAACACTGGAGACCAAGGGTGCATGTGTTTGTGGCTGGATGAATATCCATATTGTCCCCATATTCAGTTAAAAAGGTTTTAGTCTTCTGAATTACTGAATCACTGACCTCAAAAGAATTAGTCACTGAGTGCGCAAGGACTTAAGGCTATTTGGAGCTTTGCTTTGCTTCTCGTTTTTGCTTTGTTTTTGGTGTTTTGTGTGTGTGTATTTCTGATTTATTAAAATGTGTCCTCTTCAATTTTAGGCTTACATATAGCATACAGAATTTTCTATGAATTAAATTGCATTCTAATGTGTCTATAAAGCACATTCATTTAAGGGCCCTTAAGCAATATGCAGTAGAGTCCATATAATTCTGCCTCCTTCAAATAAATACTTTTCTCTATAAGTGTAAAATATATTTATTAATTTCAGATCCTAAATAATATTTCTTGTTTATTACTATTTGATTTAAATATATGAAGCCAAATTAGAATGGTAATCATGAAAGAATCAGAGGAGAGGAACACCAGATTGCTGTAGTCCTCCTAAAATAAAATAATTACCAAATTACAAAAAAGGGGACCCTCTAAGCCTTACAATTAAAATTGTTTGTCTAGAGTAAAAAGGATTCCTTACTGACCTCTGAAAATTAATGACTCTTCATCTTCCATCATTCGTTTTACGTACTCCATTAGCATCTAACATTGACCAGCACTTATGCCAAAGAGACATATAAACCACTCCTTTTAATGTTTGTAATTGGAAAATACTAGACTATAAAGAGATTTTTCTCCCTGTGTGGGTGGTTATAAAAGTTGTATCTTACAGCAAAAGAATTGTTAGTTCATGAAATTTTATCATCAATATTGAAACTGAAGAAAGTACAAGAAATGGCATAGATGCTTAATGCACCTGCAGTGATATCTAATCCATACATCTGAAGAATATCTTACAGGAATATGCAAAGAAAAAAGGGTTTTATATACCTATATCAAATTGTTATTCTGAAGAATAATCTTCTTTATAAACATTTACATGTTACTATATGCCCTTAAATTGATATCATTTACTTCATAGAAGATAATAGAGAAAAGAGAATTCTACTTTTCAGAGACAACATACAAAATGGGTCAGTGCAAATGATGGAGTATGGTAGAAAGTCTACAAATAATTCCTCTCATCCCTGTATACTCCTGCCAGCCCTGCCATCAGGAAGTGAAACCTGTTTCTCCCCTTAATCAGGGTAAGCTGTATGAATTGCTTTTTTTCAACAGAATGCAACTAAAGTCAAGTGTGTTCCAGTTCTGAGCCTAGCCCTTAAGAAGCCACACAGTTTCCAGTTTCAGTGTTGGAGCCCTGGGCCATCATGTAGAAATCTAACCCCTTGCTGAAAAGAGACATAACCTTTCCAACCATCCCAGAAGAGGTCCAGGACATGTGTATAAAACCATTTTGAATGCTGCAGTTCTAGCTGGGGTCCTACGTAAGAGTAGCTCAGACAACATCATATAGAAAAGAACCACCAAGCAGAGCCCAGACGGCCCAGAAAATGATGAGATGTAATACATCATTGTGTTAAACCACTGAGTTTTGGGTACAATTTCTTTTCTGGAATTAGATAACTGGAACATATAGGAAACTAAGAGACAATAACTGAACCTAAAGAATTAACTTCAGACTCTTCTTAGGGATTTCAGATTCTGAAATAAAGAGATTTCTCCAAAGCAACATGGTAAGATCTGTTGCTATAAGTTAAGAAGAACACTATTTAGAGAGGGAATAATTAATGTTCAGATAACCTTAAGCAAAGTCACTTAAATTAATTGAGAAGTGACATCCAATTAGATGCCAAGTATTAGTTACATTCTTGTTGTTGTTGTTGTTGTTTTAACATTTTTATTTTTATAGTCATTTTACAATGTTGTGTCAAATTCCAGTGTAGAGCACAATTTTTCAGCTATGTATGAACATACATATGTATTCATTGTCACATTTTTTTTTCACTGTGAGCTACCACAAGATCCTGCATATATTTCCCTGTGCTATACAGTACAATCTTGTTTATCTACTCTGCATTTTAAAATCACAGTCTGTTCCTTCCCACCCCTCGCCCCCCTGGCAACCACAAGCTTGTACTCTATATCTATGAGTCTGTTTCTGTTTTGTATTTCTGTTTTGTTTTTTTAGATTCCTCATATGAGCAATCTCACATGGTATTTTCCTCTCTCTCTGGCTCACTTCACTCAGAATGACATTCTCCAGGAACATCCATGTTGCTGCAAATGGCGTTATGTTGTCAGTTTTTGTGGCTGAATAGTATTCCATGTATAAATATACCACTTATTCTTCATCCGGTCATCTGTTGATGGACATCTAGGCTGTTTCCATGTCTTGGCTATTGTACATAGTGCTGCTATGAACAATGGGGTGCAGGTGTCATTTTGAAGTAGGGTTCCTTCTGGATATGTGCCCAGGAGTGGGATTCCTGGGTCATATGATAAGTTTATTCCTAGTCTTTTGAGGAATCTCCATACTGTTTTCCACAGTGGCTTTCCTTGCTTCCCTCTCCCACTCTTAATGATTTAGATGTCTTCTTTTACAATTTTGTGTTTATTCTTTTTGTAATTCCTGGCTGTGATCTCCTTTCCAGTTATGAGTTTCTCATTTTTGTAGCATCCTGCTTCTTTTCTATTTATAGTAGACCTGTCAACATTTCTTTTAGCATGGGTTTAGTGTTGCTAAACTCTTTTAGTTTTTGCTTGTCTGTGAAGTTCTTTATCTCTCCTTCTATTCTAAAGGATAGCCTTGCTGGATAGAGTATTCTAGGCTGCATGTTTTTTTCATTGAGGACTGTGAATATATCTTGCCACTCCCTTCTGACCTGTAGTGTTTGTGTAGAGAAATCAGTTGAGAGCCTTATGGGGGTTCCCTTGTAACTCACTCATTGTTTTTCTCTTGCTGCCTTTAGGATCATTTCTTTATCCTTGACTCTGGCCATCTTGATTATGATATATCTTGGTGTGGGTCTGTTTGGGTTCTTCCTGTTTGGGACCGTCTGAGCCTCCTATATTCAGATATCTGATTCCTTTAGGTCTGGGAAGTTTTCAGTCATGATTTCTTCAAAGACCTCCTCAATCCCCTTTGTTCTTTCTTCCCCTTCTGGATCCCCTATTATGCGTAGATTGGCACACTTTATATTATCGCATAGGTCCCTTATATTGTTTTCATTGTTTTTTATTTGTTTTTCTCTCAGCTGTTCTGATTGGGTGCCTTCTGTTGTTCTGTCTTCTAGGTCACTTATTCATTCCTCTGCATTATCTAGCCTGCTTTGTACAGGTCAGCTCTTATCTCAGCAAATGAGTTTACTAATTCTACTTGGTTCTTCTTTATAGCTTCTATTTCATTTTTGACATATTTTATATCTCTAAACACCATTTCAGTTCCTTCAGTACTTTGATCACTCCTTTTTTGAAATCTTGATCTAGTAGGCCATCATGTCTATTTCCTTGATCGTGCTTTCAGGAAATTTCTTGTTCTTTTAATTGGGAGTAGTTCCTCTGCTTCTTCATATTGCTCATATCTCTCTGGCACTGTGGCTTAAGGAGTATCAGTTATCTAGTTCTCCTGGAGACAGTGTGCTCTTAATGTTTTTTATCAAGAGGTCTTTGTGTTTCCGCCCTGTTTCACAAACTCAGCTTGCTGTTTCCAGAGGCATTCTGTTGTCACCCTCATCTGTGCTGCTCCCAGTGGCTGTAGGTTAGCAGATCACGCCCCCTCCTAACACTGTGTCAGGTGCTGAGCTCTTACCCGGTGGGCGGGCAGGTCACTCCCCCTCCAGATCCCACAGTCAGATGCTGCGCTTGGGCGAGGCAGGTGGGCAGCTTGTGCCCCCTCCCAGCACCATGGTCAGGTGCTGCTACGTTCCTGCCAGGAGAGCAGGTGACCGCCCGCCCTCTACCAGCACTAGTCGCTCCGCTGCTCTGTGCAGCTGCCTTCTCTGCCTCAGGTCAGTGCCTCAAAGGTGGCCTTGGGGAAGACCGCGGAATGGCCCCGCCCTTGCTCCGTGCCAAATCTCAGCTCCTTGTTTGTCTTGGCAGCGCGAGTTCTCTGAGGTGCCAGGACAGAAAGATCCTGTCTGCCTCAGGCTGCAAACAAGTCTCAGTCCTGCCTAGGAGGTTGCAGAGCCCCCGAGTGCAAATTCAGGGCTGGGCCTGCCCCGGCCCGGGAGCTGCACACAGGAGTAGATGGCGACTGCTGCTGCACAGCACTGCCTCTCTTCTCATGAGAAGTGCCAGTAATGGCAGCGCAGGTCTGAGGAGACAAAGTCTATGGCACCCCTTCCCCCCAGGGCACACCAGCCATGTTGCTTTGCTTTTTTCACAATTTATGGGGGACCAAGGTGGTTCTGCTCTGTATCCCCCTCCAGCCATGGCACACAGCTCCCTGCAGTCCCCCGGGGCTGCCTCAGTGCAGCTGCCCCTGTCCCCCACCTGCCTGGGGTGGCCGGTCCCGGCCCCCAGCTGCTGGCTTGCATCTTGGGCTGGGTGTCACAGGGACCCTTTGTGCCCATTTAACTTAGTTCTGTTGGTAAAGGGGTGCTTGGGGCAGATCTGAGCTTGGGAGGCTCCCCCTCCATCCCACTGGCCTCTCCGTTGGAGAGGGAGACCCAAAGAATGAGCGCTAGTCCTCCTTTGCCGCTCCCTCCCTGCAGGATCGGTCCCACACTGTTTTGCTTTTTCTTCTTTCTTTTTTCCTTTTCTTCTACCAGATTTTTGGCGTCTTTGTCTTTCGAAGAGGGTGATGTTCTGTCGGAGTTTGGCAGGTGCTCTGGTTGGCTGAGTAGGTCCGTAGATGTGAGTTTTGGTGTATTTGTGGGAGATGGTGAGCTACAAGCATCCTTCTACTCCGCCATCTTGCCTCTCTCTCAGTTACGTTCTTAATGCTACTTAAAAATAATCCCTTCTTTTCAACCTCACATACAGGATAAAGATCAGACCCTTCAGATTTCTCTTAAGGATTACCAGGGAACTCCTGATCTCTGACCTCCTGGTTAGCTCTTCTCCAATTTATTACTAATTCCTAATTTGCTGTTTTCTAAAATATAGATAAATTCATGATACTTAATATTCTTCAGTGACTTTTCATTATCTTAATAGTAAAGTCCATGTCTAGGGAATGACTTTCCAGCCCTCTGGGATCTGACTCTGTTTTTACCCCATCCTCATTTCATGCCATTCTCATCCTCAAACCCAGACTCCAGGCATATAAAATATCTGTGTCTCTGCATCTGCTCTCCTTCTCTCTGAATTTTCCTTTTCCCCTATAGATCTAATGTCTATGTACTAAAAATATACCCTTTATCTGACAATGTCCTGCACTCAAGTCTGAACCATTTACCCTTCCTTTAAACTACCATAGCACTTGGCATGTATACCCATCCTAGTACTTACCATATTCCATTAGTGTGCTTCCTAACTACTGGAGGATAGCTTTTAGATCTCTATGCCAGTTCCCAGCTTAGAGCCAAGAATGCTACCAAATATAGTTCTTGTTGGATGAGTGGGTGAATAATAGATGAAATGGATAATGCTTGTGAAAATACTTTACAAAGTTAGAAGTACTTTGTAACTATTATTTTGATGATTTCTCTGTAATGGATTGTAAAATTAGTTCCTATAAAAGTCGAATGAAACTCAAGAGAGTTAAATACATACATTCAGATTACAGGGGAAGTGATTACATGTACATTACAGCAGAATTAAGCCTGAGAGTTGCCTGTAAAGTAAATATAAAAATAATATATTTATCTTATATATATTTGCCTCTAAAATAAGCATAAAAATAATTTTACACTGTTTTTTAAAGGAACTGGGAAATAATGAAAAGAAAAATGTTAGGGCTGGGAAGTGATCTTTCACCTTACCTTGCATTTGTCAAAAAATTAAATTATTTACAACTTAATCATGGTAGTTTTAAGTGATTGGGAAAAATAGAGATAAAATAAAAATAAGTTAGAGATATTGAAAGAATAAGAAGCATGTATTTAAACTAAGCAGTATTTCACTTAGTCATAGAATTGAATTTATCATCAGAATTAGAAAATATTGAGATGCAATTGTTGAGTGTTTCTTAAACACCAGACATTGTACTAAGTGCTTTGTAGACATTATCTAGTTTAGTTCTTAGAAAAACCTAGGAGACAATAATTAGCATCTTCTCTTTAAATGTGGAAATTTGGTATGGAAATGTGGAATTTGCAGATTTCGTTAAGGTAAAGATTTCAAGATGAGATCATCCTGCATTAGGATGGGCCCTAAATCCAATGGTAGGCATCCTTATAAGAGACAGAAAAGAAGCAAACACACAGAGGCACAGGGGAGAAAGCCATGTAAAGATGGAGGCAGAGATTGGAGTTATGCTGTCGCAAAGCAACACCTGGCATCACCAGAAGCTGGAAGAGGTGAGGAAGTGTTCTCCCCTAGGGCCTTTGGATGGAACACAGCCCTGCCAATACCTTAATTTCAAACTTCTGGTCTTCAGAACTTTGACAGAATAAATGTCTGTTGTTTTAAACCACCATGTATGTGGTATTTTGTTACCACAGCCCTAGGAAACTAACAGAACATCTGTTTCTGATTTCCTACATCAGTCAAGGATGGTGCTATGCCTCTGGTAGAGAAGCAGGTAACTTCCTTAGCTGCTTAGATTCAGTAGTTATTGAAGGCTCTCCTGAGGAGGTGACATTTGAGATTATACCAGGAGTATGTCAAACAGGAGGGAACAGAAAATAAGAGAGCTAGAAGGAACAGGCAATACAGAGACTTGAAAGAATTTAATACAAAGTATTTGCAAGACAGAAAGGAGACCAGTAAGGCTGAAGTGCAGGTGAGGGGTGGAGCACAGGACTTGGGTAGTTTGTGGGGCGATAAAAAACATCCAGATCGTATAGGTCTCTGTACAACTTCTCAAGGAATTTGGGTTGCATCCTCAGTTCAGTGGAAAGACATACAATTATTTCATATTTGGGGTGGAAGGGTAAGGGAGATGCAGGCAGAAGAATACACAATGTCAATTTGTATCTTAAATAGGTGATATTAAATCCTATGGAGAAGGAACTGGAAGCCAAAAGAGTGGAAGGAGGGAGACAAGGAAATAGGTTTTGGCAATTGTCAAGGAGGCGTAACACTGTATTTTGAGTAATGGCAATGATGATGGAGATATGTCTTTGAGGAATTTCGTGGAGGTGCTACTTGACTTGCTGATAGATATGGAGGAAGGAAAGTGAAACATCAGATCTCTGCAATAATACACCAGAGGACATGGTGGAGTACAAAAGTGAGTGACTTGGAGTGGAGACAATTAAGAAATGTTCCTTAGAAGAAGAGATTCTTGTATATATGAATAATAGTGGCCTACTCCTATTTTTTTTTTAACTCTGGAAAACAAGAGGCTGTAGGGAGAAGTATAGATAAAGGATTTTTGTACTAAATGTTCTTTAACAAGACCAATTTGCAGTTGAGCTGTTTATATCCCTTTGACTATAAAGAGCAGTAATTATATACAACACTGAAACACTAAATTATTCAATTGCCTCAAATTTGTTAACTCCACATTCTTTCACTGTGTGCCTGTTTTAGGTCCATCCTCTGCATCAAGACATTTTTAGATTTGTTTTAAATCTGGCATTATTTTATTCGAAGAGAGTATATTCAAAACTATTTCTACTTGATTCCTGGAAATATTTTTGCTTTTCTCACCAGTTGTACACAATGACCTTATAAGGGTCCTGTTAGAGTGAATTCACTCTTTAAACAAGGTTTCTTATCAGTTTTTCACACTTACTCGAGAGGGCATTTTTTTTCCCCCAAATCATATAGTGGTTCTCTCTATAAATAGTAATCTGTGATTTTGAATCTTAAGCTGTTCTATTTTTAAAAAGTCACTGGCTGGAGTATTTTTTTTAAAGAATTACTTCATTTTTAAAAAGATATTGCATATTTGCTTCTTGTCTCAGTGACCTACTTTGCTTTTCCAAGCTCTTCACTACCTTTTTTCCTTTATCTCCTAGCTTTCTCATATTATCTGCTTGCCTTTTAGCAAAACATTCTAGTTTGTTGTTGTCTTTAATAAAGGAATACAAAGTTATAAATATCCATAGGTTGTTGTTTGCACAGATGTGAATCACCTATTTAAATTAATGAAAGACCACTGAATATATATGAAGGGAGACTCCAGGTAAAATCAGAACATACTGTGTCAAAGAGAGATAAAATGTCTCCTTGACTTCTCCTATTTACATAATACTCTCATCTCTGGAGCATAAAATGATTTCAGTAAGGCCCTATTCAAAATCAGTCTACTTAGTTTCATACTCCCAAATTTGAAAGCCTGAATGAAGAACTCTGAAAAAAAAAATTTTGTGAATTAGAAGAAAGACAGAGTTTTTGGAAGAATTTATTTATTCTATCTAGAGGAATATCTTTGAAGTTTAAAGGAAGAATGCCTAAGGCTTTAAAAGAAAGGACAAGTTATACAATTATTTTCTGGAAAAAGACATATAGATTAAGAATGGAACTCAATTATGAAGGGCTTATATAAATTGATGAATGATACAGAATGATTCTGCTAAGCATTGATGTTTTTTAAAAATCCCTTTTTTGGGGGAGAGCAGGGGCTAATTTTCCAGTGTCAATGAGCATCTTCAAGGTAACATAGCACAGAAAAATCTTGATATTCCCCATTTACTCCCCAATCCTAAATATGTGCCTTCTCAAGTCCTTTCTATCTTAATATATGCCAGAACTGTTCTCAGAGGTTCACAAGCCAAAACTTAACAAACTTCATGAAATATGAGTTTAGACAAAAAAAAACAGTATTTCAAAATTAATTAGTACATCAAGGTATATGTCATATGGTTTTAAATATATATGTAGTGCACAACAAATATATTTAATTGCTTGATAATTTAACAATTCCATCTACATTTTAAAAAGTATATGTAAGTATATATGAATAGATTCATATCTCAAAAAATACATGTACAAAAAAGACTTCCAACTTTGAAGAAAAAGTCAGAAAGATTGGAGCAATTCTCATTTTATTAATTCTCCTCCAAGATTTCTTGAGAGAAAGTAAGCACTCAATAAGAATTTATTGAATGAATAAAATAACTGAGTGCTTGAACCAACAAATAAACTATATATGACACTTATCCTCACTAAAAACACAACAAATATCAAAAAAGTGAAATGAAAATCTATGTAAATCTTTTATGTAAAGAGTACTAAGTTTGACTTACTGCTAGCACATTATAATGCATAATACTTCTAAACCTAAATCACATCTTGTGAAAGAATAGTTAGTAACATCTACAGTAGATTTACCTAAATGATACTGTTGTTTATTTCTGTGAGCATTCTGAAATGCAACCAAAAGAATTACCTATATGTTCCTTGAAGTAGTCTATAGGATCTACAACATAAGAATAATTTTTGGAATAAAATATGAGTTGTAAAGTTGGCTCTACAGCTAGTTTTTTAAAGATATTATTAATAAATAAGCAAATTTGAACCTAAATGAAATATATATAAAAAGCAAACTGCTTAAAACTCCTGGAAATGAATATATAGATTTGTATTTATCAATATATATATTTGCATATTTAAGTACATGTATGTATATTCTTATATGTGTAAATGCATAGGAAAATGTCTCCATGGAAGCATACTGAAAATCAAAAGCAAAAATGTGTGCTGTATTTACATCAGTGCCCAAAGCAAACTATTAGGCCATCTTATGTCATTTATGTAGTACTAGAAATTATTAATAGCAAATGTTGTTTCTTTAATAATGCCTAATGCAAGTTATGTTTCAAATCTTGTAATAAACACTTACTTTACATAATAATGCTTAGTCCTTCCAAAATTTATGTGAGATAGTTACATTTTTCACCATTGTTTCCAGGTCCAGAAACTGAAGTTTAGAATATTAAATAATTTTCCCCTGATCATATTAAGTGGTAGAACTGGACATTGAATACAGACATGCTTTAGACCATGGCTGTTCAATATGGTATCCAGGAGCCACTTGTCTATATTCAGCATTTGACATGTGACTAGTATGAAAGAGGAAATACATTTTTAACTTTGTTTAATTTGGATCACATCAATTTAAATTTAAAAACCAAGAACTGTAAAATATATATTTTAATTAAACACAACTTTGTTGCATTGGTAGGACCATACTTTTAACATTGATTGCTTTTTGTTTTCTTAACTGGAGTTTGCAAATCAAGTGCCTGAGTTGTTTCTAGTGCTTCACATAAATGCATCATCAATATAGTAAACGTCAATGGATGAGCAGTTTGTATGATGTTTTTAAGTACCAGTGTAATACTTTAATGTGTATATTTGAATAGTTTATGAAGACAGCATGAATTATAGTGATACCTATGTAAATTATAAATGGTAATTAAATTGAGATACTTACTAATTATAATAGAATGAAATCAGTTTTCTAGCTTAAAATAAGTGTAAGCAAATTTTAAAATTTAAGACAAAGGACTACTACTTATGCAAAATCAAGTAGAAATGTAAAAGCTAGTACTGCAAACAGAATAGGTGGGGAAAAAAAGAGGATTGGAGAGAGAGAAAGAGAGTGTATGTGTAAGACTTTTAGAAGGCTTGAGGCAAATTTCTCAGTGACTGGTGATGGCAAATTATGGTCACAGCAAAATTTAAAAAGAAAAAGACTGTTTAAAAATATAGTAAAGTTGATTGCATTAAGAGACACTGTATTGTACACTTGAAATTTGCTAAAAGAGTAGATCCTAACTGTTCTCACATCAAAAAAAAAAAAAGATAACTATGTGAGGTGATGAACATGTTAATTAGCTTGATTCTGGTAAACATTTCAAAATGTATAGGCATATTAGAACATCATAATGTTTACCTTAATTATAGACAATTGGTTTTTTTGTCAGTTGCACCTCAACAAGCTGGAAAAAAATATGAATGATAAAAGTGGATTGTATAAGAGACATGTTTAAGCAAATACACAGTGATTTTGGGTAAAGTTTCCTCTCAATACTCCAGAAGTAATCTGTGACTGTAGTTGGCTGAAATCAGAATTAAATAGCAAAAAAATAGTTTTTTCAGTAATTTTTAACAAGATCTAAGCCTGTAACTTTGGCCAGCTATGATCCTTGTATAGGGTATTGACCAAGTAAATCAAATGTTACATTCTATTTTTAGTTCTCAACAACTTAACTAAATATCACCTTTGCTTAAATGGGGAACACATCATTCATCATTAGCTTTTAGAGGTAATTATTAAATCCCAAGTGTATTTTAGTTCTATATCTGTAAAATGTTCAAGATTCTCTGGAAATATTTCCAAAGTTGTAAGAAACTAATTGTGGGGAGGGGAGGTGACGGTTACTTGTCTACTTAAAGAAGGATTGAGTATAACTTTTCTTTGGCAGGCCTGAGAACCTGCTAGATCTCTTGAGGTCGGGATAAGTCGGGGAAGATGTGAGCATGGATTGGACGGAATGGGAAGTGAGTGGGTCCTCAGGGAGTATGAGACAGTGAGAGCCCAGTTCAGGCAGAACCAGCAATCTGGGAAGAGGGTAGAAGGGAGACAATAGCAAATGGTTATCTAGCTTGCTTTGGCAGTATCCAAATGAGAGAAAGCAGTTAGCCATCTTTCTGGGCTCTTCTTCTGCAACAGCCATGTCCCATAATGCATAATGGTTGTTGTAAGCAATGATTTGCCTTAAATTGTAAAGGTTATACTTGAAAAGAGCTAGGAGTCTTTAGTACCATATTCTATATTCTACCTTATATCAAGGCTCACTAAACATACTTTTTTTGTTTGTTTTTTGTTTTGAGTTTTTTAAATTGAAGTATAGTTAATTTACAATGTGTGTTAGTTTCAGATATACAGCAAAGTAATTCAGTTATACACACATACATATACATATATATTCTTTTCAGATTCTCTTCCATTATAGGTTATTACAAGATATTGAATATGCTATAGAGTAGGTCATTGTTGTTTATCTATTTTATATATAGTAGTGTGTATCTTTTAATCCCAAATTCCTAATTTATCCCCCACTTTTCCCTTTGGAAATTTTAAGTCTGTTTTCTTTCTATGAGTCTATCTCTGTTTTGTAAATAAGTTCGTTTGTATCAGTTTTTTAGATTTCACGTGTAAATAATATCATGATATTTGCCTTTGTCTCTGTGACTTATTTCACTTAGTATGATAATCTCTACATCCATATTGCTGCAAATGGCACTATTTCATTCTTTTTATAAATGAGTAATATTCCATTATATAAATAAATATATATATACCATATATTTAATATATACATACACACACACACACCGCATTTTCTTTATCTATTCTTCTGTTGACGGGCATTTAGTTTGCTTCACTGTCTTGGCTATTGTAAATAGTGCTGCTTTGAACATTGAGGTGCACGTATCTTTTTGAATTAGAGTTTTCATCTTTTCCGTATATATGCCCAGGAGTGGGATTGCTGGATCATATGGTAAGTCTATTTTTAGTTTTTTAAGGAACCTCTATACTGTTTTCTGTAGTGGCTGCACCACTTTACATTCCTACTAACAGTGGAGGAGGATAGATATACTTTGAATCGGGAAAAATAAGGGAAGGATACATCCTACTTAAATGGAAAGAGAATTCAGACTTAAGATTCTGAAATCAAAGAAGTGTACCTTCAGAATGGAATAGTCTGTCATAAGCTAGCTTAGACATACCCACCACTCTCTTTATGGGAAATTAAATTTCAAGTCCAAGCTAAAGGTACAAAGAAGATGTCTATGCAAAGGGTAAGTAGAGAGTTTTGTGACAAGTTTTATAGATTTGCCTCAGATTTGCCTAAAATTTTCTTTTAAGGATCACTTCTTTGTTGGCATTGTTTTAATAACTTTGATTTAATTTTTACAATATGTATAATCTTCTTCAAGAAGTGTTTTGGGGACTGTAGGATAATGAAGATGGTGGTGGGATGGGTGGAGATAGGTAAAAATTTATAGAGGCAGTCTCATGTCAGTCCTAAAGTACCATCTCTGGATTCAGACAGACCAGCCTTTATATCCCACTTCAGCAACTTACAGCACATGTTCTTGAGCTTGTTCTTTAGCTTGTGTAATTCTTTATTTTCTTAAATATAAAAATGGTAGTATAATAATTTTTTTATCTAATAATGGTTTCTACATAAATTAGGGCATCTGAAGGAATATACTTGCCCATATTGATTTATTTTGATTATGACCACATAGTGGAATACTGTATGCATTTTGTGCTTGAAGTGATATGTCAGAAAACATTGGGACACATGTGGCTACACTATAAACATTGATTACCTACCTATCAAAGCACTGATAAGTGACTTCAGTCTCAATAAAATTTCCTTGTATAACCAGCAATATGATGCTTGATGGACTCACAGAAACTAAAACACATATAATAAAATAAGGGTTTTAAATGTTATTTAATTAAAAATGATCTACTTTTTACAAGTAGTGAATGAGTAATTTTAATTAAAAATGAGCATTTGTAGAATATCTAAATTTCCTATATTTTGTTTTAGATGGCAACCTTAACTAAAGATTATATAACAGTAACTGAAACACTCCATCTGCTGGCTTTTGCTTTCACTGCAAACTCATTGTGATTATGTCCTTTTCTAATTTGATTCCCCACTCCCAAAAGTTACTGTACATATAACTGTTTCTCTAGTCACTAAAAATTTTTCACTGTGCTACAGTTGTGTGTTTCCAATTTAGTTCTTATGTTAATAAAGTGACTAACAGAAAAAGTCTTGTACTATGATATAGACCTATATTTTGAACCCATGGCCCTTCTGTAACTAGGCAATAAAGCAGTGATATTAATTATGGCAACGGAAGAAGACCTTATAATGTATAAATATACCTAAATATTTTAACAAGGATATTTTCTTATAATGTTTACTAAATATTTTTATTATATTTGAATAATTTGTTGTTGCTATGGTAGAAATAAAAATAATTTGCTGTATACACTTACTTTGATTGAAATCCTATGTTTTCAATAACTTGTCATAAAAATTAGATAAGACAATCTACTTATGTCATGTGGCCTTAAAAATTATTCAAAATTAATGTAGTCTTAGCACAATGGTCATTCAAAATTTATATATGTGAAATTGTAATTTTAAGCAACTGAGCATTTATGACATTTACAGGAAATGTATCTATTTATAAGCTGTGAAAGACGATTTATAATATAAACCATATGGCAGAAAACAGTATCACTAGTTCGTTAGCAATAGAAAATATAGTCCTAACACAAGCTAATCATAATGCTTCATTGACCAATTTAAGTTATGCTCAGTGTTATTTCTAATTTGACATACACATGTATATTAAGGATTAGACTGATTTTAAAGGAAAATTGAATTATATTTTAACACATATATTTGTAAGTTCTGGCCACAATCCATATAAATATTCAGAAAAGTCTGTATCTCTCTAAAGCATCCAGAAAAACAGTATTTATAGCTAAATATTGAAAAGGATGTATTTGACAATAAACTAGAATTGAACATAGAAGTCCAGCTGGTCAAATATTTTTATTAAAAAACATTTATTGAACAAAAACCATAGACTAGTAATTCTGCTAGTTTGGGGACGTACAAAGATAAAGAAAACACAACTCAATTCAATATCCTTATAGGCCAGAGGGGAAAATATGATTTGATAGTTGTAGCAATAGAAGTAGTTACTGAATTATATGGGCAACAGGGAAGAGGCAAAGAGGAAATTGAAAATATTTCCTTTTTGGTAACCTCCCTGATCAAAAGTAAGTATATTATACTTGATCTTCAAATGATACTTTCTAGTGTACATTTTAGTAATAAATATTAACTGTGTAAAAGTTGAGAACAGTTAGAAAATCACCATCTCTGGTGCTGTGTGGGTAAAGAAACTATGACAGTGTGAAATAATATCATGTAATATTTTAATGAGAAATTTTGGCTCATGGCAAATTGTATAGATAGGCACAGCAGCTATCTCTCTTCACTCAATATTTTTACCCTTCTTCCATTTTCTAAGTGTTGTGGGAGGCACTTCTGTACTTTTGAGATTTTGTTCCATGTGACATTTGTATGTTCCATTAGTGTACCCTACCAGCCTCCTCTCAGTGCCCAACTCTCTGCTTCCAAAAAGAGGAATGTCTTAACCTGATTGATGTATTTAGAAAGAGGAAGTAGAAATGACAAAAACTCATTCCTCCCCATCTTCCTCTTGGGAGTTAGTCATTCTATGCCAGTCTGTCACAAATTGAAAATGCACTTTTGCCTCTGCAAGCAAGGAAACCTGAAGTTCTGATGGTGTTAACTTTGAATTCTAACACTAAGGAGATAGAGATGGTGAATCCTTTTTTTTCTTGAAAATACTCCTCAAGCCAACTGGAATATTGACTTATTTCCACCAGCTTTCTTACAGATACTTTGTCTTCTGTTAAGTTTTTTAAAGCTCATTATGATTTCTAATAATTCATAAACTATTATTTTTAAGGTGTTAATTATTTTACAGCATACAGTTTGTTTTGCATATTGAAACCACATATTTAAAATAATTAGTAATTTGTATTAAGTATTAAATGCATATTTAAATTCATAATTAACTTGTGTATGTAAATGCAAAAATAAGTTTTAAAGTATTGGAAAACATATGTGAGATGTTTCTTCATTATGATTTGAGCATGGGTGGATCATCTTCATTCAGGAAACTCAGTCAGTTTCAGAATGCCTTCGATTTAAAGCTTTTAGTACTAGTCACTACTTTTGTGATCGTGCAAAAGGTCTTTCTAATTATGATTTCCCAACTGTGAGTTGTGACTATTTAATACCACCTCATATGATCACTATGAAGATTAAATGCGGATTTAGTAAAGATCAGGTGAGAAAATAGAAGCAAAAATTTAGCCTTGAAACTAATGTATTTGAATGTGAAATATCAGAATATATTGTGTACATTAGTCAAAGAAAAGAGACAACCTATGTTTATTTTATTTATTTTTTTTTACCTCTTTGGTTTTGTTTTGTTGTTTTGTCATTTGACAAAACCTTTGTAGAGGTTGTTATTTTTCCTAAGTATTAAGTTTTTATCTTATGTTCTGTTATTAGGTATAAACCTCTATTTTCTTTTCTTAAATCATGACCTTGGCTTTCACTAAAAAGTTGTAGTTTTGTTAAAAGGGAAAATTTCATGTGAACAAAGTAGGTTTTAAAAGTACTATAAATTTACCTATTATAATAGGAAATATAGGCTATTATTGTAATGGGTAATATACCTGTTACCTTCCTAGTTATAGATTTATCTTTTTCTTTATTCAGAAAATCTAAGTGACATAATAGGAAATTTCACGATGCTAAAATTTAAACTTTTTTATGTCAGTATATGACACAAATGAAAGAAAAGAATGGAAAATATTTATAACATGTTTCAAATACAGGAATCCCTGATATAAAATGAAATCTTATAAATCAAAAGGAAATAAAAACAGCACAAGAGCATAAAAGTCTTCAAATTTTATAAAATATACATTAAAAATAAACATTTCAAAAGAAGGATGATCTCATTAATTACTAATAAAATGCAAAATAAAATGAGATTAATTTTAATATCGGGTAGGAAACCATAAGAATATATAGTCTACACATAGTGCCACTGAAGTTATGACAATATATACTATCAAATGGAGTGTTGAGATGTAATCAATAAATATTTGAGGGTCAGATAGTAATGAAAATTATCAGTTTTTATTTGTGCAATTCCACATCTAGGCATCTCTCTGAGGATAAAACTATCATGATTACAGCACTTAATTGTATACAGCTATATTTTGCAGCTTTATTTATAATATCAGTAATTTTAAAACTACTTATATGACCATGAAGAGAAAGATAGTTAAGCAGATTATAATGTAATCACGTAGTATAAAGCAATACATCATTTTAAAATATGTCTGATCTGGAAATTGCTAAAGGAAAAAAAATTGTTTGTAGGAACCTTTGCAAAGCATAATCTTATATTTATAGAAAAATTGTATTAATGAAAATGCTAAAAAGGGAAATATTTTATAATACAGATGTATTTATCCATATGCAAGAGGAAATGTGAAATTAGAAAACACTAGTTCTAATTGTCTCTAGGTGATGGCTGGATATTAAGGTGAAGTTTGTGATGAAAGTGAAAAGAAAGAAACTGTCACTTCTTACTTTCTATCTTCTAAAATTAAAATAATAATAATGGTAATATTTACTTTGTGCAGTGTATATGTGTTTGAAATTTTTTTAAAGATGAAAACCTGTTTTATGGATGAATACAAAAAAAAGCAATAAAAAAGCAACAGAGTAGTTAAAAATAGAACTTTATAAAACCAACAGCCATAGTTACATGCCATTTTTGGTAATGGGGAGAAATAAAATCCCCTACAGTCTCTAATCAGGATATCCTAGGCAATCTTCTACCCTGTCCCATTACCAGTAAAGAATGATGATTAACAGTAACAACAACAAAGACTGGAGGTGGTGATTCCTGAAACATAAATGACCTTAGAAAGTGATTTTTAACCTGAGCCACAGATATTTTCTAGTTCATCTCAGCCTTACAAATGGAAGAAAGGGAGAATTTCTTCTCATTTAAAGGAATCCACTGACATAATTTCTAGTGTGTTTGGCTAGAAAATAGAATTTTTAATTAAGGTGATGTCTCCAGCACCTTACCTCACATTCATTTTTCTTTATATTGCAACAGTATGAAAAGATATGACTTTAAGTGGATAATTTTTCACGATGGTTTATGTATGACTTGAAGGATGACTCATTTACCAGGATTCTATAGGACACAGATACTGGATTGCCTTAAAAATATTCCATAATTTGACTAATGCCAGCTTCCGGAGGCTCCACTGGCCAAGACACCTGCAGCACCTTGGGGCAGGTATGCCATAACTGCACTTGCAGTGATTTCAGTGTACTTAGGAGTGCCAAAATTAAATATACAGAAAATGCAGGTGCAGTTGTGAAGATTCATTTCATTATGCTCTTTGATTCTAACTTCCCAATAGAAGGAGCTCACATTAATGGAATCAGAAATGTTTTGCAGCTCCAATGCACAACTCATCCACACAGAAGTGTCATTTTTGATTCATGAGACAGTAATTCTGTTCAGTTCATATTCATTTGGGGAAACTAATTAACCTTTTATCTTATTCCAGTAGCACAGTATAGGAATAAATGTACTTGAAATATTCACACATAAACTCTTCTCACCACTGAAGTAGCCCTCTGCAGTGAAAATTTTTAAGAGTGTAACAGAAAGGCTTTATTACTATTACTACCACTACTACTGTTATTATTATTATTACTATTATTGCCCCAGCAGCTCGTGCTCCCACAAAATAAAATCTATAGAGTAGTCAGGGATCCTTTTCCAATCACAACAGACTATTCTGTCAAGATTATCCAATTAAAGTTGGAATTTATGAGTATAAATGTCTTCTGAATCCTGATTGACTTTTAAAAATGTGAAAATTAAAGCATCAGTATCAACTAATATCTATCATTTTCAGGTATAATAATAATTGTATTGATAATTCAGTATATGCCAGTTCTGTGCTCAAATTCCTATATACTTGATCTTATATATTGCTTATAACAGTCTTCTCTTTTAGATACTATTACATTCTTCCTCTAACCATGGAGCAGGTAATATAACAAGAATTCGATCCCAGAGATGTCTAGGTTTTGAGTCTGATTGCTTTACGTGTAATTCACATTGAGTCTTACAATGCTAATCAGCGATTGTGACTCAGTATGGTCTGGGTCACAATTCCTGCTTTAAAGTAAAAATTATACAAGATTAGTTTTAGATGCAATAACAAATCAAAGTTCTCTGTTATCACTAATTGATTGTTCATGTGTGTCTTTGAAGATTTTGGATACGAGTCCTTTAGCACATATGTATTTTACAGATATTTTCTCCCAATCCATTGTTTGTCTTTTTACTCCTTTAACTGTGTCTTTCTCAAAGCCTATTGGTTTCTGGCAGCTTCTGCAAAAATTATCAAAAATTGATGACTTAAAATATCAGAAGTTCATTCTCTCCCGGTTCTGGAGTGGAAGTTCGTTAATTTTACTGGAATGCACTAATCAACAAGGCTGTATTCCCTCTGGAAGCTCTCAGGGAAAAAGTTCTTCTAGCTTCCACCTTCTGGAGGGTGCTGTCATTCCTTTGTGACTTGACCACTTCAATCTCTGCCTCCACCTTCGCTTCACCTTCTTCTCTTGTGTCTAATCCTCTCTGCCTCTTACTTGTAATGATTGGATTTAGGGACCATCTAGAAAATGCAGGATAATCTCCCCATGTCAAGATCCTTAATTTAATCAGATCTACAATGACCCCTTTTTTATAAGGTAACATTTACAGGGTCTGAAGATTGGGACCTGAAATCTTTGGATGGACAGTATTCAACCTATTACACAGGGCAGAAAATTTTAATTTAATAGTGTCCAACCTATCAATAATTTTCTTTCATGGATTGTGCTTTTGGGATTGTATCAAAAAGCTCATCCACAAACCCAGGCTTACACATTCTATGAAACTATCACCACAATATCAATCACCTTCAACAATTTCTTCTTATCCTCTTTTTTTATTATTATGTGTGCCTTTGTGTGTGTGTGTGTGTGTGTGTGTGTGTGTGTGTGTGTGTTAAGAACACTTAACATAAGATCTACCATCTAAGCAAAATTTTAAGTATACAAATACAATATTGCTAACCACAGGTTCATGCTGTACAATGGATCTCGAGGGTTTGTTCATCTTGTGCAGCTGACACTTTGCACCCTTTAGCTAATACCTCCCTGTTTTTCCCTCCTCCCCAGCCCTTGGCAACCACTCTTCTACTCCCTGCTTCTGTGAGTCTGACTACATTAGTTTCCTCAAACAAGTGAGATCATACAGTAGTTATCTTTCTATGTTTTGCTTATTTCACTAAACAGTGTCCTCCAGGTTTATCCATATTGTTGTGAATGGCAGGATTTCCTTCCTTTGAGGCTCCTTCTGTTTTCTTTTTTTTTTTTTTAAAGTTGCCCCCTACGTGATCTAGCCATGCTGATTCCCTCGGTGTTTTGGATGAGGTGCCACAGAAGTAGGCCTCTCACGTAGTGGCCAAAATGCTGGGAAAGAAGAATGCTTACTTCACTCTTTCTTCAACTTGCAAGCCAAGCTGAGGGGTTCTTTCTTAGTGTTGTGCTATGCTGACTTAGGGAAGGGTTGATGAAGGGAAAGTGAAATTGTTATTCTTTCATTTTTCAATGTATCTTTTCTCATTTCTGTGCTCCACTGGTGCACTTGAAGCTTTCTTCTAGAATCTAAGCTCTCCTAAAATTATTTTCATATGTAAATAGTTCTTAAATTGGTGTTTCTCTGGGGAGGGGCTACAAAGGCTAGAGCCTCCTATTCCAATATCTTACTAAAATGATCCATTGAGTTAATTTTTGTGAAAGGTGTAAGTTTGTGTCCAGGTTCCTTTTTTCTTTTTTGCCATGTGGGCATTCAATAGTTCAGCACCATTTACTACAACATCTATATGTGTCCTTAGAACTATTCTGTACAATTTGACTTGCTTATTCTTATTACAGTTGGTCTTTAAGAAGAACTCTTACAAAAGAAAAAGACAAATGAACATAAACATAAAACAGAGACAGACTCATAGACATAGAATAAAAACTTGAGGTTGCCAGGGGTGAGAGGGGTGGGAAGGGACAGACTGGGAGTTCAAAATTTGTAGATACTGACAGGTATATATAGAACAGATAAAACAAGACTATACTGTATAGCACAGGGAAATATATGCAAGATCTTGTGGTAGCGCATGTGAAAAAGAATGTGACAATGATTATATGTATGTTCATGTATAACTGAAAAAATTGTGCCCTACATTGGAAATTGACACACCATTGTAAACCGACTATAACTCAATAAAATAAAATTAAAAAAAAAAAGAAGAGCTCTTACAGATCTTGGATAAAGCATGGGGACATGAATAGAAATGTAAGTAACATCAATCTTTGTATAGTTGAATATAGTCTTATTATCATACTTCCTTCTTTTATATTTATATCCTCCAAGTTGTTATTTGCAAAGGGAATACTTAAGAAAAAAAACAAATATTTCTGAATGTGGAACTGTAATTCTGGCCTGACAAACACATTTCACCAAAACAGGTCCTTCAAGTCCAACAAGTTCTAGCCTTCTGACAGGAATTCTGAGGATGAAATTTTCATGATGAATACGTAAAGAAAGGAAATGGAATATTTGAATCTAAATGAATCTTTCAACAATGTCAGTTATATTTGAAGCTTTCTTGCTATAATAATTTAAAAGTTTGAAAAAAGTTTTCCTTACTGTTGTAAGTTCTTTAAAACACATACAAGATCTTTTAAAATTTGCTGTCTCTGGGAAATTTGGAAAAGAAAAAATGTAATGCAAAGCTTTGTTGGTGGTGGTTGTCCCTCTTCTGTGCTAAAACTGTATTCTGAAAAACAATGCATTAGCCTAGAAATATGCCATTATATGTTACGTGGAAAAAACTTCTGAGGTCAAGTAGTGTTGAGAAACTTTAAAAAGAGCAAACAAATTTCCTTACCAAAGATTTTTAAAAATGTTTAATTGGTTATTCTATGCATGTTAAAGTGAGAATTTATAATACACCAGATTTCTCAAACTGACAGTCCTTGGAACCGTTTTCCATAGAACACTCATCAATATCTCTCATGAGACCAGTGATCTGTAGAATACATTTATGTGAAATATTGAGCTATAGCAATGCTTAAGGCAAAGACCTGAGGAGCCTTCCTTAAGGGAAGGAAGAAAGGGTTCATGGCTTTTCACAGTAGTGATCATGAATGTAAGCAGAAGGAAATTTTAGATAACTTGTTTTAACATGGAAGAAAAGAGTCAAGAAGAGCCACAGGAGTCAAAAACCAAAACCAAACTGCTATTAAGGATTCAAGTGTCAAGACTCTAGATCATTTAGCCTTTGAGGAAGTTACTTTAAATATAATTCATGGAGTAGGTATATCTAAAATAATAATTCAAGTATAAAATCAAAAATCATTCCAAATTAAAAACACATAATCCTTTAGAGATAGAACATTATATTGTTTCACTTTTACCCAGTCTCATGTAACTCCAATGAGAATGTTTACAAGAAACTTACAGAAATAAAACTAGTGTGTTGAAATTCAGCATCACAAAAACTGTCTTCTGTTATATATTGAAATTAAAAGAAAACTTTCATGTATATTTTTTCATTCAATATTCATAAACCATAGTGCTTGGTAGATTTGTTTTCAGTCGGATCATTTTATGTATGAAATAATGTTTACTGCCAGTAAACAAAAGTTACACTTGAACACTGGTGTTCTATGTGCAACCATGTGCCTTCTTCACTGCTGCATACTTGCCCTGCTCTCTGTAGGTGAAGTTTATAAGGAGGGTGTTTTTCTTGTATGGCCATTAGTTTCAAAGTGTCAGAATCATAATTCCATCACTTCACATAATCTTTAATTTTAATACATTCCACTTTTATTTTTGTTATATTAAATGACTTTTTTAAGTTGATTGAAAAAACAGTGATTCAACACCATATTATAAATATTTTCCTTAGAACTTATACAATGTCTAGTTTAAGTGTATATTTTTTAATATTGCCAAGAATGCTTTTACTCATGCTGTACAATTGGTATATTCACCATACCAACTATTCCTAGGATTGCATCCATAATTTCTTTCAAAAAGAAGGAAAGAGTACTCTAGAACTTGATACCAAAACATGTCAGTATCTTAGGTAATGGTTCCCTGCCTGTTATTGATAAACCAGTTGTCCTAGCTTTTATTATTTTGTATTATTTGCTTCTATATTTGTAAGTGATAGAATTTCCTTGGGTAGCTTTTGGCTCACTTTTCAGACCTCACCAAACAGTTCTCTGACAAATTATTTTCAGAGCTATTCCTTATAAGACTGATTTAATCTGAAGGTGACACACTACTTGCTAACATGTGAAAATACAAAATATAAACATTGCTAAATTTTTTTCCTATAAAGTACCTCAAGCCACCTCCCCTAAATTTCCCTGTATCTAAAGAAAAATAACCTAAAATATTACAGGAAAAGCAAAACTAAATACCTCACTAAGAACTATGGATGATTAAAGTACTGTTTTATAAAACTGTTTTTTTAGTTTATAATGTACAATAGTGGTAATAAGCAGTAGTCCCCTAACCCTCACCTCCCTTAATAATTTAAAATACAAGTTCTTTTTCCTTTTTCACTCAGATCAAATTTGAAAACTATCAATAATTTCTATGCATATTTAAATGTATTTTTGTCTCCAAAATGATTTCTTGAGAAAACTAAAAATTTGAGTGTCTAATATATGTGTTTACACCTATGAAAAAATTGTTTGCTGATTTACAAGCTTTACAATATATAAATAAAACTAGAAGATTTTATGAACCCTCCTAAATATTATCTACTGTATCTTAATGTCTGCTGTATCTTGGGATGATGTGTAAGCCATGAAAAAATTATGCTTACACAATGAAACGAAGAAGAACCAAAGTTATTGTAAATCACTAGTGTTAAAGCAACGAGGTTCTCTTTTCTCCACAGTTTTTAAATATACAACAAAAACTTATTTATTCAAATTAGGTTATTCCCTTGAGGCTAAGGTTTCAGAAATAGCTTTCCAAATACGTTGAGATCAACACTTTTTAAGGCTAAAGCTAAAATAGTCAAGATTGTTGTGTGATTGACTCCTTTAAATCAGATTAATAATTCACTTCCAGAGAAGAATTAGTCTTGTTAGTGTTTCATTAAATTGAACAAAAGCTTTCTAATCAGTTAATAATAATTATTATAAAATGAATCACGTGTACTATTATATCTCCAACACATATCCCCGTTTAGAAACCTCAGCACATGATTTGTGTTTCTTGGTTATTTTATCTCAATCAACATCAGTTCTGGTATATTATATTGTTTTTGAGAATTGTTAAGTTTTCTATGAAATTTCTGAGCCAACTATGAAGATCATAAAATGAATTCCTATTATAATTTTGCCACATTTACTTTATATTCTAATATTTTGATTATTTATTTATATTATAGATTTCTTTATTTATATTCTATCTAAGCCCAGTTATTGATTTACAAAGTCTTGCACATAAATTTACTTATTATAACTGAAAATACAATTATGAATCCTCCAAGATTTTGAACCTCTCTTAGTTAAAATAAAACCTGAACACTTTACCATGGTTTAAAAAGACATTCCTTAATCTACTTCTGACTTATCTTTGTAACTTCATTTTATACTATACACTCCCTTGTTCTCTATATTCCTTGCACCTGGCCTCCTTTATATTTCTTAAACAAACCAAAATCTTCCCATGCAGAAACTTTGCTCTTGTTATTTCCTATGTCTGGAATACTGTATATTCCTGACCATTGCATGACTGTCTTTTCATAATTCAGTTCTCAACCCAAACGATGTCTCCATAGAATAGTCTTCCCTGGCCACAATATCTAATGTGGTAACTATATGAGCTCTATCATAGGTCCCTTTTATTTTTTTCTTGGTAGCTACAATCTAATTTATTTTATATCCATTCACATATTTATTATCAATTTCCATCAATGAAATGGAAACACTATGGGGCTTAGTCCCTGTTGCTACCTGCTGATTTGATACTGCCTGGCAATGTTGGGTGGTGCATAAATATTGAAAAAAAGAAAAATTTTTAATTATACCTCCTGTTTGTCCTCTTTGTGAAACCAGACAAATGGAAATTTTCTTAAATAATTTTTCTAGATAGCATAACTTGGCCAACTGCCAGACTACCAAAGTTCTAACCCCCTTTGACTAATAGCAACTTCACTCTCTCCAGTTGTAACATTAGAACATTTTCATTTGGTTGATGGGTCTCTGAGGTCAATCTCACGGGAAATGTCTCAGGTCCCAAAGCAGATTTCTGTTTATAAGAACAGAATGGATATGCTAGATCTCATAAACTTGGATTATTGGACACAGTATCAGCCTTTAACCCCAAAATCTTCACACATAGCAACGTTAAGTGGTTATTACAATGTGTATGTCTGTATATCTGTATGTCTTCTATATATTAGCAATTTCCTTTGCAGTAAGCTTCCCAGTGGAATGTTGATAGATAGGTTCTTTAATATAAAAATATTGATGTGTTATCTTCTTTTATGTATCATAATATTTATCTACCTAAATGCTAAATTTTAAAACAAAATAGAAATTTTGAACATTTCAGTCTCTTATCTGCAGTTACAAGACTGAGGAGGAATAACCTTGGCAAAGAAGGTTATGACCTCACCACATACTGTCAATAATCATAGCCTTTGAAACTCTATTATGAACACCTAACTGCATGTCTTAATAATTAACTGATATTTAACTTGGTGTTCTAAAGTTTTCTGTCAGTGTACCTCTTATCTAAATAATACCTATTCCTACTTTGTTTCTCGTTTAATCTTTATTTATCTGAAGTGTTTTTCACTTCAGTAACATTTAATGGGGAAATGGACCATGAGATTGCTGGGGTTAACTGAGCATTTTAGGGAATCACCTATGGAGAATCACCAAGGAGTGGTGGGTAGTATGGCGATCTAAAAAATTTATCTTCTGGGAAAAGACACATTCAATGAAGTTTAGTTTAATAGAAAATGTTCCACAAGAATTATTCATAAATAAAACTTAATATGCTCAATGGTGGCAAATGAGGCAAACAAAAGAAGAATATAAATCATTTGCATTCTTGGGGCTAGTATTAGTGTCTTTATTATAGTTAATCTCTATTCATTCTTTACCGTGTTTTACATGAGAATGATTCAGGTGGAGAATAATTTCACCCTTATTTTAATCAATGCATAGCAGTCCCAGAGAATCTGTGTGCTAGTAATAATGGAGATAAGACTAAGGGTTTAAAAAGAGTGAAATTAGATTTTGGGGTTCAAATTCTCTGATGAATTCTTGCTAGCCACATTTATCTTGAATCTGTTTTCATCATCATCAGAAAGAGAGAGGTTTCTCTCTGATAAACATACCACTTGATTGTTGACAAGAGGGAAAAGGCATCCTTTGTCACAAGAAAAGTGTTTTCAAATGGAGAATAGTAAATAAATTAGAGAGGCCAGTATTTGAACATGACAGTAGCATAAATTTTTGACTCACCTTCCAGTCTTTTCTTCAAAAGCTAGGATATAAAGTTTCTTATCAAGTTGTACATAGGTGTTTGACTTTATTCTGTAGGTATCTGTAGAATCAATGAATTGCTACTAAAGCTTAAAAATTCATATTGTAAAAGATCATTGTGGATCACTTATGGAATGCATGTATGAATTTTCTCAAGAATGTGAATTTCTTTTCATATAAAAGGAAATTCAAACTCCAATTATGGCATTCAAAGCCATCTGCAAACACATTTGTCCTGCCTTTCAAGATGTATTCCCCATTCTCTCTTTAGGCTATCATCCCTTTCCTAAGCATATTATATATATTATTTTTCAGTGATTTTACTATGCTTCTCTGACAAGAAGTCTCTTCTGTAACTTCCATCCTTATTGAACCTTCTCATTCTATGAGCTCAACCTGCAATGTTTACTAACCTTTTCCCATTAAATCTACTTGAATTCTCCCATTAAAATTATCATTTTCCTTTATATAAAAATATGTATACATACACACATATTTTATAGCTTTAAGAAGTTTGTCTTTATCTTCAAGTCAGTTAATGTAAATTTATTCTAAGATTAATAATTATTTTAATTATTATCTTTATTTCTGGGATGTGTATCAGAATAATTTATGGAAGAAGAAAAGCAATTACAAAGTATAATAAAACAGCTTTGCTCTTTGACATTGGTGTTGGCAGTGATTATTTTTGGGTTGGACATGAAAAGCAAAGGCAACAAAAGTAAAGACAAACAAGTGAGACTACATGAAACTAAAAAGCTGCATAGCAAAGGAAACTATCAATAAAATGAAAAGGCAGTCTATAGAATGGGAAAATATCTGTAAGTTATATATCTGATAAAGAATTTATATCCAAAATATGTAAGTAACTCATACAACTCAATATAAATAGAACAATCTGATTAAAATACAGGCAGAGGATCTGAATAGGTATTTTTCCATAGAAGACATACAAATGGTCAATAGGTACATGAAAATGTCTTCAACATCACTAATCATTTGGGAAATGCAAATCAAAACCACAATGAGATATCACCTCACACCTGTCAGAATGGCTATTGTCAAAAAACAGCAAATAAAAAATTTGGCAAGGATGTGAAAAAAAGGAACCCTTGTACACCCTTGGTGGGAATGTAAACTGATACAGCTACTACATGGAAAGTCCTTAAAAATTTAAGAGTATACATTGTAAATCAATTACATGTCAATAAAAAAGATTTTTTAAAAACTTAAGAATAGAATTACTATATGATCTAGCAATTCTGCACTTGGATAACATCGAAAGGAAATGAAACCACTATCTTGAAGAGGTACCTGCACCAAGAGGTGGAAACAACTTGTGTCTATCAGCATATGAATGGATAAGAAAATGTGATACACAAACAGAAACATATACACAATGGAATGCTATTCAGCCATGAAATGAGGAAATTCTGCCATTTGTGATAACATGGATGGACCTTGAGGGCATTATGCTAAGTGAAATAAGTCAGTTACAGAAAGACAAATGCTGTGTGATCTCACTTACATGTGGACTCTATAAAAACCAAACTTACAGAAACAGAACAGGTTATTGATTGCCTAAGGCAAGGGGTGGGGGGAGGGCATATAAATGATGCTGGTCAAAAAGTATAAACTTCCAGTTATAAGCTCTGGGGATGTAATGTACACCAGGGTGACTATAATTAACAACACAGTATTTTATATTTGAAAGTTGCTAGGAGAGTAGTTCTTAGAAGTTCTCTTCACAAGAAAAAAATTTTGAAACCATGTGAGTTATATACATTTCACAGTATATACATGTATAAATCATCATGTTTTACACTGAATACAGTGTTATATGTCAATTATATCTCAATAAAGCTGGAAAAAAAAAAACAGTTTGGCCATGAGCTTATAATTGTCCAACCTGGGTTCTGGGTACATGCAGGTTAATTACATTATACTCTCTACTTTTATATATATTTGAAATTATCCCTAAATTTTGTAAAGAGTAATCTTTACAAAATTCATATTGTTTCACAACAATTTAGATAATTTTAAGTAAATTACCATTTTTCTATTTAGTTGCTTATGTATTTATCTTCTCAAACATATTTCTCAACTGTATTTTTTGAGAACATAGTATTCTATTAATTTTCATACTATTTTTTTAAAACATTTTCCAAGTTTATGATGAAATTTGAATAAATTACAAGGAATGCTGATCTGTATCAATGTTTTATACCTTTAATTTTTGTTACAATTGATTATAAATTACAAACTATAAATATTAAATATATATACACACACACACATACACACACACACATTTCAGCAGTATCTCGTACTTAGAAGCAAAATTGTTAGATTCTCTTGTTTGTTTTCTCAAATTTATAATTCATGCAAAGAAAGCTTATCATTATTATTACTGCTTGCTTTCACATTGCTTTGGACAGTTGCCCTGAAACTCAGTTACAGAGTTCATAAGCTCTTTGTGAGTCAAGGATATAAGAAGGTTATCACAACAGAGAATAGTAAGATGTAGGCAAAGAATCACAGATGAATTACATAAGAATTATGAAGTAAAGCTATAAGCAGGGAAGAATGGTGTCAGCTAGTCAGTTTGGAAAGGAAAGTAAACATACTCAAAAGATTCCAAAGAGATCAACAAAAACATTAAAGGATTGTGAAATAGGCTTTATGAGAAATGGCTAAGTTATTTGTAGTTATTAGCCAATGAAGTAAAAAGAAAAGAAGGAATTTAACACTTTTCATAGAAAAGTACTTATATGGGAGTATTCCAATGAGAACAAAATTACAGCTAGTAGAATTTAAGAATAATGGAAAAGATTTTAGACACATATGAGTATTAGGCAAAAGCTAGTGATAGTCTACAGATCCCTACTAGTTAAATAAAGTTAAGGTGAGTTCAAGGTGACTGAATTCATTGATTACTTGTTCACTCAGGATTTGTGACTCTGCAAGGCCAAGAATAATTTTTTTCCCGGTATTGTAGTTGTAATCTTGGGAAGATAATTTATTTTCTGTGTAAGAGAATAAGCTTGTTCCTCAGGGTATCTTGTAATTTTAATTGTATGAAGTACCTAAAATGATACTATTTTGAATATGTTCACATTAGCACACAAATCACACTTAACATCCTTTGTTCTCTTAACATCCTTAGTAGTTACTGTGGTAACTTGGTAAACTTTTACTTGGTTGGCCCCATGTAGTTTAGGTGTTTGAGGCTACAAGGGATGAATATAAAGGTTAATCTGTCAATATCTTGGGCCTCAGTTTTCTAATACATAATATGGGTGGCTGGATTGGATGATGTTGATTTATCCTTCTGCTAAATTTTTAATTTTTCTTGAGTGTTTTAAACCCTGATTTTAAAGCAGATAAAGCAGGCATGTAGCCAGTAGGGGGAGTTCTCATCTTATTCCCAGAAATATAGAGCCTCTTAAATTTTGGCACACAATTGTAAGAAGTCTGGCTGCTTTATTTTACACTATCTTAAAAGCATGGGAAAAGTATACTTATGCCCAGTTTTTAAAAAGCAGAAAATGTAGAAGCATATTATACTGTAAATTTTTTCTGATGATACAATTTTTTAACTGTTTAAAATTAGCATTTTCACTTGATCTTCATCAGGACTAGTCCCAACAACCACTCTGAAGCAGAATCAAATCCTCTAATCTTTCAATAACAGTGAAGGAAAAGATTTTGGCTGGAATTAGACACACACAGATGGTATTTCTATATTCTGTGCCTTCATACATAACACCTGCTACAAATCTGTACTCAAAACTATTCAGGAAAAAAATATTTGTCTGTGTTGGTGTAGTTCAAAGAATGTTTTTCATTATTGATTTTATTATAAAATAAAATAACTTGTGATGCTATCTTTGATTTTATGCACCCACAAAATCTTTTATTTGATACTTTTAGTTGACAGCTTCTGTAATTATTAAGACTATACATACCTTCTATGTATTGAAAAATACATACCAGTATTTTTCAACTTCATAAATGGATTTAAAGTTGCTTAAATATGTGTGTGTATGTGAGTGCACACAGCCCAGTGCCTTCAGCTTTGTATTTATATTGAGAAATACAAATGTTTGTTATTAACTTTACACTTACTTTGAAATAGCATCAATCTTTTTGTTTTTTAATCTTCCCTTAAAATTAATAACATGGTTAAACTTAAAAGGAACTTAGAATTCATCATTTTTAATTGATTAATTAATAAGATGAAGTCCAGAGTATGCATCATTGATGTATGGTACTTTGTGAAATTACTAAAAGAACTACAACCATGATCACCTGATTCACATACCAGTGGATGTACACTATGACACATTATTCCTAGTAACGTATACTACCCCTTTTGGGAGAGTTGACCACTTCACTTTCATTAAATGCATAAGAAGGAACAACTATATGTTATCTCATTTCTGTGAATCCACAGTGGAGTCAACAATTTAACATTTAACTGAATACTTCTCTAAAATTCATATGTAATTAGATATTTTTCTATTAGGACTGTCCCCTAAAATAGTTCTCTCTCTCTGTATGTCTATATCAATATCAGTACCTACCCATATTTACATTTATATAAAAAGTGCTTCTGTAAACAGTATTTATGTAACACAAAAGAGTAATATATACATATACACACACACACATATTCAAACATAGTATATTTGCATACTAATACATGTATTTGAAAAAAATATGTCTGATAAATAGACTGTGAAAGGCACTGGGCAAAGGATATGCAGAAATGTAAGCAAGATTTGAAATACCATTTTATAATCCACACAAAGGATATATTGCCATATATTTCTCACCTGTTTAAAATATTATTTTGATGAGTGAAACAGTTTGAATTTTTATTCAGACAGCAATACTTCGACTCTCAGTCTCCCTAATGTTTTTCCTGGAGATAGTATTGGTGCTAAGAGATACTGAGAAGTAAAGAAGTTTGAGTTTGCATCCTTCAACCCCCTACTCTTTGCTTTCTCTGGATTTTTATTTGCCTATTACCTTTTAAAATCCAAGTGTTTTTATTTTATTATCTTTAGACTTTTTCTAGGTAACTAGAAAAATGCTAGTTATTTCTAATCTCTGATAAGCAAATTAGCATTAAATGTTTTCAGATTAATTTAGATCTCTTTCAAAGTTTCATATTTTAAAAGAAAAAAAAATGAAATCCAATGCAGTAATTCAAAAGAGTGGTCCTTTTGTCCATACTAACATTCAATAAATGTGAATAAATGGATTAAGGGTGAGAATTTCAGGCAAATAGGAACTAGTAAACATGTATTTTTGGAACTGGACACTTTCACACTCTTTTTCAAATTTAAAACCTATATTAGCCATTAATATTTCAAGCCCAGCTGTTGGAGGAATTGAGGGTATTTGAAAGTATCCTTAACAAAGCCCAGCAAGAGTTGGTGATTTTATCATTTATCTCTCATTCCAATCCAACTACTTCTTCATGAGACTCCTGTCTGTACTTTGTTGTTAAAGAGTGGGAAATGTTCAATAAAAGAAACGCTGTAATACAAAAAGGATTTAGCATGAAGGTAGGATTAATGCTGCTTATATCCTTATCTCTGCCTGGACAGTATTGTAAATGCTTTCACAGTTGGAGAACAGTGTCCTGCAATGTTGAAATGTTATTTAAATCAACCTTTTTTTTTTTTCCGGAAAGTTGTGACTATCCATTTTAATGTATATAAGAAAAGAATGAGGCTTTATGTTACATATAGAAGTTTATCAAAATCTTTGTATGGCTTTGCCTCACTTATAAAATCAGTCTCAGTACAATGGCGTAAAAAGATGTCACGCTAAGAGTGGAACAGCACTGAATAATGGATATAGATAACAGCAATTTTCCCTAAGGACATCCTAATATGTCTCATGAATCATTGCTAATATAACTCACAAAATAAAAAGTTGTAAACCAGAAGGGACACTTAATAACACATAATGGTGTCCACGTTGTTTTCAGTCAGTCAACAAATATATTATAACTACTGTGTGCCAGTAGTTGCCAAGAATATATTTGCAAGATGGGAAATTCATTTTAAGCTTAGGCTGTAATCTGGAAGTTATTTTTCACCCCATTGAAGGGTACAGGCAGAGTTCAAAGGCAGCCAATAGAAAACTCTCCAAGATACATTAAAAGCCAAAGATCATCTCATACATATACACCCACAAATGCCCAGGAAAATTAAAAAAAAAAAAAACCTGTCAATCAATACTTCACAAAAAGTATGAAAAGAAATGAACTTTCTTAGCTATTGTCAAGAGAGAGCATTTTACAAAAAGACTTCTGGGAAAGACATAGAATATTTGGCAATTAGTATTGATGAGACTTAATTTTAAAAATCTGCCAGTATAAATGAAGAGTGCTTTATATAAGAATATAAAATGATAGAAATGACTTACAGAAGGATTAAAGAATGTATAAATGAAATAAGAACAAGTTACATTAATCATAACTAGGATAAGGGTCTTCATGAATTACTCAGGTGGAAGAAACTTGACATTAGAATTCATGTATAATTATTTTATTTATTTTTTACTCCAAAATTTAGGAATAAGGAAAAAGGTGGTTGTGTGTCCTTTTAATGTCGTATTGGAGCATTCTCTAAGAGACACACCCAAGGATTATTTAATTATCTATGTGAAAGTAATTTTTATTGATTCAACTAACAAGGAGTGAAAAACAGACTTTATGAAGTTATCTTTTAAATTGTTAATTTTGTCAGGTAGAGAAACAATTATTTTCTGCCTATTAGAAAAGGTAACCTCAGAGGGGATAGTTTTATTGCCCTGTAATATGTTAACCAGTTCCGTACCTAACCTTGCAGTCTTATTTCACACTTTTCCTTTAAAATCCATAAATTCACAGCATTTTAAATCATTTTGAATCAGCCTCATTATTGGGCTGGTTTCCTCATTCATGGGTTAAATAAAATGCTGACATGTATATATTCTATACTTGAATGAGAGTGTGGTGTTTAACTTCTTGAAAATTATGCACTTACTGTGTAGCACGTTATATACAGTGGGTGTTATTTAAGGTATGGTGTCCAGTCATGTTTATTCTATCATTTGATTGTCTTTATATAGTCCAAACTTCAAATATGATTGTAGTAAACCTCATTGCCTTAGTTATGGTCCTAATCGTCTTTGAAGTCTTACTCTCTTTACTATTATGAGAAGCTATATAAGTAACACCTCATAAGTTTTGCTGAGTAAGATGTAAATCTTACACTTATTTTAACTAATTTGTGTAGTATTTTAAGTATTATAGCCTCACATTAAAATAAAAATGAATAAGATTTAATAATTAATGTATTGTACAGAGACAAGGATTTTAACTTATTTAAAACTACTTTTAAAATCAAATGTAGTTCTAAAATACTTTTTTAAAAAAACCTATTTGCACTCTTTTTAAGTTAAGTTGAACTCAAACTCATCATTTGAATAAGTTTCAATGCCTCTCATAATTATGGACATCTATAAATGTGTATGTTTGAACATAGGTGAAATTTAATGATTTTTTAAAGGCAGAATACATATGCCAAAAAATAGATTCCTGGAGAAATATGAAAATTCTTCCAAATAGCCTTTGAAACGTAAAATTTATTTTATTTGATATGAAAATGTCTGGTATGTAAATAAATATTTTTTTAATTTTAAGGATTAAATAAATATCTTTAATATTTGAATATATTTTTCTTATGGTAAGGTGATGTTTAAAAGTAAATATATGTTTTAAATGATTTCTTAGTAATTAATATTTTGATTAAAGTGATAATAACAAATTCATGTATTTTGTTCCAAATTTTTCAAATTTGTTTATAAATAAGGGTACTATACAATGTACTTAATGGTACATGGTACATTCTGTCTACCTATGATACTATATTTGATTTTGCTATTTAAATGAAATTATTATGTAAGAAATCAAAATTTGAAACAACCTTTGATACCACTTTTTTAGAATTCTCGTTTAAGTCTACCTTCATTAACATTGTTTGCTTTTTAAAATACAGAAAGAATAATTATCCAGTATATATACAGATAAGTCATCTCACCTATGAAATAATATCAGAATAACTGATTTATCTATTTCTTACTACTTTTTAGGAGATGTTGATAAGTCAAAAGTAAGAGCTACAAAACAAAAATTGCAATTTAAACTGAGCATTTTCCTATGATTTTTATGTGGGAGATGTCTGAGAAATGAATTTTTAGTTCATTTGCACTATTTTTTATTACAAATAAAGGACGTATTTCAAATTTTCAACTTGAGTTTGTGATATGTGATTTTTATAAAAACATACAAATTATATATATTTTACAAAGGGTAGACTCTCTATTATTTGGGAAAGCACAAGACTTGAAGTGAGACCACCTGCACGTCAGCCCAATTCTACTAACTAGCTTTGAAATCTATATGCATAAAATAAACCTTTCAACACAAAATTATTATAGCAAATTGCACTGAGTCATGATTAATCTATGAAAAAATATTTATTCAATACTTAAAAATCTTTCTTAGTTGAAAAGTTTCCAAAACCAATATTTTGTAAAGAATACATGTGAGCATGCGTGAAACCAAAGTGTGCATGTTTCTGTGAAAGATTTTCAAAATCACTTTATCTTCAAAATACTATGCAGGGAATAAAATAAACAAACAACTAAATAAGCCTGATACAAAGACAACATACCTCTAAATTATTAACACAGAATTCCATATATTTTTCTGGCTTCTCTAGAATTTACAGTGTGGAGATGATGATAATGTTGAATGATGATGATGATAATTATAGCAACAACAATGTATATAAAAATGGTGTTCTCTACTTCTCTTCTTAAAAAGGCTTTTATTCTTGGTGTCACAGGTGCCCTAAGCTCAATGAGCCATTTAAGAGCTTCCAAATATTTTATAATGTGAAAATCTCAATTTATGAGTGGGGAGATTAATTCCAACTTTCTTTCACATATTCAAAAAATATGTTTATAGTGTCTTCTCTGTGTCAATCCAGTGCTAAGATCTGAATGTACAATCATGAACCAAACTGAAATTTTCTCCTCTGTTAGTCTAATTGAGGAAGTAGACATTAAATAAACATCTAATTATATATTGTGATGTTATATGAATAAAAGTATAGTATTTAATCCTGAGAGTATAAAGAAAGGTACATAATAGTTTTAGATTGAATGGGCAAGAAAGGTATCCTAGAACAAGAGATGTTTTGTTGATATCTGTTGGAGAAGAAGAAGCCAGCTATGCATAGAGCCTCAAGAAGAGTTTTGCTTGTAGAGGAAACTCATATGGGAATGCCCAGGTGTAAGAAAATTTAGTATTTTAAAACAGTGGTTTTAAAAAGGGGAAATATTGCTCCCCAGAGAACATTCGGCAACGAATGACTGGAAACATTTTTGGTTGCCACAACTAAGGAGGTGTGCATGTTTGAGACTGATGCTGGTATTTAGAGGTTAGAGGCTGGAATGATGCTTGATTTTCCCCCATGCAGACGACAGCCCCTCATAAGGCGTTGAGCTTGAGAAACACTGCTTTAAAAGATTTGAAAGAAATGAAATGTGCTCCAAGTTGCACAAGTGCTACAAGGTGAAAGGAATTTGGATTTCATTCTGTAAGAAAACTGTGTATACTCATTAGATTTTAAGTAATAGAACAATAGCATTTTATTTACATGTAAAAATCATCACTGTGAGAAACACTGGGCCAGTGAAAAAAGGTCTCTCTCTTTTTTTTTTTTTTTTTTTTTTGTTCTTTGCCATGGAAGGAACATTTGAGTATAGTCATAAGCGGAAGGAGAGGAAGGAAATTATAATGAACATAAACCCAGATTAAGCAAATAAACCATACTACTATTTTCTTTTGCCTGGAATGAAAAAAAAAAAACCCACATATCCCTTCTTGGTAATAAAGGGTTTTCTGAGAATATCAAATACACACACATACACACACACACACACGTTGAGTATTTTGAGAGTAATAGAATATCATGCGTAAAAGGAAATACCAGAGTACCAGTAAGGAAGCTATTACAATAGTCCAGGAGGAGTATAAATGATAGAAGCTTGGTCTAAGAAGGAAGCAATATTTTGGTTGGGTTTAAGAGCTGCAGTGGAAATAAAGCAGGACTGGCTGATAGGTTTGATGTGTAGCACGAGGAAGACCTGGTCAGAAATATTTTCTAAGTTTTTGGCTTCAGCACCGAAGCAGATCACATGTCAACAACCAAGATGGGAAAAATGTGATTATGAAAGAGCTTTGCAATGCATTCCATATCATTAAGTGCTCCACCCTCCTCTGTAATTCAAGTTATAACTCTAATTTCTGTAACAATTTATAATTATTCTAATACTATATCTTTGTGTATTTTATAATATTTGATCAAAGTTTATATTTCTCTGATAGCTAAAAATGGAAAATAATGACTTTATGCCTTAGTGGTCTTTTATGTGTAGGGAAAATTTGTGGATCAACAGAAAGCTATGCTCTATTTATATACTTATATACCCCTCCACGTTATCTGATTCCTGTTCTATAGAAGCTATTTTACAGCTCTGCAAGATGTAGAAAACTGATAGCAATGCAAATTTAGTCCTTTCCAGTAGATGTTCAGTTGATTTCCCAGTTTTGCCTCTATTTGCATATTCATTTCAATATTCTTGTTCTTTAAGTATGTTTTCTGTTCTTTGAAGAATTCTCTTTTTAACTGTTTATAGAAACTACCTGGTCCCCTCACTGATTAACAATTAAAATCTTTAACATATAATCATTTTGATACTTCTGTATTAGTTATAATTTCACCTTCTTTGGGAAAGCTGGTTTTCTATTTGTTTAATTTATTATATTTTAGTTTAATAAGTTCAGTTCAGTTCAAATTATTTGCCATCACATCCTTAAATTTCTCAAAGAGAAGCATGAATAGAATATAGTTGAAAAGAATACCCTATCTCTGAACTATATTTTCCTGAAATATCATTGAAATATTTACATGTAAAAAATGTTTGTATGTTTCATCTGTTTTTAATTTAGAAAGAGGAGAAATAATTAGAAAAAGAGGTAGCATTGTAAATGCCTTTTATTGAAATGGGTCTTAATCCCAGCCTAAGGTTCTTTCAACTTACGATAAAGAATAACTGCTGCCAGTTTCCTTGAGACTGGCTGTGAAAACCAACCACAATTCACTAACATCCAATTTCAAAGCCAAAGTGCCCCAAAAGTAACATTCCATTATAACACAAAAAGAGTGATTTTAAGCTAATTCTGTCTTCTGTGAATCAAATTGATACTTGGAGCAATTACTTCTAACAGAAATAAATCACCAAATTAAAGTTCCATCTTGCCCAAGGAAGGTTTTATATTCTTATGTTGTCTTTGATGTGTGCTACTCAGAGGCAAAATGTTTGCAAAACGTGTGATGTAGCCAGAAAACAGTGTCTTGAAGTCTGCAGTCTGAAGTAAAACAAATAAGCCAACAAGAAAAAGAAGAAAAAAAAAGGCAACTCTCATATGATTGCTTCTCACCCCTTCCCTCAGGCCTTTCCAGGCCGTCAGCTCTTTCAGCTAGGAATAGATCCAAATTTCATCTCCATATATAAATGCCAAGCTTGCACAATGTTTCTTGACTTCAAAAATAGATGTTTCTCTTCAATAAAGTTGTCAAATTATTCTAGGAGATTTTCTGTTTCTTTGGCACAACTGATAGAAATTTATCACTACAGGTAAATTAAAATGATTTCTGAGATTTTAAGTGGGAAGGGAAGCACAATTAAATAGTGTTCATAAATAATTAAGGTTTAAGTGGAAAAAATCAATTTATAGCACATATTTGGAAATTACAGAGGATTGTACAAAATGAAACATTAACACATGAAAGATAAATTTATGAGAATAAAGAACACCCAAGGAGCAGAGACAGATCCAGGCCTAAAGTTTATTCATTTTGAAGGGGGTCTCACTTTTAGAAAAAGAATGCAAAATTACAAAAATAAAATTACTAAGGTCCCTTCTGGGTTTTTGAGAGGCTTCAGCAAATGCAGGACTATGAAGCTTAAATTACATTAGGATAATTCCATCTCTATTGAAGAAGCAAAACTCTTTTTAAAATACGGTCCAATTATTAATTCATTTATTAAACAAACATTTAAAGTACCTAATGCCCCTTACATGGTAGTTTCTGGGAGCTGCAAAGAGGAATGAAAAAAGAAAAGTGCACGTCCCTTTGCTGTATAAAGTCTGTCTGAGAGGTCAAAAAACACATTAATTACATAATAAAATGGCCATTTTGTTAAAGGAAGTAAGATATAAATTTATGGAAGAGGCTATATATCTGGAAAATGTAGAAGATAAACTAGCATAAACAAACAAAAATACTCATTGTTCCACCACACAGAGAAAACCTAATGCTACTGGTTTACCTACTCAGAAATAAGTAATTTTGATATTCTTATGACCATACCATATATTCATATTATCTTTTTATTTTATTTACATTAGTGTAGAAAAAAATTATTTATTAATATATTTAACATATGTAATTATAATTATAACAAAATGTGTTTAAACAACTCCTATTCCTGGAGAAGTTTTGCTTTAAATTTTTACTCATAAATATTACCATAGCAAACATCTTGAACTACATATCTGAATGTTTGCTTAGAGTCCTACATGTGGAATTACTTGTGCAAAATATGATTTTTTAGATCATTTGTACATATTGCTAAGTTATTCTCAAGAAATAATTTACCAATTTAAACTCACAGTAATTTTGAACTAAGATCATTTTAATTTTACACAAACCACATTAACATTAGTATTATTATAAACAAAACTTTATAGTCAAAAATTTATTATAGTTCTGCTCTACCTAACATTTATTTAATTCAAATTGATAGAGTAATTTTATGGTTGTTGACCTTTTATATTTCTTCAGTGACTTGTTCAACTGAGTCTATCATTTTTTCTTTTGGATTGTTGTGTTTCTTCTTACTGTTTTTGTGAAAAAAGAAATTAAGTGTATCATAGCATAATTTAGGTATTTTAACTGGGAGTTTTTTTCTTGAACAATACCTCTACAAACTGAAATGCTGAACTATGACTAAATATTAGAACCGGACAGTGATAATAAGTGGGGGAAATCCTGTGAGTCTATATTACAAGTCTCCTAAACCCACTGGTTCTTTTGAGCAAATGTTTATTGAGCACATGTACACAACAGTAATACAGTTGCTAACCATTAGAATTTCACAAAGGATGTGATATTGAGATGAATCTTGAAAGAGAATAAATGTGTGTTAGGATGAAAAAGAGGAACTTCACAGACAGGGAACAGCATTTAGACAGGCACAGAGTGATGAAAGCAAGGACACTAGTGCTAAGAAATTCCAGTAGCTGCATATTGACAGAGAATAGAGAAATTAGGAAAGTCGATGCATGAAAGTGGACAGAGGGACAGAGGTCAGTTTAAATGATGAAAGTCCTAAAACAAAGTTTTAGGTTAAACAGTTAATCACCTGTTCAAATTTATGCTGTAGAAAGACTAAATTTTGAGGATCTAAGGAGCGATTTAACAAAAAAGCAAGGAGAACAATTATGTCTGCTAAAATGATCCATACTATAGCTGTGAAGAGGCCACGCCACAGAACCGCCAGTAGAAATGGAAGTGGAGGAATGCACATTTGAAAGAGACAGTTGAGGAAACTGGATGAGTAGGATGAGGCAAAGGGGAGACACATGAGACCTTTAGAGGTGGCGGCACAGTTCAACAGGATGCGGGTTCAGAGGAAAATACAGAGTTTGTAGAGAGACCATGAGATTCATTTTGATCATGTTTATTTTTAGGTGCCTGCAGATCATCAAGTAATAATGTCCAGTAGGGAGTGCTTTTAGAGGTTTTGGGAAATTGACATTTGGTAATTGACATTTTAATTCTTTCTTATATTTAAGAAAGTTTCCAGGAATTTATTTGAACCAGATGGGAACTTTCTCTCAGACTGATCAGTCCCATCTTATATTTTTAATAATTCTGAGCATTACCTCTTCCCCATTCCAATGTCTCTTCCTTCATTCAGGTGCTCACTGGGTCTCACCAGCTAGGTTGACATACCTCTGTAATCAGTCACTCCAGTTTCAGTGTTGCCCTTAACCGTTCTCCAACTGTTGCCAAAGGGAATTTTCTAATACATATGATTAAGATTCAATACCTTATTAGTTCTTATATTCTTTAGAAAATGATCTGTAACATAAATGTTTACAAGGTGTTTTATCTTATCTCTCAACACTTATTTCTTACCCCAACTCCCACCATACTAAGGAACGTGTCCTGATGCTTTTTCTACTGTATATTGCTTACAGCTAAAATATGAATCTATGGTTATATACTGTTATAATTATTGACTCCTCTTTGCATTTACTAGACTGTATTATTCTGGAGAAAATATTTTTATTTACCCTAACACATAAGTATTCCTTGCACTTAATGCTGTACCTGACACTTGAAGGGTGCTCAAAATACATTTAATAAATGAACTCTGTTTCCTTTGAGAGAATACACTAAATTTTGTAGAAGGTCTTGGATGGGAATCTATGAAAACAGTGTATCAGTCAGGATCCAGTCAGGAACACAAAACCCACAATAGGTGTTTCAGCAGAAAGAACATATAGAACGTCGGTTAAACAGATGTTGAAGGCAGATAATGTGAAACACTGGATCATAATACAGGAAATAACAGCAGCTTCATCCACTGAGCTGGAGAAACAAAGGTTTTTCAGAACCCAGAAGGTCACTGAAGGGTTCCCAAAGATCTGGGAATCAGATCTCAGAGGAGCGGGCGTCACTCAGCTGGTTCTTGCGCATCTGGGAATGCATAATGAAGTTGGTTCTTGTACATTGAGAAGGCATAATGAGGTTGCCTTGGGAGATACTAAAAGAATCTGGAGAATTAAATGAAGTGCAGCTGCTGAGGTGAAAGTCTACACTGGAGATTCACTTTGAGGAAAAGCAAGAAAACAGGAAGATGCAAATGACTTCTCTGTCTTTCCATTTATTCTCTCCTTATTTGTAGAACCTCGCAGAAAGCCAGCTGACAAGGCATACATTGGATTTGCATAATCCAGCCTCAGGACCCAAAACAGAGTCAAAATTTTTTTTTAATACTCAAAACAGGTGAATAAATTTGGTGCCTAATAACTAGTATATGCATAAAACAGCTTGGCCTTAAAAGTTTATTTATTTGAGAATTCTATTAAGTAAAACAGAAAAGGATTCTGACAAAAATAATGAAAACCATACCCAATCAGAAAAGAAGGAAAAAATGACTTACCAACGTCCTGAAACATTAAGGGCAGTTCTTGCTTATGCCCAGCTGTAATGATGTAATGTGTAAATTAAAAATGAGCTCACCGAATCCATGGATGCCCCTTGATGGTTTACGAAGTCTGAGCACTGATCAGGAGTACACCATCCAGATAAGGTGGTCAGTAAACTTTGTGCTGACTTCACACTATGGTTTTGGCTAACACTTTTTGGCCTTAACCTTCCTTGGGGGAATAGAAATGTTAAATATGAGTCTGCACCTCAAAGAAGATGCCAAGGATGGGGACAGAATTTGTGGACTCATTAACATTTACTTGAAACCATGAAAGAGGATAAAATCTCCCAAGGGAACTGTGTAGAAAAAGATAAAGCACCCAAGACTGTGCTTGAGTAGCAATAATATTTAAAGTTTATGGCAGGGGATGGAGAGAGAAAAAAAGATATTGGAAAACACTAAGAGATGCAATTCACTAAAAATGGGTCCTGCTATCCATTGCTGTTTTAATTTGCATTTTTATTAAAATCTAATTGAATGCTTTTTGCATATTTAGTGGTCATTTGTTTTTCACTTTATGAGAATTATCTTTTCATTTCTATTACATTTTATTTTGGAGCATTCATGTTTTTCTTTTAGACATTTCTCTGAACCTTTAAATATATAGTTGTATCGTCAGATAGAAAATCTTTAATAACACCATTCTAACAGCTCCTCTGCAACAGCCTTGAATTTTAGTTGCAGTTTGAGAAATATTGTGCCAAAAATACAAAATGTTTTGAAAAAGCCTAAGCATATGGAAATGCAGCAGAAGCTGTGCCAGTGTTCTCTTTGCCTCTTCTCTCTCCTGTTTTTTTTTTTTTTTTTAAATTTTGATAGGCAGAATTCAAACATAGCTGTTCAGGATGAGGAGTGGATGTCCTTAATGCAGACATTTTGGGTTTCAATCTTGTTCTCACCATTTAAAAGCATAGACTCCTGAGCAAATTATGTACCTTCTCTATGACACACTTTCCTCTTCTGTGAAATGAGGATTAAAATATGTCACTAAGTAAGGTGATTGTGAATGTTAATTGAATTGATATGTGAAGATGATTTAAATCAGTGCTTGCACAAAAAATACTAAATAAATAACAGCTTTCACATTTTTTCATCTCTGTACTCCTTTTGACTATAGCATAATTTGGCAAATACTAAGATTCTCTCTTTCTTCCTCTCCCAGTATGTGTATGTTTGTATGTAAAACCCCCACATTTTACAAATGAGAAAACTAAGACCTAAAGGTAATGATATTTTGACTCTAAAAGCAACAAATTGGCATTCAGTGACAATCATACTATTAGGCTACATTCACCAATCTCTTTCAAAGTGTAATCTATGGACCACAACATTAGGATAAACTGCAGTGCTTGTTAAATAAGATTATAAGCCCCTCTCAGTCCTACTGAACAACAGTCTATAAAGATTAAGCCCAGGAATTCCATTTAAAACTACTACTTCAAATGCCTCACAAGCACACTAACTCAGGAAATCTGTGTTCAGAAAAAAGAAAATTATTCAAAATTTATATATGAACGGGCAGCATAAAAGAGCTGCCAGTGATGGAATATATAGAACACATTATGAAACATTTCAGATCTTTTCTTGTAACTAAACCTTGGAAAAATTATCTTTTTTTTTTATAGACTTTATTTTTTTAGAGCAGTTTCAGATTCACAACAGAATTGAGCAGAAAATACAAAGAGTTTGTGCATAGCCCTCCCCACCCACACATATATACTCCCCTACCTGCAACATACCTCATCAGTGTGGCATATTTGGTATAATCGATGAACCAACATGGGCACATTATTATCAACCAAAGTCCATAGTTTATGTTAAGGTTCACTCTTGATGTACATTCTATGAGTTTTGACAAATGCATGATGACATGTAGCCACCGCTATACTATCATACAGAATAATTTCATCACCCTAAAAATCCCTTGTGCTCCATCTGTTCATTCCTCCTTCCCTCCCTCTCCCCAAACCCCTGGAAACCACAATCTTTTTATTGCTTCTGTAGCTGTGCCTTTTCCAGAATGTCATTTGCTTGGAATCATATAGTTTGTAGCCTTTTCAGACTGGCTTCTTTCATTTAGTAATATGTCTTTTAATTTTCTTCCATGTCTTTCATGGAAAAATTCTCTTTTTAATCCAGGAAGGCAAGGAATATTTTGAATTGGAAGGTTTTTTTCCCCCCAAATCAGAAGACAGTTCTGTTGGCTCTTAAAGAAGATGCAAAACAAATGTAGTGATGGTTTGGATAGAAAATTCAAGTTATTTTTAGTTCATTAATTGGACACATACTTGCTGGTTTAGTTGTTAAGGATTCAGCAGTAGAAAACTAAAAAATAAAATGACAGACAAAATTTCTCTTCTCACTTTGATATAGTTACATTTTACCTTTACAATCACTTACCTCACATCAATGAGACTGAAATGAGATAATGTCTGTAAAAATTTTGTAAACTGTAAAATGTAATGGGCTGATAAATAGTTTTTATTACTCTACTTTTATGAATACAATAGTACTTCTACTTCACTTGCCCACTTTATTCATGCCTTTGATAATTAACAGATACATGAGTAACCTACTGTGTTTCAAAGACTACATGAGGCATTAAAGCAACAAAGATAAACAAAATAAAATTTACACCCACAAGTGGTCCATGGACAGTTAAAGAGTTCCAAAGACTAAGAGCATAGCTATAATCACAGAGATATTAAGACATACTGGACATAGAGCAGAGAAAAGAAGAATTTTAAATCTTCTTGGGGGTGGTTAGGGAAGATGAAATCCATGTGGAAAGGTGAAGAGAACCTCGTAATGTGAATGTAATTGAAAGAGATAACAGAGCAGAGAAGCACTAACATACAGAACTGATGGCAGCTAAGATCATGGAGTATTCAGAAAAGCCAGTAGCTCTATTCAGCTAGATGTCCTGCTATTTGGGGGAAAGTCAAAAATGAAAATAGGGCAGAGAATACATTCATTCATTCATTCATTCATTCATTTACTCATTTAACCAATGTTTGGTTTGCTAAGGAGCACAGGTAATACAGAGTACAGGTTATATAGGATTTCAAGCAAGGGACACCCCATAATCAGATTTACATTTTATTTGTAGAACTGAGATGGGACCAGAGGCCAACATAATTGTCCTCATGGACAATGATGGCAACATAAAGTAAAAAGTATCACTGGGATATAGTGGAAATAAAAGATATTAATGAGTTTGAGGTGGAAAATGAGGGAGAAAAACTAGATTTCCATTTTTTATGAATGAATGAATGAATGAATTATGGTACCGTCCCCTGAGAAAACCATTTTGAATGGAAGAAAGTTACTTTCCTTCTGTACCTTCCAACCACATATTTGGCATGTTATCCCATGGAATTAATAGTTATCTGGTGCGTTTTTTTATCTTTTTGACTGAGTTTGAGTAGGAAACTGAAATCCTTAATTTTTTTGGTAATTTTAAATTCACAGCACTTAAACCAATGTCTGGCACATAGTAGGTATCCAACACAGTTGTTGTCTTGAATTGAGTATGTGTACTATGGCCTTTAAAATAGACTACCAAATTAACTAAATTATCATCAAGCAAATTCAATTCAAAGAGAAACATTTACATGATTACAGTTGCCAAAGTTCTGAATTTACCAGCATGCATTCCTTTCAGAAAAGGCATCTTCAGCTATCTGAAATGCTCCTTTCACAATTTTAGCTTCACTGACTTCCATTTCAGGGATATTTTTAGCACACAGATATTGGCTACTGGGACATATCTGGTAATCAAATAAGATACCTGTTTATCATGAGCTTTAAATCACCATGGGAATAATTACAGCATGAGTGCAGGAGCTTTGGAAGTTTTTTGAGTTATAGCTGTTTATGAGGACATAGTCACTCCTTTTCCTATTCTCTTTTTTTCCCCACTGACTCATTACTGGGTGATATTTATGAAAATAAACCAGAATGTAAAATAGCAACTTACCACAACAAAGTTGTCAACAAAATAGAAAAAGTCTACTGAAATTAATGTTAAATTTGTGTGATTTAGGATTACAAAGACCTGTCCACCTTCAACTAATTTCTACTGTTAAGAGGCTGGAATAAACTAAGAACACATGTATAAGACAAAATGAATATCCTTTGATATCTGAAATTCAGTATTTTAAGCACAAATCTTCTTATTGCTCACAAATAAGTCTATTCCTCTTCAAGTTCTTAGTAAATTAATGGAATTACTTCTAGCTAGCCTCAAAAGCTAAAAGCAGCGACAACTAACAACACAAACAACCTCTCCCCACAAAAAACTTGGGCCCTTAGTCCACTCTGTTCATTCTCTGTCATCAGTTTGGTCTCTTTTCTTCCCCATAAAATAATTCACATATAAAAATAGTGCAGATATGAATAAAGTGGCTAACACACATTGAGCTCTTTTGATGTGTCACATACTAGCCTAAGCATTTCTATGTTTATATTGTTTTACTTTCACCATTAAAACACTCTCTGGGGTGAAAATTGATGTTATCTCCGCTCTGCCCTTGAGAAAATGAAACCATAAAATGATTAAATAACTTGCCCAAGGACATACCTGTTCGCAGAGTAAGATTGTTTGAATTTAGATTCTGGCTTCACTACGTGTTAGTCGTTAGATACTGGATGAATTACTTCGTCAATTCAAGACCTAGGTGACCAACAATCTCAGTTTGCACTGAACTGAGGGATTTCCTGAAACACTGGATTTTTAGAGCTAAAATGGACACAGACCTGGAATCACCTGGATCACCTTTCCATATTTGAACATTGAGCATAGTAAAAGTGCCCACTTTTAACAATTTCGTTGAGTATTAAATGACAATCTGTAGAATATTAGCATAATGACTGACTCATTGTTAGCATTCAATAACTGTTAATTCTTAGTGTCTCTATTGCAATTATTTCTCCTTTATCTTTCTTGTCTTAGACTTCCTTGCTATTTTTGTTTGTATATATAGTGCTGTGCACATTATCTTATAAAATCTAGACTCATAATGCCACTCATGCTAAAAATATGTGGTGTCTCCACATTGCCTATTTAGTAAAGTATCTATTATTTACCATAAGCATCTTTGCAATCTATTCTGTCCACCCTGTGGTGAACTTCCTGAGGCACTACATGGTTGTGGAAACAGGGCAAGCTCTGTGGGCAGATATTCCACACTTTGGATCTAGTTCTATAGTTTCTTAGCTGTGTGGCCTTGGAAAATGCTAAACCTCTCTGCATTTTAGATTTTTCATTTTTAAATGAGGGGCCATGACATCCATCTCATTGAATCTTTGTGAACAGTAGATAAAATGATTGTAAATTATATTGCCAATAATATATCTCCAGTGAAAGTTCATTTATTTCTATTCTCTAACTTTTTACTTCTGCCTTCCCTTTCAAATCTGTCACTGCCCCCTCACCTATATACCCAACACAATAATGCCAAAATAGTCTCAACACAGTATTTCATTCACCATGCTGTTTCCTTTCTACATAATTTCCTCTCTTAACTTCTTAATTTGGAGAATTGTTCTTATATTTCAGGACCCAGGTAAAAAATGTCACTTCAGAACATTTCTCTGTGGAACATTTCTAACAAGTTCTAAATACTCTTATGACTTTTTCTATTTATCTCCATTACAGGCCTTTTCACATTTTAAAATTATTAATTTACTTATTCAGTCTCTTCCATTGCCCTATTTTAGAGTTATTGAAAGTTATTGAAAGTAATATTCTTTTAAAATCAATAAAATTAATAGACAAAATGACTTATCTTACTATCTTTTATATATGGACTTGGGTTCAACCAAAGATCTGGCCTTAAAAAGCAGCTCATAATTCTCAATTTCTGCATGATTAAATGAAAGAATGAATGATGTATTTAAATGGACATCATCTTTTGGTTGTTCCTTATGAGTATATATGTTTATTCTAAAGATACTTTTATTTCTTAAAGTATACTGTGGAACTTCTCTGGGATCTATTTGTAGGTCCTGAAGCTTAGGAGTCTTAAAAACAATCAGTCCTATGACTGCAAAGTAACATAACAAAATAAGGAAACTCCATTATGTGGAGAGAAAAGGAAAAAGTTCCTCATGTTGGCAACAAAACTGAGAAAGCACCTAGATTTTTCTGCAGTTGACAAGCTTTATGCATTAAAGAATAGAAACTGCAAATGGATGCAAAGAGTACTGGCAAAGAAATACTGGCAAACTCTCAGGTATTCCATTAAAACTATATAGATGGATTTAGTATATACATAGGCAGATATTGCTATTCAGCAAAAATAATGAGAAATATTAAGATTAAGGAACTAGGCAGGAGAAGAGCCATAATAAAGTGAAGCAAAAGTTGACCTAGATGTAGGGGCTAACAATAGACACTACATATGTGCTTTTCAAGTGTTCAAATATTCCAAGTGTTCTCAGATTGGTTTGTTATGATGAAACATTGTAGTAATTAGAAAAGCAAATCAAATATGTATAAATGCTCCTGTTGCTATCCCATGGTGGAAACATGGGATAATTAGTTTGTATGTGAGACTTTGCATAAGTTCCTTACAGAGTTCCATGGCTTTAGAAGTAATTATTTATATTAGAAAAGCAATGTCATAACTGTGATAAGGCATGACATTAAGAAATGTGGGGAAGTTATGACTAGTTTGGGGGATATTTTATTTAAAAATAGAATTCTTGATTAAATCTGAAGTTTTATTATACAAAAATATGAAAGAGTACATGATAATAGTACTAGAAGGACCTACTATGAATGTCAGCTGTGGGAGTGAGAGAAAATAATGTATATATCAGAAGGGGCAATGAAAAAAGTCATAGAACTGGATGTGGGATGTTAGCAGAAGAGAGATTTCAGAAAAAGTGTCCAGAAAAAAGAATAACATGACAATGATTGGAAGAAGAGAAGGATGAAGAACGAGAAGGAGAAAAAAGAGAAAGTAAACAGGAACAGAAAGGTAACAAAGAAAAGCAAAAACAGTCTGAGAAGCAACAGTATATAAGCAAATGTTAACATATAGTGCTTAATAAGCATGAGGAACTGTTCAACGGGTATTACTATCATTTTCTAAAGGAAAGCTTCACACCTAATGTAAGTACTCTTATTATGAACCCCTAATAAAACATACCTAATAATTGGCAGACCCAATGCTCCAACTCTTGCTAGACATCACTCTAAAACAAGTTATCATTAGTTTTAAGAGTAATGTACAAAGAATCTTTTGTCTGAGGTGCTGGTTTGTCTAGATTACAGCTGAGAGCCACATATATAGAGGATTACATAGTAAAGACGTAAATGTTTCTTATACGAGATCAACGAAGAGTGCAGATGCATTTCCCCTCTGTTCAGGAGTTGATGGGAAAGTGGAGACAACATAAGAGTGAGGAATAGACAGAATATAGGATCCTTAGATACATTATGGTGAAGGGGCTACAATTTAAGACACAATTTAAGCCTCAAGCTTGTACCTGTGGTGATTCTGTTTATTGTGTGGCTCTAAGAGGTTAAGTCCCTTTGTCCTTCAGTTTTCTGATGTTAAAATAGCATCTAACCTTGGAACATCATACTGAAAAGATTAGCTGACAGATTCTGAGTGTATAGCATGTGACAGGAACAGTTCTTAAACACTTTACTTACGTTAACTTACTTTTCCCAAAACCCTTGCTATTATCTTCACTTTATAGATAAAGAAATAAGCACAGAGAGATTAAATAACTTAACCAAGGTCAAAGCTAGGATAAGAGGAAATCTGGCCTGGGATGACACTTCATTAACCTGAATAATACACTAACTTCTAGAATAATGTAGATTCTGAGCTATTCAAAGATAAGTGTAAAAGAAATTTGGGATCTTATTCCTATAATGATTTATTTGTCAGCAAGTGTTCAGGAGATGATTCATGGGCCTATGGGTGATTAATACCAATATTTTACGTGTTTATAGAAGATTGCAGTTTAGGAAGCACTTTCACATATATTATCTCAGACGATCCTAACAAGAAACCTACAAAGTCACCAGCAAGCAAATGATAACTCAGAAAGAAAATTGTCTGCAGGTTCATGAACTGATGATGATTTTCCAGTCTTTTCACTGCACACGGAATATTCTTTTCTCTCCTTTTTTTGTCCTCATTTTTTATGTTATCATGTATGCTATCTTTTCTAATTCACTTTACAATTAACTACTTTGTTATAAGATTGTGCAATGTTATTATGTATCATAAAGGCATGCTTTGAAAGGCATTACTTCCCCATCTAGGTTAGGAACAAGCCTTACATATTTTATTTTATTTCTATATTCCATAGAATCTGAAGAGCACATTGTGCTAGATAAATACTGTTGATAATTTGAAGGTCTTACTAAGCAGCTTATTGAAAGCTTAACAGACAGGACCCTTTGATCTTCCTTTTTATTGAACAACACTGAAGAAACCATTGAGGCTCACAGACTGCACTGAAAAAGGATTCACAAGACATAATAATGATTTATCCGGTGAAAACAAATAAACTTCTAAAAAATTCAACTCAACTTTTATACTGACAGAGGCATTTAACCTGAAAAGCAAGATGAAGCTGGAGAAATCATGATGAATCTGTGACATGATAAGGTACCTACCATCTCTACTTCAATATACTGAGACGAAATTGAAGTGCAATGTTCCCAAGGTTAGAGTGGGCAAATGATGCTACATATAGATTACCAATTCTTGTTAAGTTATTAAAGAAGGAAAAAAAGACAGCTGCACGACAGTTTCACAGTGCAATTTCATTTAGCTCTAAGGATAACAAACACAACTTGAAAGCATGAATACATTATAACAGATAACGAAAGCTGTTAGATTTATCTATGTTAGCTTCCCTACACTTGGACGATGGAAATAACTCATGGTTGGAGACTCTTTCAAGGTTAAGAAAGCTATCATTCTGTTCCTCAATCTTATTTTTTTAATAAAAATCACCGAAAATGAATATGTAACTTTTGAGATCTATCTGAAGAACGAACCAGACCCCAGACCCACATTTGTAATATTAAATCAACTAATATATTCTTAAGCATTTTGTAAAATATTTACATGCTTTATTTTATAAAGAAGGGTTTAGTATAATAACAAACCTTTGCAGTTTTGAAGTACATTTAGAATGTATGGAATATGTATTCTGGTGATGGTTTTGTCTCCAGATAGCTTGCTGGCAATAATAAATACACTCTAGCATTTTAATAATTAGGTACGGAGGAACTCTATTGTTTGTTGAATCACAATAAAAGGTTTCATGATCAAACACATTAAGGAAATTCTGAGTTACAGTTAAACAGGATCATTGTTTATAAAAATGTAAGAATCTCTAATATGCTAAAATGCACTGTGAATTTCCAAAAATTAGGACACTATTATATTTAGTGTGCTTAAAACAAATTTGTCCTTTGAAATCCTTCTGCATTGAGCACCTGTCAACTTTGTGTTCCCTGGAACAAAACTCAAGAAATGCCAAATTGATCATCTAATACATCCAAATTGAATTTTTATCTCTAAAGTGGAAGTGAGAGCTAGAGGGAAAATCTCCCTGAAATGTTCAATAATATAAGATTACAAAATGTATTCCCTAAAATTTCTAATGCTCAGTTTCTAAACTGTTATGAAAATCTTTACCTCTTTAAAAGTTTTTCACCTTATAGTACCAAAGGAAAATCGTGAACTAAATTTTATAACATTAATTAGTAAGCTATGATCCTAGATTCCTCTGTGCTCTTTAAGTTAATGAACATTTGTTTGCCTGCCATGTAAAAGACATTTTGCTGGATAATATCAATATGTAGATGAAAGATATAAGCCCTGTCTTTAAGAAATTAAGTATATTAGAAGAAACCAACAAAAGCATAACTATGTTAAAAACTGCAGTCAGTGTATTAACAAGGTGCCAAGAGAGCCAGAATAAAGAATTTCCTGGAAGATTCTGGGAAAGTTTTTCATAAATTGATGACAAATGTGGCCTTGAATGATGACCTGGAATTGGAAGCCGAGATGAGAAAGAGTGGTATATTACAGAGAAAAAAAAACAAATCAAAAGGCATGGAGGCATGAACTAACATAGTATATGGTCAAGGAATGGCAGAATTGACAAATGGCTATAAAAATTCCCTTTGAGTATGTCTCATATGACACTATTTCAGCAACTACATTTTTTCCCTGAAATCAATATTGCCTTTGTAAATAAACTAACAAAATTTGACATCAAAGACAAATATAGTAGTTAATTTTAAGCTATCCATTTGGTTTATTAACTTTTCTGTCCCCATAATCATAATTAATGACTTTAATGAGATAGTGATTGCTTAAATCCATTCTGATTTGACTGCTTTATCTTAAAAATAACAAATTTGAATGAACTACAAAAGAAAGTGTGTGATTGGTTTAATAGCTATTTCTGTGTAGCCATTACAATCTTATAAAATTTCTTGTCATTTAACTCTGCTTACTGAGCCTCATGCCATCCATCATAATTGCTCCATGATCTTGTACCTTTACTAAATAAAGTTTTACTTTCTGTCAATTTATTCAAAACTACCTTAATTAGTAATCCTTTCTTGTAACAGTGTTCCTAAACTACGTATATGTTTCTTTTTCTATTCAAATATCTACTCAGAATCAGTGGTAGCTGCATCTTGAAAAAGAAGCCAGCTTGGGTATCATTTCCTTCCTGCCAACAATAACAATTTATTTTCTTCTTCCTAAATTGAAATCAGTGAGGAGAGGAGATCCAAATGACAATCTATGTCCACTCCACTAACCATGTCATAGTTAGTTAAATTAAATATGCTGTATTTCCTTCTTTTAAACAACTCTCTAAGGGATGATTTAGAAAAAAGGATTTAATTATGCTTTAAATGTGCCTCCGAGTGCTCAGACTTTGTTGTGAAACAAGATTCCCATGGGGAATCATTTATTAAGTGATTACTATATGCAACTTGGTGGAGCTCTTAGATAAATTAGGAGACTCTGTACTTTGTATGAGTGCTGTGGACCACACACACAGCTAAGTGCTGCACTGTGTGCAATGTGGATTTATTTAGCCACTTCAGGTACCATTAGGAAATGTTTAGGAGCAATTTCAAGGTTTAAAGGCATTGTACTAAAGAACAGCTCATTACCAGTCTTATCACAAGTAGATCTGATTTAAAAATCATTTGTGATTTTTTTACTTCCACTAGTACACAGGAAGTTATATTCCACTTATTAAGCAAGTTTCCATCATTTGACATCTATAAACTTGACTGGTGACTAAATTCTTGGATACTTTTTTTCACATAGACTTCAAGATCTTCAAGCATTAAGGATCTTTTTAATTTTTGTATGTCTTACAGCATAGCACCTTCCTGAATAAGTATTTTAATCAGTGGGAAAATTGGTACCAAATTAGAATATTCAAAGGAATGGTATTCCTTGAAAGGAGCATAATAGAAATCTTCTGTAACTGTAGCATAAATTGTCTAACACATAAAACATGTGCTCAGTTACCCTTTATCAAATCACACTGTTTATTTCTTTATAAGACATTATCAGATAAATCATTTATTTCATTACTTATTTATTGCCCATCTCTTCCACCTAAAATATAAGGTGCATGAAAGTGATCTTATCTTTTTTATTCTCAGCACATAGGACAGTGCCTGTCACATAAAAAGCATCCAATAAATATATTTTTTAAATAAATGAATATATGTTGGATGGAAGATAAAGCCTACTTAAATTTTTTTAGTATTTTTTTTAATTGAAGTATAGTCGGTTACAATGTGTCAATTTCTGGTGTACAGCACAATGTCCCTATGTATGTATGTGTGTGTGTGTGTGTATATATATATATATATATACAGTTTTGTTTTCATATTCTTTTTTCATTAAAGTTTATTACAAGACATTGAATATAGTACCTTGTGCCATGCAGAAGAAATTTGCTGTTTTTTAATCTATTTTTATATATAGTGTCTAACATTTGCAAATCTCAAACTCCAGATTTATCCCTTCCCACTCCCTTTCCCTCAGTAACCATAAGATGTCTGTGAATCTGTTTCTGTTTTGTAGATGAGTTCATCAGGGTCTCTTTACAAAGAAGTTGTGTTATATTTATACAGTGGAATGCTAGTCAGCCATAAAAAAGAAGAAAATAATGCCATTTGCAGCAACATGGAATGGACCTAGAGATTGTCATTCTAAGTGAAGTAAGCCAGAAAGAGAAAGAAAACTTCTTCAAATTTTGATAGGAACTGGAAAAATTGACCTCTAGAAAGGTTGCATTGATTTGCACCCCTGTCAACTGTGTATGATTATACTCTATGCCTTACACACTTGCCCAATTTTGTTCATCTGAATATTGAAGAATATCTCCTTCTTTTAGCTTGCTTTTCTCTGATTATTACTAAAGTGGAGCAACTTTTCATATGTTTTACAGATATTTACATTTCTTCTTTATGATCTCTTCCTATTCTTTAGCCATTTTCTTATTGGTTTTTTTGTCTAATTTTTTACCTTTATTAATTTGTGGGAACTTTTTCTAGACTGCTTGTCTGTTAGGTTTTTTCAAGAGTTTTCTTTCTTTTGTATTTTGAATCTCTAAGTCTGTTGAAGTAAAGTATTGTGATGAAAGGGAAGGCCTCTGGAGCTAGACTGCTAGGTTCCAGCACCAGCTTTGCCTCTCACTATTGCGTGACTCTGAGTAAATTACTTAACTGTGCCTAAGTTTTTCATCTTTAAAACTATGATAATTATAGAATTTTAACCTATAGGATTGTGAAGATTAAGTGGTTTGATACTTATCATATGCTTAGAATGGTGTTAGCGCATAGTAAATGCTATGAAAGTGATTGCTATTAAGGGACCTAGAATTTGATAGCTTGGGAGACTCCCCAACTCCCAAGCTTATAAAATATTCTTCTGTATTTTTTTCTGGTAGTTTCAAAGTTTCATTCTTTACATTTAGATTTTTAATCCATGTGGAAATCATTTTTGCTTAAGGTGTGAGATAGTTGCATTAACTTACTATTTTTATTTTTTTACCCAAATAGATAGCCACTTATTTCAAATCTATTTAATGAATACATCATTCTTCCCCCATTGACTTGAAATGCTATAATATGGTTCTGTGTCTGGACTCTATTCTGTTTCATTGTTTTACTGTTACTGCACCAATAACACAGTTTAATTACCGCAACTCTTTAGTAAATGATCTGGTAAGATAAGTCTCTGCTTAATTCTTATTTTTAAGAATTTTCCTGTCTACACATGAAAGTTGATTCATCTGATTACATTTAGAATAACTGCCAAGTCAACACATCCCAAAATACAATTGCAATTTTGATTTATATGGCGTTAAAGTTATAAATGATCTGGGCAGAGACAGCATCTTTACATTACTGGTTTTTCCTACCCATGACATCATGTATTTCTTCATTTGTTCAGGACTAGTTTACTATTCTTCTAAGGTTGTGTTTAGAATTATTACTTTTCAACATAGTCACTTTCATTTCATGCAGACAGCTACCTGTATGTCCCAACAGCATTTCAGATATGCAGCAATAAAGATCTAATTATTTTCCAGTTATAGCTGTTAAATGAAGATTAGATTTGAATAAAAATATTTTCTTATCCTAAAATAAATATCTGATGTAAAGCTTTGAAGAGTAAGCTGAATTGTGGTGATAGAACTGAGTGGTGTTGAGGAGTGGGAGAAAGCTGATAGACAAATATTGTCCTTGAACCTTAAAAATGATCTCAGAAATGTTCCTGTTGTACATATTTCTTTTTGTGAAAAGAGGAGGGGGTTCAGCATCATTAGTCAATAGGCAAATTAAAATCAAGACCACAACAATTAATATGACTATAATCAAAAAGACCATAACAAGTGTTGATGAGAATGTGGAGAAATTAAAACCCTCATACTTTGCTAGTAGGAGTGTTAAAATGATACAACTGTTTTGGAAAACAGTTTAACAATTCCTCAAAACTTTAATCATAAAGTTACTCTATGACTCAACAATTTCACTTCTAAGTATATATACAAGAGAAATGAAAACAAGTTTATAGAAAAACTTCTATACCAGTGTTTATAGCAGTATTATTAATAATAGCCAAAGTAAAAAAACCTATATGTTTATTAACTGATGAATAAGTAAATAAAATATGATACATGGAATGTTATTTTGGCACTAAAAAGGAATGATGTATTAATATATGCTCCACCATGAATGAAACTTGAAAACCTTCTGCTAAGTTTCAAAAGCTAGTTACAAGAGATCACATATTTTATGACTCCATTTACATGAAATGTCCAGAGTAGACAATATATAAGAGAGAGAAAGAAGATTAGCATGTGCCTAGGGCTGGGACAGGGAAGGATACTGAGAAACTGCTAATAAGTACAGAGTTTCATTTGGGGAGGGCAGGACAAAATGTTCTAAAATTAAATTGTGGGGAAAGCTGTACAACCCCATCAATATATCAAGACATTTTGAATTGTGTGTTAAATAAGGAGTGAACTGTATGGTTTTGTGAGTTGTAGGTTAATTAAACTATTCAAAGAAAACATGAGTATTTCTTTTGTTAGACACAACAAAAAGTGGTTTCTATACCTTTTGCATACATTGTTGATTATTTAGAATGGCTAAAGTTGTATTTACTTCTAGCCTGTAAAGTATCTAACTTCTGATTAGATTTTAAATAACAACCTTTGGTGATATTCTAAAAGGAAATGATGACAGAGTTTTGGCTCTGTTTAAAATGCTCAGTGACACCTCTATTTGAATTAGCCAAGGTTGTATTCAACATTAACTTTGCAGATTTAAAAATGTTCATTAATAAATAAATTGCATGAAAATAAAAATTTTAGCCAGTTTACAAAATACTTTCATGCTTTAAAAATGAATTTTCCAGTTTCAAGCTGCCTCTGGCTAAAAGGCTGTGTGATACAGTTCCTTCACAATGGAATAATTATAAAGCTCAGAAAAGTGTAAAATTGACAAAAATAAATTCTGAGACTGATGATCAACTTATTTTCCAGAATCGAGCAGTTTGTCTCTTACTCCCCTTACTCAATCCCCCATAACCAAATCCATGAAAATGGACACAAAATAAATCTGCTAGGCTAGAAAAGAGATTTTAGATCTCCTCCTCCATTTTTTTTTCCTTTTTCTTGTTTTTTTGGTGGGGAGGGGCTCTCAACTTTGAAATTTTTACTACGTAAAAAATGCTGTGATAGATTTTACACCTTTTGGGAACCACTTTTTGAAGCAGAGTGCTACAAATCTTCAGTATTTCTAACATATGCATTTATAGATTTCAACTTCAGCGAAAAATAAGTAAAATGGCCAAAGAGAAAAGATAGGATAGTAGTGTCACATCGTGTTCATGAGGGTATTGTCTCTATAACTTAAATTGAAACAAACATGGGAAGACATCAAGATAAGGAAACTGAGTTTTAGAGCTTCCCTGTATATTTAAATATGACATAAAATCAAGAATCAGAGGTTCAAAAAGGTTCAAAAAAGCTCCGCTAAATGTATGTTTGTTATATTTTGGTATCCATATCAATTAAGTTTTTTATTGTGGATTGGAGAGCATTTGTATTCTTAGTTAAGTTTGACTGCACCAACATTAATTCACATGCCCAATCAGTTAACAGACAACAAATCTTGAGAGATTTCACCTAGTTGAAAGACAAAGAAACCAAAGTTAATGGTGGCTATATGAAAACACTGTAAGAGAGTTAAAATAGAATGTTACCCTAAACATTCAGCAGAAAAGCAGATGATGAGGATAAGAAGAATAAAACATATGGACATCCCAATATCTTAAATGAGATAAAAGCTGACAAACACTGTAAGGAATGTTAAGAAGGCATCCCTGCCTTGGATGAGACATTGAAATAAATATCTGTTTGGATCATTCTCAATTCTCAGATCCTGTGATTCTCTGAATGGTATGTGCCTTTACAATATGTGATTAAAAATTATGATTGGGAAAATTTATTTTATTTAAATTTTATAGTTGGTCATCAATGCTAAAATTTATGTAATAGGGCATTTCACTTGTTCATGCTTTAAAAAAAATGATTTGCTGTCAATCTACACATGGGTAACTTGCTTACATTTCACATATTAGCAATATCTTAAGTGATTCAAATGCCAGTGCTAACTTCTTTATAGTTTCTATATTGAAAAAATAAAATTTGAATCGATGTGTTTGTAAGATATTTACTTTCTTGTTTTCAGAGTTCTTTTAGGTTTCTCAAAGTCTGAAAGAAAACATAATAGGAATTGTTTTGCACTTGCTTTCTTTTTCAGTCAGAATCAGCAGAGATGATGATTAGTTAAACTACAGGTGTTGATGCTCATTTCTTGTTTATTTTGAGTATTTTAAGGTCTTACTGTGTGATGTGTCAGTGAAGGTAAAAAACAATAGGCACTCACTTGTGGTTATTGATTCTTAGCATACAGTTTGCACCACCAATGCCCTGCAAAATCTGTGCTTACAAAATTATAATTTAATGATACTCTACAATTTTCTAGTTTTGGCAGATTTCTTCCTTAATCATGTAGTCCAACCTCTGGTAGCATTATGCTTTTATAAAGCAGAATAAGAAAGTTCTAAAAATGTACATGATTTGAACGATGCTAAATCAGATCTTTTAGATATTCTTTGCTTGAAATAAATGACATAGAACAACAAAAATGTATATTTTTTAACCTTGGAGAAACGTAAGTAAAATATCATCTAGTCCTTATTTTTACTGTTGGAAATATGTCACTTGATGTGTTTATGGTAAAATCCTCATGAAATAAAATTAATTGTGTAAGAATATTCAAAAATAAAATAAATGACCTATAAAGTTTTATATCCAGCTTTACAAAATAAATTGACTAATTTATTAATGCTTGTGAGAATATGACATAAAGGCGTTATAATACATAAAGTTTTGATGCTTTTTTATATTGAACATTTCATAGAGAATGTTTACATATTAATATACATTCTTTAAAAACATAATTATAATATATATCATGAAAGGGAATAATAAGAATAATAGCACTTATTAAACAAATACTTTATACCAGGTACTTTACATAGATGATCATATTTAATCCTTTCAATGCCATTTTAATAGTTACTATTAAGTTGCCACATTTTACAAATAAGAACTCTTAGGCTGAGCTAATTGGTGGTAGAGCTGATAGTTGAATCTTCAGAGTCTCTGACCATTGAATTATACTGTTCACTTTGTGTTAAGGAGAATCATCTTAAACATTACACAATATTTCAATAAGCTGGTATATCATAAAGTGCTTATTCTATACTCTGGGCTTTTAGTGAAATTTAACTTGATTATAAATTTCCTCCCATTTTAAATGACACTAGAATGCAGTCTCTGTAAGGGCAGGATCTCTGCCTGTTTTATTCAGTGCTGCAATGTTAACGCATAGCACATAGTAGGCACTTAATACATACTCATTGAATAAACAGATGAACACCATAATACAACTGCATGAATGTAGTTTTTTATTATTCTTATACTACCAGTGAATAAACATCAACTAAACTAAAAAACTAAATAAACTAAATAATAACTAAATAAACTAAACATCAGTAGGGGAGGGTAATAATCACTAAGGACAATTTTAACATAAAAATTGCCAGTGGTGAGGAAGCAGAAATGACTGGATCAAGCTAAAGGTTGGGAAGTGACTTGGGAATTTTTTCCAATTATAATTTACAAAGAGGCTTATAATAGTGTGGAGATAATAAGAACTGGAAAAGGAACAAGCTTATTTATTAGTATAAACTAGGTTATTCTATAACACACGCTCCCCAAATATCAATGGCGTACAACAGAAAGATAACCTTTCTCATGTGTACAACACATCCTTCATGAGAAAATGTCTCTTCTCATCACAGACACTCAGAAACCCAGTCACTACTTTAAGCAGTGCCAATAATTCTTCCAGAATGGGAAACCAGGATCTTTATTATCTCCAACCAGCAAAGTAAATGCTTTGTCCCAGAAGTGACACACACATACACAACTCTGACTTCACACTTATTTTCTTCATTCAACCACAGAGATTAGAAAGTACAATGCTGCCATTGCCAGTTTGCCCAGTTACAGGGAGAGCTAGACCTATCTGGCAAACAGAAATAATGATTACAAATCAGGTAAGCCGAGGTAAGAACTGTGGAAGTAATTGGATATTGAGAATAAAATATTGGAAATATTAAAAATAGTTTTATTGGTATCATTATTAAAAGCATGAGAAAAATGCAGATTTAAGAAAGAAGGATGAATTTTTATTTGCATTCCTTGAGTTTGACAAAGGAGCTGAACCTCCAGAAATAGGCTTTGGAAATACAAATCTAAAGATAAGAGGAGACTGAAAACATGAGAAATAGGGACAGAGAGACTGATCTGGAGCACAATTGAAGCTGTAAAAAGAGATAATTATCTTAGTGAAAGGAGAGAAAAGAAAAAAGATAAGGATTAAACATTGGAGGATATTTTATTTTGACTAACAGAAGAACAGGAACTATCAAAAGCATCAGAATATTCAAGGGAATAAAGAATGTTAAAAATGAGGAGGTGCTCTAGAATATCCAGTACCACCAGCAAGTCAGGGAGGTTTAGGACATTCAGCATAACAGTTTCACCAAAGTTGTGAGAGAACCACAACTCTAAGAAATGAGTGATAAAGAAAGAAAGAGGGAGTGATTGTTGTCAGACTTTGAAGAAGGTTGACAAACAAGGAACAAGAACGATATGTTAGTTATTTAACTGAAGGATAGATTCAGGGGCAGATATATCTGGCTGGGACTCTTGCTCATACATATTCCAAAGGGCAGGAGTCAGTTAAGAGAGAGGAAAAAAGAGGATATTATGAAATAGGATTATATAAAATAGAACAAGGTAGTTGGGGATCAAAATCAAAACAAAAATAAATTGATTTTGTCCTGTCTGAAAAAAAATACTTCTTTTTCAATGACAAAATTTAAAATTAAAGAACAGCAAAGGAGATAATTTGGAGTGAAACAAGGGTACTAGAGTAGTTTTATTTCAGATGTCTCTTTCTAAACAAATAGATATGACATTATAGATGATGATAATAGTGAATGTGGAGATGAAAATTTGGAGACAGTGACAATATTTGGAGAGGCATATAAAAGTAAATATTATTAACATTTAATAATCAGTCAATACATATTTGTTAATGAAACAATGAGTAAGAATGAAAATATTTTCCAAGAAGTGGGCAATAAATTTCCCGGGTTTCACATGCACTGCAACTTTCCAGTGATAGAAGATTTCTGCACTTCCCAAGACATGAATACCATTTCTCTTGTCTCCATCTATGAGATACCATTAGCCCGCAGCGTCATTCTCATATAATATTTCCTCCAGGATATTTTTTCCAGATTCCCAGTAAGAATGCCACTCCCCCCCATCACCATCACCCCCACCAATTCTTAAATTCCATTTTGTTTCGGTTACATGTCTTTCTTCTTTGCTTTACTATGAGCTTTAACCACATCCTTCCCCTTTGTAAAATGTGGATGATGAAAGGAAGTAGATTTGTTAAAGGCACATGTTTGAAAAACCCTATCAGTATGCATTGGTCGTTCTTTAGTTTAAGCTCAGTATTAGTATTTTACTAGTATAGTATGGTCATGAGATGAAGGCACATAGTTCTTTGTTCTTCAGCTATTTTCCTTCCTACATACAGTCGTACATAATTGTATGTAGTATGCCACTTGTTTAAAGAAACTAAGTTTATGGAACTTGTACACTCCTGCTTAAAAGCAAATCTTGGGGAGAATTATAACATATCCAATAGTAAATATATACAATAACCTTAATTAGATTAAATTGCAATGGGAATTTTGCTGACAAGCTAGAACTGCTAAAATAACCAATATGCTCTTGTAACTTATAATCATCAGTAATTTAATGCTAAAAAATTAGAAGGTCATACAATTATAAATTCAGTAAAGTATTCATTTTGTATTTCATAGCCTGACAAAGATTGTATAATTTATAGTGCTTTTTTATCATATAGCAAAATATTTTTATAGTTTTGATGTTATTAGGCAATGCCTTCTTTTTTTACATTTCTTCAGCACCTACAAAAAAAGTTTTATTGGTAGACAAAGTAAACTCATTATTATCTTTATTCAGCAGGTTCATTATCTTACCAGGTTAAATGAATGGAATATAATTTTTACATCTTTCCCAAATAAATCTATGAAAACATATTTTACATATTTTATATTAATTTAACTAAAAAGTATTCCTTTATATGAATGTTTATATGAATTAAGTAACATTCATATACTTAATTTCAGAGTGTAAACAGTACTTATAAGAATTTGAACAGTACTCAGCTTTATTGAAAATAATTCTTAAATATTTTCCTTCCTTGCCAACTACCTAATATGGTGTCTATTTTTTTTTAAACAAAACTAAAAGACCAAGGCAACAGAGAGCTATTTAAAGATTTAAAAATAAGTAAGATTCTAAATATTTTACCAAAGCTAGATTAATAATATATTTTTTATTTTGTCCTATTCAGCATTAAAATAATTTGAGAACATGAAAACCTTTTTAAAGGAAATAAATAAAGCAATTAAGAGTTGGGGAAAAAAAACTTCCCATTCTCACCAATATACAAAGAAATGCAAATTTAAACAAGATACTATGATTAGTTCCTTACATTAGCATATAAACATTTTAATGCTAATGCCTAATGTTAATGATATTGCAGAAAAATGTGCTTCATACTTTTTTAAGAAATGAGTATCATGAGTCTTAAAACTGGCCATTTCATGTATCTCAGTCATTTCTTATTGAAGATTATTTTCCTAAACAAATAATCAGAAATGTGGCTGAAGAATTTATGTTTAAATTGTTCTTTGAGGTAATATTTATAATAGCATGAACAGCCTAAATATTTGACATTAGAAGGCTATAGAGACACAGAAACATACAGAAATAAACATAGATATTAATAGTATCCATAATATAGCAATGTTACAGTCCTTGTAGTGAGATTGTCAAAGGGTATTTATTCCCAATGAAAAATGCTTGGGGTACTTTGTCAAAGTAAAGATAGTTATTACAAAGCTGTATATAGAGTATAGTATCAGTTTTCTAGGAAACTATGAATGTACATGCATAGATTGTGAAGAAATAATCAAAAAGAAATAATAATTGAGTCTTTTGATATTCATGTCCATATATTTACTGTTTTTCAAGAGCATGAGGTTATTGATGCATTTTATTTTCTTTCTTCACTTATATATATATAACAGATTTTCCAAAATTACTGTTTTATCTTTAGATAGATATGTCTGCATATATATTGTATATCTGTGTGCATACTTCTTGGGATGTTCTTTTTAAGAACTCTTCATTTAGATAACAACTCACCATCTTTCATGCATAAGTTCAAATTCCTTTTTCTCAGATTGGCCTTGCCAGACTCTCTTGCTTCCATGAATATTATTTTTCCTTTGTCATTTTTTGTCATATTCTTATCCTCTGCAACATTTATCAACACCTTATTAACACATTTAGATACTTGTTTGGGTCTTATCTGTTTTATATCTGACTGCCTCTCTGAATCCTACATTTTGTCACAGGAAGGATCATAATTATTATATACCCATTGTCTGAGATTTAGTAAATACTCAATATTTGCAGAATGAAAGAATTTTGAATATACATCATCACACAGTTTTTTACTAGTTATATTTAGTGATTCTTTAAGAAGTTTTATACTTAAGTTCATTAGTTCAAAAAGTGTGAACCATTTATTTTAGGGAAAGTATCCTTCCACATGAGGAGTCAAAATTATTTTCTTAGTAGAACTAAAATTTATAGTAATTTAAAGTTATGAACACACTGATAAATAATTTAGTTAACCTCACTAAATTTGAAATGAAAGCATTAAGGTTTAACTTCTTGTCTCTTTTTCTTTCACTTACGTATTGACATTTACTTGGTATCTTCAAAGATTAATGAAACGCCACTCCAAAACATCAACAAGCAAATAAAGAGTTTTTATTTTCTCTCTTGACTGAGTGACATATAATAACATTTTTTGAGGAATGGTTTATGTTTTCTTGCTTTTCAAATATTAATTTGAATATTTTCCCATAATAATAGTTAACTCACCCTATACTTCAGAAATGCTACAAGTTAAATAGTTAGAATTTAATTTTGAATACAGATCCATAAAAATTGCAAAATGTACACAATAAATTTTCTTAAAAAGTTAAATTTTTGAAAATCATCAGCTTGAGCTACTATAAAATGACTGAACAAAAAATTTTGAAACAATGAAGAATTTAAGAAGCTCAAGTTTCAAAGAAGTGATTAATGGTCTACATAAAATAAACTGCAACATGGCAGTTAAAATAGAAAGATGTGACATTTTCAGTGACTGATGTAACTTAAGGGAAAAGCACAAAAGACAGATTGCCAAAAATCGAAGGAGATATGCAGAAAAAAAGGCATTAAACTCTTTGACATATAATGTCAGATTTTAAAACTGTATAACTCGGAGAAAATTGGAAAATTCAAGAGCATTTAAGGAATAGTGTGAAGAAAATGTATGTGTATATATGTTTTCATATAATATTGAATCTCTGTTTTAACTAAGCTCAAAAATAAAGGCCATTTCCTATATTCTTACATGTAGACTGGTAGATTAATTGAATTATTGAAAACGATTGCATTAATGGCTCCCATTTTTCACCCCAAGGAAATACACATACACATACACATACACATACACATACACATACACATACACATACACATACATGGCCACATATCCTTTGCTGTGTGTCTTTATTCTTTCTCTTTCTAAAGGGACTGAAGTGTATTCTCTTGTTCCTTCATTAAGAATTTGGCAGTATAATTTGCTTTGGCCAGTGGTATATTAACAGATCTGATTCATGTAAAGCCTTGGCAAAACACTTGCACATTTCAACTTCAGCTGTTGTATCTTTGCCATTACTATGCATAAGCCCAGGTTTGTTTTGCTAAAAGTGGAGATAGGTAGATCAAAACCAAGTCATAACAGTTATGTTTACTATGGTCACCTAGTACAGTGGCAGATGACTAATACCAATCATGTAAATAGGTCCAGCTAAGACCAGTAGAAAATTCCAACTAACTTTCAGATTTTGAGCTAAATAATTTCTTTTTTATTGAAGCCACTTGCATTTGGAGTTGTTTGTTGAAAATTATTTTGATAATAGATACTATAGCATATAGACATGGCCTTTACTGAATTTCAGGCTGCTTGTTTGGGTAGGTCAAAAATATAAATTAGAAGTTTCCTCACCAAGGACAATACAGCCATCATTCACTAAATGGAATCTTTGTGGAATCTAGTTAATAAACATATATTAACTCAGCCAATTATTCTATGCAAAGAACTGTGTCATTAAATATGGGTATTTTGATTAAAACCCCTAGATATTCTAGGAGTGCCCAGGTTTTCTATTTGAACAGTGGACTCTATCCATGGGACACTTAAGATATTGAAACTAAGGCAGTGATCAAGAGGTGAACACTCCATATGGAAAGAAAAAATCATATTCATGAGCTAACATGACTAGGGCACTGTCAAAATTCCCGCTTAACTCTTCCAAAGGTAATGTCATGTTAAAGTTTAGTTTAAATATATTGAAAAGTCTTATTACTGAAGAAGGAAGAGGAGGAGGAGAGAAGGGAAGGGAAAGCAGGATGGGGAGGAAGAGGAGGAAGAAAAAAAAAGGGAGAAAGAAGTTGCTATCAACAAGAGGATAGTTACTGAGACAAAAGCAAAAATCTTCAGAGCTATGGGTACCTTGCCTTCTCTAAGGCATATTTTGAGGGAAGAAAATTGAAAGAAAGAAAAGACCTGGGAAACATTCTCCAAAAGGGGAGCTATTCAACATTTAGCTCATAAGCAAAATAATTGAGCAAGACTTTGTGAAGTAATCAAAGGCAGTGTGATCTACTCCACTAGAGAAAACATTTTATGAACAATTAGGAGAAAAAATATTTTGTTCCAGTACCAAAATCTTTCATAAATAGCTACACACCTGTGCACATGTGCACACAAGCATGCATAAAACATACACACCGCAAACAATCAAAGAAGCAAGGATATAAGGGGGCAATACTCAAAGATAAGAGATAAGAATGGAAAGAAAGAGGCAGGCAAGATGGAAGTGTAGGAAGATCCTGAACTCACCTCCTCCCATAGACACAACAAGTATACAGCTACATATGAACAATTCACTCTGAAAGGAATCTAAAAACTGGCTGAACAGCTCCTCCATGACAGAGGATAAAAAGGGCCACAATGACATAGGTAGGAGGCAGGCTTGTTGAAGACCTCACTACAGCAACCCACAAGGAGGAGAGTTCTCACAAATACAGAGCTTCTTCCTGAGGAGTGAGGGTTTGTCCCCACATCAGCCACCCCAATCTTTTAGAGAGGAACTCCCAAAACATCTGATTTTAAAGACCAACAGGCATATGTCCAGGAGAACCATAGGGCTGTAGGAAATGGAAATTCCACTCTCAAAGGGCTCACATGCAGACTCATTTACCCCGGGATCCAGCATAAAAGCAGCAGTTTGAAAAGCACTATTGCATCTGTGAAGGGCATTCAGTGCTAATCTTTAAGTGTGTATTGGAGGAGCAGGAACCTGTTGGGACTTTCTCCAGGGATGGAGGCTCTGGCAGGCACCATTTTGTACTTTCCCTCTAACTTGCTCATGTCAATGGGTGTGCTCTGCCCACATTCTACTCCTGTGACCCCACCAAAGTCCACGGGCACATGCAGCCCACACCAGGGACACACTTAAGTGATCGGATCTGGTGGCTAGAAGAGTTTGTGTTTCTGGGATCCAGGGGTCTAAAACAACAGGAGAGACAGTTTTTGGCATCATTAACAACCACAACCTATTAAGAAAGTTACATGCAGACTTTTGATTTACTGTGCTGTGGTTGGCACCGCTCACCCCAGCGTTGTTCAAGGGGCATCTATAGTGTCTAAGGAAGGACATAAAAGGCAACAAAATCCTACAAATAATCATTACCTTCCAATGATTTACATGAATCTTTAAAAGATAGAAGGAAAATTTTTAAAAGCTTTAAAAAGATTTTTGAAATCTTGTTAAAGTTAGTTAAGGCAGTATTAAGTAAAACTTTGTTACATGTGTAAATGCCATTAAAGGCAGGGTACTTCACTAAACACATCTTTGACCATTAGAAAAGATGATCATCTTTGCTTCAGACAGAGTACTTTGTGTCTTTGATTATCTTTCCATAACATCTTTTGAGTGGCAACTAATCTTTTACCTTGATTTTCAGACTTAACAGTTTTTCCATGAGGCAGGATTATTAGTTCTAGTCACCAAGTTGACACGTAAAATTAACCATCACAGTAAGATGACATTAATTTGCATTTGGCTCTCTTGGAAACTGAGAGAATCCCTTGCCAGAATATCAGTTAATTATACTTCAAGTTAACATGTGTACATACTTACATACATACGTACATACATACATATATACAATTTCTTCATTTCTATTTTCTTTAAAACATGGATTCCTGTAAGGCCAGGAGAAGTTGCTGAAACCTACTAAAAAGAATATCTATACCTTCTGTGAATATTGCAAGTTGGAGAGCAAGGATATAATGCCCTAGGATTTAATAATCTAGTGAGCATATGCATTAATACAGGTGTAAACTCCTGGCCTAATCTTATTCACTATTGTCATCATCATCCCCATTCTCTCTGATGTGGAGCTTGAAGGAAATTTGCTGATATTCTTCAAAGCCAGAAATTTTTCACCTAAACTCGGACAAGCTTTGACATCTCCCAAGTGCACATATCCATTACTGATATTAAAATATAAGTAAATGACTGTAGAGAGGAACTGTGAGGTATTAGTACAAAGAGTTAAACTTACATTTTATCTTACAAATAGATGATTTATTAAAAACAAAACAACACCATGTGCCATAGTAAAATATTATCTTTAAAGTAGCTGATTCATTTTTCATAACTTTCTTCAGGGAACATGTTTTGGTTCTGAACGTTAAGTTATAAGCCAGGTGCACTATTGACTTCAAGACAGAATAGAGTAACTATCCAAGCATTAAATACAATTGCATCCTCTGAATATAAAGCCCAATTTTTCAGTCCTTACTCAGGCAAAACTATCTTTAGAATCAGTGGGAGTTCTTACTAAATTAGGAATGAACTGGATTTAATAAACCCGCAGCTGTGTCCATTTTAGCATTGCTTTTTCTCTAGGATTCATCGTGTTTTTTTTAAAAAAATTAACAAATGAAACCTTTTGTATTACAAATATGATGAATAATTAAACAACCAGAGGCTAATTTTGACAGCTCTATTTCTGAAAGTTTTCTTGAAAAGATATCACTAGAGTAACAAAGGACATCCCCCCCCCCAAAAAAAGCAAGGGTTTAATGCAAAATCTAATATTTTAAATTATATTTACTTTCTGCTCCTATGGCATCATCTTATGAATGTCTTCTGGATGCAAATAAAAAAAGCTTTAGTTCTACAAAACATTTCAAATAAATAAAGGGAAAGGGGGGAAAGGGAAACTATACATAGAAAACCTGTCAAAAGAACCAGGTTCAGGTTTAGAATATTCCCGTTCTCCCCTCTTCTTTTCAGAGGACATAGAAAGGGAAAATGCCATAATAAAACATGATTGCTTCCTATGATTATGAAATTCTAAAGGGAAAGCAATTTTTGCATTAGTATTGTGAAAAATTCTTCTGAACTACCCAGTAACAGCTGTTTTAAATTCATCTGTAGCAACTGTAAAAGCAAATACTTCTATTGAAATTATGATGATAAAAGGTTCATCTCACCAATCAAGCCATATTTCCCCTCTGCAAACATTTGTGTGTGGTTGAAATTAGATAGCTTTCCCATCCCTGAATGATAGAAAGAACCACATTGGCTCCCATACAGAAATGTGAACAGAGTAGTTACAGCTGCAGTTGATGCTTCATGCATGATTAAGTAATGCCTTATGATCTATTCACGTGTAGTTTTAGTTCCAGGCAAAATGGACTGGAAAAGCTCAACCACCAAAATGATTCCAAAGCCGACTTAATGAAATAATTACATAGATTTGAAATATTAACAGCTACTGTTTTAAATGTTACTTTAGAAAATTTCTTAATTAAAAATGTGTCCTGTAGAATTTCTAAAATGAATCTAATATATTTCTTCCAAAATTTAAAAGCATGGGTTTAAGACATGTGCTCTATATTTTAAAAAACTACATTCGTATTTGCTTATATCATATTAATAATAAAAAATGAAGGCTCAGTGTCTGTAAATAGTTTATTTACAATAAATAAAGTACATAATATGATATAAAATAATGTGTTACCATTACCATGGCTTAATATGTAGCAATAATGACAAATTTAAATATACTTTAAAACTAAGGTTATCTTCAAAATTGATAAATAAGGAAGGAAACTATCTATATAAGATCTAGTATAAAGTGAATACTTTTTTTCTTTTTTTTATTAGAGAGAGTATAGAATAATTATGATTAAGAGAGGTTTGAAGCTCAGCATTAGTGAGAAGGTTATTTGGATGATATCATGAATTTTAAATGAATTGTGTTGAATTATGTCCCTGATTAATATAACAGCTTGCAGATACCTCCTTACAACCATGGTCATCACCTGATAAATCTCAAGGATAAGAGGTGGTGTCAGGAACTGTACATGATAAAACCATCAAACTTCAAAATAAGGGGGAAAGTATGTTCCAGAATTATAAGAAAAAATCTGTTTGACATAGAAGTATGAATCTAGAATAGACCTATTAATTCTAGTCTGAAAATGTTCATTATACATCTATCATTTTAAAGAATTGTGTCTAATTCTGACACTTAGATTAACCTAACATAAAATGTACCTTCTTGTCATACTCAGTATCATAGGCAGACAGACATGTGATAAGGGCTGTGACATGTGATAAGGGTTTGTGGACAAATGCTGTGAAGCTTAAAGAGGTAACACTAACTTTATCTAGGGAAGTGACAGTAGACTTTATATAGGGTGTAATTTTTAATTTCAATGTTAAGGAGGTAAGTAAGAATATTAAAGAGACGTAAGCCATTCAGTGAATTTGAAAAAAAAGATGTAAAGTGCCAATTATAGTTTACTAAAAACAAACAAAGTAAAGCACAGTACAGTGGACAAAATAATGAACCAAGAGTCAGGCAATGTGGTTTTAGGTCCAATGCTAAGCTACATAAGATCCGTGTGTATATATATTTCCACATGTATATGTTTGTGTACAAACACACACACACTAAGCTTATGTATATAGAAACTAGGCCCTGAAAAAGGTATATATGGAAAGAAGTATGTTTTTTCAGGTCCTAGTTTTCTTCTGTATAAAATAGGGATGATGTAAGTTTATTTTTCTTATGATCTATTGTAATTTACCGAAAAAGAATTCCACAACATGTATTTCTTGATTTAAACAACAAATTTTTAAGTATGATTGTTAGGACAACAATCAAAGCTGTCCATTATTAAGTGCTTATTTAAGCTATGATATTTTATCACTAATGGTGCATGTATGGCTGATTTGTGGACATATGAACTGGACAGTAATGAATTGCACCTGCCTCAAAACTGTATATAAATTTTCCATTAATAAGTTTACGGTAACCTGAATAATGGTCTCTAAGAACATACCACAATGCTCTATTTTGGCCTGTAGTATTGAACACATATAGCTAATTTGTTTATCAAATTAGTAGATTTCAGAAGTTAGAAAAAGTGGCTAATTTACAATTTAATTAGACATACGCGCTGGAATAATGATGTGGGAGCAAAAAACAAATTTGAAAAGAATACAGATTATCTTTATTTTTATTATTATTATTATATCTTGTAATTAAATTAAAAGCTAAATCAACAATGCTTCATGTGAATAGACTAGATGTTATCACAAGAGAATTTGTCTTTAACTCCCTTTAAGGAAAGATAGATGTTTTTTACTCTGTCTAGAACCTAGTTCAGTGATTGGGATATAGCGAGTCTTCCATACATATCTTTGGAGCTGCAATTAACTGAAATTTACATGAGCCAACATGTACAATAACTTTACAACACTGCAGTTAAACCTGCCTCGACTAAATTATAGTGTCTAAGAGGAAGACACATAAAGTCTTAATGTCTTTGCACTGCATAGATCCAATCTGTAGTATCAAGGTAAGTTTCAAGGAGCTACATTTATGAGATTCATTGACAATGCTTTTAATACTGGACATGTTAAGCTTTATCAAAACTATATCATAAATACTTTATTATTAATCATATACTTTGTTAATTATAAAAATTATCATAATTATTCATGTCTGTATCTGTCTCATAGGTGCACTTTGAATTCAGTGTATAGAAATACTGTGAGTTAACATGTGGTATGATGACACACAGGGTGTGTACAATGTTTGCCAGTAAAATGGCTATTTAAAAAAAAAAAAAAAGCTGTGGTTTGTAGTATTTGCCAATTTTCACAATGTAAATAGTCCCATCAGGGCCAATGTCCTGATACAAATGGACTCTCCACTGAATCAATAAATCTGAGATCCTGAGAAACAATTGGGAATATATTGGTAGCTAGTCTAGAAAAGAAGTAGCATCAGTAATTTGTAAATAGTTACAACATTCTCACATGGATAAGGATTAGATTTATTCTAAGTAGCTCTTTAAAGTACACCTAGAACCAAAGTTTAAAGTATAAAAGAAAAGATATGTTTTTAAACAATTAACCAGAGCTACTTTGTATAGGGAAATATTTAAAATAGTTAACCAGAGCTACTTTGCAAAAATAGTACCCAAAATTTTTAAAAACCTAAAAAATTATAAACAAATAAGAAACTAACCACCTGCATTCAGGAATTCTATAGGGACATTCTATATTAGAGAAGAACTGAATCCTCTAACTCAGTGGTTTTTAAATTTCAGTATATCTGAATATAAGCAGCAGATCTTTTGGCTAGTTCCTCAACTGATTTTAATGTATAAGAATGAAGTCATTAATGAAATTATTCTGTGATTTATTATTACAATGTTACAATTACAAATAACTAGGCATAAATAAAAAACAATCCACAAACACAAAATTGTTTTCAGTAGTTGAAGGGGGTAGTAAGACCTTCCTTATGAGCTCAAAAATTAAAGAAATTAAGTTGCTAAAATTCAGTGACAGGAGTTGGTTGACCCAACAGGGTTAGCAGAAGACTAAAACAATAAATAAAAGAATAGATTCAAGAATTTCTTTCAAATAGGCATTATAGAGGTAATTCTAAACAATGGGAGCTGCGTTCTAGAATTTTTATGTAAACAAGGACATTTCTGATCTAAAGAGAAAATAAGATACAGACTAAAATAGAAATGAATTTAAAGGGAGCAAAGAAGCATGTACACAGTTACCATGCCTGCGTTTCCACATGATGTAGAGAGAATATTTGCAACTAAATTTCTAATTTTTTTGGGCCCAGAGCCAACAGTGAGTTATTTTGAATAATGTTGCCCAAATGGGACATTTTGTTACATTTTCTAAATTTCTTGGGTTGCTTTCTATTTTTGCTAAATCAAGCCTTGGTTTGCCATGGAGCTTGACTGCAAAGAGAGCTGCACTGTAGTCACCTTCATGAGAGCATACCTTGGTCACTATTGTATATTCATGCCTAGCACAGCTCCTGGCAAATAATAAAAACTCAAATATATATATAAAATAATGAATTATCACATGGATAGTAGCATTCCTTGATCTTCATGACACTCATCATTCTTAGTGTGAATAAATAGATTGGAATTCTTTTGTCAGCCTTAATCTTGATGACATTTAGTTACTCAAAGCATTTGATCTCCTGTGATACTGAAGAAAGAAAATCTCTAGACCTGCAATGGAGGGCCAGATATAGCCTGCCTTATCCCCAGGCAAGCACACCCACGTCCTCTAGATAAAATAACCATAAGCAAATAGGCAAATGGATTTACATAGGCAAATAGATTTCACTATTTTCTTTGTTTATGCATTCATTATCTTATATCCATTATCATAGATGCTTATATTTTCTCAATATTCTATACATAACAAATAAATTCTCACATACAAATGGCTATTGTTGGTTTATTGTTATTTGCTTGATTTTGTGTTTTATTTTGTAATTAATGTTATGTATTTAAGATAAATTCTAAGTGCCAGGGCTCCAGTAAATTCTGTTGTATTCCCTTCTCCAATACCCACATCATAGGCTGATCAGGAAAACTGTGTACGTGTGTCTACATTTTTCACCATCTACTATCTCCTAAATTCCTTTAAATTGATTTATGCCTCCACCACTCTATTGAGACAGCTCATTACAAGGTTATTTATGAATGACCAAATCCAATAATCCTTTTCAAGTGCACTGTTTCCTCTAATCTTTAATGTCTTCAGTATTATACATCTTCCCCTCTTGCTTGAATTCCCTTGTATTCCCTTCCAATGAACCCTCATGGCTGTCTTCCAACCTCTATCAATTGTTCTTCTCCGTCTCTTTCATTAAATCATCTCTCACTTTCTACTTTTGGAAATGAACGATCTCCAAGGCTCTATTATTGACATTTTACTTCCCTCCCCGCCTTTTTTGCACTCTTCACACTCCCCGTTATTCAGATGTATTAAAAAATAATGGCACACAAGAAGCTTCCCAAATGCAGGATTGCTGTGAGGATTAAATGAACTGATATGTTTAAAGAGCTTTGAAGCTTATAATATGCATTCAATAGATGGTACTAATTATTATATTTTCTTAAAATCTAAACACATTTTTTTCTGTTGTTTATTGGATATCAATAAAAATGTCTTACTAGCATCTCAAACTCAATCTCTAAAAATCAAGTTCTTTATCCTCCTTTCCCCAGTAAACACCCTCCTCTTCTGATTATCCTAGCTTTGTTATTATTACCACTATCCTTTTAACTTAATTTTCCGTATGCAAAACTCTCCCTCCTAAAAGTCTTAATCTTTGTAAAGTACATAGTTTAGTTAAGGTAATAAGGTCAGTATGTAGAATATATTCAATCACTATGCATACATAATAATCTGGTCCAAATTCTTCCTTTTATAGAGAAAGCAAATGAGGTCCAGAGAGTTTAAGTAACAGAGGCTAAGTGATCTGCTGATGTTCACAGAGCTGGTTCCAGACAGAATCAGATTTGTATTTATTGTCTTATATTTCTTAGAACTTTTTATGGAAAGAAGCATTTTGAATGTATAAAATATAAAAATAAAATGCTGTGAAATAGAAAGTAAGCCCCTTATCAAATCATCTCTTACAAAAGGGCAGTGATATGTGTAATCATTTTATTATAAGAATTCATGTCAGGAAAAATCATTTTAGTTTATGAGAGATTGCTGATTGTCAAGCATGGAATCTTGCTCTCTGGCTGCCTCTCGACAGTCAATTGATATCTTTTTAAGGCTTCAACCACCCGACACAGAGGCCAAAGTAAACTTAGGAAACTGAAGTTATGATTTGGGTGATATTACCAAGCCCTCTTTGTTGTTCATTCTTTTCTGACTTGTGCCCCTGATCAAATAACTGGATCTTCTTTTTTAAAACTGAAACACCTCATTAGTAAAGAAAAATTTATATGTCTTGAACTCAATGGATAAAAAATAGATATCATTACATTTATCAATTCTGGGTTATGATGGGATTCTTTTAAAGCTGCATACTTCAGTAAGTAGTTTGGCTTGTGAGACTGAATCAGCTGAGCTAGCTTTTCTCAAAATTAGGACTCAATGCTTCTTAAATACATAAAGGCCTAAAACTAATTATTCATCCCCTGTGTATACAGACGTTGTAACACTCTAGACCAAAAGAAACACTAGCCCTATATTTCCAAAGTACCATAATAACTTAATATGACAAATGATATTGAGTTGTTGAACTAATCCTTCATTGGCAACACATACACGGTGCTGACAGCTTCAGAGTAAGATCCTTTCAGTGTATTACTGCCAGTTTTAGGATGGAAAAATCTTTCTTAAAATTCTAACAACTGCAAAAATTTTTTTTATCTGTAGCATAATAGTTATGACTATGGACTTTAGAAGCTAAAGTGTATGGGCTGAAATCCTGTTTCTACCATTTATTAGCTGTAGATCCAGGCAAGTTATTTAGTCTTTCTGTGTCCCAGCTTTCTTATTTATAAAATGGAGTGATAATACATATGTCACAGTTTTGCTATTGTGATTAAATAAGCTTATAGAAGTAAACTGTGTAGAGTGTTTGATGTTATTATTGCCGTTATACATGAGAGGAGGCACCTTTTGGCACAAAAAGGTTTTTCTTATTAAATCAATCTCTGTATTTTTTCTTTAGCCATGACATCTAAAGAAACACAGCAGTGAGTCATATGGATCCTTATACAAGCATAGACTCAGCCATTAAAATACTATGACAGTTTTTATAAATGAGATGATTTTATTTCTCAGAGGTTCTTATGCTTGCAATTTTGCCTTGTCTTCACTAGACGGAACTAATAATAGTAGACTTAAAAGAGTCAAGGACCTGAGAAAGCTAAGGTAATTGAATTTTTCTAAGAACAATAATTCATAAGCAAATTTCCTTTTTATAAAATGAAATAAGTTCTTTACTTGAAAATTTATTAATCTGTGGTTGATCTGGACTTTCCTGCTATTTTATAAATTGAAACATTCAAGCTCAAGGTGAAACCAGTTAATAATGAAAGATCATATGTCAACTTGCATAATTAAACACATGTGCTGGGGGGAGATCATTCTTTCTAATAGAAATCAGTGCTTTCCTATCTGTATTTTTTTCATGTAATTCCACTTAAAACTACAGTATAAAAATGTTTCATAGTAATGTGTCTATCTCCTTAACCATCCCATCTTCCTTCCTTGTATTGATGTACTGTGTTACCAAACATTTTTGCCTGACATGAATAACTGTATTTAACCCTCACCCCAACCTAGGAGAAAATTTTATAGATAAAAAAATGAAAGCATAGAAGTATTAATTATCTTGCAAATCAGGGAATCTGAAGTAAGGCATACATGCCAGCCAGTTTGTCTCTCACATCATCACACACTTGGGGACCAGAGTAGTCACAAATGGAAGTGAAGAAACAGCAACACCTTTTGGATTACATAAATTACAGAACATGATAAATTAACTACTTCTGTATAAATTTTCACCATCTACCTTGATGTTACATTTGTTCAATTACTATCAAATTTTGATTTAAAAAATGGATTTTTGTTTGGCTTTAGATTTACAAATTGTGTCCTGAATGTACTGAAATAGCTTTCCCTTGCCTAGCAAGATCGGCAACTTAAAGATACAATTTCATATATTGGTTTGTAAAGACATATAATCCCTTTTCAACTGATACTATGTCTTCTTTAAATTCTAAACAGATAATATTTTTATTAGATCCTATTTTTAAGTTATTTCGTTCAAATAGACTCACTGACATAGAAAACAAACTTATTGTTACCAAAGAGAAAAGAATGAGGGAATAAATTTGGAATTTGGGATTAACAGATACACACTATTATATATAAAATAGAAAAACAAGGACCTACTGTATAGCATAGGGAACTATATTCAATATCTTGTAATAGCCTATAATGCAAAAGAATCTCAAAATAATATATGTATAACTGAATCACTTTGCTGTACACCTAAAGCACTATAAATCAACTATGCATCAATAAAATTTTTAAAAAATATGTTTAAAATTAAAATATAAAATTTTAGCGCATACTATTAAAATAAAATTATTTCATTTAACATTATACCTCAGAAATTGACAGCATTCTATACAAACTGTTTTTAAAAACACACAGGTTTTAAAATTTACGATGATAGAAAATCTTCCATTATTTTATTCTTACTATTGCAAATTGTTCTCATCTGCAGCATAAAAGAAGTCTAGATATTTAAAATCCGTAGTTGCACAATTAAGCTTCACTGTGCATGTGCTCTGTTCTAGGTCTGATGGGAACTCTTGTTAATAGAAAAGTAGCACAGTTCCTATGCTTCCAAAACTCAGAGCCTTGTGAAATGGCAAATATTTAAAATACCATAATTTAAAGAATACTATAAAAAAGTAGAAAATGAGGGGGAGGTTATAGCTCAGTGGTAAAGTGCAAGCTTAGGGTCCTGGATTCAATCCCCAGTACCGCCATTAAAATAAGGAAGTAAGTAAAGAAATAAATAAATCTAATTACCTCCCCCAAACAAGCAAACAAAAAACAAACAAATTTTAAAAAGCAGAAAATAATATGGAGCATAGTTATTTAGTTCCCAACAGGTGGGATATACCATGTTTGAAGAAAACATAACTTGCTCTGCATCTTGAATAGTGACAATGAATTAGAAGTTGAGAACGTTTTTTTCCCATTGAAAAGTTAATAGGTCAAAACAGTAAAAACATATGATATTCTTAATGAAGCAACAGAGATTCTTTATTCATTTATGCATTCATTTCAAAAGTTTTAATTTATCATCTTCTGTGAATATTGATGAAAATGCTAAGGTGGCAAGTGGGGCTATATCTCAAAGGGGTTTGAATGTCTTCAGAAGGATATTGGGAGATTTGAATGGTTTGTAAATGAAAAGAGTATGAAAGGAATATTTGCCTTTTAAAGCTCTTACTGTGACAGTCATGTGGTTGACCATAGAGGGTAGGGGACCAGATAGAAAACACTAGCAACAGTCTTACAGACAGAATTAAGATATTGGCATTGAAGACGAAAGTAAGGGTGTTGCTTGGGAAAATCTTTAGAATGGTTGGAAAACTCACAGAATGAACTAGAGCTGTGCTGATCAATATGGTAACCATTTGCCACATGTACATACTGAGCATGTGAAATGTGGCTGGTGTGACAGAAGAATTGAATTTTTAATTCTAACTAATTTTAATTAATTTGTTTAAAATTTTTAAACTGAAGTGTAAAAAGCTTTTTTTTTTTCCTGTTAAATATAGCTTTATTATTTTGGTGGGACTTCCTTTTACTTTGCTTCATCATATAAAAAGCTATTGTTATATCATAGTCCATTTTTCCAGGGTGTGCATCATGTCTAGTATTAGGGATAATTTATCAGTGATCTGGTTGGTATCAAGGGATGAACACAGTTTGTATTATTTTTTTCCTGTGCACCCTTATAACATTTTAAGGTGTTTATTTTAGGCAGAAAGCACAAGGTACAGTGAAGTCTATGAAAACTATTATTTGGTAATTAAATTAAAATACTTATTTAAACATAATTTAATTTAATTATTTCTCTATATGACAAATAACTAGTAACATTTTTTTCAACTTGAACCAACAAAAACTACTATTCATGAAAAATCAACTATGATGAAGGAGTCAGTACTACCTTGGAAACAGTTGAAAAGAAAGCCTGGAAGTGCCATGTTACAGTTTGAATTATGAAGGGAATTTATGTAATTTGCTGCCTTAGAGAAAAATGAAAATGCTGTTTGTAAAAGAAAAAGAAAATAATGATAATAAGATGTATGATATCAAGATGTCTTCAGCAAATGTATAAATTTGATAAGCAGTTTCTTCTTAACAGTAAAAAAGGAATTGAACAAATTAGTCACTTGAAATAAGAATTAAATGCTCAACAAAAATTTTTTTGAAAGTGTTTAACAGGATCTGAATTCTTAAATTTCGCCAGAAATAAATTGGCTCTGATACTTGTTCATAGACACACGTACACTCCCACAACCAATTTTACGTGTAGCGGTGGTAAAATAAATTATTAATTTAGTATTTTAGTTATGGCAATTTTGATACAAAATAATGAGGGAAAAACCTAAACCACTAATTTACAAAAAGTAAAATATCTTCCATTAAAGAAATGAACAATTGCGTATAGTGAACAAGAATTTCTAATATCAAATTTCAGTTGATATAAAATTGGAAAAATTGCAAGTATTCTTCTTTACATTTACATAAGCCATGTAATATGAGAAAATGGCCCAAATTAATATTGTGGAATGTTTTGCTCAAAGGACTTCCAAATTCATGTGGAAATGTCAGTTAAAAACCTGAAGAATCAAACTCATGACATATATATTTTAAGAAAATTTATATCTGTTAAATAAATATTTCAGCTAGCTATGATTTAATTAGTTTCTAACATGATAGATGGGTTGTTCCATATATTGTAGGTCAAGTATAAGGATTTATTTGAACTTCAAAACAAGAGACCATGTATCATTTCAAAATTTCTTGGATATAGTTGTTTAAAATCATTCAGTGTATACGTGCACTAACCGTGAATCATCACCAGTTTGTGAAACCGTTGAAAGAAAGGAAAAACAATGAATTCAAAGACCTATTTTTATTGCTAACGCTTCTCAGTTGAGTTCTGAATGATTTTTATAAATATTTACCATCCTGTTACTTTCAATTCAAGATCCTCTTGAAATGAAAGGAATTCTTGTCAAATATTCAATAATCAAAGACCAAAATTGGCAGTGTGCTTTATGTTTCCTCACTGAAACCATAGCAGATATGCAAGAGGTAAATTTTAAACTTCAACAGAAGGAAAAGCTAACTTGTTAAAGGGATATGATTATTTATATTGAAAATAAGCATTTTATAATACAATGCAATGATAATTATTTCACATATTTTAACATGAATCAACATGCATAATATTTCTAATATTAATTAGCAGTGGTAAGTAAATTGGCTGCAAATGCTGTAAGAAAAATTTGAATAGTATTGTTGATATAAATAAATTTAAAGTTCAGTATCCACAATGCCTCTTTCAAATTGATGTTAATAAAACTAAGATGACATAAAAGTGAATTTGCTTAGCTCGGACAGAATTAGTTGTGAAACTTACATGCATTTGTTTTTATGTCAGATCAAATCTTTAAGTTGAACAATTTTGTCAACAGAAATGAATATTTTAAAAAACATTTTTCATAACCTATTCAGTTCTTGCAATTTTTATCATCTTTGGGTCAACTTGCTTATATAAATTTAATATTTCAATTGTAAATTTTATGATATCTAGATACACTTCAAGTATCTGTTTATGAAAGTTTAGTATCTGGATTTTTATATGCTGAAGCTGCAAAATACACACTGGATCATAAATACTTTGTAGGGATAAAAAGAATGTAAAGTATCTCATTATTTCATTGATTACATGTTAAAATTCAACAGTTTTTGATTTATTGGATTAAGTAAAATATTTATTACAATAATTTACTGTGTTATATTTTTACTATTTCAAGTGGATATTAGAAAATTTGAAATTTCATAGTTAGCTCTCATTATATTTCTATTGGACAACAGAGAAAGAGAGAGAGAGATTGATAATCTCCATTTTCTGGGTCTAGGTAGGTGGAAATCATGTTACCTTTTATACTAAACGAGTTTCAAATATCTTAATAACAGTACATTGAACAGTAAAATATATGTGTATGGAGCTCAAATAAAATATCTTAAATGAAGATAAAAATTTGATCCTGTCCAGTGAATAGGGATTGTATGGCAAATAGAAGAGAAAAGAGCTAGAATGTAACTTAGGACAATCTATAATATTTAAAGAGAAGTCCTATAAAAAAGAGGTTATGATGAATACCAAAAATAATCAAGATCAACTTAAGAAGAAAACAAAAGCAGGTTTCTTTCTGGCAGGTAAAACCTTCCAAGACTATGAACAGAGTAATTAATTTTTTAGAATTAGGATTTCAAATGCTGTGCAAATAAATCCAAACTACAATGAAGTGTCACCTAATACTGGTCAGAATGGCCTTCATTAAAAAGTCTACAAACAACAAATGCTTGAGAGAGTGTGGGAAAAAAGGACCCTCCTACACTGTTGGTTGGAATATAAATTGGTACAGCCACTATGGAATACGGTATGGAGGTTCCTTAAAAAACTAAAAATAGAGTTGCTATATGATCCAGCAGTCCCACTCCTGGGCATGTATCTGGAGGAAACTCTAATACAAAAAGAGACATGCATCCCTATGTTCAGAGTAGCACTATTTACAATAGCCAAGACATGGAAATAACCTAAATGTTCACTGACAGATGACTGGATAAAGAAGATTATACACACACACACAGACACACACATACATGCATCAGAGTTAGTTATATTTTATGTTTTATTTGAAGCAACACAATGGAATATTACTCAGCCATAAAAAAGATGAGACAATGCCATTTGCTGCAACAGGGTGGACCTAGAGATTATCATACCAAGTGAGTGAGTCAGAAAGAGAAAGACAAATACCATATGATATTACTCACAAGTAGAATATAAAGTATGATACAAATGAACTTATTTACAAAGCAGAAACAGACTCAAAGACAAAACAAATTTATGGTTACCAAAGGGCAAAGGGGGTGGGGGAAGGATAAATTAGGAGTTTGGAATTTAACAGATATGAACTACTACATATAAAATAAACAACAAAGTCCTACAGTATAGCACAGGGAGATATATTCAATATCCTGTAATAAACCATAGTGGGAAATAATATGAAATATATATATATATATATATACACACACATATGTATGTGTATATAACTAAATCACTTTGCTGTATACCAGAAACTAACACAACATTGTAAATCAACAGTAACTCAAGAAAATTTTTGTTTTAGAGTTGTCATTGCTTTTTATGAACAAAATTTTCTCCATAATTTTAATACATGATATTGAATAGGTAGTGAAAATACTAGTAAGATAATAGTAAACTTCTCTTTAAGCTGTCAAATAACAATCAAAATCAGTTTTCAATACAAAAACAAAGTATAAATGACCTATTAATGTTTATATTAACTGCTAAATTCTGTAGATTCTTCATGTTCCCCAGTATTTCCATGCATCCTAGAATAGCAGGTATAATTTTCTATCACATTTCACAGGATGCAAAAAATAAATACATAAATAAATATATAGGATATATTCAAATAATTAATTTTTCTATTATTTTTCTCATTACTATAATTTTTGTTATACTGAAACATTGTGATACATAAATGAAATCATCAGAATATTTCACTTTTCACGATCTGAATAAATCTTGCCCCAATTAATTTTTAGTAGATGAAGAAAAGCAATCACATTTTTTAAAAACTCAGTGCAAACCCTACTATTTCAAAATATTCTCTTCTAGATTCTGTCATTAGTGCCAGTTGTGCTACAGAGAAGTAAAGAATTTGCTACCTATATGTCATATTTTTTACAGCTATTTTATTCTGCTTGCCAATAACTTTACCATGTAACAGCAGTTTTCACTACATAGTCCTATGCAATCCATTAAATTTTTAAAGTTGAAAACTTGGCATTGGAAATTATGTCATCTTTAAAACAGAATGTCAGGTTCATTCATGCTGTGGAAAACTATTATAATTCAATTTCTGTAAACTATGTCAGCCTTGCAAATAATCACTCACCTGTTACATCCTCCCAAGCACTGGAGACTGGTTTTAGAACCTTAACATTCCCTGTGCTTCTGAAGCAGCAGGAGTAGAATAAATTTGCTGGAATATACCATTTCCATCACTTTCTGCTTCCTTCCAACTTAACCAAGAAGTTAGTTAAAACAGGACAAGTGAAAAGGAAAACCTCTAACTGAGTATCTAAGCACTTTCCCACTTTGTGATTGGCCAAACCATTTACTTGGTAGTGGTCCTATTATTTTTGCTAAAAATATATTTTACAGCAAAATGAGTCAGGTTAAAAATATCTGACTTAACAATATGCTGTCTGTGTGGATTTTCTTTTTATTACTCTTCAAATCCAGAGGCAAGCCAACAGTCACAAACTGGCATAAAATATCAACTTGGCAAAATTGCTGCTTCCTGTACACCTGTCAGGAAGGCAATATTTTTTTAAATGATTGGTCCTTTAGAAATATAACATCATCATGCTAATATAAAAACACACCATAGGACAATAACCATCTTTGATAATTATAGTAACATAATTGCTGCCTCGAGACAAAAAGAAAATAAAAAGAAATAATAGTGAAGCAACTTGAAGCAGATATCACAGCAGGTAACAGGCAATGGTGTCTCTCAGAGCAAAGCATGTCATACTACTTTCATTCTTCAAAAAAATTCTCATGCTCAATTGAAGTATTGGAGCAAGAAATAGAAAAACCATGTTCAAATGTTTAAATCTGAGGAAAATAATTTGTGAAGTAAAAATTGCAACAACAAAAGAAAGGAACAATTTTGATGAATCAAACAATAGCATAGTTTTCAAATTGTATAGAATTTTAAGTATCTGCTTCAACTTTCACAATTTAAATATAATAAAATGGAGACACAGGAGGAAGTAAAACCTGTGAGAAAAATCATGGTTGGAAAAAAATGGTTTTTTTTTAATTATCTGAAAATAATTCAATAGAGGTAGTAGGAAGTTAGAGAGTTTTTGGAGGCAACTTGAAACATGTCTTGAACACTATTATTGTTTCATACGTCCAAGAAAAATATAAGTTCATGAAGATAGGGGTTAAGAATGAATTGTGATAGCACACCTTGAAGCAGTGGAAATACGTAAGAGTAATAGATATAACAGAATTGTATGCTATAGGCTGTCTTAATGTTTCTTTTTGATAAAAGTAAGAAAACTGAAATGATGTGTCCCTAAATTTTCAGAAATAATAAGTAATGCTTTAAGAGACATGTCAAATTGTAAAACAGATAAAAAGATAAGCAAAAGAAAATTAAAGCATTAATAAAGTGCAGGTTAAGTGGCATAATATTAAATCAAATGGCAAATTAAAGAACATCATAGGAAAACTAAGACTCAATTAAAACAAAAGATTAGAGGAGGAAGAGAAAAAAGATAAATATGAATGCATTGATTATTTAATTAATAAAAATAATATACAAAATAATATTTTAAATGTCAGAAAATGGTAAGTCAGTTAATATTATGTTGTATTTTAGTATAATTTAAAGCAACCAGTATTTATTAAGTCTCTACCTCTAGAGCATTGTGCAGATTCCTTGGAGATATAAGATTGCTAAGTACTCAGCTGTTAACCTCTCATATTTCTCTGTAACATGAGGAAGATATAATATGCATAAATTACTGGATATAAGGCAGATTGTGCTAAGAATTAGAATTCTGATATGAATGAAATCTAAGGTTGATGTCAGATAGGAAGAGTTTAATTTCAACTAGAGGGCATCCAGAGAAATGTATCTGAGGAGGATAGAATTTCAACAAGGTGAAGATGTTTGGTGTATATTTTAAAGTAGGGAATGGGTTTGTTTTGTTTAAAAAAAATTATAATTCACTCCAGGAATAGCACAAATAGAATAAGAAAGCAAAATAAATATCCACACACAAAAACTCTCAAGACAAACATATATATGGTAGACGAAGAATACTAAATTCTGTTACAGTGTTTAGTATAAATTGATTAAATTCTATTCTATTAAGAACCACTGGTTCCTCCATAGGATTCACAGGCTTCTGAACCACTAAGAAGTCTATGATCATATATGGAAGCCATTTCCTCTGGAAACAATGATCAGCCTCAACAGGTTATTATCAGATTTAGACTTGTTTTAACAACGATGTCAGGAAGTCAAACAGAAGACAGAAATCATCAATGGTCAAAGAAGTATGGTGATCATTTTAATTAGAATTTCCAGATTAGTATATTTGGAAATGTCCAACAGAGGACAAGTTTACTTGGAGAAATTTGGCCAGCAGCAACCAACTGAAGAATTATAGAAAATAACATTAGCATCAGAGCTACTGTGTATGCTGGATATTTGGGGCCAGCTTGATAAAAGATTGGGCTGGTTAGGGGAGTAAAACAGAATTTCCCTGTATTAAAAAGTAATTAATGGTCTAAAATCTGTTATACATGTAAAATCACAAAAACATAATGTCTTGTCATGTAGTCAGATTTAAGTATATTTCACAGTGAAAGCCAAAGAAATGCATTGTTTAAAGTTTACTTTATGGAGGCAAAAGATATGTTTACTAGCAACATCATTTGGTGATTTGTTGGGTGGACTGCTTTGCACACAAAGCTCTGCTTGGTGATGGGGGCTGATTAAGGGAGAGGAAGATAAACAGATGGTGCCTCCTTGGGTCTGGAGTGCCACCCTTTCCCATGGCCCCTGTTTTCAAAACACCAGCACAGGGCTCAAATCATGAATCTGCTATGAAACTTTCCTTTTCTTTCTCAAGCTAGCTCATCAGTCTGTCCTGTGACTCCCAGTGCTGTGATCTCTCTTTTTAATTGTGTTTATTAAAGTATATTAAAACTATTTGTTTATTTCTTTCCTAGTAGAATGAATTATGAATTCTTTGATGGCATAGAGAGACCGTTATTCAACTCTTTCTGATTTTCAAACCCACCATTCTAAACTTAGAGTTAAGTAGACTTAGAAAACAGGAGCTCAACAAAAGCTTATTGAAGTGAAAATGTCCCCCCCCCCAAAAATGCCCACGGGGCTTAAAACTTACATTTTCATATTTCAGATAACATCCTAAAAATACTTTCAAAACCAATAAAAAGTAGGAATTAAAAATAGTAGAAATTGGAGATTTCCAATAATATTATAATATATAAGATAGAAAAATTAATAACATCCTAAATAAGAATTACTCAACCAATGAAACTGTATTAAAATTGATCTTACTCAGCTTTACCTAAATTTTAAAAAATGTTTATATACTGAGTGAGATAGATATACATAATAAATGAAAAAGCCTTATTATACATCACGTATCAAGCAATGCAATATGTTTTGAAATTACAAATAACAAAAAGTATGTAAGTATAAAATAAATTCTCATATGTACTGGCTAAATGAGGGAGGAGATTCAGAACCAAAAATTAAAATATTAGAAAATAATCTTTTGACATAGTGAGATTAATAATACTTTCTCAATGGAGTATTTGGAAAAAATGTTTTACATGCCATAGTAAGACATAAAGAAAAGTTGAAACAGTGAAATGTCTCTTCCTAAAAGTTCAGAAAACAGAAAATCAAATAAAAAAGGAAGTAGTAAAACTAAAAGTATACTAAAATTGGGGAAAAACATACTATTTATATTCACATTTCATTCCTAGAAAAATAACAGAATAGTTAAACTATGGGTTCAACCCAAAATAAAAGAAAATGGTTTAAAAAATAAAATCAGGAATATAAATAATAAAATGACGATAACTTATGTGAACATTATCAAATCATTTGGAGAAATATAACAGAAATGAAGAAAAAAACCATGTAATAGCAAAACTGAGGCAAAATATGATTAGAAAAAACACAGAGTATGCAAGAAAAGAATTTAAAGAAATAGCTTTTCATACTCCCACTTTCTAAGAACAAAAAGGTGTTTATTAATGAATCCAGAGATAAAATGAACCAAATACTGGCAAATAGAAGACAATCGCAGATAAATGGAAGTCCTGACTAAGGTTAAGCAAGGTTTATCCCAAGATTGCAAGTCTGGTCACCATCCAAGGGAAATGATTAATATACCTCATCATTTTAACAGAGAAAACTAGTAAAAAGTATATAATTAGATACATAAAGTCCAGAAAATAATCCATAAAGTTTAATATTTATTCTTTAATTAAAACTTTTAAAAGGTACAAAGACCATTTTTAAACTTTTTCATAGCAAAGAATATACATTTAAGCAATTCCAATATAGCATTGATTTACAAACCCAATTATTTGAGTTTAGGGTGTGATTACTTACTTTATCAAGGAGCCTGCTGATTTACAGAAAAGAGCATCTACTCCCAGGCTTATCTTAAATAGCATGTTACCGTAATATATAACAAAAGGTAATTTAAAACTTGAATTATCTCATTAAATGTTTAAGAAGTGCATCTTCTTTTATGTTAATATGTTATTGAATAAATTGAATTAAATATGCTTTGGCATTTTCAAGTAAATATTACAGTAGTCATTGTTGTAATAGTCATTATTTGTGGCAATGTTTACTTCATAAAGCAGTTTCTCATGCGGATCTATTTGTAATCATGATAATGTTAAATTTATAGAGGATATAAAAGAGAGGAGGAATCTGAGCCTAAAGGAAAGATGGCACTTAAGGTCATCTGGCCAGTATGTAGCTAGTATTAGAATCCATGTTCTATCAGATTAGAGATTGAGAATAATCGTAATAAATGTTCCAAAATTAATTGACTCTCTGATGTACTGAATATTATTTGAAAATACATGCTGAAGGGGCCTCACAATGAAAAATTATTTCTGGTAGCAGTGGTAATTTATCAGGGCTCAGTCATTCTTTGGGTTCTTATTGTGATGCTAATGGAAGTAGTGATATTTTGAGCTAAGAGACTTGAGTACAGACCATTCAAGAAAAGCAGTTGGGTTATAAATTCAAAATGAAAGTAGCAAAGGTGACTCATATTTTTATGCACTGAATACAGATATAATATTTTAATATATACTCTTATTTCCTAGAAAACATTGGGTATCCAAATAAGTGTGGCCACCATTAACGGAGTTAGAAATATTTGAAGTGTTTAACATCTGAAAGATCAGGGCAATAGAGATTGATTTTTCTGAGTACAGGTTGGACCTAAACTACATTAATGAATTCAATTAACCATAATCCAATTCAAGTCTTCAAATATGTATTGAGTGCCTATTCTGTTTATAAGGTACTTTTAAAGCATGGAGATCCCATGCTGGGGATTTAAGATTTTTGACATATTCCTTTTTACTTGGTAAGAGTCATGAGTTAAGGAAACATGTTTCATTTCTTTTATACTTCTAAGAAATTAATTCACAGAAAGATTTCCAGGAAGTCTGGGCTACTGAAACTAAAGAATATAAGTAAATATGAAATGAGACTTTATACACACGCTATTTTATTTTATTTTATTTTATTTTATTTTTCCTTTAAAAAGGAAAAAAAATACAGTTTCAGGCAGCAGTAAATATAATTCCTATAATAGTATCATAGCACCTAATCTTTCCCCACAAAATATATATATGGATATATGTATTTTTTTTGTTCTAACAGCAAACTATAACTTAATAAAGGATTCAACAAAAGCATGTCCAAACACTAAGATGAGGCCTGTCCCTCTGACAACATAACGAGTCTGATCTTTGTGAATTGTTACCCCTGACTTCCTCTGTTTCCATTGTCTTCCCTTCATCTTGCAACATGTAAAATAAATTGCTCTGCTCAGAAATACTCACTCCAGAAAAGAAATAACCTTACACATTAGAAAGAATTCAAAATTCATCTCAATCTCTGGAATTTTTGGTCTCCCCTCAAAGTCAATGAAATCCCATTTGGTGTGAAGAAAAGAACAAAGGTTTTGAGTTGCGCAGGCATGGTTTGAACTCAATTTTCTCCACTTGCTAGCTACTTTCCTCTTTCTAAGTTGCTTCCTCAGATTTAAAAAGGAGCTAAGTCTGTCACTCAAGGTTGAGGTGCTTGCATGAGAGACACTCACAGTCTACAGCAGACAATGAAAAGATGTCTTTTCCTGTCCTGAAGATGAGAAAAGAAATGAGGAGTCAGAAGTAGAAATGCTTAATAACTTATCTGACTGAGGGAAGTGTACTTTAGAGAAGAAAAGAACTATTATAAAAATTGAAATAACAATATAGGAGGCAAAATTCATAAATTATGAATATTTGTGCTTAATATATAATTCATAAGAATGCATATACTTCTTATTTAAAATTGTGTTTATTCACTATCAATAAAATTTTATTGACTGCTTTTAATATGGGGTTTAAGAAATACTTGAAATATTTGTAACACAATTGCTTCTTTTATCAAAACACCCTTCTCAGAACTTGCTGAATAGGCAAAGATCACTTGTTTCAAACCCTGACCCAGTCTAATTTTATCCATTTTCATAGTTTTCATGAAATCTGGCTGTACAACTTCTAGGTGGTTTCTCTGAGATTCTCTTGTGTACTAACAATAATCAAGCCAGCCCGAGAGCCTATCCACTGCATTTTATGCAAGGAGTCTGTGTATATGACCCTATCCTTATATGTAAATTTTCAGTAATAATCTGAGAGAGAAAAAGAGTTGGAACTTGAGAATTAAAAACCAAATGAATGGAAAGGCCGTGCAGGTTTGTTTGTTTGCATAATATAGTTTTGAGAAATGTAAAGTGAACCCATTCTTCTTTGTTAAAATGAAGAAAGGAAGGATATTAGACAATTGGTTTTGAGATGTTGATGGAACCAAGTCAACACATCCTGCAAATTTTCTCTCATGTATTAGTTTGGGATTTCAATAAATGGCGCTAATGGAGAATGCATTGTGGAGAGTGTTGAAAATTCACCATGATGTACATAGAAATACCTTCCTTCAGTTGTACCAAATTGAGTAAAACAACTCATGTTACACAAAGCTCTTTTATCTCAAGCTTCTAAATTTTTTTTGCTGAAGTAATTAGAGCAGAGAAGATAGCAGTTTACATAAACAATGGAAACATTTGGTTTTGATCTTAAAGCTTAGAAGTAGGAAAAAACCATTAATATTTGTGTATTAATAGAAATATTAAATCTGGTTTCATACACATTAAATCATTAGATCACAAAGAAGTGAGCTTTATGGAATGTGGAAAGGGATAGGGTGATGGCAATTTGAAGTAGGATGTTGGTTCAAATGTTAAAATAACATGAATCATCAAAGTAATTAATGTAAGGGGAATGAGGAAAATGTAAATTACAAGATAAAAATTTGATGAGTGTCTTAATCTTGTAAAGATACATCATTTTACTTACCTCCTGTGCAGCAAAATTGGCATTAATCCAATGCTAGCATTTCATCAAGTATTCAGCATTTCAGTATAATCATTCATAGATCCTTCTATTGCTCTTTTAATCACATTAAAAAACAATACAAAAGAAAACATAATCTACTTACTGAAACACTGTTTCCCTAACACAATCTCCAAAAAAGACAAAAATACGAAGTTAAAAACTATGACAAAATCTGTTATATTTATATTTAGTTATTTCTTTTACTCTTTGCATGTGTTGACCTTGATAAGTTAGCTCAAGGTTTATTTCATGTGAATCACTAAATGAAGGAGCAAAGATTTGAATTTAAATTTGAAAGTATTTAACAAGCCAGTGAGGAGTTCTGAGGCAGAAACTAACACGGAAAAAAGAATGGGTAAGAAGCACAATTTGCTGATTATAAACTATTATATAACTGTACAAACACTGTTATAGAAATACATGTGGGATCTTCATTAATACTGGATAAACTACTTTATATCAGTTGGCTGTAGACATGGGAGTCAATAAACATTTTAATTGAAAATTAAGGGCAAATTACATGAGATTAGATCACAAAATGATGCATTTCATTAGAAAGTTTCAAACAATATCTGTAGGACATTAATACTTACCTGTGATAGGTTAAAGATTTAATATAGAGAATCTGTAAATAAACTATACTGATATTTCATGATAAAAGAATCACACTGAGAGAGCTAAACAATTGCATGATTTTCTTTGGTTTTATGTTCACAGAAATCCTCCTTCAAAATGAAGTCTATCTTCTCTTACAGTAGTGACTAGATTTTCGTCTTTATATTTTCAAAGTTTAGGTAAGGGCATGACACACACTTTCCCTCAAATAAATGATTGATGGCTGAAGGAATGTGTGGATGACTCTCAGAACTGAAATGTAAGCCACTGTTTTTTTCTTCTGTGGAAACGAAATCTACCGACCACTGTATGTTTCATAACTCCTAACCTAAACTTGTCAATATCATAGTAGTCAATTCAAAATAATACTGTTCTAATAAAAGGTGTAATAAACCAAACTTGACTTAACAAATAGAAAATGATAGAAACAATTAAATATTTACATGAAATAGCACAAGATGTAACCTAATATGTCTAACATCTTTCTATTTATTTTGAGGCCTTTGAGAATATTGCTTTTGAAAGAATTTTATAATTAGAACGTAGTCTTTCTAAGATGGTGAGATTGCAATAATCTATGCAATGAAGTGAGCTTCAAAATATTGAAAAATGGCTGATTGCTAAGGACTTAAACATTGATAATATTTAAAAATTAAGTTCAAAATGTCATTTCTGATTTTCATCTATTAATATATTAATGAACACTGCCAAGCTAACACAGATATTAAAGATTTCCTAGCACTTTGCTAGAAAATTGATTTTAAGGGTTTCTGTTTGACATCCTTTAAAAAGATTTAACAGATAAAAGGGCACTCAAGTACTAGTAAAATTTATAGATGAAAGATTTTTTTTTAAAGCCGTGAAAAGAGCATTGAACATGAACTCAATACAGGTAATCATGCGCCTGTCAGCATTTCCATTGCAAACTTCATTTGGTAGAGTTTATGATCTCCATCATCTTATAAACTATTAAGCTAGAAGTTGGCACACAAATTAACAGCCTGGATGCAAATTTGTTTACACAAAATATTTGAATCAGTTCAGCTGTTTTGATTTAGGCATCAGCCGAAAAATCTTAACTCAGAGTTTCTCCATATATGTGAACACTGAGTAAATATTTTTTCTAGACTACATAGTTCAGTCAGTTAGAGCACAGAGCCAAGAAATTCAAGGTACTGCATTTCATCTCCAGGAGATTCAGTTGTATTTATTCTGCCTGTTCTCCTAACTTTGATCCGTTATCTCGCAAACGCAGCTTTTAGCAACACAGAGCTCAGTATTAGAACATACAGATAGATCAGCATGAATTCATTATCAACACTTGGGGGAAATTCAAACTACAAACCTCCAATAACAGGTTCAGAAAAGTCATATCTGCATATAAATATACAGTTTCAACATTGAAAACAAAACCATTCCTAAAAATTACAAATTACCTGAAGTTAAAGTCTTTTAACAGTATGTTATTTTGCTTTCATAGAATAATAACAAAGTAGACTTATTTTCACTTCTCTATATTAAAATTCTCATAACTAAATACAGCTTAAAATTGTATTTTATTGACTCAGTTGATCAGCCCCAGATATTATAAAAGAAAATGAAATTAAAAACATTTTTTCTTCATGTTTTTCACATCAGACAACCCTCATTGTGTAAACAAACAAGGAAACAAAAAAATATGTCCCCGTAGAAAACTAAAATAGATATTTGAGAAATTAGAATAACATCAAACAATAAAACACAGCTTATAAGTTTATTAAGTAGCTGTGAATAAATAAACAAGTGGCTAATGGGAATATGAACAAGCTCAACAAAAAGGCATTTTAATTATCAATCCTTTTCCCTCTTCCCTCACCAAGATTATGAAAATAAAATATCACGTCAACTTGTGATTTAAAATTTCAATAAACTAAAATAAATTAGTACAATTATAGGATCAATTTTAAAATGGAGAACTTGGCTAACATTTAGTCAGTTTTCAACATTAAATGAAATTGTGGAATGTATAATTGTAGGAAATAGACTCTGAGATGTATTAGAGGTATACATTTATCCCTGACTTTTGGCAACCTTGGAGAGATCTACATCTAGCTGTTATAAGAGGCAAGACTATTTAAAATAAGCCATCCCATAACAAAATGTCCCATGTAATAAGCATATTCTATAACTAATACATATGATCATTATTAGAATATTTGAGATTTAACATTGAAAATAAGAGTTAAGATAGCTCTAAAAATATACCCACAAAAAAGTTTTAATAATGCAAATAGAAAAGGCAGGTTCATTTTTGGGAATCTAAAGTCAGAAAAGATGAAAGTACAATAGTACTTCTGGTTGCATATGAAAATACATTTTATCATATTAAAAAGAAAATGAAATGCTAATTTTGAAGACTTAAATATAATTTAATGCATCTTTTTTTTCTTTTGTAGACAATGATATATGGGGACAATGCCCCCATTTAATTTTTAGTTAATCTTTAGATTGCATGTTAAGTTTCTTATTTACCAATATTACTATAATCTTTAGATTGCATGTTAAGTTTCTTATTTACCAATATTACTACACTCATGCATCTATGTCTTCAGAAAGTATTGTTTTGAGTCTGGTCAGGATCTGTGGATAAGGACCGTTGTTTCTATTCTCAAGGAGCTTTACTCCCATAAACCAGTTAGGATTAAATAGAGGCTCATAATGCAGTACCCAAGAGAAACATGCACTGAGCAGAGAATTGAAAGACTATTTTGCACTCTCTTACTTGGCAAGTCTCTTCATCTCTCTGAACCACCTCTTCTTTAAGTGAAGATGCACAGCTACATCTGTACTTTTAACTAAGGTGGAAAGAAGTATGGGAGGAAGTAGACCAAGTGGAAGAAGCTGAAATATGAATGCTTTTTAAAAAGCAACTTCCCTTGCCCCCACAAATAAATCTAATGTACATTCTGTGACTACTAGACACTAGACAAATATGTTATAAGGGCTTTCCTATTCTTAAAATTCTGTAGAAGCAAATGGAAGATTAAAGTACCAAATGGAACAAATTTATTTGCCAAGGTTTATAATACAACTGGTAAATGATTTTTATACCAGCGTGTTATTTCATATGTGAAGTTCATAAATTCATCTGCAGTCATAAATTTTAAATTTTCCTCAGGAACAGTGGTTTAGAATCTAAGGGTTATAAGTTTTGATTCTGTTGTTTTGCCCTTATTGCACTAAATAGTTTTATATCTTATAGAGACATATTTAACTTATGTATTATTGCGCATTTACTTCACTTACTATTGCTCATATAACTGGAAAATATTGTTCATATCTATCTTACAGAATCATTAAGAGAATAAAGTTCGGCAAGTTAAGTAAAAGATGTTGAAAATTATAAAGCTGAGAAGTTATGTATTATTGTAGCCATAAGGTATCTATATACACACACATATATACTGCACAAGAATATTAATTTTAGGCTCTCTTTTAAATACATTCTCAAGATCTCAGTTTTTCTCTTAAAAATGAAGAGTTTTAATTAGTAGCTTAGTCATTTATAGTTTTAGCTTTTGATGAGTCTATGAACTAATGAATCTATTATCATTTCAGATTTCACCCAAATACAAGCTAACCATATGATCCTGGAAAGTCACTGCACCTCTCTGGCCCCAGGAAATGTGGATAATTTATAAATGGAGATAAGAATCTGTACATAAGAGATAACAGCTATCTCACAAGATGCTTGTTAGAATTCAAAGCAAGAAAATGAGAGAGAGAACCATTGTCTGAGATAACACACTCTGTACAGAACTCCCCACTGCTCATATTTTATACAGTAAATGCACATGCCTATTTTGGTACCACTTCCCCAAATATAATAATGTCTTATATCCTGTCTATATACGAAGCACCTCTGAGCAGTCTGGAGTCAGCCTTGCATAATGGACTTCTATGATGGAAAACTATAGCATAACTGTTGCTTTTTCAATGTTATTTAAGATTTTAAAAATCCACTTTGCAGAGTCTATTTCCATTTATAAATTTCCTTTTAAAGTGATATCCAACCATATTTTTTAAAATGTCATAGTTAAAAAGAAAACCTCACTATTGCTTTAAACTATATAGTCACAAATATTCCTCTAAAATTTGCTAACATAAATCAAAGGAAGGAAGGACTTTATAATCTTGAGCATTACAAACTCAGCTTTGAAGAGAATCACTCATTATATTTTATGTATTTCAATCACTTTCTAAACTTTTAAACACTTCAAGTTTAGCAGCATTCATTATTTTGGAAATTTTACTCCCATATCTTGACAAGACTTTAAAAATACTTCACACATCATTAAAATTGAAGATAACCCCTTAACATTATTGATTATTCTTACATGATTCATATTTATAACATGTGCTATTACTTTTATGGTAGAGTTATCCATGAGACCATCATCTTATATAGATCATGTGAGAGATATGTGCAGATGTAAATGCAGATGAGAGAATGCATACATCATATGTTAATATGGCCCAAACATATTATAAACATGAAGAAAATAAATTAGGAACAGATTTGTTTAAATCTAAAAGCTTTCAAATAAGAAATTGTGTCCAGATTGAGAGAAGAAATAGGAGTCTGATTTTTAAGTACTAGCCCTCAAAGTTCTTTATAAGACATTAAAAAACAGTCAATATACTGGTTTTATTTGTATAGGCTTATGGCATCAAGAAATAGACTTTATTGAAGATATGATTAGTTAGTTGATGTACGTATTGTAATAGTCTTAGATACATGTTCAATCCATAACTGTTTTTTGTCTTTTACCAAATAAGTAGTTAACATTAACAAAAATTACCACAAAACATATAATCACTAATATTCTTACATAGTACTAATTGATACGTGGTACTTAGATATTAACTTTTGTGACTGTTTTCATTGGTGCTATCTGAGCAAACTCTGTGGTCAAATTGATAAGGTATAGTAAAAAGTGAGTTGAACATGAACTTGAATGCCCAGTGGTATAGTCTCAGTTCTGGAGATAACTACATTTGTAACTTAGTGAGAAATCACTTATCCTTTCTAGGCATGTGCATTTACTGTATAAAATATCATCAGCCAACTAGCTGGTATTTAAGAATTTTTCCAGCCCTAAAAATACCCTGGATTTGTGACAAAAGAGTTAACAGATTCATGTAAGTACATTAATCAATCAATATGAAAATAAATCAATATTGGGTTGCAATGGATGATATTAGCCCAGGAGTAGGGGGTAACATTTTTAAGCTATGGATCTGCCCATGATTCATAGAGCCAACAGCTGAAGCAACTGTGTAAAGGTGATAAGCTGAGATTTCAGACTGTTTCTCCAATGTATAATAGCCTGGGAACTTAGCCAAAGTGAGATAATAGCTAGTGAGAAGATGCTACATTTTTTACTGACTGCTGTGGACAAGTTAAGGCTGGTGGTGTTAGGGATGAAGTGTGTAGGAGTTCATACTGGCTTTGTGCATGGAAGTATATTTTAATAATACTGATGATAGCTACTAGTTTCAGGCACTGTATATGTTAAATGTATAATCTTCCTAATGAAATTCTAATTTCCCTTCTAATAGCTAATGAAACTGAAGCTTAGGAAAATGGAATAGCTAGTACAAAGATGGTTCCTGGCAGAATCATTATTTGACTTCAGGTCTTGTGGCTCCAGAGTCCTTGCCCTTTCTACTTTACTGTAGTGGTTCTCAAATTTTAAAGCACATCAGAATTACCCGGATGACTTTTTAAACACACCAGTGTTGGTGCCCAACTACCAGGGCATCTGTTTCAACAGGCCTGTGGTGGGGACCTGAGGATTCATATTTCTAACAAGTTTCCAGAGGATGCTGTTGCTACTTGTTTATGTTCACTTTGAAATCACTGCAGTGCAAACATTTGTGAGTCAATAGAATAATATTTTGATATCTAATGCCACATGATTACCACTGATATCTTATTATCCAGTTACAAGGTATATGATGCATATTCTAATCTTGTAAATGTTGACTTTCTGGAAATTTCAAATTGAGTTGTGGGCAATGGACCATGATTATATAGAAGGTATTAATCCTTAGGAATCCTCAGCCAGCATCAAGCAGTAGCTTAGCAAAGGCATGATGACATGAAATGCATTTGATGCCTGCAAGACTGGAGGCTTGAGAGAAAGAAAGATGACCATCAGCACAAGAATCTGAGACAAGAATACTGGAAAATATTCAACAGATTGATTTTTCTCAGTGACGTTCATGTAAAACTGCTATTCTTGATGAGAAGGAGAGCCTCACAAAGGGTCTAATTCCGAGAAAACCTTGTAGATGTGGAGATTGATCTTCCTGGAAAGTACCATGAGTTACCCTACCTGTTCCCTCTGAGAGAGAAAAGATGAATTGGTAATGACAATGTCTGTTCTATCATCCTTACCAGAGCTCATGCGAAATCCAAATCAGAACTGCCAGTTTATCCCTAAACTACACACTTCTTTGGATTATGAGTATGGGGAACAGACGAAAGAGACAGAAAGAGAAGCTATGTATTAATGTTACGATAAAATGGCCTTTAAGTTTTATTGGTATCTTGGGAATTTTTCCCTAATCTTTTCATTTGCAGTCATTTTATTTTTAATCTCTCAAACATGGGAATTCAGAGTAAAGGGTGACATATTTTCTCAGTCATGTTGCCTAAACTAACAGGTTCCTCACCAGACATGTTGCTTGGTTCTTCAAAGTTATTTTGCAATCTGGACAAAATATTGAAAGTATTTAACATCCCAAAGCTCTTTCTGGAGACCCTGATGTTTAGAAGAAAGTCACATCGTGGGACACGAGGAGTATTTTTGTGGCTGTAAAGAAGTGAAGTTTAATTGCTTTCACTTACTCATATTTGAGATTAGACAAGCATTTTAGCTTTAGAGTTTTTTTTTTCCACATGAGTACAAACACATTATTAATTGCTCTAACTCCCTAATTTTTTTTATTAGATCTCACTCATGATAGAGTTTTACTGTATTTAGAATCCTGTATAGATGCCATTTGCTACTGTTTTAATATTTCACTCTCTGTAGACACCAAGTTGTGTGTTCAGGGAAAAGACGTGTACCCAACATCCATTTAACTACCCTGCAAATTGTAATGCGAATTAAAATCATGAACATTTATAACAACTACTGCAACTAAACCTAGGCTCCTAGAGTACTTAATCATTGAGTAATTCTACCCCTTTTCTCTTTGAAGGATCTCAAAGGAGCTGGCATCATGTTTTCAAAAACCTGAAACCTGCTCCTTAATTCTGCTCACACACTCTTCCTACAGGAGCTTGATGTAGCCCCTATGTCGCCCCCCTTCCCCAACCCCCTCAACGATCAGAAGATTGGGGAAAATACAGTGCTGCAAAATGACACTTCCCAGTGATTTCAAGAAGAAAACTATCCAGGGGAACTTCAGTTCAGAATTCTGGGAGCTGTTCAAGCCTTTACAGGGCAATAAATTGGGTTGGCTTAGCAACTCAGTGGTGCAAATCCTCCCCAAAGGCTCCGTGTTCAAGAAGGGAATCTGCCTGCTGTCTGAGTCTATCTTTTTTAATTTGGTCTTCCTGCTTCATTATTATTCTGCATTGCACTGCAATCCCCCTGCGTGTCCCGCTTTCAGCCCCCAGCTGGCCTCTCTAGGGAGGCTGGGAGAGGACCACACGGCAACCGGGAGGACCTGGTACTGTTTCATTTCTTCTGCCCTTTCCCCTAGGGTCCAACAAAGCCCTTGTGGCGATTCAACCCTGGGACTGCCCCTCCCACCCCCAGCTTGCTTTCCTTCCAGCGACACAGCTGGGCTGGGGATGAGGGGGATGGTAGCAGAGCAGCAATCCCCATTACTTGCTCCCCAATGAGTTTTCGAAAGCCCCAGGAGCCTGTTAGAGAAGTTGTTTCAGTGAGGGCAGTGCTGAGGTCAGCTTAGGGAAAGGGAGCTTTCTCGGAGCCTCCACCTGATCGCGCAACATCGGTGGCCACAGCACCACCGACCATCTAGAGTCCCGGGAACAGAAACGTACTGTTTGTAACCGCCACCAGTTTCCGCCTCGGACACACACCCACATCCTCTCTCAAGGACTCCAAAGGCTCCTGGGTTTCCATCCATGTGGACCTCCTTCTCCCAGCAACACACACATACACACACACACACACACACACACACACGCGCGCGCGCGCACGCACGCACTCCCTCACTCTCGAGTCAAAGGCCAAGACCAGTGCTCAGTTTCAACCCCAGGTGGTCCATGAAAATTTCAGGGAGTCCGACTTCCTAGAAGCATAAAGTAGTCCCAGAGGAAACAGATGGGAGGGATACCTGTCCATACTGTAGCAGGACAGGGACCCCCAACTCAGACATGAAGGTTCTCTCTCAGCATCTGTCTCAGTCTTGCTAACCTCAGGGGAAGGGTTTTGATGGTGGCGGTGGCAGTGGGTGGCTTTGTGTTTGCTGTTGTTACTGTTTTGTAAAGACATTAACCCAACCTACCAACCTTTGAAAAACTCCTTCAAGACAGGACAGAAAATTTCCTAACGTTGCTGTCAGATCAGACTGTCGGCTTCAGGTTGGGGAGTGAGGGTTATCAGTCAAGTGGACAAGCACGGGGCTGAAACCTCCGGCGCGGCCACCTTGGGGTGAGTGAAATGGAGCTAATGAACGTTGTTGGCAGCATTCCCGCCTCATGGACACCGAGTAATTAACCGCGGGAGAGGGTGCGAGCTCCGCTCTTCTAGAAGAGCTCTGTGGCAAGAGTAATACCCAGAGCACAAGGAAACGTAGATCCTTCTCGAAGTCCGGGGTCCTACGAGAAGCCCTGAAAGCAGCTCTGGCACAGGGTGGGAGAGGCTGCCCACAGGCTCCCTCAAGCTGTGCCCCGAGGTCGGTGCCTTCTGTACCTTCCCTGCACGATTTGTGCACTCCCCCGGGAGCTCCGGAGAAGGAGCGTGGGAAAGCACCCCGCGGGTGTCTGTTTACGTGGGCGGGACATTTAAGCACGACTTGGAGATTCACAGTTTCTATCTGATTGAAACCTAAAACAGACGCTGCAGCTGCAGGCTGCGTTTCAGAAACCTCAGCTTGCTTTTGTGTGTGTGTGTGTGTGTGTTTCAGCCTGAAATAGGTATGCGTCAAGTCTAAGCATCCCCTGCCCTGCCTCTCCCCACTCCCCAGTTTGGTGCCCTCTATGGCCTTTTATTTCGGATGGTGACAGTGGAGATAAAATGCCCAGATAGGGCTGCGTCTCTTTTCAACCCCACTGGAGTTGTTCAGGCCTACTACTGAAAGCCACTTTGTCTTCTACTCTGAGGCGTTTCCTCCCATTGAGCCTTTTTGTCATTGCTGTCGCAGGCAGAGGTGAAATGGTGGAGGGATGAAAAATGTGGACAGAAGGTGGAATTCTCGGGCCGGAGCTGTTCACCTGGAAAAGCGCGGTACCTCCAACTTCCTGAACCCCAGCACTAGTCTGGATTAGGACCTGCAGAGCCCTTAGAAGGACTCCCCATCCTGAGCTTCCCCGTGGGCCTGAAAGACCGGAAGAAAAACAGTGTGGAAGACAAAAGAGGTCATAGACATTGGGGGAAACGATATTGGAGCCATTGCAGCAATTTCAGTTTTAGGAAAAGTCTTGAGACTCAGGTGAAATTAAAACAAAATAAAGAGAAAGGGAAAGAGAAGAAGAAACAACTATCAACGTTGGCACCACTGGTCGACCAGGAGCAGGTCGATAGCAAAGCGCCTCTGTAAGTTTGTGTCTCAGAATTTGAGGACAGCGCTCCAAGTTGTAAAATATAGGAGATGCCTTTCAAGTGGCAGATAAGTGGCAATGAAGAACCTTATTTACCATTAAAAAAATTTTAGTGGTCTGTAGAAAATTGATTTTGGACGGGATCAAAGCAGAGTGTGAAATACGCTTTCTTCCCAATGTCCCCGAAACTGGAATGTACTCAGTGGACTGATTATCTCTGTCCGAAGTACAGGAGAGGAATCCCATTTCTAGTGCCATTCAAAGCAAACCAACATGCCATTCTTTTCTATAGACGCGTCTTATCGAGAAAATACGGTAGGTGCGGGCAGCAGGGCTGTAATTGCAGGCGGCGCGGCTCGTGTTTGTCAGGCTGGCGTGCTCTCCCTGCTTCGGAGACTCCCTCTCTCCATCTGCCCCCCGAATGTGTTTTGACTCAACAGGTATCACATGAAAACTCCCACTTAACCCTCGGTCATCTTCTAGCAGGGCCACCTCAACGTTTTTCTTGCCACGAGCTGTTGCTGGCTCCCTGCGCCTCCCCCACGCGGAACGCGCGTCTAGCAGACAGCCCCAGGGCCATCCATTAACCACCGACTCCCGGTGGTAGGCGAACTTAGCACAAAAGTGAGGCTCCTCACATGTCGAGCCGGCGACGAAAACCCCTTGTAAGCAACTACTCGGCAGTGTAGTTACGCCGTTTAGGACAAGCGTTTGGCTTAGAGCTGCGCTAAGACTCTAAGGGGAGAAATCAAGCTTTAAGGAGCAGGTTGGGATTACAAGGCAGTTGCTGCCACAGAGATCAGGGACGACTTCTTGGCATTTAGGGATATAAATTAAAATTCGAGACATGCCACCCATCACTGGTCCTATTAGAGGAAGAGGTAACCTCTCCAGCTCCCTCCACCCAAAACATGAATTATCATTTCCACTGAATGCAAATGGGCTCCCTTCTGTGGGGGGACAGCCAGCTGCAAGCTGGACAATAAACTGTTTCATAGAGACGCAGCCCGATTGCGGTTCAGAGGCACTTCTTTACAAAGGAAGAAGCGTCCAGTTTGTGTTGACAGCGGTGGCGCGCCTGGGCCAAACTCGCTCCCCCTCCACCCGCCAACGCACACACACCGCCCACCCCCGACACACAGACACCCGGGGTTTGAAACTAGCTCCACTGGAAACGACATCCGTCGCGTCGATGTGAGCTGCCATGAGTATGGGGAGGTGATTGTTCAAAAATGATGGCATGAGTCATAAACACCGCCTGAGTATTCTTTGCAGCAATTAATGGGCAGCAGGGTGCAGGAGAAGTTGTAGAACAGAGCTGGGGATCTATTTTCTCCCCGAGGACAGCTCTCCTTCCAATGATCCTGACTGTCCCTTGCCTTCCTGCTTAGGAATAAATTTTATATCCCACCCATTCCCCTCCCCTCCTTGTCTGTGCATGTGACACTCACTCTCTGCCTGTCTGAACGCCGAGACTTGCTGGGGATTTTCTTTTTGGTCGTCAGCTAATGACTTTCCTCCTACCTTCATTCATCCCCAAAGGTGGCTCTTTACACTTCGTGGCATCTCAGACCTTTCAAAAGCCCCCATTTAAACCCAAACCTCTACCACAGGACCTAGGGAAGCTCCCCTATCATTTATCAACACACAAGAGGCTACGTAGAAATAATTCATATATGCATGCACACATTCATGTTGGGGGGAGGGAGATGCTTGGAAGACCTCTGTGCTCTAAAGCATTCAAAATAAGCACATTCTTAACATGCCGGTAACTTTCCTACCTGAAAGGGTTAAAAAGCATTTAAACAAGCGTCTTTTATATAAATATTCCAGCCAAAGCATCTAACCTCACTGGTTTGACTAGAAATCAAGGTAATCCTCACCACCAAGAAAGTCTTGCAGAGGAATTCTGCCTGGATATCCGCTAGTTAGAGGCTATAGGAACCAACTCACGTATTCGGTTGAGCATACTGCAAGAATATTTATTGAGCACAAGCTCAATCACTGCATTGAACGCCAAATCTGGCAAGCAAAATGCATTTCCTATCTGAGGGGGGAAAAGGAGCTGTGAATCAACTCCTTCTTCAGTATTATCAAGATTATTTTTTTCGGTGCAAATTGCAAAGTAAGCGACCTCTCTCCAGCGACAAGTCAGCTCACCTCCATCCAAAGCAGAGGGGACCCCCGAAAGCAAACCTACCTTTCACACAAGACACCGTCAATAAAAAGACGAGGTTCCAAAATGTAAATCCACTTTTAATCCCCATTTTCTTCATCAGGATGAAGTCTAGGCGGCCACATTTAGCGCATTTTCTCGTGCCAGGCTTCGGGGGTTTGGATTCCTTTGCTCGGCTTTCCCCTTTGCGGATCCCTTTCATATTATTCGCGAGCTCCTAATTCCTGCTCCTCAGCTCGGCGCAGTGGAGTTGTTGCTGTTGTTGGTGCGCGGTCACAGCTCGGAGTGAATGGTGTTTCTGGGATACCACAGCAACCTTGACGAGGACTCAACCATCTCTCTCCAACGGGGGCACAAAGTCTCCGCTACTCTGGATTCTGTCTTTTCTTGCGCGTTTTTCCCTCCACCAAAATCTACCCCAATTCTAGCTCGTTATAGCAACCACCAGAAACCACTAGTGAGCGTCTTAGAGCCCGGCTCCTCTCTTAGACAAACTCCCCACAATATTTGAAATTAAGGGGCTTGATTTTTTTTCCCCCGAATAGATCAATTCTGCCTGTAAAAGAAGCCCAAGAAATATTATATTAGTGAGCTCTCCTTTGCAGCCTGTGAGTATAGAAGCACGTTAAAGGAGTATTTTAATCGGAGAATCTGTGTTGCTTTTGGGGAAACCGTGATGATAATGAATCGGACTCCATCGATGCCCACGTCGTTATAATAAGACATGTGTTACTACTGTAGTTGCAGTGTATTTCAGGGAGGCGTCTCACATTTACCATCCTGTGATTTAATCGAAAAAAGGGAGATCACAGGGAAAAATTTATTTGCACACGTGTATTTACATATTCAAGTGCCTACATGTAAATGCATAACCAGTTTTCTTTTAATTCATTAGGTAAACCGATTTCATCCGTGACCAGGGCGGAGGTGAGATGGGGAGGGAGTCAGTCATCTCCCCAAAGAGTTCGCCCTTTCATCCTCCCTACCCCATTTTCAGTTGATGTGTGCCGCAGTTAAACTACTTTATCTGTGGTACTTATCTGGAACAGACCCATTTGGCTTAATTCTGAATCGTTCCCAAATATTTAAATGGGAGGTTTCTTTCAAAACGGGTAACATATATATCTATACATCTGGACCTGGCAACGCCACACACCACTCAAGGGTTAATGTCGTACAAGAAAAGAGTTCTCGCGCCATCTACTGGCCATTGCTAAGCCTCCCGCTTCTCTTTCACATCTATAAGGTATCCTACTTCCCTCATCCCAAGGTGTAGGGGAGCTTCGTCCGGAGACCAGCGTGTTTTGATTTCCTAATCTTTTTTTGGCTGGACTTGGCTCAGATCTTACAACTCACAAGTTCCTTAGACTAGGTGCCAGATTGGAGATCTAACCTTTTCGGGAATCTGATACCATCTCAGGAAGGGGAGGGCTGCAGCACTGGTCCTGGAATAGATCTTTGCAAAGGCTTCTGTCTCCATTTGCATGCTGAATGCTATCAGGGGGATTAGTATTTATCTACAGGGTTTGGTTCAGAGGACTGCCCAATTTGAGTCTGCAGCTCTCCAGATTGCCCACAAACGATGGCTCCCTTCTTGTACACCACACGATTACCCTGATCACCTTTTGTCTCTGGGCTCAACATGGAGCTGCCCGCTCAGGAGAGCAAGGCTATTGCATCTGGAGGGAATTCTGCTCTGGAAAGTGAGCACAGTGTGAGCGTCTATAGGCGTGTATGGTGTGTGGGCTCAATCTGCAGGCATAGGAAGGATTCTGAGATCTCCGGGTACGTGGCATTTTGTGTGGGTCTGTGATTCTCCCAGGGAGAGAGTGTGTGTGTGTGTGTGTATACACGCAGTATAGTGAAGGGTAAGTCTGTGTTTATGGAAATGATGGAGAGTATGATTTTCTATGCATGGGTGTTTTCCCAAGTGTGTTTGTGCAGTATATATGCGTGTGTATGAGAGAGAGAGAAAGAGAGAGAGAGAGAGAGAGAGAGAGAGGGAGAGAGAGAGAGAGATTTCTCTCCTGGGTAGGGAGCATTAGCAAGAGGCAAAAGCTGCAGACGCCCAGCTGACCTCATTAAATTCGGAGAGGTACTTTCACATGAGATATGGCAGAATGCTGTTTGTTCTTGCCAGTGCTTTCTTTTATTGTCTGTGTATGCAGATTCCAAGGGAGTGGGCGACAAGGTTGGGACTAGACCGAGATTGGGAGGATCAACACTGAAAACGTCATTAGCCTGCTCAGCCACCTTGGTGGCAGCTCTGGCAGTGATTTCAGTCAAGATGTCAGGGTGTGTTGCTGCTGCTGCTGCCTTTTCTTGATCAGACACGGAGTTAGATGCAAACAGGTCCTTGGACTTAATGAGGACACTCAACAAAGTCCTCCTTACCAAGTGTACAGAAGTTAGTCACCTCAACTGATTTTACTTTTCATTAAAAAAAACACAAAAATATTGGGTATATGTAATCTATTTGAACACGTGGATATTTATCCCAGCAGGAGGACTTTACATCCCAAAACTTTATTTCTCATAAGTGAGAAATATTTTGGTAATTATTGTGCAGAAATAAACTTTGACTATGGGACCATCATGACTACTACTAAGATACCAATTTCTAATATTTATTGTCAGACATACTAATCCTATAATCCAATTCTCTCTCCCTAAATGAATCCTGCCTATCATTTCAATGTGAAGTTGTTAAAAGATTTATCTGGTAGCTCATAATACATTTAACAATACTACAGTTTCTACTTTCTACAGCTCATAGTAAATCACAAGCTATTTTTTTTACTTGCATCTTCCAGCTTCTGAGACAGGATGGAAAAATCATATTTCACAGATGGGAAAAGTTAAGGCTTTGGGGAAATGAAGTGCTTTATCCAAGGTCATCATCAAAAGCACTGACATTTAGTCCAATACATTTAGTGCTGGGTCACACTCTTGTCTTTCATGCTAAACAGCCTGCTCTTCAAGGGAGCATTTCCAAAGGTATTCCAGAAACATAACATTATCAGCCAAAATCCTGAATGAGAAATTCCTCAATTTCTCTTGAAAGAAAAATAGTGTCTAAATTTGGGTGGGAGAAATCATTTATCTCAGCTGATCTGTAGGAAAGCAGCACAGTTGTACATAGATTAATTTAAGACTGTTAGAAAAAAAAAGACTGTTAGAAAAAGAAGATTAAAAAAAAGTGAACATAATAGCAAACATTGAGTGCTTACTATATGTCTGATATTGTATTATATTTACATGATATATCATATTCAATCTGTTTACAACTTGCTGAGACAAGTACTACAATTAGCCTCATTTTATAGGTGAACAAATTGATACAGAAGGAAGCTAACTATCTGCCTTGCCTGAGGGAATATACTTAAGAGGAAATAGGAATCTATGGGGTCTAATTTTGGGGTCAGTATGCTTGCCCACTGTACTGTCCTATGCTAGCTCTCAAAGATGCTTGTTTTAAAATAGTCTAGTAACAGAGAAATGATTTTTATAGTAAACGCACCTGAATAACTTTAGATAAGCAAAGATATAAAAAAATTTACAGGTGATCAAATTTTATATATATATACACACACACAGACACACACATATGTGTGTTACATATATGTGCTACACACACAAAGAAAAACTTTTTTTCTTTTTAAACTTGTCAGTTACTAAAATTCCCCCTTCTTTCTTTCTTTCTTTCTTTCTTTCTTTCTTTCTTTCTTTCTTTCTTTCTTTCTTTCTTTCTTTCTTTCTTTCTTTCTTTCTTTCTTTCTTTCTTTCTTCTTTCTCCTTGCAACCTACTGATCTGCTCACATACAGGTCAAGGGGAAAAGTGGCTTGGTAAGGATCATCAAGCCAATCACAGTGATGAAGTACCTCAGAGAGTTCTTAACAAGAGTTTACATCAGAAACATACAGCTTCTTTAAACTGGAAGTACCAGATTCCCATTCCGTTTCAGTGGCTCCCCAAATACCTATGGAATACAAAAAAATGTGATCTTAAAATAAGCTTGGTTGTCACTTGAAAGGGAGAAAATAAGCACCATTTCCAAAATTGCTCCATATTAAACCAGGTCGTTGATATATATTTATTTTGTTTTAGCATCACAAGGGCAATATCCCACAGAAAAATGAATGAAACAGAATGAGTACACTGAGAAAAAAGCCAACATAAAGACTTGGGAAGAGGTTATATTTAATTTTGAAAAGACTTGTATGTACTTTTGATATTTATCAACTTATAAAGTGTTTTTCTTAATTCGTGTCACAGATAGAAAGATTTACACAAGGATTATTGTTCAAATACATAGTAAAATAAAACGTTGATTTACAAGTAATGAAGCAGGCATTTTCCTGTTTGTTCCCAGTTTTTATTTAGAATTTGTTGCCAGGAGAGTAGGAGAAAAAGAGGAATTCATTTTCTCATTTTTCTGTAAATGCGCATTCTTGGGTCCATCTCTCTAACCTCTCCAACTCTTGGGAAATAAAGCATTCAAATTTAAATGTTGAATCTAGAATAATGTAGGAATTCTAAAGCAAATCTATACATTGCCTTGATTTGCAATAGCCCCTATTTGCTTGCGGAGAAAAGAAAGAGATCTAATATTCATGATAAAGTAACTTTTCTTTAAACAATCTTATTTAAGAAGATAAATTATCAGGTGGATAAAAGTGTCTGTCCTGCTGTTAATCAGGAAGCATTGTTGAGACTGGAGATGAGCCTCTTGGAAGTGTTACTAAGTGTGCTCTCCTAGGCACTCATTCCTCTTATGCCCTGACTCCTCTTTCAGTTTCATTAACAGTGAGGCTTAACAGGCATTTCTGTCTTTTTAAGTTTTAACCACATTAAGAAAGTCAGAAATTGAAGTTTCTATGCCACAGAAGGGTAATAATAGTGTATTTTAAACAATGAGAGAACATAAAAGCCTTAAAACTGAAGGCGGATTTGCAGCACTTGGACAGACCTGGAGGGCATTATGCTAAGTGAAATATGTCAGACAGAGAAAGACAAATAATGTATGATATCACTTATGTGTGGATGATATGATGTACATATATGTGGAACCTAAAAATACAGCAATCTAGTGAATATAACAAAAAAGAAGTAGACTCACAGATATACAGAACAAACTAGTAGCTACCAGTGAGGAGCAGGGAGGGACAATAAAGGGGTGAGGGAAGTCCACACTGTTGGGTGTAAGACAGGCTCAAGGATGTATTGTACAACACGGGAAATATAGTCACTATTTTGTAATAACTGTAAATGGAAAGTAACCATTGAAGGTTGTATAAAAATAAAACCTTTTTTAAAAACTGAAAGCAGTATCTATTGCTGTATCCACACAAACAAACTTATTTTACTTACTTATTTTACCTACTTGGATGCCAAAAATCTTATTTTTGACATGAGCCACATATATAATAAATTTAGAACATTAACATTCCAAGACTTTTAGCTGGTGCCTTCTTAAAAATAGACAATATAATATAAAATACATGATAATTTAGTATAAGCTATATGAGCACGTTTCCCTGAAAGAAGAGAACTATGGTAAATAGTTGGGGAGCATGTGGTAATGATGCTAAAAGAAAGGAGACAAAAATGGAAAGAATGTTTAAAGGCTATTGTGTTTGTCTTGAAGTATATTTCACTCTCCTGCTAACCCTGGGCCTTCTATCACTTAACTTGTCTCTGCATAGGAAAATAGAAATAAAAAGTTAATCAAAAGATAGCTTTGCTAAACAATCAGGATAATCCAGGTCTCTTCTTTTCATAAGTAATAAAGTTGTTTTGCTGACATGATCTGAATAAATCTCAATTCCTAGTGTGGCAGATCTTCTTATCATCATTTCTTTAATATAGTTATGTGGTTTCAGCCTCAGATGCACTTGAGGATACATAAATATTTAGAGAACACAAATCAAATGTGTGGATTTCAAAAGATACCAAATCTATCAACATTACTATCAAAATGCAATGCATATTTGATTTCATGCCCTGAAGTTATCTGCCAATAAACTCATTTTTTCTACTTTTTTTATCATCTACTAATCTGCTGATCTTTTTTATCAACTGCTAATCTTCAAAATTGATTATAATCTCTTGAGATAGATGCAGATGTTCAGATATTCAGAGTTCAGTAAAACCACTAATGCATTTTATTTTGCAATTTGCTAGCCTATCATAGATTAGGTAACATGTGTGAGACCTTCTTTACATTTTGTTTCATTTATCTGCTTAAAATATCAGTTTTATGAAGTTTTGCTGAGACATCTAAATTTAAAAATAAACAATTCTACAACTGAAAGTGAATTCTGGAAAGGTGCAAGCTTTAAATTATATTTGATCATAATCCCACATGCCCCAGCCAAGCAAAATACAGCCTACAGGTAGAAGGCAAGTACATGTCACCTGTGCTTGGACTTTCCTTCTACAAGATGGTGAAGTGATTTTGTTGCTGATAAAGCAGAATTTATTAACTTTTTATAAATGTAATTGTGAGATTATTCTTTCATAAATATTTGCAAACTTAAAGTAGAGGAATTATTAATAATAGAACTGTTGGAGGTTTCAGAAATATGACTCTATAATCCATGTATATGGATACATATGCCAGTGTCTAAACCATATTAAAAGTATAAATATTCATTACTCCATAATTTGACCCAGTGTTTAAACTTCTCAAATGATCACTAACAACTCTGTTACTTCCTTGGTTTTTCAAATCTATCTAAATTTAACAAATGTTGAAATATTTCTCAGAATAAAAGTACAGTAAGCCAAAAAATATAAACGTCCTTTCTTCAGAGGAAGCTAACAGTGACCTTGACTTAGAAGGATCATTTTGGCCACCAAAGGAAATGAAATCCTTGCAGCTGATTTTGGTCTGGTTACACATAATCCAATTTGGATTGTAAGTACAAATAGCTGCCCCATCTGGACAGGGATCAATTTCATTTTTACTCTTTGTGTAGCAAGTATCATTTTCACCTCTGTGTTCATTTATTTAAGAAATCATTTTGAGCTCCTATTACAAGGAAACAAAATCAAGACCTACACAGTATTCTGAAGGAGCTTACAATATAATAGAAGGGATAGAATATACTCTTAAGTAACAATAGTGAATGTCAATAGTATAACCATTTTAAGAGAGATGCCTGTAAAACACCAAGATGGTGGGAGAGTATTTATAGTTGGGGGTAATGGAGAAAACTTCAAGGTAGAGGTATACATTTGAGCCATTCTAGAATCATCTGTGGATGTTTGGCAGAAAAATATCTTGGTGGAGAGGTTATTTTCCAGAAATATTTTAAGTAAAGCTAGAAACTCTATAAGCATATTTAGGATTTGATCAATTTGTTTCAGACATGGCAGATGAGGCCAGAGAAGTAAAATTGGCCAGGGAGAAGTGGATATTGGGAGACAATAAGTGTTCCTGGCAAATATTTTCTACACTTTCTCTCTATTTAATAGACCCTAATGATTGGTCAACTCAAGTAAATTTCCAGGGGCACATTTTTAAAACAACTCAATCAATGGATTGTTTCATTGAATACACAAATCAATTTGTTTTGGTTTTTCATATGCAGTGGTTTATAAACAGAATCAATTTAACCTTTTAAGTTGATTGAAGTCATCAGGTATTTATTGTTAACATAGTAAATAAGGTTTAATAATCATTAAATAATATATTATTTAATATTAATATAGCATATAGTAAATAAAATATATACTATATAATATTAATGTTAATAAATACATAGTATAAATCAGTAGATAGATCTGGAATTTTTTCTCTTTATTTATAGTAACACTGAACAAATACTGTATTTGCAAATATGTAGAGAATTTACCTCATTACCCAGAATATGAATACCAATCTGAATTTTGGGAGATTTCACATGTCTAAAATGGACAATGAATTTAGAACATGACATAAGATTTCTATATAGATACAATAACAATAGCATCTCTTAGAAGGTTAAGCCATCCAACAATTACAATGTGGTTATCATTCAGTTTGTCCGTTTCAATATTTTTGCTTCTCTGGGAAGAAAAAGAATATTGATCCTTGTTTTTCCCAATTAGCTTTGCCCTTTTCTAAATCAAAACAAGTAAGCAAAACACAGTCAAAACAAACAACAGTGACAAAAGAATTAACAAACAAACAAACACTTCTACCTCATTAAAAATCTTGCACACTCTTTTATGGAGCAGTATACAGTAATGAATTTTCAGATAAAAAACTGGGATTGAAAATACCTTTAGGGTAAGAAAGCTACAATTTGTGATAACAGAATGAGCCTTAATTTTTCATCTGTAAAATGGGAATAACTGCTTACTTCACAGAGTTTTTATTAACATTCTCAAGAGGTGTGATTATAGAAGTTATGTTCCTATATATATCCTTATCACTGCATACCTTTTTATAGTACCTCTAATGGGTTGAATAATGCATCCCACAAAATGGTATTTCCAAATCCTGACTCCTGGAATCTGTGAATGTAATTTTATTTTTAAAAAGAGTCTTTGCAGATGTAACTAAGATAAAGATCTTGAGATGACATCATCCTAGATTGAAGGTGGACCCTAATTCCAACAGCAAATGTCCTTAAAAAAAGAGAGAGATCTAAGATGCAGAGACACAGAATCTATTCAAAAAAGAAGCAGAAATTGGAATGATGGGTTTACATGCCAAAGAGTGCTGGCAGTCACCAGAAACTAGGAGAGGGGCATGGAATAGCTTCTCCCTCAGAGCATCCAGAAGGAATCAATCCTGCTGACATCTTGATTTCAAACTGTAAGAGCTGTTTTAAGGCAACAAGTTTCTAGTAATTTGTTGTCCCAGCCCTAGGAAATGAATACAGTATCGAAGACTGCCAATGACATTGGTTTTAGGAACGTGGTTACTAGATTCCAGTTTGATCTCTGATATCTCTTCTCCCACCCCTGCCCCATCCCCCCACTAACCCATGGGCTCTTCTTCCTACCCCCACCCTAAGTGGGAGTATTCTTTACTGGAACATTTTGAGATCTCCATAAGTTTTCATTAATATTCTTTCATTTCAAAATACTGATGTATTCTTATGACTGTCTAGAATGCTCAGGCCCCAGCTTGAGCCCTAATCATGTCCATTTGGTTCTCTTCCTAACATCTCAGAGACAACGTGGCTAATATTGTACTCATCCTCTTCCATGTACTCCTCCCTCCCTAAATTTGCTTCTTCTGATTGAACTTCTCTGTAATCACTCTCTTTTTCATCTCAACTACTCAGAGTCAAAAACTTGTTTTTATACCTCTCCCTTCCTTATGTTTGTGCTAGAGTCAAACACTAATTTCTGAAAGTGCCTCCTTTATATTAGACTCCACTATCTTCCTTTCCACTCTGCTGCCATCATGGGAACTCAGGTACTAATTATCTCATACATATATTATTGTAACTACCTTCTAATTACTCACGGGCCTTCAGGCTTACAGCTTCTGCTCCATTCTGTCGTGCACTGAGTATGACCATTTCATCATGGCTCTTACCTTCTCAAACAGCTTTCACAGCACTCCGTTAACATTATCTTCAGGATAAACTGATGGTCTTAAATCTCACAGTCAAGCCCATTCATGGATATTTCCTCCTTCTAGTGAGTTGATTCTGATCAGTGCAAACTCTGAGTGTGTTTGCATTCTGCATCTGAGCCTTAGTGGATGTTGCTCCCTTGGCCTTTAATACTTGCTTATTTTTTATTAGCCTATCCAAATTCCAAATTTCAATGCCGAGTTCAGGTCTTATTTTCTTCAAGCATGTTATATTTATCTATTTCAATGACTTTAAGCGTATATGTATCAAGTCCATATAGATTATCTTATGACATTTATACTACTTCATTTTTGTTTTGTTATTTACAGTTTATGTCTTTATAAATATATTGAAGCATGTTAGGATTTATTTAAAACATATCTTTAAAATGTCCACAGTGAACACTTTTTAAACTATACCTTTTAATACATATTTGCTGAATGCTTAGATTATGATATTTTGACTACTTAACTTTTTGAATTTATTCTTTATTTAATTGATGGAGACATAAGTGTGTGTATGTGTATCCATGTGTAGGTGTATATATGCTTATGAGAAGTACAGGGAGGAAAAGAGAGAAAGGGAGGGCGAGAGGGAGGAGAGGGAATACACATAGTACAAAGAAAGCAGGGAAAGGAAAGAAGGTTTGTGTCCACTAACATTAATTATAATAAAAGGTTTGATAACTAATGCCAGAAAGACTACTCTCAGATTTCCTCCTTGGCGCCGAGACACTCCAATTTCCCATGCAAAAGCAGTTCTGTCTAACTGTTTGGCAGATTGTTTGAGCTGGAATTAAATGTGCACAGCTGGTACCATCTGTTGCAAATTCTTTAATTCTTGTTATCTCTTAAACAGCTTTTGGTTTTGTTTTATTCATAATTCATTTTTGGAGAATGAGGAAGACCTATTGGGGTCTTGATATTGTTTATTAGATGCATTTCTGGTTCTTGATTAGTAAGCCATCGTGGACACTGGTTGATCAATATCACTAAGTATCTACCTAGCTTTACCTGTGGCCAGACTGTTTTTTTATTTACAGCCAAGGTTGGTTTTAGGTAATCAAATAGATTACTTTCTTAAGGTTATGTATTGTGATGATAGTAATATTTCAACTATTTTCCCTATTTTGTACCATTTTTATTTCATTTCTTTTTTTTTAACTTAACTTTACAATTGAAGTCTATAACTTTTGAATCAAAATTTCCTAGCCAGTAGACAAAATCAGAAACTTAGAAGTTGTACCTGTTTCCTCTCTTTCCTTCAACTCTTTCTTATTCTGTTTTCTTAATATCTCTCAAATCAATGTCATCCTTGGAATCTCATCATCACTGACTTTGTATAGGCCCTCAGCATGTCACTTCCCAGCCCAATTCAACGCATTCTCCCCTGCAGACTCAGAGTGATCTTTTTGATACATAACTCTGATCATTATAGTCTTGTACATAAAACTCCCCAATGTCTAAGTATTTCCTTCAAATTATTTGAAAAATACATGCATTTCTACCAGTCACTGCTGATCCCTTTTCCGGACTTCTTGCCTCACTTCTATTCCCCTTTTGCCTGGAAAACTCCAGAATAGGCTTCAAACCAAAATCAAGTGATTTTTTTTTCATTTTTGCAGAATTAAGTTCTTTTTCTCCTTGGTTTGAGTAAAATGACCTTCTATATTCTGGTAGGAACCAGTGCATAATCCTGTTGGAATCTTTATCATAATATATTGTTGTTCTAATCTATTTAGCCTTTGTATGAAAGTTTGTGGTCTCAGTGCACAGTGTCTTTTTTTTTTCAAAACTTTAAATACTAGTCCAGTGCCCTTCAATATTAGACATTTGATAAATTATTGAATGGATAAATAAATGATTGAAGAATGAGACCCATACCAAAATTGGCAGGAAAGAATTAAATTCATAGTGCATAAGTATAGATCAGTTATAAATGAAGGCAAGAAAGTTAAATTTCATATCATAATATAAACATGAATACATATTAAAAACAGCCTTTTTTCTCATTGTGTTTTGAAGTTATTCTCAAGTAATATGACCCTAATCTAAGGTCTTTAACACCTTTAATCAATGGAAATAAAGACAGTTAAGGCAGCTACATGGCTGCCTGGGTCTAAATTTAGTTTAGTATTGACCAAATTCATGCTGATTGGTTGTCTTCACTTTGCACAGAGGCAAGCAACTAGCTTTTCTGACATTTGTCTGATCTGGCATGGATAAGATCTATTAAGCTCAGGGCATCCTGCTTAAATGCAGAAAAAAAATATGGGGAAGCCTGATCAGGGCACTAAATTGTATAATTGTTCTGAGTATGTAAGAAGTTGAAACACGTAAGAAGAAAATATTCAGGAAAATACAGCAAGTTTTCTGGTATTGTGGAATTCATGTTGAAAACCTTCCTATTTATGGCTTTGAGATGCTTGCTGATCATTCTGCAAAATACTAGAGAGAGATATTATGATAGTATCACTATTTTCTGGCAGATAATGATTTTGCATTAGTCAAATTCTGATAATGTTGAACAGCTTTCTCTCTGTAAGTAGCAATTGGAATTTTTCTTTGCCAGAAACAGGTGAATTTTTAAGATTTTAGTATCCATCAAAATGACCTGACATTCTACTGAATCAAAGGGATGGAGCAAGGCCCCTGCATTTTTAACATGCTTCTTTATAGTAGAGGTTAAAAGAGGATACTGAATTTCCCAAGGGTCAGTTTTCCCAGGAAAGAGAATAGGCATCCTTGTAGGTCCACCCAAGCAAACTTTTGGGTGCTATGGGCTATTCAGTGAATGGAAAAACAGGCATAAAAAAAGGTTAAACAGAAGAAAAACATACCTACTGTTATAATTAATTTAATGGTGCCAGTTATATACAAAAGCTAATTTTTCCTCAATACAAATTATAAAATTGGATCCCTGACATGCTGTCATAATATCTGGAGATCACACTAATCAGTTAACACACAGGGAGACCCTGGGAGAGCTGAAGCAGGAAGGGGCAGAGAGGAAGAGCACGCTGTTAACTTGTTGATAAGCAAGTTAAGCTGCTGCTCAAATAAACAGTTTTGCGTCAGTTATTTGGTGATACATATATAATCTGCATGCAGACGAATCCTGAAACTGACACTTTTCATATACATAGCAAAGCTGAATATTTAATACACCTGTAAGCTTTTATTTCCTTTTTCCCTTGCCAAGCAAACCAGTTTTTAATTCAAGTGGTATGCAATCAAAAGCTATTAGTATTTATAGCATTGGAAATATCTCAATGTATTATATTAATTTACTAGAAAGTTAATGAATGTGAAATGCTAAAGGTACACTGGCTTCTAACCATTGAATTTAAATGTGTAGTTGAGTAGTTCTATCAATCTCTAATATTTTTATAGATCACGCATGTGACTTTGACATGGCAATTTTTCAATATTGTACACATATGTCACTAATGCAATTTTTTTCAGGTGTTCATAACTCTGGGGGAAAACTTGAATCTCAGAATTTTCCAAATATCTGAGCACATTATCATTTAAGTATCATTCAGAATAATTATTTTGAATAGATGTTGCTTCAAAATGCAGCACATACTTCCTATGTATATGTTTTGATGACTCAAAAATTAGATATTAACATCAGTTTTTTTCTTCTTTTTTTATTATGTGAGTTTCAGGTGTAACATCCACTTCTGTATGGTGGAATATAGATCTCTGATGTGACTCTTATGCTTTGGTTGACAAGAAGATTGAATTCAAATTACATCTCAGCTCTCATAACAGTTCAGGGGCTTCTGACTTGCTTGTCTTTCACTCTCACTCTGTCCCTGTTTCTGACACAATGTTATTGGACGTTATTCAGAAATTCCTCTACTCTGGACTGCATATGACTCCTGTCCAGCCAACATGAACTTGATAACTTTTTAGGGACCTATTTTAAATAATATTTTCCTTGTTTTACTTGTTTTTGTTTACTTTTGTTTTTCTGTTTGTACAACATAATCTTCACTTTTCTTTTTTCTAGTTATCACACTCTGATTTCCTTTCTGGTTATTACCTCACCCTCCTTGTCTGCAGTTTTTATAGAGCCGCCTGTCAGGGTTTCTGAAGATCCCTAACCATACATGAGCGCATGACATAGCTTTGTTCATTGTGATTCACTTTAGATCCTTTGAATCTTTAACAGTGTCCAAAGACTGAAAAATTATTTGAGCTGATTTAGTACAGTGGTGAAAACCAAACACTGCTGTAAATTACTTCCTACTACATGGAATTTCCAGTTTGCCCTGTTTCCTCACTTTTCTAGGTTTATTTTTCATCTTTTTCTTTTTCAATTTTGTGAGAAGCCCCAGGATCTCTAGATCTCTATAATGAATTCTCACTTTGCATCTGCTAGCCAGAATTAATTTCTATTACTTAGCTCCACTAATAGGAACAGTCTCATAGTGCATACCAGGTTAAGATAGCCAAAAACAATTGCCAAATGTTTGAGTTCTCTGTTTAATTAAGAGGCTTTTCACTTTCACTGAAACCCTTCCTTAAGTTAGGTATTACCCAGAGGTCTTGAATAGATGAAGAAAAATAACACGTGAGACTCAGTGAAGCCCTTTTCCTTTTTCTATAAGTGTGTAGTATTTTGCTCATTATCATCTCCATTATTCAATAGCTGTCTCAGAGTCACTGATTATCACTGGGACACACTGACTCTAACACAACCGGCAGTTTCTATTGCTTTTACCACCATAAATTCACCCTCCATTGGTATGGATATAGTATACACTCTCTGGCTCTTATTCCCAGGAGTTTATTGACACCCAGCTAGATCTGGTGATGAGGAAGGTGGCCAGGTGGCCTGAGAGCATGGCAGCATGAGAGCTGAAGATGTGGGTGAGAAGAATCCTGCAGGTCCACTCTACTGTACAAAACCCATCCCCTGATCATTGCTACTCCCTTTCCCTTTGGCTGGACAATTCTGCTCTTCTTCCTTTCTTTAGAATTTTCTATGTCATTTAAAATAATTTCTTGTAAGTTTCACAAAATATTTTTCATAAAATACATGATGAGTACACATATACACGTTTTTGTGTGAATATCCATATTAAAAGAATACACATTAATTTGATAGTTGGGGGTCATTTATATCATTTTTATCATTTTTGTAACTCACACTTTTTTGACAGGTCACTTCTCATTTCTGTCCCTTCAAGCTGTCTGTTTGTCTGCACATCTATCTGGAGCAGTCTCTCACCTTCTTCTTTGTTTACTATAATTATGTAGGAGCTTGGAAACCCACACAACTAAATTCTGTAACATTATTTCAGTATAATAAGAAATAGGGTCCCAGAGAGAAAATGAGAACCACTACTGTGAATAGTGTTATGAGTTTCAGTGTGTATTGTTTGTAATACTATTTCATTACTCAGAACTCTTTTAGGCTCACTTGATTACACTTATGTCTGTGTTCTCTATTAATGGACACAGTGAACTGAATTTGAGAATGGTAGGTTAATTTACTACCTTACGTTTGATATTTATACCAAATCTGTGAGGTGATCAAGATGAATATTACCTTCAGAGAGTTTAAATTGATTGCTGATAGTCACAAAATAAATTTAGCGGAACCTAAAACAAATGAAACCGTGGCCCTGGTCAGGTCTTTTTCTTCACGATGTCTGTGTGTTTTGCTGGTAAGGCTTGTTTGCACCTGCAATCTTCTTAAAAGGATTGTCCTTGGGCATCTCAATGGGAAACTTGAATTGCCTGGGAGTCTATTTCATCCTCTGCTGGAAGTGGCTTATTGCCAGTGCTTTCCCTATATGGGAGGCTGAAGTCCCAGACCCTCTGTCTCAAGATGGACAAAATTTAATGTGTTACCACCATCTCTCTTTCTCCACAAGGTGTTGGTTCCAAGACTCCCAGCAGAGACCAAGTTGTGAGGATGCTCAAGATTCTTATACAAAATGGCTGGTGCAGTGGGGCTCTCTGTATCCATGCAGTTGAATTTGAATGTGGTTTGTTGAATCCATACATGCAGAACAGGTGGATACAGAGGGCTGACTGTCAGTTCTATTCCAGTTTTTCTCAGGAGATGAATTAGGCTGGATCTTTTAACCTAAAGTCGCACCTTGCTTAGCTTCTTTTCTTTCCTTGTTATATCTTGCTGCCCCATGTTAGAGCTCGAGGCAAAAGGAAGAATGTGTGCCCATGTGTATACTTACCAAAGTAGTCTCCCACATTTCAAACCAAGTGGAATTAGTCACTGCAAGCTTTATGATTAAAAAAATGACAGTACATAAAGTCCTGTGTTGTTCAGTCTCTTTGCACACTATTGTCACAAGCTTACTTGGCAGGAGATCTGAGCCCCCTGGGCTGATTCAAAATGCTGTTCCTGTTGTGCAATAGCACAGGTTTATAAAACCAACAGAGAGCAGCACAGTAGCCTGCCTGTGCTTAAAAACTGACATTTTGTTCATCATGGCTTTTTTGTATTCATTTTGATTTATGTATAATATTGCATTAAAATAAAATTTATTTTGACTACTGAGCTTTCTGGCACCTGAGACTAGTGCCTCATTTGTCTCCACCCTAATCCTGACTTCGCTTTCCTGTCCTGCTTCCCGCAGTCCCTTTTCTTGTTTCCAGTGGGAACACTTCCACTATGACTCATTTGTTTCCTAAATCTGTGTTTTCTCTTAATGGGCATTGTTAGAATACTCAGACAAATTCTTGTCTTAGGGTCTGTTCTGGGAGAACCTGATCTAAAATAGTGAATAACCCAACTTGGATTAAATCAGATTGTGGACTTTTGGCCAGTATTTTTTCTATGACACTAGACTTTGCCTTGTTAAATAATACTTCTTCTGTTGTTTAAAGTTGCCTTGATTGCATATATATAGTTAAGTCTTACAAGAAATAAATTCATCTTTTTTACAATGTACATGAATTGCATTTGCTTAATATGGAACTCAGTACTTATATTTTTGTCCCCATAAACACCATTAGTTATATATAGTTGAATACATCATTGTCTTATATCTTATTGTTTATATTTCCAGATCAATCATCTCACTGTAAATAAACATTTGCTATTCTATAATCTTAGCCACTTTAGGCAGTATTAGACACAAAAACAAGCAAACATTTGCTGTTAGTTAAATTATGGCTTTTTATTTCCTTGTATAAATCAAGGTACATTAAAAAGACAAATTCATTTACATTTATATTAACTAGACAAAAATGAAACCTACCATATCAAATCAAAAGATAAAGTAGTTTAGATTTTGTGCCACTAAATAAAAACAAGGAAAAATGCTAACTCTAGAAGAACTTGAGATACCTTTCAAGAACTATGTCTACTCATATAGTGAGTTTGACAGAATAAAGTAAAATATGTGTAAGAGGTTTTAGTTTTATGGTCATATGACACCAAATAATTGATGTAAGTGAATTTGAAATATTCCATGTGGATGGAATACCGGATTAAGTTACACACTTTAAACTCCAAAGACCCCATGAGCTTTTCCTATCATCCACTCCATTCCCAAGTGGGAGGACTGCAGTTTTCAGGTGTCCAGAAGGAAGCCAAAGGACAGTTTGCTGGAGATGGCCAAGTGCAGGGTGCTTCACCAAGCCCACTAGGGGGAGTTTCAGTATTTGAATGTGGTGCCATGGGGCTTGCCATATGCTGAACTCAACCAGCCAGGAAGACTCTATTGGAAATTGTCTAGATCTTCTAAGCTTTGCTCTTTTATTTCTTTATACTATTAACTAAGATTTTCAGTAATTTCTTACCCTTGGAATCTTAACTTACTGACTCTTTTAAATGAGTTCAGTTGTCTTTTATTTGACTTTAATCTAATCCTAAGCCAGTGCTAATTAATCAATCCACTTATTTATTCATTTATTTATTAGCTTAATAATGATTTATTGCATGACTTCTGTGTTAGACACTGTACTGTTACCTGAGAGACTAATAAAGTTAAGCAAAGTTTTTGTCTTCAGAGAATTTACAGTTCAGTGGAAGAAAAACAAAACAAAACAAAACCCAGAAGATTACAAGATAGCATTATCGCTATGATAGGAGACCCTAGGATTCAACAGAGCATATTCAAGAACATTTTGTTCATTTTTCAAGGTTGGAAAAATTTCATTAATCTGACACTTAAAGTATGAATACAACTTAGCCATGCCAAGTTGAATGGGGAGAGGACAGGGGAAATATTGATGAAAATAAAAATTCTACACAGAGCACAAGAATGAATGAAAGGGAAAATGGAGATCTCAGTGCATTTTATTTTATTTTAATTTTGATATAATGGTGTCGTTCATAGCATTTATTCAAATGACCATTGACTTTTTTAGATTTTATCTTCAAATTATCATTAGATGGATGAAATAACTTCCTAATTTATCTCCTTAAAATTTAAACACACAATGGAGTGGGTATTGCCAGATACAGATTTGAGATGAAGGCCCACAAAATTGGATGGGAAAGGAAAGACAAGGGTAGAAAGGACAATGAAGTAAGGCTCATTAGCTCTCTTTATTGTCCTTCCTTATGTATTAAAAAAAAATGATGTAACATACTGGAGTTAACTAATTGGAGAACTAAGAGGGTTGAACTAGATGAAGCAGTTCGGTGGATGATGATAATGTCTAACATGTGACCATGGGTACAGTTAGTGGAAGTGGAAGGAAACTAAAGGCTTTTCCTAGAGATTAAAAAGTTACAAACAGAGAAACCGGTGTATCGGAAGGATTGTCCACATAGACATAGAGTCATCCAGACATATGGAGAACCTAGAGTAGAGAAGATGGCTTTTACTTAAAAAAAGAAAAGGAAGATTGTGGTCGAGAGTGAGTTAACAAAAGTAAACACAGAGGTGGGATATGCCAATGATGCACAGCATCCACAGAATAGAAGGGCTTTTCACAGGAGCTTTGAGAAGTTATGAAAGTTGTGGAAGATTTGTGAAGTAGGAAGATATGATAATGGCTGTATTCAGAAGTACTGGCTGAAACCGAAGTACCATCTATGAGGAATCTGTAGTGGAGGAAATGCTTTCAATTTGGGAAGGTTTGATAGACTAATCATGAGGTGCTTTCATATTTTAATTTTATGACTATATCAAGGTTTTGAAATGTAATTTTATTTTAGTATATCCAAATCCAAATTTATTTATTTTAATTATTGATTTATTTAGCAAATAGTATTTGTATACCTCTTGATAAGACTGTCAGGAGTGACTTAGTTGTTCCTGTGGAGCAGAAATGTGAAAATCCTTAAGTTGTAAGTTCTTCGTGAGGATTATGTTGAATAATGAAATTAAAGAATGTAGCATAAAGGATAATACTGGACAGTGTTGATCAGAAAAATGATTCACTTTATTGAGGGAAGAAAATGTATCAGGATTGATAATAGAAATAAAATGTACTGTCACTACATTGAGGACAAAAATATAATGTGACTAAGACATTATGGGATCTATAGACTGAATACTTGTGCCCCTCCCCCCCAATCTATGTTAAATCCTACTGTTCAATGTGATGATATTTGGAGATTGGGTCTTTGGGAAGTTATTAGGTCATGGGGGCAGAATCTTGATTCAGCCATTAATTGGTGATAATCCCAATGTTGAGAAACATTATTTGTCAACATTCAGTCAATTATTTTATGTCGGGTCTAGAACTCAGACCTTTGGATTTCCCTTTTATTTCCACTAAGTCACATCTAGTTCTGAACAAGTTTAAAGAATAATATTAGTCTACTACATGAAAGAGTATGAAGATATAATTAATTAACCCTAGAAAAATAATGATAATTCATACATTTTTTTACCTTGACTTGTGAATAGACTTGTGTGTAGTATGTCTCACATACCACAAGCAAACCTTAGGATATTGAGCTGTTAATGCCTCAGCAATTTACTTGAATTCAGTATTGGTGACACTAACACCCAAATTAATGGAAGGAAGTTAAAAAAAATTATTCTTGTTTCAGAGAACAAAATAGGAAACTAAGTCCTCAATTATTTTTTCATATCAGTGTATTTAAATAAGCAAAACTCCTATTTATTTCATTAAACATAAAATTAATTTATGCTAATTAATCCAGTTTCCCTTTATATGTGCACATTTTCCCAGTCTCCTAGGTAGTTGCAGCTTTAGTTATCACTGCTGTGGCTTGCTTTGCTCATACTTATACCTTTCTTATTAACAGCTCTCCCCCAGCTAAATTCTTTTTTACCTCTAGCACTACTTTAATGTTGCCAGAAATCATAAATGTAGCATGCCTGAAATGATTTACCAACTTCTGCTAAATACATTTTTCTGCATTCTCCATTTTGTTCATGGCATCACCATCCTTCCAATAATTCAGACTTTCAGTGTTTGTCATTAGTACCTTCCTTCTTACCTATTCAATCCAATTAACACATAGTGAATGACTTTCACGTTCCCAGCACTGCCAGATACCATGACTTACAAACCACATTCTGCCATTTTGTAATTTTCAGGCTACTAGGACAGATAGTTAACCATAAAGTTGCAGTCCTGTAAAATAATACTATAAAAATATCCAAGGCAGCTTTGATTTATATAACAGAAACTCCTAATTGATGCTGGAGAAAATGAGGAGAGATAAGAAGAGATTGAGCAGAAGCCAAAGAAATCTTCCCAGATAAGGTAATGCCAAGTACTGGCAAGTGCATCCATGAAAGATTCCTTGTTATTCATTGTTTCATTTAAATGAGATTATTCTAACTGGGGCTCTCACTGCATCTAGAATACACTGTTGCAAAAGTGTTCACCACAGATTCCTTTCCTCTTGTTTCTGTTTTCTTCTTGTTTGCTCTTTCACAAGAGTATCAGTTATTGGTCACCTTGGTTTTTTTCCTATCTCTGTTCTTGATATTCTCCTACCAGACAACTTGAAATGTTTCCTATTGCTCACTAGTCTATTACTCAGTCCACAAACTGGGCTCATCCTTGTTTGTCACAATTCACACACGCTAATTTGCTCTGTCAGTATGGTACTCACCAGACACACATGGCTATCGAGATGACAGGTTAAAGTAATTAAAATTAAATATATTTATAAACTGAGTTCCTTAGTCGCAGTGCTACATTTCAAGTGGTCAGTAACCATGTGGCTAGTGCTGTGGTACCAGAAAGCACGTATCCTGGATATTTTTGCTCTCAGAAAGTTCTGTTATACAGTGCTGCTCTCATTTCTCACAAAATTGAGGTAAAATATTTTGCTTCTTCCCCTTCCTCACCTAATGATTTTTCTCCCCAACTTCTCTTCCTAGAATGCCCTTTCTTCTATTCTCTTTGCTTAAATCCATTTTGCTGGTTTTCTTCTCCAGGAAATTTTCCCTGATCCCTATGCCCAGGAGTGCTGCTTTAATTACTTAATTTTCATAATTTATCAGTCAAGCTTTAACATTTATCACTTTATATCTTGCATTTTAGATATTTTTGCATGTGTCTTACTTATTCACTAGAGTATAAGCTCTCCAGCCACCATTTTTTATTTATCTTTGTGTTTTCTACATCTACCACATACTTTACATATTATCATGTATTTTTTAAATGATTAGATTTAAGTCGCATTTAGTTCTTAGATTTATACGTGTGATATTCATATATATGCATATTTTAATAAAAAAAGATTTGGAAAGAGAATACTTGGAGGCATATATTTAAATATCTAGAAGATTGTAATGTTATTACTTTTATGTATTTGTACTAAGACAAAATGCTTAAAAATATAATTAATACATTATCTCTCAATTAAAGAACATGCAATTACTCCAATCTATGAGAGGTTTAGAAAAATCCTTATTGGCAGAAATTAGCAGCATTAAAAAAAATCAGTCAAGAAATAGGTTCAGTCATTTTTTTAATTTCACCTTGATATTTATTTTCAAACTATTGATAATACAGGTGCCTTCAATTCTGATCCCCAATTAAACCACGTCTCTCCTCATAGATGCTACTTACCAGGCAGTATTGTGTTCTCAGTACTTTCAACTTATTTTTAAACATATCAGTGTTCCCTCTAGCTAACAACAAACAAATTTCTAAAAATTAAGATTTCAATGATCTAAATTTGTTATTAGGACATATGGATATCCTTCTAGAAACTCAGGTGCGTAAGAAACGTAATTTAATTTTTCTGTTACTGAATCATATCAAGTATGAGTCCTTGTTCTACCATATATTATGTGTGTAATCTCTATAAATTCAGAATTCTCTCACTTTTCCAAAGCTTTGTATAAGTTCTGGAGGACTTAGGAAGGGTAAAACCATGGCTGGAGAGAGGAGTGGTGGCTTTTTTTTCTGAGCATCATGAGTCTAATCCACACCTGCGGTCCTATCATCCTGTTTGACATCAGAATATTTATCCACTTTAGTTGCCTGTGTGTCATTCTTGATCCTTAACCAAAGTTTCTCCTTATTTGGTTCACTCTCTGCTTCATATATGTCCCTCTCAGGGGCAGGGAAAACATTAAACTCTGTATGTTCCCCTGTGTGGCCATGGGAAACCTTATGTTCAAAGCCGTTCACTATTATATGCCATTTTTGGTGACATAGTAAACATTTTAATTATCCTGATCCAAGCTGAGTGTGGGAATTCTGAGCCCATATCAGGATTCTGCCCAGGTGAAAAAAATTCTTAGCTGCTTTTATTCTGTTGCTTCTGCCCTATGCTAGTTATAAACAGTCCTGGTTCTTGCCTCACGTGGGGTTTTCCTGCAAATAGGAGCATGGTACATCTGTGCTCCTGGAGGCTGAAAAACTGGGTGGAGCCCGCCAGCCTTCTCTCACACAGAGCTGGGACTCCAAATGGATTTCATGTGGAACACATGATAAAGGACCACTTGAATTTCATCTGACTTTTATTTCCTCCTATTTGGAGACTAGCCTGGCTCTTTAACTATTCCACTTTTTCTTCTAAATGACTCTCCTAAGGAAAATGTTTTTAAAATTGAAAAAGAAGAATTGATGTCTGTGTTTGGCTGTATGTGGGTCGCAAACTGGCTTCCACATACGGAGGGCAAGGGGAGACCTAAGAAAGAGGCAGATTACTCCAAATAGTTAGATGGTGGTTTTAATAAGCAAGGGAACTTACATATAAGTCTTGTCTTGGGTGGCCAAAAGACAGACAGATCTCTGCCCCCACCAGGCTCTTAAAAGTTTATGTAGAGGACTTAAATGACAGTCAAGTACACTGTCCAGATGGTTTCTAAAACACGTTGCTCACTCAAGGCTGTGTCCTTGAAAATTACTCTCACTGTGGGAGTGGTGGGAAGAGCCTGCATTCCAAGGGCAAGGGAGGGGGTGAGGAGCCTCCAATTGCCCAGATCCAGCTCAAGAGTCAACTGGTCGTCATATCCACCCAATGACCTCCTCCAGCACTGATACCATTTCTCTTCTAAGGTAATGAATGCTGAAGATTAAGCTGCTTATAAAATGGGGAGGAGGGAAGTAAGACAGTGAAGAAGAGGAAAGGGCAAGAATAATTATGACTATCTGGCAAAAATGCAGCATGGGCTGATCCATTTTAAACACCATCCTATTAAATATAGAGTAAGCTAGCATTTTATTCAGGACCAATTTTGAGCCAGGCTCTCTGCCGAGAACTTTCCAATATATATCTTAAATTTCAAAATAATCTATTTACAGCAGACTTCTGATACTTCATCTGATACTGTGAGGCCAAACCATTTGTGAATGAAGGATATAAGATTTGAACCCAGGCCTTTTCTCTTTAAGTCAGGTGATATAATTCATATTGACCCATACTGACTACATTGACTACATTATCCACTCACTAGACAACCGTTAAATACCTTCATTTCTCTTTATGTGTAAATGTCATTGATTTAAAAATTTCTCTTTAGTATTCCCCAAATAGAATGAGTATAGAATGAAGCAAAGCTTTCTGTATTTCTTTTTTCTATACAAAATCATGTTGCTCTATTCCTATCTAATTTGCTGTTGTAAAAGAATCCATCCATTTGTTAATTATATGATTTATTACTATAATAAGCTAGAAAGGAAAATATATTTTCTCTGCTTCAATTTATCTCACTATACTATGAAAGTTACTTAAGGCAGTGCATCTTCTTGTGGGATCCAAATTTTTCTGGATTCACCAAGGCCATTTTGTATTTCTTCAAAATGATGAAGTGAAGTCCAACAAGATATTTTATTTTATGACATAAAAAAATTTTTCAATTAACCCTTAAACATTAAGTCCCACCATAGATAAGCATAGATAAGCACTCCCTTAAGGAAACTGTGGTGTATAACGGGGAAAATACAGAAAGTGTAAAAACATATATTATATCTAACATCCTGGGAAAATAAATCATATAAGAAATATTTTACCTCTGGTACGTATAGTGAAATCAGCTCATGGGAAACAACAGTAAAAGCAGCATTAGAAGTAATGTAAAACCATTTTAAGTGGAACGTAATTCTCTAAAAAATGACAAGTTGACAGCTTAAAGAACCTCAAGCTTCATCCTGCCAATGTTCATTTCTCTTCTGCTTTTTCATTTGAAGTTGCTTCTAAAAGATGGGCACTGTCAAAAGTATTCCTGACAATTCTAAGTACATCAAAAAATGGCATTCTTCATTTCCAAATTTGATTGGACATAGGATGTTAATTTTTAAATTTATCTGTAAATATTAAATATTAAAATATCATCTAAATACCTATGTTGTTAGAAGGCATATTCTAATTTTGCGACTATGTCATCATTTCTCAAAATTTCTCATTTAACAATGACATGATTGAACAAATTTATTTTTTTGAGAGAGAAAAGTCTTCCAACATAATGAGAATAACCACAAAACCCAAAAGTGCGTATCTCTAAGGTAAATTAAAAAAATATATATATAAAATGTGAAATAAGAATATATGAAAATATATGTTCAGTTTATATATAGATTAATAAGACAAAGCAATCATTTTTATTAAAATTACATGTTCCCCTGAACTAATTATTAAGTTGAGTTAATATACTAATAAATTGTACTAGCCTATTATAGTTGCAGTATGTATTTCCATACTTTTGGATAACCTGGAGAAAACTTATTTCCATTATAATATTAATGGGCAGATGCGTCATCCTTGACTATAAAGAGAAATTATGACAATGAGTGAAATTTAGAAAAAAATCAATAGACATCTATTTCTCTTCTCCCCTTGGTGCCCTGAAATGGATATTCCACAAAAGTGAATTTGTATCTGCTTCTTCAAGTGAAATTCATGTCTAAATCACAGTGTTGAATGCTGAGTATTAAAACAAAAAATGGTTACTGAGAACTGTCTTTGAAATCTCCTGGTTTAGTGGAGGAAACTGAAATTGTAGTATATGATTTTGATCAAGTGTAATGTTTGGAAGTGCAGTATGAACACAGTGCTAAGAAAATACAGGTTACATTAGTGACTATGTTGCCTGGAAGAGGAAAAGAGTCAGGTGAGGTGACATGGAACTGCTCAGAGAATAATGAGAATTAGATTTTTTTGTTGGTGTAGGAATAAAGGAAGGATATCATAAGCAGGAGACAGTATGTGGAAATGAAAAATAGTGAAATGTCACTTTGAATTTTGTCTTTAGAAAAGAAATTTGTATCAGAGAGGGTTGAATATTCTATTACTATCGTTTGTTTCTTTCCTTTGATTTAAATAACTTCAAAGAAGAAATGATTTTTAACAACTTTATTGAGCTATATCTCACATACAATAAAACTTATACATTTAAAATGTACAATATGATATTTTTTAGTATATTCAAAAATATGTGCAACAGTCAATTTCAGAACATTTTCCTTAACTGAAGAACTCCTGTATTCTTTACCTATTGCTACCCTAATCCCCTGCCTTATCCTCTCAACCCTAAATTACATAAATCTACTTTCTATTTATATAGATATTCCTATCTTAGGCTTTTGTACACATGGAAGCATATGGCATGTGATCTTTTGTGACTGGCTTCTTTCACTTAGCGTGATGTTTTCAAGGTTCACCCAGGCTGTAGCATGTGCAAGTATTTCATTCCTTTTGTGACCAAATAATATTCCATTGTATGTATATACCAAATTTTATCAATTTATCCACTGCTGGACACTTGGTTGTTTCCACATTTTTTGGGCTATTATGAATAATGATACTATAAACATTCATGTACAAACTTTCGTATAGATGTGCTTTCATTTCTCTTGCAGCTATAGCTAGGAGTAGAATTGCTGGGTCATATTGTAACTCTATTTAATCTTTTGAAGAACTGCCAGACTGTTTTCCAAAGTGGCTGAATCATTTTACAGCCTCACTAACAGTGAATGAAGTTTCCAATTTCACATCCTTAACAACTAATTTTATATGCTTTTAAACTTCAGTAAGTGTGAAATGATATCTCATTGTGGTTTTGGACCCTATTGGTTTTGATAAATTGATATCTATATATGTATCTATCTGCTATTATATATAGTGTTACAAACACATTCATAAAAATATTTAGACAAGTATTTGTACTAATGCTTTTTATTAATAGTTTATATTTAATGTCTTAAAAACAAACATTTTATTGTAGTTGCAACTTCCCTTATTTTGAGTTTTATATTTTTATTATGTATTCATGTCTTGCATATCAAAAAATACTACATGCAAATATTAAATTTATATTTTAAATGATGTTAAATATTTTAAAATAATATCAATGGAAAATAAGAGATATCAGGTGTAAGAAAATTAAGAAAAACTAAATGACTTCATATGTTTCAATGGGAAAAGAATAAAGAGATATTATTTCTAGTGATAATTAGAGAAATGTAGATTAAAATATGTTTAAGCCTAATGATAGTTAACTTGTAAAGTTAGGAAAAGGAACTAAGTAGGAAAAATATGTAGTAAGTTAGTGAAAAAAGTAAATTTATAAGGAGAAAGCATAAAATATGACAAAATTTAGATTAAAATGCTATACAAATAAATATAAATGGCTTAAATTTACTTTTAACATACATACTTATATTGGGTAACATACATACTCACATTGGGTACACATACACATATGTACACACACACTACAATTCTTTTTCTGTACCATTAAGCAGACAATCTTAAAAGTTATTTAGAATTTTTTTTTTTTTTGCCTCATCATGGCTTTAGTTTTAATTTCTTCAATCATTTTCAAAACTGGACATTTTTCATGTTTACTTCCATATGAAATACACGCATTTCTTTTATATTCCTTCTTTCTGTCCTTTGCCTGTTTATCTTTTTTTTCCTCAATTTTTTTTTAAATTGCAGTTGTCAGTTACAGTGTGTCAGTTTCTGGTGTACAGCACAATACCCCAGTCATGTATATATATACATATATTCATTTTCATATTCTTTTTCATTAAAAATTATTACAAGATATTGAACATATTTCCCTGTACTATACAGAAGAAACATTTTTTAAAATCTATTTTTATATATAGTTTGCAAATCTCAAACTCCCAAATTTATCCCTTCCCACCCCCTTTCCCAGGTAACCATAGATTGTTTACTGTATCTGCAAGTCTGTTTATGTTCTGTAGATGAGTTCATGGTGACTTTTCTTTAAAATTAGATTCCAGATATGAGTGATGTCATATGGCATTTTTCTTTCTCTTTCTGGCTTACTTCACTTAGAATGACGATCTCTAGGTCCATCCATGTTGCTGCAAATGGCATTATTTTATTCTTTTTTATGGCTGAGTAGTATTCCATTGTATATATATACCACAACTTCTTTATCTGGTCATCTGTCAATGGACATTTAGGTTGCTTCCATGTCTTGACTATTGTATATAGTGCTGCTATGCACATCAGGGTGCATGTATCTTTTTGAATTAGAAATATGTATGAGATGTAAGGTGGAAAAGACAGGATTGATATTGAAGGCTGACACAGAAAATAATGAAAACTGTCACAGAACTCCCATACTTTACAAGAGCAAAGTGATATAAGAGTAAGTAAATAAACAAGTATGGTCAAACTTTAAAAATTAAATTGATTTGTTCCATCATGTGCTGGAGGTAAGAGTGGACCATGCTCAGGCCAGTAGAATCCCCCTAGAAAATCTTTTACTGGTGGGAAGCAATATTCTATTCTATTCTGTGGTAAAACTTGCACTTGCTACTGAGAATGGCTTTCTTAGGGTTTCACCCCTATCATGTGGGCGTATAAGAGACCAATGAATCTTCATTTTGCAACCATTTGAATTTCTTTTACTATTGTTAGTAGGTTTGTAAGTGTTCTGAGTTTCTCTAGGTGGATAATACCAATAATAATTTAATACTGAGTTCTTCTTGCAGCTATGTGTTCAGCATATTTCCTTATTGAATTATTATATTAGCTAGATTGAATTATTGTATTAACTATTGTATTAGCTAATATATTACCCAGGTAATACAGTCCATCTGTGTTTTTTTCACACCTTTAAGACATGCACTTCTAATGTATCACCATTTACTTGAAACATAGTCATTGTCTTATAAAGGAATATCCTTTAAAAAGTTAATAAAGATATTTTATTATTTTCTCAAATGACATTATATAATTTCCTCAAATGACACTGCAGCATTTAATAACATTTTATGTAATTTTTTTCTTTTGATTCAATAAAATATTAAATTATAAATATTAAAACTAAAATTTAATGTTAAGTATGTTACTTTATATTTAATAATTTATCAAATCAAAATTATATATAAGTGAAAAATCCTAGTATCAAACTATACTTACATTCCCAAAATAAAATAGATTTTAGTCATGGTTTTAACATATTTCTAGATTTTATTTATAATATGTTGCATTTTTAGATATATGCTTACCTAAGCTTATTTAGTATTTGAGTAAAAGTTTATGCTAAAATATTTTGACATAAGGGTTAATGGGATTTGAAATATTAACTGGGATACATTTGTATATTCTACATTATAATAATACATTTAACATGAGATTTATATTTTTCTTTGTAAATTTGAAAACCAAATCTATTCAGCCATCTTTATCCATTTTGATTTTGAAATTCACTCCTTAAACAACTTTTCCTAATTTTTTTCATTGATTCAATTAGTCAGTTTTTATCAACTCTTGTCAATGTCTAAGAATAAATTTTTACAAGATATTTACTTAGTTTCTATGGTTATGTCCACTTCTCACACAAATTGTGTGCATTTCTGATATTTATTTATTTTTATCTTTCTTGATTTGATTTGGAATTACACTGCATTTTTGAATGAGCCAAATCTAGAATGTAGTTATCAGAAAAACCTGTGGATTTTCTGTAATTTCTGTGTACCTCTATTATCATATTTTATCAGTTTTTCATTATCATTTTTATCATTTTTAAAAAAAAGTTAGTTATATGCTTTATTTTATTGTCATACCTTCTCTGAGACATTTAAATATGAGAATATTCTCTGGTTTCAACTTTGCATTTAGTAAATTTTAATGGGTTGAGCTTTCATGTTTTATTCTATTTTATATTGCAGTTTCAATTCCTACTTGGGCCAATAATTTTTTTTAAAAATTTTTTGACGTTTAGTTGATTTACAATGTTAGTTTCAGGTATACAGCAAAGCAATTCAATTATACATATACATACATATGTATTTTTTCTTTTCAGATTATTTTTCATTATATGTTATTACAAGAAATTGAATACAGTTCCCTGTGCTATGTCACAGGTCCTTGTTGAGCTAACAACTTTTAAAAATCTTTTTCAGTTTCTAGGTAGCTTGAAATTTCATTACATTTGATAGGTTATGCTATTTTTATTATTTCAAATAATTAAATTCGTCAAACATAATTTAGTTAATATAATTAATTCATTCTAGACATAATGTGATCTTGTGTTGGGTGGCTTAGTTTACTAGGGTTGCCAGAATCAAATACCACTGACGGAATGGCCTAAACAGCAGGATTTTTTCCTTGCAATTCTACCATCCTCAAGTCAGGGCTTCAGGAAGATCGGTTCCTTCTGCAGTCTCTCTCCTCGGCTTAAAGGCAGCTGTCTTCTCCCTGTGTCTTCACATAGTCTTCCCTCTGTCGACAGTCTGTGTCCAGGTTTCCTCCTTTTGTATAGACACCACCCATATTGTATTTTAATTTAGTTATTTTTGGTGATGTGGGTGTTGTTGGGTTTTACCATTTATGATATACTTTCTTTTGGGGAATAATACTAGTAATATTGTTTTTCTGATTATGCCTTTACCTTTTAAAAATTAACATTCATGTTGACATTTCACTTTTCTACTCTGATAATGCAATCAGTGGCATTATTCTTGCAATACCAAAGTGAATGATGTTTATAATTTAAGAAAATATTTTGTCAAACCTAACCCTTCTTATAATATAATACAATAGTAAATAGATTGTGACAGTACTTTTTCCAACATTTCCAATATTAAAAAAATAACTATAATCTTGAGAAAAACATATTTTTGCTATAGGTACATTTTTGTACAACCATAATTATTTTTAAATGACATTAAACATTTTCTACTTCTTAATTAGATTAATACATATTTAAATATATAGAAATAAAGTATTTGATTATATATTAAATTCAACATGTAAACACATTTTTCTATACATAATTTTTCATAATCATTGTGCTCTGTGGGAAGATTAGTTAATACCTTAACCTAGCCAACACACTTTCATAAAAGAAAGAAATTGTATCTGACATTTGAAAATATTATTTGTAGCATTAGGCTGTAAGCAAGTGTACTGGAAAAAAAAAATTAACCCAGTAAAATTCTGTTTAAAATTTTAATGCAGTTTCTTTGGAGAATTGTTTCACATATTTGGCAGCTCTGTAGAAAAAGCAACATGATCAATTTGTTTAAATGAATGTTATGAAAGCAAAAAATATCTATACAACAGACTTAATAACCTTTGTTATACAACCAACAATTCAAAGAATTGAACTATTGTTTTAATCAATATTTATGTCTTCTTACAAATTGTTTATAAGCTAGTATCTTTAAAGGTTGAAAGATGAAAAGTGATGAGTTTTACAGTCTGGATTACATAAAATAAGATTTGGGCTGGACTTTCTAAACTGTTTAGTATTCTATTATATATACAGAAATAACATTTGTGTATTTTGCAGTGCCTAAGGGCATTTCAGAATATTTAGTCTACCATATGCTGGAAGTGGAAGCCCACTGTATTGCAAGCAAGGAAATTACATTAATTTAAAAAATTATTTTAATTAATGCCTAGTATAGTGCTAGCTGCTATGTTAGGTTTGGAACCACACCACCAGTAAAATGAAGGAATGTTATCATAATCATTAGGTGAGTGGATGGAGTGACAGTGATGTAGACACAATTAAAAATGTACCATGAAATAAGTAAGTGTCTTTATTGCACCCCTCCTTCCATTCCATTCATTATGCTCCATATTCATTGTCAAATGAATAAAGCTTATATACTATGCAGTATTTCTAGGATTCTACATAGTTCAGAATACTATTACTTATCATATACATTAACAGTGTCTGGAAGATGTTTCAAGGAACAATAAAAGTAGCTTTTTAAAAAACCAATCTATTCTAATTTAAAATAAACCTTTAATTTTTAGAACAGTTCTAGATTTATGGTAAAATTACACAGAAAGTGTAGCGATTCTCCATATTACTTAGGATATTACATTAATATGATACATTTGTTCCAATTAAGAAAACAATATTGATGCATCATTATTAAGTCCACATTTCATTAAGATTTTCTTAGTTTTTACCAAATGCACATCCCTTTTATGTTTGTCATTCTAGCAAGGATACCAGATTACATCGCATCATTCTGTCCCCCTTACTCCCTTAGGCTCCCCTTGGCTATGTCATTTTCTCAGACTGCCTTTGTTGTTAATGATCCTGACAACTTGGAGGGGTACTGATCAGATATTTTGTAGAATACCCCTTAACTGATATTTTGTCTATTTTCTTGTGATTAGACTGGGGATATAGGTTTTGGTGGAAAGATCACAGAAATAAAGCACCATTTTCATCAGATTATATCAAAGGTACATACTATTAACATGACATCATTTTTTATGAGGACCTTGATAATAGGTTTCTGCACTGTAAAATTACTCTTTTCCCCCCTCCTTCTATATTGCATATTTTGGAAGGAATCATTCTGTGCATGCCACACTTAAGCAGTGAAGAGTTGATGCCCCATCTCTTTGAGAGCAGTATTGACATAAATTGATATTCTCCTGTGGGTAGATTTGTTTATTCTTCCTTATTTATTTATGTATTTTCATGTATTTAATAATTTATTTAATCAGAATGGACTCATGGATATTTATTTCATACTTTTGGTTATAAATCCAATGCTATTTATTTATTTGTTTGTTTGTTTGTTTTGTTGCTGAAATTGTTCCAGGTTTGGCAACTTGGAGCTCTTTAAATTGGCTCCTGTGTCTCTTTGGCATACCTTTTTTCATTGTGTATTTTTGTTTTGAGCACTTCCTTACTTTCTGATACTACAACATGTTCTAAACTCATCTTACTTATTTCCTTCCCCAATTTTAAAATGAGCCATTTATTCAAGAGCTCTGGTTATTTTGTGTATTTGTAATAGAGCTCTATTGCTTTGTTAAATTTTGCATTCCATCCTGGGATTCTTCTGACTTCCTAAATGATACCTACTCAGCCCTACCCGTTGGCTCTCAAGCCCTGGAAACTGCTGAATTTTTACCATCACTATAGTTTTGTCTTTTCTAAGTTCTATAATTGGTAATTATATAGTTTGTAGCTTTTTCAGATGGGCTTCTTTCATTTACCCACAAGTATTTAAGATTCATTAATTGTTTTTGTAGTTTGATAGTTAATGTATTATTATGGTTGAATGATATTCTATTGTGTATATGTATAGATGTTCCATGGTTTGTTCATTCATCTATTGAATGGCATCTTAAGCTTCCACATTTTAGTGATTTTGAATAAAGCTGCTGTGAAGATACCCATGGAGGTTTTTATGTGGACATAAATTTTCAAATCAGTTAAGCAAATGCCTGTTAGCACAGTTGCTGGATCATATAATAAGATAATTTTTAGCTTTGTAACAAAATGCTAAATTATCTTCCAAAGTTGCTGTAGTTTTGCACTCCTACCAGCAATGAGTGAGAATTACTGTTGATCCATATTCTCACCAACAATTCGTATTGTTAGTTTTTAGAATTTAAGCCATTCATAATAGATGTGTACTCACTGTTTTTTTAATTTCCAGTTCCATAGTGATAAATGATGTTGGACATCTTTTTATATGCTTATTCACCATGCGTACATTTTTTGATGAGTCTTTTTTGGTTTTTTTGTTCAGTTTTTTAATTAGATTACTTCTTATTTTTGAAATTTAAGTGTTCTTTTTATATTCTGGACACAAATCCTTTATAATATATGTGTTTTGCAAATATTTTCTCCCAGCCTTTGACTTGTGTTCTCATTTCTAACAGAATCTTTCACAGAGCACAAGTTTTAAATTTTAATGTGGTACAACTTAATGTGATTTTCATTCATGGATTGTGCTTTTGGTATTGGATCTAAGAGTCATCAAAGCCAAGGTCATTTGGATTTTCTCCTATGTTATCTTCTGGGAACTTTATTATTTTGTGTTTATAAATAAGACTGTGATTAATTTTGAATTAACTTTTTATGAAAAGTTTAAGATTTGTGAGTTGATTTACATTTTTGCATAAGAAATCCATTTATTCAGCACCATTTGTTGAAAGGACTATCTTTTAGAGTTGCCCTTGCTCCTTTGTAAAAGACCAGTTTACCAAACTTGTGAGAACCTCTTTCTGGGCTATATATTCTGTTACACTGATATGTGTGTCTCGGCTTTTGCCAGGATATGCTTGTCTTGATTCCTGTAGCTTTAGAATAAGTATTGGAATTGAGTAATGTGAGTTTTCAGCTTAATTCTTCTTATTTAGTATTGTGTTGGCCATTCTAGATCTTCTGCCTTTCATATAAACTTTGAGATAATTTTGTTGATATCTTCAAAGAACTTGCTGAAATTTTTATTGAGATTGTGTTGAATTTGCAGATCAAGTTTGGAAAAACTGACGTCTTAACAGTTACAATTGAATTTTGCAGTCCAAGATATGTATGCCATATATGTATGTGTGTATGTATTCCATACGTATATACATAATAAATAGGAAATTAAACAAATTATAAGCAGTATTAATACAGTAAGTGCCTGAACTACTCAATTATGGTTGAAAAGAAGAAGCAGAGTGGCACAGAGTAACAAGTTCTAAGGTGACAGAGCAGGAAAATGACTTTTTTCAAAAGATTATGTATTCACATTAATAATTTTGAATTTATTTAACACTGCTAAATACATAATATTTAGTATCTCAATTAGAATCATCTATAGTTAATAAGTGAAAGCCGGAAAAAGGAACAATGTAGACTAGTAAAAGAACTGAAGCTGAATCTAAAACTCCTTTATCTCTTTTTTTTTTTCATTTTCATGTTTCATTACTCAATTTTTTATCACAGGTATCCTTAATGTTGAACCCAAATTGCTAAGCTCCTTTAACAGTATAAATATATTTCTTGTCTTTGTCTGACTAAAAAATTTAGAATTTTAGAAAGAACAATTATATTAATATCTAGGAACATCAAAGATTTTAAAAATAGTACTCCAAAGTTTAAGTGGAATAATGACTTAAATCCACATTTTTACAATACTGGGATGTTTCATAAGATTTAATTTATAAAGGACACTAATAAATTTGTCTCATATTTATGTTTATGCTACATTTACATTTCTGTCAATGATTTTATATGGAATTTAATGTCACTTTAGACTCATCTCCAAAGGTTTTAGTATAGACATAAAAATAACATATTCAGTAAATTATTTTTATGGGAAGGCCAATTGCAAATGTTCAATATTTTGCATGAATTAAGACATACTATCTCTGCATGCTTGATTTTGCATTCTGTCAGGGCCAGTTGCATGACTTCAACAGAAAAGGAACACAAAATCACTTTATCTGGGCAAGATGATGGAGAAAAGGTAGTTATGATTTTGTCAAATTTCAAGTTATTTGTTGTCTTATTTTGCCCTTGGTGTGGACAGGGTAACCGCATGGGATTGCCATGAGTGTTTGCTGACAAAATCCTCCCATGGATTAGCTACTTCAGATTCACTAGCTGCCTGATGGCTTATAATACCAAAGTTTTTGTTTCACGTACCAAATTACTATCTGCTCTCTCACAGGAAACTTACTGTACCAGAACATTTGTGTAGCTGTAGCAGTGAAGATGGAGTCACCTCCATCAAATGCATGAGCTTCTTGTGTAGAAGGCACACTTGAGCTGCATTAGAATGTGACTCAGCTGCAGACCCCTTCCAAGGGCTCAGCGTTTGCAGCAAGTCTGTGTCTTCTCTCATGTCGCAGTTGAGCTCTTTTCACCTGGGGCTACAGAAAGATGCTTACTTTTGTCAGCTCCCACTTGGTTAGTCTCATTTTTGAGGCATTTTACCTAAATTTGAACCATCTAATATTGAAGGAAGGAATACATATTTACCCAAATTGACCCTTCCCACCATAAAGATAGTAGTTTTAAACCATAATTTTTAAAATCTATAAAAACAGGAAAAAATGTTCAAAATTAAGACTTGTCACCCAGGAAAGGATTCAGATGCACTGTGAATCCTTCCTCCCCTACTCCCCATCCCTGCTACCTTATTTCAATTAGCTTCAGCCCAGAGAAGTCATGTCCCTCTGAGCAAAATTATGTCAGAGTAGATATCAGCATGGTCACAAGACCATAGTCACTCTAGGTCTTATACTAATACCAGGAATCTTGGACAAATCAAAATTTGTCAGTGTGCATTTACTAAATTTACGTTAAGGAGCACACCTCTAGCTTCCCCCCCACCCCCCAATTATGTGGAAGTGCTTTTACTCAATGATTGTAGCCTCTAAGATGAAGTGTTTTTCTGGTGAGCAGGGGGCAGAGATCTTAATCGTCCTCTAATGTGTGGGATGGTTCTGGACAATAACAAAATACAGTATTCAGAATGGCAACAATGCCAGTCGAAAAACTTCTTCCTGGCCAGATACCATACATATTATGCACCATATTTTAATCAGAAGTTTCAAAATGAAATAGCTTTGTCTACTCTTACCAATTAAAGTTTCCTGTCTCAATTAAGTACTTTTACGTTTGCACTTGGAGGCCACCTGTTCTAATTAGAAAATTATTTCTAATACTCAGTCTTCTGAATACCAGTATTTGTAACCCAATTAGCTTGCGCAAATCACAATGCTCCAAGGTCACTGTTCTCATTTCAGCCTGTCTGTAAGAGCAGAGAGATTAACTCACACATGTTAGAACGGAGTTACTCACAACTAAGGGTGACACCAATACTTTAAATTATTTCATCTCTTTCATGTGATCTGATCTCCTCATCCTCTTTTTCCCCCTGTAGTTAGTTAGAATTGCATCAGTATAAGGAAGAGCACTTCTCAGCTCCTTTTTCACCCTTTCCCGTATCTAATACCTCAACAGTTTGCAAAAGCATGCTTGGAAAGTTGCTGCCTGCCAGGCTGGGGCTTGCAAGGCCCACAGGACCTCAGCCACTCACAGCAGCACCATCATAGACAGCTGTCTTCCTTCCAGCCACAGGGACCACAGTTTTAGTATCTGCTTCCTAGCCAGACACCTAATCTGGTGGCTTTCTGTTTCTTTTCTTTTGTAAAACTTTAGGTGCCTCTTGTATTGAGGCAATAGAAGCCACAGTGAAATCATATATTTTTTTTACACGTTTTGCTCACTTCAGATTCTAGTGTTTTGTTTTTGTTTGTTTTTAACCAGTTGGTCGAAGTGCCAAAGAGCCTTGAGTCAAAAGGGAGGAGAACACGCTTTGACAGCTGTTCTTCCCAGTTCTCCAGCTACACAGCATTTGCTGTCTGGCACAAGAAGGGTTAAATTCTGAACCTGTTTGTTTTTTCTGGGACCCTATCCTTCCATTTTTAAAAAGAGTATCTCCACAAGTCGGTAAACCAGAATGTGATGCCTTGTGCTAAATTTACTTTAGGCCTCAGTCTGCAGGGCTTCCATTCTGAGGATGGTGAAAGGAAGTTGGCCAAAGAGTCAAATGGCAAAGGCCCTTTTATATACACAAAGTTGCTACTCAAAGCCAGGAAAACAATAGTAGTCACAGTCAAAAGGACAAGCTTCTCTGACTTCAGATCCCTACAACAGTGCCCAGTGCCACCCCTGAGCAGAGTGAGTAGTCCACTGCCCCTTTTGCAGAACCATGTTCTGCTGTTTTCTATGGGGATGTGATATGTCTGAGATTCAAGTGGTACCCTGGTTGCCAATGAAAGGCACATAACTGCTAACAATTTAAGTGTATGCCTAGGCATTTGTTGAGGGACTAGGTGAATCGAAGGTCAGTTTCCCAGGTGCGTCATTTCTTTGTTATTCCAGGCTTTAGGCTTCCTCGAAGTCTAGTCCTGTAGATAATTGGCTCCAATTTCTAACTGCTGTTGAAAATAAGTTTCAGCAATAATTATTTTCATACTGTCATTGATTGTTTTTAGGAGATCATTACCAAAATAAAAATGATTTCTGCTAAGTAATAGAGCACATAAATGTTACACTGCAGATCATGCTCCTTGAAATTGGATGCTCCACAGTGGCATTTGCCAGGTTTCTTTCTAACCAAGTTAGAGAGAAATTGGTAATGCATTCTTGGAACAAGCGTCCAGCCAAATGCATCTCTGGGAAAAAACATCATCTATAATATAATCTCTAGTTTGGGACTCTAGGTTTTCAAGTAACTACAACTCAGGGGCTAGATTGGATTTAAATGGCCTTCTTAAGGACTGTTCTAGCTGTATCTGCAGATGTCTTCAAACACTTTTTATTTTAAGTTGAAATATTATTTCTTGTTGAACCACCAAGCTGCTAGCATTTTCCAATCTTCTTATTAGAATGTCAGCACTTGCACCTGTTGATATGGCAATCTTAAACTTATCTTCCCTTCAGTCACTTATGCAGAATCACTCCATCCAAAACCACTGCTACAAATGGTCTGTTAGTCAACTCCCCAGCTTAGAAAGTAAGACTTCTACTCTTCTTTCTTATGTAAAGTTAGATTGTAAGGTTGTTCATTGAGGGTACATTACTTAGTTTAAGAATTCTTCATTTATTTTTATTTAATATTATACTCATCTCAAGAATTATCATAGAAATAGCAAAATGGACATTCCTACCACATTAGTTGTAAAATTTTTCTCGTGGGCACAGATGGAACTTGAAGTTATCCATTAAAGTTTTCCTGGTTAAAATTTCTTAGAATTTAGTAGTAGAAAAAAGAACTTGAAAAATTTGCATTTTTTTGTTATTCATAATAAAAATGAAAAAATTTTGATCTCTTCTTTATTATTCTAACTTTCAAGAAATGTAGCGTATTTTTGAATGAGTAGACTCCTACTAAGGTGTTTGATAAGTCTCAAAATTACCTATGACAGGGCCAAATCCTATGATAAATTCTTTCTAACACTCTCTTTTGAGATGCCCTGTTGCTCCTTATGATGAGTGTTTTTCCTGGCTGCCATGAATCATAAAAACAACTTGTTTAGCCATGAGTGTGTTACTGGTGGTCTTTGATTAGAAGGCACTGATACTTTATTCAGCAGGAACAGAAGATCATGAACACCTATTCTGTATTTGCACAATGCTAGGCATGTAAAGGTGCTGTAAAAAAAGGACGCTCTATTCTCAAGAAACTTAATGTTGCATAGGATAGAGAACGATAAGAAAATGAGTAAGTTCACTTCAGTATGATACAAGTCTTAGCATTTAGAAAATGTTTCTAATATAGTCTATCAAGTATTACTAAGAAAGTTACAAGGCTAAACAAAAATACAGAAGTATTGAAGGTTTTAACTATGCAACTGACTTCTTCCCATCAGCGTCCTTACAGATTCAACCTTGGGGCACCAAGGGAGTAGGCGATATTAGTGGTGTGGGGATGTCTCATATTTCCCTTCATAAAGATGCATCTGTTTGGTACACTGTCTCTGAGTATTTTCTCCTCTTATAATTGCCATTTATATTACAAAATACTGTTTACTTTGTTCTCCTTGAGTATGTTTGATAATAGGATAGTTTGTCTTACTCAATATTTGGTTCTAGCTTATTGTGTCAATGGCATCTCCTGAGTCATTTTTATTGTTTTTGAATTAATCAAGATTTGGAGTGCATGAATAGATTTAAACTGTCAGTCCAAGGATTATGTTGTTATTTCTGATGTTGCTGTTGCTTCATTCTTAGGACTCTGTCTTGCATTTTTTCCTTTTAAAGAAGATGCTAATTTGTACTGATTATTTTTCTTGCTGATGCTAGCATTCAATATTTTCTGAAAATCCACCTTGACTAAATTTCCATTTCATTGCTAATCTCCAAATTTTTAAGATGTGTATGTTTGTGTGTGTGTGTGTTTGTGTGTTTGTCCCCAGTGGTAAATTATGTGTAGTATTTACTTCTTTAAAACTTACACCTGGAGTAATTTAGACTTTTGAATTCTCTTAAGAAAAGAAAATGATGAGAAGAAAACTCAGTATAGTTTAAAATGCTTTATTCATATATATTGGAATTTTAAAAGTTCTACTAACCAGATGTAACCATTCACTGGTATGCTAATTTGCATCAACAGTACAATTTTATATTTCTTATTTAATCCTGATTTCTCTTAATAAGAAGACTAAATATCCTGAATAGTAAGGCCATAGGCAGGTGTTAATGCATGTATACATGTTCTGTGTGGAAACAATAAGAATGAAATCCCTCTTAGAATAAGATGTAAGATTCTGGAATTTTTTTTTCCTTTTTTATGTTTTTTTTTAATTGAAGTATAGTCAGTTTACAATATTGTGTCAATTTCTGGTGTACAGCATAATGCTTCAGTTACACACAAACATAAGAAGTTTTATCGCTGGAGAGTAACTTAGAATAAACTTGTCCACTGAAAACATGTTATGGATGAGATAATAAACTAATTTTGATGGCTTATTTATTAGTTACTTTGTACATTGATTTACTCAGTATTTGTCAGGAGTTAATCATTTACCACTCATTGTTATGAATGAATCAGACAAGACCTTTTGCTCTCCAGGGGCTCAAAATTAAATAGAGAAGACAAAATGAAGCACCTACTACACAGCATTGTGCTAAAAGCTCTATGAAGTAAACATGGATGCTCAGAGTGAGTAATATTATCCAGGAAGAGTTTGGTAAAAGTGAAGGATGAGAAGGAATTAGTTATATACACAAAGGGGTGTAGACACTTCAGGAAGAATAAAAACCATATGCAAGATTACGGAGATGAGAAAAAGAGGCCAAATACAGGGATAAGCAGTCCTAGTTAAGTAGCTGATGTAATTAGCAAAAAACCAAGGTGGATCTGAAACAAGGCAGGGCAAGTATGAATGGAGAGAAAGGACTCGTGACATATTTTGGGGGAAAACTGTTAAGATTTAGAAGCCACTTGGATAGAGTAGATAAAGAAGAGGAAAACACTCTGCTTTTAGGGGCATTAATGTGGTGGATGATCACATGATTCACAAAAGAAATCATGATATAGAGAATAGGATGGGAAAATCAGTTTGGACCCACTGAATTTATATTATTGTCAAATGGCCCCTAGTGAAGATCTGTAGGCAATTAGACATGTCTGCCTGAACTTCAGCAAAAAGTCTTACGTTAGACTTACAGCTTATCTAAAGACTCACAGTTGTAACAGATTCCAGCATTACCTCTCTCAACACTCATTCCTGATTCCTTTCCTCAACTGGATTATTGGCTCTATTTGTGTTTTTCTCCATCATAGCAGTAGTCATTCTGCTCTTGAAATGTCTATTTACTTGTATTAAACTGGTAGTTTGCTGTTGTTATGGTTGTTATTTGTTTTGATCACAGAAACAGTTACTCTAACAGGGTTAGACAAACAGTAGACAATAAATACTTGTTAATTTCCCTCTGTCCCTCCTCCTTCCCCATCCCCCACCTTCTTCATTCTTTACCTTCCTTTTTCTCTTTCCTTGTTTTCATCCTTCCTCTCTGCCTTTCTTGCCTTCTCTTCTTCCCTTCCTCCTTCTGTCTCTACTTCCTTCCCTCCTTCCTTTATTATTATCTTTGTAGATATTTACAGAGCATCTACATGACAGTGTTAGCTATATAGTGGTCAACATCGCAGACATAGTTTTTGATCTTCTGAGATTTCACTCTAGTGGGGGAAAGGGGAAATAAAGCAGTGATTTAAAATACATACTTAATCTAAATTATTGTAAGTTCCATGAAGGAGACAAACATAATGAAGACTTTACACATAGTACTGATTGCTATGTATTAAAGCTTCCATTCAAGACTTTCTGGCCCTTAGTAAGCATTTAATAAATATGTATTAAATGAATGAAAAATGAATTCACTGAGACATGAATGAGTAAATATATAACTAGAACCTGGTTTTCTGACTCTTAGTAAAGTTCCAATTATAGTTTGGGTTATATAACAACTTACTTTTTTTTTTGTACTCTGAAGTCAAGGCTAACTGGAAAAGTTATATCAATGCTGTAAATATAATATTTCATTGAAATTGCTCTTAAAATTTCAAATCAAATTTTGCTTTCTGTATAGGAGCTGTGTATCTCATACACCCCTGCCATGTAAAGCACATTTAGCTGATTTCTAAAGTAGCGTATGCAAGTAACTTTCTCTCATTTAATTTTATTCACCTTCTTCGTGTAACTTCTCACTAATTGATATGTTCTTAATCATTAATCTTTTTCTTTATTTCAATTTCATTCCAACTAGAATGGAAACTTCAGAGGAATAGGAACTTTATACATCTTCTAGCTCTTGTATTGCTATCATGTAGAATTCTAAATAAATTATATTGAATAAATAAATAAATGATTATGAATCACAATTTAAAATTCTCTATAAATGTTTTAGAGGTCTTAAAATTAACAACAACACCGCAAAAAAAAACCTTATCTGTGCTGTATTGTTTTACTACCAGAGAATTTCTTGTACTTTTCAAATCATGATTCCTTTCAAAGATGTAAATTTATGCCATATTGACAACATTCTGGTGCAGTGTTAGAGTGGCAGATTCAGGGATAAACTTTAAATTCCTTTATGGACACTTTTATTTATATATAAATATTTTATTTTTTCAAGGTCTCACTTTGGTATCTGACTGAATGGTGTAGGCACATTTTTAGTTTGAAATCTAGAATTAATATTTAATGTTACTCAGGCAATATTTCTTTACAATAAACATATATTCATGATCCAACCTCTTTTTCCTTTGCTTTATGCCTCTTAAAACAGAGCATCTAGGTTTTGCAGTTTTATTTTCACAATATAATGTTTTCAAACAATAGTTTTCCCAAACTTTTTTCCTAGCAAAGAACTTTGTTCTGAAGACCCTCACTCAGAACTCTCTTGGACCCCTTTGGGTCACAAATCATGTATTTAACTCAATTCTGAAATCCTTGATTTGTTTTCAAAACAGGTTTAAAAATCTTATGGCCGGATGTATACTTGGACTCTGTAGTCACTTTCTGCTTTTGTGAGTTTTCAAACATGTTTTTAGCTCACAATAATATATTTAACTACTTTCCGTATTGATTTATAACCTGTCTGTAAGTATTATGCATTATATTCTGCAAGCTGTGAATGTTAAAATATTAGGAAGTTCTTAGTAGTATGATGAGTGAATGCCTGTTCTGCCTGGGTCAGCACTGAGAGCCTGGGCCTTTGTGTAAATTAGAAAGAGCAGCCAAGGGTCTGGAAAAATTGCAAAGTTTATCTTATCATCATAGTTTTAATTATTTTTGAATTTTATATTAAGTTTTCTTCTTTAATAATTAATGCCAAATTTTATCCTTCCCTAATTTACTAATAAAAATTTCCCAAATTGCTTTGTGCTATTCATTTTATGCCTTCTAACTAACGTAATTCCTCCATAGATTATTTTACAGAGAAATAACTTCTAATAGCTACTAATGATAACAGTATTATATTCATTGGCAGCCTTTTTCATGTATTAATTCCGGTAGCAAAATGAAAGCATAAGTTCACAATTTCTTCTTTTTCTTGCATTTTCTTATATCTGATTGCAGAATGTGTTGGGAAATGTCTCCATGGCCATGTTTTGATTTTACTAGAGCAGGGTTTTACTGAAGCTTTATGATGATTTTAGCTATGGACTATGAAAAAATGGAAATTCATTTACTGTCCACTTACAGTTAGATGTTAGATTGTTGTAAGGAGAAGGAATTAATAAAACTGCAGTAGTATATATTTCTACCCATCTTTATTCCCCTTCCAAGCATCTTGGCAATGAGAATTCAACCTCTCTAGTAAATCTTCCAGCAACTCACTAACAAGAAAAAAATTAGGCTACATTCAGTTAAGGCAGCATCAGATAGTACAAGCTTAAACATTAGACAGTTTGGGGATGAAGTCTGGCTCATGCAGAGCTAAGCTATTAGAATTTGAGTGACTTGTTCTAATTCTCTACTTAAGATAGCCCTTGAGTTAGTTGGGCAATCTGGGAAGGGGAGGGGGAATTTTAACAGCATTTCTCATTTCCCCCTGACTCATCATTAAGAGTAATAAATTAAGCAATGATTTTTGCTATACTTTTGAGGAATAGGATATTTATTGGGGGTAGAATGAAAAAATAACACATTAGCAAACTAACTGCTTATACCCCAATTGTTTCATCCGGGTCCCCAGGGTATGGTGTTCCTGCTGGATGCCTTGGCTGGGGATAAATGTGATAGTGATAGGAGTGGTGCTTCCTAGACTAGGACTTGTGTGCTGCCAAGTTCCCACTTTACTTCTTTCTTCCTGGCAACTAGGGAGTCAAATGTGTTCACTCAGCATCATCTGATTAAGCAGCCTCAATATTTTGACCTCTATAGATTTCATTGTTTTAATAGTATTTTTCCTGGATACAGTATCAGGGGTTGAGTCCTCTTTACCATGGTGCATCATCAGATTGTGTGTGTGTGTGTGTGTGTGTGTGTGTGTGTGTGTGTGTGTCTGTGTTACTTGGGACTTGTTGCTAAGGTACCACACCAAGACTGAGAGCCTACTTCTCATTGGTTGAACTGTTTCTATTGTTTAGTACATGATGTCATGAAAAATACCTGTTATTTTTATTTATTGCTCCTTCCATCAACTCTATAGTCCCACAATATCCCTGCTGAAGGTAATGCTCACTGAATTTTTTAAAGATAAGCAGCTTTCACAGTGTCCCCTGGTAGAAACAGAAACACATGCAGCCCACTAAATTTTAACTACCAAAATGAATTTTCAAACGCATGGAGCAAAAAAATTCAGCCACAGTGTCATATAATATTTAATCTAAATCTTTCAATGAAAGAAAAATAAAGAAATTAATCATGGGTCCTTCAATATACTGATCTTGATAACTTTATGTTAGTTACTTATTTTGGTTGCCTCATTGTATGAAATTGTTGAAGAATAGATAGTAATTTAAGAAAAGTGCTATTAAATTATTTGCTTAGTATATGTTCTAATATAAGCTTTCTTATTGAACAATCAGTTGTTTATTTTTCATAATAGAAGCTCATGCTTGGCTCATTATAGCTGTTAAATGAGTGTATTTTAATAAATGAATCAGTGAAAAAACAGGCCTTTCCATTAAAGAACTAGAGGTATATCAGGAGAACATTATAATTTCTTAACACTATTGTGTGCAGTTAAAAAAAGTGTAGTACATGCATAATATCCTTGTTCTAATAATTTCTTTGGATGTGATAAAAGAATAATGGATTCAATTCTGGTTCAATAAACAGCTTCAAAAATAAGGAGATTTTAATGCTCAAGAATCTACAAATTTACTATGTGATATATCACTTGAAAAATAAGAATGTGAAACTTAGGTTAAAATTTGAAGCAATCATGAAAATATTACCAAGTATAATATACTAAAGACATAGTGATTTACATTTTAATAATGAGATTAAAGGTGATAAAACTATTTTAACCCAGTTAAATAGTAATATATCTAACAACTGAATAATGGAAATAATCTATATCTTATAATAAAGCAAAAATTTTATATGTGAAAACATGTAATACATATATTAAATTATGCAAAAATTCCCTCATATTAAATTATCCTTAAACTTTTGCCATTTTGATTTAACCTTTGTGGCAAATAAGTTGTATGGTTAATCAAATCAATCAAAAATAATTTAAAAATTAGGAAGGTACTATTATTTGAGGCCTTAATGAAAATACCAAAAGGTGTAAGTAATGCTATCAGTTTTTCAATTGTATGATTTCCTTTATTCCCAATAAATTTATAAATTCCTGAAGACAATGGCCATGCCTCTTCTGTATCATAGTATCGAATTTAGGGTTTAATGTACAATCTGTGTTTGAAATGCTTTTTCCTATGCGGTATCCATACCAACTAGTTCAAGCAAGCTCCTCCCCACGTTCACCTTCTCTTCCTCTGCTGCATCAGTTTGCTGACCTGGGTAAAGTATATTTGGTGTTATTGCAATTTGATTGACTGTAAGTATTCTGTTTTCTGTAAATTGCCTTTCTTAGGTCCATTGTGGTTATAAGACTGCATATTTTTGCCATCCCTCCTTCTCTTTAACTGAAATATCCTATAAGTATTTTTAGTTTAATGCCACTGCTTTACAAATAAAGGAGGTCATGAATGCCCAAAACTTTAAAAAAATCTTGAGAGAACAGATACTGAGGTATTCGTTTTCTGAATTCAATAATTCATGAAGACTTTTTAGATGACTATTCTTCTTACTTCTGTAAACTTCATCTCTCTGGAGCTACTTGGCTTTTTCTGTGACTAAGCTGTTCTTAAAAATGCAGGGGTAGATCGAAATGTGGGTACTTGAATTCCTTGATAATTTTGTATCAATATAAGAGCAAAATAAGTCATAAATATTGTTTCAACATGATGTCATCTTACTATGCTAGGTAATGTTTCATTTATTATACTGCCTTGTCTTAACACTATGTTGTCTTAATAAAAATATATAACCATAGTAAACATTATTCTATGTATATAGCTTATACGATAGGATGCCTGAATACCCACCGTTTGTGAAAGGTTAATTGCATCAACATTATTAGTAAAAGTTATTGAGCTGAAAAGATCAATATTAGAAAATCCTTGGATTTCCTTGCATTGATATACCTTGGAAAAAGTAGTTGTGACTTTGGTTAGGGTCATAAAACAGAGAAAAGATCAAAAGTATCCTCAGTAAAAATGATAGTTTTATCTACAACATATACGTCAGCTCAGCAATAACTGGTAATTAAAGACCATTCATCCAAAATTTAATTCAAATGAGATCTTGCAAGATCTCCTACCTAGGAGGTGAAAACAATTCCTATGGGAACAGAGGAGGAGGGCCATGAAAAAATAACTTTTGTCACATGAATATATAAAAAGAATAAAGGATCATCTTTTAAACTGTCAAAAGTATAAAACTGAAGGCAAAAAAATGAGAATAAATTATTATATAAAGAAAAAGATTCTGAGACATATTTAATAAAATATCATGAAGTTGTTGAAGCAGGGCAGCCCCCTTGACATCAGGTAAACATCTGCATTGTGAGCACTTGGACTATATCATTTAGGGAAATTTGTGTCTCATACAATTCTCTGTCTCTCAATGTTTCTCTTCTATTCACTGGTGTGTGTGTTTCTTTTAATCTACTGTGGTGGTCTGATACACTGGTCTTTTCTTTTGATATGCTGATATTTTCAAAATGTTACAGAAAGTTCTTTGTGGGAAATATGATTCAAAAAATCAAAATATAAGAAAGAAAAAACATATTTAAAATCAATTAATTGATTCTACATTCTAGAGTAGGAATTCTCTTAAAGCTGGTGAAAGAAAGTCTATGTTTGCTGTCATCTGGGATATTAGAGGTAAACACAGAGTAACATGAGAACAGAGAAGAGCTGCATACCTAACTCTGAAGACATCAGGGAGAAGTTCCACAAAAATTGTTACTTAAGCTGAGAATTTTTAAAATGTTTTTAAAGTAATATAATTAAATGTTATCATCATTTGTATAATACTTAGATGTCATAAATGAATTTTAAATTTAACAAATCTAAAATAGGTCTTAATTTATCTCTAAGAATGTTTTCATTCCCTCTGTAGGTGCTTTGGCAACTTATACAACCATTCATACTTTTGTTCTCTTTCCTGCCACACTCCATCATCCCATCTAATCCCAAAATCTTATCTCTTAAGTCTCAAAATATATCTCCAGTTCAACATTTCCAACATCTTAACATATGCCTGCTCAAAATGCCAGGATAATCACCTGAGCTACTACAGTATTTCTGCTGATCAATCTGATTCTACTCCTCTTCTTTTTAATTTATTCTCTATTCAGCAGAGCATATTTAAAGCACAAATCAAAGCATACCGTTCCTGCTATCACAATTAGAGAAAAATTAAACTCTTCACTGGGCCTAGACATCTCGGCAGGAGCTGCACCCACCACCTCTCCAAGCTTCATCTTATATGACTCTTCTCTGTGTTCATAGTACTATGTTCACTCTGACCTTTCTTGATCTCAGACATCCTAAAATTTGTCATCACTTAGTTTTGATTTCTTATGCTAAGCCTCCAAATCCTCACATGGCTGTTTGTTTTCATTCAAGGGTCCACTGAGACATGTGTCTATTGTTTAGAGGATTTGCATGGGAACCCTAGTTAAAGTTGTCCTCTTAGGCTGTGCAAGGGCTGAGCAGTTAGTCTTAACTTATTTTATTTACTTTAATTTTTGTAAAATTCCTCTTTATTGACTATAATTGTGGCTGTAAGACTCTATGTATTTGAAAAAACCCATACACTGTGCACATCAAACAGTATATTTTACTGTATTTAAATCATAAATGTATACATACATACATATATGCATGCATACATACATACATACAATGAGTACTATGGAAAGTCTTTGGAGTGTTTTTATGAAGGGGCTGATCTATCTGTTTTTTATTTCAGAATGATTATTTGGAAATTAGGTGGAGAATGAAGAAATGGTGGTCATGGTGGCAGAACTGAGGAGCAGGAGACCAGTTGGGAGGCTATTAAGCAGTGGAGACAGAGATGTTCAAGACTTGGGTTGGTGGTAATCCATGAAAAGTAGAGAAATGAGCTAATAGAGGGTATGTTTTGGAGGTTAAGTGCCAAGATATGATAATGAATAAAATATGTGTGAAGGGTTATATACAAAGAAAAAATGCCCATCTTCAGTGTTTGTCCCAACTTTTGCTTTTTTCTATATTGTTTGTTATTTCTTTTCCCAAGAATTGTAATCTGTTGGCAAGGAGAGGAAGGGAGGGTAAGAAGAAGTAAGCCCTTCCATAGTGGTTGCGTTGTTTTCCACTGAGTGTGTCCAACCAATAGACATATCTAATTTTCATCTCCTGTTCTTTCTGAGAACTTGTTCCCATGTATTTCACTTTGAAGACACTGTGGCCAATTAATTGAACACTTAGTGACTGTCTTGGCTTTCACGGGTCTCTCACATTAGGTTTGTATGATTACTGATGATTAATGGATTAGATTATCTCTAGTTTGAGACTTGCATTGATTTTTTTAAATTAGGAAATTCTACCTAGTGTGCTTTGAAGTATTTTCAAATTGTCCATATTCTCACTGTGGTTTTGCTTATTAGCTCTTGTTTCGATAGGTAACATGATGGTTACTGTGCAGTTTTCAATGTTCTCTTCTCTTTGTTTGATTTCACTCTAACATTTTTTGTGCATTTTAGTGTCACAGTAGAAACTCAGGTTTACTGGTTCTAGGTCATGTTTTATATCTCCACAAGGATAGATTTTTTTGAGGCAGCATATCAAAGGCATTTGACACTTATTTCCCCCTATTTAATTTGAAAGTTGGAAGGAAATTTGAAAAAAGGAAGTTTATATTATAATGATATTTAGGAATAAGAACCAACCCATTAGATTAGTGAGTGGCTTTCTTGCTCTCTCTCTTCCTGCAGTGACAGATTGCTTACTCCTCAGTCTTACCTGTCCCATGTAAGGAGATAGCAGCTGTAGGAGAGACCAGTGCTGTGCAATGTTACTAAGGCAAACAAAGAAACAAACAAAACAAACCTGAGGACTTAAGTTTAGAGAAAGCTGGGCATTATTCTACACTCTTATCCATGCCTTCCTTTCTTTGAATGCCAATTATTTCTTGACTGAAACTTCAAGATAGATATATTCCTCTTAGTCTTTAAGTGTTGAAAAAATTGTATTTGAAAAATATTCAGGATCCCTTGGTACATTAACTACATAATTATATCTGCGGATATGATATAAATATGTACTGTTTTATCCCAGATCTTTGAAAAGCTGGACACATTTCAAATTTAGATATATGTATCAATACCTTACAAAAATAATCTTATTAAATGCTGTTTTTTACAGAATGGGTCTGAAATTTTAAAAAGTAAGATGTAGATTATGTAGATTCTTTGCGAGTAGTACTTATTTACAGTTTGGTATGAAAAGAAAAAGAAAAGGGAGTTTTTATTCTTAAGAGACTTGGAGTCTGATGAGATTGATTTTATCCCAATTGTGAAAGTGATTCCCTAGCCTCATGGCTATACTCTCCTAAAACTCACTCCACATACACAAAATTTTATTTGGCCTATAATTAATGCCAAAATTAATTTCACGATATTGTTCAGGAGAAATTACACCTAACACTTGGTGCTTTTATGGGTGGAAAATATCTATTCATTGTTACTTTCCATATCTCAAATTTCATTTTGCCGAATATTTTCTTCTGTCTATTTCAAATTTTGCTGTTATTGATCCTGACTGACTGATACATGTTGGCTTTACTGTCTTCCTCCTCCTGCAAAATTCTAGAGAAACAAAGTACATTATGCTTATTTGTCTAAGGTAGTATATTTTTAATCACATGTGTTCCCCCAATACTTTATCTTGTTCATACTGTTTTGTCTTTTCACCCTTTATTCCCTCTGGCTGAAAGAACTTCTCCTCTCACTTCTACACCTTCTTAAGTCTACTCTTTTTCTAAAAATTACTGCACAAGTATAACCTTCTCTGAAAAGGCCATTATCTTTATGCCACTGTTGTGCTTTGTGCTTGTTTCTCTTAAACCTCCCATCCCAGTACATTGAGTAATGATTTGTTTACCTGTCTGAATCCCCTACAAGACTGACGACAGGGCTAAGATGATTTCATCTCTCACAGTGCAGTGCACTTAGCAGACATAAAAAAATGTTTTGAAAGACTGTAAGAAAGAATAAGTAAATTACTAAAGAAGAATTAGTTTATTTTAAAGAATTAAGCATTAGAAACAATCCACCACAGGAGCCAGCAGTTTGTTGCTCCATTGGCTGTTTGAATGAAATCCCTGCACTTTGGGAGGGAAGGAAAACTGCCTGAAAGTGAAGCAGAATCTGAAGGCTTGTCAACATGAAAATGTGCTTTGGGTGATCATATTTTGAGACTATTTCGTGATCATGTCCTCAACATGATCTCAATGAAGAAAGTCACACAGACTGGATAAGGTTTTCTGTCCCTAAAATTCTATCCTAATATACAAATTCATTAAAGAATAATAGTCAACCTTTCAAAGGATTCTGTGATCAATCTGAGACAGCATGCATAAGAAGGGATTCACTTACAAAGAAAATTGTCATTATAGAGTTATCAGAACCGGATGCTCTGAGTCATCTAAAGTACAAACTTCCATTTCTTCAAACTTTTAATTTTCATGAAGTTTAGAAGTTTAATGAATCCTTTCTCATTATTGCTTCTGATTTCTTCCTTCCTATTTCATTTTTTGTTATAAATGAAGGAAGAAAATTGATACCATAGATTAGGTATTTGTTTTGTTTTGTTTTGTTTTGTATTTTTCTTTGTCGGAGCAATGGATAATTCGTCTGGGCTGTGAATCACATATGCTAGAAGATTTCAACTGTCTATAAATATACAGAGCAATCACTCTACTCAATATCACTTTTCCTGCATGAACTGAATCCTTCTCCCACATTCCCCACCATAATTCTACAAACATTTATTGAATATCTACTACATAAAAATCACTGTGCTATACTATGGATCATTGGCAATGTTTTAGGCAGAAATTATAGAAAACCCATGTATCTCTTTTTGTATCTCAAATCCCTATTGGTTAAAAGAAAAAATTGTGTTGCTAATAAGTCATTTTACTGATTGATGGGATTTTGGAGGACCATAGAGAACTAATCAGTTAAAGAATAAGGAGATAGTTTTCATCTTAGATAGAGGGAGTTTAAAAATCAGAATAAAAATTCAAAGTAAAACCAAAGGGAGGGAGAAAGCAAAACACAGAGAAATATTTTGATATTTGTTGAAGTATTTCAAAAATAAATTTAAAAATATTTCTACTAATGAAAGCATACTATAGCTCAAATGTTGAAAAAGCAGAGTTATATTTCTATACATACGTTGATATTGCATATTTCTATACTTATCTATCGATAGAGATAGACTAGATAAACAGGTGTGCATTTTGAATTATTTTGATGAACCATCAGAATTATATGAGATTGATTTATTTTATCCACTACTGATTATGATTTCCCCTGAAATATCTGCAATCTCTTTTCTAATTCCTCTCAGGTATCTGTTACAAACATTTACAAGAGGGCTGACTTTTAATTAATATGAAGTGATAGATTATTGGATCAGAATAAATCTAATTACCTTTTGGGGTGATGTCACCCTTGATTTTGGCTTCATTATCCATGTGTTCTGTCATCTGGAGCACTATTTTTGGGAAATACACATGGATTAGTGATAAGATTTAATTCAAGCCAGGGTTTTGAAATTTAGTCACTATATAACTTAAAGAGTAATCTGAAGATTTCAGTTTCTTTCCAAATAAATGTGTGTGGTGACAATGAAATCTCACATAAATGATATGAGGATTATATAAAATAATATATGCTCAAGCACTCTATAAACTGTAAAGAAACTATTTATACTGGTTATTAGCTATATGCTTTATCTCATGACCTGGACCTGCATGCCTGAAGGTTTTCCATTTAAACTCTCTCAGCAGAAACAATGTTTCACCCATCATTATGAGTGTAAGTATTAATTTAAATTAAATGTAGATATTCATTTAGAAATGGAGATTTCAAATATAGTCTAAATTCAAATTTATAAAATTCCATAAAAATGGAAGAGTGAAATATAAATATTAGTGCAACATTTTAAAACTCCTAAAATCTGTTTGTTTTTATTAACTTTGCAAATAGTTGTCTCATTCAGCACAAATGATAGTCTATTTCTGGACTCTCTCATACAAGCAAAAGTTAGCATAGATCATGGTATTTCATTGCTACCATAACCAGAAGTTAAAGGGGACCATCAAGCCTGGGAAACAAATCCAGTTCTTAGATTTGATAATTAACTGGAGTTAGGTATCATTGATGATGTTGTTTTACCCTGAGGCATTGAAAATAATCTTGCTTTATACTTTCTCAGCAGAGAGATTCAGGAGAAAAGTTATTAATGCAAGAATGTTATTTTCTTTCACATGCAAGAGATATGAGTAGGATGATAGTTTGCTGGCTAGTATGCCCAGACTTGGAAAGGTTCATGCTACTGGGATAACGGGGGATTCAGGTTTGAAACAAAGTGGATAGTAAGAATGGTTCAAGCTTTCACACCTCATCAACAAAGCAGTTACTGTGTATGTTCGGTTTCCACAATTATCTCTCTCCCTCATACTCTAGCTATTTTGGGTTGATAATTCATTGACAATCTCAGGGCTTTTGAATTGTCTACAATAATCTTCTTCCATTTATCTTTCCATCTTGTCAGTGTATAATTTTTGTATTTATATTTCCATATTTTATTTACATAATAGTAGGTGTTACATTTGTAAAGTATTTCTTACAGATTTTTTGTCAATAAGACTGCATATATTTTCATCCTTATCCTTCCAAAGACTATATCATGACGTTTAGTATTTAGATGATAATTTTTTTCTGGACAAATAAATTGTTTATTAATTCTATTTGTGATGCTAGATTTACATGAGTGCCTTATTTATAAATAATATGTAATATTTGAAATGTATGCTAAATATAAATTGAAATTAGAAATGATGGTAGATAATCTTTGTACCACTTCTGGTATTACAAAGTTTATCCCACTATAAAACCACTCATTATGTTTTGATCCCTCATTTTTTAAATAGAAATATTTTATCTAAGTGATAATGAATTTTATTTTACTAAGTTTTCAGAGAGGCAAAATTGTAATAAATAGGTGAAATGATTTACCTTAATTGTGTCTTACTGCTGGATTGTGAATTTTTATCTCATAAAAATATTTTTATGTAAATTTTATCTTTCAGTATGTATGCATTCTTCAGACTTTGAAAATCTTATTCACAGCACTCTTTGCTTTCATCCACCAAGTGTTACCAGCCTTTGCTAGAGTGCTTCATATGTTCTCTAGATATTGATTTTTCCCTTTACTAGCACTCAATTTATGCCCCCAATGTAATGCTTTAAAATCAATACATTAAGATAAGCAGGTAAAATTTAAACTTTCTCATCATTTTAAGTATCTGCTTACCATTTTTGCAATAAAGTAAAATGTTTCATCTGAAAAAAAAATTACTGAAATTTTAAAGGGAAGAAATACAATAGAAAGATGCAGAAAGAATAATAGTACACAAATAAATTGCTCATAAAGAATACCACAAGCAGCAGTGATGAAAACAATACTTGTGCCAATTGCATAGTAAAAAGAAAAAGCACGGAGAAGGTCAAGAACACAGCTTGCTTTCACTCCTGGCTGGTAATTTTCCATTAATCTCCCCCACACACCATTGCCTTCAGCGTACTTAGGAGCTGGATTATTCAAGGTATTGTAGCTGGTCATACATTCTGAAAAAGACTGCTGTGTTTTGAATAAGGCAATTGATTGCCCTTTGGCTGTGGAGGCAAACTTTCTGATCATGTTCACCCACTCATTTGACAAATATTTATGTGCCTAGTCTATGCTAAGGACACAACCATGAACCATAGAGTTTCTGTCCTCAAGGAGATTTCTGCCTTGGGGTGATTGCTTTTATTGTTACTTGCATTATCTTGCTGTTATAGGCAACACCAGCATTAATGAGATGGCTTTCTGGCCAAGATGAAAAGATCCTCTGTCTCAACCAAGCTAATCAGTCTAACGGGACTTAGAACCTGACATCATGAAAATTATTCTCGTTGGAAGAGGGGTTTTTTGTTTATTTGTTTGTTTTCATGTCTGTGAATTCCACAGGGTGCTTGCCAATTTTAGTGGCTTGAGTTATTACATAGGAAACATTTAAAATGCAAACTTCCAAACAAGTTTACTTGTTTACTTAAGTAAAATCTTACTTAAGATTTTACTTAAGTAAACAAGGCTGATGCTCAGAAACTTGGATTTTAACAAGTACTTCAGGTATAATCTACATTTTAGGGGGGAAAAAAATCTTAATTTCAGATTGTGGAGTTTGTGTAGATTTTAAAATATTTCTGAATTTAAGCATTTTTTTGTTGTTTGTTTTCCCCCTTTACAGGATTTAGAACATTTCTATCTTGTGGCAGTTTCTTGTCTGAGTGTGGGATATTTCTATACAAATTTTGTTTTTCTTTCTTTCTCTCTTTGCACAAATTATTTTAAAGCTCAACAAAATTGCCTAAAAGAGAAGTTGAACATATACTATTTTGATTACCTAAATATATACTGATGTGGTAGCTGGAAAAGTGTGAAAATGAGAAAAAAATTACTGAGAAAAATCTCTTAGTCTTACAGCTTCAAGTAGGGCAGTGGTAGAAGCCAAAAAAAGTTTCTTTCTTTTTTTTTTTTTTTTTTTAAACACTGAATCTGCAAAGTCATGTCAAGTACAATGGATTTGGAATGTCAGCACCCTGATTAACTCAGGTTGTCTGAACTATAATCTCTTAAATTACTTTTCCCTTTCTGTTGAAGTTCTGCTTTCTTTTTTATGGATAAAATGTTCCAAGTTTAGTGTGATCTGGCTAATTTTTTCGTGGTCATACATCGATTCAGGTCAGCTAAAGGTACTACAAGGAGTCTCTAGATTTATGCAGAGTATAAAGTATGGTTTCTCTCAAAGACAGATCTCTGTGTCCATCTGTGGGATTTCTTCCAAAGACAAGGATTTCTTAGTTTCTGTAACCTTGAAAGGATTGAAAGTCATAGGCATAGAGCTACTGATCCAACCATGAAGTGCTAATAATGTGAGGTATGGAAACCTGCTTTGAAAAGTTCCCCAGAATTCAGCACACAAGTTTCCATTTCAAGCTATGCTTCTGCCATCTTCTCTAAGTTGTTACAATCACTTGGTGATGGAGTTTCACCAACTTGAATAGGAAATGTAATTTTCTTTTAAGAATAAGCTCAGATAAATCAAAGAAATTTGAAATGCATTCTTTACTTTTATTGAAATACAGCTGATTTACAATATTGTATAAGTTACAGGTATACAATATAGTGATTCACAATTTTTAAAGGTTGTACTCCATTTATAGTTCTTATAAAATATTGACTGTATACTCCATGTTGTACATTATATCATTTTAAAATTAAAAATTCAAAGTATGTAGAACTCTACTATTTATGAAATTTCTGAATATATGCCTACACATTTTTCTGTTTCTATGGTATTTAATTTAATGAGCACATTTACCTATGTTTACCTAGGGCATTGGCACTATGAAACCCAGAAAAAGGTAATTTAGCACCAATTCCACTACTTCTCAAGAGTTTTACAAATTATTTCAGTGTAATTTATTTGTTGTCGGTAATTCTCTATATTTAACTCTATTTAAATTACCCAAATTGTTCTGTTTTTAGAATGTTCTCTTCTAAGAGATAGTAGTCCGGGAAACAATTCTACTTGTTTCAATCTCTAAATCAGCTCTATCTCAGCAGTTCTCAATTTATACTGAGAAAAAAACAAGAAGGAATGACTTAACTGAGGCATGAGTGATATAGGTTACATAGGGAGAAGAAACTCCTGACCACAGGATTTTAAAACCTTGGGATGAATTACATGGGCAAGTTATACAACCCCTCTTCAATTGAGTTCTTAAAATGTGTATAATTTACATGTCTCAGTGATGTTCTTGAATATGCACCCAAGAGCTATTAGATTCTAAATTTTTTATAAATTTGTGTTTTGCATTTAAGAGAAATAAATTGTCCCTATTAGTTTCTATAATTAACTCATACATGGCTTGATAGAAATTACTGAGTCCACAAGTTAACAGAATTTAAACTGTAGAACGTTTGTTATTTCTGATATACTTCATTTGAGTAACGGATTTTCATTTTTCTGAAGAATTACCTGTCAGCCTGACTTAATGGGTGTTACAACTGATCATGGGAAAACTACACGATGTGTATTTTTTTTTTCTTAAATGCAATTCACATAAGGGAACAATGCTCTATTGTGATTCTTCTGAACTATGCAGGGGATAAATATTTTACAGGATTATATTTAAAAATCACATTAATACCCTAATTGGAATTTTAAATAACCATAGTAGAAACATATAATCAAGATATTTCCTCTGCTAGAATATATTTGTTTAGAGAATTGGCACCCTTCTGAAATTCAAAAAATTACAGAATGAGGGTGCTAGAAATGATCTCTAAAGCCCATTTAAGCTCCATGATGCTCTGATTACTTGAAAGTACTGGCAGAGTCAGGAAGTATGTGAAGAGAATTGAAAATTTCTAATCCTCCTCTTTGTTCCCTCAATGACTACACTGCTCCCTATTTGCAACTTAGAGATACAAATAAAAAGGCTAATTTAAAGGTAGAAATTAATTTCCTATTCTGTTCACTGCAGAATGCTGTATACTTGAGTTTATTGTTTATGTAATTTGGAAAGTATAGAAGTTAACATTACTTAATCAAATCATTGCTTTCTAATAATTCAATGTGATACATCTTTTTTTTTTTGAATGTTCAGATGCTTAGAATTTTCCCAAAGTATATTATTTAATGAGTAGCTAAAATGCCCTAAAAAGAATAATGAATTGAATGATGCATCACTTAATAATAGGGAACCCAGAGAATGCATACCATCTTAATATATTTTTCCGTATACAAGTGTAGCATTTTTTAAATGTTAAGGAACACATCCATAGACTAATTCTGTATGGTTATATTATCATTATTATTTAGGCATATGGGAGGATGGGAGGATGCCCCCCCTACACACACACATTCACACTACAGTTAACAGAGGAGTATAAAGTGCTGGTGATATCAATTGACTTCTTAGAATGACCATAAACATCTTATTTTATTTTTTTCATATGCTTCCAACTTATGAATTATTTATGTTTCCAAGTTGTTTATAAATGAGTTTTCATATTTTAGGAATATACTTTTTTAACGAAGCAGTGCTATAGTGCTAAGCTACCAGATCAACCCACAAAAACCTAATTAAGTCAATTTTGGATATAATTCTATTACTGGAACAAAAAGACAGAGCTGCAGAGATTTTTAATTGAAATGTACTATTTGTGAGAAGAATGATAAATTAGACCATGAATTAATTCAGATAATATTTAAAAAGCAAGGCATTGTAGGAATGATAAAAAAGTCATTAAGAACCAGGGCCCAAAAAAGAGGTGGTAGATAAACTGTCCCCTCCAAGCTAGAAATCCAGGTGTTCAGAGGGAAAGCATTGTAGGATACTTATTGGGTAAACCATCCTGTGTAAGATAAGGCATGATGTAAATTGTGAGACACTGTTACCATTATGTTTTCATCAGAAATAATCTGTATTCTCCCACTGAATTGAGAGTTACCTTCCCTTTGTGTGTGTATATATATATGTGAGTTTCCTTTTCACTAGATTGCCCTGCTATCAGGCAGATAAAACAACTTACTGGGAGTCAAGAGAATATATATTTATTGTGATCTGAGACCCTGAAGTATTTACAGTTTTATCATCTTGCACTTCAGGGGAACTAGGTAGAGGCTTATTAGACTTGTTGAGAAAACTGGAATATTCCTACATCCGTAACAATTGAAATGTAGACTTAAACAAATCACTAAACTTATTTTTGTTACCCCAGTTACCAGCCAGAGACAGGGGAAACCTTGCTTTTGGTGAAACGTTGAACAACTTAAATTGTTGTGGCAGCTGCAGAGCATCCTTAAATGTAGGCAGCACTTTCTTGTTGACAGTGAGATTCCCCAGAAAGACTTCCTAAGGGAGAAAAAAAGAAACAAATCAAGTAAAAACGTTGTTCTCTTATTTATAATGCTAATTTAAATGTCAACATCTGTGCATTTGTTTTCAACCCTAGAGGTATTACACAGATGCCTTAAGGACCTCTGAGAGAGGGTAAGATGCATGGGATTTAATGTTTCATGTGAACTCTGTTATTACCTCATTCTAGGTAGTGTTTAAGGGTTCTTATGATTATAAGAACTGCATATATAAATAAGCTTGTTGGAGCTCTTTATGTAACCTACATATGAGTCCTTTATGAGTCCAGATATATGTTGCAAATATTTTTTTCCAGTCTGTGGCTTGCCTATTTATTTTTTTATAGATGCATTTTGGTAAGCAGCAATTTTTAAATATGGTCAGGACAAGTTGATATATTTTTCTTTTATGGTCAGTGAAATGCAAATTAAAGTACAGTCTAAAAGCACTGAAATCAGGATCTCAAACAGAAATTTGCCTCTATGTTCACTGAAACATTGTTCACAATAACCAAGATGTGGAAACAACCTAAATGTCCGTCAGTAGATGAATGGATAAAGAAAATGTGGTATATACATACAATGCAATAATGAAATGCTAAAATGAAATGTCTGTCACAGAAAGACAAATATTGCATGATTCCACTTCTATGAGGTATCTAAAATAGTCAAACTCACAGAAGCAGAGTTGAAAGGGTTGTTTCCAGGAGCTTGGGAGAGGAGAAAATGGAGAGTTGCTATTCAACAAGTATAAATTTATATAAGATAAATAAGTTCTAGAGATCTGATGTATAACATTGTGCTTATAGCTAACAATACTATATTGTACAATTAAAATTTTAAGAGAGTAAATCTTATGTATAATATTACCACCATAATTTTTTAAATTATGGCATAATTTGATAAATCCATTTTTACAAAGATAGTCATTAAATTTTATAATCCAAAATCAGAAAGAAATCTAAATGTACGTGAATTAAAAAATAGAATAGTAATTCAGTTATATTCATATAGCTATTAGAATGTAGACATTAAAAAGGAACTATTTATTTGAAAAATAGCCTACCTAGTTATAAAGTCAAGTGGAAGAAAAATATAGATTTTGTTATACCATTTATTTGGGGAAATATATGTATGCATATACATTTTATTTGTAACTTATTTAAAACTTATGTGTCCCCATATGTTTAAAGTCTATTTTTGGACTCTGTATTAGTGTTATTGCTTTGTTTAGCTTTATATCAGTGCTAATGAGTCTTGATTATTATTATAAACCATCCAGAAAAAGGTTATACTAGCAGTTATAAACATATGGAAAGATGGTCAACATCATTTTCATCAGAAAAATGTAAATTAAAACCATAATGATATATCATAATACACCCACTAGTACAGCTAAAATGAAGTGACCAGCAACCCCAAATGCTGGAGAGGATGAGGGAAGTGGAACTTTCATACATTGCTAGGGAGAAGGGTGTCTAATCGTCAAATCACTGTGCGGAACTATTTGTTAGTTCCTTAGAGATGTTAAACATACACTGACCTTTTGTTTCAGCAGTTCCAATCCTAAGTTTTGCAGAGAATAAATGGAAACATACATCCACAGGATGGATTTTAACACTTGTTCATTTTAGCTTGACTCAGTTTAGGAAAGTATTGGAAGCAACAAAAATATCCATCATTAGAAGAAGAAACACATTAGTTGATGTATACAATGGAATTCTACTGAGAAGTTAGTTGGAACAAACTAGTAATAACTAGTAATACATGTCAAAACAGGGGTTAATCTCAAAAACATTACACTCAGCAAGGAAGCCAGACCTAAAAGCACAGACAATATTATCCTATTTTAATAAAGTTCAAGAAATTCTATGTGGAGGCCACTGGAGGTGGATGGACAGGAAAGGCATGAAGCAACTTTCCAGGATAACGTTCATGCTCTATTTTCTTCATTGGGGTTTTGGTTACAAGGATGTATACATTCATCAAAATACTTTGTACTATACCCTTGAGATTTGTATTTTTACAATAAAATGTATTCATGTAGTGGCTACCAGCCTAAAATCTATTTTATATACTCTTTAATATACAACTTCACAAGGGATATTCACACATTTTTGGAGACAGACTTAGTTGTAATTTATTTATTTATTTATTTATATTTTTTTAATGTTTCTTTTTTTATTGATTTATAATCATTTTACAATTTTGTGTCAAATTCCAGTGTTCAGCACAATTTTTCAGTCATACATGGACATATACACACTCATTGTCACATTTTTTTCTCTGTGATCTACCATAACATTTTGTGTATATTTCCCTGTGCTATACAGTATAATCTTGTTTATCTATTCTACAATATTGAAATCCCAGTCTATCCCTTCCCACCCTCCGCCCCCCTGGCAACCACAAGTCTGTATTTAGTTGTAATTTATAAATTAAACCCCCCTGAATTTTCTGAAAACTCAAGTGACCTGACAGGGATAATTATACAGGGCAGGGACTCTCATTTCTTGTCCGTTGCAGTCTTCACTACACAACAGTGCACTCCAGGTTAATTCCACCGTCTAGAATATTGAAGAGCAGCTCTCTGGATACAGCAGAACAGAGGCAATCAGACCATAGGCTCTGGAGTCACACTGACTTAGTTTAAAGCCTGGCTACATCACTTAGCTGTGATCTTGGGCAAATCAAAATTAGATTATTTAGCCTTCCAAATCCTTGGTTTCTTCCCTTGTAGAAAAGGACTAATAATTATAAATTTATCATTTAATTGACATCAGAATAAAAGATGTTACTGATAAGAAGCACTTGCTACATTACCTGCCATATAAGTGCTGATTAATGTTTCTGAATGCCATAAAAATAATAATTTATAATAATTACTATATCATGAAATTAATTATATATTAATGTAATGACAAGAATATCTATTATATTAATGACATAATTAATTATTTCTATAGTGGCAACAGGGGTCATGATGGCTAAATTACTTCCTGGGAAGTCCAAGTAAGATGGGAACGGAATGGAATCCTGATGTTACACAGCAGGACACTGAATTCAGGGAACAACGAGAAAGGGCAGGGACTGTACAAGCAAGCTTTATCTGTTGCTTATAAGTACAATTCTTTCACCACAGAGGAAGACCTGTCAGTACCTCTCAAGGAACACATACTATCCTGTCATTGTCACAGAAAGCAGCACTTTATTGTCTTGATGATAGATGGCAATGGTAAAATTAGACCACAGTAAAAAGAGCCAGATGACAGAAAGGGCATGGAATCAGGGCATGGAAATGTTTACAATGATGAGGTTTCCCTTTTTGGTTTGGGTGACCTATTTTGGCTCTATTAAAGGCAATGAATAATGGCATTCTGCTAGGGCTGTGTTATATCCAACTTTACAATTTGTTTATTTTAAACAGTGGATTAAATAATAGATTTTATCTTTAGAACAATTTTAGATTTACAGAAAAATTGAGCAGATAGTACAGGGTTCCAATATATTCCTTTCCACCCTCCACGGTTCCCCTATTATTAACATTTTACATTACTGTGGTATGTTTATAATTAGTGAACCAATCCTGGTACATTATTGTTAAATAAAGTCGACTACCGACTTTATTTAACAATAATGTTAAATTTACATTATCAGTTTACATTATTTTACAAATAATCAGTTTACAAATCAGTTTACATTAAATTTACTCTTGTTGTTGTACAGTTCTATGGGTTTTGACAAATGCATAATGCGATGTACCCACCATTGTAGTATCATACAGAATAGTTTTACGACTTTACCTATTCAAGCCCACCCATCATTGCTAAACCCTGCCAAGCATTTGTCTCTTTACTGTGTCTGAAGTTTTGCCTTTTCCAGAAAGCCATACAGTTAGAATGAAATAGTAGGTAGTCTTTTGGGGATGGCTTCTTTCACTCAGTAATATCCTTGTAATTATGTTTCCTTTGTGTCTTTCCATGGCTTCATAGCTCATTTATTTTTATTGCTGAATAATATTTCATGGTATAGATCCACCACAGTTTATGCACTCACCTATTGAAAGACATATGGTCAGCATCCAGTCTGGGCATTTAGGAATAAAGTTGCTATAAATATTAATGTATAGCTTTGGTGTGGTGGTTTTCAGTTCAACTAGGTTAATACTTAATAGTATAATTGGTAGACTTTATGCTAAGACTATATTTATTTTTAAAAGAAATTGCCAGACAATCTTCCAAAGTGACTGTACCATTTTTCATTCCCACAAACAACAAATGAGAGGTCGTGTTGCATCACATACTTACTATCATTTGGTATTGTCATATTTTAGTCATTCTAATAGGTATACAGTGGTATTTCATTGTTTTAATTTATAATTTCTTATTGATATCTGTTGTTTAGTATCTTTCATATGTTTATTTTCTATCATATATCTTCTTTGGAGAGAACATATTTAGATATTTTGCCCATTTTTTAAATTGTATGGCTTCTTTTCTTATGGCTGAATTTTAAGAGTTCTTTGTACATTTTGAATACAAGTCCTTTATCAGATATGTGATTTACAAATATTTTCTCCCAATCTATGTTTTTAAAAAAATTCTCTTAATATTGATGTTTGCTTAGTAGAAGCTTTTACTATTAATGAAGTCTAACTTATTTTTTCTTTCATGGTTCATGCTTTTGGTGCTGTATTTAAAAACTCCTTGTCAAACCCATTGTCACCTAGACTTTCTTTTATTATCTTCTAAAAATTTTATAGATTTGTGTTTTACATGTATGTCTGTAATCACTTTGAGTTAATTATTGTGGAAATTGCAAGACCTATGTCTAGAGTCATTATTTTTGTTGCTTTTTCATTTTGATATCCAGTTAGTTGTTCCAGTCTCATTTGTTGCAAAATCTATACTTTCTCCATCAGGTTGCTTTTGCCTCTTGGTCATATATTATGTGATTCTATTTTTTGGATATATTTCTGCTTTCTTTGTTCTGTTTCATTGATCTGTTTGTCTCTTCTTTTATTAGTATCATTGCTGACTTGATTACTGTGACCTTTATAGTAAGTCTTGGAATTTTGTAGTGTTAGTCCTCCAAATTTGTTCTTCTGTTTCAGTGATATGTTGGCTATAATGAGTCTTTTGCTTTTGCATATAGTCATTAGAATCAATTTATTGATATAGCCAAAATGAGTTGATGGAATTTTATTGGAACAATATTGAATCTGTAGGTCATGAGGGAAATAATTGACATCTTACCAATATTATCTCCTTAATATTGGACATGGAACATATGTCTATTTACGCCTTATTTGATTTATTTCTTCATAGTTGTATAGTTTTCTTCGTATAGACCATGTACATATATTATTAAATTTATTCTTTATTTTTTTCATTTTATGGATGCTTACCAAGTCGGTCTCATAATTTGACCTTATGCAATATATAACTGACTATTTCAAAATGACATCAAAAATAGGATACAGAACATTGAAAAACACAGATAAAAGTTGGAGAAGTAATATCAACAGGTAATCTCCACAGGTGTTTTCTTTCTTCATATAAGCAGTGATCTGATCCAAATTTTATGTATGAGTTTCTAGGTGGTTCATACAGGTCATCACTTAGCCATGGAAGCTATTTAGATCATAAAAGATCAATTTTATACTCCAATGACCATATAGTTTTGAACATTTTCCAGAGTTCCAATTCCCCATATATCCATAAATTATAAGTTTGTTTACTATAAACAACCTAGATGTCAGGTAAATTATGCTGAAAGTATTCCATAGGTAAGGACTTCATTTTATCTTCTGTTAGTAATTATTATCAAGAGGACATTTGACCTTATTTTCTTTACTGGGGAGGGGGTTTGGATTTCAAACCAACTACTTCCTTCACTGGGCCTTGTGTGGAGGTACTTTGGAGATTGGAGCAATGGAGAAAAGGAAGGTAGCAAGAGCTTCTGAGAAATTTTACAGGTTTCAGTAAGTAAGAGAATTACCTGGTGTTAGAAATTTACATTGATTACCCATATTTTCTTTGTATATTCTTCTCCTAGAAGAGATATTTTTCTACATTGTACAAGTTGATCCTACTGACCACTTTTTAGTAACACAGAAGTCCCCTTTTATTTTTCCAGGAATAGTGATTGATCATGATATAATGAATGAATTACAGGTTTTGAATTAATAGAAGTCTGTCCCTACTGCTTTCTCAAAGCAATATAAATCTGGTACTTTCTGACTCTGTGAACCTAACCTAGACAGCTTTTTCTTATTTCACCGACAAAGTGGACATTATAATACCTTCCTTGCAGGATTGTTTCAGGGATTAAAGATGATGTGAAAAACAGAACAAGGCTGACACATGTCAGGCATGACTATTATTATAATTATCCATATCACATTCTCTATTATCTGAATGGAATGTGCTAAATTTGAGTTTCTCTTGTTTAAAACTGTGTAATGGTACAGTGAGGGTAACTTTAAAAAGTAATTCCCTAAAAGTTATCCTCTCAAAAGTTATTCTGTCTTTAAAAAAGTCAATACAGAATGCTAGATCAGCATAATATTAGAACTGGCAGATCAGAGGAGAAAAATATTAAATGTAGGGACCCTATTCAATATGCTGTAATTGTAGGGATTTTACTAGTATTTTCACGTTTCAATGACAGTGGCCTACTAGCTGCATAATTGAAGTTAAGAATTATTTTTCCAAGTAGAAAATAAAACTGGAGGAAAATTTGCGCCTCTTGAGGATTGGACTGAGTGAACTCTGAGAAATAAAAAATAGTCAATAGAAGATTTTGCTGTGTGTTGTATAAATAGCCACTAATTAGAGTTCAGTATTAAGTTCTATCAATACAGAAGTTAAAGGTTAGGCTACCTGAGGCTCATTTTTCTTTCTGTAGGTTGCATCTTTCATCAGTCATCATTAAGCTTTTATGGTAGTGGGTCTCAGCCCTGGATATACATTAGAATCACTTGGGGGAGCTTTTAAAAGCATGATTTCCAGGTCTCCAATAAAACCAATTAAATCAAAACCTCTGAGAGTGAAACCAAGCTTGGGAATTTTTAAATGCAACCTATGTGATTCTAATGAGTCAAGTTTAGAGAACCAAGGATCTAGTGGCAAGTTAACTGACAAATAACCTAGTAGTTCTGAAAATAACCAGACAATACTGAAAGTTTCATTTCATTACAATCTGTGGGAGAAATGGATTTTCACACAACTCCAATATTTGATTGAAAAACATCAATTTAAGATACGTCAAAAACATCAGTTGGACTGGAGATCTACAATTTATAAACCTTACATTCTATTATATTCCTACTTCAAAGAGAATCTTACTTTACGAGTTGTATTGGAAGCTATGTGATTATTGTCTGGTAGAAGTTTGAGCAAAAGTATCATTTTCTAAACCTTTCAGTCCAAATTCTTCAAACTTTTTAAGTTGTTAGGCTATGCTAGCAAAAATACAGGGATGCTTTCCAGTGAGAATACCCTTAAATTTTAGGTACATGGTGCTTGGAGCTCTGACTTTGTATACAATAATAGCAAACATCACATTAACCAAGGGAAGTAATTTTGGGAAGGACAATCACAATTTTTGTTTTACTGGGTGAAAACAACAGGCCCCAATGTGGGTTGAAATCCTGATTGCAGTACTCTAAACAACAGAAATAGTGAGCCAAAACTAAAGAAGGAAATGAAGAAATCATTAACAAGCTTTAAAATTATAAGGAAGAAAAAAATCTGAGAGATGACTGTGAAAATAGAGAATTTTTTTCAAAAGGTTGAGTGGCCTTGAAATGTACTTTTTTTGAAGGCAAATTATTTTTATCATTTGAATTACAAATGAGGTTTGACAAAATTGGACCAATGGAGGCAATTATTACTATAGTCTCAAGGTTGAGAAAATTGCTTAATTTTATACTAAAGAGGGAAATTACCAGCTGGTCAATGCAACACAAGTCCGAATCTTGCACCTACACCTGAATACGCTTAGGTTAAGAAAAGCCCTGTGCTGGGCTCTCCTGAGTCCTATTATTTTTGTATTAGTAAAAGTTGTCTTCAAGGAATTTAAAATATTTGGAAAACATTTAGAAACAAGTTGATAGAAATCCAATACGTGTTACCATATATAATACACACTGTAATATATTAATATTCACAAGCCAATATTGATGCAACTACTGATGAAGAATTTGATAAATTGATATTTAGTTATGTTGCTAACCTGTGTCCTTTATAATGATTTGCTTTTGAAGAATGATGTTTTAATTACACTTTCCAAAGATTTATTTTTACTTTCAGCTTTTTACAAGTTGATGCCCAAACATGACTACTGTTTTACTTAAATGTTAAAAATTTGCATTAAGAAAGTGGAAGAATTTGACAATATGCTAACAAAATTACTTTAAAAATTACCATAGAAGGAGCATAATTTTATAAGTCTTATAAGCAGGTCATAATATTACACAAATTTGGAAGGTAAAAGCAGTAAAAATTAACCTTTATTCCCTTACTGAAAAGGAAATTTTTCAAAGGAAAGATACTGAAAATTTATAGAACAGAAAGTAGGCTGGAAATCCAGGCTAAAATCTAATAGGCAGCACATGAGAAAGGAAGTGGACCCATCATTAAGTTCTTAAACAAGAATAGCTGGCAATAATGTTATCATTAAGGGTCTGCAACCTTTTTAAAGCCCAAGATTTGAATTCTAGGGGAGGCTTTGCCTCAGTCACATTATGTACCATCTCATTTATTGCTCAATGAGGAATAGGTAGTTTTTTTAAACGAGGTGTTGTTGTAATGCTGTAAATTGTTACCACTCATCCAGAAACAAGCCTATCTTCACTATTGGAAAAAATGATTAGTGTATCAAAATTGCAAATATGAAAGCTTTCCTTAATACCCAGCTTACCCAAAGAGGTACAGCATCAGGCTTCTTTTATGTGTGTATGCACTTATTTTAAAATTTTCTTAAAAAAAAAAAAAGAAAGAAAAGCAATTTTCCTAAAGTTTTAATTAGGCCAAGATGTGAAAGAGTGATCTATGTTACTATAGGTCTCACACATCATAACAGTTGTGTACTAGGAACACCCACACTCTCATCATAGGTGAGCACTATTAGAATTTAAACCTGGATGAAATGAGGGCTGTGGTTTCACAGAGCTCCCAAGCAGGTAGGATTAGAAGTATCTACTGAGCTAAGAATCCAATTATCTCAGTTTCTAAATGCATGCTCTTTTTTCAGTTGAAATATCGAGAGCACATTTGATTTCCAATTTCCATTATAATGTGTCAGATAGAACACTTGTATTTTTTTTTGCAAGTCATAAATGCTGTATACAGGCCATGTGAGAATAATATAAAATGGAAACTTGGATCATTTTAATCTTGGAATTTTTTTTTGGTTCCATATTTGCAGAGTTATCCTCATCCTCCTTGTTTTGGGAAGCCCCTTCAAAAAAGCTATTGTCTTAATTCCATTGGTAATTTTAAAAAGCCTTTTCTTTAATTGCATAGTATATGATAAAATGCATGTTTTATGTTAGAAAAATATCAGTTATGATTTGATATGACTAAGCATTATATTATACATCTCCTTTTAATATAATATTTAATTTTTGTATGTATATTAGAAACATTTAGTTGCTTTCCCAAAAGCCATTTTCCCCTTCTTTTCTAACAGATCTCCAATAGGATTTATAGTAAAGAACCTAGTCTTATTAGATCAGTTCAGAAATAAATTAGAGACCAAAAAAATAGAAAGAATCAATTAAACTAAGAGCTATTTCTTCAAAAAGATGAGCAAAATTGACAAACCTTTAGCTAGACTAAGGAAAAAAGACAGAAGATTAAATAAATAAAATTAGAAATGAAAGAGGAGACGTTACAACTGATACTACAGAAATTAATTGAACCATAAGAGACTACTATCAACGGTTATATGCCAACAAATTACATAACTTAGAAGAAATGGATGCATTTATAGGAACACACAACCTATTAAAACTTAATCAGGAAGAAATTGAAAATCTGAACAGACCAATAGCAAGTAAAGAGATCGAATGGGTAATCAAAAAACTCCCAACATGGAAATATCCAGGACCAGATGGCTTCACTGGAAAAGTTCAGCAAACATTTAAAGAATTAACACCAATTCTTCTCAAACTCTTCCAAAATATGGAGGAGGAGGAAACACTTCCAAACTCATTTTACATAAATCAGTAAAATAAAGGATAAAAATCACATGATCACCACAGTAGACAGAGAAAAGGCCTTTGATATAATATGACAACCTTTTATGATGAAACCCTTTAACATATTGGGTAAAGAAGGACCATAATTCAACATCAAAAAGGCCATATACAACAAACACATAGCTAAAAATTCTCAACGGAGAAAAATTGAAAGCATTTCCTTTACAATCAGGAACAAGATAAGGTTGTCCACTCTAACCACTCCTATTCAATATAGAGATGGAAGTCATAATGAGGGCAATTAGGCAAGAGAAAGAAACAAAAATCCATCCATATTGGAAAGGTAAAATTAAAACTGTCACTATTTGCTGGTTATATCACCTTCTATATCGAAAGTCCCAAAAAGTAAAGAAAACAAAAAACTGTTGGAATTAACCAGCAAATTCAGTAGCATAACAAGATGCAAAATAAACAAACAGAAATCAATTGCATTTCTTTACACTAATGATGAAGCATCTACAAAGGAAGGAAAGAAAACTATACCATTCACAATAGTATTAAAAACAATGAAATGTTTAGGAATAAATTTAACAAAGGTACTGAGAGATCTATACAATAAAAACTTCAAAACTTTGCTGAAAGAAATTGAAGAAGACACAAACCAATGGAACAGCATTCCATGTTCGTGGATCAGAAGAATGAAAAATTTTAAAATGGCTATACTACCTAAAGTTATTTATAGATTGAATGCAGTCCCCATCAAAATACCAAAGGCATTCTTCACAGAAATAGAAAAAATAATCCTAAAGTTTGTGTAGAATCACAAAATACCACAAATCACCAAAGCAATCCTGAGAAAGAAGAACAAGGCTAAAGGTATCACACTATACTACAAAACCATAGTAACCAAAACGATATGGTACTGGCCTCAAAACAGATACATTGACAAGTGGAACAGATAAAGAGCCTAGAATTAAATCCTGGTATACACAGTCAATTAGCATTCAATAAGTGAGCCAAAAATACCCGACGAGGAAAGGATAGGTTCTTCAACAAACGATTATGGAAAAAACTGGAGAAACACATAGAGAACAGTGAGATGAATCCCCTATCTCACACCACTTACAAAAATTAACTTGAAATGAATCAAAGACTTAAACACAAAACCTGATACCATCAAACCCCTAGGAAAACACCTGGGGAAGAAGCTCATTAATATTGGTCTTAGTGATGATTTTTTTAAATATGATGTGAGAAGTACAAACAGCAAAGTCAACAAATGAGACTACACCAAAGTAAAAGCTTCTGCAGAGCAAAAGAAATGATTAACAACAACAACAACAACAACAACAAAACTATAGAATGGGAGAAAGTTTGCAAACCATGTATCAGATAATGTATTAATATCCAAAATATTCAAAGAACTCAGTCAACTTAATAACACAAAAGCAATCTGATTTTAAAATGGGCAGAACTAGATATTTTTCCAAAGAGAGTATCCAAATGGCCAACAAACACATGAAAAATTGCTCAATATCCCTAATCATCAGGGAAATGCAAATTGAAATCACGAGAATCCCCTCACATCTGTTAGAATGTCTATCATCAAGAAGACAGGAAACAACGGTGCTAATGAGGGTGTGGTGAAAAGAGAAATCTTACACAATATTGGTGTAAATGTAATTTGGTCTAATAACTATGCAAAACAATATGGAGTTTCCTCAAAACATTAAAAATATATCAACTATATGATCCAGCAATTCCACTTCTGAGTATATACCCCAAAAAATGAAAACAGGATTTCTACATGTTTATTGCAGCATTACTCACAGTAGCGAAGATATGGAAACAACCTAGATGAATGTGATATGTGTACATGGAGGATTATTATTCAGCCATGAGAAAGGAGGATATCTTTCCATTTGTGACAACATGGATGGAACTTGAGCACATTATGTTAAGCAAGAGAAATCAGACTGGTAAAAACAAGTACTACTTGATATCATTTATACATGAAATCTAAAAAAAAAAAAACCTGAAATATCAGAGAGTAAAATGGTTGTTACCAGTGGTTGGAGGGTTGGAATAAGAGTAATGTTTAACGGTACAAACTTACAATAAGTAGTAAATAGCCACTGAGATCTGAAGCACAGTATAATGAAAATAGACAATAATATTATATAATATTTATGTAATGTGATAAATATTGCTACATTGGCAATCATATTACAGTATATAAATGTATCAAAGTAACAGGCTATTCACCTTAAACTCCCACAATATTACACATCAAATATATTTAATAAAAATATGATGAAATAAAATGTTTTGGCAAGAGATACATTATGGTCAAGGCAGTACAGCCTCTGCATAATCCTATAACTAGGAGCTAGGCTACCTGAATTTGAATCCCAGCTTTACCACTTTCTACACTTTGACTTTGGACAGTTTTTTTAATCTTAATGTACCTCTGTTTCTTCATTCATAAGATGGGGAAAATAGGAGTGCTGCAAAGAGTCTTTGCAAACATTAAATAAGTTGTTTCACTTAAAGATCTTAGAAGACTGCCTGATACAAAGTAAATACTGTATTCATGTAGCTCTTATGATTCGATTTCTATATTTTTTTCTACCTCCGTTTGTGAGTTCTCTGAATTATACTGTTATATTTTGAGGCAACTAACAGCAGTGTTCTGAATATGATACACAGCTTGTGAATAATTTAGATTTCTTGTTAGTAAGTGATTTGAGCTGCTATCAACTTCCTGAAATTCATAGTTGATTTTCTCATCTCTTCCACTTAAAAAAATCAACAATATTGTAATATTTTTCTTAGGTATAACTCTCTTGCAGAGCATTGACATAATCTTCCCAAGGTGAGGTTGTTGTGCAGATTCTGTAGACTATAGGTGCTCTGTATTTTATTTATTTTATTAACCTTGTTAATAAGGGCTCCATACTTGCTTGTTATTGAAGACATTTCTATTGACAGTGTCTTTTCTAATTTTGATGAAACACAGTGATCCTGTCTTACTGTCAAAATATTTCTTTATTTTCAAGGGATGCTACTGGAGATTTTTATGGTGAATTTCACATTTGAGATGGTACTAAAATTTATTACCTAAGAAATTATTAAAAGGTCAGCATTGCAACAATTGATGCAGCTATTCTAGAGAGACCGTAATATCATTATGCCTTCTAAATCCATATACATAATTTAAATCTCTGAGCAACAAACAGTAACTCCTAGTAGGAAATATCCATGCAATCATATCATAGTTCATCATATGAAACCCTGGGTTCAACCAATTTCAGTGATTTCAACAGTATTCGCCAAATAAATAGGAAATACCTACCTGCTTAAAATATTAGTTTCATAAATAGAACACTACTTTTTCATATACAGTATGCTAGATAATATGAAAAACAGAGTTGTGAAACAAAAAATTTCTCTCAAAGTATCCTTATTTCCTTAATACCCTTATATTTTTAATCTAGTTTCCCTGAAACTGTGTTTAGGAAAATTGCCCCATGGTTTGTTAATAGTTATTTTGAGTGTGAGGAGGGTGTTTTATGATGACGGAACACATTTTATAAATTGCCTATTGACATCTTTTCAGAATTAGTACTCTACTGAATACAGTTTGTGAAATTCTCTTATAATTCTTATTCCCTAAAAGATACTACTAAGGAGTGAAGTCAGTGTAAAGCAGTCTTAATATTAATCTCAGTGTTGTTTTGCCTAAAAATCATTATGCTTTATGTACTCATACTCTGTAGGATATGTAAATAGTATCAATTTTGTACACATAAAATGGTCACAAATGACCACTGTCTATACCAAAGCAAAGACATATAAAATTGAGTTATTATCAGAAAAAAAAAACACTTTTAGCTCACTGAGTTAATTTGAAATTTTCCTCATTATTTATTAACATCAGTATCATTATGGCTAAAAAATCCTCAAAGCTAATAGGTTTGGGGCATTAGAATGGTTTGTTATCTGAAGATTTTTATCTAAAGAAATAGTAGTTGATTAATAAGTAATGCTGTTTTCAACCATAAATCATGTACAAAGATACTCTTGATTAAAACAGCAATGAATGAAGCTATCATCAAGTGAAATTAAAAACATTTTCCATTTTAATTCTTATTCATATTTTCCAGCTCCTAAATGTGGTTTGCACATGTAAAGATATTTCAGTTCTACTAAGATATTTCAGTTCAGTTATATTACTACTCAGGTAGTAAAATTGGCTTGATTTTTCTGAATTTTAAAAGTTCTAGCCAGATTTCTGATATAACCCATAGCATACAGAATTAACCTTCAGAATCTGAGAAGAAGCATACATTTTATTTTTTTTTAAGCTGGAAGCATAAAATATTTTGAGATTTTGCTAAACGACCCCTAAAAGAATTTTATCTTTTATTTTAGAAATCTGTATCTTCACCATGTCTTATAAGTATATATAAATACAAAATATGATTAACTGTTTTTAAAGAGAAATCTTTAAACTCATGTTACCAAGAAACCATGATGCCTATGTCATATTTATAAAAAATTGATTACAATGTTATATCTATCTATTTATCTACTGTATCTATGGTGTATCTATCTATGCAAAATATATCTGAGTTGTGCCAGGAACTGTTCTGATGATAAAATACTGAATAACACAAGCCCCTACTCTCATAAAGCATTCATTCTAGTGTGGAAGACAGATAAGAAGTGAATGATACTGGGCGGTGATAAATATTATAATGCTGCACTATCCAATATGGGAGACATACAAATTCATAAAAGCTAATTAAAATAAAATTCAGTCCCTACATCACACTGGTCACATTTAAAATGCTCAGTCCTCGTATGTGACAATTGACTATTCTGTTGGATAAAATGAGTATAAAATATTTTGTTATAAAAATTCAACTGGTGAGTTCTACAATTATTTAAAAAAATTAAGGCATTAAGTCAGGATAGAGAGTTAAAGAACGAATGAGATCACATTTTGTTAGATGGTGGTAGTAGTGAGGCAATTCAGGGATATCCTCTTTGAGTAGGTAACATTTGAGAAATTAATTCAATTGAGAGAGTGAGTCATGTGAGTATCTGGAAAAAGGGCTATCCAGTCAAAAAGTTCCCTCTACACATTTACTAGTAATTACAAAGATTCATATTTTGATTTTTTTCAAAAACAATTATAATAGTTATCATCAACCATCTCAACCAATTCTTAATTCCTTGGAGACATTATAATAATATTTTCAATTTCAAAAATGATTGAATTATAATTTGAATATTTTAATTTTTTAAGTTAATTTCAGCCTTATTATTATGCCAGTTTAGAGATTTTAATACTCATAAAAGATGTGTCAGACCAAATCAAATCTATAAATCCAAAGGATGTTGTTGAAACTAATCAGAATTACAAGTGGTTACAAATTTCTCAAGTTTTTCTTCATATGGCTTTGTATTTATAGTGATGCATTTCTTTACCTTTACTCATTTTAAGAGATTGTAAATATGTTGGTTAATTTATGGCAAGAAATTCAGGTATATTTGGGACCATAACACCTAACTTCATAAATTATTCTGTATGAATTTTAACAGAAGCAGAGGAAAGTGGGTTAACTGCTACCAAGGCATGTATCAGAAGATGAGTCAGGGATAATCACAAGTTAAAAGAAATCAACATAGGCCCTTAATTTAAAAAATGGTAGAAAAATATTCTATTATTAACAACAATATTGTGGAACTTGGGAAAAAAATGAGTGTGCAAAAGAGTATAATGAACTGACAGTTTCCCCCCATTGGTTTTAGACAGTAGATTATATCTAAATAGATTTATGTTTTAAAACATCTATTTTTTGTCAAATCACCCAAAATAATGTGCCCATGAGACTACATCTATTAAACCAAAATGTTTGATATGACTTTCTGAAGTAACTAGTAATTATTTACATACTGTCTAGCTACTTAAAATTTGTCAGCTGAGTTACTAACCGTAAGTTTTAATTCATTAAGAATAATCAATTTTCCAGTGTATTCATCTTGACAATTTAAGTACTAATAATGTTTGAAGTTTATTAAACTTAAATTTCACTTATATCATTTCTTCATAGAGTTTTCTCACTGGCATGAGAAATAAAAATAAATTTTGGCAGAATCTTAAGTTCATTAGTATAAGTCAGTGTTATTTAGAGACATTGATTATGACTTTGCAGTCATATGCTCTCTTCCTTTGCATAGAATGCTACCTCCTTCCTCTTACATACAGATTTTATAAATTTATTTATACTTCTGTTATAGTCTAATCAAATCACATAAAATAGCTTCTAATTCCATTATATTTGAAATGATATCCAACAGTTTCAGTTATTTAAAAAGTTAGCAAATTTATTTCTTTCATATTTTAAAGTCCACCTAAATATTTTATACCCATTGGGCTAGTTCATGAGAATGTTAAATAAGCATAGTGCCTTTTACATAACTTAGGAAATATATCTATTGCCTTTTTATGAGTTGCTTACTTTAATAGATATTTTAATTCGGCATGTATAGCTGAGCATTTACTCAACTCAAAAAAATGGTATATGACAGAAATATAAGATATATTTTTTTCTATTTTCATATCCCTAGAACTTAATAGGGAATTATAATTTTGCTGGAGAGGACAGAGGAGATGACAGATGGCTGGGGATATGTCATGGGCGAGATGGGAATTGATTTATGTCTTAAAGATGAGTAATACTATAGATAAAGTTTAGATGAGGAATGGATCTTATACAAATTGATGACTTTTTAAGTGAATTTCAAGATTTTGTGAGGAACTTTACTGATTACACATAACTTCCTTCCCTTTTTTTACCATATAATTGGGAACTCTCAAAGGGAGAAATATGGCTTCCCCTCAGCATCTAATAGGATACTTAACATTGGATTCTGAATAAATTTTGATTGAATAATAGTTTAATAAATATGTGATGTAATGAATAGGTATAAAATATCACTATCCAAGAGTTATATAGGTCAAGTTCATATAGCTATAGTATATTAATGTACATTCATACTTTTAGTACTGCACTGCAAAGTCTTCCACTGTGGATGTTGGGTAAAGAAAAATGACATTTTGTTTTGTTTTGTTTGTTTGTTTTATTGAAGTATAACTGATTTATAATATTATATTAACTTTAGGTGTATAACATAATGATTCAATATTTTCAGAGATCATATTCCATTTAACATTATTACAAACTAATGCTGTATTTCCTTATACTATGTAATATATGCTCATATTTCCTTGTACTATATAATATATGCTCATTGCTTATTTATTTTATACATAGAAGTTTGTGTTTCTTAATCCCATATCACTATGTCACCCCTCCCCCTGCCCTCTCTCCACTAGTAACCACTAGTTTGTACTCTATATCTGTTAGTCTGTTTGTTTTGTTATATATATTACTTTGTTTTATTTTTAAGATCCCACATATAAATAATAACATAGAGTATTTGTCTTTCTCTGTCTGATTATTTCACTAAGCATAATAATCTAGATCCAGCTACGTTTTTGCAAATGGCAGAATTTCATTTCTTTTTTATGGCTGAGTAATAGTAATATGCCATTATGTGTATGTATGTGTGTGTGTAAGTATATACACTGTATCTTCTTTATTCATTCATGTGTTGTTGGGCATTTATGTTGCTTCCATATCTTGGCTATTATAAATAATGCTGCTATAAACATTGGAGTGCATGTATCTTTTTAAACTAGTGTTTTGTTTTCTTTGGCTGTATACCCAGCCAAACAGTAGAGTTACTGGATCATATGGTAATTCTATTTTTAGTTTTTCAAGGAAACTTCATAACGTTTCCATAGTGGCTGTACCTGTTTACAAACTTACCAACAGTGTACTAAGTTTCCTTTTTCTCCACATCCTGGCCAGCATTTGTTTCTTGCAGACATTTTGATGATAGCCATTCTCACAGATATGAGGTGGTATCTCATTGTAGTTTTGATTTGCTTTTCTCTGATGTTTAGTTATGTTAAGCATCTTTCCATATGCCTATCAACCATTTGTATATCTTATTTAGAAAGCAAACAAACCCAATTAAATCAAGAAAAGCAGAGGACTCAATTAAAAAAATGAGTAGAAGACCAGTTTTTCTTGATATTGAATTGCATAAGCTATTTATAAATTTTGGATTTTAACCATTTTGTGTTTTTGATGTTCTATTGTACGTCTTCATGCTTGTCTGTTAACTGTTTATCATAGTTATACTTGATTTTACATTTTTTTTGTCTTTTAATCTTTGTACTAGCTTATTTAAGCGGTTGAGCCTAAACTTTACTATCTATTTGTTTTTACTGTTGGGATTTTTCCTTTCCTACAGATATTTCCTGTTATAGTCTTTTCTACTTAGAGAAGACCCTTTAACTTTTCTTTTAGTGTCAGTTTAGTATTGATAAACTCTTAGTTTTTGCTTGTCTGGGAAGTTCTTTATTTCTCCTTCAATTCTAAATGATAATCTTGATGTGTAGAGTATCCTAGGTTGCAGGTTTTCCCTTTCAGCACTTTAAATATATCATGCCATACCCTTCTGGCCTGCAAAGTTTCTGCAGAAAAATCAGCTTCTTGTATTGCTCCTTTGATAATTATATAGTGTTCTTCTTTATCTTTCTTTACAGCCTTTGTTTTAAAGTCTATTTTGTCTGAAATCAGTATTGCTACTTCAGCTTTCTTGTCATTTCCATTTACATGAAATATCTTTTTCCATCCTCTCACTTTGAATCTACATGTGTCCTTCACCCGAAAGTGGGTCTCTTATAGGCAGCATATTGTAGGTTCTTGTTTTATTATCCAGTCTGCCACTCTATGCCTTTTGATTGGAGCATTTAGTCCACTGACATTTGCAGTAATTATTGATAGATGTGTGTTTATTGCCACCTAGTAAGTTGTTTATTTCCATGTCATTAGTTGTTTTTTCAGGGGTTTTCTCTTGCTCCTTCAATTGAGACAAATTCCTCTGTCTTCTCATGCTGCCTATCTTTCTCTGTCTGTGAAATTAGATTAAACAATTACTAATTTGAAGGGGTATCCTTATATGGGAGCACCCCTACATTTTGTGTACCCACAGTGGCTTTGGTGGGAGAGCTGGGTTTGATGTGGACACAAGACGTGTCTTCTTTCACATGCTGGCAGCTATTAATTTGGTAAGAGGTGGGGCTGGAGTAGTGACTAGGGCCATAGCCAGATGTGAGGCAGGGTTTCCCTTTTGCTAGTGCTCATCGGTACAATATCTGGGGTGGGGTCAGGTCCTTGGTTGTGGAGCAAAGGCCTTGAAGTTTGGGTCTGAGCTGGCTCAGTTCCCTTTAAGAGTGTGCTCTTCCTCTCCCAGAACTTGAACCCTTGGCTCCAGAGGGTACCAGTGTTGGTGCAAGAGGGGCTTCTGTAGGTATTTGGCAAGGGTTGGGGCATGGTATGTGGGGTTGCAATCGTCGGTAATGGCTGACCCCTCTCTGCTCAGAGGTCAGTTAAAGTTTGAATTCCCAGAGCATCTTACAGCTAAGCTTCTTCCTTGGTTGTGGCAGCCCCCTCTCCAGTGCAGAGCTGCGGTGCAAGGCAGATGGTGCCAGAGCATTCACTCGCTCAGGATGGTGCTTGTGCCAGGGTGGTGTGGGGAAATAGCCAGCCGCACAGTTTCAGTCTACCCTTTCTGCCCTGCTTCAGGAGCAAGCAAGCATTCCTACACTACTCATAAATAGAGTCGGCTTCCCCAGCCCTCCTGTTAGTCCCATGGACCTCCAACCAGCCAAGGGGGCTCATCTCTCCTTTGTCGGTCCCCAGGGTTGGGGCAGCCAGTATGTGCATCTAACTGCTTGCTCCCCCATGTAGTATCCCTTTTCCTCTAAGTCCTATCCCCGGGTCAAAAGTCCCAGCCTGATAAATCTCTTTCTTTCCTACCCAATTCCATGTGTATCTTTCTTATAGTCTTGGTTGTATGACAGTCTTTCTGCTAGTCTTCAGGTAGTTTTCAGTGAGAATTTTCCCACAGGTAAATAGATATGTTTTTCATGTGTTCATGGAGGGAGCTAAGTTCTACATCTTCCTATTCTACCGTCTTGATTCAAGTCCCCAAAATGACTTAGTTTTGGCTTTTTAATTAGATTTTAAGTTTCAACAGTTTTCTTGTGTAAATTTTGTGAGCTCTCAATGCCATAACTTATCTGATAAGATGAGAATGATGGAAAACCAGGACGTCAATGTGAGACACTGGCTACTAGCTTAACCTACAGCCATAGTTTCTGACTTTTTTTGGTATCTACCTGGTTACCTAATACTCTTTTTTCCTCCCCTTATCCTACCTGTATATATGACTGCAAAGAACTTCCAGGTTGATTACCTGCTCACTCTCTTACTGCCTTTAGTTTACTTACTGCTCTCTCTTCTATAAACTTCTTTGGGATTGGCATCTAGTACAAAACAGAGAAGTATTTTTTAATTATTCAGATTTATAAAGTTGAGTTCTAAAGCCACATTCATTAAGTGGTTGCATATGGTTAGAACCCAATTGGATTAGCTACATATATTATGTTTTATAATCCTCCTTTCTCTTCTTTGAGTAAGATCCCCCATCACACTAGTTCATATTCCTTTAGGCACAGTGAGAGTATGCATGCAGCCAGTCCAATCATAAAAAATCTTGTGATTGCTGCTAAAGCTTCAGGAAGATGGACTGCATTACATCTGAAGTTTTAAGAGAGAGATTTTTTTATTTTATAGGAACTGTGCCTCATAAGGGGGTGATATTAGATTTTGGAATAAATTTAGAGGAAGGGAGATCAGAGAAGGAAAGACAGAGAAGTCTAGAGTCTTGTGGAATTATTTGAGTCCCTGCAGAAAGTTTCATCTTAAATCAATCTACCAGACCCTAGTCAGTTTGGTGGATGAATAAATCTATATATTCTTAAGCCACTTTTGTATCAGTTTTGTCTTGCTTGTAACAAGTCTGGAGCAGATTGATAAAAATAGTAAGTGTGAAAATCTTACCTAAACCCAGGTTATCTGACCACTAATTTCATGCCCTATCCACTACCACACACTGCCAATTTCGGTCTCCTTGCTGATGCTCTGTATCTGACTCCAAATTGCTTTCTTCCTTTTCTAAATCCTGCCTTTCTTTTATGTGTTCCCATCACCAACACCTTCCAAATGCCCTCCTATTTTTTCTATTCCGGCTTTGTTTTGTGTGTATAGAAATTGTCTACTCAATTTATGACCTAAAATTTATTTTTTCACATTGAAATTTGAATATATCAGTGCTTTTGTTTGAATATGCTCCTTGGAATGATTTGCCATTATGCTTCCAGACTTCTGACTACCTACCTAGTGCTTCCATTGCCATGCTTCAAAGACTGATTCCTATGTATTCTTATTGCCTGTCTTTTAGTTTCCAAACTTTAGATTCAGTATTGGATCAAGTAAACTTCTCATATGGCATTATACTAATATGTCAATGTGATCACCATTCTTGTAAAATTCCATTTACCCTCAGCTTTATGATAATGTAGTAGCCTCAACAACAATTTCCATCATTATAATCATTATGTCAGTTCGAACAGGGTCCTTTGCTGCTGACACTATGTTATTCAAAATACTGAGCTTAAATCAAAGCGATCTGCTTTAAATCAACAATCGAATTGACTCCAGAGTTTATCCTCCAGCTGGAGAAAAATAACATTAAATTGACTATTGAGCTTCCTGGTGTCAAGATAGTCAATTAGGACAGTAAGCCAAACTGAAAGCAACAATCAAGCTTTTGTTCACTTATTGTGACCACGCAACCAAGAGGCCAAAGAGAGAGGCACCGTCTCCCCAGCGTTCCGTTTGCCATGTGGAATGGCACCAGGTGAGGGTCAGATGAAGGCAGTGTAGAAGGAGGAAAGTATCTCACTGCTGAGGACCCCAAACAAAGCTCCTGCCTTTTTAGGGACTCTGGAGACAGCAGAAGGGACAGGGGAAAGATCTAGGAGTGGGGGAGTACAGCGTGAGTGTGGAGATAACTGCCTCAGCCAAGTCTCTCCCCATAAGGAGACTTCTGAATGATGCGCCTGGCCTGGGAATGCAGACACATGTATGAGCTTGGCTGGCCCAGTGGGGCCTAGGTCCTTGACTCTAACACCATCTGGAAAATTACAGTGCACTGACTATGCAATAATGTGGTGTGGAGAGGGGTTGTTTCACTCCAGGTTTGCTATGCAAAGATTTATAATTACTTAGACTTGGGCCTTGGGGATACTATATAGGATTTCTGCCTGGAAGTGGACTCTACTGTTTATTAACTAACTTTACTAGTGAACTAGTATTTATGGCTCACTGTTTCAAGAAAGCTTTCTTGAAAACCACCCATTTCCCAAAAAGCTCATGCAGACATTCTTACATTAAGGAAGATTACCAAAACTGCATATTTTCTGCCCCTGATGGAATGATTGTTCTAAAGTTATTTTAAATCATATAAGCAATTTTCACTGATTACCTCTACAACTTAGAAAAAAAATGATTGTAAAGTCTTCTTTGCATATAACTCTATGGGTGCTGGTGGAAATGCTATCTGCTACAGTGTGAAAGCTTAATGTAAATAAATGCACATTAGAAAAGTTCAGAAATACTAGTAAGGTTGTTCCTAAAACTAGAAGTGATATGATTTCAGTCCATTAAGTAATATGTTTCCATCTGAATACATTAGCATCCATTTACTTTGTATTTTCATTTGAACTTCTGGGAAGCTTATAGTTAAATCTGAAAGTTTGTTTTAATGAAAACACCTTACAGTTTATATAAGTATACTTTTATACTATTAAAATGACCTTCCAGTTTTGAATTTTCCCTGGTATTTACTCATTATATATTAATCACACTTTACTATTTTATTATATACATCTTTAACTGGTACCTCATATAGAAAGAAGCAAGATAAGACAGACATTAAGAAAAAAAACTTTAAATAAAAAATGTTTTAACTTGTTTAAAAAATTATATGAAGAATTTAACAGCATAGCCTTTATCATGGAAAGAAATTTACTCTATAGTACCTAAGGCCTGGGAAGACATGTAGGGAGTGTCTGAAAGAATACACTAAATCCTAATGCTTTTACTTATAGCTAATGGGTGTGTGTAAAGTCCAAGTCCTACATATATATATATATATATATATATATATATATTTGTAGAATCAGGCATTCCAAAATATTACTGCAAAAAGCATGTAATATTGGTTTGTCAAATTAACTTTCTATAATAACCACTGAAAATATAAATCCCATAATATCTTATCTTTATGGATCAACCCCTATTGATATTAAAAGCATAATAAGATTATTATTATTTTTAAAAAGATATATAAAGTATATCTAAAGCATAATGAGTAAGTTCATTATTTTAAAGCCACAGGACAGATAATTTTGAAAAGCTCATTAATGTAATTAGTCATTATGTATCTATGGGAACAATCATTTATTAGTACTCAAAATAAAGAGTGAGGTCCATAATTATCTATTCAGAATCAGCCCAAAGGTAAGCCTGAATCTACACATATTCAGTGACTTTCATACTGTGAAAATGTAAATGGTGATCAGCTCTCCCTTTAAGGAAAAGAACAGAATGTGAATTTCGTTTGGACACTCCAAGGCTTAATTATAATTTTAGAAATGGGAATCATTAGTTTTAAGTACTCATATTTGCCACTCTTACATTATTTGAAAGTTTGGATTTTATGTATATAATGTAGAATATGAACAAGTTTTCTTATAAAAATCTCACTTTGTATTGTATCTGCCTGTTACTTAATATTTGATATAGAACCATATCAATAATAGTAATTACAGTGGCAATAAAAAGTAATACCTACTACTTCTCTGTTTCATATAAGTCAGGTCTCTAATGCTCAAAAACAAAAAGATGATATTGTTACAGACAGAAAATAAGAAAAGAAGTATGTGAATTTCAAATTTTACAAAGCTGGTAATTCACATAATGGGAATTCATATTGGGTTTCTGTAACTTTAAATCACTTATTTTAGACTGTATCAAATAGATACCTGTGTCCTGGATATGTTAGATTTTACCATCGGTCATAAAATGTGAAGATATTTCCTCAAATATTATAAAAAAAATATAAAACATCAAATAGTAATGATACAATGGGATAAAGATTTTAAAAATAATTATGTATAAACAAAAAGCATGACAACTTTATTTGGATTAACTTTGGGTCCTAAACACCCTTAAATTTGCCTTATTATAAATGCCTATTTGAATATTAAAGGAAAACAATTGCTAGCCCTTAGAGGAGCTATACAAGTAATATAAAATAAATTACTTAATTTGGCTGAGTATGACAGTAATTATTGAAGAGAAAAGGCATATAGAAATTTCAATAAACAGAAAAAATAAATTTGACATAAATTCATGTTGAAACCCTTAGTAAATTAAGAAGAGACTTTGTAAGCTATTTTTAAAAATCTATTAAAATTATTTAAGACAAACAGGATCCTAAATGGGAAATATTAGAAATACTTTTTAAAAATCAGAGACAGTATAAAATTCTTACTGTTACTGCTTTTATATAACATCTATTTGACATCCTAACCAGCATAATATGATAAGAAAAGAAACTAGAGATTTAAAATGGATTGTGAAAAAGAAACATATAAGACAAAATTATTAGGTAATTTATCAGAAAATTATTAGACATATTAGAAAGGATAGAACTTATAAAGATAAGTGTATATGATTAATATACAAAATCAATTGCTTTTTAGTACATCAATGATGGATGTGTAGAAAAGATAATTGAAAAGAAATAATTTATAATAGAATTCAAAGCCTCATAATCAGTATAACAAAAGTAGGTAATATCTTTACAGGAAAAAATAAAACATTGTTAAATGAATGAAAAAAAATTAAATAAATGGAGAAATAGAAAAGCTGAATTTCACAAAGTTCTCTAGTTTTTCTAAATTAATATATAGTTTCAAAAAATTCCAATCGTAAACTTGTATTTTATGAAATTTGTTTAATTGATTGTTAAGTTTATGTGGGAGAGTTAAAGGACAAGAAAAATAACAAAAAATATCTGAAGAATTTCAAACCATCTGCAATTAAAATGCCATGTATTCTTTAAGAAATCCTTCCCTACCCCTATGATTAAAATGTATTTCTTAAGCAGTACTAGTAGTGCTTACTATTTAAAATTAATCGTTGTAATAATTTTAAAATTAATTTAAATTTTAATTCAAAAATTAATTAGTAATCAGAGAAATGCAAATAATGTGTGTGTGTGTGTGTGTGTATATGTATATACAATTGAGATAGACGTATATGAAGGGAAAGTAAGAAAATAACAAATCAAAGATTGAGGGGCATAGTTAATTTGGATGGAGGGAGGCAGAAGCATGCAATGGGGGAGGATTAAATGGCCAGATAAAATTGCTGTCATGTCTTAGCCTCTGGAGAGGGTGGTGATTTCATGGAACATATTGCTTTATTATGAAGAAGGAAAGAAAAAAGGGAGTGAGGTAGAGAGGAAGGAAATATAAAACAAGCAAGCAACATCATGTGTGTGCCAATGACAAAAATATATCATACTGCTAAGGTCATTTCTTTGTTTACTTGCAGGTAATAAAATTAATCATTCTAATAATTTTTAAATTAATTTAAATTATAATTCAAAAGATTAATTAGTAATCAGAGAAATGTAAATAAAGACAAGGAAAAGATGCCATTCTATACACATTTGTCATTGCATCATATATATACATGTGTTAAAGTAGGGAAGAAAGATTTCTTAATAATTGGCATACTTGCAAAGAAACGTTGAAATATTTGAGAATTTCCAAAGGAATGGGGAGCATATTTTACTCATTCTCTGAATGAATATTTAATGAGATTCTGTGCTGTAAGCCAGGCATCATGTACCACACTTCACCAGCACCAGGTGCTGAAGAAAGAGTCTTGGATAGTTAAACCATGGTCCTTGCCTTTTTAAAAATGTTCCGTTGGTTTCCATATCTTTAAATATATACAGGGAATTTACAGATCATTTTCATTTTCCATTTGAAACTCGTGATATTCAAGTTACCAGAAGTGACGGGGTAAGGAAATATGTTAATTCCTGGGTTTGAGTGAATTCTCCAGATAGGCTTAGCACCATTTTAATTCTCTTCCTCCAAATTTGAACAAATAGTTTTAGGAATATTCTCTCCTTTGTAATAAATATTAATTTTTAAAGTGTAATTCACCTTCCACCAAATTAAGTAGACTGCATCTATGATCTAGTGGAATTAGAACTTTGGGACATTTACACTGAATTACTGTTAGTGAATGATAAAATTTGTAAGTGCTCTTGTCTAATGCTCTTTTCATTTTCAGGTGGTATATAATTTATAGTAACGAACAGTAGGATTGTACAGTTGATTCTCATTTGTATTTTATACATATTGACTCCTATTTATTTTTTTATATTTGTATCTCAAATTTGAGAGACACGTGTGTGTGTGTGTAATGTAAATGGATCAATAACCCAGTTTCTCTATTTTCTCAAGACTGTTTTCAAAAAATAATCAACATACCGTGGGTAATGCTACTGTAGAATTTGTGAATGCCAAATAGGACTGGTATTCTTATGTGTCCTTACACAAATTTCATAGCTTTGCAGTATTTTCAGGTATCAGTGAGACATTAAGTTGTTTAGCACATACACAATGTCAATAAAATGGCATGCAATTAAAAGGTAAATGTAGCCATCACACTTCCTCGATGCTAATTATAAAAGAATCTCTTTCATTGGTCCCCTAAAGGAAAACAGCCCAGACTCTCTTTCACTTTTTGCCACAAAAACAGCTGTTGGATGACTGTTCAGCTTAGTTTAGAACATTTCACAGTTTTTTTTTTTTTTTTAATTCTAGAGATTAACAGGAAACAGATGCTTCTTTTGACTCTTCTCTAGGGTAGACCTTTCATGAGGAAATATCTGTGTTAATCTCAGACGCTCTCCAAAGTCTTAGCCTTTGACTTTAGTCAGTCAGGGCATTTGGTTAAATCACATTAATTTAAAAATCACTTAGACTGATTAGCACAGGACTTTTCATGTGTTATGTGGGGAACTTTCTTTTTCATGGTACGTGTTTTTAACAAGAATGGACTTTGGATGGTACATTTTAAAGTCGTAAAATAGTGAGAAGGATTCTTATTTATATAAGGAAAGATGTAGGTATATGTAGATGTCTCCTTTTTCATATGTAGCCAACAGTAAATATGTTTAAAGAGAGAAGGTCCTGACAGCTTTACTGCCTGAGGCTACCAACTAATCTGCAAGAATGTTTGTTAAGTGACATTTATAATATCAGCAACTGTCTTACCATCGCTATTTTTTTCGTAAGGGTTCTCTTGTGTATAATTTATTTTAAATTTTGTTTACATTCTCTCTATTAGAAAATATGGAGAATTGGTTCCAGTGATGGGAACAAGAGCCTTTGACAGTATTACCTTTTTCCAATGATAGCTACCTGAATATACCATGTTTAAAATTTCTTAATAAATATCTGCTAAATAAATGAATAAGTGAGATTAACAGTGTGGCAGGATAATGTCTCAATACATTAATTTGTATTTGTCTTACTAGTAGAGCCCTACTGATATCTTTATCTCTATTGATCAATGTATCTTTCTATGTATATGTATCTCTATTTATGACATACCTGCCTATACATAGATTGATAGATAATATATTGATTGTTTGGGTTTTTCTCTCCTCTGTTGCAAAGAGGCTTTTAATTTTTCTGACTAGTCTGGTAGTCTAGAATGTTTTGTGTTGTAGAGGTTGTATTTTAACATGGCAAAATAACACTTCAACCCAGGTATTTTATTTGTTTCAAGAATATCCTGTCAGGATGAATGTGTCTGGTCATAAGCCTGGAAGAGATAATTTTGCCCTGCCCAGGAAGATGGGGGGAGAAAAAGCTTAGTTGTGGGTAGGCAACAGTGGCGATTCTGCCAAGTGGAGTGAACACTGACTGACACCTCTACAGGTGCACCTCTGCAGAGACAGGACCTCTGAAGGCACTGCAGTGGACCCTTGGGGGTTGAACAGTAACAGCAGAAGCTCTTTGACAATGTTTAGCATGGAGTAACTGGACCTGCCCCACTCTAATGACCATATATTCTTGGAATAAAATTCCAGTAACTACCACTCTTGGGCTGCAGACCAATAGCCTTTTCTCTGTTTTCCAGGCATTTCATAAAGCACCATACCCTCAGAATTCTTGTATAACCTTAGGAAGCAGGAAGGACCACCTCCACTCCATGTGATGTGGAGGCACTTCCCCACCCTTTCTTGTGAGGTGAAGCTGAGTCAACATTTATCAACTTTAGAGTTGATAGAATAAGTGAAGTTTCTTAAATCTAAGTGCTATTTAGCATACACTATTACACAAAAATCTGCCTGACACCCTGGCATTAGAGCAAGATTAGGAAGACCATATTTGAGCTGTCAGCATATAGCAGCAATGATCTATATCTTAACAGCTGAATCATAGGCTTGATTGATCATTTTCATGTGCATACATTAGAAAGGATCGCAAAGCCTGCCTTAGCATCCATTAGTGTCTATTTCACTTCTAAAGATCATTATTTTTTCCAGGTGATGAATCTAAGATCAGATTCTTCCTATAATTAAGATCCAAAGTGAAGGGAAAGGGTACTTACATGCAAAGAGACATGTAGTAAAATGCGGAAAACATACTTTATGATATTTAGGAATTATCATTTCTTAGAAATATTAAGCATCTAAATCTATGTGTTTAAATTTTGTACTTATTAAAGAAAATACAAACAATTGTATAAGACAATATAATGAAATTAGTTTAGGGAGGACACTTTGAATAGAAACTTTAACGTGATTGCCTGCCCAATGTGTCTAAATGGTTAGGTCTCCATTCATTCATTCACTCATTTGTTGAGCTGTTGATCACTGATGTCCCTTTGATGGACACTTTCTCCCTCAATTGAATGGCTACTTAATATCTCATAGTAGGAAAATTAAAGATTCATTTATGTGATGTGATGTGATAAATGATGTAAGATAAAAGGAAGAAAACACAAAGATTCTTTAGTCCTTTTCAGGCTTTTTATTGAACAATGTATACTGGTATTGGCCATTTAGTTTCTATCTTGCTTTATTCATATTACATTTGGATTGTGGCCACAGAATTGCTTCCTGGTGAAGACTGAGCCAAATGATGGGAAGAACTAGGTGAATCTGGCACATCTTGGTCTGGTAGGTCAGAAATAAGTGAACCTTTCTGGCTGCAGAATGGCCTTTGGGATTTGGGGAGCAATAGAGAGATTATCATGTGCTTCCCTTTAGCACCTGGCTTTGGGGCAGGGAATTGGCAACTTGACAAAGGCTGTGAGAGTCCATGGCATAGGAAGGGCTATTTGAAAACTAGCACAGAAAGTGCTATGTTGACAAAGACAGTGGTGGTAAAAGAGGTAGTGTTGGCAGAAGTGGAGAAGGAAACAGGGCCAGCTTTGTTCTGGCCTCTGACCTAAAAGGCCACCTGAGAGAGTGTGGCCCAGTTCATAACCCAGGACTGGCAGAAAAATTAACCTCCCCATAAAGTGCTAGGCAGGTGTAAGCTACAGTGACATCCTTGTGCTACATGGAGATTACAAAAGTTGATGCTCCTCTTTCGGTAGAGTGAAATTCATGTCTAAATGGCCTCTGGAGCTGTCCTGGAGAGCTGGATTTCAACAGTCAGAAAGGCATCACTGAATAATGTTATTTCCACTTAGACATCCCCTTCCTCAGGCTGGTGTTTACAAAAAGATCCTGTTACACATGGGGTCAACCTGGGCCCCTCTCTTTGAGGCCTTAAACACTTCATCATTGTCAAGACCACAGTGGCTTTGGAGATGATGCTACTACCATCAAAACCTCTCTCTCTCTCTCTCTTTTTTTTTTTTAAACTGTCTGTGTACATGTATTTGCCTTTGAGTCATGTTCATTAGGGACAACCTCCACTTCCTCAAGTTTGCATCCTTATGGACTCTTACCTAGTGAATGTGGGAAGTTGTAAGTCCAGCCATCCTCATGGTGTTACAAGTGAGCTCATCCTTTCCTCCACCACTTGTACCAAGCCCTCAGGTCAACCTGATCCTCTGATCGTTGATAAGGCATGATGTCAGATTTCACATTGTAATATATGATGAAGGAAGGGCAGTTCCGGTTCCCAAAACATTCAGGATGCATCGAATTTGCCACCGAAACAATGCATGTTTTTCTTCTTAAAACCACTGATATTCAGATACAGTATCATCTACTCTTCAAGAGTAGAAATATACATTTGCACAGAATTATCAGTGAGTAACTGCCCCAAATTATTTCACGAGTAAGTTGCTTCTAGCCTTCCTTCTTTCCTAGTCTTTTGAATTTTTAAGTTTCTCTGCACTCCAGCTCAAAGATGGTTCCTGACAAGTGCCTCAGCAGTGTGATTATGACTTGCTATCTACTGTCTCCTTCCGATAACCATTCTCTGACATACGAGCTCCTTTCTTGTTCTTCCTATTTTCAGTGAAAAATCTTGGAATATAATTTTATGTCCAGTATTCTTTTCTGTTTCTCCCGTGTACTTTCGGACCAACACTACTCCATAAGACCCACATCTACGTTGTAAGAGCAGATTTGCACTTTCACTTGGCTTGAAAATAACTTAGTGCTTTATGGCCTAGTTTACAATTGGCTTTGGAATGCCAGTTCTTATTCACTAAGGAAAAGGAAGAGGACAGGGCATGGCTTTGTCCTCACTTCTCTGTTATCCTCTGAGATTTCTGATAATCCTCCTCCCCCTACTGCCTTGGCTTTCATTCTCTTGCGCCCTGGAGGGAGGCAGAACACCACTCACAGCTGGAGGGAGACCTTGACTATTGTGAAGGCCAGTGCTTTAGTATACAGCCATATTATGAGACTCAAACAGCCCATTATGTCCAAAATGTCTATGTCCTATTTTCCACAGATCTGTTTGTTCTGAGCTCCAAACAGTTCTTTGGAATACAGTCTTTCCTCAGGTTGCGCAGTGTGTAATACCTAAACCAATGCAGAATTTCTTGAAGATGTGTGGTTTTGGTGTCTATTTTTGAATATCTCTTTCTCCAGCTTATAGTTGCCTATTTCAGTTCGCCAAACAGCAGGTGTTTGGAGTCTCTGCTGCCATTTAGTCTCAGCACATGTCCTGCCCAGCTGAGTCGTTTTTCAGCAGGTGTGCCTGAGTATCAGTCAGAGCTTTCCGGGGTCAGCTATCAAATAACAAAGGCAACTGTGAGCTCCCAGAGCCTGCTGTCCCTGAGGTCTCAATGTGGTATCTCTGAGGACCCCTTTGTTACATGTCAGGTAAGGGAAAAGCAAGCGATGCACATTGAGACCTCAGCTCCACATTCATCCACCCTGCACATACTTGCATACTTGACGTGACTCTGTGTCAGTTATTGAACAAAGTGAATTTTAGTAGAAATGATGTTGAAACTCTGTTTTTCATGTGGCTAATCAATCACTTGTCAGGAGGAAAATTCAAAATGAATGTAGCTTCATGTTGGAGGAAAGACAAGAAGGGAAGAAAACCCAATATAACAGCAAGGAAAATGTTACATTATATCGAATGAAAATTGTATCAAAATGTGATCCATTTTTTTGAGTTATTCTCATGAGAATTCGCCATGAATAGAGACATCCCTAGGCAAGATTTGCCTGTAGCAGATGTGCGTTTGTATCAGAAAAAGAGAGCAGTGGGAATTAAGAAGAGAAAAGGGAGGGAAAGTGGATAGCATAAAAGAAGAAATATTTCTCAAATTCAGCCTTAGGAGAAATAAAACTGAGTCAGAACAAGGAAGCTAAGTCAAAATCCCCAGAGCTTCAAATGTTTTCTTGTCTTTAGCAAAAGGACTAATATGAGTTGTAACATATTTTGCAGATTTAGGATTTCTACTCAGAAATCTCGGTATGTCAGTTGATTATACCTACATTTATTTTAAAAGATTTCAGTGAAAACTTAAAGGACATTGTAGAGGATATTATATTCAGTTTTCTAAGTCTAAATGTAGGGAGCAATATACAACTCAAATTAACTACTTTTTCCTTAAAAACATAAAAAGAATCATTGTGATTCTCTTTGGAATCTCACTCTTAGCATTTCTTCTGTTCTCTCTATCTCACAAAACACCATGATGTGTTTTGACTTATTTAAAACACAACTATTACAATTAATTTGTATACTTATTAAAATCTAACCCTACTATAAATCCATGTAAGTATTATATAAATTAGGTTTTTATCTTTTGGTTGTTATAAAAATTAGACTTTTCCATTTTTAAGTTTATAACTTACCTGGGGTCTTATGGTGTAGTGGGAAAAACAGACCTGGTATGTGAAACCTTTGGTTCACGTTACTGTGTGTGTCATTACGGAAGTTCTGTGTTGAAGTGTCAATTTCCTGTTTTATAAAAAATTAAGTTAATACATTGTATTTCCCTCCTCTAGCTTCCCTTTCTTCGTGTGTTTAAGAGCCAATGCCGCACAGCTCTCCTTCATCCCAAACACCACTCCTCTACAGGCAGTCAGCTGGGTGCTATTCTTTCCACCTAAGGTGTTTGGGGAAAAAAAAAATCAAATCGAGTGTAGCATGCAAAACAGACTTAGCTGTACTTTATTAATGCAATGATTTAAAGTTTATAGCAAAGAATCCGAACATTTTATTATATTCACAGCTATGCTTCTAAACCCACTTATTTGACTAAGAGTTGCAAATAAACTTTTAATATTTCACAGATGTATCAGCTTCAAGGACACCTCCTGTCCAAACCTACCAGATGGTCAAACATCAGAGGTCTCGCTGTACCTGTAAAATGACTGTACATTTATAAACACTCTATTTATTATGCAGGTAATTTTTAAACTTTTGATTTATTTATGGTGGTGTTTACTTGGTACCTGAATACTGTGCATACATATTTTATATTGCTGATGCAACTTAACAGGTACTGTCATTCCTTATAGTTGGAAAATACAATAATCAGGTCAAAAAGCATGGTTTTTGTCCTTGCATCAATGTTTTCAAGTGAATATTTCATTTCATAATTTCTGTGGTTGAAATGATTAAAATTCATTAAGTTTATATTATATTTAATAGGATATTGTAAGTCAGAAGTTTCACAATAAGGGTCAAGTTGTACATCCTTGGGTATAAGATGCTTCTCTTCTTACTAAAGTCATTATAGGTCCATCTTAGATAATAGGATACAAAGAGAACTTCTATGTCTCCCAGAAAAGACAATGCAGACTTAAGCCCTATCGATTTCTAAGATCCTTAGAGGTCAAAGCAATCCTGGCATCAGTTTTAGGAGTTTGTATTCCCTTTGTTGAGTAGACTGAGGACTTAGATCAAAACCAATCCATATCCATAGACGCAAAGTAGACTGAAAAGAACCATTTGCAACAAATGTATAACTAAGAGTTGATAACTCTAATATCTTAAAGGAAAAAAAATCTGTAAAGAACAAACAAAAATGAGTATATTTAAAATCATTATTCTGGAAAATAAAGGATTGATCAGATCCAGTATTGCTGAAAATGTGAGATAAAGTACTTCTCCAGATATGATTTGATGATGAGGATAGTAAAATTTTAATGTCTTTATAGGACAGTTTTCCAATAACTATCAGACAGAAAACAACCCAACAGTCTGAGATAGTATTTTATCTTCAGGTATTCCTTTTTTTCAGAAACAATGTCTATAAGCACATACATCAATATACATACATATATGTACATGTATGTTGCTCAAATACACAAATGTTAATATGTATGCATATATGTAGATACAAGTATATTTAACCACCTTAAAATGTCTATTTCCCAACTATAAAATAGACATATTCATAACTGTGGTGTCACGGAGTTGTGTTTTTAAGTGAGATAATACATGTAAACAATTTAGACAATGTATGACACATAGAAAGTACTCAATCCATTTCTGTTGTTATTATGAAAAGTGGAAAATTTTTTTTATTCGTTTTGGTCACAAAAATTAACATGGGAAAACATTCAAAAAAAATCAGAAGAGTGGAAATTGGGAAAGGAGTGAGGTAGGAAGAGAATTTTCATGTTATATTTTACGGACCCACGTTTAACAATTTTCAAAGAGGCTTTGTGGATTTTGTAAGCTAAAAAGTAATTGTGATGATACCAATGGTGGTGGTTGGATGGTGATTATAATCTATGATAAGAAATTCAGGAATTTTTCACTCAGAAAACACTAAATTTGACCTTAGATGGAAAAGCTTTTTTCCACTTAAAACCTTATATTGGTGTAAGAATTGAATCGTCACTGATATACAAGTTCTGTAGGACTGAGAGCTTGTTGAAAATGTTTCATGAATTATTTTGGTTACACATAAGCAGTGGAGAACATACCTTAGGAGAAATATGATGGTAATCAATTTAGTGAGCTTGATTTATCCCTGAGAGAATTCAATTGACTAGTTCTCCTTTATAGTCTGGAAAGATCTTCAAAGAAAAAAACATCTCATGAAAAATCTCTAGTTCTCTTTAACTTAAGTCTGTGAGCGATTACCAGGAACTCATAATTGATCTTACCTATGCTGGAGGAAAGTAGCGATTTTTCATGATTCATGTCCTTTATGTTTGAAGCTGATACTTATTATGGTGTTGTTATTGAATGTGAATGAGCATAACTAAAAAAAGCTGATACAATTAGCAATCTTTACAAGAAAGCCTTCACATAACGGTCTCTCTTTTCATGTGTTTGTAATCACTATTTACCATGCTGCCCCTTAAACTCACAAATATGTTTCTCAAAATGACTCATTTCATTTTGAATTTTCCTTGAAAAAGTGTTTTCTGTTAGTATCTCTTCAGGGCACTAATTTCAGCTGGCTTCTTTTCAGTGTGTCCAAAACTTTTTACACTCTGGTCGCTGTTGTCGCAGTTCACCTAGTCATTCCACCTCAAAGGTCCCCAGCTGTTGTGCACATGTCCTGACTGTATAGCAGATGATGTTTTTTTCATGCATCATATCAGAAGAAAAGAAAAGAACATAGATATGAATACTAGCAACTTCATAAATTTCATGATGAGAAAATGAAGGAGTTTCTCTGTGATTGCTTATTTATCTTAATGAAGTTGTTTTTTTTTTTTGCAAGTTTATTAATTCTCAATAAGATAGTGTATGTTAGAGGTTTAAGATTAGAGGAAAGACACACTGTAAAATGATTATGAATCAATAAAAAATGTAAAAAAAAAAAAGATTAGAGGAAAGACTTAAAATATCTATCCTGATGATTGGATCATGATTTATGAGGGGAATACAGTTGGCAAATAATTAGAATAACCTAGTAGTTGGGTGTTTTTTTCAGAGAAATTATTTTTAAAAGTAGCAGAAAAGAATTTAAGAGTGTGTGATGATTAATTTTCTTTGTCAACTCAGCTAGGTGATGGTGCCCAGTTTTGTTCTGTTTTGTTTTTTTTTGTTTTTTTCAAATGCCAGTCTGAATATTGCTGTGAAGGTATTTTGCAGGTGTGATTAACATTTACAATTGTTATACTTTGACTAAAGATTACCCTCAATTATGTGGGTGGGCCTCATCCAATCGGTTGAAGACTGAAAGGAAAAACTAAAGACTCCTAGAGAAGAAAGGATTCTGCCTCAAGGCTGTAACATCAGATCTCATCTCAGTTTCTGGCCTATCAGCTTTGCCTACAGATTTCAGACTTGCTATAACCAATAATTGATTACACGAGCTAATTCCTATATATAAAATCTATTGCTTCTGTTTTTCTATAGAACCTTGACTGATACAGGGTGCTTTCATCTAAGTTACGTTGAACCTTCATACAAGTTATAGACTCTAAGTTGAACAAAGAGAGAAATGACAAGCTTGTGATAATGTAGTAAGATCAATGGATGCCTTCAACATAGCCATTGAAGAAGAGCCGGGTGGAATAAAAGTTTCGAAAGATTTCTAAAGCATTTGCTGATGATAAACTGAATTTCAAGAGGTTAAATTAAAAGCTTTGTAGACACGCATGAAAAAGGAAATTGATTTGGATTGTGAGATATAAAGATGATATAGAAATAATATTCTGGGTGATGATGCATGAATTGGAAGGCCTGGGTTTCTGGTATTGATTGAGATAAACAGGCACGTGGAGAATAATGGAATTAGCCTTGATAGAATCTTAGAATAGTGTGAGTGATCAGTTTAAGCTGTTTTCTATCCACTTCATTGGAAGTTATAGAGACTCTAGGAAACTCATGTCTCCTGTGGGATGGCTGTTTCCATTGGAGTAATAACAACAACAATAATACTAATGACAAGAAGAACAACAAAAGACAAACAGCAGCTAATATCCTTATATTATGTATGTATATATTATGCCTGACGCACAGTTCAAAACACTTGCCATATATCACCCATTTAATCTACTCATTGAAACTATTAATTAGGTAAAATGATAATAGATAACTTTTTCAAGGTGATACAGGTAAGATGACTTTGGGCTAAAAGCCCTGTTTCTCTGCCTCTATTTCATCATTTATATTATGAAGATAAATAAATGGCATGATAGTCTAAATGAACTCACCAGAACTAAAGATGCTTACATAGCTTTAGCAGAGTAACTCACCTGACCAGAGCTTGTGTCTAGAATTACAGAAGGAGGAATCAGTACAGACTGATAAAGGATATGCATAATAATGTAATGTAGCTAGTAAACGGGATCCTGTCCAGATATGGACAAACTCCACTGTGTATATATTCCACGATTGTATCAGTTATGGTCCTTGGAGGAACCAGATGACACACACAGAAATGGGGTAATTGCAAATCACTTAATTAAGGGAAAACACAATTATTTAGAAAGTTGTTGGCAGAGTGAAGGGAAGCAAATGAGATAGTGAAGCATTCTTCCAAGCGACAGCATAGCGCTGTCATCACCCTGAGGCCTGAAGAAGGAAAATGAGGGAAGCAATGGTCAGAACACAGGGAGAGTAGCTCCCAGAGGGAGCCACTTTGCAGGAGCTGGGCCTTGGGTGGAGGGGACTAGTGAACCTCTGACCAGTTCCTTCTCCCATGCTGCAGTCTTCCTGCAGTTACTCCTATTGGTAGAATCAAGTAGAACGACAGAGCAAGGGAACCCATTGACGCAGCCCACAAAGGTCAGCCTTCCAGGGCACAGAGACGGGAAGGAAATGGAAAGGTCTGGAGAAGCAAATAGATTACCTCTTGCATAGGGAAACTCTAACCCAAATCCACGCTGCAAATACCTATGGACAAAGGAGCTGTAAGGGTGCTTTTAATTTCTAAAGTCATGTATATTAGAGACAGTCATGCAGAATGTCTTGAAAGATAAAACATTCTTTGACAAAACAATAGAAAAATACATGACCTTGTTTCTCTTTTTTGACTGTATTATAATAATTTTTATCTTCTGCCTTAAGAGTTTTATCATCTACAAACCATTTTACCCAAAAAGATATGAAAGCTAAGTCTGAGAGAAGTTAGAGATAATTACCCAGTTTGTAGTTACAAAGTGACTGAGGCAGGCTGTAAGATCTCTGTTTCTAAAGGCAATGATCTTTCCATTACAATAGAGCTTCCACCAGAATAATTGTTCAGTGACCCCTGCCCCTCTCACAGCGAGTTAATCTCACCTGAGGCACTTTCGTTTTCATCTCTACAAAAATATCTTCTAATCCCCTTTCTTTCCTACTTCTTCACTTTTTATAGATTATCTTAATCTTTTTTCTTTTCTTTTCCTTTTTTTTCCTCCTACTTTTTTCCCTGTGTGTCTCTCTCTTGAACCTCATTTCTTTAATGATTTCTTCCTGCGAATAAAAGTTCTCAAATTCTACTTAACCACCCAAATCTTTTTTTAATGTTATTATTTCCTAATCTATTACCTCTCCAAGTTTCTATCTTGAGTATTTCACCAACACCATAAAAATTTTGATAAATTCACAGCTAAAATTACTTATCTCTTATTTCTCTAGCCATTTTCAATCTGAATTCCGACTACACCATTCCTCTGAAACTGTTCTCTTTAAAATAATCAGAGACTTAGGAAAATTGACCCCCCAACTTTTTTTCCCTCAGTATTCATTACCTGCAGTCTGTCTACAGATTTGTTTTGTTATCAAGAGAATCATTCTTGAAATCTTTTCTTTCTTTTCTTTCAGTGACACCGTACTGTACTGCCAACTGAAATAAAAGCGCAGCCTAAAAGTTAAGAGTTATGTTCTATTGGCGAGAGGACTCAAGCCGGGATAACAGCCTCTCAGATCGCTCTGGGGGACTGATACGAAGAGGTAGGGGAGGAGCTAGGATATACAGGAGCTTTACAACAAAGACCAGACATTGGAACAATAAAAGATTACTTGTTATCTAAAAACCAGGCACCTCAAGTTCAAGAATTTAGTGCTTTTCTATGTAGGGGAGGAAGCAAACATTTGGGCTCACTGAATTCATTCTTTGACAAGCACCTAGCTATCTAGGGCCAGTTTCTTGTCCTTTCTTATTCTGAGTCCCCTCAGAGGGCACCATTGGGACTGGCTGCAGAGGCGGGGCTGCAGACTTGTCTTCACTGGGGGGTGGCGGCAGCCGCTGATGACTTGATGGCTTCAGCGTTCTTATTTACTTACATGGTTTGCAGTATTTTTTGGTTCACAGTACTCATTCCCTTAATTCTCATTTTAATGTACCTGTCCTCTTTGACATGTTCTATTCCTGTTTTCTTCTTAAAAATGTAAGTTACTCATATTTGTTCTGCACTAACTGCGTATTTTTCTTAACTGCATTCAGCACTCCCCACATTCAACTCTCATCTATATAATCTCATACCTTCAGTCACTCTCTTTCTCCTAATCATAATTCTTCTATTTCAGTAACCTATGGGATCAACAAAATTGGTAAATTCAGTTTTTAAAAGGATCATACAGTCACCTCTTTCCTTCCCATTTCTGTGCATATTAATGTATACTGCAGACTCCTTTTATCTCACAAACACAATTTCAAAACAGAATTTCTGTTTCTCATTTTCCAAAGTTTAAACTATGATGTTTTAATTTTCCCATTTGAAATCTTTACTGGTAAAGTTACTCCAATAGAAATATACATACCTGTCATTCTGACATTTAAAATGAACCCTCTAAGACATGACTAATCACTCAGGCAAAAACGGTTTCATTCTTCATGGGAGTGTTATACTAGATTGCTCTTAGGACACTTCAAACCATAAAATATTTTAATTATCTTCACTAATTAATTTGTTTATTTAATAAAACTTGGGGTTGTTCAGTACATACTTGACTTCATGACATGTCTGGGAATGCATAAAGATAAATTAATCTGTCAGGCCATTGTGCTTGTATACGTGTGTGTTCTTACAATGTCAAATGACTCTGACTACTCTGGGGGAAAATTTACTCAATGGAAGCTACCAAGGAAGTGAAAAAAGGTAAAAATGCTATGGAACAAAGCCCTTCGATTTAATAAAGTCTGGCCCATGTAGGTGACTATGATTATAAACTATATAAGATGTGAATTAAGATAGTTATTCAGGACATGTACGTTGTGTTTACTGCTCCTGATCTTAGGAATAATTCCCTTACCCAGCTAGTATATGCACAAATTCACTACCTGAGTAGGTCCTATTGTGGTTTCAACTACCTTAACTCCCCTATGTCGACATTTGGTGAAATGTTATATATAACATGGTGGTTTAGACTTCATGATCTGAAGTCATGCAGCATGGATTCAAGCTCTGACTTCCCCAGTTTTTTAACTTACTTTAAGTAAAATAAATTAAAAAAATTTTTTTCCACCATAGAAATGGTAGAAAATATTTTTATCCTAAGAGTTGCTTGAAAATTAATGTGTCCTGGAGTATAGTAAGTGCTCAATGTTATCAGTTGTTAGTATTTCATTATCGTATCTCATGCTTATATCTCCCAAAGAGATATTGACTTTGTGTTATTAACTTATATATTTAGTCTTATATTTAGCCCACAGATTCCTTTAAGGCAGCATTTTAGTTTTCAATTGCTGCTGTAGCAAATCACCACAAACTTCTTGGCTTAAAACAACTTCGTTTTGTCATTTGTTAAGTAATATGAATTATTAAGTTAGTATAACAATTCTGAGAGTCAAAAGTTCAAACTGGCTCTTACCACACTAAAGTCACTGTGTTGGCAAGGCTGCATTGCTTCTGGAGGCTGAAGGGGAGAGTCTGCCTTTTCCAGATTCTAGAGGCCACCTGCATTCTTAGCTCATGGTCCCTTCCTCTTTTCTCAGAGCCAGCAGAGTAATATTTTCAAATTTCTCTTTCTGACTTTGACCTCTTTCTGCCATTCAGAAGGATCGTTGTGATTACATTGGACCAACTAGATAACCCAGGATAATCCTATCTCAAAATCCCTAATTTAATCACACCTGTAAAGTCCTTTTTATTATGTAAAATGTTCAGGTTTCAGGGATTGGGAATCGGACAGCTTCAGGGGCCACTTATTCTTTCTACCACATGCAGGGTCTATCCATTTTGTTTTATTTTTAGTTTCGACAGTGTTTAGTGCGTATCTTCTGCCTCTGAAGGTTATAATAAATGTTGAACAGAGGAATCAATAATGGAAGAATGAATAATGAATAATAGAAAAATCTTTAAAATACCTGGATTTCCTACTCTACTGCTGATAACTGCTTGACTATTCAAACCAGAATTTCCTGCACTCCACTAACTCATGGAAGATGTAGGCTTTTCTATTATAAAAAGGCTTACCTACCTATTATAGATCAGCTTTGGACAAAGCTCCAACAAGAGGTGTGCTTTCAAGACAAACTTCCATCATCTTGTTAACTTGACTTTTGTACTGTAATTACAATAGTTAGAATTTTTTGGATGAGTGACGTGTCAGGTATGATTCTTTGAGGTGAATGCTGAAGTTTTCATCATGAATTGTGGTGCTGCTTAGAACAGTTAAGTTGTAATTTTAACTTGAACATTATTTTTTACTTTGCAGAATGTCAAAAGTTTTTCTGTATCAGCTAAAGAGAGGCACTTATCTCTAAATTCATGAAGGCTTAATGGAATATGTTTGATAAACTTATCATCATAGATGCCAGTTATTTATATAGATTGCACTGCTCATTATACGTCAAAATCCTGCTTTAAGCTACCATGAAAGAGCCTTGTATTTGAATGTTCTTATTTACTAACTGCTCAGAGCTGTTATTCAATATTCAGTTTCTAAGTTTTCACAAAGCTTGGTATGAATTTTTGCTCATCCATTTAAACTTTAATCATGGCAAAGCACTACATAGATAATGATTTATTGCTTTCAAAATTGAACCATGAAAGGACATGAGAAATGTTCATATCTTGATTGAAATATTAGCACTTACAAGGTTATTATATTTAATCCCCTTCATGTCAGTAGCACCAATAGAGTTTTCAGTGCTATGTTTCTGTGTTTTTTTGCTCTTATACTGAAGGTTGCTGTCTCAATCAGTTTCTACTGCTGCAGGCAGAAGACTCTCCGGATGACATACTTGTCATCTATGTTTCCTTTATAAATAAGTTTCAGATTTTAAAATTTTATAATCAGCTACATTTATTTCTTTAAAAGAACACTCCCTGTATCATTGTATTGACTTTAATTTTCTCTAACAGAATTGAACAGAGTAAGAAATATCCTCTGTGGAAGGTTTACCAAATTCAAACCTGTCTATAGGATGCTTTATTTGGAATGTAGATATTTTTGGAAAACTGCAAACTTATAATCATACACATACAAACACTGATAGAGGTATTTATCCCAGCAGATTTTGTTAATGTTTCTTTATTTAATGCCTACTGAGAAGAGGAATGGAAGTGCCAAGAATAATGTTAAGCAGACCCAGGGGCTAATTTTCACTTAAATTCTGAAAACAAAAGAAAAAATATCTTAAAAAAATTGTGGAAAGTACCCCAAGATGAGACATTCTGGAGATTGACATTAATATGGGGTAGGAAAAAAAAAACACCTGAAAATCTACAAAAAAAATATTTTATTCAGTCTAGAAGGGATTTGATAGAGTAACCAAACATCACAGCTTTCCCCTCAAAGTCCCAGTTTATACCTGTTACCTTGTATAATTATTAATAGCCCCACCTGATACTCTCAAACATTTCTTAGGTTGGGTGATAAATTATATGATTACATAAAACTTAAAGGCCTAATACTTTAGATCCTAAAAGACCTTTCACTGTTGAGAAGAAAATGCTCCCTAAACTGCAAAGATTGCTGGAATTTGAGCAACTTTTGCTATTCTATTAGAAAAAAGTCATGAAGTTTGAAGACCAATCTTTGAGAACTGATCTATTTGATGTGTATATTGCTTGGTCTAGTCTGTGACAGTTTCATTAAATTGGTGTAATTTTCTTTGGCAGAAAAGTGATTGTATCAAATTTCAGAGCTAAATCTCTTGAGAACCCTAAGCTAACAATTGCACTATGAGAAGCTTATCAACTATTTAAATTTTACGTTAAGGATTTGTTGTACTTAATGGAATTTTTTCTTAAAGATTTCAAAATTCTAGAGGAGAGTGAAAAAAGAGACATTTGCTTATAAATTACTATTCTGAGGAAACAATATAAACCCCAACATTAAAAAGATGATATACTTGGATTTGCTTCCATTAATGTTTTTGGCTTTCTATGTTTCATTTAGTAATGTGTAGAATTTTTTAATGAAATGACCTAGCTGAATTAATATCAATGGCAATCAAATTAAAACACAAGAATCTACTGGTTTTGTTTGTATCTGCATTATCTTTTAATAGTGCTGTGGACTTTAAGGGAAAATAGTGGTATAAAACATGAATTTTGCCCCTCTGGAAATCATTGTGGCATGAAGAATAACAATCCCCATCATCATAATTAGTAATAGTACCTGTCAAAAGAAGTCCTGATAGGAAACAGAAATGGCACTCAAATTGGGTATTTTGAGGAGTGTTTAATAAAGATTAAGCTCTTTTCAAAAGCTGTAGAGGGGAGTACAGTCAGATGTAGAAAAACCACAAGGAATAACACAAATTTTGGAGACTAGTAACAGAAGGATTGTTATGACCCATAAACCCCCGAGGGAATAACCAATCCTCACTTTTCCTTCTTTTCCCAATTTACTTCTGGAGCTTCCTGTTGGTCAAAGTCAACAGGGTTTCAGAAGTTAAGGGAGACCATTGATGTAGTCTCTACAGACTCCAGCCTCGCAGGGCAGAGAACAGAGTGGGAAAGGATGCAGAGTAGCTCTGTAGGAGAAAATATAAGACATCCAGCAAAACGGTCACCATCCTCATAAGGACTAACTTCTTTGAATATTTATATGCCAAGGACTGATTATACATTATCTAACTTAATCTGTACAACAATGACATAAAATTGTATATATCCCCCTCATTTTATAGATGAAACTCAAACAATTTAAGTAAATCCCTCTGGGTTGTTAAATCTACTAATTGAAAGAATTTTCATGAAAACTAAATCTGTTTAAAGACCCTAATCATGTTCCTATCTTTGAAGGTTCCAGCCAGCTGGTGCAGGCTGGCACGATTGGTGCAACTCTCTTTAACTCCCTTTAACATGTGGGTTGGAAAATTTTAACTTGGTGGTTTGTGATGGCTGTTTTCAGTTTTCAGTTGTGATGGCTGTTTTCAGTTGGGCAGCGGTGCAGCTGACTTTTAACTATTGATGCTTGGGCAGGGGCTTTTAATCCTCAGAAAACACCATTTTGTTATCCAAGATTAACCGTAGCTTTAGGGGCTTTGTCTACAGAAGAGTTTTTCAACCTTGGCACTATTGACTTTTAGGGTTTGATAATTCATTTTTGGGTGTATGGGGGACTTTCCTGTACATTGTAGGATCCCACTAGACACCAGTAGTACCTTTCTTTCAGCTGTGAGAATAACACTTGTCTTCAGATACTGACAAGTGTCCCTTGGGGGCCAAAACTGCCCTCAGTTGAGGACTACTGATCTATGGTTGATGGCTACTTCTTATAAACTCTGGAGTGTATGTACTTGGAGGTCCATGAAAATTAAGGATAGAATTTAGGTGTGGTTTTGTTGGAATTTATCCTGTTTGATGTCCTTTGATCTTCTTAGATCTATGGTTTGGTGTCTGACATTAATTTGGGGAAATTCTTGGTCATTTTTGCTTCAAAAATTTCTTCTGTTTCATTTTCTTTCTTCTTCTAGCATTCTCATTAAACCTGTGTTTCAACTTCTGTAGCTATCTCACAGTTGTTGGGTATTTTGGTCCATTTTTTCAGACTTTTTTTTTTTTTTATGTTCCCATCAATATATCCTCAAGCTGAGACTCTTTCCTCAATTGTGTCCAGTCTACTAATGAGCCCCTCAAAGGCATTCTTTACTTCTCTCACACTATTTTTGTTCTTTAGCATTTCTTTTTTATTTTTTCCTAGAATTTCCATCTCTCTGCTTGCATTATCCATCTGCTCTTGCATATTGTCTACTTTTCCCATTAGAACCCATAGCATATTAATCACAATGATTTTAAATTCCTGATCTGATAGTCTCAACATCCTTGCCATATCTGGATCTGACTCTGATGCTTACTGTGTGTCTTCAAACTATGCTTTTTACTGTTTAGCAAGCCTTGCAGTTTTTTATTAAAATCTAAACATGATATGCTAGATAGAAAGAGCTCTGTTAAATAAAACTTTAATGCTGTGGTGGTAAAGCATAGGGGGAGGGGAAACAGTTAATATTCTTATGATTAGGTCTCAGTCTTTTAGTAAGCCGGTGTCCCTGAGCTGTGAACTTTACGAGTAACTTCAGTCCCCCATCCTCCCTACCTGTCCCTGCCTTAGGTAGAACCAGGATGGCTAGAGAGGGCTCTAGTAGGGTGTTTTCTCTCCCCTAGGTCAGTTAGGCCCTGTAAAACCCCAATAGGTTAGGCTCTGATTAAAAACAGTTTTGCTTGACGGAAGGCCTTATTAAAAAGAACAGAATGCTTTGGTATGTTTAAAATGTTATTTTTCCCCTCCCCCTGCATTAAGCATGAGAGGTTTACAATATTCACTATAGAACCAGTAGAGCTCCAGAAGTAAAACTCACAACAGTGTGGTGACCCCTTAAGACTTGACCCTATTGAAGTTTTTAACTCTCAGACTTGCTAATGCTGAGACAAAAACTACAGTCCAGGGTTTCCTGCCCCAGTACTGGTTCTTCTGGAGGTTTCTGCATGTGGGTCTCCTCTTGGTAAGCTGTGATTCTCTTTATCCACCTGTCTGTCTCTCCAATTTTGGTAACAATGGTTTGCCCTTTGTCCTCACTTCTCTGAGAGATCTAAGAGGAGCTGTTGATTTGAGACAGGATAGAAGGGGGCAGGGCACAGCCACTCAAGGAATGACAGCTATTTAACACCAAAATGGCAGAAGATTCACTAAAATGGTGGAAGATTCAACTCCTAGTTGGCCTTGAGGATTAAGAAGTTTGACTTCTAGGAGACCTTGAGCTTCATTGTATGCTGATTGTAACAGCCTGATAAGTAACATGCCCGCAGTTGCCATGACAGTCCCATGGCTATCCGCAAAAGGCCAAAGAATGGGCCCTGGCCCAATCCCTGGAAATCCCAGCCTCTTCCCCAGCGCAGTTGGAATGATCCTACCTGTAGGCATGTGAAACTACTGAGCCCATAAAAACTGGCAACACCACACCTAGTGGCCCTTTTTTTCCGCTCCCTCCTCTTCAGAGATGGCCTGCACTCTTTCTATGGAGTGCACCTACTTTTACTTTAACCTGAGCGCCCAATTCCCACACCTCTTTCCTTGCCTTTCTCCTGCCTTCTGAAACAGCCTACACTCTATGCAGCATGTATCACTCTAAGTAAATCTACCTTTACTCAACGGTAGCTCGCAATTGAATTCTCTACTGTGCGAAGCCAAGGACCCACACTTGGTGGGGCACGTCCCAGGGGCTTAACCAAGACCTGGGACATGGCCCTCCTCACACCCCACATCAGTTTTCCTGCATCATCTCGTTTTGTTTTTTTCAGATTTTTACTTGTCATTAGGATAAAGTGATGACTTCCAAGCCCCTTACATGCTAGAAACCAGAAGTCTGGGGATTGCTTTTTTAACCAAGGATAAAGTTTATGACCTCCTAGAGGTGAGGCTGGGTTTTTAAAATGGCCTGAGGTAAGCAGTACTTGCATACAAAGGGCATTAAGGGAGGCCTACAGGCTGCAACTTGATCCCCAACTGCACTTGAAGTGTGTGTGTAACCTGTGGCCTCAACTGATGTGTGGCTGGCAGAGAGGACTTAGATAAAACTGGAGCAAGCACTTAAGCAGGGTTTCATATTGATACAGATTATTAATGAAGCCCAAACTCTTAATTTTTAGTAGTAGTGTTGCTGGAAGATCAGCCCCATTCCTGACGAGCCAAATTGAAACTCAGAGACAGGGTCTTAGCGCTTAGAAGAAAAGAGACAGCTTTATTACTTTGCCTGGTAAAAGGGACTCATAACAGGCTAGTGCTTTCAAAACTGTGAACCCACCTTGGGGATGGGGTAGGGTGATTATAAGACCATAGCTCAAACAATAAAACATCAATAACGATCAACGGAATCATTTTCTCATAAGACTTAGAGTGGCCTCATGATGCCTCCAGGCAACCAATTCTAAAGAGACTAGCAGTTGTGGCTTTTTTGATCTCTTCATCTTGTAGGAGCCCAAGGTGTGGTCTTCTGGGTATTTAGCCTATTTTGTAAGGTTACAGTTCTATGACCTTCTCCCTGTAGAACAACTCAGAAACCAAGTATGATTATTACTTTTGATTACTGCAATAAAGCAGAAATAGTATAAAATTAATAGCTTTATTTTAACAGTGGACCTGGAGCTATGAGTAGCAACTGGTCAGTCAAGTCAGTTGACAATTTGAAGGGCAAGCATAAGAATAAGCAATCTGTTAGCCTAAATGTGGCCATTTTATTAATTCTCCTTTAGTAGGCATACTTGGGCAGCTTTTGACAGGTTGGCTCAAATTCAATTCTACATTCAGGTTTAAAGGTAACTATGAAGGGCCTAGAAAACTTTGGATTCAAATGGTTTATCCACAGGCACTTGGGTATCACTCTCCATCCCTTAAGACAAAATTGAGTTCTGGATCTTTTAATTATGTAAGCTCTGACCATCGCTTCATTTTCTAAGACTCAACTTATGGGTTCACCCATAAAAAGTGGTAGATTATAAAATAAATATTAGTGATAGACTATATATTAAAGTACTATGCCATTTTTATGACTGGAAGTAGACAGACAACTTAAATCAATTATTGCAAAGGAATAAAGCAGCATTAATGTTCTGGGTCTGGAGTACTTTGAATTTTAAGAGTCAGATTTGCTTAAAAATGGAGAAGAAACTGGACAGATTTAAGAGTGCTTCAGTCTAAAGATCAGTATGGAAAGAATACAGGAATAAAAACAAAGTAAAGCAAGTCAGGGTGATTGAATTGGAGGAAGAGAGATATTCTTGAGGAAAAGATAGAGATTTAATCTGTTTTAGAGGACAGATTAGAAATACCTAAGAGGAAAATGAGATCTTGATGTTCAGGCTAGACTGATAAGCACTGGCATATAACTGCTCTTTAAAAGGCCATTAAAATAAAGTATTTTAAAAGCAATTGAGTAACAGTGACTAATGCCCAAAGAAATTTAACACGGAAAACAAAATATCCCTGAGTATATGGAACCGATTCCCACAAAGAGAATCAGGGTGTAGGAGACCACTGAGAGACACCTTTGAAAGCTGTGGTTTGAGGAACTATGATAAGAAGAATTGAAGAACAACCCATTAAAGATTACTGTAAATATACCTAGAGGTTAAAAATTCTAGATGTATTTGAGAGAAGAAGACCCAAAGAATAGAATATAGCTATTGAAGGTGGAGATGATGAGGTTATCCTGGGGAAACATGCTCAAACTAAGAGAAGACACAGCAAAGCTGATGCAGGAGAAACAGATGGGGGGCAGGAGAAACAGATGGGGGGCATGAGGAGGGCCGTGTCCGATGTCTCGTCTCGGTTGAGTCCCTGGGACATGCCCCACCAAGTGTGGGTCCTTGGCTTCGCGCAGGAAAGAATTCAAGAGCAAGCCACAGTTGAGTAAAGGTGTATTTATTTAGAGAGATACATACTGCATAGAGTGTAGGCTGTTTCAGAAGGCAAGAGAAAGGCCGTCAGGTGTGGGGGTTGGGTGCTCAGATGAAAGTAAAAGAGTTACACACTCCAAAGAGGAGGGAGCTGAGTTGTCAGTTTTTGTGGGCTCAGTAGCTTCATATGCGAACAAGTGAGAGGACCATTTTAGCTACCCTGGGGAAGGGGCTGGGAGTCCCAGGTATTTAGCCACGGCCCACTCTTTGACCTTCTATGGTTAGCCTTGGGACTGTCATGGCACCTATGGGCATGTTATTTATCATGCTAATATGTAACAATGAGCATATAATGAAGCTCAAGGTCTACAAGAAGTCAAATCTCCCACCATCTTGAGCCTCAAGGCCTACTGGGGGTTGAACCTTTCACCATCCTAGTGTTAATTGCTGTGTTATTCCTTGAATGTCTATGCCTTGCCAGATTCCTGTCTCAAAGTTATCAATGGCAGATAAAGTCTGCATCTGGAGTAGATATTGAGTTGAAGCAAAATATACCTCCCAGTCAGAATGATAAAATCCAGGGAAGTAAAGGAAAACTACATTTGTTAGATGCATTTGGTATTGAATAAGAACTTCTAAAACTGAAGGAATCGTCGCACCCACTCCAGTGAAAGACCTCAGGAACAGGGACTGAAAGAACCCTGCTCTATCGAGATGCTGAAATACCCTCTGAAACACTGACTTAGAGGGACTTAAAGCCTATGCTCTGACTTTTCTCTGCCTCCAATGCTTTCCCCAGAAGCCCACGTGGTTTAGTCTCCCATGTTGCCTACTTTAAGTGATGCTTAAATGGAACCTTTCCAGTGAGGCTTAGCCTCACCACCCTATTTAAAACTATCATCTGTAGCCCCTACCTACAAACTTACTATTTTCTTTACCCTGTATATATATATTTTTTCCAATAGCAAAAATTTTATATAACTTATTTAATGTATTATTGGTTGTTTATGTCATATTCTCTAGAATATGATTCACAAGAGTACAGATATTTGATGTTTTATTAACTAATGTATCCTAAGAATTTAGAAAAGTGCTTGTGACTCAGGAGTTGCTCAATAAATATTTGTTAAATGCAGTACTTATGACACTTGAAAATAAACTAATATAACTTCTGGGATTCTTCAGGAATCACACAGTTCCAGAGAAGGAATTTCCAGTTCCTACTAGGCTTCAAAAACCTTTCAATAAAAAATTAAGAGATTAAGAGAGTTGGAAGAATGGTTTTAGGATTTAAATTAAGACTTGAGAACTTTAATCATGAATTCATTAGGAAAAGAGGATTTCATTTCAAACTTTAATTCATTGCAGTTTTAATATCATTGCTAGGAGGTTTAATCTTTGAATTTCTTTCTAAAAGGTAATAGAAAACTTGTATTAAATTATAACATATCTCTATATTTTGGCATAATATTTTGTTGTTGAAATATACTTGTACATCTTTTACTGAAGTATCTTGATGTTATTTGAGTTATTTGAGTTCATTGCAGTTGATATAGATTGATGAATAGTATGGCTGGACTTAATTTGGCATAAAAACAGAACAAGAATGAATTTCTAACTGACACTATAGACTGATCTTGGTGTTAGTTTAATGAGTACACTGTTTTGATTCATTTCAGAACATTTGGGTGGCAAACCTAAACTGAATACTGATGGTCTCAGGAAGAGATACAAAGCAGCATTTGCAGGCGTTTGGAGAAGGAGACTTCTGAAAGGCAGATGCAGAGAAACTGCTAATCACTTGGGTCAGGGAAATGTCACAAAGTTCATTAACTGTGAGCTGCCTTGAAAAAGTCCAATATGTCAAGGGAGAAAAAATAAAATAAAAAAAAAACTAAGAAAGGATAACAGAATCCTTCCTCCCATGCCTGATGCTTTCTTCCTCTAAAAGGAGCCCCCTTAGGTCTCTTCACTTTTACTCAGCCCTCCCTAGGAATGTACAGTAAATTACCCTATTGATAAATTTGAGAAAAATAACAATATACCTAGCTCACTTACCGGCACAAAGAGAGCATAGTACTTGTCTGTTCCCTCTCAGCAGAGGACTGCCCGGGTCCCGCATGACAGTGACTGGTTGGGTAATTTTGGCTCATTTGGGGATTTAGGTGGGACACCCATTTTGTGCTAAATTAAGCTCCACCCTCCCCATCAGTCTTCATTAATAGCAAAGATGATATATTAGCCTCAACCTTGACCCATTGTTATTCAGACCTAGATGGAGAAGAGACGTGCTATTTATTGCACTTCTTTTAATGAGCCTGAAAAGCATTTTCTTGTTGATCACCTGCTTGGGTGAAAACTTTCTCACTTTGAGATTTACAGTGCTGAGGAGATGGTTCCGTCTTTTCGTTTGTCCTCTATCATTTTATCCTAGAGCTTCTTGGATCTTACTTCTTTTGCCTTTTTAACTCTGATTACTCCAAGCATGGCCAGTTTGATGGGCCCTCTCCCTATGAGAGCCAGTAAGAAGGTATGAGACAGGCTGCTTCAGTCCATCAGGATTACTTCAGGGGCACTGAAAATATAAGTAAAAGCTTTTTACTTAATGGTTGTACAAATATATGAGATTACAACCCAAGAGAGAAAAGTTTTAAAACGTTGCTTTCTAAAGTAATTTCGATATACTCCTTTAAGTCTTTCTTCCTGGAATTCCTCACAATCCTTTCAAGAAAGGTCCCTTTTCTATGCACTAAAAGGAATATCAGTTTCTGAAACCATTTTCTTGCTCTTATGAAATGCCTGATTTCTGTGTCCATTATTCTGCAGTATTATCCGTTCCTTGTTTTTATGTAATGCGGTTCATGAGGGATTTGTACCTCTCCACTAGAGTCCATTTGAAAATATGTGGGGATAGTTTGGTTGTCAAAACCACTAGGCAACAGTGCTGCTATTTTTGGTGGATTGGAAGATGCTAATTATAACACAATAAGGACAATCCTATCCAAATGTCAAAAGCAACCCATGAATTAAAAATGAGAAGGTTGTTTCAAGTTTTGAATATTGTGAACAGTGCTGTGAAGATCATTGTTGCACATGCCTCTTCCTGCCTAGGTGCACAGCAGTGAAATAGCGGGGATATACAGGTAAGGCTCTGTGAGCTTTAGAAGCTACTACCAATTTTCTCCAGTGACTATAAAATTTATACTTCCATGGGCAGCGTATGACTGTCCTAAAAGCTCTGTAGCCTTGTTTCCTCCTGGCATTTCATTCTTTTTATTTATTTGTCTCTAAGGTTAACTGTATTATTGAACATTTCAAGTTATTCTGACTTGAATTTGATTTATCTGATGACTACTGTGGTTGAGAAAATGTTCACATATTTTGGGAGATTTTCTCCAAACTGTTTTGAAATTCCTGTTCAAAATTCTTCTCCCACTTTTTTTATGTTTCATTTCAGTTTTATTGAAATATAATCAGCATACAGCACTGTGTAAGTTTAAGGTATACAGCATAATGGTTTGACTTACAAGCATCATGAAATGATTACCACATTTAATTCAGTAACCATCTAGCATCTCACATAGATAGATGCAAAATAAAAGGAAAATTTTTTCCTTGTGATGAGAACTCTTAGTATATACTCTCTTAACTTTCATCTGTAACATATGGCAGTGTGAATTATATTTATCATGTTGTACGTTACATCTCTGGTACTTATTTATCTTATGACCAGAAGCTTGTACCTTTTGACCACCTTTGTCACCATACAAAGATATTACATTATTATTGGCTATATTCTCCACACTGTACATTTCATCCTGATAGCTCATTTATTTCTTCTCCCACTTTATATCGTACCTTTTTACTCTTTAAATTATATTGTTCAATGAACCAATGTTTAACAACTTACCAGTTTATTTTATTTTTTTAGATAAAAGTGTGTATTATTTAGCATCACTAAAATAAATTCAAAATATTTAAAAGTTTTCTTGCGGCTTCATCTGACTCATGGGTTATTTGGAAGTGAGTCATTTAATTTCTGTGTCATTGGGGAATTTCCATATAGCATTCTTTCATTGATTTTTAGTTTAATTTTCTTGTAATCAGAGAACACGCTTTTTTAATTTAAGAGATATTTTATTTCTTTTTCCCCAGCTTTATTGAGGTGTATATAATCACACACCTTAATTTATTAATAAATAAACTTGTATGTATTTAAAGTGCACAATGTAATGATTTGATATGCATATACGTTGTGAAATGATTACCATAATCAGGTTAATTACCAATTTCATAACCTCACATACTCTATATTTTTTGTGTGTTCAGTGAGAATGCTTATGATCTGCTCTCTTAGCAAATTTCAAGTGTAAAACAAAGTATTATTAACTATAGTAACCATGCTATACATTATCCCTGGTACTTACTCATCTTATAACTCTTTGACCATTCTCTCCCCATTTACCCGACACCCAGCTCCTGGTAAGCACTATTTTGTTCTTCTTTTCTGTGATTTTGATTTTTGTTTTTTTTTTAGATTCCACACATAAATGAGATCATACATTATTTATCTTTCTCTGTCTTAGCGTAATGTCCCCGAGGTTCATCCACGTTGTCATGAAGAGAAAGATTTCCTTCCTTCTATTGACTAAATAATATTGCATTGTATCTGTCTATTATCTATCTATCTATCTATCTATCTATCTATCTATCTATCTATCTCATATCTTCCTTATCCATTGATAGACACTGAAGTTGTTTCTATATATTGGCTATTAGGACTAATGCTACAGTAAACATAGGAATGCAGATACCTCTTCAAAATAATGATTTTGTTTCACTCAGATATATACAGATATATATGCAGAAATGGGGTTGGTGGACTGTGTGATAGTTCTGTTTTTATTTTTTTGAGCAACCTCCATATTTTTTTATGGCTGTACCAATTTACATCCCCACCAATAGTTTTCAGGGGTCTCTTTTCTCTACATTCTCCACAACATTTGCTATCTCTTGTCTTTTTGATTAATGCCATCAAGGTGATATCTAATTGTGGTTTTGATTTGCATTTCCCTGATAATTAATGATGCTGAAAAACTTTTCATATACTTGTTGACTGTTTATATTTCTTCTTTGGAAAAGTGTCTGTTCAGTACATTGTCCATTTTTGAATCAGATGATGTCTGTGCTGTCTGTGCTCCTTATGTTTGTTGGATATTAACCTCTTATACGATATGTGGTCTGTATGTATTTTTGCCCATTCTGTAAGTTGCCTTTTCATTTTGTTGATGGTTTCCTTTGTTGTGCAGAAGATTTTTAGTTTGATGTAGATCCACTTGTTTATTTTTACTTCTGTTGCCTGTGCTTTTGGTGTTATATATCCAAAAAAAAAAATCATTGCCAAGACCAATGTTAAGGAGTTTTTCCCCTGTGTTTTCATCTGGGAGTTTTATGGTTTCATGTCTTACACTTAAGTGTTTAGTCCATTTTGAGTTAGTTTTTATGACTGATATAAGATAAAGGTCCAGTTTCATTCTTTTGAATGTGGGTATCCAGCTCTCCCAGCACCAGTTATTTGAGAAACTATCCTTTGCCAAATGTACATTCTTGATGCCCTTGTCAGATTAGTTGATCATCTATGTATGAGTTTATTTCTGGCCTTTATTTCTGTTCCATTAGTTTATGTGTGTGTTTTCTTCACCAGTGCAATATTGTTTGGATTGTTTTGTACCGTAGGTTGAAATTGGAAAGTGTGATGCCCCCAACTTTCTTCTTTCTTAAGATTTCTTTGGCTATTCAGGATCTTTTGTGGTTTTATACAAATTATAGGATTTTTTTTTCTATTTCTTTGAAAACTGCCATTGGAATTTCAAGAGATTTCATTGAATGAGTGAGTATATTAAGTAGTATAGACATTTTAACAATATTAATTCTTACAATTATAGTCATTGGGTATCTTTAATTTGTTTGTGAATTCTTCAATTTTTTTATTAATGTCTCAGCTTTCAATATACAGATCTTTCACGTCCTTGGTTAAATTTATTTCTAAATATTTTATTGGGTTGATTCATTTATAAATGGATTGTTTTCTAAATTTATATTTTGACAGTTTGTAACTAAAGAAATGCAACTGATTTTTGTATATTAATTTTGTATACTGCAACTTTACTGAATCTGTGTATTAGTTCTAAAAGGTTTTGGTGGGGTCTTAGGGTTTTCCATAGATAAGATCATATCTTCTGCAAACAAAGACAGTTTTACTTCTTCCTTTCCAATTTGGATGCTTTTTATTTCTGTTTCTTGCCTAGTTGCTCTGGCTAGGACTCCTAGTACTATTTTAAATAGATATGGTGATAATGGGCATCCTTCTCTTGTTCCTCATTGTAGAGGAAACGCTTTCAGCTTTTTTCCATGGAGTATGATTTTAGGTGTGGGCTTGAATTCTATATGACTTTCATTATTTTGATGTATATTCATTCTACATTAAATATTGTTGAGAGATTTTATCATAAATGTAGGATGAATTGTGTCATCCTATTGAGATAATAATATGCTTTTTATGCATATCATTCTGTTTATGTGGTGTTATCACATTTACTGCTTTATGTATATTGAACCATCCTTGCAACCCAGGGATAAATTCCGCATGATCATGGTGTATAATTCTTTTAAGTGCTGTTGAACTCTGTCTTCTAGTATTTTATTAAGACTTTTTGCATATATGCTCATTAGGCATATTGGCCAGTGATTTTTTTTTTCCTTGTTGTGGTGTTTTCTCACTTTGGTATCAGAGTTTTAACACTGGCCTTAGAAAATGAATTTGAAAATATTTTGTACTTTTCAATTTTTGGGAAGCATTTGAGAAGGATTAGCATTAATTCTTTAAATATTTAGTAGAATTTGCCAAGAAAACTGTATGGTTCCTGAGCTTTTCTTTGTTGAGGGATTTTTGATTACTGATTCTATCTCCTTACTCATTATTGTATTTTTTAATTTCTTTTATTGTATTATTTAGCTCCAGGATTTCTGTGTGGTTCTTTTTTATGATTTTATCTCTGTGTTAAACTTCTCAACTTGCTTGCATATTATTTTCCTGATTTGGCTTTATTGTCTTTCTGTGTTTTCTTGTAACTCATTGTGCTTCTTAAAAACAATTTTTTTGAATTCTTCATCAGACAGATTATAGATCATTATTTCTTTGTGGTCAGTTACTGGAAGATTATTGTGTTTCTGTAGTAATCTCATATCTTCTTGACTTTTTTGTGTTTTGTTTCATCTTGTGTCTTTGAATTTAAAGAGGCAGTAACTTCCTGCAGTCTTTACTGAGTGGTTTCTAAGGGAAATATTCCCACCTGTCAGCCCTAATAGGGATTCTGAGGCTTTCTCAGACCTTTTCTATAGATTTACCTCTTCCACACTTCTTGTTCTCTCTTGGGGAGAGGGGATAATTCTTAAACTCGTATGCCTTCTCTTAATCTTACAAGGCCAGGTTGAATGCTGACAGTCTCCCATTTTCTTTCTTTAAGACAGTACTGAATGTTCAAGTTTGTGCGCTTTCTCCCAAACCACATAGTTAGTCTGGCTTTCTTTATGTGCTTACTACCTATCTGCAAAGGCTCACACTTTTTATTCATGGGGCACACTCAGAGAGCCCATCACAGGGGTTTAGGGACATGTGGCTGAGGTGCATGGAACATCAGGGGTGCCTGTGGGCCAGTCAGAGAGATCCACAGGTGAGGCATTTTCATCATTCTCTGAACAGTCTTCTAGATGGAGCGCATGAAGCAGTTAGTAGGATCAACATCGTTTTGATGATTTCTGAGTCCTGGCTGCCGTGTTCCTGGTCTCTCCCTGCCCTCAGTTGAGCAGACAGTCTTAGTGCTCTGGATGGAGTGAGAAGGAAGCGGACCTCTTTGGAAGTGTCCCACACAGCTGAGGAGGACAGCTCACTTACCCCTGTGGGATACATCGTGGATGGTGAGGCTCTCTCTCGGTACTGAGCTATGCTGCTTTAGGAGAGGGTGATACGGGTAAAGTGAAACTGTTCCTCTTACCCTCCTCAATATATCCAATTTCAGATTTTTTTTTTTTTTGCTCCAATAGTGTGCTAGACTTCCAAATTTCCACTAAGATAGTCTCTCTTGTCCATGGATGATCATCAAAATGTGTGTTCTTTGAGAGGAAAATGAGGGAAAACTCCCATTCTACCATCTTGTTGACATCAGTTTCCTTTGTTTTTAAATCTTATGCTTATGATTAGCTTTTTCTGTATTGTGCTTAAGGATTAATTGTAGGCCTCCTATGAGATCATTAGGTAATGTTCCTATATTATATTTATATATATATTATATAAATGAGAATTTCTGGAATCTCTAATATGTCCTATTTCACTGATGTATTTACTTATTTATCTTTTCACTAATACCACACTGTCTTGATTATGGTAAAGTTCATAATAAATTTTGATACATGACAATGATTTAGTGCTATAAAATTATAAAGCCAATTTAAAATTGTAGCTGTACTTCGTATTTTAAGTTTTCATATAAATTTCAGAATCAACATCTCCATTTAGTAAGGAAGAATATTGCTAACATTTTAAATGACATTACATTGAAACTATTAAAAGATTTAGAAGCAACTGACAGCTTTACAATATTTAGACTTCTAATCCATGAACATTTACACCTTCTTCAATTGTTCCCCATGATGTCTGATATAAAGAACTTCATGAGTTTCTTCTTTAATTTTTCTCCATTGTGGTAGGAAGTATAACAACCTCACAAAGAAGTCCACAAACTAAACTCTGGAACCTGTAGATATGTTATTTTACATAGCAAAAAGGGACATTATAGGTGTGATTAAGTTAAGCATTTCGAGACAGAGATTATCCTAAATTATCTGGGTGGATCCCATGTAATCACAAGAATTATTAAGATGAAGACCAGAAGGTCTGAGTCAAAGCAAGAGGTGTAACAAAGATCCAGAGGCTGGAGCAATGCAGATTCATGAGCCTACTAATATGAGCAGCCTGTGGAAGCTGGGAAAGGCAAGGAAACATTTCTCTCCTAGACCTTCCAGAAAGAATGTAGCGCTACTAACCCACTTTCTAAATCTGATCTACAGAATTGTAAGATAATGAATATGTGTTTTACTAAGTTTGTGGCAATTTCTAAATCAGCAATAGGAAGTTAATAAGGTGTAATATTTAATATAAAGTTCTTGACATCTTTCTTTAGTGCATTTCTGATTATTTATATTCTTGATCCAGTTGTAAATGATATTAGTAATTTCATTTTCTAAATACCCTTTGCTATAAAATAGAAATGTAATTATATTAATATAGTATTTATTTTCTTTCTAGTGACCTTATTGAATTTATTTATAGATTTGGATATATCATTTACAGTTTCTTTTGGAGTTTCTGTTTATACAATTATGCTATTTACAAATAGCAGCATTTTATTTCTTCCTTTCTTATACTTCCTAATTCTTTGTCTTATGATATAATTTAGGATCTGGACTGCGATAGAGTACTAGTAGGAGAGAATGAACAGGCAAATGTAATGTGTTAGATGTTTGAGAGCTATAAGATAAATAGTTATCATAGACATTATGGAATTAGTTTTTTTTTTCTGATTATAATTAATGCATTAGACAAAGACAAAGGAAAAACTAAAGGTGCTTAGCCACCAATTAAAATCTAAGTGCTAGAGCACTTAGAAAGATCTTTAGACAATGCCTAGTACAAAATTGTAAGAATAGAATACTTTTCAACAAATGGCATAGGAAAAAATGCAAAAATAATTAACCCTAACCATAGCTTTCACTTGGTTTAGGCAAGGGGTTCTTAATAGAGTTCAAAATCAGAAATCATAAAGCAAAAGAAAAATGTTCTTTTGGTAATAGGAATAGACGAGAATGTATTACTTGGCTCACTCATCACCTTCCTTTTACATGAGCCCTTGTTAACGCTCTAACAAAGACACTGTATGTGGCATAACAGATTCAGTTGCTCTTAGTACTTGTCCATTGTGATTTAACATAACCTCTTTGGTTCTGTAGGGGCTAGACTGGTGAGTTAGACACAGATATACAGGTGCCTCCATCCTTATATTCTTGACGTCTATGAGGTCACTATTAATTTCTGCCATTACTCTCTGGAACCAATCTCTGTGTGTGGAAGGGGTGGGGGCTTGTTGTATTTGTATCTCTATTTTTATTTACTTTCATGTCCAGATGTGGCAAATGTGCCAATTTAGAGAAAGCACTCAATATTTATATTACGAACAAGGAGACCTTAGCTGAGCAGTAAATTTTCATCGACAAGACACATAAAGGAAACAACTAAAAAACGTTAGCAGGTGGTCCATGTTATGAATTGTATTGATATAAACATCAAAAAAAATCAAAATTACCTATTTTTTTCAAAGAAAATGATCATCAGAGTAGAAAAATGTAGAAAATGTTGGTATAAAAAAGTAAAGTACAGTGTAGGTGAGATTGTGGGAAAGCAGCCATTTAATGCCTGTACCTGAGCCCTAGCTCTGTCCTTGCTCTGTCAGCTTATTAATTGCATTAACATATTTTTATTGGATGCCTACTACTTCTATGGTATTTTACATTTATTACCCTTATACTTGTTTACAACCTTCTGAAAGTTCTTAGGATAATGATTGTGAAACTTGAGGGAGAAAATTGGAATAACATGAATAAGCAGCCTAACCAAGGAACCAATCTAGGGTTCTGCACCTAGCTTCCTAGCTAGCTCTTGATTCTTTACTGATCATCACTGAAAACTGATGAAACACAGTGAGCATATGATGCAGTGGTTCTTAGTATGAGATGGACCATTTTAACATATACTCTACCCCTTACCTATTATATTTATCTCTTTAAAAGCTCTGGGAGGTTAGAAATACTCAAAGACATAATTTTCTTAAAAGCAAATGAGGTAAATGCCAGAACCATGGACAAGTGAGTTTCAGTCTAATGTCAAGAAAATTTTGATTAAAAAAATTCAGATGATTTATAAGCATTGATAAAGACAATGAATGACCAATAAAAGCCAATGAAATTTTTTAAAAATTCTCATTTAATTAAAATTATTTTTCCCTAAGCAAGTAGAGGTGGAAGATTTATTCCTCCATTCCATCATTTAACAGTATAAGAAGATAAAAAGTGATGGAAGGAGCATGTTCTTTGAAACAGGATAATTAGGGAAGATATCTTCTTGGATATCATATTTAAGTAGAGCCTAAACACTGTGAAGGAGGAAGTCAAGTCCCTATGTAAGGGAAGAACATTTTATATAAGAAAATCAGCAATTACATAATTTCTTAAGAAAGACAGTGTTTTACAAGAGTGATAAGAAGTAGCTAGAGGTCACATTATAGAGGGATTTGTAAGAAAGACATCAATGCATTAGGATCAGGGCTGTAAATTAATCAGATTTGAAAGATTATTTTGGATCCTGTGCAGAGAACAGTCAGAAGGAGGATGGTGAAATAAAGACAGCAGGTATGAAATGCTAAAGACATAGAGTAAAATAATTTTAGCATGGCAATTGGCAAGTGCTTTTTTCATTTTTTTGAGAAATTGATGGATAATTCTAAATTTCCTGATAATATGATTAACTACACTTGATAACTTCTCAATGAGAATCCCAAGAGAATATTGATTAAAGACTCAGTGTCAACCTGGAATGAACTGAGGCACAGGACTTGGTTCTTAATATTATCCTGTTGAGCATCTTAATCTGTGATTTAGCTGGGTACATGGAAAACATGCTAATGAAGTTCACAGATGACCTGAAGCTGGCAGTAAGCCGCTGAAGCACATAGGCAGGCTATAAAATTACCACAACAGACTGGAAAATATAGTCATATTTTCCAGAGAAATTACTTTGCTTCTGAGAGGCAAATCTAGGACATCAGACAAAAATTCCAGACAAAGCCAAGATCACCAGCCCCACAAACCCCCAAGTCCCATGGAAAGCTGAAGCAACAACAAAGAGATGAGACTATAGCTACAATAACAGAGAAAAACAAGAAAGAGTGCCATCAATGTGTCAGAATTTTTCAGAAATTTCTGTCAGTAAAGAAGAAGATTTCCAGTTTCAGATTCTACAGAGAAACAAAACCAGGGAAACCACAGTTCAAATCAATAACAAAAATACATTGTTGATGCTGTAGGAATACTTCAAGGGATATATAAACCAAACTCAACAGAACCGTATTGAACCCTCTGGCTTTCACTAGGGTTATTAAGTGGGAAGTGTGTTGGCCAATCCATGTCAGCACTAAAGAATGAGGGAAATGCCTTAGGGAAGTTATAACTTCTACGTATTCCTGCCCTTCCCACATCCTCAACAGAAATAGTACATAGAACAAACACTGGTGAACAAGAATTAGCCATTAAAAAGTTGGAAAAATAATCAGAGAGAAAACAAATTCCATAAAGGAAAGTCACTAAATTAAAAAAAAGTTAACACTCAATAAATCTAACAGAGCAAAATTTAAAAATTTTTGGAAAAAAATATAATTTGTATTTTAAACATGATTCCAAAGAATATTGTACCTGGGGGAAAATCAATTAGAATTCTTGAAATGAAACAGCGTATTTAACTAACAAAAGAGAGCAAACTAGTGGAATGAAACATAGAAAAAAAAATATTCAAAAGCAAAGTAGAAGAATAGAATGATAGAGAAGATTTGAGAGAAGGTTTAAAAACATGGGACATAGATCTAGACATTCTAAACTTTACTTAATAGAACAGAAACATACTTGAGAGGATGGAGGTATACAAATAATTAAAAATAATGAAAGTCAAAGAAAGAAACTATACGTCTGATAAATGAGAAAAAAAAAACTGTTGTATATACTCAGTCAGAAAGGGGTAGGTTATATTGCAGTAAGAAACAATTTCCAAATCTTACTGGTATAAAAGGACAGTGGTTTATTACTTGTTCATACTATTACTAGTTCAACCGTATGCATCTTGGGTTGGCATAGAGCTTTAGTCAATTTCATCCTCATTCAGGGACCCAGGGCAATGTATTATCCATCATCTAAACTATTTCTCCTTGCTGGAGTTGGGAGAAACAAAGGTGGCATATTGCACATGGCGTCTTGGGGGATATTTTTCATGTTCAGATGTTGCATGTATTACTTCTGCTTATGTTCCATGACCCAAGCAATTCATAAGGCTGAAACCTCACTTCAAAACAGAAAACAGAACAACAAAAAGATACAAAACAGGAATGAGAAAGGATAATTATTGGAGACAAAGGAGAATTGAGCTACACATAATTGAAGTTCAAGAAGCAGAGAACAGCGCAAGTTGAAATAATATAGCAGATATAAATATATGAGAATAAAATAATCTTAGATTTGAATCTGTAGATTGAAAGGGCATGAGTCATTACAGGAAAATTTTATGTAAAAATTAACACTAACAAATATCCTGTGAAACTGATGAGCAGCTAGTCAGAAAAATGATGTTGGCTTCAAATATCCTCAAAATAAAACAAAGTTTTGAGTAAAGGAATGGTACCTGAATAACATTATGGTCAGAACAAATTCATTCAGCCGTAGAGCAATGAATGTTCTCATGTCTGTAAAGCCATCCTTGAGTATTTACTGAGAAAAGTACTAGAAAACCATCACATCTGGACAACAAATAAATATCTAAAAATGAAAAATGAAGGACTGTGGAAAGCTATAGTTTAAAAAATAATTGATGAGGAACTTTGACTTTATTCAATCTTGAATCAGGGCAAACCAATTTTTAAAATTACATTTAGTAAAAGAAAGTAAATGTTATATATATCTTGACTGTATAAATTGATAATTCACCTGACAAAATCAAATTATAGGAATGGGGATAAAAGGTGGGAAGAAGTGTAAGTATGCTAAATCTCTTTTTTCATAATTGAGAGTCAATAGATGCAGTCAGTAATATAAATATTTAAAATTATTCTACTTATTTCTGTGTAATTTAACATCAGTTAAACATCATCATTCATACATTAATATTTTACATGAATATAATTATTTTTTCAGTATGGCAAAATGTCTTCACGTAAAAACACCTGGAATATGAGAGCTTATATAAGGATGTATCCATTAAAAATACATCTCCATAAGAATACATCTCAACAACAATTGAGAAAACACATAGATTCACAGTGTTTTCATTATATACCAAGTTTTGTTCCTTACTCAAATGTTTGGAGATTTGTCATTCAAATTAGGGTTGTTATTTCTCCAAGTTATCAATAACCAGTGGCCTTCTTCATTTCCAGGGAAATCTTCCTAGAATATTGCTTTCATCCTTATACTCAGGATGTTTACATAAGCTCCATATATTTATAATCAAATTCCAAGCACATTTAAAAGAAACCAGTGCCACAGAGGAAGGCAGAGAAGGCCTCATACTTCTGAATTTAGCACAGACTGCCTTCTTTTACATTCAATTTATTAGCACTTAGTCATTTACCTATACTCAGCTGCATTGGAAGGAAGAATGTAGTCTTTCATCTAGGCCCCCATAAAAAAGACAATCTGAAAAATTCTTAACAAAAATAAAGTTTGGGGCCCTAAAAAAAACCAAGATAGTGGACATGAAACTTTTGCTAATATCCTTAGCATCTGATGCATAGAAGAATGATGACCAATAATTTTTGTGACTCTAGAGAGCTAAACCAAGGTGTTTATAAGATTTCGGGAGAGGTGGCAGAATAAACTTTAGAGAACACAGTTACACATCTGTTTGAAAATAGAATGGATATTCCTTGTGTTCTGTGAAAACACAGAACACTAGTGATGTTCAAGCAGAGAGAGCAGAGTGTTGTACTGAACTTATCTCTACAATCCATTTCAAATTTGAGATTCCTATAATAATAACAGAAAATATTTTGTTAGTGAGATTTTATATAGCAGAATCAGAGATTAAACTTGCAGCAGATATGAGACATCTCTTCATTCCTTTGTTACTGTTACTTGCCTTTATAAGAGATAAACAAATGTAGCATTTTATTTATTATGCCGGTTAAACTCTTCTATTTTAATAAATAAATGTGCCTGAGCTAAATGTCCTTCTATAAAGTGAATATGTAAATATCACAAGAAGACAAAAAGGGATAACCAATATTAAAGAGGAAAACACATGAAGTAATTTGCCTTAAGCCCAAATCCCATAAGTAATGGGTCTTAAATCCTAAATGGATCAATACAATTTTTTGGACTCATATTTATTCTTTTAAGGTTCTTTTACAGGTTTTCTCCACTATACAAGAATGTTCCAAAGTCACTTATTAACTCACTAACTTTATCTATTATACTGATTTAGACAACTCACATAATTTTTATTTTTAACCACTGAGGTAACTAATACTGGTTAGAATTATCTTACTCTGTTTTCACTGGAGGAAGCTCTTTGACCTGATTTTGGTTCCTTCAGGTGAAAGCAGAACTTCTCTCCTATAACTCTGAACCAGACAAGGAAACAATAACTTTCGATAATTGGAGAGGTTAAAGGAGAAACTTCTAATACTCAGTGCTTCAGCAAAAATTTAGAGATTTTTCAGAGAGTGGATCTATTCTTTACTAATGAACTAAAATATTCAGAAGAACAAAAATTCAAATTTTAATGAAGAAATATACTTGATGTTGGACACTTTTTGAAATTACACCTCCCAATTTTCTTCTTTAAAGTTATTCCCCAGATGATCTACATGTAGTGTTTTGCATAAGCAGAGATTTATATGTCCTTATAATAGCAGAAAGAGAAGGTAGCTGGCATTGTTGAGGTGTAATATGTTAAACATTATCTCTGAAACAGCATCTCTGTTTAAACATAAGCTTTAAGTTCATTGAAATATTTTACTTTGTTGTAACACTTCGCAGATTATCCCATTTACTTTTCTATTGCCTTTATTATTAAAATTTATAGTTTTTCCCCTTTAACTTCTTATTATGTTGGGCTGGAAAAAGGATACAGGGTAATGTGTGGGCATTAATTAAATTAATTTTGATGTGAACAATTCCATGTATCAATTAAAGTAAGCATATAGTCCTTAGGTTTTTGAGAAAGTGGGACTAATTCATTGAGGTAGTTAATGACTGTCAATTTAATTATTTCCTTTTAATACTATATTTCAACATCATCCTTTTTTATTAAATAGTAATATGAAAATGACAGAGACTCCTGATTATTTTTAGTACCCACTCACTCTTTCTAAAGACAGTGAATACTTAGCTGGTCATATAGTCACCTCTAACAAAGACCATGGTTCCATTCTTCGCATTGTGGAGGGGCTTTGAGACTACAATCAGCTAATGAGATGTAAATGGAATCAATCTGTATGTTCTATGGGAATCTTCTTACAGAAAGACTGTATAGTCCATCAACCCTACTATTTTTTATCCTTTTTTCATCTTATTACCTTGAGCACAGATGCTACGCTGGAACGTGAGACTAAATTCCAGACTCTGGATAAAGCTGAGTAATAAACTGAGTTCCTGGAGACACTTTTTGTCATTATGCCAGTGTAATTTTTGAGATTTTTTTTCTATTGCTCACAAGTAAATCTGTATCTAAATTATATATACAGTATTTCCTTTGGACATAATACATTTTTAGATTTGAACTGTTCTTTCTTAATGTAGATGTGCTAGCTTGGTATGAAAAAGAGTGATTTCTTACTCAATTTGTTATAGCCAAGTCAATGAGAAAATTCCTGTTAATATCAGGAAATAATGATAGTCACTTTAGTAGGAACTGGTGTCAATTTCCAAGTATGAAGGATCTATCTTTGTTTCAGAGGTTGGTAATCCTTTGTCTTCTCTCTCTAATTTTTTTTCCCAAAGTGACCTTATCCAACATGTTCTTTAATAATATTGATCTGCTGAAGAGGCTCAGAGCTATGGACTCAGCACCTTCCTCTCCTGAACTCCAAATGTGTTTATCTATAATACTTTCCTGCTTCATGTATCTATTTGGATTTCCAATAATTATTGTGAACATAACATAAAAAAAGATTACTTGATCTCTACACCTACATTCAACCTTCTCAAGAATGTTTTTTTTTACTTCCTTCTCTCATCTGTTTATATCCAAACTATTGGCAAATTTTAGTGACCTCATTTACAAAATATATCACAATGCCTCTCTCTCTATTACTACCACTTTTAATAAATCCATCCATTAGATCTGTTCCAGGATTAATAGAGTAGCATTTTATCCTAAGTCCATTCTTCAGAATTTGTGCCCTTTCCTTTTATTCTCCATACATGGATTTATTCATTTCCTGTCTTCAACCAGAATGATATTCCCATAGATACTCAGAACCTGAAGATACCTTGTTTAAACCCTCAATGGATTCCCATTATCTTAGAATAAAATCTGAAACTTACGATATTCTAAAAAGTTTGACATTAACTTGAGGCCCTATTGGTTGACTTCATTTTCTGAAATCCTCCAACATCCTCACTGACATGCAATCACATCGGCCTACTTTCTAGTTCTTCAATTACCAAATTTCATTCTGCCAAGCCTTTATAAGTCCTGCTTCCTCTTTCTGGTCTATTTATACCCCAAATTTTGCCATATTTGGATATTTCTTGTCATTAAGTATCATATTGAATATCACTAGAGTAACACTTTTCCTGGAAATTTAACTGAATGTAACCATCCATTTTTTATCTCAATTGACCTATTTTTTTAATTATATAATTTACCACTAGTGACCAATCACATTGTATTTTTGTTTGTTTTCCATCTTCTTTTACCAGAGTGCAAGTTTTATGACATAGTGAACTTGTCTTTTTGTTTGTCTGAATTTCCCTGGAAACTAGAACAGTATTTGACATGCAGTGAGTCAATTAATATTTAGAATAAATTAAGGAGTAAATTACTTGGAAACTTACTGTCTTGAAGTCTGGATTGTTGACTAAGGACATTGCCTTTATTTCATGTAATTAATTTTTGCCTCTATAGTTCTAATATGCTTATATTAACGAAAAAGATTTTCTAGATTATGTGTTGCTCTTGATTGATGCAAATGATATTGTTTCTTAATACAGAAAATATTCTCAATTATCTGTAGATGTTGTCATTGGATTGATGAACTAGCCTACTCCCTCTTAACTGGTTAAAGGGCAGAGTTTACTTTGCACTGAGCTGCTGTGGGTGAGGATTAGAATAAAAATCCCAGTTTCTGATGGCTGCTATTCCACCTACTAATCCTGTTTTTTGCCCACTTATTTCTGATGCAATCCAGACCCAATCCAGATTAGCTTTGTTTTTCACTTCTGAAGATAACTGACAGTTATCAACAAATAACTCCTTTTGCAGAGATGAGCATGTTCCAGGACTCAAATCCTGGCTTTCAGTTCTCTACTATGCTTTTCTGAGGTTAATGCATTCCAGGTTGCTTAGCCTCAATCAGAATTTTAAGCTATCTTTAATGACATGGCTCTAGTCAATGAAAAATTGATATCCACATAATAAAATAATACTAATATAATGTATTATTTTTTATTGAATACAGAGTAAGTATTCAATAATATACTCAAACATTTTTGCTATAAACACTATTTTGAAGTGATTATTATTTTTATTTTGCAGATAAGAAAACTGAGACACTAAAATTTAGGAAACTCAAACTCAGACACACAAATGCACATAATTTGATTTCAGATATCTCACATATAACCACTATATTATAGAGGAATATTATTTTTTCTGGGAAAAGCAAATTATTGAGCTTCTCTGGGTTCCATGAGATCAAAAATGATATTCTCCCTTCTTCAATTTAGGCCATCAAAATCAGGGATTTTCTCATAGCCTATACTTGTAAAAAAAAAATGCCAATATAGGTAAGAAAAATTTTAAAGTTTCTAAAAAGAGGGTAACATACTAGACCAAACCATGAAAAAGTTTAATTAGAGAATATATCTATTTCATTTGAAGATAAAGATATACTGTCAAACTTTATATAGCTGCTCTTTTGTCTGTTTTAGAGCTGACCCATTGTACTTTAAGTGCTGAACAGCAGGATGTAATTGGTAAAGCTTATCTGGTACTTAGAACATAGCAAAATACAAGAAATCTCAGTAAGGAGGAATAGCCTCTTCTTTGTATAATACAGCCTTTTGAAAAAGAAGAAGTAAATCCAATTTAGCTTACTGAGAGATAACTTTAACTCTTTAGATCACTCAACTTCATTTTTTCCAGGGATAAAGCTTTTCAAGAAATAGACTTAAATTAATGTTACAATGTCTCATTTTAAAGGATAATTATTAACAAAATCACTCAAATTGATTGTCATAATTTTTGAAAACCAAAAGAGGTAAAGTTACATAGATCAAGTTTCCTATCTTCCATATATTTTATCCTTTGTAATCCTTGGATGATTCCAATGTGCATGCACGCACAAATACACTCACAATGAAAAGGTAAACCTAAAATCTGAGCAAGATAATTATTTCATTTAAAAATAAATATTTAAACATTTGAAAAAGATAAAGAAATAGAACCAATGAAAGTATGAGAAGCAAAATATAGGTGTAAAAGACCATCTTTGTATTTACATGTTTCTATAATCATTGTTTGATTACTGATCCTTATTGGCAAAACTGGCCATTTGAAATATACTCAAAATTCTATTCAGGAACCTTCATTTAACTGACTATTCCAACATTGATTTATTTGCACAAACAAAAAGCATTATAAAACAATTGTTTTCTTTCAATTCGCTGTATTCTAGTTACTTAAAACAAGAGAGTTGAATTCAATTAGCATCTTAGAAATAAAATATTTGGTTTGACAGGAAAAGTGGAATCATAACCTTGTATTGTATCATATTGCCTAGGCTGTATCACTACAGTGTGGTTTGCAGAGGTGGTTTAAGTCCATTTAAAGAGCACAGAAAGGACATCCAGAACACTGAGAAATGACTTCTAATTATCTGCTGTCTCATATACATCACGGCATGGTTCCATTCAGAGGCTATTGGATCATAACTCAACCTTGAAGTTAAGTGTGTGCTTCATTTATGGGGCAAAATCTTGGAGAAGCTGGTTATGACCATGAAATGCAGAGGATAATCTGGCTCAGCAACAAGTATTTATTATATTTCTTTCCTTAAATAAATAATACTTTTTACTGGGAAGAAAAAGGACTGGGCATCAAGAACTATTTATGGTTGCACTTCTCCTAGATAATTGTATAGATTTCCTTACAAAGTTAACTATAACTTTCATCTAACCAATACCAAATTAAATCCAATAAATTTCCCGTATATTATACATTCAAGTGCCGCAAGGGCAACATTTTATTAAAAAGTTACTCATTCTTTCACAATGGTATAAAACAACCCACACTGTTAAGACATTCCACAGGCTGCCTGAATAGCACTATAAAACTATTTAATTGAAGAAACATTCCTTTTGTTTAATTAAAGAACAATAATTTATTACTGACCTTGTGATTGCATATAATCTTCAAACTGTGACTGTGGACACTTGAGGCCGTCATATTGAATCTGAATTTTATGCCTATAACACTTTGAACCATATGACCTTGAAGATGATGTTTTACACATTTGTAAAACGGGACAAAATTCATTGCCTACCCTATAGGCTAGTTGAGAGACTTAATTCATAATACTTAAGAATTTCTAAACTCAGAAAACTGGGAAACAAGCGAGTCTCTCTTGACTGCCTCCCTCCTTCTCTCCACTTTCCTAGTTAGATGAAGCACCACACTGTGAAGGGTGGAAGAGGGAGGGCTTCCTTCACAAGAGCAGAGATTCTGAATATTACAACCTGAAAGTGTAGGGAAGTTTGTTTACCATGGATAGAAATTTAACCCAAAAGAAACGTCAGACAGGAGACGGCCAGACATAAATTCCTTGCAGTCCTTCAAGAAAAGTCTTCCATGCTGAGTAAGCACAACTGCTGAGAAGTCTGCTGTTTGTTCTAGACATTAGTGAGGCAGGCACCAACAAGGTGAGCATCATGTTGCTTCAAATCTTTCCTTGTCTCATTTCCCTTTTTTTCTCCCCCATCATTGTGCTAAACTTGTACCTTTCAAATACACTTTCTAGAGGACACAGGTTAAAACATATGATATCCAGTAAGTCAGTTATTTATATACATTAAGAATTAATATTATTTGTTTCTTTAAGTTGAAGGATGGTAGTATGAAGTTGTAAATTATAGGATACTTCCCCTTAAATTAGCATCATAAATAATTAATGTGGAATTAAGGTGATGGTTTAGAAATTACTGTGATAATTGATAGGGGATAACTAAGCATTCACTGGATCTTTTTTTGTGTGTGTTTTACTGTGACTCAGGGAGGCACTAAAATTCAATGTTAGCTTCTGTTTAGAAACAGCATGAAATAATGGATACAATTTATTTAACTACTTCTCTTTTTGTTTTGTTTTGTTTTGTTTTTCCCCACTTGTGTTGAGGATAAAAATTTGCTTTAAGTCCTTAGCAGCAATTTCCTTATAGATACCAATCATGGAGTATAAAACTGGATGTGGGAAGTCAGACAGCTCCTGCACAGACTGTGGGTTTTTTAAGGTATATTTTAAATCATTTTTTTTTTTTTTTTAGTTCTATGTTCCTAGTTCCATCTTTTGCTTTTAGTGGACATCTGTATGTTGAGTTCTCCCCCATCTGAAAAAAAAAAAAATGACAACAAAAGAAAACAAAAACTGTAATAGGGAATAAAAATCACTGAAAATGGTTAACAGCCAGAAAATTCCACATGAATACTGACAATTTAAAACAGTAAGTGTAATACCTCTGTGAGTTTAAAATATTCATAGAATTAAGGTGAATGTAAACAATAACATAAAATCTGAAATGGAGAAAATATGTCTTAAGTGGCCTCTAGCAATGTTGCAGGAGGTGGTAAAGATAATAACTTGTATCAATATAATAACTAAAAATAATGGTTATAATATGTAGTATAACCACAAAAAGAACACTGAAAGAAGGTAACTAATAAGCCAAATGTAGAAAACATGAAATGAATCTTCTGATTCATTCAAAGAAACACGGAAGGAATTAAATTAAAACAAAACAGAATAAAACAAGAAACAAATGAGACTAATTGAAAACAGTTAGATGACATGTTAAAACCTAACTATTTCAGTAATTATTATAAATGCAAATAAACTAAATACTTTATTGGGACTAAGATAGCCAAACTCAATTTAAATAAAAACATCTATATGCTACATGTACATTTATGAGTATAACATGCAAAATATCACAACAAATCAAAAAACTGATACAGCTATGCTAATATAAAACGTTAACTTTAAGGAAAGTAACACTGCTGGTGATAAAGAGGGGTAACTTAAAAATAAAGGAGTAAATCCAATAGGAAATTGTCACAGCTAAAAAATTTGATCAAAGTGGCATATAGAGAAACTTGCATCCAACGATTAAAGAGTTCACAAAATTTTGTCAGGTATCCATGTAACAATCACATAATTGGTAAACCCTGAGCCTTACAGAAGCCTCAATAAATACATTTTGAAAATATTCAAAGCCTATTCTTAGGCTACTGTAAATTTAACTTGGAAATTATTAAAGGATAAGTAGCAAAATGTACCTAGAGATTCTTTAAAAAAGATTCTTTAAAAAAATTATTCAAAAATAATTGAAATATAAAAGAATACGTTTAAAATACAGGCTGAGATCACTAATCCAGTCAATTATATTTTAAAATGATTAATAATGAGAATACGGAAGCACACACTTGTGGGTTGTAATTAAAGGAGCTTCCAAGTGATATTTATAACTTTAATGCGTGTATTAGAAGATAACATAAGGTTTGAAATTAGCTAACCTTAGCACTTCCAACTCAAGAGCTAGAAAACAAAGGGCAAATCCCCTCCCTAGGAAAACAGATATGAGGCAGAAAACCTTGATGATAAAAGAAGTGAAATAAACCACAGAGAAAATTAACAAAGTCAAAAGTTGATTCTTTGAAAAGACTACTATATGTTTTTACAAAGAATGAGAAAAATGCGATTAACCAAAACTAGAAATGATGAAAGGGATATTACTAGGCATTCTACTAGCGAAAAAATTAATAAGATGATAACTGTGAACAACTGTATGCCAAGGAATTTCATAACTTAAAGCAAATACATAAATTCCTTGGGGAAACAATAATATTATCTGGCACAAAGAAATAAAAATTTTGAATAGTCCAATATTTATTAAGGAAATTGAATGTATTATTAAAAACCTTCCTACAAAAGAAACTTCTATCTTAATTGGATCCAGCAGTTAATGTTCCCAATGTAAGATGAATGAACATTTATCTTGAACAAAGTTTTCCAAGGAATGCAGAGAAAGACAGTATTTCTTAACAATTGTTAGACCAACATATCCTTGAAGCCAAAAGCTGACAAGCACATTACAATAAAGGAAGATTATAAATCAACCTCTTTCATATACATAAGTTAAAGATACTTAATACTTGTCAGTTCACATCCAGATATGTGATGTACTGTAATCAAATGTTGACTTCTGTATTATTTCTACTTGTTCATCTTACTTTTTCTGTTTGAACTCTTTCTCTTGCAATTGAAAAGAAGTGCTTTTTTCTACATTACCAATGAGGAAATGTACATTATGAATTAGTAGACATATATATCAATACCTTATTAGTTATTTTGTTTAGGTTAGATCTTCTCTGTACGTAAGTTTTTTCCACATGAAATATTTTGGGTTTAGAGTAATAAGTTAAATTTCTTATTACGGGTTTTTTTTTTTATGCCTATCTATTTCCTCTTTTATTCCCTGTAGTTTCTACTTTAGAAATTTTGCTGCTATATTATTAATAGGCTAGATATTTGGAGGTATTATACAACCACTATAAATTGCAAACTTTCAAACTATAAATCTATCTCATTTAATTTTTGGAGACTAAATTCTATCTTGCTTGATAAACCTCTGTTTTCTTTTTGTTTGTATTTGGCAAATATTTTTTGATTATTTTATTTTAGCTTCTCTAATTCAATTTGCTTTAGGTTTATCTCTGGCATAATGCACATAAATCTAATTACAAGAAAAACTAAGTGTGTATAAAGTTCATATAAAAAACAAATAACAGTAACAACAAAAAAGACAATTAAAACTTTCAGCAGGTTAAAACACTTACCCTCAAAAGTTAAAAATGGAGATAATTGAGTATAACATTCATAATATAAATATAAAAATATAATTAAGAAATTACTTACTTGAAAGAAAGCAAGAGATTCAAAACCACAATATAAATGAAGGGAAAAAAAATCATGGAAATGTTAGATTTGAGCTTCCTGAAATCAGAAAAGAAATTGAAGAAGTGACAAAGCAATCTCAGATGTAAAGGCTAGCTAGAGGACAACTAAAATATATATGACAGTCTTCCATAATGGCTGTGCCAACAGTGTAGGAGGGTTCTCTTTTCTCCACACCTGTCCAGCATTTGTCATTTGTGGACTTTTGAATGATGGTCATTTTGATTTGCATTTCTCTGATAATTAGCAATATTGAGCATTTTTTCATGTGCCTATATTGGCTATTCATGTGTCTTCATTGGAGAATTGCTTGTTTAGGTCTTCTTTGGATTGGGGTTTTTTGGATTTTTGGATTGGGGTTTTTTTTTGTTATTAAGTTGTATGAACTGCTTATATATTCTAGAGATTAAGCCCTTGTCAGTCTCATCTTTTGAAGAAGAATATTAGAAGGAATGAATGTATGTTCCTATGTGAGTGAAGTATTGTGCTGTATACCAGAAATTAATACAACATTGTAAACTGTACTTCAATAAAAATATATTTAAAAAATAATAAAATTTATATCAAATCAAAAATTATGTCAAAACCAAAATTCAGTACCCAGAAATAAAATTCTGTTGGAGAATTAAAAAATAAAAAAAAAATTAAAAAAAAGGATTACAAAAATCCCTGGAACACAGAAAGAAATGGGAAGAACAAATAAAAAGATAATGATAGATACAGGCACAGACAAGCATATTTCAAAATGTTAAAACTTGAAACTCTAAAGGGCAAAAACAATGTAATATAGTAAAGCAACAATTGAAAACTACAATTGAAGAAGACATCTTAATTAAACTTTGAAAAGGCACTAGTCTAGGTGATCCAGGATGGTCAGGCAGGTTCTAATAAGCTAATAGAAAAAACAGAATTCTCTATGTAGAGAAAAAAAAAGAAATTTACCAAGGGAATAATAGTTTTTGGTGTCAATCATCTTTCTTTAATGAATCTGAAAAATGCATATATGTTGATTTTCTCACACAAAGCTTATATTTTTATGTATAACAAATAAATATTAATGTGTCTGTATATGTACACACACATATATAATATTAACATGTAAATATACATCTATATATATTTATGGATGTTGACCCATGAGTGACATGAATTTGAACTTTATGGGTTCACTTTTATGTGGATTTTTTAAATAGCAAATACTACAGTACTACAAGATGCATTATTGGTTGAATCTGTAATTCACTTCAGGTCTGTGACGCAGACCTGTGGATGTCAACCATGGATATGGATGAATTGCACATACTGAGGGCCAATTATAAGTTATACTCAGATTTTCAACCATGTGGAAATTTGACAGCCCTAGCTCCTGTGTTGTTCAAGGGTTGACTATATATTTATATATATGTTACATGGATACATGCTATATATATAATATGCATATATGTACTTATATAACACATATATTATATACTTATATAACATAAATGTAATGGCTAAATGGGTATTATAAATGTATAAGTATACACATATATACAAAAACTTTCTCTTTTCTCTCTATACACACATATAATCTAACACTCTAAAATTAATCAAGTAATTAATAAAAATATAAATGGATGATACGGGTGTGTATTTTTATGAAACACCAAATGGCTATTCAAGTGTAGAAACAGCCAAAACATATTATTCACTCAAAATTTCTTTGACAATTTACCTTATAGTGGTAGATTTTACTAATATTTCTTAGTTAAAAATGTTATATGAAGTATGTTCCATGTTATAAGCATTGAGTTAACATTAGGATTGAAATTGAATAAAATACAGTGAAAAACCATTAGGATTTAATTTACTCAAATGCTCCCAACTATTTCTATCAGTCAGTTCTTTTGTATTTATTTCCTAATGTACTCACAAGTATTACATAATTTAATCTATTTTAACTACAAACTTCTAATTTTTGTTTTAGAAGCACATACTTATGTACTTGTTTTTAGGAAAAATGAGTGAGCTGAGTAATAAAATATTGAATGCTTGTTTTAAAACAATGTTTTGGTGAAAATCTGCAAAGTTCTATCACTCCTCTGAAATGTCAAATGTTTACAAGTCTCCTGTGAAAGCAAGAACACAACAAAAGCACTTAAGAGTCTGGAGAAATATGGGTGACAGGGAGAAGATAATGCAAAGCATTTGTTTCTAAGGGCAAAACAAAGACATAGGTGACTTCAGAGAAAACCTAACTGTTCTCAGGGAATTAGTGGCAAGTAATATTCTGCTGATAAGTATGATTTGTTCCAGCTTTGAAAATCAAACTTAAGCATTTGAAATGTAATTAATTTTAAACACAGAAAGAAACACCACTCAGCTTCTAGTTCAACTTCTCCAGTTAGTCTCAAATACCTATTTGCATCTTGCCCACTGGGAACTAGAATAGGAGCAGAGAGGAAAGTTTGTTGGGAGAAACTGAGGGAAAAAATGATGGAGAAAATGTCTTTCCATTATTTTTATGAGGCTCCCATTTTAATAACCAATATATTTGTTTTTGTTTTTCTTTAACATCATTGTATCTTTAGCATCCCACAGTGATGGGAGATCTTGAGGTAATCTATGAACATTCTTGCAATTTTTATGATGATGAAGAACTACATATTTTAGAATATACATATATATATCTGTATATGTTATATGGAGTATGTATGCTGCTGAGTAATGTGAGTTTACAGGTAAACTAGTCATACATTGTAAATGATCACATTTAGTCAGTCCATCTATTTTTTAAATATTAGAACTTATGCCATTTCAACATCTGCATATGCACATATATTTTTGTACAGTGCTGGTAAAATACTGACAAAAGTGGGAAGCAAGAAAGATAAACAAATGAAATTCCAAAGGATTTTGCTTTTTTGAATTTATGTAGATTTATCTGTTGCTTCTAAAGTACATATGTTGTCTTTACTGAAATTCTAAAACTAACTAAAATCCTTTTGTGAACAAAAATGCACTTAAATTAAGTTTTAAATGCTTTGTAAATTTGTAATTTGTTAATGTACCCAGTTGAGCTAGATTTTGACTATTAGTAAGATAATTTATCATAAGCAATATATAATCAACCAGTTACTTTTTTAAAAAATATCAATAATTAACCTTAAAGAATTAAGGTAGTTACTTACTGTGACTGACTGCATTTCTTCTAATCAGGAAAAAATTGTATGCACACAATATCAGTTAGATAAAGGAGGAAAATATAATTTCTGAGCTCAGTATTTCTGAAGGACTACCAAAGATATAAATATCTCTCCGTAAATAAAGAGGAAGAAAATAAAGGAAATGGAAGAAAAGAAGAAAGACAAATGGAAAGAAGGGAGGGAACAAGAGAAAGGGAAGGAGGGAAGGAAAAAGGAGAAGGAAAAAAAGAGAAGGAAAAAGAGAGGAAGGAGCTTACAGAATGTTAGAAGAGAGAAAAAAACAAGAAAAAAAATTCACAGGAATGAAATAAATGATATCAGAAAAAATTGAGGATGTTTTTTCCTTTTTTTAATTGAAGTATAGTCAGTTTACAATGTTGTGTCAATCTCTGATGGACAGCATAATGATTCAATCATACATGTATACACATATATTCCTTTTCATATTCATTTTCATTATAGGTTACTACAAGATATTGAATATAGTTCCCTGTGCTTTACAGAAGAAACTTGTTGTTTATTTTATATATAGTAGTTAGTATCTGCAAATCTCAAACTCCCAATTTATTCCTATATTTAGGATTTTATAAAGTTAGCATTTGAAATAAAAATAGGTATGTATTAAAAAATCTTTGAAAATCTCATTGTACTTTTTTTTGTGTATGAATACAACTTTTATCTTAAAGCAAGGAAAATGTGCATATTTTGTGAGAAATGTTATAGTTAATTCTGAGCCATACAGAGAAGAGAATGAATATTATTTGAGTCCTACCCAGGTCTGAATACCATATGGCCAATAGAGAATGGCAGAGTAGATTCAGTGAGGTTTCAATAGACTTCCAACTGAGACAAAAAAGGAAAGAAAAATACTTGTATCTGAGATTGTTATCATCATTATTGACATTTGCAATATACAACTTCACAAAAGTAAATAAAATCCCAAGTGTTTTGAGAAATTTTCTATACACCGTGGCTATTTATCACCTAACTGTTAATAATTATGGTATCACTGAAGGGACCTTTGATGTGGACAGTGATATTGCATATTATAAAGAGCAGTTAAGTAGCAGTCTTACTCTGAACAATGCGAAAGCCTTTTTGGAGTGTTGGAATGGTTAAGCAAGTTCTTCATTTCCTGTAAGTCATTGTTATTCTTAAGGGAAGTTTGTTGTTAATCACTGATTTCCATATAATTTTACACATTAGCCACCATTTTAACAACATGACGTTATTGTAGTAGGGTGCATTATTTGTTACTAATGTCTGGGAAGGGGAAATTTCCCCCCTTGACCCCTCTTCAGTTCTTGTGGTTGGACTAATAATAAAATTGTCATAAGATAGATTAACAAGAGAAAAAGAGACAGATTTTAATTCATGGGCATGAAGATCTCAATAGAAAAAGGACCTAAGAAGCGGCCAAAGCAGACAGCTTTTATACCTTTTAGATAGAAAAAAACAATACACTTGTGAGGGATTGACAGGATAAAGAAACTTAGGTTTTGGGTAATTATTTAGCAAAGAATCTAAACAGAGTTTGGTCTTGGGGTAGTAAATTAAAGAAGTAACAAGGTTTATCTCTACAGGCTTCTCAGCCCAGATCTCTGGAGTTAAGGGTGTCCTACCTCCAGCTGTGGGGGGTCCACCTTTTACATGGAAATTTATTTCCTGCTTTCAAGGATACAGAGAGGAGGGTCAAAGTGTCCCTCTTGACTGGCCCTTTCTTAAGTAACTTTAATTCAAAACGATCAATATGCCATTGAAGCCTATTTTGGGGTGAATAGCCCTGAATCCCAACACTAGGTAAAACCATTAGGGAATTCCAAAGACACTGAAAACTTTTTCTTAGGACTTAGGGAAAGTTGATTTACTTCTGGGAGAATCAGAGACATACTCAAATAGGAGGCCCCAGAAACACCAGAAACCTGACTTTCTTTGTCTAGTATCCTTGGTTTAAAAACAAACAAAATAAAACCTCCCCCAAACAAACAAGCAAAAACAAAAAACAAAAAGAAAAAATCAGTTGTCCTGGAAGTTTTGGAAATGTGTTTATTTCCTGCAGGACTGAGTAAGAGCGCGTCCACAGGAAGAGACGTGGCACATCTTCTTCCCTCCAGTCAGTTTCACAAGGCAGAGCCTTAGGATTCCAAAAGGAAGAGCCAGGTGATGTTCTTCTCATTTCAGTTCTATCTGCCTTTTATTCTTATAGTCAAGTATTAGGTTATTTATTCTGATATTCATGGGTTTCTGAGCCTTCATGTGTATAACAGTATAATGTGAGATGTTGCAATAAAAATTGAAAATTATATTAGTTACAACACCCCTATATAAACTTTGAAATGTCCTTGAATATCCTTTCTAATGTTGGAGCTGGTTAGCTGAAGGGACCTGGTGGTGGTCTCTCTCCATTTTTTAACTCCTCAAACCCACCTCTCTATCTCCTGCCTTTCCCAAAGTTATGAGTGGAAAATTCTTCCTTCTTGTAAACACTTCTGATTTTTTTCTGGGCACCTCAGTTTGATTGCTGTTTGATCTTGAGACCTAATTTTTATAGACCTATAAAAAATACAGTTTTGCTTTCTGTTACAATTTTTTTTCTGTATTGGTTAATAATCATAGAGAGCATGTTTGTCAACAAAAGTTAAATTTTCTTTTCAAAAAAAAGCTTGACTTGGTTTTATACATAGTCAATGCTATGTGTCCATTAATTCTCAATTTAACAACAGATGGGAAATAAACTGACCAGAGCTTAATGCAAAGTGGAATGTCTGAGATAAAACTGATATCAACTGGCAGAATTATTTAATATCATTATAATATAAAGGGGTAGGCTGGCAGGTTCTCATTTTAAGCCTAAATACCATTTATTGTTTGTCATGACCTATGTATTAATGTTTTAAAAAGATTTACTTGACTATAGTGTAAGGACAACAAAAATATTGCAAGTTAAAATGTGAATGCCATGATTACACATGTAAACTTTTTTGGTTGTCGGTTTCATATTCCTTTCTATTAAAGGTTATTACAAGATATTGAATATGGTCCCCTGTGCTATAGAAGAAATTTGTTTTTTTAATCGATTTTTATATAGAGTGGCTAACATTTGCAAATCTCAAACTCTCAAATTTATCCCTTCCCACCCCCAGTAACCATAGACTGTTTACTGTGTCTGCAAGTCCGTTTCTGTTTTGTGGATGAGTTCATTAGTGTCCTCTTTTGTTCTTTTTTTAGATTCCACATACAAGTGATTTCATAATTTAAAATCAATCTATTTTCATATGCTGATTTTTTTAGAAAATAGATTTTTACCAAAAAAGAAGGGATTCCTGTCTTAAAAAAAGGAATTTACCCAGCATTATTTGTATCCATTCTGTGACCTCATCACAACTGTCACAACTGACATGTAGAGTAGCTGCTACATCTTTCAATGAACAATGAGACAATATTAACAGTAATAACAGAGAAGGAGTTCAAATATTTAATGAATTTCAGAAGTAATAACTATTTTAGAATTTTGCCATCTGACTTAATTTCAGAATTGGGCCCTAGAGGAATTAAAACATTACCAAGAAGTTAAGCCAATAGATAAAAGTATAGAGTATATACATAAAAAAATTGATTTGGTGTTATGCAAATAACATGCTATATAAATGCTTCATAATAGTAAAATATTGGAGAATAATTAAAATATAAGAGCTTTCTTTTTTTCAATCTGTGTGAATTTTATCAACTTGACAGGCATGATAATAATGATTTGTCTTCATATTTGATGTGAACTCACCTGCTTGAATACATGTAGTTATAGACATTCCAATCTTAGGAATACACAGATAAATGAAAACCAAGAGACCACAGCAAAAGCAATATGAGAGATTAGGAGAGTGCATAGATAGACTAATGAGAAGGATTAAAATACGTCCAATTTTATGAGCTGAAGTGAACAAAGTCTATCTGGGGACATAAAATCTATCTATAAATATCAAGTACTTGCAAACATGGATTAGGGAAATAATTTTTATCCCAAGAGTAAAACCAGGAACACTGGATAAAAAAAAAAAAATAGACAAATAAAATATACCGGATATTTGAGAAACAACTACATTGCTTCAGAAAGATTATGCAGATACAACTTTCTTTTGGAAATAGCTTCATAGAGAACTGGGTGGTATAGAGGCAACATAGTTGCCTAGCTTATTCCATTGGGAAATGCTCAGTTAAAAAAAAAAAGGAAGAATTAAAGAAGTAGCAGTTTGTTGCATTCTTTCTTTTCTTTCCTTTTTGGCAGATCATAGCCCAAGTTCCTTATATGTGGCACATATAACAAACTGAAAAATATTTTCTTAAATTTTTTCTATGATTATGCAAACTCTATTGTAAGTAGAGTACTTAGATTTTAGTTTTTCCATAAAAGAAGAATAGGCAAATTTTAAGGCACAATTACTGAATAAAATTAATCTATAACATCTACATATAAAAATCTAAGAACCTGGTATCAAACTATGCTCACAACTATTAGCCTACAAAGATGATTGAAAACAACCGTTTATTAAGATAATTGTACATTTCTTGATGTTGGACATCTTGCCCTAATGCCTTATTAGTCTCTGATTATGGGCTTTGAATATTACATTCCAACCTCCTATCTTCCTTCAGGATCACCTTTCTCATGATTCTGAATTTGGTGATTGGATCCTGCATGTTGCATCTTTCTCACCCCAGATTTCTAACAGAATCCTAAATTACTATTATTTTTTGTTGGCCTTTTCACTTTTTGCAGATGTATTATCAATTGCCTCTCTCTTCTTGAAACACTATGTTACAAAGATTTTTGACTGCAAAAAAAAAAAATACATGTAGTCATTTAAAGATGTATAACATGGGTATAGTTGGGAAAAAGTACCAATCCTTGCACCAGGGAAGAACTAGTCTTTTTTTTTTTTTTTTTTAACTACTCTTAATTATGTTACATATGATTCTAAAGCCCATGTTCGTATCATGTCTACCAGGCTCTGAGCTGAGAAAATTTTATGTTCTACATAACCAGCTCTAGCACACTGCCTATATGTCTTACTCCTTATGCTCACATTGTCACTTGGATACTTCAAAATGTCTTAGACATGAAATTTCCACCACGGAACTATTGTTTTCTGTCTGGTCATGCTCCCTCTTTGTACTTGCAGCACCAAGCACAGTGCCTGACAACAGTGTTTATTTCAGTAAACGTAACTAAATAAATGAATGAAGACAATGCATAGGCTCTGGTCTTCTCACTTTTGCCATGGGAACCTTGACCTGGATTACTTATTCTCAATTTCAAATTGTATATGAAATTAATGTGGATGAATATACATGCCACATATGTGTTAATATTAACACCCAATAACACTGCCCTAGTAGAATTGGAATGGAGCATAGTAGATTCATTTCTCTATGGATGGTGTTGAGGGGAAAAATGGGTTACAAGGTGGTACCAGGAACATTTGAGGGTGGAGGAAATGTTCATTTTCTTGGTGTGGTGAAGGTTTCTCAAATCTATATTTGTCAAAACTCATAATGTACTCAAAATGTGTGCATTTTTTGGCATATCCGTTTTACCTCACAGAAGTGTTTTTTAAAAAGTGCCTCTAAGCACTCATTAATCACAATTTAAACTTTCTCTGGCGAAAGGAATAGAGAAGTAATTGGCTTCATGTTTAAATCTCTTCCTTCCCACGCTGAGTTCAGTTAAAAAAAATAAAGAGCAAGCAATAACATTAAAATATTAAAAGTTACTCACCCATCCCCTATAGTAATTATATCATAACTGTAAATCATGATGGCATTAACCAAGTGGTTTTAAAAATGGGGAGAGTGGAAAAACTTCTTGCTCAAATGTTTCATTAGTAACCAATAGTATTCGATCTATTAAATTTTAAAAATACCCCCAAATGTGAAAATAAGTAGAAACTATCAAGTTCTGTTTAAAGACATCCAACAAAACAATCAGGAAAAACACTCATTTATTTAATTACTTCCCTTTAGTCCTTAGCTTTTCAAAGATCATTAGAACCAAAAAGAGAAAAGGTTATCTATAGGGCATAAATATAATTGAAAGTTATCATCACAACTGAAGTCTATATATTCAACATGAAATTGAGACCAGCCACAGGCAAAACCAAAAAGCAAATTATGTAAAGATCTTTAGAAATAAGAAAACTATGTGTATGGGCAAAGATAATATATTTGTATATATGAGTGAAAGAATAGCAATCACATTCAGCTATAAATAATCCAAACTGTCCAATTAAAAGTATTTAAGGATTCCTTAGCACATTGCTTGACAGGTTGTAAGTCTTCATTTTTCCCCCACTTTTAAATCTCTGTTAGACTTCTACATGTTGAAATCTCTAAGGATTAGGCTTCAGAATCCTTCTATTTCTCTTTCTATAGTCATTTTTAATGTGGTCTTTTTCACTTTAAATAACACCTGTATGGTAATGACTATACGACTCCTTTGAATTCCAGTTGTATGTACCCTAGTGCAGACATAGTCAGTATCCCCACTAACATGGCTTAAATCCATCATGAATTTAACATGCACAGATGTAAATTTCTTATCATTCTAGCCATAATTTGTTAGATATGGAGGAAATGCCATCCCAGATGTGAATATTGAGAACTTTGTTTTCATTAGTTATACTTGGCCTAAGTAAGAAATCAAGGCCACAGATATAAATCAAACAGTATATAAAACTATTAATATGCAAAAGAACTGTGTTCACTCTTAAAATGTGTATTTGGTTGTTATTTTTCTCAACAAATCAAAGTAAGCCTTCTTTTACTCATATTTTAAACATTTTCCTAAATATATGCCTTTAATGTATGTATCTATTATCTGAACTCAAATGTTTTCCTCCTGTGTTCTCTTGAGTGTCACTATTTTTATATAATCTCCATGTTCACATAGATAGAATCCTGCTATCTTTGTATATTGTAATTGTCCCTTTGATAATATCTTAGTCTTTAATCTTCCCCTTGTCTTTGTTATGTGGCCACATTTATTTTTTAGAAAATCTTTTTATTCTTAAGTTTGTACTGTTCTTTGATTTTTCCTTAATTTTTTTCCCTCAAGAATTAAAAAAAAAATTTTCCCTGACATTATTTTCTTTCTTTCACTAGTAACTCTTTTTACTTTTTATTCCCTTAGAGATGAATCTCCCCCTGACTGTAACTTTACCCTCAGGATTTAAATAATGGCTCTTACTTTACCATCACTCTGTGTGGGGTTTTGTTTTATTTTTTTTCAAAATTTTTTGCCAAAATTAAGACTTACTACATAAGTAATTGAGGAAAGAACATAAAGGTATTTAGATGAGTTTCAGTAACTAACAGAGAAATTACTCACTGCATCCCTCTCTTCCTTTCCAAGGGCATCTGAATCTTTTCTGAAACTTTTTTTTTTTTTGGAGACCAGTGGGAAAAAGAATTTGATATTTACTGTTGACCTACATGGGTTCTGACCAAGGGGTGTTGTTATGCAGTTAGACTAAGAAGCAGAATCACGTTTAATGTGTCAGCTGAACTAATGATTATATCCTTGCTTTTGAGGACAATTGTACCTTGGGGATTTACAGTAAAGGAAATGGCCAAATACATCCTCTCTCATCATATTCACAGGGGGAGAACATGTTTCATTTACTATCCTTTTCCATCTCTAAAATCATTGCTTTGTTATAAAAACTTTACTACTGACAACGAGTAGCTATTGCTGCTAAAATCCTTGTTTGCAAGAAGTGGAAAGAGGGGGAAGAATAAGAGCAAAGAGAAGAACCTGCAGTTGTTTTAAACAGTGAAAGTGTTTAAGGGAAGAATACCAGGGAGCTTACAGAATTGAGGTGCATGAATTCAGTGGTGTCAGCTGTCTTGTGTACCAGTGCTTGGGTCCCTCTGGCAGGGTAAGCAGAACAGACACCCAGTTTCTTCTACAAAATAATGCTAAACCAAAAGCTTGCCCAGGAATAATACTAGGATAACTGGAAAGCCATTTTGGTTGGTTAGTGTATTTTAATTAATAACAATTTCCTCTATATTTTTTCTTACAATTTTTTGACACACTCAATGCTCATTGCTTTTAATTACAATTAAGTGTGTCTAAACAAACTCTTTAGTATTTGTTTTCTAAATTGAGATATAATTGCTATATTAGTTTCAGGTATACAACATAATGGTTCAATATCTGCATATATTGAGAAATGATCACCACAATAAGTTAACATACATCACCACACAGAGTTAAAAAGTTTTTTCCTGTGATGAGAGCCTTTAAGGTACAATCTCTTAGCAGCTTTCAAATATGCAATACAGTATTATAACTACAGTCACCATGCTGTACATTAAGTCACCAGGGCATATTTATTTTATTTTATAACTGGAAGTATGTACATTTTGACCACCTTCACCCACTTTACCCCGCCCGCACCCCTAGCAAACCCCAATCTGTTCTCTGTATCTATGAGTTTGGTTGGTTTGTATTTCTAGATTCCACATGTAAATGAGATTGCACAATATTTGTCTTTCCCAGTCTGACTTATTTGACTTAGAGCTGTTAATATCAAGACCTGCAATCTGGCCATGACTGTCTTTTGTTCTCCCATAATAGTCCATGGTATAATTATCTGAGGATCTACTTTGAAATTTTAATATCAACACATATTGCCTGTATGATCTAAACCAAGTATTTTTCTCTTCATCTGTAAAATGTAGGTCTTAACTATACTTACTTCATAGGTTCATTTTCAAGGAGTAAATAGATTAATAAATTTAAGTAACTTAGCATTGTTCCTGCCATTTAGTTGGTGATCAAAAGTTATACAGTACAACTTCTATTTAACTGTTAGTTTTATACATAAATATAATGCCCATATGTGAATATTTTTTCCCAGGTGTGTTATGGCAGTTTCTGTGAATTACCTATCCCAGAGGAAACACACACACACATATATATATAATCTCCATATCCTCTGGGATATATATATATATATATATATATTAAAATCTTACACCAGTTGTAAAGGTCAGTTCTTAATTCTCCACATCTATGGCACTACTTGATGTTACTAACCTTCAGAGATAATCAACTAATATTTAGTAATCAAATAGTAAAAATTTGTAATTTTTATTTTCCTAATACTATTTTACTATACATAATTTCATATACTTCTTAGCAACTGCATTTCTACTTTCATGAATTGTTTATTTTCTTAATCAATTTTTCTGTTGGATTAGCTGATTAAAATGTAAATTTCAGAGTACTCAAAGATGTATTCCATAATTCTGTCCAATTTGTAATTGTATTCAGTGGGAAAAAGACAGGAGAGAGTATACTTAATCTCCTCTGGGACTAGAATGGGAAAACCTGATTTTAAAGTTGTTTTTTGTTTTGTTTTGTTTTTTATAAGTTTGACTTATGTCAAGGCCCATTATTTTTCAAAGATGACAAAATATGCAGAGCTATATTTTAGAAACTGTCAGTTGTTGGGAAAATATACCTTCAATACCATGGATTATGTTTTCAAAAATTGTAAAGATTTTTATTTTATACTCTAATTTTACAAAACTAATAATCTTTTAATTTCTAAAATGTATTTTTAATAAAATATAATTATATTTTTTGTTTTTTAAATATTTTAATTATTATTCACATTTTATTTTTCTTAAAAATATATAATTAAATTTCCTTAAAATGTATATTTGATAGGAAACTAAGATTTTATGCTTTTGCATGGCATTATTGGTATTTGAATCTAAGCTCTCTTGATTCTAGGGATGTGTTCCTCAACCGATGAACTAACACACTAGTATAGAATAAACATAGTTTTATCAAATGATACATATGTAAACTTTATTTTGTCATAACCAAGGGTGCTAAATACTACTGTTAGCTGTAATGTTAAGCTGAGTTTGGCATGCTATATGGTATATGATAAAGTAAAACTGCTATTAAATGTATGAGGCACAGGGTAAAAATAAGCCTATGGCAAAGGTTAATTACATGCACTGTGATACAGTGAAAGGACTTTGCTTCCCGATTTTAAAAGAGAGCACATCGGGTTGACAAATTGGCTTATTTAATTAATTACACATGCTTACACAGTGAACAAGAAAACAATATAGTAATAGATGATATAAACTTTCAAGGGCACTACCAAAAATTCTTGTATTCAGTAATATTCCAGCAACATAAAAAGTGTGTTAATGGTTGATGAGAGATTCAGAAATAGCTGATTGTCATTAAAGAGGCACAGGATATGTATTAACTTGGTATTGGTATTAACTTTCCAATAGGAAAAAAAAAACAGGAATATGTTTTCACGATCTCTTTCAAAAGCAGGAAAATAAATGGCTCATGACAATATATTACAAAAATAAGAGGTAATTCTGAACATGTTTTTATTTTATGATTCTCTGGACCAGGCTGGGAGACATTTAGGAAACTATACAAGTTAATAAGTGTAAAACAGTAGGAATTTTTCTCTTTTCCTTTGTTGCTTATTGAGTAAAAAATGTTTCCAAACTGTACTTTTAGAAATTTTACCTTATATAAGTAATATCATAATATATATGACATATTTACCTTCACTTTTGACCTTAGGTCACAAAGTTCACAGTTACCTGGAAATTTGAAACTATTATGTAGGTCACTGAGCCATTTCCAAATAAAGTAAACAATAGACAATAGACTGTGCAGGCTGATAGCTAGTGTTTTAAAAACTTGCAGACATTTCTATAACCTGTCTCTATTTAAATAATCATTGAAAACGTTTCACAATCATGTAATGGGTATTCACTTGAAAAATGTAATCAGCATCATTTTATTTCCCCATTGTACTTGAACTACAAACTAAAATTCAGATTGTCTTGAAATAATGTCACAACTTTTCCACATTTGTAGATTTATTATTCAGTAAGTAGTCAGGCAGAAAAAAATGTGAAACGTTTCCCATGCCCAGTTACAAATAAATTTTTTTTTAGTTTGATTAAACTGATTAATTAGTTTAATTGATTAATAATATGTTTTGTGTGTGTGTGTATAAATTTATATCTCAGTAACCTCTTCCTTCTTGGCAGCAGGATTTTAAAATTTAAATGTTAATAAGACAAATAATTGACTGAATTACAATTCAATTGGTTCCATTATGTAATAAGTTTAAAACACTTGAGGGATCTCAATTTTAATATAATAAAGACTTACAGTACTTTCCGATGTAAGTTTCAAGCTAATGCTACTGCTGAGAAGTACAACCCATAACTAAGGTTTTTTTATTTGTTTGGTTTTTTGTTTGAGGAGTTCTGCCAAGCCTTTAAATTCCAAGCATTAAATCATTAGTTTAATCACTAAGATAGTATGCAATTACTATAGTTCTACAGTGATAAATAGCTCTCTTTGTTCTTGTTATTGCTGGATTCTCTTCAATAAAGATTTTGCCCAACATTCTTCTGTTTCTTGAACTTAAAAAATAATACTGTTAAGGGAGGAAATCTTTTCATTTTGGAAAATTATTTCTTCAGAATTCCAGAAATATGACTGCAGAAAAATTAATGAAGGCTTCCATTATTTAAACAATGAAATTAGACACAAATAAAAAATCACATTAAATTTTTATATATTAAACACTAATATAGAAATTTAAGGGATAAAATATCCACTATTTGTAAAATACAAAATTGGAGAATTCAAATGATTTTTGGGGGTATTTTTTAATGTTTAAATAGGTTTTATGGATAAATTATATAGAAAATATCTTATAAAATGCATGTTCTAACAAGGCAGAGAAAGCATTAAACTGTAACACATGGTCGGTTTTTTAATTACATTTAAAATTTTTTCTCAAATTACAAAATTGAGGAATTGATGAAGTCATTAAGAAAAAATTGCAGTGTACCGAAAAAAGAAAAAATACCCAGCCATAATTATGACATGAAGAGATACTCACTTTAAAATTTCTATTTGTTATTTATTGTTAGTCTGTATCTTGATTGAGGTGATGGTTACATGATGGTGAATATTTTTTAAAGCTCATCAAGTTTATATTTTCCCCTCCAGATATGATGGAATAACCTGTTTGTCCATTTACCTTAAAAAATAAATAGTTCAGACAAAATATAAGAAGCATAGTTTTCAGACTTAAATGAAATGCAGCATTCATTAATGATCACTGAGAAGCAAAGTAAATAAGCACAGGAACCCACATACAGCCTGGTGGCCTCCCTAAGTAGATAATGTAGAATTCAAAATTTCAGATAGTCAAGGCATCTATAATTCACACAGCAGAGTACTGGAGAGAGTGATCTCCATAAAGAGAGATCTGGATATCTACATAGTATTTCCCTTGAGTCTTCACCTGAATAGCGATCAATATTGGACACAGAAAACCATCTCAGGCCATGCAAAGAAACACAAAAAAAGAAAGCAGGCAGTCAAATCACTGGAAATACCAGAGAGCCAACTATAGTTTACATTCTCGTGAGCTAGAGTAGAAATACTTCCTCAACATATGGAGTAGCATGGCCTCAAACTTGGGGCCAACCTCACTATACATTAAAGGCTGCTCTGGTCCCACCTAACAAAGCTTAAACTCAATCCTGTGGAATATCAAATTGTTTCTAAGTTACTTAAATGAATCCCCAAACCAATCCCAAATGTATTTGAAGAAATATAAAAACAAAACAGAATCAGACTCCAACATAAAAATGTCACAAACATAATGACTAGCATCCAGTCAGAAATTTCCACACATGCTGATAAGCAGAAAAACATAACCCATAATATGGAGAAAACCAATTAATAGTGATAGACCCAGAAATGACATAGATGGTGGAATTAGCAGACAAAGATATTAAAACAGCTGTTTTAATACTGAAATTATGGTAGAGGAAAGCATGAACTTGATAAGGAGAGACAGACAATTTAAAGACTCAAATCAAACCTCAAAAAATAAAATGCCTCAGTAGAAAAACGCAATGGATGGCATTAATAAAGAATTAAGTATATGGAATAAAATGTTAATGAACTTGGAATTATTGCAAAAATTTATCAAAATACATTTTATCTTATTTACTTCTAAGATTTTATAGCTTCAGCTCTTAAATGTAAGTGTATGAACTAGCATGTGTTGATTTTGTATGTTGTGAGGAAAGGGATATGATTCATTTTGTACAGGGATATTTGTTCCACCACAACTTGTTGAAAAAACATTCTTTTACAACTGAACTCTCTTGGCTGCTTCGTTAAGAACTGGTTGACCATATATGGTGTATTTGTTTCTGCACCCTCATTTTTTTCTATTGATCTATATGCCTATATTTTCTTTACTGCCAAACTGTCTTGTTTACTGTAGCTTTAGAGTAAGCCTTGAAATCAGTTAGTGGATATCCTCCATCTTTATTCCTTTCTTTCAAAATCTGACTCTTTCTATGTTTTTTGTGCTTCCATATAAATTCAAGAATCAATATGTATGTTTCTAGAAAAATACAATTCAGTAAGATTGCATTAAATCTATACTTGAATTTGGGGAGAAATGAAATCATAAAAATACTGAGTCTTCTACTCCATGAATAGTGTATCTCTCTCCATTTATTTAGTCCTTTAATTTTCTTCTGTAATACTCTAGTTTTCAGGATATAGATCTCTCAAAAACATGTTAAATTATTTCTAAGTTTTGCTTGCTTTTGATGCTATAGTAAATTGTTTTTCTTCTTTTTAAAATGTTTAGTGAACCTTAAATTTTAAAGAATTAGAGCAGTTCTAGATTTACAAAATTATTGCAAAGATTATACAGAGGATTCCCATATACCATTCATTCAGTTTTCCTATTATTAATATGTTCCATTACTATAGTACATTTTTCACAATTGATGAACCAAAGTATCACTACATTATTACTTTATTTTATTAATAACTACTTTAAAAAGTATATACCTTGTTCAAATTGTCCTGGTTTTTACCCATTGTCACTTTTCTGTTCAGGATCTCACCCATGGTACCACATTACATTTAGTAGTATAGTTGACACTTGAAAAACATGAATTTGAACTGTGTTGGTCCATTTATACATAGATTTCTTTTACTAAATACATACTACAGTACTGCATGATCCACCTTGGTTGAATCTGAGGATGTGGAACCATGGAAATGGAGGAGTGTTATATGCAGGCTGACTATAATAGGATTTTCAAGTGAGTAGAGGGTCAGCATCCCTGACCCTGACATTGTTCAAGAATCATTGCAACGTCTTCTTAGGTTGCTTTGATTGTTAAAAGTTTCATTGTCTTTCCCTGTTTTTGATGAACTTGAAAGTTTTGAAGAACACTGGTAAGGTATCTCAGTAGACAGTAGAGTGTCCCTCAGCTGGGATTTGCCTAATGGTTTTCTTATGGTTAGATTGAAGGCATGTGTTTTGGAGAAGAAGCCATGACATAAAGCGCCATGGTCTTCACATGATATCAAGGGTATACACTATCAGTATGTCTCAATATGGCACATCACTCTTGATGTTGATCTTGATCACCTGGCCTTATGTTGTGTTTGTCAGTCCTCTCCACTGTAAAGTTACCTTTTTCCCCACTCTTTTCATACTATTGGAAGATAGCCACTATTTACAACCATGATAAGGAGGGAAGTAATACTCTGCCTTCCTAAGGGCAGAGTAAGTATATAAATTATTTGAAATTACCCTGAACAGGAAATGTATTTACTCTCTTATATTTATTTACTTAATTAACCATTTTTATATCAATATGGACACATGGATATTTTATAATTTGGGTTATAATCTAATACTACTTTGTTAATTATGTTGCTAAAATTTTTCCAGCTTTGGCCATGGGTGCCTCTTTCAATTGGCCCCTCTATCCTTTTGAAATATCTCTGTTACTGTGGGTAGAGGTTTTGTTTTTGTTTTTTGAGATTTTTCTTATTTTCTGGCACCACAAGTCTCATCTTGTTCATTTCCTTCCCAGTCTTAGAATCAACCATTTCTCCAAGAAGCACTGGCTCCTTTTATTGGTAAATGGCATTGGAAACCAAGATCTGAACACTAGGTGTACTAATTACCAGCATGCTACCATTACTTCTTGCCCTCTCAGCTGAAAAAGCATAGACATATATATGCATGTACTAACCTGTGTATACATGCACAGGTATGTATAAATATTTCTATGTGTAACAACCTGTATTTATATAATGGGAAATATGAGCTCATGCTAATGTTTACAACTCTAATCCGTTACCACATTTATTATTCTGTCTTCCTCCTCTGTATACCTGTAACTCTCCACTCAACCGTAAGAAACCTGGTTCCCACCCTCTACCATCCATTTTCTTACTTGTTCAACTCTAGTAGATATATATAGTTGTTTCAGAATTGTTAACCTGTATATTCATGGGGAGAAAAAAATTTATCAACTAAAGTACAAGTCTTCTGTAAAGTTTCTCTTGCCTTTAGTCTTACAAACTCCACTTATTTCCAAAGGTGCTTAGGTCAGCATCTCATTCCTCAAGACCTTTAAGTAAGTTTGCTTCATACAGTTGTAGTGCATTTATATTAGTTTGCTTCATTCTGAGTTCCATCCTGAGATCACCTGACTTCCTAAATGATTTTTTCAAAATTTGTGACCATAGGTTTTATTCTTTGTTTTGTAATGTTCTAGAGATTTTGACAAGTGCTTACGGTCTTGCATTCACCATTACAATACCATACAGGATGTAATTATTTCAGCAGCCTAAAAATAATCTCCTGGGCATCACCTATTCATCTTTTTTGTATATTATTTGTTCATCCAGTAAACTTGCTATACTCATTATAGAAGTTTTTTTGTCAATTCTTTGGGATCTTCTACTTAGAAAATCCTGTCATTTGCAAATAAAGACAGTTTTATTTCTTCATTTCTAATCTATATATATTTTATTTATTTTCTTTTATTTCCCTGTCAAGGACATCTACCACAAAGTTGAACTGGAGCCTTGAGAGAGGAAGGACATCCTTGCCCTGTTCCTTCACTAGCCTTCCTAGAGAAATTTTTCCCCCGGTTTTGAGGCAAAGCATCCACTTTCTCACTATTAAGTATATTGCTACTTGAAGGTTTTTGGGTAAATGTTCCATATCAAATTGAAGGAGTTCTCCTGTACTGCAGCTTTTCCGAGAGTTTTTGTTTTTAAATCATGAATGGATATTAGGTATTGCCCATTTTTTTCTGTGCCAATTCTCTGATCATATATAGTTTTCCATAGAAAGTTTTTCTTCTTTAGCCTGATTTGGTAGATAACAGTGATTGATTTTGATTTTGAATGTTGACCAACTTTGCTTTGCATGCCTGCAATAATTTTTTAAAAAGACTTGTTTAAGAGCAGTTTTGGTTTCACAGCAAAATTAAGAAGAAAGTACAGAGATTTCCCATACACCTCCTGACCCCACATATGCTTAGCTTCCCCCACTGTCAACATTGCCTACCAGAATGGTACCTTTGTTACAGTGGTAAGTTTTATTTTTAAAAATTCTCTACTATTTATTGCTAGTATGTAGAAATAGAAATTATTATCATGCATGCATTTCTTGCTGTGCATGGTGGTATGGGAACAAAATGTGACTGTTCAAACTGGAACATTACAAAGCAATCTGAATAATCAATGGTAAAAATTAAATTAGTTGTATTCTTACAAAGAACGTGTTCTTCTTACACCAGAAATGGCCTTTGGAATACAGCAGATGGGTTCATTTGGATCACCCTGAAATTGGGACATACATCTCTTAGGTTGAAGTTAAGTCACCTAGAGGGGGAGAGATAAAACCTTTGGGCAAAAAGACAGGTAACAGGTGGTGTTAATGATCATAGTTCTGCCTGAGGATCACCAGATCCACTGAGAATCAAGACCCTAAGCCATAGAAAGGGCTAGCTGTCTAGTTGCTGCATTGTTTGCCTGCAAGCCACAACCTGCCATGAATGGATGCAGTATCCAGGAAAGGCAGATCACACAGGAATCCTTGTGAGGCATATTCAACTTGAAATAAGAGACTGGAGCAAAAACTGTTAGTGACCAGTAATTAGGTGCACTTTTCTGTTGTTTATAGGAATACAAACCTGCCTTTAATTCAGCCCACTGACTCCTTCTCCTGAGTCTCTCATCCTTTATGAGCTTTAAGGTAAAGGAGAGAGAGCAAAAGATAAAAGAGCCCACAATCCTGTAGTGAGGTGGCGGTCAGGGTGCGGAAGCATCCTAATATTGTAGAGAACGCCAGGATCTTTTGTAAACATTTCAGGACAAAAATTATGTGACAGTACCTGGGAAGATAACTAATCCCCCTCAAAAGCAAGAGCATCCAAGCCTGGAGGAACTGCTAGAAATTTAAATGTTGATTTCAACTTGTGAATGCTAGCATTCAGTAGGATGTGGTTTACATAGGAGCCTCGTTTCTAACTCAAGCACTAGCTGGCCCATCGGAAAGGGAAAAGAGAGCCGCTGAACTCAGGGAGCAAAGAAACTTCCTTAGACTCTGATTAACTTTGGGGACAACCTATTGTATCAGAAAAGTTCCCCCCTGAATTGCAGGGATGCATAAGAGATGAACGTCTGCTGGCTCTGGGCCAAACTCCTGGGAAATTTGCCAGCAACTAAAGCTCTGTGGCTGAGACGAAACCCAGGGTGGCTATGAAAGAAGGGACAGCGAGAAAATCATCAGGAACGGGCAGACTGGGATGACGACAGGAAGCTAAAACATTTCTAGGGGAAGAACACTCGTGTTAGAGAACTATCACCCTTTAGGTATCGGGGCTGTTCATTCTCACCCCCACAGAACACGGCCTCTGAGCTCTCAGACACATGGTGAAGGGGGATTGCCTGTCTTACAGCACATTACTTAAACAACAACAACAGCAGCAGCAATAACAAAAACCTCTCCAGTATCTTGACTGCCACCCTGCCATTGGGCTTCTCTGAATCCGCTCAGACAAGAAGAGAACAAAGCCTGGAGGGCAGCCATGCCTGCCTAGGCAGTTGCATGCTCAAAGGAGAGGGTATCCTTACCATTCCTAAGTCACCAGAGCCCTGGCAACTGAACTTTGTTGGCTCCCCTGATGGAGCTGCCTCTCCTTCAGCCAAAACCAAATAAAGCTAGCACCATTCAGCTTGCTCACTAACACTGGCTGATGGCTTTTATAGTGATGGATGGCTCAGACCTGTTTGTTGCAGGCTGGCATGCTGATGGGAAAGATGTATCTACACAATAATCATAGCTGTTCACAGGAACTCCAAACTTCTAGGATCCATGTTTTTCTTGAAGCCTAGCACATTTCAGGGTCAGTATAGATGTTTAACTAATTTACAAAATCTCTTGCCATCAGACTGAAGGAATTTATAGGTCTTTCAATATGGAACTGTCTAGTTCGAAGTGTAATTAGCAATATCACATGTGTGAAAAGTTATCCAAGTTTACGCTTGACTTCCTTTCTCTGGATGTCAGGCTATTAGTGTCAGAACACTTGAGTAACAGTTTTGTTGATATCAGAATTCTAGATACATTGTTTTTTATTATTTTTTGGCATAAAAAAATCTAAAGAACTTGATAAGGAAGACACAGTTCAGGAGCCTGACCAATCTCTTTCCCCACTTTCTCAATTGTCTCTTTTCCTGGACTTTCTCAGGAGAAAACATGAAAAGAAGCAGCACAAAGACTCCAAAAGCACTTAATAGGCTCTTTCTTCCTCTCAGGAAAAAACGTAAAGGGAATATTGTAAGATGCCAAAAACCCTTGAGATTTGAGTAAACTTTGACTGTAGGAGACTTTGTGGGTATTTACAGCTATCACAACAATAAGTCTGCCAATGACTTTTAATGGATGTTAATGACTCGGAATCTGTGGCAACTAGTATATTTCTGGTTTCTAAAATAGGTTAGTGATGCTCTACCAAATTATTTTCAGACATAAATGAAGAATAATAATTAAGGCATGATAAATATACATTTTAGAGGAAATTAGGCATTACCCTCAATAGTAGCCTCAATAATGACAATCTAGAAGCTTTTGAATATGAAGTCCATCAAAGAGCTTACATGAAGATAGTAGCGCATGGTATATAATTCTCCCCTATAGTACAGCTTTATGTGAATTTTATATAGATATTTATGCTGATTATTTCCTTATATGGGGATTTTACTTAATCTACTTTATCTGACATTTAGGACAGTTGTTAGACTGGATAGGAATATTTATATCATTACAATCAAATCTCACCACCATAGCATGTTTTTATTATGGGTAAATCTATATTAATATTTTGCTATAATTTCCATTAGACATTTGGAAAGAAGTCACTTTAGCTGTACTCCCAGATATTCAGTGAAGCATAATTTTAATGGAAAATGCTATAAGCATATTTCATTTCCAGAAAGTTAATTAATATCTTGAAAGCCTTGCCACTAACTTACATTGATCACAAAAAGGATATGGGTATCACTTAAAATAAAAATAAAGTGAATCTCATAATTTCCTCATATTTCCATTTTACCTATTTCAAATTTTCTTTAATGGCCAAATTAATTCATAATTTTATGTACTTTATAAAATGTATAAGATGATAACTAAAAAATAATTAACTTTAATGCTACATTTTTATTTCCTTTTTTCTCTAAAATAATACATAGTGCCTATTTGATCACACATTCAAACACAATAGTTATTCAAATTCTTAGCTATAGGCTTTATAATAAGAATTGTATATATTTATATTTATGCATTGAAAAAGAGAAGTATTCAAGGAGCTATGAATAAATTATGGCTCTTTATCTCATTGATCAGAGATATGAAAGCGTGGCAGCCTGGCATATTTTATAAGTCAACAAAAGGACGGTCCTTTTTTTTTTTTTTTTTTGAAAAACTGTATACAGTGTTGGAGGAAGAGGTCATAGAGAGGACGTGACCACTGGTTGACACGCAAGCTAGAACTTACCCGCTTCCCGTGTCTTCGGAACATACGTTCGGCCGTCCATTCCCTTACAAATTGCTGCTTTGAGGATGCGGTCTCGAGAGAGTAGTGTGTTACTGAGATCATTTGAACTCTATCTGTGGCTGAACTTAAGACCTCTATGTAAACTCTTAAGATGCTGGGGGACAGATACAGAGGTACTCATCTTGCTGCTGCCCAAGACAAGCCTCATATTTAAGCTGGCTTGCTTGTTAACACAGCCACCTACCAACCTGGAATGGCCTTCCTTCCGTGTCTCCTTGCCCTCCAGATAAAGGGTGCTAAGTTTTAAACTTCACCCTGGGAACTCCTGAGGAACTGACGTTTGAACTAGCAGGTGGTCAGCACTCCACCTTTCACGGAAAAGAGAAAAGGGGAGATTGCTTCCAAAAACCGTAAGTTCATTCTTTCTTTCAGCATTTGCACAGGGAAGGGTAGACCCTAAAAGCAGAGGAATGTCTCCTACTTTAAAATGAAGAATGGAATTAAACACATTTCCGTTGTTTTTCATATTACTTTCTGGAGATCAAACTTGTCACTGGCGAGCTTTGAATTAAATACACATTATTACATTAAGCTGCTTTCAGTAAAAAAAAAATGTGAAGGAGATAGTATTTTTAAAATACAGATGACCCTCGAACAACACGGGTTTGAACTGCGTGGGTCCACTTTATAAGTGCATTTTTACTTCAGTAGTAAATACTGCAGCACTATGCGATCCCTGTTAGGTTGAATTGGGGGATGCAGAACCCGGGATACAGAGGAATCAAGGACATGGTGGGCCGACTATAAGCGATATGCAAGTGCCTGGGGGGCGGGAGGTGGCACACTAACTCCAGCATTGTTCAAGGCTCAACTGTAATATATAATATACTTTCCAGTATATTTAATTTTCAATCATACTTCCCATTGAGAAAGCTAAAATTAACGTTTATTTAAAAATGTTTTTACTGAGTTGACATGAGGCCCCCATTTTGGGCTCTCACTGAACTGAAGCCCCTCTGGCTCCGTCAGGGAGTTCTTTCCTGCTCAGATTCACCCTGACAATAACGAAACTGAGTTTGGTGCAAGCCAGGCAGGCTTTTATTCAGTGGCCAAAGAACAGAGAAGGGGAGCTCATGCTCTAAAGGCACCTTCTCCCTGAAGGGAGGGGAGAAAGCGAATTTAAGGGTTAGAAGGCACACAGGTCGTCAGGGCTCCAGGAAAGCTGCGGAGAGTTCCAGCGACAGCAGGGCATGCGCAGTCTTCAAGCTCCTTTGCCCGGGGCACAAATTGTGCCTAGCAGAGTACAAATCCCCACTTCGGGTGGACAGCTTAGTATGACAATGAAGAACGGTAACTCTCGGATACTTCCAGGTCTCATCTGTGCAGGTGCGTTCCTGTGGTCAATTCAGAGCCTGTTCAGGGCGGTTGACCACTGCATATCTCTCAAACATGTCTCTCTTAAAGTACAGCTGAAAAGCATCTCTGCCAAACACAAGGTGCTTTAAAAACAAGCACAGAATTAAATCAGGGCAAGTGTCTTTCAGATCTCAGGGGTTGGTATGGAAACAGAAAAATCAAGGCGAGAAAAGTGGTGACCTTTAGCCTACTTTGCCTGCTCTTAGTCAGTTCAGTTTGATTTTGCCTTGGGCCTTTGTAGCATCCTGTTGAGAGAACACAAACAACCTGTATAGTTAAAAAGAGTTTCTGCACCTGGGGCCTGGGCTACATAGTATGAGTGACAATATTATTAATATCTTACTAATAATCATCACTAATTATTTTAATAAACTCTACTTGTTCCACTATCAGCTATTAACACCTCAAGTCACTACATTTAGCCAAATGGTCTGAGATACTTCTCTGAAAAATCTAAGTTCGTCCCCTGGGAAGTGAAGATTATAACTACATATGTGTATATAGTCCTCCCCAGACAAATGAGTGTAGTGGTTAAGGCTCTGGCTCTAAGTCACACGTCTACTGCTTGGTTAAGTGCAAGGTGCTCCTCTTTGAGTTCTAATCTTTTCACTTGTAAAATGAAGACAATATTACTAATGCCTAATTCAAAAATTGCCAGGAGTATTGAATGAAATATTCTATGTGAAGTACTTCACACTGTGTCTGGCTCATATTAAATGTCAATAAATGTTATTTTTTTATTGTTACCTCTACAGATTTTTTTTTGGTAAGTGCTGGATAGTATAATGTTTGTAAAATCAACTTGTGTATCATTAATATCTGGTTAATACTAATTATCATTTTATTAGTATCCAGGCCAAAAAACCTGAGTAAATCAGTTCGGGGTATTTGATCTCTATGTACTATATCAGGCAAAAATAATAGGGCAAGGTCATTATGTGGATCAGGAAACAAATACTTTCTCTTCTGTTGTTTTAATGTAGGGGGAAGGTATCAGATAACTGTATAGTGTTAACACAATTTATTGATGAATTAACAGCATGTTGAATATCGTGGCTGTCTTTTACTTTGGGCCAAACTCTTAGAGAGTGGACACGTATGGGATTTTCTTGCTAGAAGTGAGAGGAACCATAGGTAGCCCTGTTGGAAGAGTCTGAAGTTTTCGACAAAAGCCATGTCAAGACATCTGCAAAGAGGGAGAGTCTAAGATTTAACTCAAGCGCAAAGAGTTCAGTTAAGAGAACCTGACAAAGTTAGATGGCACGATGTGGTGGACGTGGGTATGCACTGCCTGGTCCCCGCTTCACAGAAGGACCTGGGGCCCACCAGCAGGGAGTGCAGCCAGCACACGGCCTCCAGCTGCCAGCTCCTTCGTGCCAGCCTCAGATGCAGAGAGCCAGCTCCCCCGTGTCATGTCCTTCTTGTGACAACCCACAGGCAGCTACAGAGTCAGGTGGAGATCTAAAGTCCTGTCATTTCAGCAGGGTATGAGACACCCTAACAGGCAATCCATATGTCAGAGCTCTCCACCATATTGGCTGAGGCTTTGTCAATCCTGAATTACAGTTTCATTTCCTCTTTTGCCCAGTCCAGCTTCTCCCATTCACAGTTGTTGATTTCCAATAAAGATCTTGCACCCTAAATTCCATCTCAGTTTCTGCCTCTACAGAGTATAATGTGTGACACTAGAGCAGAGTAAGAAAGGCCTTTTCCTAGCTTACGATTGGGATAGCAAATTAATGTAAAGTTTTTTCCTCAAGTCATTATGAATTATGAGACTATGTATAAGGATTAAAACAATTTGTTTTCTTTGACAATTTCTGGTAATAAAACCAAAGTAGATGATATGAAATGCAAATAAAGATGACAATTATTTTCTTGAGAAAAATTAGGAACATGTTAGTATAGGAACCCTAAGGGTTAATATTAGGACACTTTAGTATAATTACTGTGCAGTCATTATTTATCATGCAACGATGTTTATTGAGTAGTAAGTAGTTTTAATGTCAAAATGTTTTCAATATTTTAGGATATAAATGAAATTAAAAAGTTCAATACAATGTTATTTATGCTAAAAGATATTATGCACAGGATAAAATCTCCAGTGTGATTTTCTTTATGTTAAAAAGCATTATGATTAGAGGGAGATATGCCAAAATTGGAAATTGTATGTCATTATTTCTTAATGGTTGTGATTTCGTTTTCTTCATGGCATAGTTTTATGATTGTCTTTCAAAAAAAGAGCATCTAAGCATTAGGAGTTTACTATTAAGTGACTGGATTTCTGCTCTTCTAGTACTTGTTGTCTAACCAGGGAGAAAGAGCTATGTAATAAATGAATGCTCTTGTCTTGCAAGTTACTCTCGATATTCTATTGCTAGTAATCCATACAACTTCAGATCTCATTTGTTGTTTTGGCTGCTACATTATGTCACATTAATTAAAAAGACAATTTAAAGTTTATTGCTACAAAGACACAGTTCCTCTATAGACAATTTATTGGATGAGGCATTTGAAACTAAGGGCAGAATGTGTGATGTATTCCTATTAATTTTCATCTTTTTAGATTTAGCACCAGTTTCCAGCCTGTTAAAATCTGTTTATACGTAAATTCTGTCTTCCATTCTTCAGAGGTATATGTCATTTGAAAATTAAGTCACTTTCCATCAATACCTACTCTAAAATTTTTGTCAAAAATGTCTTAGAAGTAAGATTCAGAATTTTCCATAAATTTGCCTCAGGTTTATAGTGGCCAATTAGTACTTTCTGAGTTAGGTTATTCAACATATTAGGTATCTATCTAAATGCAAAACTTTCTAGTTTATAGTTCTTAAACTTGTCTCATAAATATAGTGGGAGACTTAATATAACAAAAAGAGAAAAAGTTTATTGCATGATAGAGTGGTCTGTCAAGGGTTTTAGACAGGATGAATGACAATGTACCTTGAAGTATGATATATGAGAGATTATCAGTATTTGCAATACCTAAGTTGTCACATAAACAATGGAAGGATATATGAATGAATGGATGAATGAATGAATGAATGAAACTAATATTTACGTTGACTAATTGATCCATGACAAATAAATGTAAAGGTACCGAAAAAAGAATATTTATCTGGAGGACTTCTCCATTTTTTTCACCTATGAATTTTGAGTCAGGTTTTGGGGTAATAAAATCCACCTTTTACATTTATCTATGCAAATATTTCTTATCTCCTTTCCTTTATGTTTGTTTCAATTTTTGATTCCTAAGAGCTTCTATGCTTTCCAGGCTTTAAATTTTTGATTACTAAAATCATTTTTGTATTTTCTTTCCTGAATTTAGAAACAGGGCCAAATTATTGTTATTCTATGAGATCTAACAATATCTGATTCCTTTTAGAGACAAATGCCTTCTTGTTCTCAAACTTACTCATAAATATTATGCATGGATAAGCACATTATTTTATTGCTCTTATTTGAATTCCTTTTATTTTCCCCTCCTCCTAGGGATCCTCATGAGCTCTGCTTTTAACATAATCACAGTAGACAGTAGATTTTTTTTATCTGTCATCTAAAATAGTCTTCCCCTGTTCCATACTTATTGATTCTTGTACTTCTAAAATCTCTTTTAGAAATCAATGTTTTGACCTTGACATATTCTTAATTTTAGTAATAAAAATACATTCCTTACTTCAGTTTCATTTTCTTTGACTTGGTTTGCCTTATTGAACTAAAAGTTATGAAAAGAAAAAGGAAAACATTTTCTCTGAGACATTTTTCTTGATGAATTTGTATTATTCTATTCAAATCATGGCACAAAGATTCCAATAAAATCTGGGCTTTATGTTACCTCGTGTTTAATTTATTTAGGTTGGAAGAACGACAAATTTGTTGGGCTATATTCTTTTGTTGCCTTTCTGCCCTAGCTTTCCCAGAACACACGTTCTTGCTCACTCATTCGTAATCCCCCTTATGATTTCCAGTCATACAGTTCTCTTTCCAACCATGACAGTTTATCTTTGAAACGTCTTCTCGCCTACTCTGCCCACTCTCTTTTATTCTTTCACTTTAAATATTGCTTCAAGTCTTTCTTCCACTGTTGCATTTACTGTGATTAACCATATGTATCTCTTTCTAACTTCTTATGTTGTGTTTAAATATAATTCACAGTAGAGCAATTTGAAAAATATTCATATGCTTCATTTGCTCTCCTAATTTTCTTGTGTTCTCCTCTGCTTATAATAAAAATACCCCCTTCTCTGACATAAAATTAAATGGTGTCTCTTACAAGAAGCTTTGCTGTTCCCACTGAACAGAATTCTTTGACCTTTAGTGCGACAAAATGACAATTTTCTATGTATCTTGCATAATAAGGAGGTGTCTCAAATGCTGTTTAATAGTTAATTATTAAAAAATTGCTGGTTTCTGAGTAAGAGATAAATGTATATGTAAATAATCATCGAAATTAAAGCCTTTCCTTCACCATTTTTTTACTACAGACCCTAGGATATGGAAGTGGTTGGAGTTAAGTTATTCACTTAAATTATGAACTGTAGTCATCTTGAAATACTTTATTATAACTTCCAAAGACTAGTAAATTATTCACCAAATAGTAGTGTTCAATAAATATTTGTTGAATTAATTTTGTCCTATAAAATTTAAATGTCATTGTTCACCAAAGAGTAGTTACAGGAAAAGTAATTTTAAGGACTAGGTAAAATAGATGACCACATTCTAAATGGCCAGATCCCTAAGAAAATATAAAAATAAAATGGAGACTTAGAACAATTTACTTAAACAAAAGAAAATATATTCATCTGTCATAATATTTCTTATTTTCTGTTATGTCTGTGTATGTGTATGTGCTTTTCCACTATTTCCTCTTTCCTGTGGGTTATTAGAACATCATTTGTAACACTATTGATTAATCTATATTTTTCAAATTTTATTTTATTGTGGTACAAGCACTTAACATGAGATCTAGCTTCTTAACAAACATTTAAGTAGACAATGTATTATTGTTGACTATAAGTGTAATGTTGTACAGCAGGTCTCTGGAGCTTACTCATCTTTAGCTGAAACCTCTGTCCATTCATCTGTAGACAGACATGTAAGTTGTTTTCACATCTTGGCTATTGTGAATAGTGCTGCAATAAACTTGGGAATGCTAATATCTCTTTAAGAACCTCATTTTAATTCTTTAGGATATATGCCCAGAAATGATATTGCTGGATTATACTGGAGTTCTATTTTTAATTTTTGAGGAACCTCCATACTGTTTTCCATAGTGGCTGTACCATTCTACATTTCCACCAACATTGTGCGAGAGGTCTGATTTCTCTATATCCTTGCCAACACTTGTCTTTTGTTGTCGTTGTTAATAGCTACCCTGACTAGTATGAAATTATATCTCATTGTGGTTTTGATTTGCATTTCCCTGACAATTAGTGATGTTGAACATCTTTTCATACACTTGTTGGCCGTTTGTATGTCTTTGGAGAAATTCTTATTCAAGTCCTTAGCTCACTTTTTATTTTGGTTATTAGTTTTCTTGCTATTAAGTTGTTCGAGTTCCTTATATTTTTTGAAGATTAACCCTTTATTGGGTTTTTGGCTTCTAAACATTTTTTTTCCCATTCTGTAGTTTGCCTTTTCACTCTGTTGACTGTATCCTTTGCTGATGAAAGCTTTTCGGTTTGATGTCATGTAACATGTTTATTTTTCTTTTTGTTGCCTGATTTATCCATATTTTTATTATTATGTCTCTTTTTATAAGTTTTTAGTGGCTGCTCTAGTATTGGTAAATATTCTTCTGTAAAGGATCAGGTAGTAAATATAACCATATATGAGATATATGGTCATTGTTGCACCTAGTCTGTTCTGCAAGGGTAGCCAAAAAAAAAATACAGCCATAAAAAATACATAAATAAATTGACATAGTTTTGCATCAATCAAACTTTATGTACAACAACAGATGGAAGATAGGTTTTGGTCCAAGGGCAGTAGTTTTCCAACCACTGCTGTTTCAGGGATCACACTCTCTCTATATAACTTATTACCCTCCACTAATATCAATATTTACCAACTTTAAAGGAAAGTACATATCTTACTACATTTTAGTCCATTTATCTTCTCCATTCCATGATATAGTTGTAGTAATTAGTATGTCTATATATTTGGAGGACGACATCAGGTAATTTTTGCTTTCAAACATAAAACATAATTTTAAAAAGTCAAGAGGAGTTACTGAGTACTAAAAGAGATTTTAAAACTATGAGAATCAGTAAGTATGGAATAAAAGGAAGACTATTTTAGAAAATAGATAAACAAAAGATCTATTATCTTTAGTGATTATGTTAAAAGCAGAGACCAAGAGGAGTCATAGGAGGTAGAAAACAAAAAAAAAAGGAATTCAAATAAGAACAATAAAATAAAGTTCCTTTTGTTATTGTCCTAGGAGAGTCACTGAGGCTTTATTTATTTTTTCTGTTTCTCAAACTTGATAATATCCACTGATCTGTTTTTAAGTTCCCTAATTATTTCCTCTGTCAACTCCCTTCTTCTCTTGGGTTTATCCAGTAAGTTTTAAACTTTTGGTTATTGTATTTTTCAGTTTAAATTTTTTCTTTAGTTATTTCTTTTATCTTCTCTTCCGTTTCTGTTACTTTAAACCTTTTTTTCATCTGCTTCAAGAGTGTTTGTAATTGTTTCTCAGAACATTTTTATGATTGATGCTTTGAAATTACGTTGGATAATTCCAACATCTGTGTCATCTCAGTATTGACATCTATTGATTGCTTTTTTAATGAGATTTTAGATTTTCTTGATTCTTGGAGTAATGAGTTATTTTGGATTGTATCCTGGACATTTTGAGTATTATGTTAAAAGAGTCTAATTCCTATTTTACATTCAGGCATTCAATACATAGAGTTTCAAAACATATAGCCTGACCCACTTAGTGGGGTGTGGTTGAAATGTCAAATTAGTTTTCAAAGCCTCCGCAACACTGTACTGACCTGTCCCACTTGTGTGCTACCGAGAGGCCAACCTAGAACTTAGGTGGTATCCCACACCGTTCAGTCATCAAACCACTGCTGTTTTGTATCTGGCTGGTTTCATGTGTGGACTACTGTAAGGTCTGCCAAGAACTTGATACGCAGACTTAAGATATCCTTGTCTCTTATTTCATTTCCTCTGAAATTCTCCCTGCTCACTCTTTTGTTGGGAAAAAGAGTACACTGCCTCATTTTCTCAGGGAAAGAACGGTGAACAGAGCCCTGCCCACCATCTCCATAGCTGCAATGTCTGGTGGGAGAAAGAAAAGGGCTGCCTTCTTATTGCAGGATGTGACTAGATGACTGGTCTTTTCTCCCAATCTCTGCGGTATGAGGAGTGATGCACCCATCTTATTGCTGGGCAGAGATGAAGGATATGTCTCCATCCGTAGTTGCCATGATCAGGGTAACCACATCACCTTGTTGTTGCAGGGCAGGGATGGAAGACAGGGCTCTGTTCACAGTCTCCACACTTGATAAGAAGGGAGAGTAGCGCAATCTTTTTATTACAGTATTCACCTGAGATAAGGTCATAATGTTTCTGCTCTGCTAGATCATTCTTTAACTTGTCCTCTGTCTAGAGAGATCAGTCTTGTTTGTTGGCTTACTCATTTCGTTTGTGTCCATTGATGTTTCTGGGTAGTAGACTTCTCCAGCACACAGAAAGAAGTCCATATGAGGCAAAACAACTAAGAAATCAATGCTGGGTTATTACTCAAGTCTTGTGGTCCATGGCAACTCCATCTTCTTTTCTGCATCTTTTGAAATTGTTAGTCAATTAATGTACGAATTTACTCTAGGAATTTTTAGTAAGGGGAGAAATGGGATAGAATGTGCTTACCTTGTCATTTCCAGAACTAGAATCAGGAGGTTATTTTTAATATTTTAGTTTGATTGTCAAGATATAAATCAGATTAAAAAAAAAGCTCACACAAGAGAGGGAAATGAGGGGAGAGAGGATATGAACACAGAGATATATTTGAGAAATTTGGCCATTATAAGATGCAAAGATGGTAGTACAGGAACACATAGGCCCATGGAAGGACTCTGTTTTGTCCCCAGAGGAGTCAACATGAGCATATTTAAATAATGGCAGGAATTAGGCACAATGGAGTAAGAAGCAGAACACAGGAGGAGCTTAAGATAGGAAAAGGGTCACATCCCCTATTTTAACTGGGGAGCATAAAAAATTGTAACTGTCTTTGTAATTAAGTTTTTTTGGTTATAAACAATTAAAATCTGTTGCCTCTCTCAGGTTAAAGGAAGTAAATTTGAGCATTTGAAAATACAGAAAAGACTATTTTACAAAGAGAACTGGAGAAAGAAACAGAGCTGATTAGGGAAATTAAAGCTGGATAGATTTAGAGACATTTTCAAAAGATTAGTTGATGTAATGGCACATGGAATTTAGAAAGAATAGGAAAGGAACTGATGACAGTGTCCAAGACGTGAAATTAGACAAATAGAGGAATCCGAATGGAGGTCTCTGTGTGATCAAAAAACAGGTATAGGCAATGTAAATGCATCAGAATTTTGGGAGGAGAGGGGACTGTAGTCAGATAATGATATAGTTAAACTTGTGAATTTATAGGTTGAGTGATTCTCCATGACAACAAGATGTACAGGTTGATCAGAGGAGTAAGTGGCCGAACTGGAATGGAGTGGAATAGTGGGGCAGAAACCGATAACTGATAGCCTATGACGTTGATTGGGAAATGATAGCATCCCTATTTTAAAGTGATTTGGGATCATAAGAAAATAAATAGCATCAATAGATGGCTTCAGGAAAGTGTTAACCTTCAAAGAAGTATCTGAGGCTGCAGGATGTTTGTAACATACAGGTGGTTAAGTAGTGGTTCAAGAAATGGTTCAAGCACATCCTTGGGAGCCAGACAGCATGGGATTAAAACTGGTGAGCTATGGGGCCTTGGGCACGTTTCATAACTTTATGACTTCTAGGTTACACATCTGCAGTGTCCGTGCTAGATGATTAAACAACTGACACTTGTGGGCTTGTTACTAAGCAGTTGCCTCTCAGCTTAACTGCAAACCAAAATAATAAAGTGTTTTTCATCTGTAAAATTAGACCCTCCACACTGATTGTACTCAATTCCAGCTAAGTTCTTGCATAATAGTCATTTCAAACATTACAGGTAAATGTGTAAATTGATAAAGCCTTTCCAGAAAACAATATAGAAATATATATCAGTAACTTAAAAAATACATGTTCCATACTTAGTAATTCTAGAAATTACTAGTATTATCATAGCACAGAGTGGTAGTCAATATTTTGCACAAAAGTGTGTTTAGATAAGAATGATTATCTGTAGCAGGGAAAACTCTGAAAATCTACATTCTGACAGTAGTGAAATATCTAAATAAACTATAAGGCACCCAAGTGGCAACAATCTAAGACTCTTGACTGTGTCTTTGATTGCAAGGGGTAAGGAATCTATAAACACCTTGTCTGTCTCTTCGTGTTTAGGTCTAGTCAATATACTTTTACCTGTCTCTGGATGGGTTCTGTTCTTTTATGGATAGAATACCACTGCCATGAGTTAAAAGATAATGTTTCCCTTGCAGAACTGTCAAATACTGTATGCATGTCTCATGTCTTGAGTGATTCATTTGCACTGTTTTAATCCTTTTTCTTGCTTGTTCCTGAATACATTCCAAAATATTCATGTATCTCTTTGCATTTGTTTTTGTTTTCTTAGCTTTTTTTTTTTTTCTAATACTAAGAAATCAAATGCTAAGAAAATTGGCCTGTTTCATTTTGGTGGAAGAATTTAGGAAGACTAAAGTCCAGGAAATGAATAAAAATAAGTGTAAATACCAATTACATGTCTTTAAACTCAAAAAACTCTGAATGATGTGACAATTGTTTATCTATATTTGGGTTCAAAGCATAAGCCTTGTTTTTTCCTAAAGCATTTTGTCAATCATTAAAATAAATTTTATATTTTTTAACACTAAAGATGTAAGTACCCTATAATATTTTTCATTTTCTTGGAAAGTAACGTTTAATGAATTTGTCAATAAGCTAATTAGCCCATATTTCTGAATTACTCGATATACTGCATTTGTGGCTTACTAGGTATATATGCTTAAAAGCAAAAATTATTTTAATCAGTACTACATTAATTTTTGGCTGGAGTATGGTATTAAAGTTAAAAAAAATCTTTTATCACGTTTAAATTTGTTCTAAATCAAATATTTGATTAATTTTCCTGTTTGAAATATCCCATTATGCTCTAAAAGTCAAATGTGTGTTATATGTAATAGTTGGTGTTGAATGCATTTTTACTTTTATTTAATTCAAAATACATGAAATATCCCAGGGATCATTAGTCTGATGTAATGAAAATTTAGGCTTTTCTCTATTTCAAATAATGAATGGTTATGTAAGTCAAAACAGCTTCAGAGCTTGTTGACTGTATTTTAGAGCCAGATCTAAAAGGAATAACGAATTCGCATGCAAAGAAAACAGTCTCACAGTGAGTATAAACCTAACCTACTTAGAATAAATAGTTCAGTTCAAGACACAGTTGCTTTATCAGTGGCTTTAATTGGAAGAAAGGTTTACAGTCACTCAAAGTAAAATATAATGGCTTATATCAGAGTGTTACAAAACATATTCTTCTAAAGAGCAGAGGGGGGAAAAATGAAAAACATGATGGACCTTGAATAACAGCTCAACAGTAATGCTGTATAATTGCTTTTCATACTTTCTATCAGCAGTGAGGCTTTAAAACATTGATCAAAGATGATGACTATCACAAAGTGCTTAAAGTGCAGCACATTGTTAAATTTCCTCGGCTTCTGAAATAATTATAGCATGAGCAAGCATAAAGATGATCCCCCCACCTTCACCCGCCTTCCTCAAATGATTCCCAGCCAAAGCAGATGGGATTAAAAGAAATCTGACATGAATGAGCTACATTAGAGCATCAGTGTCAAAAGATATAGCACGAGCACTTGCCTCAAAGGGATAAAAATACTGTGAACGTTTCACACTAGTGCACATCAGAACTGTCACTCTCCTTACTGACACACACAGACACACTACTGAAATAAAGGACACAAAGCATACATAATGGATAAGAAAGTACAACACAGAGATGAGAAGTGCTCATTGCTGATGTAAAGAAGATTGCTGTTTGCTAAGACTTTACAGCTCAAGAAATGATGGGGAAAGGAAAGCCTTCTACCCATTCATGGGAATAATAGATAATGGGCTTTTTCAAGAATTTGGTAGTTTTGCTCTATTAACATCTTAAACTCATGGTTTCACTAGAATTTAACTGTATGAATTTATTCGTTCAATACATTTAAAAAGAATTATTGAAATCCTAGTAAATGCCAGGCATTACACAGAAACACAGGCTCTGTACTGTTACAGTAGTTGCCTGTGGGGCAGATAATCACGCACCTTTGCAGTTTCCTACATCAAGTGCTCACTTTGATGACTCTGCTGTAGGATGCCGCTCAATTACAATTAGAGGAATTAGGAAGCAAGGGAAATTTAATAACCTGCAAGCGAGTCTCAACCAGTGGTGTGAGTAGATAGATGTTTCATTCCCCATGTTCTCTGGAAGGATAAATTAAGGTCCATTCAGAGTAGTTTCTCAAATGATTTCCTGAGAGTGGGTTTAACTCTTGCTGCTCCCAACAGTAACCAGCTTGTTAGTGCTCTATCACTGGCTTTCTTTTTTATCTGCCCAATTCTCCCATTCTCTCCTTTTGTAACTCCATTCCCCTCAAAGCCTACGTGTTTGCAAGTGCTTGTTCTAGGATCTGCTTTCAGGGAGGAAACTAAACCAAAACAGCTGGTACGGGAATTACCAATTAAAGTAGCCTCTTAAGATGGAATTCTGAAATGGGTCCTTATAGGTCAAACAGCAACAAGGACCCCACTGCTGGTGATAAATGAGGTGCTGAAAACTCCTCGTTTGCTTTACCACCACATTTTAAAAGACTCAGCCTTGGAGAGTTGAATGAGAATCAGGTGGAAGGAGGCACACAGGTTTATGCAATAGCTCTAACACGAACGCTCTGAGGGCAAGCCCTTTTAAGGGTTGTGGAGGCAGCCTACCTCCTTCAGTCCTTCCAGAATTCTTGAGGTGGAAGGATGCCGGCTCTCAGTTCTGCCAGCTCTCAGCTCAGGCCATGCTAGGAAATTAAGAAGGCCTCCTTTCTTGCAGTGTTTTATTTCCTGCAACTGGAGGACAGATAGCATGGAAAAAGCAGGTCCAGGGTTTAAAATACTTGGAATGCTCAGCTTCTGGGAGTTTCCAGACATTAGCGTTGGGGTAGTCAGTAAGTGAGACGCTGAAAACCTGGATTTCTGGGCAGAATTGACCTGAGAATGTTGCACCTCCAGATTTTCCTGCTATCTCTGGACTTGAAAGAAGCATCTTCCCTTGACCTGAGGTGAGTACCTTGAAATATATATTTTTTCCCCTTAAGGTCATCCACATCTTCAGTGTTTGACTCAAATCTGCAAATATATTTAACTCAGTATAGTCCAAGAAGGGAAATGCAGTCCCTGCTACTAGTACGATATCTTTTAAGGTAAATTTCAGAACTGGGCTGATAGGTAAATCTGCACCAGCAGAAACTCTGAAATATGGATTGGAGTGGGACATTGAGAATCTTTCACTGGATAAGTACATAATATAAGGCTGGAGAAGCAAGGTTGCATTTACCTGGAGGAATGCTTTTCTGGAATAAAATACATTCTGTGTGAACACCTGGAGCTTGTTTTAGCCTGATGCTAGGAGGACTACTTAAAGCTTGAATGCAGGTGTGCTTTACAACAAATGATGTGGAAATGGCAGAATCTCCTTAGCAAAGTACTAAGGATGAATTCACAGTGGTGAGCCTGAGAAAATAGGTTTATCACTTGAGACTAGAGTTCTATTAACCCAGCTATGTCCTTTGGAAGGCCCAGAGAATACTAAACTAATATGCAGTGCACTAGGGAGAGTCATCAATGTACTTGAGAAGGTTAATGTTGGCTGTTACCTGGGGGCAGGAATGAACAGTCAGTGATGCTTCTGCAGAGCTTGGCCTGTAGAGGCTGGGCCTAGGAAAAGACAGGTGATAGCGCTTAGAGGCAAGGCGGACATCATGGTAATAGTAAAAACAAAACAGAATGGTAGGGGATCCTCACTCAAATCTGTGGCTATGGCTGTTAGACCATGGTAGTCCAAGAAAGGCAATAGCACAAGCCATTCCGTGACTTATTTAACCAGAATAAGTTATATCCGTTGTCTTTGTGGTAAACTGTGATCCTTTGCTCAGTTACCATATTTGAACCACTAAGAGCATACTGAGTAGAAGCAAATCTAGATACTCTTGAAGAGGGAAACTGGAATGTTACTACATTATATGATGTCAGTGTTTTCCCAATATTTGCATAAAAGACCTGCAGCTATTTGAAAGAGTAGTTGTACCTTGGGGAAAGGAGAATTCCTTTGGATTGTTAAACACAGGATCTGAGCAAACACTGAGATCAGTGAGACCTAAGTACAATCACCACCCTGTTTAAAGCTGGGTCTTACAGAAGCCAGATGCTCTAAAGAGTTCTAGTCCAAGTCCAAAAAATAGGCAGACATGACCTGTGGTTATTTTTTTGACTCTTAAGTACATATTTGTGTTGGACATACTTAGCAATTGGCATAATTTTTACCTGGACTTAAAATAGAACCAAGATAGTAGTTTCAATGGAAGGCCTTGAAATTACCCATTCCTGGCTTAAAAAGTAAATCAAGAAGCAATATAAAATGCTGAGTAGAATTGCAGACATTAATGCTGTTCTCAAAAACTGAAAGAAGATGTAGTAGATTCTGTCCCCTTTCAGTTTACCTTTTTGACCTGTCCAAAAATCGGATGATTTCCAGTTAATGACACTGGACTAGGTAATCTTAGCAAGTGGCTGCCTCCATCACAGTCACTGTGCTGAATGTGATGTCTCTACCAGAAGAAATCAGTATTGTCCCTGGCATGTTGTTGCCTTATTGATTTAGGAAATATATAGGTAAGAGAATCAAGAGTAGTCAGTCGTTACGTGGGAGGAACAGCAGTAGCCTAGAGACGTCAGCTACGACAGCAGGACTGAAGTGTAGAGTCCTGAAGTTGGGGAGCATATGAACGCTCTCCAGAAATGCACTCTTACCATTTCTAAGTAACGTAATATTCTATTCGAGATCCTAGTCAGTACAAAAGAGCAAAACAAATAACAACCAAAAACCCAAAGCTAATAGATTGGAGTAACTAATAAAACTGCCTTTATTCACAGTATATGGAAGAGCCTAAGGAATCTATAGGAAGGCCTGTAAGAACTAATAAGTAGATTGAGCAAGGTCAAAGGATACAGGTATCATATTTAGAAATCATTTTTATTTTTATATACTAGAAATTCACAGTTGGGTAATTAAATACCAATGGATATGACTTCAAAATATTTAATATATAAGAATGCATTTAGCAAAATATGTGAAGGGCCAATACAATGATACACACGGCAACAAAAATAAATCTCAAAAATATTCTGAGCTAAAGAAGCCAAATGCAAAATTGCACATAATGTTTTATTTCATTTAAATTAAGTGGTTGATATGATTTCATTTTAAATCTTAAGAGAGACAAAACTAAAATGTAACGATAGAAAAAAGTGGTTTCCTGGTGAGTGACTACAATGAGACACAAGACACATTTTGGGAGAATGGAATACACATATATATATATATATATATATACACACAAGTATACATTTGTGATAATTCCTTGAACTATACACTTAAAATCATTGAATATTCTATATAAATTACACCTCAAATTTATTTAAAATGATTGAACAAAAATTTTACAATAGTCAAGTAAGAATCATTGGTTAATCAAGTTTTGTGAAATAATGGAATTACTGAATGAGTATTAGTGAAAGTTGACAAGTTATTAAATGGGAATTGTTAAAATCATTTATGCTACTCAGAATCTATTTGAAATGTTAACTATTGTTAACTTTCAACTGGAAATGTGATTTAGCACTTTCATATTTCTTCTTCCCACTACTGAAATCCCAAACCACTTCATCATGCTGTGTGTCTTTACACAAAATTATACTTTTTCCAGTGAATTATATATTATAAAAATAGAAATACAGTGAAGTAGAAGAAAGGATACCTCTATGCTCATTTCTGTAAAAACACATTTATTATTTTGGTATATTTCCTTCCAATCATTTTAGGCAAATATGTATATTTTCCAAGTTACATTTATACTCTACTTGCATTTTAAATATTTTTTCAAAAATCTCCGATCATGTAAATACATACTTGATAAATTTCTAGATAAATGTGTCTGTGGAATGGATATATCATAAGATACCCTTAATTTTTAACTTTCAGTTGTAGTTTTTAAAAAAGTTAGACATCGTAATGGCTACAATAATGATATGTGCCCACATAACATGAAAATAATGAAATTAAAATAAGCCTTTACTAATTTACTCTTTACACACAATGTATGAAATTAGTCATCAGATGGTGCAAACCAAACATTGTACGCAAACTATGTATCTGAGGGTGTGAGAAGTTACAAAAATCTAAACCTTGAAAATTGGGTGAGGCATTATTATAGTGGACATATAGTTTAAAAAGATAAAATACATTACATTGTACCTTGCATAAAGAAAGACTGAATCATAGTGTAGGACTGTCAGATTGCCATGTAGAACAAGCATTGACCAATCAGATTCTGTCCTCAAGGACAACATGGAGCTAGTTAGAGGTCACTTTATCAACACCACTGCGGTCAGGTAGACCAGACAAACCCTTTGCTGGGGTTTTACTGCCTTACTTTTCAGAGCTTGCTTGGATCTTGCCTGTTTCCTAAACTTTAGTTCAATCTGATATTCTGCCAATAAATCTTTTTTTTGACATAAGCTAGTTAGATTAACTTTCTGGCAGGTTCACTTGCATCTCTCTTTACTAGATTACAACATCTTTAGGGAGCAGAAAATACGATTTTATTCATTTCCTTATTTACAGCAATACAGTATAGGCATGGTGGCTAATGCATGTCTTAACTCAGTGAATGTTTGATGGATGTACATATGAAAGAATATAAGAACAGTATGCATAGAACACTTTTGTGAAAACTAAGGTGTACCATATGGTTATACTGTGAGCAAATTAAAAGGAGTAACGGGATGTAAAAATTAGAATTGTTGGTAATAACCTCAATTTGGACAGACTTAAAAGTCAGATTCAGATGTTTGTGTTTAGTTTGTCGGCAAAGAAAAAGTTACGAATGATTATTTTTATTTTTAAAGAAATACAGCAGAAGTATATAGGATGAATTTGAGAGATATTTTTCATGAGGAAAATAATAGTTTTGGTTACTGGTTTTCAATCAGATATATCAACATAACTGGTGAGAGTGGTAACTTTTTTAAAAACAAAAGCAAGGATTAGAATGAAGATTTTGGTAATGTATGCTCAAAATGTAACTTATTGTTTGGAATAAGCAACAGTCAAATCATAGAATTTCCATAAGTTATTTAGGGATTGTTGATACTTTGGCATTTTGCAGATATCTTTGTGTTACTGATTGCTAGTTTAAATCTTACGGTCTGAGAACAAACTCTGTATGATTTCTATTTTTTTCTAACTTCTTAGACTTCACTTCCTGTTTACATGGATCACAGATTTCAGCCAAAAGTGGTCTCTTCTGCTCATGCCCTTCCTTGGCTGTGTGTGTGGCTTTCTAAATTCCCAAGTATATGTGGGCGCTTTTGGATGCACTAGTGCCCTAGAGAAACTTTCTTCTAAGCTTTTCCTTCCAGGCTTCGGCTGTGTCTTGCATGCCACAACTGTAATCTTTTGCCTCGGGTAACTCTAGGTGTTTTGTTTGTCTAACAGTGTTTTTGAGCAATTTCTGCTGCTTTATCACCCTGGTGAGTTGTGAATTAGGCAAGACAGGGATGAGTGTCTTATATCAGTCTCGCAGGTATTTCCTAGACAGTTTAGAGCAGAGAAGCTCAATAATCTATTAATAAGTTCTGCTCTGCTCCCTCTAGAAACAGTTACTAGGGTCACGCCATTGCTAGGGAGCATAGACTGCTGCGTACCAGACTGCTGCCAAGCCATAGAGAAGTAAGGGACATGGAAAAGTAAAAATACCACAAAATTTTCCTACCATTTGGAAGTTGCATTTTTTGAGTCCTCATTTGCTTGATTGCCATAGACCCTTAACTGCTTTCCAGAGATTTGACTATGTTGGTTCATTTAAAGGGATTATTGATACATTTGGATTAAAATCTACAATTTCTCTAGCTGTTTTCTCTTTCTTTTTACTTTCATATATATATTTTTATGCCTTCTCCTGGTCTAATGTAGTACATTTTATAATTCAGTTATAATTCTTCAATTAATTAATCTTTTTTTAAATTCTAACTTTAAGTGCTTGCCTAAAGGCTAGTAGTGCACATCTCAAAGTTATCTCACTATATCTTCAGAAAATTCTATATCACATAATGTGTATTATGAGGACTTTCTAACAGTATTTTCCCAATTCCTTCCACTTACCCCTGCTACTGTTGTTATTATACATTGTATCTTTGAATATGTAATAAGAAACACAACACACTGTTACTATTTTATAATTCAAAGAATTATTTTTGTAGGAATTAAGAAAAGTATTTAATTTTTTAAACTATTTTCAACTCTGCGTATTTGAGTTTCTGACCTATACCATATTTCTTCTTGATCATTTCTTATAGAGTAGATCAACTAGAAATTTATTTCTCATTTTTGTCTGAGAAAGCCTTTGTTCTTTAAGTATTTTTTTTTCTTCTGAATTAGTTGAGTTATAATTGAGGCACACACAACTGCACATATTTAAGGTGTGCAGTTGGATTAATTTTTGTATATATCTGTGCTTGCAAAACCATCACCACACTCTTGTCTCTTTTTTAATTTATAGCTTTCATTTCTGTTTTTTCATTTCTTTACTTGAAGTTTATTTGTAGAAGAAATTAGGTTTTTACTGTGTAGTTTCCTACATTCTAGCTTTTGCTGGCTGCAGTACTATTGTCATATTTAACCTATTCCTCTGTTTTCTATTTCCTTTAAATTGGTAGGTGAATCTAGATGTCTGATGTGGATTCAGCCTTGATTTTTGAGGGAGTGGGAAAGGCTACTTCTTGGATGGATCGCCTTCTTCCAGTAGTAAGCCCTTTATTTTAAGCATTTAGGTTTTACCTTGAGTTGGCATTCTCCTTAATGTTTGATGAATGTTTTACTCTAAGTATAGACTTCTGGAAGAATAGTATTCTCATTTCATGATTTTACAATTGACATCCCTTTTCTACTTTTTTTGCTTAGTTTTTGATGAGTCTGTTAATTTTTGCCATTTTTTTCTCTATGAGGAATGTGTCCATTTTCCTCTTCCGGTTTTCAAGATTTTCTTTGTGCTTTTCAGTAGTTTGACTAAAACACATCTATGGGTCCTTGCTGTACCATTTTACATAAAGGGCTTGAACATCTGAGGATTTTGGTATCCACGGGAATTCTGGAATCAACACCCTGTGGATACTGAGGGATGACTGTACATGGGTGCTTTTTGGTTTTATTTTGGGGGGTTTGTGTGTGTGTGTTTATACTACTTAGTATTCTTTAATCTTGAATCTGTGTTTTTGTATATGTCACAAATCTTGGAAAATTCACATTCTTCAAATTTTTTTTCTGCCATATTTGTCTTTTTATTCAGTTACATCTATGTTTGACCTTTTAATGTTATGCCAGAACCGTCAGATGCTCTGTAATGCTTTTAGCTTTTTGTCTCTTTTTACCTCTGTTTGAATAATTTCTGTTGACTTGTCCTCAGCTTTGTTGATTCTTTTCTTGTCTGTATCATCCTCTGATTCTTCATCTCACCTTTGTTGTTGTGCTTCTTTATTTCTAACCTCTCCATGTGATTCTTTATCATAGCTTTTCTCATGGCTGAAGCTACCTGTCTGATCATTCATGTTACCTAATTTTTTCATGAGAAATTTTAATATGTCATAGTTAAGTAAACTTTCTTGTCTGATAGTTACAGCATCTTTCTGGTATTTGAAGCTAGTTCCAAAGATTGCTCTGTGTCTTCAGACTGTGTTATATATTTTTGTGTGCCTCGTTTTTGTTGAAAGTTGGGCTGGTTGTGTAAGACACTAGGTACTGAGGTAAATGATTTTTAAAACATATCTCTTCAAAGTCTTTAATGTGTGGGTTTATGCTAGTCTAGTCATGTGCTGGGCTGGTTTTGGAATTCTTATTTCTATGGTGTCTTTACATGCACCAGAGGCTTCAAGTGATAACTTTTCTAGTAATGTTGAGTTTAAGGAGTAGTCCAGTTTGCTAGAGGGTTTTTCTGAGGTCTGACTTTTGTTTTGGCTTTGGGTGTATCCATAGGCTTGGTTTAGGGTCTTTTGTGCTAAATTTTAGAGAAATTTCTGTCTCTTGTAGCTTTCCCAGTTATTTTATACTGTTATTTTACTTGGCACTCGTTAGCATAAAATGGGGGGCACAATGGGGTACTATTTGATTGTACTGATGAAGCCTTAATCGTAGGCAGACTCTGTGAACCTGATTCTTGGGGGTGTGGTGTTCACAAGTGTTCCTATCTCTTTCTAAATGTAATACTAAGCCTATCATGTATTCCTGTCCATCACTAACTCTCCCAGAAAGTTTTTAACTACTTCTCTTGTAGGTTAAGTGTTTTGTTACAGAGAGAAAATAGGGAAGGTGAATCTGGGTGAGGTTCCAGCAGTGTCTGCTGTTGCCCTACTGTTACTACAGGGACGCTTTCTCAGGACTTTTATATTTTTGGATCTTGTCAGAGCCTGCTGGGTTCCAGAAAGAAAAGCCCACAAGAGGGTATCAATCTCCCTATGTTTGCATCTCTTAAGGGCTTCACAAGCTCATGTTAGCCCAAACTTGACCCTTAGCAACTTGTTAAAAATTACTAAGCTGAGTCATCTTACTGGTTTATATGTTGGAAACTTCTCTCCCAGGTAAGCAAATGCCTGGCTCCTCTTTTTCTCTTCAGTCTCCTGTTTTGCTCTAGATTTTGAGTCACTGTTGGCCCTGCAATCTCAGTTCCCTCAGGGGAAGTAGCTGTAGATTTCAGTTGCTGTTGTTGTTGTGCTGTTAGCAGAGAAATGATACTTCCCAGCTCTCAACGTCTCTGAGCTGAAACTGAAAGTCTCCTGTGGAACTATTTTGCACATAAATTTGATGGGAAGCTAAACGTGTGTTAGAGTTAAAAAAGTGCTTACAGTTTGGAATCCACATAGTTGGCTCAAGTTCCAACTCTTCCCTTTACATTTTCAAGTTTCTCTACAGAGAGAAATTGACTGCTGGTCAGCACCAGGGGAAACTGATACAACTGCAGAGCTATTGTGAGATTTAAATGCCTACGAGGTAGGCATACTAATATATCAAAAATCCCGGACAAAGAAATCACCCATTAAATATTTCTTTCTCTACTCTTGCTCTGGAAAAATTTTAACTTTGAATTGTCTGTGTCTGTGTGCTCTAATGAAATACTGAATTCTCTTGAGAGTAGGAATGTTTTCCTATTTACATGAGATTCATTGACTCCTTGCTTAGAGCTTGGAACATATTTTTTGCTGAAAAAAATATTCTGTTCACCCAAATTTGTCCAAAGCTAAGCAGTAAGTAGTGCTAAGGAAAAGATTTACCAGATGTATTTTAGGTATTAAAAGCTCCTGCAAAAAGACCCTAACATTAAATGGTCAGGAAAAATCATGCCCAGAAGGGTGAACTGCCTCTCAGAAGTTAACTTTTCCTATTTGGAGAACTTTAGGAAATGATAAGTAGACAGTGAAGGTTTTGCATTTAGATAACCTTGGTTTTTTTTTTTTTATTTCTCTAAGCTCTGTGAATTTAGACATATTAATTAATCTCTCTATAGTTTGTTTTTCTTGCCTGTACTTCATAGAATTTTGAGAATTAGAGATAACTTATGTAAAGTTTTTGGCACATAGTTACACTTAATAAATGTCATTCTTAGTTTTTACACAAAATCTTAGTTTCATACAAAAGGATTTTCCATGGTAGGAAAAAGGAAAAAAAAAAGTACTCTATGTACAAAAGGAGCTCTGTTCTCAGTGTAGGAAAAGATACTTGTCTTGACCTACAGAAAATTAGTTCTGTGGAGAATGTGAATTCTCTCAAAATCACATTTCCTGGGCTGACAGTCAGGGTGCTAAAACAATTAGGCTGAAAAATTTATAACAGCCAATTTTGAAAACATAAACAAATATGCCTGTGTTTCTATCAGTAATTTTTAAATAAAGTGTTAGACTTATATACAGTAGCTGGAAGTCTGTTCAAATGGTCTTTCAAGATTTACTAGTTAAAGTTCTGCTGCTTGAAAGACATGAAAAAAAGTCAAAAGATTTACTTTTTTAAAATGGGAGGGGGATAAGGAAGGAGAAATCTTCTGATATTGTGGAATATTTATAGCCACAGACATGAAGGAGACTCCAGAGAATGGCTGGTTTATTCCGTGTCTCCAGACAGAAAAATTATTAGCATTTCTGAGACAAATGTTATTTCTATTATATAATAAAATATGTCAATTTTTCCAATATCTGTCAGTTAAAATATTTATTAAAAATGTTGTTGCTTTAAGTTGACAATAAACTTCCTTTTGGATTTTTCATGGAGTGTCTTCTCATTAAATATTTCATTTCTTGAGATTTAATTTATTTTATCATAAATTCCAAAAATTTCTTCTGGAGTTAATATTCAAAATAATATATTAAAATCTTTCTTTAAAAAAAACCAACAAAAAAAAAACCCTTTTAGTCATGCTTTTTGAATTTCTAGATCCTAAACTTTTTTTGTGCATGGTAAAACATTTACATTTGAAAAGGAAATAAAACCAGATTAATCAATCTGGACAAGGAGAAAAATAATTAGTGAATGTTAATTGCTCAAACATGTATAGATTCCAGAGTACTTTCTCTTTTATTCTAAGTGATTCTCACAGCATTTCTGGGGATGGAAAAATAACTTATACAACATCACATAAGTGAAAAATGGAAGAACCATGATTCATTCAAATCCTTGCTTTGCACACTAAGTATATCTGCCATACCTCCCATAACCCCTTCTATTTTTCCATGTCATCTGAAAATTTACAGTTTAATCAACCATGCATTGATGACAAATATTTCACTTTTGGCTTACTTTTGACAGTTGAAGCTTTCATCACTATAGTTTTTCTTTTCTGCTAATATTGCTACATGTTCTTCCATAGTATTACTTTTTCCAAATCATCAAGGTAATATAAAACTCTGACCTCCAAAATATTTGAACAGAATTTTGTTGATCAAGTTTTTTTTTATTTTTAATTTTTTATTAAACACTGATGCCTATAGAACATGAATCATTATGTTACCAACCGGGAACTTTAACAGGGAACTCCTGCCATCTAAAATCCTTCGGTTAGTTTTTGTATTCTCATAATCTACCACCTATAAACATGGACATTCCCACTTGCCTCCTCTTTCCCCCCTCCTATCCCTTTTCTTTTTGGTCAAACAATACAATGCTCATGTTTTCCTGCAGTATAACTTCCCTAGAATAGGCACCTAATGAACAAATCACATGTCACATTAGTAGAGAATATGGAGTTTCAGTATATGATGGAAAAATCAATTCTATGAAAAGAAAATTGTAGTGTAGAAGTGGAAAATTTTTACATCTTATACAAATACTCATTTTGGAAAGCTGTTTTTTCATTTCTTGTAAATATTGTTGAAATTCAAATCTGATTTGTTTCCAACTTATTTGGAAAACAATGTGGTAGGGCTAACTTGATTTCTTTTGCATAGCTTCAAACATGAAGACATTGATTACAGTTAAAAAATCAGCGTAAAATGCAACCAGACCACAATGCCACTTATGTAACCTTACCCTTTCTCCTTTTCTTTCCTTTTATAGGATTACAGGAAAATAATGTGATTTTAATTGGTAGTAATGATAACATGCTTTTTGTTAGGTTTCTGTAAACTATGTAATTTTAATTTATATTATTATGCATAACTCTATCATAGGTTTATCCTAAAAGATACCCAGCACCGTTGCAGGGTGTTATTTGGAAATCTAACGGCCTTCTCTAGTTTTACTCATGAGTGCATTGTTCTCATTCTCAGAAATAAATCATTAAAAGGAACATATGTTCTACATTTCCTGCAGTAAAGGATGACAGTTAAATGTCTGAAGGAGGAAAGAGTGGATCAAAGTAGAGGAAATAGAGATGGATGTACTTAGTTGTTGAATAAGAGGTTCAGCCATGAAATGTATCGGGAAAGCTCTCAAGGATAGAAAGTCTAAAGAGGAGTTAATTAAAATAAATGTGAGCATCACTGCCTAATTGTGATCATTTTCCTCCTGTATCTACTTGATCTCACTTGAATCCTCACAGTCTAAATATAAAATAATGGCCAGCTTTAGCAATTACTTTGCCAAAGCTAATCCATCAGTGACATTTAGAGACACCAAGGGATCTGAAAGGGATTTTGTTTTTGTAAGATAGAGATTGCTTCTTTACTTTTTAACCTTAAGCATAAATTGGACATTGACCCAACTCGTTTTCTAGTTGGGAGATGCGTTTTCCTATCCTTGCACTGTTACCTAGGATACCAAGCCCTTGCTACATTTAGACACCTGCATAATTGCTCTACGTGCATTATATCAGGTCACTTGTGAGGCAAATCAAAGAAACTCATCTACCCAAATAAGCTTCTGATGAAATGAAGATCGTAAAATAATATTTTGAAGTTTTATGTTTAAGTATTTTTCAGACTACTCAGAAAAACTGCCTTTCTCCAGTACAATTTTTAAAATTAATTTTGCAACAAATGGTGTTTATTGCTTATTGTTTCTAGTTTGTAACTTGATTCTGTTAGCAAAACACTATGACTGATTTTGTGACTTTTGCTGCTGTTGATTATGGTGTTGATAAAAAACGAATTCATTTTAATTTATATGATGAAACCATCAGTAATTTTTAAATGAAAGCTTTTGAATAATATTTTGGTAGTTGTTACATAATCAAGTGAACTAAATCTCTAATACAATTTTTCATTATAAAAATATACATTTTATGTCAGAAATAGTCATTGTATAAAACTATTCTTTGTTCGTTTTTCTAAACTTTTTGTCTCTAGGATTCATTTCAGTAAATCATACCATGATTCAATTAAATAGTGTCTTGTTACCATCTTCTGGAGTCTTAGGTGAACTTTCAGAAGTGTGTTCCATTTCCTCATTGAGCTGGTAGTTGCTGAGTGTGTGGTGAGTAATGGAATAAATGGATGTCAGATGCATATCTTTTTCTTGGTCTCATGTGATGTAATGAGGGATCTTATGTGCGTGGATCACCATGTAAACCCAGATAGTGATGCTGGCTAAGGTCCTATAAGAAAGGCAAATCTGTGTGCAGAATGAGTCAGTGCTAGTCCTAATGAAAGGAGTCCACTGCTGGCAGAGTTCAGTGTAATCACCTTGCCACTAAGTAGCTCACTGGTATCTTCTAGGAATGATTCATAGCAGATCTTATGCATTGGACTCTGGTGGACATTCAGAGGCATCAGAATCTAGATTAGCCTTGATAGGCGAGTGTAGCTCTATTGCTGGTCATCATGGGCTCATTTTAACAGCATGGTTGTTGATGAAGACTGGCTGACTGACCTGAATTTGTCGAGTCAAAGCTCTACTGTTAGGGAAATTTCACCTCATTGTTGATTCAGGGTCATACTGGAGGGTGACAGTAGCATAGAAGGAATGTATCTTTAGTTTGCATCCATATATGAACTATCCCAAGTTCAACCTTATTTTCTCTCCATCGTCTCTTGAAAGTACCACCTCGCTCCCACCACCCAGGCATCCATAGATGTGACCTTAGGGAGAGGTGTCGGGACAACACTGGAGGACATGGGAGTCTGGATCACTTGATTGTGCAGCTAATTTTCTGCTCTCTGGACCAACCTGTGCCCTGTCCTTCATATAACACCCTGTCTTGTGATGCGTTGCTTCCAGGCTTCCCCAACCTTTTGACTTGGTAACTTGGCAGGTCTGACAGAACCTATTCATGATGAGCATGATTTTTTTTAACTGAATTATAATTGACATATAGCATTTATTAGTTTCAGGTGTACAATGTAATAATTTGGCATTTATATACATTGCAAAATGGTCCCCCCAGTATGTTTAGCTACCATCTGTCACTGTACAAATTTAAAATATATTTTTCTTGTGATGAACATTTTAAGACTTATTTTCTTAGACATTTTGAAATTCATAATACAATGTTATCGACTATAGTCACTATGCTTTATATTACACCTCCATGACTTGAAACTGGGAGTTTGTACCTCTGATCCCCTTCACCCATTTCAATCACCCACGATAGGCTTTCCTAATTAAAAGTCACTTGATCAAATCCCTTAATCAAACTTTCCATCTTTACAAGTGCACAGTAGACTATCAAATGCTGTTTTCAGATGATGGCCTGAGTGTATTATAGAAAATAAAAAGACTTCACATGATGATGTCCCCCGCTGGGGCTTGGCGTACATTCTGAGGGGTGCTATTCCTGCAGAGTCGTATGGCTCATGTAGAAGGACCCAAGTAGAAGAATTGTAACCTGTATCTGATAACCTTTTCTGGCTCTGGGTCTCACCAAAAGCTCTCAGCCTTCCAAATCACCTGGCAAATGAGTCAAAACAGAAATGGCCAGTATGAAATGTGCTGTATCCAGTACAAAATGCCTCCCAGGTTCCGTGTTTCCTGTGTAGTTGTGAATAGTGCAAGATCTATTGTCCTTTACTTTTGCAAAAACCTTGCCCCAGTGCATTGGGCAACTAAAAACGTCACTGGTGTGATATGTTCCATAGCTTTTTAGTGTCTATCTCCCATCCTCTGGGACACATGGATCTTACCAAGGCCTCAGATATGCTTGCTCTTTTTGCTCAGTTGGTTTGACTATCATGCCATTAATATAGTGAACCAATTTAACAGTCTGCAGAATATCCCAATGATCTAGAATCTTTGAGAATATTTTATGAGAGGAGGAGAGTTAACATAATCCTGTGGCATCCCACGTGAACTGACTCTGGTCCACTTTCATAGTAAGGCACGAGAAGAATACATTGACCAGATCAATTACTCCAAACCATGCACACAAGATCATCTTACTATGTTCTTGAAGAGAATAGCTCCTTTTGTACAGTTTGAGGTAACTGACTGTCATTCTCTAGGATCAGTCTTGTTTCTGTAAGAGCTGGCATGATGAATAAATCATATAATAGAGACGACAGTCCTGGAATTCTTTAAGCACTTACAGGGAGCACTGACCTCTCCTATTTCCTTTGATATGTGGTATCATTTTATTTAATGACTTGGCTCTGGGGATAGGTAGCTTTGCAGGCCTTCTGTGAAAAAGGTTTTTACGACACAGGCCAAAAAACCAATTTGGGGAGTGGTGTACTGAGAGGGACGTTCACTACACACTCAGGGACTGGGGAAATGGAGACTAGATGATAATGAGTCTGTGAAATTGATAGAACCCGATGAAAGCCAGATCTGGGCTGGTTCTTTACTTCCTGCTTTGTCCCTGCCTTCTGCCACTCTAGCGAGAGTTACCATGCTTCAGGTGCAATGTATCAGGGTCAGCTATGACTCTGTCCATTGATTCCCCCAAATATTCATATATTCCCAGTCCCTAGTGTATTGTTTCCAGAGTAAATGGTCCTGGACCTTTTGGGGACAAGGCTAGATGAATTATTGGTGCTTATGTATAATGTAGCTTTTCAGTGTCCTTCCTTCTGGGAACTTGGACCTTCCTTCAAATAGTTCCAGGCCTGAAAGCTGGCCCAGAACCAGAAGTGGGGGCACAGCATCATGAGTTTTTGCGTGTCTGCCCCAAGCCTCCTGATCATGCATCCTTAATTCACTTTGATGTGATTTTTCAGATCAATGATACAAATTGAGCCATCTGTCTTTCCCTATATATCTTCCCGGCAAGGATGTCATATCCTATTAAAAGTGTCTATGGCTGGGTATCAGCCTCCACCCTATTTGTACTGTGATATTGTTTGTTACAATAATTGCACCCACCTTCTTTTTGACAGCTGATAACCATCACATGACCTACTTTCTTTCAGGAAACTTTCATTACTATTCCCATTGCTATCAGGGAACCCAGCTCTCTAATAGCTTTGCAACTGTCAGGCCTGAACTACAGTCTTACAGAGGCTGCTCAGTTTCTCATCAGTGCCTGCCTTATTGTCTGCGTAAAGAGAGTGTCCTTTAGGCCTCCTTTAAAATATAGTTGACTAGTGGTTTCCAGCCTTATGTAATTGATAGCCATTTCAACATTCCACTTTGCTAAGCTTCTCAGTCCCTTTTTACACTGCCTGTTATGGTAGTTATGGTTATTATTTTTCACTTAGTGCGGGACATTGCCTTCTCTGGGCTTTCTCCTGCCATTCTACCATGTCCAAACTGACTCCTGGATCCTTGATAGAGTATTAAATATAGTTGCATAGGAGAGTTTCCCAATTTTATAAGTGCCCCTTATCTTTGTGTCATGATACCCTTGACATCAGACTTTCTGCATCCAGTCCCTTACATAAGCTCTGACTCCTGTTTGTACACTTGGCAAGGCTATGTAACTCTTTTAGTTATAGTCCTTTCACTCCCTTAGTAGATCATTCCGCTGAGTCATGTTGTCACTTAACACTGTTTATTGTTCTCATGGACAAAACTGGAGCAGAGGTGCAGATTCCTGGGATTGGTCACATGTTGTCCCTTAAGGCAGCAACTGGTAGATTTTCTTCGAACAAGGTACATGCAAGCTTCAAATGTGGAGATGTCCTGGAGGATTCTGCGGGAGTACTGAGATTTAGGAGATGGAGTTTTAGAAGATGCTGCAGTCTGAGAATGTTCAGGAGCACGTGGAGATTTTGTGTGTTCATGTGCATTGTGACAGGTGTCTCCATCCCAGGTCTAAAGTCCCACTCCCTCCCAATTCGGGCTCCATCGTGGTGCAATGGAATTGCTAGACAGGAGGATTCAGTCTTCCCTGCCGCTGCATTACCTTTACACCTAAGGGCTGACCTTGAGCCTCAGCTTTTGCCTTCCAGCTACAGGAGATGAAAGTTTCCATTTCTGTTGCCGAGGAGGCTCTATGGCTTTTAAACGCATGGTCTTAAATTGGTGATGAATTACCTCAGGCGTTTGCTATCTTTCTCTAGTTCATTGATCACCCCCTAGTCACAGCTCTGGCAAGTGTGTTTCTCATAATCACTACTTCCTTTCACTGTAAGCCATTCCAGGTCACCACTGGTGAGAGTATTAACTATTACACTGCTATTTCACGTCGGAGGTTATCAGTATGTCACAACAATGGGATCCTCATTGCCAATAAATAGGCCAATGAATAATCTATCTCCAAAAGCCCATTTTATAAACTGCTTCCTCCTGGCACCATCTGTTGTTAGCCTGATTATGTAGAAAACTGAGTTTTAGGAATACTGGGGGATACTTTAGTAAGTGGTGCCTTTAAGAAGTTGAAAGAAGCAGGATTAGGCAGAAGGGAAATTCCATCTTATAATCTTCAGTTTTTGTTTTGTTGTGCTTTTTGTATTAACTCAGTGATTATCAAACATAGCAGCATATTAAGAATCCTAGCAAGTGTACTTTAAAAGATACCAGTACCTGGGTCCACCACTGATGGATTAAGTCACAATCCCTGTGAGTTGTTCTCGGAGACCTTTAGGTTGTAAATGCTTACAAAATAGTTTTAAAGTTGAGAAAGTACTGCCTACTGTTTTGGGCTTATCAGTTAAGTTACAATTAACCACTTTTGTGTCTGCATTCCTGAAGAGACTAGCAGTCATACATCTATATTCATGATTCTACTCTGCCAATATCAACCATTGCTCCTTGGTGTATCTTTTTTGGAACCACTGGAAGATAGTTTTTTATTTTGACCTTTGTAGGCTGTGACATGGATCATTCCCTAAGCAGAAAATGTTCCCTCTATTTGATCTACTATCTTGAATGACTCCCAAACAGGAGTTATACAATGAGTCTAAATGCCAGCATCAAAATTCTACGAATATTTAAAGATTATCAATGTTAAAGAATAATGAAATCATTGAGTCTTCTAAAAATATTATGATTCCTTGGAGAAATTAGAGTTTAAGAAATAAAACTTTTTCTCTTTGTAAGTTAAAGACATACAAATCCACACATGTTAAACAAAGATTTAAATAAATCAAGATCTTAGTTTTTCATCCGGTTTAATTTCAGCTGAGAGAATCTCACTGAGATGCTTGGGTAGAATTGGGGTTTCTTTAGTCTCTCGCTGTTATAAATATAACCTTGTAAGAGTGCCAAAGATGATCTTATCTCCAAATCTAACGTGTTTCACATTTTAAACCCTAAAGGAGTTGTTCAATAATTTAATTTTTTATACACTGGCTTTCTTGCAAATACAAAGTCCCAACTCCTTAACATGGCTAATAATCTCTCCTGGCTCATTTTACATTTCCAGTCAAAGACCATGTGGTGAATTAGTCATCACAGATGGAACAAGGTAGAAAGAGAGAGAGAAGAAACAATTGATTTGAGCCTTGTCTGAATGGGTACCCAGTTTAGAAAAATATTCTCCAGTGATGCATATCCTGTTTAAGGTATCATTTATCCCATATAGGATTTATAATAGTTCTTACTTAAATGCAGCTTTTGATATTGGAGGTCTGGGCTATGGCCTGAAATTATTATATATAACAAACTCCTAGATGATGCTGAAGATATCAGTCTGAGGATACTTTGACCATGGCTTAAAGAAGTGAATCTTTCTTAAACTGCAGTCGTAGGACCAGCAGCAAAATGTCTAAAATTTAAGACAGTTACAAGATGAAAGAGATTATGAAGCAATCAGAACATTCATACATTTTTTGTGGGATTGTGAATAAGTATAAGCACTTTGGAAAACTCTTAGGTGGGATTTATGGGAACTAAATATATGATAGTGCTAGGTCGCAGAAATTTCACACTCCATTTTACACGCAAAGAAGCGCCTTATTGGTACCAAAAGACAAAGATGCATGTTCATGTCGCATTATTCATAATAGCCCAAAACTTGAATCAGACTGAATGTTTATCAACAAGAGAATACATAATTAAATTTAGAAATATTTATAAAATTTGGTCCCATAATACTAATGTATTAGCAAAATTTTAAAAATATTTAAATTTCTAGCTGCTAAATTTTTAAGGTTTGAGCATTAATTCTGCTTTATATTAAATATTAAATTCATTAATATTTATAAGAAAATAATAAAAATTAGTGTATGTGTTTATTTAACATATTATATATGGTTTTGTTATTGATTTCTTATTAATTTATGTTTCTCTTTTCTATCATAAGTTAAGAGTTTATTTTAAATGGAAATCCCTGATTTTTTGTATGTTTGTTTTTGAGCTATCAAGATTTGTTAATTGTTGTTTATTGTGGTCAGGGTTGATAAGAACATTATTATTATTATTATTATTAATTATTATAAAATAATGGCCATATTTCTCTATGCTGTGCAATATATCCTTGTTGCTAACTTATTTTATACATAGTAGTTTTTAATCTCTTATTTCCATACCATTATTTTGCCCCTCTTCCCTTTCTTGTCTGTACTGGTAACCTAACAGTTTGTTTTCTATATCTGTGACTGCTACTTTTGTTATGTACATTAATTTGTTTTCTTTTTTAGATTCCAGATATAAGTGATAACAGAGCATTTGCCTTTCTCTGTCTGACTTATTTCCCTAAGCATAATATTCTGTAGGACCGTTCTCATTATTGCAAATGATAGAAAGTCTTTATGGCTAAGGACTATTCCATTGTATATCTATATACCATATCTTCTTTATCTATTCATCTGTTGAAGGCCATGTAGGTTGCTTCCATATCTTGGCTACTATAAATAATGCTGCTATGAAAGCTGATGTCCATGTATCATTTTGAATTACTGTTTTTAATTTCTTTGCATACATATCCAGGAGTGGAGTTGGTGGATCATATAGTAATTCTGTTTTTAGATTTTTGAGGAATCACCACTCTGTTTTCCATTGTAGCTAAACAAATTTACATTCCTACCAACAGTGTACTAGAGTTCTCTTTTCTCCACATCCTTGCCAATATTTGTTATTTATGAACTTTTTGATGATAGCTAATTTGAAAGGTGTGAGGTGATACTTCACTGTGGTTTTGATTTGCATTTCTCTGATTAACGATGTTGAACATCTTTTCATGTGCCTGTTGGTCATCTGTATGTTTTCTTTAGAAAAATGTCAATTCAGGTCTTCTACCCATTTTTTAATCAGGTTGTTTTGTTTTTTGATACTGAATTGTATAAGCTGTTCATGTATTTTGTATATTAAACCCTTATTGGTCATGTCATTTGCAAATATTTTCTCTCATTTCATAGGTGGTCTTTTATTTTTATTGATCATTTCCTTTACTGAGTGAAAGCTTTTAAGTTTAATTAGGTCCCATTTATTTTTGCTTTTATTTCATTTGCCTTTATAGACAGATCCAAAAATTATTGCTACAATTTATGTCAAAGAGTTTTTTGCCTACATTCTCTTCTAGTTGCATGCTTTCAGGTCTTACACTTGTCTATAATCCACTTTGAGTTTATATATGGTGGGAACAGATGCTCTCATTCATTTACACGTATCTTTCTAGTTTTCCCGGCACAACTTATTGAAGAGATTCTTTTCTCCATTATGTATTCTTGCCTCCTTTGTTGTAGATTAATTGACCATAAGTGTGTGGGTTTACTTCTCGGCTTTCTATTCTGTTTTATTAACTTATGTGACAGTTTTACTGCTTCCCTTCCAATTTGGATGCCTTTTTTTTTTTTTTCTTGTCTGATTGCTGTGGCTTGGACTTCCAATATTATGTTAGATAGAAGTGGCGAGAGTGGAGTCTTAGTCTTGTTCCTGATTTTAGAGGAAAAGCTTCCAGCTTTTCACCACTGAGTATGCTGTTAGCTGTGGGTTTGTGATAAATGGCTTTTATTATATTAAGATATGTTCCCTTTATACCTATTTGATAGTTTTTATCATGAATGGATATTGAATTTTGTCAAATGCTTTTTCTGCATCTGGAATAATCTAGTGATTTTTATCCTTCCTTGTGTTAATGTGTTGTATCACGTTGAGTGTGAATATGAAAACATCCTTGCATCACTGGAATGAAACTCATTTGATCATAGTTTATAAATTGTTCATATAATTATGAATTTGTCTTGCTAATATTTTGTTGAGTATCTTTGCAGCTATATTCATCAGCAATACTGATCTATAATTTTATGTTTTTGTAGTGTCTCCTGGTTTCGGTATGAGGGTAATCACAACCTTGTACATGAATTTTGGGGGGTGTTCCATCCTCTTCAATTTTTTGGGGTAGTTTGATAAGGATAGGTATTAGCTCTTCGTGATGTTTGGTGGAATTCCCCTGTAGCAGTCTTGTCCTGAACTTCTGTTTCCTGGGAAATTTCTATTACGAATTCAATTTCACTACTAGTAATTGATTTCTTCAGATTATCTATTTCTTCCTGATTCAGTCTTGAAAGATTGTATGTTTCTGGAAATTTGTTCATTTCTTCTAGGCTATCCAATTTGTTTGTATACAACTATTCATAGTAATCTGTGATTTTTTTATATCTCTGTGATACTGGTTATTTCTCCTGTTTTATTTCTTACTTTGTTTATTTGAGTCATCTCTTTTCTTGATGAGTCTTGCTGTAGGTTTATATGTTTTGTTTACCTTTAAAAAAAACAGGTCTTGGCTTTATTGTTCTTTCCATTGTTTTAGAGGGGCTATATTTTATTTATTTCCTCTCTGATCTTTGTTATTTCTTTCCTTCTGCTGACTGTAGACTTTATTCTTCTAATTCTTTTAGATGGAAGGTTAGGTTATTCAAGATTTTTCTTGTTTCTTGAGGTAAGCTGGTGACTGTATAAACTTGACTCTCAGAACTGCTTTTGCTGCTTCCCATAGATTTTTGGAAACTTGTGTTTCAATTTTCACTTATCTTGAGGTATTTTCTGATTTCTTCTTTGAGTTCTTCATTGACCCATTGGTCTTCTAGTAGTACGTTGTTTAGTCTCCACAAATTTGGTATGTGTCATATGTTATATATAATTTTTGTTATCAATATCTTACTTTTATGTAGATTTATTTTTGAACTATCACAGTTTGTCAATTTTTATTTATTGTGTTGAGGAATGTTAAAGAGAATGGGATTTTTTTGTGCAGACTTATATATGGTTGGCTTAAAGATTTATATCAATTTTTTCTTTTGTGGGTATAAAGTATTCTCTTAATAGATGGATGGATGGATGTCTATGGAAATTTTTTGTGTTCAAATCATCTTTTGATTTGTTGATATGTTTTTAATAAAATGGTTGAAATTGTCCAACTAAGGTTAATTGTTTTTATATTTTTCCTTGTATTGCTATTAGCTTTTGCTTTAATATCAATTAAGGTGGTTTGCTTAGGTATATACAATTTCATAGCTTTTTTATATTCTTAGTGGATTGTACTTGTGTAAATCTAAGTTATTCCTCTGTTCTATATTCTCCTTTTGTCTAGGTCTTCTAAGAAGCAAACACCAAGACAGAATTAAATGTGTGAGAATTATATTAGGGAAAATGCCTTTGCTATAGGAAATAGGGAGCTGTAAAAGTGTGGGTGAGAGGTCATATAGTAAAGGAAAAAGGATTAATGTTGGTGAAACATCCTGGATTGCCCAGCAGTGTAAAGACTATGTTGCAAGGCCATCAGTGAGTCCTTGAACAAGAGGCAAAAGACAAAGGGATCCTGTCTTTCCCAAGAACTGGTCTGCCTTGATCTCTCTGATACATTTCAATATGGCATAGTTTCTGTGCAAATGGGGTGATGAATTTCAAAGCTGGAATGGCCTTTTATACTCCCTTCAATAGAATGTCAGCAAGGCATACTCTCATGACTGCCACATCCTAATGTAACAATACTGGCACAGAATTTTATTTGTATGATAATTTTGCCATAGTGATTTATATTAGACAACACGTGCATGGTTCATAGTTTTCATGCCTTCCTTTTATTTTAGATGTGTCTCTTATAAGAATACCACTTTAAGCAATTTTTATATTCCTTTGAGAATCAAACTCATTCTGATTTATTTGGATTATTGTGGATTATTGATATGCTTGGAATTACTATTTCTGTCTGACTTCATATTTTTGGTCCTTAGAAAGGTATCTTTATCTTCTCTCGCCTCTTTTCTAGCTTAATCACTTTGGACAGTTTCACTTCCATGTTTAACTCCCATGTTGATTTCAGTCAATAATTTCCCTTTTTTCTGGGGGCATTAAATAGTTGAGAAGATAGAGTTACATTTATAGCTTAATTAGTGATCTTTATTACCTCCAGTGTAGACCTGAATGACAGAATATTTGCAGAATTTTATATTGAATAATTTGAATATAACTTAATTATGGAATTTAGGACCCTGCCATAGATATAGAGTATTTTCTATAATCTGTGGACAGTCTTTTTTTTTTATAGGAAGAGTTTAGAATAACTCATAATGTAGGGATACAGAAATAATTGTTTTATACTGTCATAATTTAAACAGATTGAGAAGAGGAGATTCATTACCTTAATCTTATCTCTAAACATATCTTATGCCTAAAAAGAAAACTTTGCTCTGAAACCGACATAGCTTTCTAAATATTTGCAGAGTTAATGGTGTGTATATCACATAAAGTTGATTAATAGTCTTGAAAATTTACTTAAATACTCAAAACAATGAAGATAAAGGAATCTTTTATGTCCAGCTGATGCATGACACTTTGGTTCATGATATGACAAGGTACAAAGAACACAGCTTTTTTATCTGTTTTAAATAACTGGAAAATAATAATACCAAGTTGCCAACCTAAAAACTGCACCAAGGAAAACTACCACAATGCAATTAAAAAGATTGTCATATATTCTTTCTATGTGGGTCGTCTCTAAGCGTGAAATCTCTTCTTGACATTTTGTGCTAGGTAGCAGAGCTGTTCTTAAATGTCATCTCCTAATCATTGAGATAAATTGTTAGGTTACTCCCTTTTGATACCAGATGATTTTGTTTTGCATTTTCTACTTCCACTTTTCTTCTGGTAAAGTGCAAAGTGTACAACTCTATATTTCGTGTAGATACATCATATTTTATACTCAAAACACTGGTGACTAGAATTAACAGACTAAATATCTATCTGAATATCTGGTCTTCATGAGGGTGGATGCCTTTCAACCTAACAAAATTACTATATCTTCTGAAAACCAGTATCATAACATCCAGAAAGCAATGTAATGCAAACAATACAAAACTAGTTTCCATATCATTTCAAATTTTATATCCATGAACTCAGTAGAATATATCCAGCACCTACTATATGTACTATATAATTACCTGAGTTATAAAAATGACCTGTGATTCAAACTTTGATATAAAAAAGTAGTGGCAAAATATGATTTTGACTATAGTTGCACAAAAATCTCAAAAAATTAAAACAAAAAAATTAGTATACTATTAAGGGCTACATTAATGGAGAAGAATATTTCAGCAATTTGTAGAATGTATAATTATGTTCCATATCTAATTTTGAGGACTCCAAATGCATCAAGAGCCTAGGAATAACATGCTTAAGTTCTGAATCATTTGGATGGTGTCAACTATTTACCAGTTTCTTATTGAAAGAACATAATTTCATATCTTTAATTGAAGAAACATAATTTGAGACCTACTGATTAATCTTCAATATTTTCTCTGCTAAATAATACTAAGTACTTATAGAAACTATAGTTTATGTTGAAGGTTTACATTTCTAGGATTTTTTTTTAAGTTACATTTTCTGTTGTCAGAGTGGCCCTGAGAATTAGGAGTCTGTTTTTTCTACTTGTAGTATTTCAAGTTGTCAGTAGGAGTAAGTGCAAAGAGAAAAAAGGAAGCACACTGTATAGCATTGTTTTTTGGTGGTTCTGAAATAAGATGAGTGTGAAATTTCTTTTTTTTTTTTGATCCATTACATTTTAGCAAAGCAGTTTTACCCACATATATTTATTCAGTGATAATTCCATGAATATATTTAAAAAGATATATCCTAGGATTCTTTTTAAGTTCCTAGCCATTTTAGCACTTGTTCTAAAAAATGAAAGTGAAAACTAATATTTTAGTTATAATAAATGCAAACATATTTTTCTCATGTTACCATTTTTTGTCATTTATTTTTGATGATCTTTATATCAGTTTGAAAGAATGTGACCTCGAATCTCTTTCTGAAACATTCACTACTCAGGTATCTGATGCCATGTAATTTCACTGTAATACTTACTTTCTTAGAAATCTTGGAACAAATTTAATCCATAACTACCAATGGGATGGGTCAGCTGCTTTTTTGTTTTGTTTAGATTTTAGCTTTTGAAATGTAGGTAACTTAAATTGATCCCTCAAGTTGCCTTTGCTTTTTTTAAAAAAAACTCTCCTAAAATTAGGAAACAAAATACACATAGACATATACATGTTAAAGAATTGTTGCCAAGTCTTAATTTCATAATTTATTTACTCTCTCTCATGACATTTATAGAAAATATTATAATTTCCATCTGATGATATTCTCTTCAACATAAAATTTATTTTATATAGATATATTATGATTTATATTTATAACAAGCTTTTTGCTAAATTCATAAATTTGCTTTTCACCATTTTCTTCAGTAATTTATTGATTTAAGATTAAACCAAAGTGTACTAAATATGGATTTTTATTCATGCTTAATTACTTCCTACATGATATTTCATAAATGATTTAAGCATAGTATACATATATAGTCTTCTTCATATGACTCATCATACATACTTAATAAACCAATTTTTATGTAATTTTGAGACAGTATCACAGATTGGAAAAAGTGCTAGAGTCGTAAGACTTAAGATAAAGTCTTTATCGTATCTTCGAAGTTATTACTGTTAATATTGTTGTTGTTCTTACTGTTAATATTACCACTATGGTGTCTAAAAAATGCTGATGATCCTTGTTGTAATGGATTAAGTTTGATCTACTTTTGTGTGTGTCAGGTAAGTTAATAAATTTGTAATAAGTTGGTAAAGGATGAACTAGTTACACATTTGTTGTTCATGTTGTCATTGTCACTATTACTATAATCGAAGGGATACTCCTGCAATGTCATGTATTCTGCAGTTACAGAAATGAGGTCTGTCTGTAAGGCCAGAGGAGTTTGGGAGTTAAAATAACCATTTCATGCAGTTATTAATAAAGAAAATTTAGTAACAGAGGGAGCATGGAGAATGAGTCACTCTAGAATTATAACTTAGAAGGCATAAACAGTATTCAGTAAAAGAGTAAATGATAAAAGTAATGAAGAATAAATCTCCTTAAGACCATATGCTTGTATGACTTAAAATATCTGCACTGAAACTAGTCAACAAAATGTGATTGAAGGATGATTTCACAATGGAATAGAATAAACATAATTCTTGATGTTCAGTTCATGGTTTGATTGGATTAGATCATAGGAAATACGAGTCTTATACTTGTAAATTATAAACAGACGAAAAGAGGCAACAGCTGAACCAGATACCTTCCATTAACGCAAATATTAAAGCAGGATAAACAAGACTATTAGTGAACAGAATTTCAAACAAATGAAGATCTGGCCATGTTAAGCAACATTATTTACTTGATTTTTAAAAGTTCAGGGTTGTCATTGCCTTAATCTACAATTCCTTAAAATATTTACGTACCACCAATTAGTTACATACTTCATAGACCTTATTATTCTCCACGCCAGTACCATTTTCGTTTCTTTTATATTTGCATTTGTTTATTTGTTCTGCTTTATTTTTGCACTTCAAATAGACAATACAATTTAAGGGCAGAGGTTATGTCTATAGTGTGAGTACCTAACTTGACACTTGATACTTTGTAGAGATTCAAATACTAATTGTGTGAATGAATTGAACTATTTATTATTGTTTCTCTGAATATCACTTGCATATACTCCACCCTGTTAATATTCATTGTTGCATAACTTAAAGTCAAATATATGTATTTTTTAGTTATAAGCTTGGTTTTTCTATTCTTCATACAAACTAATAAAGAAGTATAATATCAAAACTTTCTTTAGCAATATATCCAGCAGGCATCTGGCTAAAGATTTAAAAGCTGTAGGTATTTAATATTACTTATATACTATTTAGTGTGCTATTTCAATTTTCCACTTGGCCAAGTATTAGTACAGAGATGAATTATTGAAACTAACATCAACTATAATGCTGCAGCTATTTTGGTACATTAAATACCAAGTGCCTATAGGTGACTCCATTAGAAAGGATGGATAGACTTTCACTACAGCATCAGCTAAATGAAATTAGCATCCTTACTACCTTTAATTAGCATAATGTCTATTCATTAATTACGCTAAATTTAACAACCACTCTTTCTTGAGTTTTTATTCTTATTTTAAGAAAATTAAATGAAGAAGTTACTTAGTGTGTAGTATTTAAAAATTGTGATATACAGAAATAATCTGGCTCATATAAAAGAGTGCTTTTAAAATTAAAGATGTTTTCTTAGAAACTTGAATTCTAAAAATAGTTTTGATGCCAAACTTCAATTTAATCAATCTGATAATCACTTCTTATATTTTTTGTGCCTTCAACTTTCAATAAACTGAGATACAGTCAATATTTTGACTATAAATTACCACTATTTTGTTAACAATGGATAAAATGGTCTACTTTCTTCATAGTCTAATCCTAAGCATAAATAAAGAGGAATCATACTGATTTTCACAGTCAGTATTTAGTAAGTACAAAATCTATCAATTAAATCCATCTTCAGAATCAGAGACTGTTCAGATAAAGCAATCAGAACTGCTTTTTTGGCACTAAAAATAAATGTCTGAATTATCTTTTTTTTCTTTTTTGTACAATTCTATTGCCTCTAAATTTACTTTACAATACTCTTTATAGCAGCTTCTTAAACTATCACATTTATACAGGTTGTATCATTATCACCTTTTTGCTGATAGGCAAGCTGAAAATCACAGTTTTATTCAAGTGATTTACTTAGCTTTTGCGGTGGTTGACTAAAAGATGTGAAGGGACTGAATAAGAATCATATCATCCTTGCTTTCTTCCTCTAATGTTTTTCCATTCAATAAACTTTGAAAGACCTCTAAAAAACTAACTCAAATAGATTTTGGTGGTTTGTTTAAAATACATCCTAACTGGCATATACAATAGTAATACTGTCGTGTTGTCCAATTTGATCTGGGAGAAAATGTATGATAAGAGTCAAAGGTGAATAGATCAACTCTGATCTTGTAGCAGAAGAGAAAAGGCAAGCAAGTTTTTGAGGTGTTTTTTTTTTTGTTTTTTGTTTTTTTGTTTTTTTGTTTTTTTTGACATTCTGGGAAATACTTTCTCATCCTGAGGGCATCTTGCCAGATGACTGAACTGAGAATCTAACATGCTTGTTGTAATGGCCAATACTATGTACGAAGTCAATATGGAAAAGATGTTATTGGAAAATAAACAAGGAGAATGCCTCCAAAGCCCTTGTCCCAGAACTCATAATCACACTGAGAGCTTGATGGGTAAACATAGTGAAACTTCCCAAAATGAGGCAATAGTAACTCCAAGGCCTTCACAGTTAGGTCCCTCCTGGCTTGCTAATTTAGCACCCTCATACTCCAAACTCCCCTTACGGGCATGCTCTCTTAGGATCAGGTTACACGTCACTTCTTTCAAGAGGTCTTTCCTGACCTACAGCATGTTTGGTTCCCTTTTGAGATACCCTACCACGTGGTTTCTCTCTGTCATGGCTTTTGTTATATTATATTGGCCATTTTTCCTGAATGGTTGTAACTGAGACCTATAACAGTTCAGTTTGTGGCCTATGGTCAGCGATCAATTCATGTTCCCTAGAGAATGACTAAGCAGATAAGTGAATCATGTATTCAGAGGAAAAAATAAGTTTAAATGTGAGGATGAGTTACCTTACTGAGTCTATATTTGTGAAATACATATTTCAACAGGCTTAGAATTAAGATATGGTCGAATGGCCTCAGATTCTAAATGAGAAAATAATTCAGAAGTTTCTGGAGACTCTAAAACAGAACCGTGACATTACATACAGTTATGGATGATTCAAATTATGATTGATTCAGATTAGAAAAAAAGAGGAGTATTTAAAGAAAATCCATGAGATAGGGTGCCAAGGAATTCTTATTTAAAAAAAAACTTGGATGAAAGATTTTCAAAAAGGAAATGTATAGTTATTCTTGAAGAAGAAAAATAACCATTTATAAATTCCTATTATCAAATTATCCAGATATGGACATAAAATTTGATAGAATAGGATAGAAAAATCTTTGGAATTCACTTAGGATATTGACATGACCACCTTCAAAGAATAAAGGGGCCCCCAAAACTGATTGTGGAGAAAACCTGGAATTCATACATATAGGTAAACTCAGGGGGACTTTTTTAAGGACAAATAATATATCAATATTTAAAATTACTTCCTCAGGATTATGGTCAATTTCAGACTTAACTTTTAAGAGAAAACTATTTCAGAACCAGCCCTAGTATCTGAAAGTGACTATTTTCATGAAATTAAATTCAGCAGTACTTAAATATAAACTTTAAATACATATATTTTTAATATTTAACTCAGTCCTGGTTTGATGTTTGCCAATTTTTTTAACTTTACTATTTGTTGTATCCACTTAGCATTAGGAAAGCAAAAGGAAAGAGTCACACTGATGATCTCGCCAAGAATTAGGATTAAATGGCTAAGGGTTTCTCTAAAATGAATGAAATCATTGTTCATATACTGCGCATAGCTGGCATGCCAAACAAATGATCAAGAATTACACCTGTTATCCTAAAATTAAGCTGGAAAACTATTTTAATAAAAATGTTTATATAAATTGTTATTTCAATTATGAAGCAAGTCTGAGGTTCATAGTCACTGTGATGTGTAATTTCATAAAATTAAAGTTTATAAATTTTGACTTTCAGTGCATTTTGAGACACTGAATACGATGGGGTTTGGCTATCAGGCCTTTATTTTCCTCTGAAGTGAGCACTAAACATTGAAAAATGGCTTTGTTACTAAAAACTTCTATAATTTAGTTATGAAATTTAATATTTGAATTATGTTTTAGATCTCCTCTCCAAATAGAAGAGTATGACACCATCACAATTATTTATGACATAGCGTATACATTAAATGAAGTGGAAAAACACTGAACTAAGTTGGCTGAAGTTATGTGATGGAAATGAGATACCAAACTAGAAAAATGATAGAAAATAAATATAACTCATTTGGAAAATTGACCTTTGATCAAGTGCTAAAAAGCAGTCACTTTAATATTTTCAGAGAAAACAAAACGGAGTTTAGATGGTTCAGAATATAGTACCCTACAATTTTTACTTTATATTTTAAAATCATTTGAGGGTGATTTATGATAGGATCTTTAGTGCACAGCAAAATTACAAGTTTAAGATTTGGCTTTTTTCCTAAACTCTTTCCTATCAATAACTCGTTTATGTAGCACTTACTTATTATCATATCCTATGGTAGGCTCATTACACACATAATGCATAATAGGTAAGCATTGTTATCCCAGTTTTATAGGGAAGAAACTGGGTTTCAGGCTTTCAGAGAAATTGGGTAACATTCCCAAGGTAGCATGTTTAATATATGGGAGAGTTAGAATTTGAATGCAGGAATTTTGGGCTTCAAACTTGAGGCCATTTTCTCTATACCAAACTGCTCATCTGTTCAGTATCATGTCTTTCTATTTTTCATTCCCATTCACTTTCCACTAAAGCATTATAAAAATATATCAATTTTCTGAGAATCTCATGATGTTTCATGCCTTACTCTCTTTTTACATTTCATACGTTACTTTTTCTCTTTTTTTTAGTTTGTTGAAGTTCATTCTACTTTTAAGTAACTGGTAAACTCCTGTTTTTCTTAAAAATATCATCATATTATAGATTCTCCCCAAATCCCTTCCTGACCACCAACACTCTTCTCCTCAAAGTGTCATTTGCTCTCTATTTAACCTTTTTACCTTCTATGTTCTCTGTACATAGTAGGTATGCATTCAATTTTTGTATACTTATAGATACAAGTTTTCTAATAATGTGGGGGCTTCTTCAGAGATTATGCCACAGAATACCTGTCTCTGAATCCCTGGTGCCTACAACATTGTCTGGTACATAATAGGTCCTGAATAAATATTGAACTGAAATAAAGGCATTCATTTTTTTTTCACAATCCTATTTGTAAAGGCAAGAGGCCAAATTTGGATGGATGGTGATGAGAGTATCATTGTTTTTGACATTAGATGACTGGAATTATGAGTGGAAGTTTTAAAGTTTGAATATTTTATAAAAGGATACTAGACTTGAAACGAGAAAACCTAAATAAAGTCTTGCTTTTTCATATGCAAGCAATGAAAAATTAGGCATTTCATTTCTCTCTAAGTTTTAATTATTCTCTAAAATGCAACTTTCACAACTCTTTTTAAATCACAAAGTTATTTTGTGGAATCAAATAAAAATGGAATAATGCATATGAAAACACTTGCAAACTGCAAACCATTAAATTTGATGTTCCTTTTATTATTTCAGGGAGAAAAACTGACCTAAGGAAGATTAGGAAAATTTGGTGGGACTACCAGTCTAGTGATTTAGGAGAGTTAGGTGCCATGGACTATTTTAACTGAACTCTTGGGTCAGTCTTCCAGACATTCAAAGATGAAATTTGTCAATGAGCTGTGGTTAACCTGAGATGCAGTTGTTAGTGGCGTGCTATAGCCTAAATTTAGTCTTCATCTGTTTAGGAATTACATCTGAACTTAGAATAAAATACAGAAATCATGAGTGTTGATGTTATTATCTCTCCACTTCCAAAACTGTTCCACCAGCAAAATAATGAATTTTTTCAGAAAAGAAAAGAAAATGTAGCTAGGATAATTTAGGATTACCCTGTACCATATCCTTTTGTGACTATTCAGAATGCACATATTCAAATTAAATATTTGTTCCTTTATAAGTTTAGAAATTTTCAGAAATTACTGGCTTTATTTTAAGCAATTTCAACAAGTTACTATTTCACAAAAAGCACTTTGGGAAAAATTGGTCATACATATTTTTAACAAATGAATAGGGAAGTAAAAGAGGAGTGATCCAAGACTTGAAGATCAAGAGTAACTGAAAATTTATCACCAGCTAGATATTCAAATTAGGAAGGATGAAATAGTAAGATCTCTACTTTGAATTGTTCCATTGAGGATGATTCATTTTTTAGAGCAGTAATGAAAGTAGCAAAGTGTTCTGTCAATCAGGTACATTCAACAGAGTCATCTCAAGGTCTAGTCAAGCCAAGAGCCATACATTTTATGAATATATTCTTCTCCTGATGACTGCTTTCTAAATGGATGAAGAGAAGCTATACACTGGGATATAATGCTACTCCAGGGGGTAAGAGAGAGCACATTATTGTACAGCCAATTGATAAGGGTATGTATCCTTAGGGAATAGCTTGTTATATATTAATCTGGAAGTAAGCAAGGACCATCTTAATACCTCTTTAAAAGCAGAATTAATTCATGGTTAGGAAATTATGGAATTCTTATTTGTCATGTACAAGAAAACCCATGAGACAAGCACTATTCTTAGACTTTGAAAAAATGCACTTGATATTAAAACAAGACAATTTATTAAATTTCACAAGGGAACTTGCAGTATACAGATATAGAACAAAATATAAGGGTCTTTGGGTCAAATGTGAAAATGTTTTAAATTAATTCTTGGCACTAAACTAAAATGACTTACCCAGTGATAATTTTTTACTTTCATTAGTGATGGTTCTTGAACTTTAATTTTTAAAGTGTGATACTGCAAAGTTCTTAGTATGCATTTGTAGTAAATGCAGGCTCTGTTCTAGCATTTTAAATCTCTTAACAGGTCTTTGCTGTGAAGAATTTCACCAGCTGAATCTTAATATTATTCATGGTTATGGAAGGGAACATATTGAAATTTCTTTGCCTATTAGTGTCTTTTTAGCAGAAGTTTAATATTTAGGTAAGATATTCAGATTCTATGCCTAAAATAACATTAGAAGCTTGAAAACTTATTAGACAAGGTAACATGGCATTGGGTACTTTTGAAAAATATAGTTTGAGAAATACGATAAACTTCTATTTTGAGATTTATATTACTTATAATGTGTTGTACGTGAAAACATACTTTGATTTGGATTTATGTGATTCTCTAAAGGAATTGAAAACCTGTTGCAGAACCAAAGAAAATATTTAGAAAAAACAATGAGAGAAAGGCTGAGGATAGAAACTGCAAAAAGTTTAAATGATCCTAAGCTTTGAGGAAAGTTCTAGAAGGAATGATTAAAGAACTACCATCTTGGAAAATAACTGTAATCAGTAAACATAACCAGGATTTTATCTGAAACACATTATGGTAATATGATATAATTTATTTTCTTTACATTATTATGAATAATAAAATTAAGAGTTATACAAACATTCACTTACATTCACTGATGTCCATTATTCCAAGAACTTTCTCAGCTTCTGTGAGCACAAATATAAAACAAATACAAACAAAAATCGAAATCTTTGCCCTCATGGAGTTTGCATTCTACGCAGGGGCGGGGATAATTGACAAATAACTAAATATGTAATATTTAAATATGAAGAAAAATAAAGTAGAAGGTAGTAAGGAATGCCTGGGGTGAAGGGAGTTACAATCTAAATAGTGTAAACTTGGAAATCCTTACTGAAAAGAGAACATTTGAGCAAAGAAAGGATGAAAGAGAAATTTAATGTAGTTATCTAGAAGAAGACCTTTAGAAAGAACTCATACATATACTTTACTTTGACTTTAGTGATGCTTGCAATAAAGTCTCATATAAAATTTAGATATTTAAAATGATTAAATGATTATAATCTTACATGAAAATATACTCCCAAGGTGTGGATAAAATGATGTCAGCTCATGGTAAAATGCGTACTAAAGATTCTTCCCTCCAACCTGTACTCTTCAACATTTAGTCAAGAATTGGAATCAGGATCTAGAAAGCATACTTTTCATATTTATGGACAAATCAAAAATGATAAGATTAGTTAATCCTGCATGTACAAAGTACACTTTACTTCTGAAGAAAATTGGCCTATGCTAACAAAAATGAACTTGGCAAACATGAATATCAGATCTTGTATTCGGTGAGAAAAATCAATTTTGTAAGTGCAGAATTATTGAGACCTGGCTAAATAGAAACTTCATTTAAAATATTAAATTAGCATTTTTTAGGTAGAGTCCTGGGCTGTCAGATGAGAAGTCGTGGGTCAACAAAAGGCCACAAGGCAAAGTGAGATAGAGAAGTTGGTTATTATATATAGGCCCAGGAGAAGGTACACAGCACACCTCCAGGGGCCACGAAGGGAGATCAAGGCAGGGTGCAGGTAGAGAGAGCACTTCAGGACCTGGGGCACATGCCATTTTTAGAGTCCCCGGGGTGGAGTGCTTTGGGGTCTCCAGGCTAAGGCTTACCAAAAAGAGTAAGGGTTTCATCAAAGGAGTACACAAGAGGAAGGCTGGCAGGTGGGGTAGAGTTCTCTCCACAAAGACGTCAAGGGATTCTATCAGGAATTTGTAATTGCTTGTAACTCTGGGGGCTGTTAGCTAAGATATTTGTGCCAGGGAGGGGCTCATGTCATTTCAAGGCCCCTGCAGGCCTGTTGGCCACAAAAATGGATGCTGAGGAAGCAATATTATGGAGTAGTTTAGCTAAACTCTCAACACACATGACAATGTAGCCTGACTGAATCCTTGATTTCAGGTTTGGTCTGGCTTCCAGATTGTTGTGACTTAGCTGAGAAGAGGACCCAGCTAAATGGTGCCTGTACTCCTGACCCTGGAAACTGAGACAAAATAACCATGTGTTGTTTTAAGCTTCTAAGTTTGTGGTAATTTGTTATTTAGCAATGGAAGACAAAGACAAGCCATTTAAACAACTTTAGGATTATGTAGTGGTGGTTACATAATTTAGGTCAAACCAAATAAAAATGCCTTAGCTGGATATAGATGATTTAGAGATGGACAAATGAATCAAGTTGAGTCCATCAAAATTCCCCTTAAGATATTTCTGCTAGAGCAGATGGAGCATTTTCTGCTAAAGCATTTTCTTTTTGCCACTTACACTGCTAACTGGGAAGAGAAATAAAAATCTGAAAATATTACTGTATTTCTTCTATCTAGCTATGTGTAAACAGGCTCTCATCAGCTGCATGCCTTAGAATTCTAAAGTTGCGTAAGAAATACATGATTTGCCAAAGAGTCATGCCTAATACCAAGACAAAGATTGCGTCTGTTATCCTTTCCTAGCATATCTTTTTTAATCACTAAATTCTGGCCAAGTGTAATTACATGCTATTTCCCAAACTCAACACTTATGTTTGCCTTCCTGTCTCTTTGCCCGCAGTGATTCTTGCACTGCAATGCAGTCTTATGTGTACACTTTCCTTGCCTTTTTATACCCAATTCTTAGCTTTTCTACAATGATCTGAGTTGAAGTTGCCTGTCATGATATGTCTTTGCTGCAAAATTCAAAACGAAGCCCTAGAATAATTTTACCATGGTCATGAAAATTAAATTCCTATTTCAGAATTTAGCAAAAATGTCTCTGTGGCTTAGTCCATGACCATTTTTTTTATAACTCCTCCAAGTGTATTTGAAATGAATGTGTATTCTGTTTTATAGGCTTTCGTTTTTTAAAAAAATGCTTAAAGAACTGTTGATAGGTTTTCAAGTCTGATGTAAGTTTATCTATTGTCATTTAAATTTTAAAAATATCTTTGTAATTGATGTTGATTTTTTTTAAGGGATTAAGTTTGAAAGAAGGAGAAATGTGTGATTATAAATACAGTTTTAAATAAGTAGAATGCTACCATCTTGACTTTTGGGAATGAAGAATCTACCACAGATTATACTACTGGAATGTGATTAGATACCTCTTCTCATTTAGGCTACTAACTACACTCCTGACTCAGGATATTCTGATACTAACCCAGATCCCGGGACACTGGTTACACTCTTCATTTAATTTCACAATTCTGATTAAAACATTGAGTTTGACAGGTGTGATATATCTAACAATCTCCACATCTCATAATTTCATACCTGTATAAATTTCTGCTTCATTCTCTAGACTGTAAAATCATTCTGGGGCAGGGGTATCATGTGATATACCTTCGTATACTCATTCTCTCAGCTGTGCCCCAGCAATAAGCACTTTGATTTCACTCAGCACATCTTTGGTACATAAAATTAAACCGCACCAAGGAATCAGTAGGGACAGCTCAGAACTGAAGCCTTGTAAAAATGCTTCCACTTGGCGGCAAATGGTGTTTGCCATGAAGTTAATAATAACAGTAAACTAATCTGTTGAGGAACAGGAGAGAGAGAGAGAAAAGAAAGTTACGTGATGACAGCTTTGCAGTGCACATGCATAGTGATATTTTAAAATCAATCTTTAAGACCTTACTTGACTGACGTATATTTAACTTTGCTGTGAAGTAAATGTTGCTCACTCATCTATCCTCAGCATCTATTCTTTAGCATTTATTAGGCTCTTGATTAATATTGATTGAATGGATTAATGGATCAATTATTACATCCATGATTAGAAATATGAATTTGAAGATAATTTGCTAAAAAGGTGCTCCTTGTTACCTGAATTCCTAGGTGTCATTTAAAGCAACAAAATACAATTTAAAGAGCAATTGCTTTTATTATTTTGAAAAAAAAAACAACTCGAGTTTATATTTTAAAAGTTCAGTCTTCACCCCTGAATTCTGATATTTTCATATCTATGTTCCATTTAGTCTTCAAACATAACATGGCCAAGCTTAAGATCATCATCTCTCACTCAAAATAGATTGTCCCTCTTGTTTTCTTCATTCTATTAAAGGCACTATAGTTTTCTAGCTATCAAAGCCTGCAAACTTACCATAATTTTCAAGTATATTCTTGCTCCATCATATCCAGTTAATTGTCTTAGGCTTTGCGAACATCCCTTAACTACATTTATTTTGATAACAACCCAATTACACATGGGAGGACTCAGTCTACAGATAGGAAGGTGGCGAGTCACTTCCCCAAGGAAAATTTAAATAACCATTATTCAGGCCTAGATTTATTTCCAGTTTCCTCATTAGCTCTTTCTATAGCATTCACTCTTATTTTCCTTTTTTTTTTTTTGTACTGATATCCAATAAGGCACACAATGTCCTGTATTGTAATTTTATAATTACTGTGTTGTAGTTGAATTGTTTGACTTGAGCTTCTCATGTTTCCTCAGAGGTACAGTAAGTCCTTTGATGTCTCAGACTAATGCTTTCTCTGGCTACCCTTGAAAGGTGAATAATGGCAGCATTTCCTTTTACTACATTCTTTCTAGACACTTCAGTCTGGGCAATTACCATTCTCATTTTGAAGCAGCCCATGATCACAGAGAAACCCCTGGTAGGTGTTTGCTAGGTTCTATTTTGAGTTTTTCTAGTGCAGTGGATATGTACATCAAGCATAGTTCTACCTATTATACTGAAGTACGTTATCACTAATCCCCATGAACTCAGTCAGGGTGAAAAACATGCAAGGAAAGAGCAGTTTCAAGAAAATCTGATATACTTCATAGAATTCATTAATAGCTTATTTTTCTTCTTTATTACTTGTGTTCATTTATATATCTATGATGTCTGTAAGGAATTCCATACCTCATGTGGGAAGATCTTGAAAGCCTTTAAATTTTATCAAAATAAAAATTTTGGAGCTAAAGCAAAAATGAAATAGAGTAAAACACCTCCTCTCCAAAAATGGGACCAGACCCATTTTTATCTAGATAAATTAGTGTAACAAAAATTCCCCACTTTAACCATTTTCATTGTACAATTCAGTGGTGTATACTAAATTCACAATGTTGTGCAACCGTCACCACTAATTCCAGAAAATTTTAACCACCCCCAGAAGAAACCCCATGCCCATTAAGGAGTCATTTCTTGTCCCCACTTCCCACCCCTATCACCTAAGAAACCACAAATCTATTTTTTGTTTCAATGGATTTGACTAATCTGAACATTTCATATAAGTAGAAACATACAAGTATGTTAATCTTTGTCTAGTAAGTTCAATGAGTTTCTTTAGGAACAGTTTCTATATACTGCTTTTTTCTGTCCTGTTTTATGGGTTGTACTGTCTTATTTGTATGTATCATATTCATTGTCGAAAACTCGTTATTTTTAATAAGATAATGTGACAGCTCTAGAAATCAGATTATCCCGTCTTCCAGATTGTTGTTACTCCTTGTTTTCATTGCTATTGTTTATTTATTTTGAGACTATGCTGATGGTCTCTGTATGATAGGCATGGCTTCAATACTCAGCCAGGCAGTTTATAACTCTGCCTTAGTCTTGACTTCCACCCTGATTAGAGTATAAAGGTCAGTCAGTGGTAAGCATGTAGGGCATTTTTTTGTTCTTTCTGGAGCATATGCCCTTCTCTGGGAATTCACATGGCCTTCTAGATTCCCAAGAAAAAACTTGGAGCTTTAAACACCTATTACCTAAAGAATCTCATTCCCCAGACTTTTCTCCCAAGCTTTTTGGTTAGTCAGTTATATGTTCTAAGTGTAATTCATTGTCCCAGACAGCAATGGCTATTATATCAACCCGTAAAATTTTTGAAAAATGCCCAGACAGCTGCCTCAGAGTTCCTAGTTGGGAAAGATAAAGGCAAACCCTTTGGAGCTGGTCATCTAGGGAGCCGCTGAACAGGTCAAGACAAACAACCACAGTTCTTTGCAGACGAGGTCTGTTGAGTTCCACCTGGTGCTGGTACCTGTGTAAGGGCTGTGGGTTATCTTCAAACATTGTGTAACTGGAGAATATGAAGTGGGAGCAGGGTAGGTTAAAGTGCTACCAAACTCTCAGTTCTTACTGAGATCCAGTTGGCTTTTATTAAGCATTACCCTTTTTGCTGCAAGCTTTTGGTGATATTCCAGAATTCCAAAAAGGGTGATAATGAAAGTTTTTCAATTGCTTTTATGGAAATGTGAACTTTTGGGTTTCTTTACTTTTCCATGATTCACTTACAATACAAGAAAAAAGTTTAAGATACTATTACAACTAAGCTGGATTTGAACCAGCAGAAATTGGGTAGGAAAGGTAAGAGAAGCAAACCACATAGAGAGAGTGTTTTGTGAAAAGGCCCAGAAACATAAGATGGAGACTGAGGTGTTCTGGGAAATGGCCCTAGTTCAGCAAGGCTGAATTTCAGGATTCAATTAAAGTAAAAAGGCATGCATTTTAGAAGATAGAGAATAGAGACAGAGCTCCTTATGCCATAGTACAATATTTGGACTTAATTTGGACACTGTGGACTGAACTGTTTAATGCAGATTTGTTAGATTATTTCTGTGAACGTTACAGAGGGTCAAGTTAGGCAAGGAAACTGGTGAAGAGACCAATATAAAAATCAAAAGCATAAGAGATGAAGAACTAGACTGTGGATGTGTGTTCAAATGGAGAGAATACTTACATATTTAGTACTTAGAGACAAAGATTCTTATAGTACACAACTTAATATTTCTAGTCAAATTACATCCTACAGTAAGAGTCAATGAAAAATATTATTCTCATAATGAATGATCATACCACTCTTTCTTAGATGTGTACCCTAACTTTACTACTAGAGTAGTTTCCGAATAGTTGATTCAGAAATTTTTCTGATGGAAGACAAGGTCTGGGGGGAGAGCTTTGGTCCAATGGTATAGCACTCAAAGTTATCATTTATACTGTAGAACAGTAACCTATTTCAGGATAACCACTGGTTTTAATCTAAGTCATCAATATGAATTTGTTTTTTAACATTGTCAGCTGTAAGGAAATTAAACTCTTCTAAGAAAACAAGCCAGGAGAATCCCAAAATATGATCAGGGTAAAAATAAAATGACTCTTGGGAAATCTGAGGGATAGCCTTATTCCCAACATTAATCTATCCCAACATTAGAGATTAAAAGACATAATTACATCCAAAAACATAACCCACGTTTTGACAAATAAGTAATTAATTATTTCTCCCTATTGAAATGTTAGTAACTTGTGAATAGGGACTACACTTTATATTTTTTTAATTGACACCATAACTAAACAGAGTAATATCACATATATTACACAAAATACTATATATTTGAAAACACATTACTTATTTCTAAAAGATTGCAATAATCAGCCACAATCACTGTTCAAAATGAGCAGCATCTGAATTTCTAATGAAGAATTAACTAAAGTTACTCAGAAAAGGTTTATTTTAGTACAAGTAGCTCAATTCATAGGAGAGAATTTTTCAGTAAACATCTCCTATATGGGTAGATATGTGTAGTATATGTGAAGGGCAACAAACCCTTCTAGAAAGATACAGATAGCAAATATTTTAGGCTTTGCAGTTCATACCATCTTTCATAGCTAATCAAATCAGTCCTTGGAGTTGTAAAAACAGCCATAGACAATACATAAAGGAATGAGTGTGGCTGGTTTTTTTTAAAGCCTTATTTACAGACACTAAAATTTGATTTCCTGTAATTTTCATGTGTCCCATAATAGCACACTTTTGATATATTTTTTAGTATTAGAAATAATTTTTCAACCCCAAGTTCAGCTTGCAAAACAGACAGAAGGCCATGTTAGTCATTTGGGCTTACGGTCTGCTGGCTCCTCTTCTAGAATCTGAAATTGACACGGTTATTTTCACAAATTGTGTATATTAGAGCAGCGTATGTACAGGCTAAGATTGAGTTCTCTGGGCTCTGAAAACCCTAAGGCTGGAACAGTGTGATTTTTTTCCCTAGATTTTTTAAATTCTTACTGTGTTTTGTAGGCTCAAAAAAGTTTTTTTGGAATGACTGCATACATGTCTGTCTGAATGAAAATATTATCATCTCTCTTCTGTCAGGGCACTAAAAAGAGTCAAAAATCAAATGACTTAATTTTCTTTTCCTAACATTTTTATGTAGCTACAGTGTAACCACACAGTTCCTTCATTTGTTTTGACTAAACTCACAATGTGTAAGGATAACCAGTTTTTAAAATTCCATACCCATTTCAATGGTCCATGAAAGAGCATTAGAACAGAGTTAATCATAGGGTCAGAATGAATAAAGCACATCACTTACATGCTTACAAAGCTTAAGCATTTAAGGACATGAATATTTTATAACTACAAAGCAGAATTGTTGTAAATGTCATTATGTAATAAATATATATGAAACAAAATAACTATATTAATTTTCATTTTTGTTGCATAATATTGTTCTAAATATTTGAAAATTTGTTTTCTGTGTATCACATATTTAGTTGTGGGAACCTTTCCAACCATGTAGTTCTTCAGTTGGAAATGTTTTTTTTTTATCAGATCTTGATGTATTATAGCATACTGGCTAAGAGCATGGGGTCTGCAATTAAACTAATTAAGTACAGATCTTAGATCCTCTCCTAAGCATGTGACCTTGCACAATGTTCTTATCTGTGATTTATTATTCTCTTATTTGCATGGAGATAAAAAATGCTAGATCATAGATGTTGATATTTAAAGGAGATAATATGTACAAATTACTTACAACAATTTCTGATACATTTTAAGAACTTAATAAGGCTATCTTTTAATATATATTTAAATTAGACAATAAAATATTATCATAGCACTTATTTTTAGTTATCTATTTCATCCCACCCAACATGTATAATATGGGAGAAAATGATTTGGAGCCCTAAAAGAAGATTCCAGACAATCTGGTTAATACATTAAGAATATATATATATATTAGCATGTATGTACATATATATGTATGTGTATATATGTATATGTATAATTATACAAGTAACCTGCATTGAAAATCAGATCTGAAGGAAACTGCCTACCAGCAGAAAGCAGCTAAAGGCACTGTGGAATTTTACCCTAAATCATAGAAAAAAACAGATTTCCTCTTAGGAAGAATACTCATATTCACCCATGGGCATGAATCTATTTGTATCAAGTTTCTTTTACCTACAGTTTTTCTAAGTTAGAAGGAACATCTGTCTCCTTTTGATGTGAAAAAATCCCCTTTGGGTTAAGACACCTCCTCCTTGGCTGCAGAAGTATATTAATGAGAAAGTTATTTATAAAACTTTAAATTATATTAATATCACTATACTGAGGATGTACAGTGATTTCAAATATGGAGTTAATAATACACTAAGATGTCAAAATGGAACTAAAGGGGAAAAACATGAACTTTTCATTAGAAGTTATTGCATTGTATCTTTAATTTATTGTTAAAGACTTACTGTGAAGAAATGTCCAGCTTGGAACTTTCCAGAATGGGCATCTTCATGAAAAAGCAAATAATCCCTGAATATCTTCCTATAGAGTTGGATGGGTTTTGTTGTTGTTGTTTGACAGTTTGTTGCTGTAATTACTGCCATTGTTCTTAAATGACTGTTAGTGAATAAAATGTTACGTAGTGGCTGGTTTTCACTAAAATAAATGTTGTACCATTTCCAAGGTAAATCTTTCTCAACACTGTTAAAATTGATTTCTATTTTATAATTTTGAGACTGCCAACCTATACATTCCAAAATCAAACAATACTTTTTCATCAAAGGCACAATTAAATTGTATAAATTAATTACTATTTAATCTCATCAGAGATAAATTTTGGCAGTAATATTTTCAGTGAGTTCACATGAATTCAATTCTTGACCAAACAGCTATTAATTTATAATAGCTTGTCTATACTGAGATGCCGCACCCTTATCATTCCCTTATCACTTGCCTGCCTCTTTCCAGCAACCAAATAACCCTTGTTATTACATTCTTTGTATTTTCATCAACTCATATATATCTCAAATTATTTAATGCTAGTCATTTCTGCAACTTAAAAAATATCATAATGAACATTGTCTCTTTTTTTGCTTATTTTATTCATTATTTCACCAATCATATAATATTGGCACATGTATCAATGTGAGAGAGAATATTGTTTACTTTTTCTTTTTTTCTTTCAGAAATATTTGTTAGTCTGTTTTATTTGGTCAGTTTTGTTAGGAAATACCAACAGCTCAGCTTGTTAGAACATTCAAATAAGATTATGTATGAATTTCATTGAGAGAAGTTTTATTTAAAATTAGCATCTTGCAAGGCTTATTTACCCAGAATTTCTAACCCCAAAAAGCATTATGTAACTGGCCTTTTTTGGCTATATGCTTTTAGATGTAGCAAGGTTCAGTAATTTTTAACCTAGTTTTAGAGATGATATATTTATTACAAATCAATGAAAAAAATTCCCGAGAACAATTTTATAAAGTTTCCCCCAGGGCCACATTTTTTCCTTATTTAGTTAGAAATGCCCATTGTCACAGACAACCAAATTTTTTCTTGATTGTTTTAGTTAATATTTTCATTGGGAAGGGAATAATGTAAACCTAAATGTGAAAAATAAAAGGAAAACTAATATTATAGCGCTGCATTGAACATGTATTATATAAAGGGTTTGCAAATAACACCATTATTCCTCAATTTACATTTGATACCTTCTTATAAGATAATAAGATGGCTCAGACACACGGTTCATTTAATCAAGTAGTCTTTTGCCAACACAAGTCCAGTGACAGATGTTCATAATAGAGTATGTCTCAAATTTTAGGGTGCATAAATAAAGTCTGGAAGATTAAAAAGTGAATATTCATGAACTTGAGTTGCAAATTGGACATGTGACAGACAGTCTAGATGCTTTTATTGCAGATTATCCACCCATCCTAATTGACTAGTCTCTTCTGTACTTGATGTAGCTTACTTGTCTCTTTGAGGAATGAAGTACTTGTTTCAGCACTTGTGTCTATTTTTCTGGTTTAAAAAAACATAATTTTATCAATTGTCAGAAAAACGTTTGTATTCTTACTTTTTGGATGTTAATTAAATTTTAGTTTGTGAGCAAAATACTAGGCACATTAATTTTTAAGAAACAGTCTAAATACCGTCTGTTTGTTATATATCAAATTATGCTTCATTGAATTCTTCAGTGATTCTTCATAGAATTCATTAATAGCTTATTTTTCTTAAGTTTATTACTTGTGTTTGTTTATATTTCTATTTTTATGAAATCATTCACATTGAATTTTTAAATTAAATACTTGCTGAGTTTCTACAACAGACCATATATGGTCCTTGAGTTCCTGTGACTGAGCAATAAACAAAGTCTTCTCCCTGAGAAAACACCCTGATTGTGACCTGATAGGGAGAGAAGAAAGGCTATAAACGTATAAATTACTACATATTAGGTAATAATAGATGTTTTAGCAAAAAATGGAACAAAGCTGGATAGTAAGTGGTGCAAGGGTAGCTATTTTACAGAGAGGTTTCAGGAAAGGACTCTGTGTAGAAGTGACATTTTATCAGCTGAGTGAAGGGAGGGCGACCACTGCAGACACGTGGGTGAAAACACTCAGGTCATAGGAGAAGCAGTTGATAGCCTCCAAAGCAGAAAAGGGCTTAAAAATGACGATAATGAGAGAACACTGCAAAAATGGCAGCGTGAAAGAGGACAGAGTGGTAGAAAGTAGACCAGTGACATGGGTGGTAGCCATTAAACTTCGGCTTAATGTGTGTGAGAGGGAAGCTACTTGATTGTTTGTGACAGAAATGCAGTATTACCTGATCTTGCTGGTTACTAGATGGAGAATGGACCACTGGGGGCAAATGCGGAAGGAGGACGCTGGTTTAAAAGCTGTTACAGTGACCTGAAGAGTTGATTGTATCTTAGACCAGGGGCTGTGATGGAGATGATGAGCAATAGTTGGATTCTTGATTTATTTATAAAGTAAAATGTGATAGGATTTGCTAATAGATTAGATGGGAAATATCAAAGATACAAGTCAAAAATGGCTGAAGTTTGGACTGATGAGCTGAAAGTAGACTTCTACTTACTAAGAGATATGAGATTGAAGTAGAAACATGTTGAAAATTTAAAAAAGAAACATTTATTTTGAATATGTTGAGATATCTGTTATATATCCAAGCGTGCATGACTGTGAGAAATTCCTCTCGCCTGTTCATATTATGTGTATAATTTTTACCACCTAGAGTTCAGTGTCCTTTACAACCTTGAATATTTAAATGTGGAACTATTAAACTTATAAAACTATTGAATACTTAGTCTTAAGCCTGGATTCTGAGTTAAACACCATTTTAAATTCTGTATCCAGATAAATCCATATTAACTTCTACCTTTTGTTTTTGTTTCTAAGTAATTTCTCTACCAATGAAAGAACAAAACTCCCACCACTTACTCTTCTCTCTTTTCCCACACCCAGACAGACCAGACAGACCAACACACACCAATACACACTCACACCAACACACACACCCACATACAAACTCTTCCTCATATATATTAAATTATATGTTAGTAACAGTTTTTCGTAAGTAGATGATATTTTTATAAGATTTTTCTCCATTAAAGCTTAATTAACTAGATGCATAATTATACAAAATAAAACTTCAAACTGTGTTTGAATTTGTATATAATTATTGTTGAAATTAAAAAAGGTAAAGCACTATTAACCTGGAATTAGGTGATTTTTTCCTTACAGTATAGATTTATTTTTCCCATTCCCATCTTTATAAAAGTGAAGCATGATTTAGCCTAATATTCACAGATGTAGTGTGTCACTTTAATGATGAAAGAAAAGAGAAATCTGTGTAAGTTAACATAATATGGACACAGAAATATTTTGCTTGTAAGCAGAGCAAAATCTTTTTTTAACTCAGTAATAATAGTTAACATTTCCTGAAACCTACTACACACTAGGCATTTTGCTAAGGGCTTTATGTAAATTATCTTATTAAGTCCTCACAAAAAGCCTGTGAGGCTGATCTCATTACCATTCATTTTCAAGACTGTAAGAAAATGGAGGCTGAGAATTTAAGCAACTAGAATATGGTAACACAGTGTTAATAGGTGTAGGCTGAAAATGATCCCACTTATATCTCATTCCATCATCTGTTTTTATAAGCGTTAAGCTCTGAAAAGTTGTCATTGAATAAATACTTCTGTATGTGCAGTTTTGCTATAACAGCTGTACGTGAGAGAGTCGAATAAATAAGCCATGTTTAGGTGGTTAGCAGTGGTGTTGGCATCTCTGGGAGTATCATTTGCACATTGTGCTTTCCAGAACAATAATTTGAGGCCCAGCTCAGTCCATTTTTTATTTTTCCGTTAGGACAAGGCAGGGCAACTAGACTAGTGGTTTCCTAGAAGTGACCTCTAAAATAAGATCGTTTATAAGCTGTACTTGAGTTAAAGTAGCGTTCTTCCATTCTGGTTTTCACTCAGTTGTGGGACATACCAAGTTCCTCTACTTCAGGTCTTTGTTCTAATTTCTGAGTATGTTCTTCCTTGGACTCTTCCAGTTTTTTAAAAAATTAACCTTCTGTCAAATGCCAAAACTCAAATGTCATGTCTTCAGAGAGGAATTTCCTGACCCTCTGATCAAGAAATTTCCCCTTACTTACCATGTGCACAGCTATCATTTATCATCATCATGTGTTCATTTCCTTTATAGTATTGTGCATACTATTTATAAATTTATTTCCTTGTATACTTGTTGATTGAATGCTTTCCTCTCTAAAATGTCAGCTTACTCACCTTGTCAATGAATAAAAGTTGCCTGTCACAGCATCCTGCACAGATGATCAATAATTACCTATTTAATTAATGAATCAATAGTGCCTCTGCTCTCCTACAATCTTCACAACTACACCCAATAAATAAGACACTGCTTCTCTTTTCAGTGCCTGGCATTAGAGAGTACTTACTTTGATTGACAGATGTGGGTCAGAATGTGAGAAATTAAACAGGCTTTCTACAAATTAAGTTAGTACAGGAACCATTTGCTACAAACAGATTTGAAGTTTGTATTGAAATTATCTCAAATTGCCAGTTAAAAATCTTTGATAAAAGCCTCATCATCACTTCACACTTAAAATAATTAAAACAAGACCCACCATATGGAACCTAATAGATTTCTCTGCTCAGTAAACCTGCTTCTGTCACTCATTTACTGAGCCTAAAAGACTCAATATCTAATCTTTATTTCTGGGTCCTCCTCGTTTTTTTCCCTATAAACTTATGCAGTCATAAAAATATTTACTCATTTATTTGTCTATACATCTTATTCTACAGCAACTATGTATGATGTCCTAGAACTTAGGGGAAAAAAATCAAATCTTACCTCTGAACAGGTCCAAATTTAATGTCTCTGAGACCCAGGTTTATCATTTTTATAAAGGGAATGATGATTTGGATTGAGTGATTGTTATGAAATTTATACAAGAATGCAAACAAGAGCCTTGGATTCTAAAGACTTTGGTTAGTGTCCTGTCTCTTCTTAACAACTCTTAAGTCTTTGAGCAGTATTTTGACCTATGAACCTGAAATAGGAATAAGATCTACTTCACATGTATCTAGAGTGAAAGGTGCCTTTTCTGGAACACCATAGGAACTACATAAAGGGTATCTACTAAAGAGCTTGCTAACTTGAAGGGAAAGTTGAACATAAAATATGAGTACAGTAGTGAGGTTATATGCAGAATAATAAAAGCCATATATTCATAGAGTGGTCACAGAAGGGAGTAGCCAGTGCTTCTGAGGGAGGGGTTCTTCACAAAATGAGAGTATTGAATTGAATTTTAGAAGAGCAGTAGGTTTTTAAGTAGATTACTCATAGTGTAAAGCAGGTAGCATGAGCTTCATGTTTGCATTTCTCTACTTGACCCTCCTGAGTCTCAAAGGGGTGATGCAGAGGTGGGCCCAAGTGGGAAGTAGAGTCAAGGGGGCTGTTTGGATAGAACATCCATATTATCCAAATCAAGATCCCTTTGAGATGGAATGGAAACATTCTAGTAATTATTCAAAGACAGTAAGACTGTAAGTATGAGTATAGTTTGTCCTGGCTAACCTAGGACCCATGGTCACCTGGGTTTTAGATGTTTGAGACTTTTATTAGATGTTTAGTTGTAGAAATCAAATCAGGAGTTGGGAAAGGGCTCTGTGGGCAGATGAAATGAAGATAAGATTTTGGAAGTTATCAGTGAATGGATGATGTGTAAAACCATGAGAATAAATATTATCACCAAGAGAATTAATGTAGATAGAATAAGATATCCAAGAAAGAGCTCTAAATAATTCTGACTTTTAGAGTTTAAGATGAAAAGGTAGTAGCATAAAGGAGACTAACTGTACTCGATAGAGACAATGGAAGACTGTGAACTCCACAGAAGGAGAGAATTTTGTCCATTTGGTTTGATGATATATCCTGGGCTCCTCAAAGCATGGTTAGCATGTGGTAGGTGCTCAATCAGTATTTGTTGTATTAAATGTTTTATAAAAAAAACTGTTGGTTGCAAATAGATTAATTTGTTATGAAAACTCATGAAATGAATAAAACATCAATAAATGTCCCTTTATAGCTGCCTGATAATATACTATTATTTTGGTTACTTAAATATGCATTAGGTACACTGAAAACAAGACAGTAAATCATTAATATCATGAGTCATGTTTGCACAAGAACAACAAAACCAAAACAGATAAGCCCATTTAATTGGCCATTTTAGAACTCAGCCATAAAAATAAAATATTACAAGCAAATCTAATATTTTCTTTAATATTTATAGTATAATTTACACATAATAAAGAGTTCCTGCATTTTTATTTTGATGAGTTTTAAAATTGTGTATATTTATTTATCACCATCCAAAATCAGACATAAAATAGTTCCATCATCACAAAAAGTTTCCAAATGATTTTTTCCAGTCGATTTCTGATCTTTCTCTGTAACCTGAGGAGATGACTTTCTGATTTATTTTACCATGGATTATTTTGCTTATTTGGGGTTTTAATACAAGTAAAATAATAGATTATGAGTACATACAGTTCAAAATCTGATTTCTTTCATTCAATCTAATGCTTTTTATATACTATTTTTAATATTCCCATTATCAGACAGAAGTATGCTCTTATTTCTACATTGATGAGTTTTTATTATGAATGAATGTTGGATACTATAAATTTCTTCTGCATTTACTGAGATGATCATATACTTCCTCCTTTATATATTTAAGACTGTAAATTGATTTTCAAATGTAAAATTGATTTTTAATTTTTGAGAACCCTAATTTGATCATGAAGTATTACCTTCTTGGTATATCATTGGATACACTTTGCTATTATTTTGTTAAGGGATTTTGCATGTATCATGATGAGAAATTTTTCTGTGAATTTTTATAATAGTTTCATCAGATTTTCATGTCAGATTATATTGGCCTCATGAAAGAGTTGGGAATGTTCCAATCTGCTGGATTTTCTAAAGAGTTTATATAAGATGTTTATTTTTTTTAAAGGCTTAGGAAAATTCATCAGTGAAGTCATCCGGGCCTAGAGTTTTTTTTTTATAGGTTTTTTTAAAATTATATTTTCTATCATGTTGATTGATAAAAAGCTATTTCCGTTTCCTATTTTGTTGTGGGCTAGTTTAGGCAAAATTGTTTTTTCTTACAAAAATGTTTGATTCCTTATTATTCTCTTAATTACTGTAATATCTGTAATGGTATCTATTCTTTCAATGCTGATACTTTTAGTTTGTTTTCTATCTTCTTCTTTAGTCTTGCAAAGCATATATTTACTTCCTATCCCTGGAGATAGCACAAACTTGCTGCAATGGTGGTTCCTAGAATCATTTTTTAAAAAGCAATAATGCATAGTAAGTGAGGAGGAGATGCCTGTAATGATCATGTTAAAGTGTGAAGGCATTCTCCAAAAACCCACCAGATGATCATGTTCCAGAGCAGGATTTAAAGTTCATTTTATTTACTAAAGTGATAGAAAACCTGGTGAATAGGGCAGACACCAGTATCTTGGCAGTTCACTGATATTGTTTCCTTTGAAAGCAGAGTTGACTGTAGAAGATTCTGTCACAAAACAGGACTCATTGATAACAAAAGGGATTTCAGGCATGCGGAACTATATAGTCCAGGTGTTGATGCTTAGCTGTCGGAAGCCAGGTGTTCAATTATCATAATGAACAAAAATGTTAGAATGACAGCCAAGACTGAAAGAGTATTATGGGATATTTAGTAGAACACAGTGTCATGAGGGCAAAATATGTGGATAATCAATAAGGGTAGTTCTAACTTTGTACCATCAAAAGAAATCAAAGATGAATGATCATGAGTCTGAGGGAAGTTGTTCTAGTAAAACATTGTGATGCTTTGTTTAATTTCTAGACCTACATTTATTTTTAGACCCAGAACAATTTGATTTAACTAATAGTTAGGTAACCAGGCAAGAGAACTCCATATTGAAATTACATATAGTAGTATTAGTCTATTAGGTAGGATGGAGAATCAGAATGAGCTCATGTTCTTTTGGAAGAAATAATGGTGTAGAGTTACAGCTTACCCAGGGCTATGTCAACTTTCTTTCTTCCTTCTATATCATCTGAAGAGACATAGACTATTTAGACATACTATAAAATATCACAGTACACTGAACTGATGAGATCATACAAATGAGATTTGGATGAATAAGATTTGCCTAGTGCATTGAAGGTCTTGGGAAGACATGCATTCCAGAGTGCATGTCTCCAGAGGGAGAAACTAAAGACTCAGAGACCTGCAACACTGATAAAATATCTATGGGTCAATGTTGTTAGCATTCTGGAAAATTCCCTCCAAAGTAAAAGCAAATTATCTCATCTGACTCTCTTACAATGAGGACTTTTTAGGTTTTATTTCCCATCATACTTTCTAGTTGTTGCTCTAGAAATAGTAGTATCTATCTTTTCTTACCAGATTTTTGTCTCTAAATAACATACTGTTTCATGAGTGATATATGGGACATAACTGCATAATTCCACTTTTCTCTCATACTTAGTTTCCTTGATGCCACATATTTTACTTCTACATATACTATAAAGTCCATAGAATGTGTAAATTTCCTTTAAAATAATTAGTTAATAGTATATCCTTTGAATATATAGCAGAATTTTGGCCCCCAAACTTTTGACTCCTGGTGTAAGGCCCAAGAATAAGTTCCATTAAATTGAAGACTTCTAGATGTTCCTAGTCACTTAACTTTAAAATAAGATTTCCTGGATTATTAAACTGGGTTCAGTGCAATACATGAGCCCATAAAACTAGAAGGTGACTACAGCAGAGCAAGTCAGATTAGAAGAAGCCCAAGAACCATTTGACCAGCCATTGCCGGCTTGAAGATGGAGGGGCAGTGCAGAAAGCATGAGAAGGAAATTAATTCTGGCAGCAGTTGGTGAATTTAGAAGTGGATCACAAACATAGAAGTTTATTGTAGCTCAGGCTGATAACTGGATTTTATCCTAATGAGAATGAGCAAATCTATCCACTAAGTGTCAGGTTTCTAACACTTGTAAACTGTCTGATAATACATTTATACTATTTAGAGGGCTAGCAACTTGTTATACAATAATAGAAAGCTATATATATTATATATATATTGTATATATAAAATGTGTGTTACTTATAATCATTCATATTATGTATATTGCATACATTGTATATAATTAAGTATATGCATATATATCTAATACATAATAACTAACATTATTTTCTGTTGTTTTTCACTCTTTCCATTCTGCTATAGTATTTTTTTTTTTTTTTGGAGATGGGTAGTTGGGTTTGTTTATTTTTTAACAGAGGTACTGGGAATTGAACTCAGGATCTTGTGCATCTAAGCACACACTTTGCCACTGAGCTATATACCCTCCCCACCCCTGCAATAGTCTTAATCTGACTTCACCAAATTCATATATTGAAACCTAACCCCAGAGGTGATAGTATTAGGAGGTAGGGCCTTTGTGAGGTGCTTGGGTCGTAAGGATGGAGCCCTCATGAATGGGATTAGTGCCCCTATAAAGGAGGCTCCAGAGAGCCTCTTCCACCATGTGAGGACTCAGTGAGAAGGCACCGGTTATGAACCAGGAGGGGGGTTCTCACCAGAATCTGGCCATGCTGGAACCATTATCTTGGACTTCCTTATCTTCAGAATTGTGAGAAGTAAACTGCTGCTGTTTATAAGCTGCCCAGTCGGAGGCATTTTGTTTATAACACACAAACTAAGACTGCCTCCTTCTTGTGGATGTCAGCTTCCATTTTTTTTTTAATCACTTCACATTATATTAAAGAATTTAACATGTATTGAAGTCCATATTTATAAGCAATGCATTGTCTCTGATTCTGTCTGTCAGAAAATGGTTTTATTTCACCTTCAGTTTTGGAGGATATTTTCACTGGATGTATAATTCTAGGTTGAATTTTATTTTTATTTAGCATCTTAAAGATAACCTTTCTGCTGTCTTGTTAAGTGATCATGAGAGATCAGCTATCATTTGTATCATTTTTTTCCTTTGTGGAATGTGACATTTCCTCTTGTTGCTTTTAAGAATTTTTCCTTAACTTCAATGTTTTTAACAGCTTACCTAGATATATCTACCTGTACTTTAGTTTTTATTTTCCTTGAGGTTCACTAAGTTTCATGGACCTTTGGTTAGTCTTTCCCTAATTTTTGGAAAATTCTCATCCATTATATCCTCAAACATTTCTTCTCTCCTAGACCCTCTCTTATCATCTTTGGAGACCCCAATTTTCCATATACTAAACTGTGTTGTCCCACCCATCTCTGACCTTCTTTTCTGTTTTGTTTTTTCCTTAATGTTTTCATTATGGAAAAACTTAATTTTGTAATTAAGTTTATATAGTTTCTATTGACCTATCTTCAAGTTTATTGATCTTTCACCTGCTGATTTCATCATGTTCCCAGGTCTACCAAATACATCCTTTATTTCTGGTAATACAATTTTAATTTCTAACATTTCTATTTTATTTTACAAATAATTTCTGTAGAAATTCCCAATTTGTTCATGTTTGTTCTTAACCTTTTTTAACTAAGTCATGTAACAAATTTATTGTGGTTGTTTTATTGAAAAAATATTTTATTTATTTCTTATTGTATTATTTAATTATTTTATTTGGGGGGGTGGTAATTAGGTTTAGTTTATTTTTAGAGGATGTACTGGGGATTGAACCCAGGACCTCATGCATGCTAAGCATGCACTCTACCACTTGAGCTATACCCTCCCCCTATTGTAGTTGTTTTAATGTTCGTATTTGATCATTAAACTTTCAGGTTCATATCTCAGTCTGCTTCTTTTGTCATTATGTCACATTTTCTTCTTTTTTTTTTTTGCATATCTCACAGCTTTTAAATTTTTGTTCTCCACATTGTGTGCAAAAGCCAAGTAGAAAGTGACATAAAAATACTGATCCCCAGAGAAGGACACATTGCTTCTTTTGCCAGGCTGCTATAGGGTGACAAGTCAGTGTAACCTGGAGTTCAGCTGGACTTGGGCTTTGTTGCAAATTTAGTTGGAAGCAATTCAACACTGGCTTCAAATGTTTTTATGGCAGAATCTGGACTTGATCTTTAGCAGGGGTCTATGTAGCGGGAATACTTTGGTGATCTTATTGCAATTTCTAGAAGAATAAAGTGTTCACCTTCCTAAAGCATGTTATAGTTCCTCCTACTTTAGGTTCAGGATGCCAGCTTTTAGGTGCCTGTAGGAATATTATTTTCTCTCAGGCATCAACTTCACACTTTAGCCTTTTTCCTGTCAGACAATCTCTCTACTCCATGGCTTGCATCAAACCTTTGAACTACAGTATCTTAAGTAAATTTGTCTTAGCTCTTCTAAACAGTGTATTTCAATAGGTTGCTGCCTTTTACTTGGTATGAAAAACTACATCTTAAGATGGACCCTATGGTCTCCACCTCCTGCTATTTTTTATGTTATTCCTTTTGATTCAGTGTGAACAGGATCTGTAATTTCTTCTAACCAATGGATGTGGCAAATGTGACAAGATGTACTTGACTGTACGTACATTATTACATAAGAATATGGCAGCCCTGTCTCCTTCCCTTCCCCTATCCCTTCCTCTCTCCCCTCCACTTGCCCTGGCTGGCTTTCAGTATTTCAACCGTTTTCTATTAAGCCTACAGAAACAAGGGAATAATAGCATTTATTCCATTAACCAAGATCCAAATGTGGGAGTTAGTCTAACTATGAAATATATCAATTATACTTTCAGAAACTGGGGAAATGACCACTGGGTGGATCCATGGCTCAGTGGACCCACTGTTTGCTAAACTTTAGCCAGGTATCCTTCTATTACTTGGCCATTGTAAGGCTTTATTCCAACAGAGGACTCAGTAAACATAAATTCCAAGCCAAACTCTTGTGTCCAGGAATCCTCAAAATGTCTGGATAGTCTCCTTTCATCTGTGTACTGTCACCTGAGTAAACGGCAGTCAGTCCTTGGTGAAGAACTGGTAAAACTTGTTATGGTGTATAATTCTAGTGGTTTCTTCCTATTAAACTATTCCTATTGCAGACTTCTTCCTATTAAACACCTATGGCCACTTCCTCCATCAATGGATTCCAGATTAGAAAACAGGCTCAAGTCTGGGTACTGAGCAAGGCATGATGACTTTTTTGTTTTGAATGACTATCGTTAGCTTCCTTCTTCTCGTTCTTGCCTGGTGATTGACTCATAGCAAAACCCTTGTCAGTTACTTATCTGTTAGGTTGCCATGTTCTGATAACCATCTCCACAGTTGCCTGCAGGTCAAGCCCTCTCGCTTGTTCTCCTAACCTGGCCTGATATTTTGGTATTTTTTCACACTGCTTCTGATGATTAAGTGCCACTGGTGATTAAGTGCATTGATTACTTTAGGGCCGCATCAGCATGTGGCTAATAATGAGCCCAGCTTTACAACTGTCTCTGCCACCATCAGTCATGGTATGCAATGGAATCTCCATGAAATATGTACCGTGAAATATGAAGAACATATTTATGCTAAAAAAATCATCATTGATATGAAATTCAAATTTAACTAGAATACTATATTTTTTTCTGGAAGTCATAAACCATAGGTTTTTTTGATGCCTGTATTACCCTCACTAGTTCATTGCTGATGACCTTAATATATAGTGTGTCATTTTGCCTTTCTCAAAGAATATGATCCTGTCATGAGTTTTATGGCCTCATATAATGTATTCAGTTAGCAGGCCCACCTACCTGGGCTTTTTGATATCATCAAATGTTTTTATGGCAGAATCTGGACTTGATCTTCAGTAAGGCTTGGGGCCTATGTAGCAGGAATGCTTTGGTGATCTTTGTGCGCTTTCTAGAAGAATAACGTGTTCACCTTCCTAAAACAGGTTACAGTTCCTCCTCCTTTAGATTTAGGATGACAGCTTTTAGGTGGCTTAGAAATACTGTTTGCTCTCAAGCATCAACTTCACAGTCTAGCCTTTTTGCTGTCAGACTATCTTTCTATGTAGGGGAATAGTGTCTTATACTACATAGAGATGGGTCCCCTCTTAAATCTGAGAGGTCTGCACACCAAAAGTTTTCTGGGGCCCAGGTTTTACAAATTATGCCTGACTTTAGCATACCAGTCAACTTTGACAGCTCTTAAACGTCTCCAGAACTCAATGGCTGTGATTACTGGATCCTGAGTTTTATACTCATTTGAGTCTCTCTTCCACTGTAGGAGATAAGGGCCTTTTTACATGCTACCAAATAGGATCGTAGGTTTTAACTCTAACCTCTAACTGTTAACTGCCTTCAGTGTCTTGTTAATCATCCCACTGCAGTACATTAATGTAACTTAGTACATTAGTGCTTAGTAAACAGGCAATTTTGCCTGTAACTTTAAATACCTACATTATCTCACCAAACAGCCAAGTTACCTCCCACTATGAGATGTGTTCCCAGGTTACCACTGATAGAATCTTCCTGAAGTAGACCTGCAACCTTGTGCACAGGGCTCCAAGTTCCACTCCCCTGCCAGGGGTAGCCTTAAAACTCATCTTGGAAAACTTAGTTTTCTCAGACCATGGCCATTATCACCTGTATTAGTTCAGATTCTCTCAGAAGCACAATCCAAGAGGAGATGAGATATACACAAGTTAGTTTGTTTCTGCTTGTTTGTTTTTTTTTATGAAACACCTGTGAAAAATAAAAATGAGAATGAGAAAAGCAGCCCCTGACATCCTGGGACTGTCCTCATAATATCAGCCAGAATTTAGTGTTGTTCTAAACTGGTCTGGCAGTCACAAACAGCTCAGTGGTCCTGTTACTGGGAAGAGAGGAATAAAAGTTACCTTGGTTCTTAATCACCTGGAAAAAATGAATTTTTAATGAGAGATAGAAAGCATGATATAAACAAGATTTTATTAGTAAAATAAAAATGTAGTAAAATATACTACATCATCGACATCTGGGCGCAGAACAATCAAAGAGAGAAAAAATGACATGACTCCTTTGTTTCTCCTGTCTTCTATCCTGGCTTAGGGGCATTTTTGTGATTAGTTGATTTATGGCTCAGTTCCTTGTGCTCAGGTACACGCATCCCTTTTGTGCAGGTTCTTACCCATGATGCACACAGAGAAACCTACGGGAGAGTCTCAAACTGCAAGCGGTGTTCGATTCTAGCCGGCTTCTTTGCTGGCCCTCATTTAGAGAAAGTAAAAGTTTTTGGAGCCCCTTATCCTACGCGCAGGTGTACTGTTATTTTCTGGGTTGTTCCCTCCCCCTTCCTCTCCCCATGTCCCTGCTTATTTCTATCTAACTGCCTAACAGTCCGCTTACTAAAATGAGTAATTTCAGAGAACATCAGTATTAGTCAAGTCCACTCTGAGACTATGATTGATTGACATAAAAGCAAGATGCTTCCATGTATTAGTCTGAATGGGCTGCCGTGACGAAATACCACGGACTGGGCAGCTTAAACGACAGATTTATTATCCCACAGTGTGGAGGCTGGAGGTTCCAAGTAGAGGTGCTGGCGATGTGGTTCCTGGTGAGGTCTTTCTTCCTGGCTTGTAGTTAGTGCCTTTTCACTGTGTCCTCACGTACCCATTACATTGTGCACACTCCGGAGAGCTCACTGGAATCTCTTCTTATGAGGTCACCAGTCCTATCAGATTAGAACCCAATCCTTATGGCCTCATTTCACCTTAATTATCTCCTTAAAGGCCCCATGTCTAAATACAATAATGTTAGGGTTAGAGCTTCAACATATGACCTTTGGAGAACCAGAGTGCTGTCCATAATAATCCATAGACTTACATGTAAAAAACATGAAAATTGTCTAAACCACAAAGTACCAAACATCCCTCTATCTTAAAAGAAGCATATTTTGGTCTCTGGTTCTAGTTCCTGATAAGATTTGATCTCTGTCCTTTATCTCCTGACAAGCTCCTTCTGGGACACTCTGAAGTGATGTGTCTTTTTGTATGCTAATGAGATGGCTGGTGGCGCTGATTCCTGGATAGCCTAAGGATAGGGGGCTGGTTGCCAGGGGAACTAACCATGTGATTTCAGGGGGTGGGAAATTTTACTATCACCAGCACCAGCACCACCCCCACCAGGTTGAGTTACTCATGAATACTCAGTAATTTAATCAATCAGGGCTACTTAATTAAGCTTTCAGAACATTATCTGAAGGAAATTGAGAACTTCCAGGTTGGAGATGCTGGAAAGGGGCTACACTTGGAGAGGACGTGGAAACTCCATGCCCTTTCCACATACTTTGTCTTATGCATCTCTTCCATCTGGCTGTTCCTGAGTTGTATCCTTTTATAATAAGCCAGTCATCTAGTAAGTAAACTATTTTCCTGAGTTCTGTGAGTTGTTCTAGCAAATTATCAAACCTGAGGAAAAGGCTGTTGAAATCTCCTATTCATAAGCCAGTTGGTTAGAAGCACAGGCGGCCACCTGGACTTGGAATCAGTATCTGATGTGGGGTAGGGCCATCTTGTGGAACTGAGCCCTTACCCTGTGGAGTCAGTGCTAACTCTAGGTAGGTAGTGTCAGAATTAATTTAAATTGTAGGACACCCAGATAGTATAGGAGAGTTGGAGAATTGGATGGTGTGGGTTAAACACCCACACATCTGGTGTCAGAAATGTTGTGATATGAATGTAGAAGAAACAAAGTTTTTTTGTCTTTTAATCTTTCAGCTAATCTGAGTGATTATTGCTTCTTTACGGATTATACAGCTTTATCCTTCCCCCTAGTCTGCCCTACCTATAGATAAAGTTTATTAAAAAATATAATCATAAAATTACATCCACTTTCTGACAACATCCAATACATATTCACATCCTCCCTCAAATCACCTAGCACAAGTCCAGATCCTATAATAAGTTCATTCTAATACCTTATAGTTGAGACACCCTTCTGTTTTCTATGGTGTGCATTTTTTTTCTTGCTGGAATAAGTAAAAATCCTAATTTTCAACTACAGGTGTGTTCCTGGTATTTTTTTTTTTTTTGACTGTAGGGCATTGACTCATGAAACAGAATTGGAGCAGGCCAAGAGAGCCTGTGGCCCACAGTGCATATCTGATACTTGTGGAAAAAGAGAGGAAAGAAAGAAGGATAGCTAGCTAGAGATTCAGAATCCAGTGCAGTTCTCAGGAAATCTGATGGAGGCAAATGGCCTGGACAAAGATGGCTAGTTAGAGGAGTCTTTAATTTGGCAGGAATGTCTCAGCCTTTGTTGGGAGCAGTCTGGGTGAAGTGCAGCCAGGTCATGAATGTTCGAATAAATCTAAATAAATGTAACATATCTGATAATCATCTTTCAACTATGTTCCTCACAAATTTTGTGCTGGAGGGAGATCTCACTGGTACATCTCCATGGATGATACAGAGAGAAAGGAGATAGGAAATGGTGATTATGAGTTTCAAGACCAAAGTTTTGTCACTAACGAGAGATAGTCCAGTTTGACAATATGAATGCATGTAATGGATGCAAAAGCAATTTTAGAAGATACGATTGTTACAATTTCACATCTGATTGGATATGGGGGTTTAAAAATAGGGATGACTGATGGATGACAAAAAATTTGAGTAGCAGAGAATGGTAAAGTCAAAACAATAAAGTTAAAATAAGAACAGTTTGTAGCAGGATATGATGAGTTGATTTTGAGATTGTGGAGGGATTTATACATCAAAATTTCAACAGAGTTTAAAAAAATGACTGGTGTTGATAAGAAGTGAGGTAAGATTTTTAAAGCAAAATAAAAGACAGATTTGTTATGAATTTACTTTGAGATTATAGTTTAAATTATGAGAAGTTAAATCACTAAGATAGCCAGTATAAAAAGAAAAATAGTATAAGAATTATGGAAGAATATGGATAAGCCAGCAAAAGTAAAGATGAAACAAGAAGAAAAGGTGAGGTATTAATGGAAACCAAGAAAAAGTCCTAAGAAATTTAAAGAAAAAAGGCTACATCAGGAATCCTATGATAGGAAAAGTATGTATAAATGAAGTAATAGAAAACAGTGTAAAATGCTTCAGGGAAATAAATAAAACAAGAATTATTAATTTACTGATCTGAGGACCACTGGTGCCCATTTTGCAGTGTTAACATGGAAATCAAGGCAGAGGACGACACATTCTAAGGATAGAGTGTGGTTTCTGAAGTTCAGTCAAGAGCCCACTTGGATTAGAAACAGATTCCTGGGTTCTCCCCAGAATAGCTCAGTCAGAATCCATGGAGAATAAGTTGGATGGGGCAGTAAGTCATATAAATCAAAGTTTGGGTACCGCTATTAATACCCATTTTCTAAGGGAGTAAATAAGTAAATAACAAGCTACAGAGAGAGTAGGAGAATAAACAATAAAATATTTAACAAGATTAATTAATAAAAAGAAAAAATTAAAAGGGAAGCCACTCGATGGAGAGAAACATAAGATAAGAAAATTTGATACATACTCAATGAAAAACTCAAAGATGGCATTCCCTCCAAACAAATGATAGTTATTTTTACAATGGGGATGAGCCAAGTCTTCTTTTGAAGGGCGCTCTAGATGGGAAAGAACAAAATCCAATGTTCTTAAACTCAGGAGGATAGAGTTTGTCTTCCCACGTTGCCAATGTGGCATTGCCTAAAACGACAGAGGTGCTTTCTCTTTCTAACTTTTGGCAGGTTTCCTGCAAGTAAGGCACGAAAATATGTTAAGGAATTGAAAATTCTGAAGACTCCCAATAAAAACTCTTTACATGAGGTCAGTTCAGAAAAGAATGCTAGACTTGTTCTCATATCGCATCATGTAAGAAAAGTGTGACAAGGGCAAACCTTACCTTCAGAGAGGCTCTTACCTTAGGTATCTCTTTCTTTCAGGGCTCGGTATTAGGGGAGGGAAAGTGTTTGGGAAGCTAATCTTGAGCATTTGTCACTTTGATATTTATAAAATGTCTCCAGTCACAGACTGATGTTCTGAGAATCATTAATGAAGGCTACAACTTATCATTTTTAAAAGAGTAAATAAATTTTATTGTATCCCTTTTATTTTTATAGGCTGAAGAATAACAGTGATTTACTATAGTGTTAACATTTTGGATAAATGATGTGTATGTGTGCATAAAGATGCCATAGGTACATATAGATATGTATTTAGCCACATGTTCAAATTCTGGTAGTTTAGCTTTATGTTTAGGCATTTTTGGGATACTGAAGTCAGTTCATCATGAGATACATTTGACAAAATTTGAAACAAATTTTTAGAACTAAAGAAAATACTTTCAATGGCCTTGGTCCACAGAATCTGTGTTGTCTGATAAAGTTAGATCAGCATTTACCCAAATAAACAGAATTCTGTAATAAAAGGTGAGAATTGAAGCAGTCACTTCAGTGAGGGCATATGAAGATACAATAAGGATGGGGATAACAGCTTGAAAATATTCACTAATAGAACTGTTCTTGACAGGTGTTATCAAAGCTGGGTAGTAATTACAATCAATAAGTAAGCATAAATTTACTCTGGTTCTATTTATTAATTAAGTAATGTTGATATTACTTATGAAAGAAATTAATATTCAATATTTATTTCCTATTACCCTTTATACATTTAAAAATCTTTAGGTGATTAGTAAAAATATTATAAAATATAATTTTTGAATAAAATAGTCTTTTCTTATATTTGAAATATTTTAGGCTAGTCTATACTGAAGTGAAGATCTAAATATGACTTACAAAGATTCTACTTTTTCATAAATGAAATTTTCAAGGAAATAGTAAAGGCAGAACTTGGATATTACAAGGCTTGAATTTTCCTTCAGTCTTTCCTGGTCTGTGACAGCGGAATCAGATACTACATTTATCACAGTCAGGATCATCAGTCTTCATGGCCTTCCGAAAGGTCATTTTACTCTAAAAGTTCCAAAAAAGTAAAATTCAGGATGCATCTGCTGGGGAACAGCGGTGGGAGGGGGCGGGGATCGAATCCATGAACTACCTGGCAGGAGCTAATACAAAATAATATTAAACATAATGATATTAATGATACTAAAAAAAAGCCAACAAATAAAAATGCTATTTTTCAGAAGGGGGAAAAATTCACTTTTATGACAAAAGGAAACTTGAACCCAGCTTACAAACTTAAAAGGAAACTTTGAAAATGGCAAATGTTCAGAGTTCAAGATTGATCTGTCACATTGTTTTAGATACTACCTTCCATCTCAGGATAAACTTAAGTGTTAATTGCTTATTGATAAGCTATATGAAATGTATTGAGAGCTAAAATTTATTGTATATTGCTTTGTGAGTTTCACATACCAAAATAATTGTCTTCAGTGTATATTTAAGAGAGATTTAAGAATTTTTTTTCCTATGGACCTCATCTTTTTATGTGGTAACTTTATTTCCAAATAGAACCTTAATTACTGGAATTACTCAGAATCATCTTTCTTAGAAAATTATGATTGTAGAATTCCCATTTATACTGTCATACCAGCATTTCTTAATTTTACATATATAGAGATTATTCATTATACTAACTGGTAAACTACAAATCTGGCACTTCTCCCTAAGATTCTGTTCCATTCACTGCATATATATGTATGTATGTGTGTGTGTGTGTGTGTGTGTGTGTGTGTGTATACACATACACATATATGTATAAAACATTCATATGAAAGAAGTGGAGTAGATAAAATTCTTATGTATCTGGAAGCATGTAGAAGTGTGAGTACTCAAAGAGTTTTCATGTCATATTCAGTTTTAAAATATGTCTAGAAAGTATAATAAAACTTACTAGCTCTATAGCTCCTTGTCTACTGAAGACCTTCAAAGAGGTTTTGAATTTCTAAATAATACTGTCTGGATACACTTAGTATCTTGTAATCTGGGGTTACTGAAGTCATTAAAATGCTCTTCTCCATGGCTCTTTCTCTGCGTTTTTCCTAAAAATATTTCTTCTGTTGGCTTAAGTAACTCCTATTTATTTTCTGTAATTTGGTAGAATTTCTCAGGTTATCTGGGCATACGTTTCATTTCTCTTGGCTGGAAACTTTCCAGGACAATATATATAAATATAATTTTTAATTGAATTTCTAAATTTTTTCTGCTTATGTATTCACCTAATGGTAATAAAACCATCACACAGCAGGGAATTTTTAAGTGATGCTTTTAAAAATGCCAACTCTCTAATTTCATGGCAGATTTATATACAAAGATTTGCGTGCTAAGGAAGACAAGGGAAGGAGTTCAGACCTGCATGGATGAAGATGAAAAACTTGTAATACTAAATATTCAGAACATGTAAGATAGCTTACAAAGGAAGCACATTGTCTACAAATGATATGAGCTAGTATTCAAATTCTAAAACTTTTTATTGATAATTACCTACTTAATAATCATGGGTTTAAAGAAAACAGTGAGAAAGACCAATAACCCTAAAGTTGTAGATTATAGGCAATTTATAGATTAACAAGATTTTCCTTTTTGTTTTTTTAAAACTTCGTGTACACTAAGTATAATTTTTGTTGGAAAATTATAGAATACTTAATTATTATGCAATAATTGATTCAACTATTCTCTCATATATTTCTATAAAACTTTAGCTATGCCCAGGTAATTTGAATATCAAAATCTTGATATTCATGGATTTGCCATAAAAACTGCTTTATCTTATGTAGGGAGTTACTTGCTGGAAATATGATATAAATGAAAAGAATGGACATTTTAAAAACAAACTATGTTGCATTTTAAATGCTTTTACTAGTTGAAAAATGATGATTAAATATAAAATAAGTACCTTGTCCAGAATATCAAGAGTCCATAGTACCTTTCTGACAACATAAAACTACATAGTTACTATTTTTAGCTGTAGTAAGTAGATGGCTGCATAAATGAGATAAAATTGTATGCAATATATCTCCCATTAGTCTGAATAGAGCTTGAAACTGATTATAGGACTTGAAACTGACTTAACTCATTCAGAATATAAACTCTTAGCTATTGTCAGGAATTCTACTAAGGAAAATGGATGCAAAGATTGTGATGAAAAAGAGTATCTTCCCACACTATCCTTATAGGCTAACTCCCTTAAGTAGAGCCCTCTTCGGTCCTTTCAATGCAAGCAGTTTATTTGGTAAGGGTGTACATTTTAGCACCATAGCCAGACTCATTGCTCTGCTCTTCAGCAAAACATAAAGGTAGGCAGAAATTTATATTAAAATAATTGCTTAATTAGTAGTATAATAGTGGTTATAATAATATGATATTTCAAATATAAATATAAATAATATTTCAATTACAAATAGAGAATATATGAAATAAAACTACTTCACATGTTAAAATTTAAAAATTTGCTCACACTGAAATGCTGCAAGACTGGGGTGCTGGAGCAAGATTCTTAGCTAAATATTTAACTTGACCAACAGAGCTTAGTTTATGAGCCAGCTCAAGCAGTTTTTAGCCTTCTGAGCTTTCTGAGTCTCAATATCCTCATGGGTAAAGATAAAGCCAAAATGTTGACATGTGAAAGTTACAACCATCGCTAGGTAGAAGAGCATATGTGAAAGGGCCTAGCACCCACAAATGATAATTATAAGTTTCTCTTCCTTTTCTCTTACTTTCTCTTCTCTTACTTAAACTACTATATATTCCTATTTTTACACACATAGAAAAATAATTTACAACATTTACCTGTTAATTTATTTAAGAACTTATTTTTGTAACTGGCTTTTCTCCAAAAAGTGATACAATATAATTTGCAACAAGATCATTTACAAGACATTAGTGGGAAAATATAAATAAATGTCTGGATGAAAAAATACAGATACACAATAAATAAACATTTATGTCATTGATACAGAGCCATACCTCCAAGGTTTTTGTCCTTCAAAGTGAACAGAGAGAAAAAACAAAATGTGGTACATACAAATGGAATATTATTCAGTCTTGAAAAGGGAATTCTGACACATACTATAATAAAGATGAATGTTTAAGATATTATACTATGTAAAATAAGGCAGCCACAAAAGGACAAATACTATCAAATTCCACTTATATGTATGAGGCGATGAGAATAATCCAATTCAATTAGACAGAAAGAATGGTGTTTGCTAGGGGCTGGGGATAAAGGGGAATGAGGAGTTGTTTAATAGGTATAGTTTCAGTCTCAAAAGCTAAAAAAAGTTCTGGAGATGGATGGTTGTGATGGCTGTACAACAGTGTGAATGCATTTAATGCTACTGAATTGTATGCTTAAAAATTCATTAAAATGGTAAATTTTATGTTGTATATATTTTACCACACAGTTTTTAAAAAGTTGGAAAATATGGATACAGAAATCTACTTCTTTTTTCTTTTTCTGCTGAATAAAATTATCAAATAATTAGAAATCAGTAACAGCAAAACAATAAACAAAACTTATTTCTGAATACAGAAAGCATCATAAGGCATATTATACATCATTATCAGTCAGTTAGTAATGACTCGGTCCAAGAAACAAATGAGTCAGTAGAAAATGTCCTCAATAGCATTTCCATAACATTAATATTAATTAATAATATTACAAGAGAGTAGCAATTTACCTGACATGGTTACAACTTCAATGCCAGGGCTTGTTGTAGAAATGACCCTGAGTTCAGTCTTTGCAATATTATGTGATGTTCCTTTCAAAACTAGATGTTTCCTCTAGAAGCCAAGTGCATGCAGTACAATGCCATTTCGTTAGGGATTGTAACCTAGGAATTCTCCAGGAAATTGGGTGGCGAAGAAAGGAATTAGATGTTTACACTCAAACTAAATTAAAGAACATAATTGTTTTATATTTCAGCATTTACTGGAGAGAGAAAAAGGAACCCTTCTACTCCTTATGACAGGCAGAATTCCCTGGAGATGGTGCTGGTTTGGGGGCTGGCTATCAGGAAAGCACTAAAAGCACCTGCTACTAGAAATGATAGGCAAGTTGCACCAGAGAAAATGGTAGAGATTAGAACATTTACTGCAATGTCAGGGGCTGAAGATGATTATTAGCAAAGTTCTTGGACTGTAACAGGAGCTTCATGGTCTCTAAACTATCATTGTCTCAGGGTTGGAAGCAGCAATTACTGGTTAAACACTATTCTGTTGAATGAGACTGTTAAGTGCATTGAAAAACATTGAGCATGTTTGGATCTTGCCCCAACTCTCCACCACAGATTAAGTAAGTCAGGGCTTACATATTAAATGTTTGTGTATAACCTGTATTCCATGAACTTTGTTGTCCTTCCCTGCCCAAAAAGCACCAATGATAAAGTACTCTGTACTCCCCCAGTCTTTTATCTCTTTTCTCTTTATCCTCCCTGTCAGTCAGTACTGTTCCACCTTTGTGCACATTTGCAAGGCCTCAGCAAGCACACACATGAAAATGATACTCATTGTGCACATAAAGGCCTAAGTTCTCACAAAAGGAAATTAAAGAAGAAGTCAGGGTTTCTGTAAAACTCATTGGGCACATAAATGGGAAACAATGAAACTCAGTTTGTATTCCCAACTCTGTTTATTTGCTATATAATCTTAACTTATTAAAGATACTATATTCCATTTTCTCATAATAATTATAATGTAACCCCTGTAATCATCCTGGGATATTAAGTCTTGGGTGACTATAAGTACAAATTCCCCCAAATTAGAAAATTATATGTTTCAGAGTTAACAGTATGTTTACAGCTAAAGATGTCTATATTTTAGCTATTTATTACAACTCCCTATACTTCTGATTTCTTATCACTAGTAAAAGATTGATTTCTTGGGTCTCTTTTATTGGCCCTGTAAGCCCAAACAATTTCGGCCAATTAATGATAAAGAAGAAATGAAGATGATAGTTCTTGCCTGCTGCATCTGCTCTTCCAGTTTGCTTAATATAGTATTCAAGTACGCAGCCAGCCTAGGACCACTTTACTATTTTCAGGTTCAATTCCTTTGCTGAATCAAATGCTTTCTCCCAACCTCCAACCTCTTTCCTCCTCTGCAGTAACAATCTTTGTTCCACTGGACAGTGATCTGTTGTTTACATGCCAGATTTTTTAAGCCACTGATTTATAGCTGGATGCTACAGGGAAATTCAAGCAACAGCTTGATCAGTAAAATAGGTAGTCATGCTTCAATTGTGCTTTGCTCTCTTACTTGGTAAGAGGCTAGACTGAAAAGCAAAAAGGACTGGGAAAATAGAAATGATTGCCTAGGATAGGGTACATAGTACTTTAGGATACAGAGATTTCAGCAGTGTGCAATGTGAACACAATAATGAACATGTCACTTTCTGAGATTTTGCTATTATGGATAGAATACGCTATAGGAGAAGAGAAGAGGGGATCTGAAAATAATTCATTGCATTGTGTTGGTATCTATGCAGCAATTCTGCTGTTTAAAACTTCTACCACTTTGTTTGTGGAAACCAATTAGATACAGGAAGTTTTTGGATGGTACACACAAATCTAGCCAGTCCCATCTCTTTTCAAAAGGCATGACAAGAAGAACGTGAAAAGACATTTGGAGTTTGTATGTGTGAGTGACAGGTAGCCCAGAGGCTGAGAAAAAGAGTTCCAACAATTATGCTTGTTGAAATGTAGTGCACATAAGTGTGCTCTTAAAACATTTAGTTTCGAGGGGTTTTTTATTTTTTGTATCTATTAGCATCTTTTAAAGAAAATGATTCAAAGGTACTATATCATGTGAAAACAATCACTAAAGTTCCTACTTCTGAAAAAACACAAGGGAATATTTATCTTTTCTATTGCCCAGACACCCAAGAGAGTTTTTTTAAAATAATTAAATGTCAGCATTTTAAATGCAAACCCTGTTTCCAAAAGGTTTATGACTTGCCTGTTAAAATGAGCACCAAGCAAGAATTCAGCATAGTGAGTACTTAGTGGATGGCAGTGACATTTCAAATGCATTTTTTCTTTAATGTATTATGGACACTATTTCTGAGAGATTGGCTAATTTCATTCTGGGACAATTCAGTGCCTCCCAAGATCTCCATCCCAGCTGCCCCACATAGGCATACTGTAGCCTGGGCAGAGTGTTCCAGAACACAGGTTCCGGGAACTCAGAAATCTTACCAGAGAATAAAGAGTAGAAGAGTAACTTCTCATGAAAAGTTGCTGGTTCAGTGAGCCAAATCATATTCTTATATTGGGGAATGTAGGAATTGGGGGGAAAGTTTTGGAAAACATGCTAAGTTCCATTTTATGGTGTGGACAAAATGTTATGGCTCATAATTTTCTGGTGAACTGATTTCAGATACACCTATGTAAAATAAACAGGGGAAACTGTGGTCAATATGTTGTGTTCAAGGTCTTGTGCTTCTGTCAAAGGACAAATAATTAAAGGCAGAAAGAAAAGAATGACCAAAGAGGGTGAAAAATGCACCATAGTTTTATGACAGTAGGAACACTGAGTTGAGAATCAGCAAATGGGGATTTGAGTTATTAATCCATAACTTGATTGTGACAGCAAAGCAAATTATTTCTGATCTTTAGGTCTTGGCATCAACTGTGAATTAAGGAATTCAGAACCTTTATTCTCAATAAATCTTACCCAGAAATTTAATTATTAATTCTTAAAAATGTCTATTTTTCTTTTCCTTTATAAATGCTACATTAAAATTCTTTAGCCTTATGACCAATTAAGTACTTTATATTTATGAAATAAACTCTTAGAAACTAAAAAAGCCTAATCTCATCAATTACCCTTCAATTTCCTATTTTTCAATCATATGAATTATATTTTATGAGATTAAGATGTATGGTGAGAATTCCATGATACTGAAGGATAATGGGGAACATAAAACTTAAAAAATGTGTTATTTTTTAAAAAATGAAAGCCACAGTGTATAATTAAAGTTTTTCTCTGTCATTCTGAAAAATATACAAAAGGTTAAGAAAAGCTTATTTTCACATAAAATAAATGTGCTAGAGTCATGGGGCACTTGAGACTTTTAAACCCAGGCAGCTGGGCCATTCATGCCTATAATCATTTTTGGCTGTACTTTTTGGCTTCATCCATAATGTTTCCCAGTTAATAATTATGGATGTTAGTGTGATTAAATATATATATAATCTTATTTGATTGTCTCAATTCTCTGTTTATTAAGTGCACCATGGTTTTTCTAGTAAGAATTTAGTACAATTTTTCATGTCCGAATACAGCATTTGGTCAAATTGTTGAGAGGACTTAGGCTCATAAATCTGTTTTCCTCACCATTGCCTCAAAATCTCCAAATGTCTGCTTTTTGCAGATGGAATCACTGGAGCAAACAGAAAGGTGGAGTTTGGTCTTGCTGGGTTTGATGTGGTTCGTTCTTATAGGACAAGTCATTTTCTATAAAGGGATTTTTAAAAATTGCTTTGCTGATAGTTGTTTTCTGAGTATCTTTGTCTGTTTATATTCAAATAAACTTTGATGGGAAACAATCCTTCTAAAGGCCAAAACATATCTGTAAACATAGCAAGGCATATTTTTTAATTTTCCATGAGCACTAACTCATTACTTAGTAGCAAATCTGTCAGTCTGCTGTTCCAAGTAGCTTCTGACTTTGCCAAAGTCATTAAAGTACCAGAGCAATATTAAAGGTTATATTCTCTTCTTTCTGTGCTGGAAGTGGACCTGTAGGTCAAAATGTAATAAAATAAGAATATATACCTCATCATGTACAACTAGAGAAAGTGTTGTGTTGCAGATGGCAGAGGCTTAAGGACTTCTTAAATTGATGTGCAAATTAATTTAAAAAGAAGTAGATTGATAGCTCTGGTGGACACCCCTCTGCCAATCTGGCACTGTCATTGAGTTAAATTATTTTGTGCAAGTGGTGCATAGATGATGAAAGGTAGTTACAGGTAAGGGAATAGCACTTAGTTACTAAGGGCAAGAAAATGTGGTGAACATGGATTTGTTGCTGAATTTAAAAGTTCAGAAATTATAACAGCTACACCACTTAATAAAGAGTAAAAATATAAGACAATATTTTTTGAATACCCTTATATGAAATTATAGACTATGATATACCTGTGCTCTCAAATCAAATATGTACAGTGTGTAGAGTTAGGTAAATCAATAATTTCAGGATATCTTTTATGCCTTTCACAGTCTCATTAATTAAAATATACAGGTAAGAATTAACTTCCATTAGGTAAAGAGCTTACATATTTCGTGCAGAAGAAAATGGTATAGGTTAGATACTTGCATTTATATAAAGAAAGAAAGAAAGCCAGTAAAGGAATAGATCAAGATAAAATAAGATCCTTTATCTTCTTATTCTAAATTGACCTAAACTTTAATTCAGATAATGGTAAAATGCATTGGATCATAATAGCATTTGTTCAAGTGAAATGAATGACAGCAATGCCACAGTGCATGAGCAAGAGGAATTGGGGATATTCTGTTACTAGCTTCCTGTAGCCCATGTGTAGTGGCATAGTGCTCTTTGTAGGCTGAGTTAAAGTAGTTAAAATACACGTATGTATTGTGAACTTTAGGGCATGTAGTAAAAAAAAAATAAGTAATAATAATCTATATGCTAAGAAAGGGTATAGAAAGGAATCATTTAAAATTTTCAGTTTATATCAAAAAAGGCAAAAATAGTGGTAAACTTAGTAAATATCAATATATTAATAATCACTGTAAATACAAATGATGTAACTATAATTGAAAGTCACAATTTGTCAGATTGAATTAAAAAAAGAATCAATTACAATTGACCTTCCCCATTTGTGAGTTCCCACCACCACGGATTTAACAAACCACAGGTAGGTTCCGAGGGCCAGCTGTATGAGGGCATTTTATACGGGGGACTTGAGCGTGGCAGGCTTTGGTAATCATGGGAGTCCTGGAACCAATCCCCACCGATACTGAGGGATGACTGTGTATGTTGTCTAAGAAGATCTGTTTTAAATATAAACACTCATACAGGTTAAAAGTAACCTGTAAGTCCCTCAGAGACTTTCTCCAATTCAGGAAGTAATTCCACCTTCCACCAAATAGCCCTCTGTCTATCTCTGAATTTTGCGTAGCTGTGTCACACATCACGGAATTTCAATATATTGGTTCTTTTCCCTGTAATGCTAATCCCTTTGCTTTTCTCATTGATCATAACCTTCTCATCCACCTTGTTTCCTCCACACCACTCAGTTATATATTTATAACTGTATTGTGTTTGTTGATTTAACTGGTTTGTTTTATTTCTTTGGTTAGACATCAGCTTTATAAGAATAAGGACCAGGTTTGTCTTGCTCAGTGAAGTCATTCCAGGAATTGGATTAAGTGCTTATCATTATTAGTTCAAAATAGATGGGAATTGAATGAATGATTTGCTAAAGGAATTTTAAAAACAACTTTTAGTACATTTCATGATTAACATGGCTTAATATGTTAATACTTTTATTTTGCCTTAACAAAAATTGGCAGTGAAAATGCAAAATGGGGGAGGAAATCAAGAGATACGTGCTGATGGCTTTTCATTTGATCAAACACAAAAAAGGGATTGCTTCATCCTCCTAAAGCAGAAACCTCAAAATTCAGATGCAATGCTGGTATAAATTAGGTATGAATTATATAAACAGAGAAAGTTCTTTGGTTCTTTGTTCTCAAAGGACACTTAGCAGGGACACAGGTGAGAAGCCAGAGCCCACTGAATGTGAGTGCTAGCAACCATGGAACTATTGACTCACGCACAACAAAGGCATTTCATAAACAGAAGTGACATTGAATTTGGATTTCCAGCTCTGTGGGGCATAAACAAATGAAAAACAAAGATTTCACAATGATTTCCCTTGCTTGTTATGGGAAGTTCAGCTATGTTTGTAGTATGGTTATTGCCATGAAGAGGAAGTCAGGTCCACTCTCCCTTTACTGTCACCACGTCAAGATCCAAGTAACCATAGCAACATTCACTCATCCTCAAAGCTTTTAAAAGAATTTAAGATTAGGGCTTAAAAAGAAACGCAGATGCTCTTCTTAAAGTTAGGTTTATACAAGGAAGGAAAACCCCCTTCATAAGAGAGACTACGGTTTTGGTGAAATGCAACAAATTCCATACTCATAAAACTTAATATTTTAGTTAATATTCTTGGCCAGTTGTCAACAGAAGCTCCTCTGCTTAAAGCCAGTACTGTAGAAGTCACATAGCAATCAACGCTCGTTGACTGTCAGGAGGCAGGGAGACATTACTGGAGCTAACAGGAGTGTATGGCGGTGCTGAGGAAAACGTGGTTTTAATAGTAAGCAAAATAATCACAGAGTTTAGGTAACAAGGAGACTAAGTCTTTTGCATAGCCTGAACACACTAGAAATTTCAGTAAGAGTTGCTTTTAGATCAAATAATTTTGTGGCTGAAAATCTAATGTTTTACTTTGTATGCTGGCCATTTCCTCCATGTATGACTTTTTAATGCTTTCAATTTAAGTCGTCAAAATATTACATTTCAGCAGGAAACAAGTGTGTTGTGAACTACATTTCACTTCCTACACTTTCAGTTATGGTCATAGCACCTGGTGGCCAGCAGTCATTTAAAGAGCTTTTTGTGAATTCACAGAAAGTCACAGATGCACTGTTACAGGTATTCAGTCCTAGGCTACTGATTTATGGAATGAGGAATGATTGTCAAAGGAAAGTTGATGAAATTTGCATGTACGTTGATAATTAGTGAATTGTTCATTTTCACTTGGTTACATTTCATTTATTCTGAGCAAAGATCTGTTGTGAAGGAGAGTCCTATTTTAAGGTGATTCTTGCATAATTTTGCAGAAAAACATTCACATAATCTTACTTTTGAAATTAATGTGGTACAATCTCGTATCAAATGAGAAAAACTTCCGAAACTACTGAAATACAAACAGAAGATAAATGCTCACATTCACAATACCTATTACTGACACATATCTACTATGGATTTAATATTTATTGAGTTGAAAGATCATATATACAAATTTAAAATGATTTGTGCGCTTTCAAAGTGCTCAGATTTTTACCTGTTGCTGCAGTGTGTGTGTGTGTGTGTGTGTGTGTATAAATATGTATCTGTATCTTGCTTGCTTTAATATAATAAGTTAGAGACAGTTTTACTGGCCACACACATAAAACCTGAAAATCAAATTTAAAAGCACATTCTAGAGGTATTTTTTGAAAATAGAACTTTGGGTAGAGAGATTGATGATTATCATCATTTATACATTCTGGGAGCCAGATACATTATTTTTCTTACATGATTTGTATAAGGAAACTCAATCTTACTCATCTTAAAAGTTCAAAATACATTATATTGGCAAATAATCTCAACCTGACAGAAAGATGATCCTGCACATCAGTGCAATGTATTTTAGCATATCACATTTTTAAACCTACTAATATTCTCCCAGGAAGTCCTTGATGGTATACATTGAATTACGTTCATATTAGGAAAGCTATAAAGTAACTGTTAATAAAACATGAAGATTCTCTGAACGTCAATAACTGGATAAAAGTTTGAAGCCTTGCACTTATACACTGACTTTGGGATATAGAGGTTCTTCTTACAAATGTACTTAGTCATGTTTCTAACAGATATTCTAAGATTGGATTGCATTAGTCTGCCTAGCTGGTTAGCACTATATCAAAAAGCATTGTTTTTTCAGGTGTATTTTTTGGGAGAGGGATACTAAATTTTTTTAATAGCAGCTATATTGAGATAAAATTCACTTGCCATAAAATTCACCCTTTAAAAATATTCACCCAGTGTTTTTAGTGTATTCACAAAGTTATGAAACCATCACCACTGTCAAATTTCAGAACATTTTCATCACCTCCGAAAGAAATCCCACACATTTCAGGTGTATTTTTAATTGAAGGTACAGTTCTCTCTAAAAACTGAGGAGAAAATGCTGCTTAGAGCCATGTACAGCTATCATGATATTTTCTGGTTAAAATGAACAGTTTAGTCTCTCACATTGGTCATTTTTCAGTTTCATTTTTATGGCAGACATTTCAAAATAAATGAAAAATGCAATGTAATATTAAAACTAACTGCCTTTAAAAAATTGATATACTTGGCATGTTAAATTTTGTAAATTGTAGGTGTATTCCATTACTTTGGTACATTTATGTATTATAATATGATTGTCATTGAAGCAATATTTATCATACTACTTCATTATAGTACAATATTATTGTCTATATTATAAAGTGCATTAGATTTCTATTATTTGCTGCTTGTTACCAAAAAAAAAAAGAAATACTTCATGAATTTACATGTTATCCTTGTTCAGGGACTGTGATAATCTTCTCTGTATTTCAGTTGTAGTGTATGGGCTGCCAAAGTGAGCATTTGATATTATGTCTTGAGTTATCATAAATAAGATGGACTTTAATTATTACTAGTGTCTGCTCTATTAACAGCTACAGTATTAAAAGTCAAGGTACTCGATTGCAAAAACTGGTACAGAAATAGAAATTATTCATTGTTCCTTAAGTCAGAAACATATTAAAACAACAAGAGAAAATCTAAGAGTTTCAATAGAATACAGAGAAGATATTTTATTGAAAGTAAATTAGTAATGACATTTTTTTTGAACAGTATTATTTTTCTAAAAGACTCACTCTGCCTACTTCTCACATGGGCTAAAGTAATGTTTGCTACTCTTGGATTCAGACCTTGGCCAGATGACTTGCTTTCAGTAATTCGATGTTGGCAGATGTGACAAAGCTGAGAGTTACTCTTCCATTTCTTTCACAACCATAAGAAAATCACACCCTGGCTGGCTACTGGGCCCAGGAGAAAGACAGTAACTTTGCAGGCAGGAATAATTGTTCCTTTCTTTTCGTAGCCCAGATCTACTCTGAATAAATGACAGTGGTTTTAACATGACGACTTTTAAGAATTTTGCAGCCTTCATATGGTAGTAGTTCACTGATTGCCTGAATTCAAGCAGCTGAAACAGCCACTTTTTAGCAATGTCTTGACACATTTGATTTCCTCAGCCTAACATTCTCATACCCTTTCCAAAGCCTGTCTTTCATGGTCTTCTTCAAATGCTGCATTTCTCTGAAAGCAGCATTGATTTATCAAGTTTTATCTGTTTCAAGAACACAGCTTTTGTATTGTTTTGCAGCACTTAAAGCTTATACCTTGTGTTATAACTATCTCTGTATTTTTCACATATCTACATCTGGAGTAAACCTGGGAAGTGTGGCTTGTGTCACATTTCTCTCACTATTCTTGGGCTTTAGAATCTGGATATTGGTTATTATGCAGATTTCATAAATATTTTTACAGTGAAATATATATATGTGTGTATATATATATATATATATATGTATATATTTAAAGCAATGTATTCCTGCTTTATTAGAGGAATAAGATGGGGAAATATGTCAATTACCATAAGAGCAAGTATAAACATAACTTCAACACATTGCAAACCAGTCTTGGAATTGTTGGTTTGGAGAGTTGAGGGCTCCTTCGTTGGCTTTGACTTGCCATTACGTCAAGCATTTTCTTCTTGTACTATGACTAGGAAACCTCTGCTTTAATCCACTGATATTCAGGAGATGTTGTCTTCAATGTCTTTAAAATTAGCAGGAAAGCATTCGTTTGATGTACAGATGGTCTTATCCTAGTGAACAAAACTGAGTATTTTTGAGTTAGAGTATTAAGATACCTCTAAGTATTGCTCCTGCTACAACCCTGGGATCCACAAGGAGTCTTGGTATATTTTAAATGTATCTAAATGGAGAATGACAATTAGAATCCAAGAGCTGGTTTCTGTGTGTGCTGTGTATTACAAGGGTGCTATTGCTTGCAAATCTTCCTAGTGTGCAGTGTTAGGGAATGTTAAGTATGTTTACTAACCCACACAAATATACAGTCTGTATTTATGGATCTAATTATTTGTGTGTGGATATAAATTCATGCCTCCATAGTTGACCTTGAACACAGGGGTTGGGGTGCTGACCCCATGGAATCAAAACTCCAGGCATAACTTAGAATTGGTCCTCTGTAATTGGCTCCTCCATATCCGCAGTTCTGCATCAAAGGATTCAGTGGTGGACTATGTAGCACTGTAGTATTTATTAAAAGAAATCTGCATTTAAGTGGACCTATGCAGTTCAAACTCATGTTATTCAAGGATCAGTTGTGTACACACAATGCATTTTATGAATAATATAAATGTGTTTTATATATGTAAAATTTGTTCAAGTAAGTTGATTTCAAATCCAGTATCTTAGAGTTAAATGTAGCCTGCCTCCCTACCTTATTTGTGAGTTATTTCTCCAGCAGTGAGAAACTTGATTCTTACTAACTACAACATATTTACTTGTTGGATTAACTTTGTATAGTATATACAAAGCTATTTCAGAATTGCCATCTATACTTCCATGCTCCTGCTTAAAATATTTTTTAAATATACACATACATATATTCTTACAGCATTCAGTCAAGGCACTGTTTTCTAAGTTACTTAAAATATTTCTTTTCTCCGTACCCAGTCAGCATGTTATCGGTTAGGTTTACTTGTCAGTGTTTGTTTTTCATTTTTAGTTTTACCACATCCTGATTGATTTTGATTGTTAATTTATTTGTGGGGTAGTGAATGGTATGAGAAACATGGCTACAGTTCTAACACAGTCCTACAGTCACTTCCTCCTAATCTCTGCTGTTGTATTACCAGTACCTTCTTTCCATTCCTTTCTGTCCACCCCTGATAGGAGATCAGAATCTTTAGTGTCTGGTTTTATCCTTCCATTAATGCCAAAAAAATGCTCAAAAAAAAGATGCAAGCTTGTTGAAAATTACAGGTGCCAAACTGAAGTAGTGAGAAACAACTAGAGCAAAAATGTTAATATGTTAGTATTTTATTATTACCCATAAAACAAAAAAATTGGGGATCCATAAATGTATAAATGAATATCACTCTTAAAATATATATTAACCACAAAGGAACGCTGCTAACTTTACAGTGGAAAAAATAGAAAGGACAGCATCACCAGTAGTAACAAATAATGGCATTATGACCCTTGTGATGTGATGCTTTAAGAACTCAACATCAGCTCTGTGATATTCTTGACAAAAATACATAGTCAGCAAGAAACCTCACACTCACCCCAATTAACTAACATTAGACACAGTAAGTTGATGTTCTTTGAAAGTGTCAAGGTCATGAAAGGCAAGGAAAGCCTGAGGAATAATTTACAGACTGAAAGAGACTAAGGAGAAATAGTAACTAAATACAAAGCGGGATCCTGGATTTGATCTTGGAGTAAAAAGAAAACATCAGTGGAAAAACTGGGGAAATTTGAATGAAGTCTTTTAGTTCATTGTGTTTTACCAGTGTTCATTTCCTGGCTCCAACAATTTCACCAAGGTTATGTAAAATGGAAATACTAGAGAAAGCTGGAGGAGGGATGTAAGAAAACTGTAGAAATTTTCAATCAGCCTCTAAGTCTAAAGTTAGTTTCAAAAAAAAAGCTTTAAAATATCCCTAATTTTTTGGGATTCTAATATTTTATTAATAACTATCAAAACTATAGTTAGCTATAAATATCTTTCATGCCAGAATTTGGAGTAGGATCCAGCTCTCTTGATTCCAAGTTCAATAATCTTTCCAATACTCTGTGTTCTTCCACATCTGGGGATATTTTTACTCAAAGTACAATTGATTCGGTAATGCATTGAACCTGAAGTCTATTGTTAGGCATTATAAAATACAAAGCTCATTTTGTATAAGAGCTTCATATACCCCTATTCTTGACTTCCCTAAAAATAATCCGTAAACTCCTCCACTTAATTTTGTGGTTACTCAATTACTTACTCTCTACAAAAGAGTGAGCAATCCAAGGTTTATTTTTAAGAAGGCAGTAGATTGTCCTTTTTTTTTCTTTTATAGATCTTAGAATTGGAGAGCAGAGAAAAATCATTTAGAATATTTTTACATTCCTTTCCTGTCCTAAGATTGTTCTTAACATTGGTTGCTTCAAGTTATCCCTGCAGTTTTATACTCTTTCTGCTTCTTTGGGTGACATTAAAAAAAAAACAAACAACTTTTAATAAAAACAGTATGTCTTTTATGAAAACACTATCAATAGAGAACAAATAATAATTATTAATATACATAATAAAGATATTTCCCCTGACCCCCAAAATCAGCATTCATTCTATAAGCCATAGTTAAAATCATACTTTCTGATGCTTAATTATCAAATAATACTATAAGGAGTTACTAGATTTTCTCACTTTGCTCTCTGATTTGGCTGCATTTTCTGGTGCCACATTTTTATGTGACTGGTAGATTGTTACTGAGATGCTACCATTTGTTAAAACATGCAGAAAATTAAGCTTACAGAGTCACATGCTGAATTTTACAGATAGTTCTATAATATTGCTATTAGTATTGAGCTATTTATAGAAGTTAATGAAAATGATACTATATAACTGTGATATACAGAAATTAAACATTATGTAAAGAATCATCATTTGGGTTTTATCAGTAAAATACAGATTTTATTAAATTAAAATTCTAGGTTTTGAAATATTAGGCTAAACTTTCCAAACTTATATCATTTCCTTGAATCTTGTGCTATTGCATCTGTAATGTCATCATTTAAGTAATTGATTTTGTGTGAGCTTCATTCCTGTTCTGATTAGCTAATTGAGAAGATTATAATTGTCATTTTGACTTAAAACTTGAAGTTACTTCTAAGAAAGATCCTGCACAGAAACACATAGAGACAAATCCATTTAAACAGCACATTACTTTGAGGATCCCACAGAGCTGAACTCAATAGGAGCTCTTGATAATGCAAACCCTGGGGACATCCTTATTAGTCTGCCCACCAAGTGGACTGTGTCTGTGTTGTGAACTCTGTAAGTTAGCAATAGCCAATAATTTAAAGCTGGTAGAAGAGTCACTCCGGACATTTAAAATGCAATCACCTACCCTTTTCTGGCATTTAAAATAAAATGAGTCAGTGGAAAGTTGGTGAAGTGGACTTGAGACTCTCCCTAGAGATATATGAAGTTGTCATTTGATTTTGTAATGCCAAGTTTAAGTTAAACATGAACCTTTAACCTGTTTAGGATTTCCTCTTCTTGACATGGTGGGGATGAGGGACGTGATGTATCATCAAATATTTATTGAGTGTTTATAATTCTTGGTCTCCAGATAGAGGAAAGTAAAAGATATTCTGCTTAAACTAAACTATGCTCCAATGGAGTGATTACCAAATGGCTGATATACGTGATGATGGTGGCAGGATGATGAAGATAATAATGATAAAATATTTAAATTTAAATACCAAAAGAGACACAAATAACAGAGGGGACATGTTTAGGTAGGGTGTGGTTGTCAGAGTCCAGAATAGGTGGCATCTCAAGACTTGTGCCCTCACTGATGTCCTTAAATTTGTCTTCATTCTCTTCCTCTGAGTTATGGAGTGTTACTAGGTTTTATTGAAACCACTACCATTAACTTCCTATGTAGATTAAAGAGAGATGTCAATCAAGTTAAATGTCCCTTCAATCTGTTCCTATGTATACTATACATAAGAGTTTCTAAAGTAGTCACATGGAATTTAATTGAAAGTATTTCAGAGACCAATCCCAAACTCACTGATTATTTTTATTCTTTGAGTCATTTCACTGGGAATCTTGGAAACCATGAGTAAATCTAAGTTTTGAAGCTACCATATTACTCGGAAACCTATACATTAAAGTTCCCCATCCTCCCCCATGGCAAGTTACTATAATATATTAAATTTCAGAAGATACAAGTCACATAGGATCTTCTAGTGCAATTTACATAAAATCCACCTGCTTCTTAATAAAAAAAAAAAAACAAGGAAAATCTGACAACAGTGCCATTAGAAGAGACACAAGGCAGAAGTTCATTCACAGCTTCATTTATAAGAAGCAAGCACAAGAACTACTAGAAACACATAAACTTTTGTTCTATAGCTGTTGTAGTTTAATATATTGTATCATTGCAGGAACAAGATTAGTGACTGGTGAATTATGATACTCCTCTTTATCATCTGGAAACACGATACACATATTTTCAAACCTCACTGTCAAGTGAACATTAACACTTTGGTGTTGATTTTACCTCCAAGTCTGTGTTAGTCTTTTCATTCTTAAGCCATAGCACTTTTAAAACTAAAAAAAAAAATAGCATCATCAAAAACTGGTTTTGCTTTGGCTTGGCATTATATAAAATAGAATTCGGTTTGCGTAAGTTCTTGTGTTCTTGCTACAGTATGCATAATATTTTGGTGTTAATAGCTATGTTTTTGAAGACCAATATGCATCGGGGGTTGTGAATAGTGCATTGCTTATATTATTTCACTGAGATCTCTCAGTAGCTCATTTGATCACATTTATGTACAATGAAACACAGGACTGAAGATGTGATGCCACACAGCCGGTAAGGGTGGAAGATTTAAGCCCGCACCTGACTGATTGGTACCTTTGTGCCTTTCAACACTTCAAAGGGTGTACAAATTCATAAAAAATTGTGTACACAATTAGATTAGCATTCACAGTCCTTAATTTTGGTTCTCGAAGGACTCAAAGGAAACATTTGTTGGGAAAGTGTACATTTTTTTCTTCTCAGTTCTTAAGAAAACACTCAGCACTTTACTTGCAATACTGCCTCCTGGACCGTTTATTCATAGCTTTGTGTTGACCAGCAGGTATATGATTAAAGTGGGTTTTTTCCCCAGAAGAATATTGTAGTTTCTGAATGAGACTTTTTATAGTTCTAGAGAGAGTCCAAAGTAGTGATCACACTTTATATTGCCTGACAGAATTTTGATGAATTTCTCTCTAGCTAGAAGAAAAATATTTACCTAACTTCTACTTGGGCATGAGATAACACTATTAGGGAAACTGAACTTCAGATGACCATGAAGTTTAAATTACTGACCAATAAAATCCAACTCTTCATTTTACCTCAATCTGGAAAATCGAAGCGTCTTTTGAGAAATTTACTCCATTTCTATCATTTTATTATGGTCAATCCCTATTCTCTCTCCCATTTATAAATAAATCGATAGGAACTTGAGAGGTTATATCACATCCTACTTTGTCAAAAAGCCTACCTTTTTGATGATTTCTAAAATGCCAATTAAAGGGCAAGTTGTTTGAACTACTTCCTGCAAACAATTCTCCTAACATTAAGGTGTCATAAGACATCCAGGAAGGCTAACCTGTTGATACTAGAAACAAGGCAGTATCATAATTTCTTCTTACCATCGTGTGTAATGCACAGCTTCAGGGAATGGATCCTATAAAAGTAAATTATCTAATAGTTACATTTTTAAATCTCGAGAAGTATCTCAAACTGGACCATAGGACCCAGTCAGGGAAGAATATTACCAGTTTGGAATGGAGTACATATTGAGGGAGGAAGTCCTTGGAAACTCAGGTTATGATTTAAATTTTTCTGATTTTTCTCTAAAAATTAATGCTTTGACATTTAGATATTTGAGGATGGGCCTAGTTGACAGTTGGGAATGATATTATTTAAGTGTCCAGAGGCCAATCATTATTAAGATGTGGATGCTTTGGAGAGCTTCCATTTATCAATTTAATTCAGAAATAAATTTGGACAGGTGGTTGAACACAGAACATCTTCCCAAATGACTGAGGAGACTCCTACAGAATGACTCAGTTCGTGAACGTTAGGCATTATACTGTTCAGCATCTTGTCTCTTCTGGAAGAGGCATGCTGCAGATTCTTCTTGAACTGAATACCCTACTTGTCTTTCCTCAAACTGGCTGAATTTCAATCATTTTCCCTAGTTTTCCACTCAGCATCCCTTTTAGTAACAGCAATTTCACTTGGGGGGAGGGGATTATCCACTCCCTCTAGAAGTTTATTTTTCGTTTTGTCAGTCATGAAAAAGTCAAGTCAGTCCTCTGAAAAAGATCATGTATGCAATTACGGTTTCAAAGACTAGAAAGAGTGACAAAAAGAATCAGGTTTAAAGTTGGCTTTCACTTGGGTTTACTACTGCACAAGGAAAAGTGCAGTGCAACTGTTATCTATAAGATCAAAGAGATAATTGAGTTGACTACACTCCATTTTTTTTTTTTACTGGTTCTTCAGGTTTCCCAGTTTTGATCAGAGTGTCATATCCACCTTTCTTTGAATGAAAGGTGAGCATTTGATTCAAGTTAGGCCAGTGCAATTTTCTCCTCTGAGAATTTAAATATGAACTAACAGAAGCTGATTCATTCTGGAGCTAATACTTTTGTGTCCGATCGAAACGATCTTTTTGTTCCTCTTACTTATATCCTTCTATTCTGGGAACTATCTTACATTGGGCAGGGTTTTTGTTTTTGTGTTTGTTTGTTTGGTAAATCTGTTTTTGTTGGTTAAAACCTCCAAACCATAATCCCTTTAATTTCATATACCCAGTCACCATTAATTTTGTGCTTTCATTCCAAAACTATAACATGATAATATATTTAAATCTAAAATATCTCTGGGAGAGCATACTGCCCTGGGATTTGTCAATTGTCCATTGTTTCCATTACATCGTAATTTCTCTGAATCAGTGATTGTCCTTATGAAAATAATGTATTATTCAAAAAGTAAATTTTGATATTAACTTGCATTTTTGTGTCCCTTTCCAATCTAAATAAAATTATATCCTATTTTTGAAACTTAGCTGATTTTATATATTTATAATTCTTGGGCTAGATCCCTTTCCACAGAGGACAGATGAGAATTTTTGTATATAACAATGGGCTCTGTTCACTAACAATACCTCACCTATGAATTTTAAAGTGTCACATTTTCATAGGCAGTTCTACTGATACATTCTTTCTTTTTATATTAATAGACAGTTCCTCCATTCTTTTCACACTTTTTTGACATGTTTATTAGAATACTGTTTTTTACCTGATTAGGAGTAATGGTCAGTATGGTCTAATTGTATTTCAGATTACTTTGCAAAACTATACTTACTTAAAATAATTTTTAATTGTTTAGCACATAGGAAAATGTCTAGCACCGTGCAATAGGCTGTGTATAAATTGTTTGAAAGTATGAATGAATTAACACAACAATGAAATTTTCTTTGTATTAAGGTAAACAAATCATTTAATTGATAAGTAAAAGGTAAGTTCATATGACATTAAAAGACCACAATTCAAGTATAGACATTCTTAAATTACCAGTGTAATATTTAAATATGACTTATACATATGTTTGTTTTCAATGAAAACAATGACATAATGTTGAAATTAAATTTGTTATAAATATGTGTATAGCTTCAGAAAGTAAATCTGTCTTTAGATATAATTTCAATGAAAAAATCTTCCATTTCTGTGCTTCTGCAGTCTATTTATCATATATTTTTTAATTTTTACATTCTTTACTTGCTATCACTAGATTCTGGGATCTTAAAGACAGGAATTATATTTTGAAGTTTTAAATCCTTAGGTTTCAGAAGGTGTAAAGGGGGAAATGGGCATCCAATCTATATTTAGAGATTAAATTTATTAAGAATTACAAGTACTGCTTCATAGTCATTTCATACTGCAAATATGCACTGGTATAATCATATTAAATATTTTGTTATATGAACCCTAATAGTAATTATATTTAAAATATAACAATTATTATTTCTTTAACACATTCTACTTACCGACTTTTATTTCAGCTTTCTCCCCACTCATTTCAAAATGTTCTTAGTATTCCTACAATTGGGCTGGCATTTCTTTTTAAAAGAATGTACTAAATATTGTTCTTCCATGTTATTTGTTTTCAAATCTTCTTTAAAAAGAAATTTCACTCTTATCCCTGAAGAGCTCTCTTATTCACGATTTCATACCTTTCTACGTTTATCACTTGACTTCAAGTTAGTTTTTTATCTGTATAATTTTTATGTCAGTTCCAGAGATTCGATTTCTACTCTAGCTCGTCTGTTGAAGCATTTTGCTTTAAAATGTAGGTTAAATTAATATTCAGATGTGGTAAGGTCAGTGTATCAGGAGATGACTGCCATTGAGAAAAGTTTGCTATAGTCACAGATTCCAAGGGAAAGGAGCACCTTATACCCTGGGAGGCCATCTGGGGAAGCACCAGGGTCAGTCAAGAGACAGAACAGTCAGGGGAAAATTTGGGGCAATGATCGTTGTTGTGATTTCCACGGAAAGGAATGGGCAAGGACAGAATCAGCAGATTTAGGATTAACTAGTTTGAATAATTTCAGAGAGTTCTCATACAAAGGCTCTTCCACGTTGTCTGGTACTTGGCCATGGGTGAATAGAGCCGAGGAACAGTGGCCCTGATTGTGAGAGTCTTGTAGAGTTCATGGTTGGTGTGCAGGTTCTGGAATACTGGTTTGCATAAGAAAGTCAAAATCTTAGTCAACTCTTTTGATCTGAGATTACCTAATCCTACAAGAAATTATCCCTCCAGTGTCAGCAAGGCCCCAGATGTCAAAGCATGAAAATTGCAGAAAATGAAACTATATACTTAACATATCTTTTCAAAGTTCTTTTACAAATTGACAAACTTTTATTCGTTATTTTGATTCATTACATTGTTATATATCAGTTCAAGTACTTGAGTGGTGTTAAGCAAGCTTTTTCTTTCAGAAAGCTTGTAGGTGTCTTACTATGTAATTATACCAGTTTAAGGATTCGGTGAACCTGCCTTTTATTGATTCCATCTGGCTGCCAAGCACAGGCTTGCACATCTGCTTATAGGTAGCTCCCTGGGTACTTTCTGAACCCCACATAGTGATCAGTATGGCACAGTAGAAAAAAATCATCTAACTACAATGTAGGAATAACAAATTGTACTTTTTAAATAAAGTAAAGTTTTTACTTTTGGTTTACTTTACACACAGTGGATGTCAGCTTATTTTAATGGTTTATCATATTCAGCTTTTTTTGTGTGGTTTGTTAGTTTGCGTCTTAAATTATTTGAGTTTTAGAATCTTTTCACACAAACTCTCTCAAGTTGTTTGTTCCCTGTTTTTCATCTTTTTAAAATGAAGCCATTGTTATTTAAGGAAATGAGTACTTCATTTAACATGTTTTGCAAACATTTCCTCTGGTTTATTTTTGTTGTTGGTATTTTTATAAAATGTTTATAAAATAATTTTTATGAAACAATTTTATAAAAATCTTGTAGAATCTATTTTATCAGCCTTTTACTTTATGATCTTCTAGTTTTAGGTCAAGCTTAGAAAGACCTTCCCTACTTCAAATTTATAAAATTACTTAACAAGACGTTCTTCAACAGCTTAGTTTCCCATTAATATTTTCACTATAGATTCTTTTAGTCCCTTGGAATTCATATTGCTATTAAAATGTTTTCTTAATCATGTAGTAAAACCTGGTATATATTTGGGACTGTTTACAGACTCCATTTTTTCTCTAGTGATACTTTTTTTTTTTTGTCAATAATACTAAATGTTTTAGTAACTGGCAGGTCTTTTTTACTCTTATTTGCTTTTATCCTGACTATGTTCTAATTCTTTTTACATGCTTAATTTTCAGACAACTTTAGTATAATTTTATCGATTTCCAATAAAAAAAGTTATTTTATTTGAAATTAAGTCCAAAATATTGGCAATTTGGGGAGAATTGATACTCTAAAATACTTAGTATTTTAACCCATAAACATTAAATGCTGTTTTTCAACTCTTGTGGGAAGTGATACAATGTATCCTCCAATGAGCTCCACCTTCTGGTGTTTATGTTCTGCTGTGATTCGTGGGTGTTACCTACAACTTGCTTCTAACCAATTGAATATTTCACAGGTGATGTAATGGCATTTCCATGATTATGCTTCATAACATTATAATTTCTACCTTAGTAGAAGACCCTCTCCCTTGCTTGCTTTGATAAAACAAATTTTTATATGCAGTCTTCTCCGTTGAGGCCCATGTAGCAAGGAACTGAGTGTGACCTCAAGGTGATAGCCAGGGATAAGCTGGGGCCTTTAGTCCAACAGTCCAAGGGAGATGAATTCTGCCAATATGAAGTGATCTTCAAAAGACCCTTCGCCAGCCAAGCCTTGAAATGAAACTGTAACCCAGAGAGGAGTCTCATTTACATGGAATATACACATATGCGTACACTGATGAATTTAATAAGTTAATACTTAACGGATTTTTGCATGGGTGTTTTTCAGTTACATTAACTGGCAATTTTCACTCTTCATTCTATGTTTCACAAATTTGGTATTAACGCTAGCTCGGTTAATTTACAAAATAAATGGAAAAGTTTTCTCTTTTTTCTAATCTTAAAAAAATTATATAGTATACCATTTCCTTCGGTACAACTTGAAAAAAATCATGCAATTTCCTCACAGAACCCCTATCTGAAGCAAATGTGATAAGCTACGTAAACCTCTTTAATCAGAGTTTGGGATGTTTGGCATTTAGTAAATGTTAATTGCTTCTATTAATGATACTGCTCTGACAGTTTTACCAGTTTCTTCCAAGGTATTTAACTGTTTAAGTTTTCCATCACATAATGACATTTAAAAAATTTATACTTTATATTTTATCTAACACTTCAAATTATTTGCAAGAGTTTTACAGAGTACTCATTGAGTCCTTCACTCACTCTGCATGTGTTGTGATTTTTCTTATTCTTATTCCAGTGCATTGTGTGGCTTCTCCGTGTCTTTTGTTTTAAAGAATATATTATTTTTATGTAGGATTGTTTTGTATATATTTATTATTCTACTCATTCTCCATTTCCTAATTTCCTAATCTACTTTTTTGTTTTAATAGTATGTCTAAATTCTTAAAGTAGATGATTAATTCAATGTTATTCTCCCCTGTAGCATTGAAACAGGTTAAAACGTTTTTCTTTAAGAAAAAGCTAAATATTCATAAGTTTAGATATGTAATCTTTATATTAAAAATTTTTCTAGATATTAAACAATTTTAATGGTAATTTCCATTTTGACACAACATTATTTTTAATCAATTTTTTCTAGTTTTTGTTTGTATTGTCATTTTGTCTCTGCTTTCATTATTTTTATTGCATTTTTTAATATTAGTCAAAATATATGGTCTATATTATTTGGTAATTTTTGAAATTGAGATTTGCTCTGCAGAATAATATACAGACAACATTTTTAAATGTTTGATGAGGATTTGAAGGGAGTTTTGTTTTTTCAGGGTATAGAGTTCAATATATTTTTTAAACATGCATTGTTAGTTAGATATCATTTGATTCTTCAGCATTCTTTCTTATTTTAAGGTATATTCTTTAACACAAACTAATAGAGGCAAGTTAGATTTTTTTTGATTGTGTTTCTGCAGACTTTGATTTTATATTTTCTATATTTTATAACTAGTTTTTAAGGGTTCATGATGTTAAGAATTGGTTATATATATACAAACTTACTTGACGTCAGTATCTTAAACTAGATTTTTAATTTTCTAAATTTTAAATTTTTTTGCTAATTCTTGTCCAGTAATTTTTAACCATCTTCTACTGGCCTTAGCGTAATTTCAGCCCTGAGTCAAAATACAGAATGGTGAAGAGTATTTAAGTAACTAACTACACAGACTGTTTAACCATTGAGGCCAACATGTTCTGAAACTGTCCTCTCAATGTCCCACGCAAGGCAGTTCTTATGGTAATTACATTAAAGAGACAAACAATTATGAATCTCCCTGTGGTATAATTCTATCAGGACAGAAACTTATGGGAACAAAAAAACACATTGTAGTGGTGAGATCAGCATTATTTTAAGCACTAAAATGCAACTTACTGAGGCTAAATAACCCAAGTAATGGCATTCCTAGAACATCCTTGGGTTTGAGGTTAGCAAATGTTATCAGTGTCTTTGGCTACATAACTTATTCTGTAAAATAACAAACAGAAATATATTACCAAAAACAATGTCTCAGAAGGTAGAAGTTAAATAATTCAATTTTAAAACCTATAGACTTTGCATAATATTTTTTCAGACTTCTGACTTTTTGATGTAGTATAATCAAATATAAGAGACTGTAATGAGAGTACTTGTTTTCTGAAAATACTAAAGACTGTGCATAGACTTTTCTTTTCCTCTCTCCTCTTTATTCAAACTTTGCAGAAGTGGAATGTTGTTTAGGTAATAGATGAACCTTGGGTAGAAACCACTTTTATGAGGAAGAGCTCATGGTGACTTCATCTCTGCTATACTCATGGGTGCATAAGTGTAGTAGCCAAGTTTACAGTAATTCTCTTCCCTGTGTTCTCACTGCCCAATACTGTACTTGGTACATAGTAGGTCTACTGCTATTGCTCAGTATTTTCCACTTTGACTGAATAAATGTATGTGAATGACATTGAAGACTAAAGTTTATCAACTTAAAATATATATTTTTATGTCTTTCTTTATTATCCTAGAGATAAGAGTCTAAGTAAAAACGTATTTATTTACTTATTTGCTTAGAAGTTGAAAGTTTTCATTTAAAAGTTGTGCAAGTTAACAACAGCTGTTTCAAGTAAATTGTTGGTAAGCTAAGCTTTTATCTACCTACTGGGAAAAACAAATAACAATAGTAGATTATAAAGACTTTTGGTGGAGATCGTGAAGGTTGAAGGTGCAGCAGTCAGGTTGGCACCAGAAGTCAATAAGATTTGACTTTTCCGTGAATAAGTTAATGAGATTAAATGACTAGAGATGAGAGGGCAGAAAAAAACATTTGTTGGAAGTGTGATGTGAATGAGTATCAGGGGAAGGAGATATAATCACTGTCCTTAGGTTTTAAGATCACATCTTCATACTCACATGGCTTAAACAAACAAGTAAGTAAATACATGTGTTAATGAAGATAAAGCAAAGGTATATTCTCTACCAGGTCATATAACTCAGCTACTCCTGGTGTTAGCCTTGTTTATACTTTTGCCTCAATTCTTTAGTTCAAACTAAAATTAATAAACTTTCTTAGAATAACAGTCTTAACTTTGATAAGTATAAGCAAAATTAACTGTTTTTATTTTAGTAAGAGTAATGGCAAGATTGGCTACTTCACCACATACAATACTCCCCCTGGTTGTGTTCCTAATTATCCTAATATAGGGATTCATTAGATATGGACTCTGTTTTAAATTTTTGTGATTATATATATGTACTAGATTCTTGGTATATATTTATGATTATGTCCCTAAGGTGTGAAATACATTTCCAAAATGAAAAGAAAACAAATAAATTAAAAATACATACAGATATATAAATTGACCTCTGTCAATGTGTAAAGGCAAAACGAATAAATGACTCTTGATGCACTGCCATTACCAACAGTGTTCTGAAGTGTTTTGTATAATACTGTGGGTAAAACTTTTCAGTAACCCATGTTAAATGTGGAATTGCTGAATCCTAGAAGGAGAGAGGGATCCAGATAGTGAGGCTGGAAATCAGAACTATTTTTGTCCTGCTGGTGTTTGCATGTCAATCAAAGGGAGATGCCTGGAAGAGTCCAAAGGAGAAATACAATGTAAAAGTTATTACAGAGATAAATCCAGCTGAATTGGGGGATTTACTAGATATTTAAAACATGAAAATAATAGATAAGTTCCTGCTTTCATGAAGTTTATAGTCTGAAATAAATACAGGATAACTATTTGCAATAAAGTATGATAGTGAATACTATGATATAAACATCAAATTAGTGTTATGGAGAAAATAATGTAAATATGGTTTCCCTTTTTGATTATATGACATGTGGAAAGTGTCCAGACATCCAGAGATCCCAGAATGTGAATTTCATCAGGCAATATAATGAATGGGCTTCAAAAATGTTTTATTTTAAAATTGTGTGGCCGTTTCTTGCTGCAGACATAGCAGTCTCATTAGAGGATATCATTATTATTGCTATTATTATTATTATCACCGTATTATTGAATCCCATGTAAATGTGATGTATTATTCAGCAATAATACCACAGACATTTGACAGTTCAGACAAATAAGGTTGTGTATGCATACAGTGAAATCAAACATTTTACTATCACAGCCAATGAACTAGTAAGTTGTCATCTTGTATTTTGAGCCTAGATTTTTTTTTTTTCATTTTCACTTCTTTGAGGAAACTAAACTAGCAGGTGATTAAAAACTGTATTACAAGCTTAAACTGATATATTATTCTTTTGACAGATTGAATGCCTTCTTACTGCTAATGTACTCATTTGTTTTGCATTACGTTTGGAATTGAATGAGTGACAATGTCTCCGACTTGGGGCTCTTGCGTCAAACCATGGTTATAAAATTAACGAACTGAAAGGGGCTCTTTTTATTAGAAGCGGTTAAAAAAAAATTAAGTGCCAATGCAACTCTGAATCCTATGAAGCTAAGAAACATTTTACTTGTTCTTTATTAGAATTACTTGAATGATAGAAAATAATAGACAATTGAGCACAACCCTTGGTCTAAATCAGTGATACTGTGAGCAAGGTATCGTTTGTTGAGCGTTTGTTGCTAAATGCTATGTAGAGATATTTATGGCTCTGAAATTCTTCTAATCCACTGTTTCTGATATATCTGTTTATCTATCTCCTCCACTATCCCAGGAACAAATTGAGGATAAAGCCTAGGTCATTCATGTCGGTAATGATAACAGTAATCATGACGATAATACTTATTCATGCAACCATAGCATGCGTTTGTATCTTCAAGCCCTTTACAATAATGACTCACTTAATACTCATAACAATGGCCTGAAGTAAGACCTCTTATGAAACCCAACTTCAATTCTAGCATCTGGATTTAAAGTCCATGCTCTTAACCACAATATTATGTAATACCCACTAGCACATTATTGCCAGTTTACAGCTGTCTCTTTTAAATGACTTATGAAAAAAAAAAAGATTTTGTAAAAAATCAGTGAATTAATACAGAAATATAAAAAATACACTCTTCCTCTTCTCCAGGGTCTCAAAATGTAGAATTAGGAATTTGTATACATACACACTTGAGAATATTCATTTCTTTTTGTGCTGTATTTTTCACTAAATTTTGTGTTGATTTTGTTTTTCTGTGTGCAGTAGGTAGCATGTTTCTAGGACTAATTATATCAGTATCTTCTGAGTTTTTTTCCTCCTACATAGAGAAATTTCTTTCATTCAGAAGGCACCAGTCGGGCTATAAGACCACAGTAATTCTATTTAAGCATAATTCTTCAATTTTTAAAAAAAGGTTACTTTTTGTCTGGATGTTACACTATAGCAGTACTTCTTTTTAGATAATGAAAGTGAGAGAATTTAACACTTGTTCTATGAAAATATAAGTACAATACTAAAATGTTTGTGATTTAGTTTTTAACTCAATAAATTACCATTAAATGCAACATAACATCCTTTACTAGGAGGTTTTTGTTTTCCTTTAAAGGTTGTACAGCACCGTGACCAGCATTTTAAATCTAAAAGTAATGTATATCATATCTTTAAGATTATGATCTTTTAAACATAATCACTATTCTCTCTATCCTTTTAGTTTTCACTTGTGGGATCCCTTGTCTATTTCTCCTTCCCAAGAAGCGTTTTTATCAGTTTCATGTACTATGTCCTTATCACAATGAATTTAGTTATTCCTGTACTTTAAGGCAGATATCCTGTGCTTTTAGCTCAGTCATATGTGATCGGGAGACTATATGATTTTTGTCCAAACTGTGCCACTATTGAGAATCAGAACGGTAATAATTTAATAAGTAAGCCAAGAAAACAAGTATAAACCAAGAATAAACTGGGACCCCTGTTTACCTTATATACAAGTTTTCCAACTCTTACGTTAGGGTAACCTTTGATCAGGGAAAGAACAGGCACCCACAGCTGTCTCACTTTCCTAATGCATGGATTTTACCATATTTAGTGGCCCACCTTTCTCTGGATATCTAGTGAGGACAATTTACAAACACCCAAGTTTGGCCCCTAGAATCACACTGACCTACCTAGGTGCATATTAATTAAGTCAATTAATTAATATGTTCCTATATTCATGTATGCAACAAACATTGACTAAATGCAGGCCAGTCGCTATGCTAATATTTAGGAATCATCACTGAATGACATAGGATGCCTTTTGTATGGGGTTCTTTGTCTAACAGAGAAGGAAATGCAAATGGGCAGATGATGTATGCTATGGCAGGTAACGTGCTAGAGCACATTACAAGGTCTAAGAGATGAAAAGTGACATAAAACTAATTTACTTTTCATGAGTGAGAGAAATTTCCAGAGAGTAAGGTGAGTTAAAATGTATGGATTCTTTTTAATTGGTCAGTAAAAATGAAGATTATTTCATTTGGAAAGAATGGTGTGTGTAGAAGCCTAGAGGTTGTAGGAGCCACGGACAGGACGGACAGCATGAAGTTTGATAAAGTGAGGAATAAGGTATCAGAGAGAAATGATGAGAAACTTGATGAAGGAAAATACAAGCGCTCATTTCCAAAGAGCCTTGTGAGACATTCTAGAGTTTGATTTTCATTTTGAGCCTAATGACATTTCAATGCTTTAAGTAGGAGCCGTGCCATTTGATTTGTGGAGAGGCAGTGAAAATGTGCCGGTCAGACTTCCTACTGGGAGGTGCCTGCTCCCCAGAGGTGCCGCTCTGGAGCCATCATTCTGGTGAGGATGTATTTCCTGCTGGCTGCCCTCAGGGAGCCTGAGCAGGGTGGTGATGCCAGTGCTTACCCACTCCTGCAAGAGAAAGGACTCCTTTAGGTGGCTCCAAGACTCCTCAGGGGCTTGGCTGATCTTTCTTAGAACTGCGCTGCAGTCTGAGATTCTTTGTATCCACTTATCCTTCCCTCCTGCAGTAAATCTCTTGCTCATCTAATCATATCTTGTCACCCGAACTGACATAATTGGGCTTTCTGATTATTGGGCTTTCATACTGAGATTCTGTATGAGTGTCAGCCTTAACTGAGCCTTAGGTTTTGTTTTGTACAGCATGACTATCTACTCTGCCGACTCAACCTTGTATGCCCCAGAGAGAATAGTGTGAATTCTAAGTAAAACCCTGGATAAGCATATATCTTAAGAGATGTTTATACATATACATGATCTAATTTAATCAGATCAGTGTCTGTCTGTCACACTACTTTTATAGCTCTTTGAATAGAGGAATTTTTCCTCTCTTGGTCATTAATGTGTATCTTATCCAGTAGAGAACCTAAAATATGATAGGTGAACAAGTATGGTGTGTACCTTTAAGGAACAGTATTTGCCAATTAAACAGTGATTTGATGCCTATATGCCTGTTTACCTTTGTTGGATTCCTTTGTAACACTTATTACAAAATTAAAATATTTTTAATTTTGGCTAATTGTTCTCTGAACTTTTTGTAAGTTATTTTGAACACGTTTATATTCCCATTGCAGTATATGAATTCCAATTCCTAAACATTCTAACCAATAATAATTAATTAGAGGTATTCTGTTGGTTGTAAAATGGCCTTGAAAGATATTTATGAGGAAGCTTGGAGAAAGATAATTAATAGATCCTTTAGTTAAAGCTAGAAATAAGCCTCAGTCGTTTTCCTTAAATATGCTCTGATCATGTATTTTATTACAAAGTTTGAGGTAACTCTTTGAAGGCTGAGTTGGGTATTACAGAATGTTTAGCAATGTCCTTGGCCTCTACCATAAGATGCCAGTAGTACTTGCCTTTTCTTTGCCCCCAAATTTGATAACCCCAAATTTCAAGATATTGCCAAATATTCCCTGGGAGGCAAAATTACCCAGGGTTAAAAAGCATTGATATAAAGGAAGAATTCAATCAACTCTATGTTCAATATCTTGAAAAATAAATATTTCAAACTTTAATCTAGATACAGTATAATGCCGCAAGCACATTCTAGAAGGGGAAGAGTGGACTACTCAGTAGAGTTTTATACTGAATTTATCAAGGAAAGGGAGTTTATGTCTTAAATTTTTTAACCATGGCAAATATCTTGAATATAGCTGATTTCACCAATGATAATCTTTCTAGTATATATTTGGTGAATTAACAAGCCACTACATTTCACTAATGTGAGAAAATTTCTACTGTAAAAGCAATTGTATGTTTCTTGAAGGTGAAGGACACTGAATCAAACTGTAGTAAGCACTTTTGAAGTATAGCTTTCCTTATTTAATGCAAAATTAACATTCTTGGAATGTGCATTAATTAATAATATGGATTGACTATTAATAGGACAAATAACTGTCCTGGGAAGTAGCTTAAACTAAGGCATATGTAATATCTCATTGTTTATTTGAAAATAAATCACAAATATCATGGTAATTGGTTTAATTATACCTCTTAATAATTGGGCTTAATGTATCAATGAGTCTTCATCAAGAGAAGAAGTATCTCTTGGCGATATGTATGAATAGATAGGCATTGACTTCCTAGAGGGTTTGACCATACGAAATTGTGATGGTTAACCAGTCTCAGGAAGGCTGCTATTTCACATCTGATATTGGAGCCGGAAGTCCACAGGGTGGGAAGTTGGGACGGAAGGATGGATAGAAAATGGGAGAGATCAGGAGCAAATTGGAGCTTCTGGAGGCAAACAGAAACTAACTCAGTTCTTCAAGGCCCTGGTGGTGTGGTGGTGTCCTACGCAGCTTGGGCCAACCATCACAGAGCTAAAAATATACTCCTGTCCCCAGAGTCAAAGATGCTGAAGGAGGATCCAGGGGCCAGTAAGGCAGTTACAGTCTGGCTGTTGCTTCGCACCAGTGAGGTGAGGCAACAGGTCTGCTGCAGTGTGTATGAGCTACAGAATGGCTGCTGCTCCCCTTCCTCCATCCAATGGTATCTTAAATATTTTACTTCTGGCCCACCCTTAGTAGAAACATATGAGAAGGAAAATTCTGGGAAACATAGTCAAATTTAATCTTGTAAACCACCACAGTTTATAAATATTATAAATGATATATATAGACTTGAAACATTATCTATTAGTTTTTCTATCCAGTGCTGAATAATTAATTAGCTAATTTACTGCAACCCCTTTCTCTTGTTCCTCTTTTCAATTTGTTCTGTAGTTATCTTTGAAACTTTAAATAATATGCTTAAAAGCTAGTTCACATTTTATGAATTATAGCAATTATACCTTGAATCCCTATGATTTTGCTCATAGATTCTCCTTCACCTCCTTTTCCCTCTACCTCCTTATTTGATCTTTCATCATCTGTCATCTGTGACTTGCCAAGTGCAAGTTACATGATAATAATCTTGATTTTCAGATACAAAATTTTATTTAAGCTTGACTTGTGTTTTCTATGAGCAGTAACTAAGCTTAAGTTATAATGAATTCCTAAATATTTGTTGCTAAAGAGCCAAAAATATGCCATGGAAATATTTTCTTTCTTGAGCATCTTTTTGGTAATTTTTAAATGGTGCTCCCATTACCTTTATTATATTTTTTTCCTGATTTTTCTGTGTTTATCATGTCTGTACATTCACCTGCTATCTGGTTTCTATAATTTGCTCTTATTTCAGCAACTTCCTTCCTAGAGCAATCTGAATCAGTTGGTTTCTAGGCTGGTTATAACTCCTGAGTTGGATCAACAGTGCTCCATGTCTTCTGTCTTCCTCTTCCTGCTTTGTATATTCCTCATTATTGGAAAGAGTATACCCTCAGATAACATCCTCAGAAGGAAGTTGCAGAATGTTAAAGTTCTGAGACAGTATTTCTCTCTCTCCCTCTCTCCCTCTCTCTCACACACACACATGCCACTTTACAGTTTCTTCAAATCTGATTAATAATTTGTGTATAGAATTCTACATTCAATATTATCTGTAAGAACTGTTGAAGTTTTTGTTCCACTGCATTCAGCACTTGATATCATTGATTAAAAACCTGAGACCATTATGATTCTTGTAACTTTGTGCATGTTATTTCCTTTTTCTCTTTAGAATCTCTTATAAAGTTCTTTATATCTGCTTTATTCAGGGTTGTATCTGGTTTTAGTTTGAAGAGTTGGGAAATGCTGTTTTACTATTTTTTCCTTGATTTTCTTTGTTTGATATTTTTATTTTCTTTCTTTCTGAAACTCTTATTAGCAGGAGGATTATATATTAAATTTATTCTCTACATGTATGTTATGTTTTGTCTCATTTTATATTTCAAAAGACCATAATCTGTTACTTTAATAGTTCTATTTTTCTTGGATAATGTTTCTTTTCTTATCATTTTTGTTATTGTTGTTTATTGGTTGTTGGAATTTATATTGCTGACATTCTGCACATGCATATGAATCCTTATTTGTCCCTTTAAAATGTATTAGAGCTTCTGGAATCTCTGTGAGCAGATCTGCATTCATCAGTGTTATGCCTGTTATTAGATGAGAAAGCAAAGAACTGGAGATTATTTGAGACATACCCAAATTCCTGAAGGCACAGGGTCTCTTTGCAGGTTTAACATTCCCACTAGTACATGCCATACACTTTGTTCAAATATCATGAGTTAAGAAAAACAGTCTTTCTTACTATATATTCTCGTTTTATTTTCTAGAGAGTAAGCACCTGATAGTTGATAATTCTACACATTAGCTTTTGAGAAGAGAAGGAGAAACATTCTCATTGACTCATAAACATAATTTGTGTAAGATTTTTTTTATTTTCACCCACTGATTACTCTTCTAGATACATATTTTGAGTTTCTTCAGGGTTTCTTCATGAATTATAAGGCTTCTCATGAAAAACAGATTGCTAATCCTCTGCTTTGATTCACTTACCAATGTACTTATTTATATTTATTGTACTTATTTTTATTATGTGTGATGGTAAATTTTATAAATGTGTCAACAGGAAGGGTGTTTTGGGATGGGATAAGCATTTGAATCAATGGACTTTGAGTAAGCAGATTGCCCTCCGTATTGTGGGTGGGCCTTATCCAATCAGTTGAAGGCTTGATTAGAACAAAAATCCTGCAAGAGGGAATCCTCTGGCAGACTGCCTTTGAACTTCATCTGAACTGTCAGCTTTCCTAGGTCTTCAGCTTGCCATTCCTCAGATTGAAACTGTACCATGAGATCTTCTGGTTCTCAGGCTTGGGGGCCCACACTGCAAGTTTTAGGCTCACCAGCCTCCATAATCATGTGAGCCAACTCCTTATAATAAATCTCTCTACATAGATTTACACATCTTATTGATTCTTTTTCTTGATTTTCAATTTTATATTTTGAGTTATCATATCTCATGAAATCCTTTCTTCTTTTTTTAACATATAGAATTAAAATCGATATTATGCCATTATTTTAACCCAGTTTTACTTGGAATTAATTAAAAACATGTGTGTACCCAGTCCATTATCTTCAACTGGAAGCAAAGTTTACCTTTAAAATGGAATCTGTAGTCAATATATATAGAAAATGGATTGGAAGGGGACAGAATAGAAGCAGAGTCCAAGTGAATCACTGTTTCATTAAATCAGGTTAAGATAGTGGTGGCCTGTACAAATGAAATGTCAGTGGATGTTAAGAGGCTACGTCAGATCTACAGCATATTTGACATCATATTTGATTGTCCATTTTGCAGTGGTTTCAGCTTGATGCTTCATCTAGGGCTGTTGGATTTTCAGTCAGTTAATTAATTTGTTTCCTACTGTATTCTCATGCACTTCAAGCTGCCCTACCAGGCCCTAGACTGTATTTGTTTTTTCAGTTTGATAACAGTTTCAATTTGCTAACAAGCCCTGTCCTTTCTTGTCCTTCTCCAGGTTTTCAAATCTCTAATAATATAGTCTTTTGTAACATTTATCATTAATCAATTCTCTTCTCAATGCTGGCTTACTTATTTCCTTCCTTCTCTCCTTTACTTTGAAGGATGTTGACTCTCTTCCTGATTTGTGTGTGTGTGTGTGTGTGTGTGCATGTGTATGAGTGAAACTTAGTTATTAGCCTACTGTTATAAGCTAATATAAATTCCTTCTCATTGCAAATAATTTTAATTTCAAAGATAGGAGTATAACCTTTATTCTTCCTAGTTTTCCTTGCTAGGAAAGACTAAATGTGGATCCTTTTTCACTTGTTCAGGACATGTCTTTCAGCTCCAGATTCTGGCTATTTCTTGAATCCTGGATCTGCCTTTCATTTGTGTTGGTACTTTTGTCTTTTGAAAATTGTGCTTATATTTAACTTATTTGGTTTGGACTCATGGCTCCCTAGAAAAACTTTGGCTCAAATGACCCCTCTGCCTCCTGCCACTTATGCTTTATGAAAATTTTATCCAATTTGTCCAATATGGAGACAGTCCCTGGCCCTGCCTTGCAGGACATGTTCTTGGACTGGCCTCTTTTGATATGAGAAGCAGATTCAGGTAACTAAACTCATGATGAATAGGATTCCAAATATATCTGTTCCCCTGGGTTCTGTATGTAGGAGTTTATAGTCACTTTTAGGTCTTTGTCTTACACTCTAGAATCCTCATTTTGCTCAATTACTTTATTCAAACTCCATCATTCAATTTCTCAGGCCTTGAACTCTTAAAAAAAAAAAAAGAAAGAAAGAAATAGATGAGGCTATTGCAGCTCGCATATATTAATGATAGCTAAAATTATTGGAATGCTTATAATGTCAATCACTGTGCTAAGTGCTTTACATGACCTATTTAGACACTCAAAATACTACGATTTAAGTAATAATTGTAACATCATTTTACGTATAAGAAAACTTAGGTTTGGTGGGTGAAAATAAGTTACTTATTTCGCCAGGATGCTACATCAATGCTACCTATATTAGATTTTATTAGCAAAGATCATAATTTCCAATACCAATTTTGATATAGGGTAGTACAGATTAAGTTTAAACTGAGTAACAAACAGCTCTCTAGATATCAGTATGTTAAAACAACAAACATTTTCTTCTCAATACATGACTTCAGCATCCACCCCTGAATAGGAAGAGGGAGCTGGGGCAGCTTATACCTGCAGTTCTGTATTTTGTTCCATGAGTGACATCTGCCACTTTCGCCGCAGCCCGCCTGCCAGCCCCACCTAGCAGCACTGTAAGCTGTAGCCCTTTGCGTGCATGGAGGAGAGGACAGCTGGATACTGGTGACCATTAGTAATGTCTGTTGTATCAGCATTTCTAGAAGCCGAGCGTGTCTTGACTCTAAAGACCATGACCCTGAGAACTGGATTCTCCTTTCTCCTCTCAGTTCTAATCGATTTAACAAAACTATATACTAACTTAAAACTGTTTAAAATACAGAAAAAAATATAGAGGGAAGAAAATTAATTACTAATGACCACTGATATTAACATATGAAAGTGTTTTTCACATAAACTCCATATATAAATCTTAATAAATAATTAAGAAAATTACCAATGCTCTATCCTGTAGGTTTCACTTCTTATTTAGCATTTTTATAAATTTAAAGTCTGTAAGAAGATCATGTATAAAACTTAGAAACTAAGCTAGAGGTATTTTATTTAACCAATTGGCTAGGTTGGATATTAAAGTCATTGAAATGCTTTAGTATTATGTAGTAGCATACTGTTAAACACCTCAAGCTACCCTCTAACATAAATTTACAAATATAACAGTACTCAAATCTGTTATGTATTGTGATTTTTTTATATTTTTATGTAATAGTTTTATATTTCCTTTCCCATTTTTCACTCTATTTGTGTATGTCTCTAGTCTTTTATGCCTATGAAGTCAGAGATTTGTTTATGTTTTCTTAGGAATAAAATATTTCTAAAAGGAGATATTTTTCAATGTCAATCTATAATTGCCTAAAAATTAGATTTTAAATAATAGCACTTTCATCAAAATACCTCCAGGGAATATTTGCTTTTCCTCAATTGAAAGCAAATTGTTTTACACAAATTATCTACTTTAATGACTTATTTTCGTGTTAGTAGAATCTTGTATGATGTGTCTTGTTGACTTCTCCCTCCTCTTGGCATTTCCTGGTGATTCTATGATGAGAGAATTATTTTTTCTTTCACTGACTTTGGGGAATGGCTTTTGCTAAACATTGGCCTCGTCTCTTACAGAACCATAGAATTCATAAAACGTTCTAAGAAACAGGTTAAATGAGCTCCTCTACTTTTAGCAGTTTGTTTCCGCACTATATAATCTCATTTCAACGATTCTATAAATAGAGCTCTTCAGAAGTGGTGCCTCACATAACAGGGACCTATTTTGATACCAGTGGAGTTCATAAGCTAATTTTTAGTGGCAATCTCCTGCATTTATACCAAATATATTTTGGACAGAATTAGTGCTGAAATGATGACACTCATTTAAAGAACACTTTTGTTTATTAATATTAGATTTGCCATTTTATGCTTATAATTGTTTCAGAACTGCATTTTGCCTAAGAACCAAGGATATTCCCATTATAAAATTTTTCAAGTTCGTTGACTTTTTACTACTATACTTCCTTTACAATGTTTGACATATATATTTGTTTTCTCCTTTCAATATTGTTCTTCAAATTTTAAATAAGTGACATCCTCATTTCATTTAGAAGGCTATATTTACATAAACACAATAGTCAGAAGATGTTCTATTTAGAAGACGATAAATGCTTTCTATGGATGCAGAATGGAGGTTTAGAAGGATCACGTGGATCACGTGGGAAACGTTCCTCCAAATTAGGAAGTTGTGATAGCTCCATTTTCAACATGAAGATATTTTATACCTATAAGTTGAGGAAAAAACATGTTTGGAAGTGAAACACTTAAAATCATATCTCATGTTGCCATAATAGGAATATTTTTATGGATTTAATAAAAGCTCATGGACATAATAAAAGCTCAGCTTCCAAAACACTTGTAAAATTCCTTCTTAAGCAGGGTCTGTGCTGCAGTTAAACCAAGTATTTTAAAGCATTTTGATAATTTTTTCCTTTGGTTTACACTGTAATCAGCTGAACTGAATCACTGTCTTTTACCAGAGAAAAAGGAGAAACTTTGATTCTGTGCAGGCCAGGCCAGACATAAGTCATTAAAGTGATGGCCTCTTAATCCTATGTTTTCACTTGTACTTTCAAAAATTGGGTCAAAGATACCTTGATATTCCCATGCTATTCAAAAGTATCATATAATAATAGCTGACGTTATGGAGCAACATGTCTCATGTAGTCTTTCCGGCTCCCTGACCAAATGCTTACAATTGCCTGTCACTTACCCACTTACTTGCCTCAAACAGACTATTTGTTAGGCTTCTCATAGCCCCACAGAGCCTTGAACTTTGACTTGCCCCTAAGCGTAAGTAAGCTCTGAGGTATTCAGCATGCTCCCTTAACAGCTCATTCCAAGAATTAGCTGACACAAGGAGAACTGTTTCCTGTTAAGACACCCAGTCATGTTTTCTGCTCACCCTCACTGTTGCTGCCTCCCTGACAAAGTTTCTACTAGTCCTGCTTACGTCTCCCTTTATCTGTCTCTCTGTAAGATTTTTGTTATTTGTTTAATTTTGAAATGCTTGCAGATATTTTAGTTAGAGTTTACTCTCTATTGCAACATTCTTTTAAAAAAAAAAAAAGTCTGTCCTCACCTAAGTTCAGATTTACTTTCGGTTTGCCTAATGTTACTGTCATTATCCTCATTTATACCAACTGGGAAACCGCATATAAAGGAAGTATAATTATTTAACAAAAATTACATATATAGTAATATTAACACTAGAAGTTCAACATAAATCTGTATCAAACACAGTTCTCATTTATGGCATAGCCTCATTTTTTTTTTTACTGCCTCAAATACGGTAATGTTTATTAGAAAGATTTGCACGTTTTAAAACACTAGGCAGAATTTTCCTTTAAGCTTCTAATCTGTTCACACTGCCTGCATTGTGGTAGTGGATCTTGCTAAGCCACTGCTGAGCAGAATTAGTAAGCACATATACTCTTCTGGCCCTTGGCCACATGTCTTGTCCTGATGCTCAAGCAATGGAGACCTCATGCCCCCGGCATGTAGTACAGCACGCTGTCTCCTGGCTGCCTGGCAGACTCCTCGGTGATACCTCATCTTCAGCCGACGGGATGGTTTGGATCTAGTCCTTCATCTGGTTGCCCCTCGTATCTCATCCCTCAGTTTCCTGAAGTGTGATGCAATAATCACATTGCAGGAATTGATGAAAATTTAATAGGAGACTCTAAAAGATAGCATTCTTAAACCCAAATAAGTGAACCTGTGAATTCTATACTCACTGGATGGAATTTCAGGAATTTGAGTGGGATTTCTTAGAAATGGTGGTCTGTTCTGTTCAATCATGCCACAGAGAAAAGAAAAAAATGACCTGTAGTCTTTATTGAGGCATGTATCTCTAAATTCTCTCTCTCTGCTCTTTCACTGTAGGGTACACAGTGCTGCTTCTTTTTGTGGCTGTGTATAGAAACCGACAAAGGTGAATTTCCTCACTTCTCACTTCTTTGTGTAATTTTAGGATAACTTACGATGACCATTCCAGTTTTTGATTTTTGTTTAATGCATTTACCTAAAGATGGGCTTAGAATAAGTCATAAAATGTTTTGTTGAACAGCTCAAAATATGGTAGGTAATGAAATTGTTTATCAGCCCTATAGCATTATGGTTCTCTATAGTGTTACTTCCATGATGTAACCTATATAATTTGTGGGCCCACCTTCTTTTAGAATAAACAGAAGGTTTTGGCACAAAAGGAGGGACAAATATCCTGACCATAAAGTAAAAAATAATTCTGGGAATCTATCTTTACGATGTTAATAACGGTTAGTATGCCTTGCCACAAATAATAAGAGAAGTTCACATCTACCTTTACTCTAGGATAGAGAAGCAATCATTGATGCACAATTATGAACAAAGATTAGCAGTGGGAAATTACTTTTTTCAGGTTATACAGAAAAAAAATGTCAAGCATAAGTTTATATTTGAGCTGAAGTCTCAGAACTGAATCATGTGCTCAGAAGCATGCCATTGTGTTGCACTTTCCTCTTTGAAAATATTTTATTGTTATCCTCCAGAAGTTGTTCATGGCCAGTAAACTATGGAATTAAAAAGTATCTTCAGCAAGAGTGATGCCAACATTAATATAAAAAACTGAAGTGCAAAAAACCAAGTTAAATGAAGAGAAACAGGAAAAGGGGGAAATGAAGCATTTGATGGTAGAATTCCAGCTAATTAATAACTTTTTAGACTCATTTTATTATCTATTTAAACAGACAATTTAACTTTGCTAAATTTGAGATAAATTTAGGATTTAAGTTCTGTGTTGAAAATTAAATTGTTTTAATATATTTGATTTTTTTATTGTGCCTCAAAGGAAGAACACACACCTATTATAACTGTAGACATAAATGTAGATATAAATGTCTATATCTATGCTGATAGATCTTTCTATATTTAGATGTAGTATACATTATTTTATAAGTTAAAAGTAATAATACTAGTTGTTGAGAATCCAGCTTTGATCATATTATTGTAGGAAATTACTTTTAATTTGTAGTTTTGACTTTCTGTTGAATATTGAAAAACTAATGTACAGTAAGCAGTCCCTGGGTATCTGGGGGGATTGATTCCAGATCCCACTACAGATATCAAAATCCCTGGTTGCTCAAAGACTATATATCCATGGTTTTGCATCTGTGGATACAAACAACCATGGATCATATAGTTCTAAATTCACTAGAAAAATCTGCATGTAAGTGGACTCAAGCAGTTCAAACATGTGTTGCTCAAGAGTCAACAGCATATGTTTTAAAATTTTATTTTTAATATCCCTTCCCTATTTTCAGTAACTCTGCTTTCCATAGCTACCACTTCCTGTTACCCACTCAATTTGGAAACTATTATTTGACTGGAATTCTAGAGTTAGAATATATTTATAAAATCATCAAAACCTACTGTCTAAGCAGAACTAGAGTTAAGATTTTCTTTTTACAGTAATCACATACATAGTCTATCTTCAAGTTTTCTTTGAAACTCCTATTTTGAGTGAGTGATACTCATCTTAAACAGTTTGGAACTAATGCAAGAAGCAATACATGGTGACTTGGTTGCCCAAGGTCAAATGTTTCATAGTATTTATAAGATTAGAAAAAAATAAGAAAACTCAGCATTTATGGAAAGAGACATTTTGTGTTAAGAGATTAAATAGCTCCTTAATTTGCTGTAGATTACTGTGCCCCCCTCCCTATTCTCAGGTCATTAATTAAAGTGGGTAGGGTAGATAGAGGTGAAGGTGTTGGGGTTATAATACAGTACTTCTGTTCTGGCAGGTTAGATTTGAGGCTGATGGAGAACACAAAGGTAGATCTGTCCAGGCAGCAGCTGAAACACTGGCTTGTATTCAGGAAGAATTTACTCTCATAAATGATAAATTTGGGAACTGCATATTTGTTCCTAAGGCTTTATTAAATGTTAAACTGCCATTCTATAATCTGGGGATAAAGCTGCATTGAGGTTTGACAAAGATTCTCCTCTGATTCTAGTGATTTGAAACTGATAAATATACAAATGAAAACATAAATACATGAAAAACTTTGAAGTAATTAAAATGTAGATAATTTGTTTAAAAGTGGGCAGAGAGGATTTTTATTTAGATTGAATAGTCAAGAAACTCTGAGGAAGTAACACTTAAACAGAGATTCTAGCCATGGGAAGGACTGGGGAGAAATCAAGAAGATAAAGAGAATGGTATGATCAAGGAAGATAAATTATCCAGGTGATCCTTGCCTAATCATCCTGAGCCTTTTAAAGTTGAATCCAGAGGTCAGAGATGAAGGAAGTCAGAGATTAAAGCAAGTGAAAGATTTAATGCACCATTGTTGGCTTTGAAGATGCAGGAGGTCAAATGGAAAGAAATGAGAATAGCTTCTAGGAGTTAAAAGTGGCCCAGGTTGACAGCCAACAGGGAGAACAGGTAACTCAACAGAGATCACAGCCCACTAGTACCTTCACAGACTGAGCAGAGAACCCAGCCTACAAACTCTATCCTGAGATGATGTGGTTAAATGCATGATAAACTTGAAGTTAGTCTTGCCAAATGGGGGTGGGTTAGTGTGGGGGCCTGGTGCCATATCAGACTCACTTCTTTCGTGGCCCACCATTGCCCTGAGAAAAGAAGATAATTAGCAAGTTATTTTTTCAAAGAAAGACAGTAGAAATGCAAAGCACAAGCCCACATCAGCATTTCACATCTGTAACTATAATGGAAAAAATTCTTGCCGAAGTGTTCTGTTTCATTCTGCTTCTTTCTCCGTAGTCTGAAGATTGACAGTGTCCTCCTTCCAAAATCGTATGTATGATTTAAATAAATCTATCAAAATGACTTCTGACTTTTAAAGTAACAAATTATCATCTCTTTGGACTCGGATCCGTGGCGTAATTCTAGGGTAACTGCATGTTTGCTGAAAGGCCTCTGAAATTGACTCAGCTGTTTCCTTTGGGCATCAAGGCTTGACATAGATGTATACACCAACGATTTTACAGACAGCATTTTCTATTACATGCAGCATAGAGGACAATAAAATGTCTTAGGTGAATTCCTGTTAGGCTCTACTTTGGTTGTCTTTTCTTCTAAGGAGAAAACAAAAAGACTGCAGAAAGCTATTTCTGCATAAGCTTTGACCCACTCCATGGTATTTCTGGTCCAATAAGAGATTAGTTACCTACTCCAGTGATTAAGCTACTAATTTGGCAAGTCATACTTTTTTTTTCCCCCTCTAAGCTTTCTTCTCTGCTACATTCCCTAGGCCTTTCTTAGGAATGGCTTCATTAACATTGAATTGGCTTTCTTTATGGAGATTGGAACTCCCAGTAGCTTTTTAAAGTGTTTTACAAGCTGTGTAGCCCTCTGCTAATTGATGCTTTGCTCTTTTTCTAAACACCCTTAAATATGTGAATCAAGCAAAAGCTAAAATATTTTAATCTAATTTTGAATAATTACATAAGAGCACTGTTTTCATAGTTATTAAAACAAACTTACTACATATAAAATTCAAAATTCAACTTGGAAATTACAGGTTATGAGATGCAAAATGTGAGTAATTATTTTAAAGCATATTTGCAATAAGGTATTACTTCCTCAGTTGCTTTAACTGATCAGTTAATGTCTATTGAACATTTCCGTATTAATATTGAGAGTTACTGGATGTACATTGGATAGGACAGTAATAGGCTGTGTGTAAGAAGCCGTGAAAGCTCCCTTTAAGCAATTGAGATTTCTACTGGAGACACCAAACGAATACTTATTAAACTATAATTGAACCAGTTCAGAGTAACCTGATTAATTTTTAAATTATTAAATATGTTTGAAAAACCATCTGCAGATGATAACTACTTGTCAACCACTCTGATAGACTTTGATAGACTTGGATACTTAATCATTTGAAAGTCTTAAAATTTCTGTATTCTGTAGTTACCATTGGTATTTAAGTACATGGACAATTTTTTAAAATTAACTGTGTTAAATAAGTATAATGAAAGATGTAAGGAATTCAGAATACTGATGAGGGAAAAGATCAAGAAGACAATGGAGCAGTCTTGCCTTATTGTTTTTCTACCTCAAATTCCTAAAAATCACATGCACATGTGTGTTATTTATACATGAAATGCATATAATACACAAACATGTATCTTTATGTTATTCTCATATATATGTATACCTGCATATAATATATGTGTGACATAGAAATTATGAAATCCATAACTGTCTTGAGAAACAAAACATAGTCATCAGGAGAAAAAACATTGAAATAAGTTTCAGAAACACTAAAGGTAAAACGTGGCCTTATTTGGAAACAGTCATTGTAAACACAATTACTTAAGGTGAGGTCATACTGGAGTAGAGTGGGCCCCGGATCTGATATGACTGGTGTGTTTATAACAAGGGGAGTTTAGACACAGGCACACTTGCAAAGACACACACATACCATGTGGATACTGGAGTTATGCTGACACAAGCCAGAGAACTACCAGAAGCTAGGAGACGGGTCTTGAACATATCCTTCCTTAGTACCTTCAGAGGGAGCTTTGCCCTACTGAAACCTTGATCTTGAAATTTGAACCTCCAGAAGTGCTGCATGATAACTCTATTAACTATTCAGTTAATGCTACTTTGTTATGGCAACTTTATCAAACCAATACAACTCTACAGGCAAATATGCTCAGTGGATATGTATGTAAATATTACAAAATACAACCATCTGAAGACTGTCCCTCAAAATTTTAACATTCAAAGTTAGATTGGCTAAAATAGATGATTACTCTTATTTCTGTGTTTTTGTATTTTCCTGTTTCTAAAATGAGTATTATCTATTTGTTTAGGAAATAATGCTATTTTATTTAGTATTATAAATGAGAAAGTATTACCTGAACATTTAAGAATTATCAGGTTAAGTAAGCAGTGTGACATTTACACAGAGTCAGTAAGGAAGTTAGTAAAACTTGGAATTTGGATAGTGTGAATGGAACTTCAGCTCATCATTTACTAACAAGACTATCTTGATCAAATTGTTAAAAATAGTCTTAGTTTTTTTTTTAATTTATAAAATGTGAATAAGAATGGCTGCCTCATGTTATTAATGCTGAATTTTAAAACGATGTAAAACACAAGTCAGAGTATGATTAATAAGTATGAAACACTCAGTAAAAGTCAGGTAAAACTTGTAGTATTAGTACTGTCATTATTAAAACAACCCTTACATAATACTGCCCTAATTTACTTTCTTTTGTTCTAAATATATTGATTCATATTATGGCAAAACTATACAAACATTTTATTAGTAACTATATGATGACACATTAGAAGAGACAAATGTGCAACTCCTAGCTCATCTGAAACATATCCATTAAACATTTATAGAAATCTAAATTTTTAAAAAATTTTATTGGTACTCATAATGATACTACTGACAAATACATTTATCATTTTGAATAGTTACTGATTTTTTAAGCAATGTCTACTCATGTAAGCCCAAAGTGACAACATTTGAACAAGACTTCATAAAACTTGGATTGAGGATTATTTGTTTGGAATATAATAAAGGAATATGTATCAAATATATATCTTTTATCTTATGATTAATTAAACTAAATCAATTATAAGTATTAGACCAGTAAATTTATATAAAATGTTTCTAAATATAAAGTGTTACTTATAGTGTTAACCTGTGATTGGTAGATTTTGGCCATCTATCTTCTCTATACTCCACACCTTTATTTTAATTAAAAATATATTTTTAATAAATACCCATATTTGAGAGTCTTAAAGAAAAATTGACACTAAAGCAAAGTAGATAAATGTTCAACAAAAGCAATGAAAACTATTATTTCAGTGAATTTGAAAAGTAGACTGCACAATATATTTCATAGCATTACTGGGTGTTGTTACCTCTTATGTATAAACTCTTAAAAAAAAAAAAAAACTTAAAGAACTCCACTGAGTTGTGCCAACAGTTATGCCTTATGCTAAAATAAAATAAATATATTTTATTTACAAAACTCTTTTTCTAATGGAGTCCTTTAAAATATGAAATATAATATGATATGGTTGTATTTTGCTTTAATATTAGTCTTATTCTAATGAAGAGAGGGATATTCAGTTTATAATATTCCACTCTCAGGAACTTGTACTAACTACCAGTATTCCCTTAAAGTGCAAAGCATTGGTATTTTTATTTAAATCTCCATGGTTTTAGCCTCTAATCTCTCTGTATGTCACGAAAATACAGATTAACCATCCAAAAACAGAATGGGAATCATGTGTTCTGTGAAACCTCACAGAATTGCCACTTGATTTTGCTCCAGTTTCATCCTTTGAGATATTTTGTCCAAATGAATATGTATTTTAATAACTAAGAATTAAGAATTTTATTAATATTTAGATTTTTCACTCCATCTTTTTAACTGGTATGCAGATAAAAAACCCATGCCATACACAAATGGACAAAGAAATATTCTTAAAATCACTTGATTGGTATTCTCCATTGATTGGTATATCACACAAAGGCAGCTGACTAAAAGGGAAAACAAAAATGTCTTTCAAAAGGACAAATGAAACATTTGATTGATGCTGGCAGCTACTGCTTAGTCATGTGACTAATTTACTAAATTAGAGGTTTTTATAGGAATCTCATAATGTGTGTTCTGTTCAGAAGAGACAGGGCAGATAGAGAAGAGCCCACACCACAGCCCTTCCATTCCCAGCACAATAATGTATTAAAGAAGGATTTTAGTTACGTCTAAATCCTCAAGTTTATTTGGAACATCAAAGAGTAAATTATATTCAGATAAGTTTTGATTTTAAAAATATTTTATTATTCAAACTGCTCTTATTTGGAAAATAAGTTTTAAAATAATACCGTGAAAATGAAATGAAACTCCTTTTAGTTACCCTGCAAATCAGTTATTCACACCAAGAGGAATTGTGTTTATTTTTCAAGTGCCTTCCTCTTGGTTCTCTGAATTAAGATTGCTTTTTGTTTTCACTGACATTTCTACCATTTCCTCTGTTCCATTATTCGCCCCTAATAGAGTCAACCTAGAATATGCTGATTGTTTATAAAAACAAGACCCAGAATTGTTGTGATCCCATTTAATAAGGACGTTTTAAGTTTCATTGGAAACCAAAAACTAATGTGGAGAATTTATCTGGATTGAAGGAAACCTCCATATTTGATACAGTTCTAATTCCTTGTTAAATAGCTCTCTCTTTTGGGCAACATCATTTTTATTCTTGGTTGAATACTGAACAAAAATTCGACAGTGGTCCACAGACCCCAGCTACACCTATAAGGATAACTCTTTACAACGTCCTGACACAGCACTGCATACTTTACTGTACAAAGCGGCCAAATGCTCAGTTCAAAGAATATTCAGTAGAACTTTAATATTAATATATTATCAATGTAGCTGATTATCAAGAATAATGTAATCAATTCAACACCCCCGTATACTCATTAAAGGCCATGCCCTTTAATTTCTTTATTTTAGCATTTGCCCAACTGCTCTTCTTCACCACATTTCCAATTATTATTATTAAGAATGTGTTCAATATCCTCAGAGATAACTCCTCTGGTATCTGGTATAGCCACTCACTTCTCTGATTTTTTTTTCTAAGTTCTGGTTTTCCACCCAGCCCCATCCACTCACTTATGTGGCCATGCTTTATAATAAGTCATTATGTATTACTGCACTATTAAAATATCTATTTCAGTAGCCACATCATCTGACTACCACTTGCTAAATTCTAACAAATTTCCTCTTAATACTGTTCCTGATAAGACTTCTAGTAACTGGACAGCAATCACGGACAGACTTCAAAGAAACTGATGTAGATGGTCAATGATCTTGTTATCTCCATGGTGATTTGTGGGCAGAAGAGCTAGCAGCAAAGTTTGTCTTTGTGTAATTAGCCCAGTAACTGAAATTCAAATAGTGTTAGTGGGGGACCGGTGTATTTAACTCAGCTGTGATAATGTGCATTCAATTGTGTTCTATATATTTGTGTTATTCGGTTGTGTTCTTTTGTACTAGAGAAAGTGTTTTGATATAGGGACAATATTGGAAATACTGCAGATACTTTATTTCATAGTTAACTGGAGGCATATTGCACTCTTCCAACATTTCAACGAGTAACAAGAGGCAATGTTGGTTTTATGACAAAGGCCTACACTAATTTCCATGCTGGGTTGTAAGAGCATGCTCTCCTACCGTGGTGTGCGTGCCTCCGATTTCTACTCTTCTGTGTAAAATCAATAGAGTTGTACAGTGTGTTATTTAGCCTCCACGTATCTATGCAACTCAACCATTCATTGCTCCTCGTAAAGGAAATCAATGGCCACTGAAGGTGGCTGAAATTTAGGAAAGGAGATTATTCTAAAAAGAGGGTCTAAGCCTCAGGTCCACATTGGGAGACACTTTAAAAACTCTATAGCTCACTTTATAAATGCTGGGTTATTCTACATAGGCACTTAAAAGAGAACTACACATTTTTGTCTTAGCACGCGCACCTTTATCTTTGTGTTTTCAACTGAAATGTCCTAGTGATCATACCTATAAGGTAAAAATGTGCAAAAGGTAATCAGAATATATAGCTTAGTATTAAAATATCAATATTTAAAATGTTAGTTTCTCATTGTTCCATTTGTTTCCTTATTTATTTTTGATGGCTAGATGGCTTTGAGTAGTTTGTTTTTCCTCTTGGAACAGAGTTCCTGTAGTTTTGAAAAAAATCGATTTGCTTGAATCCTCAGTATGCTATTTTTAATCTCTTTCCTCAGATATTACACATTTTCATCTTTCTCAGGTATTAGGGAGAATAAGAGTTTTTTTATTCTTTGCCATTACATCACTGGACTCTCTCATATGAACAAACATATTAAACATATTAAACTATCTAAAATTTAATAAATATTTATTTAATATTAGCTTTTGATTTAGAAGATTATAGGGATCCACTGGAGGAAAAGGAGAAATAGAAAGGAAAATTACTGAATATATGTATGTATCCACATGACTGGGACATTGTGCTGGAGATTGACACATTATAATTGACTGTACTTCAATTAAAATTTTTTAAAAAAGGAAAATTATAGGACATAGAAGACAAGAAAAAAAAAAAGAGAGAAAGATGTTGGATGGTCAATCTCAACTAGTTGGGAATTTTTTTTAGAAACAGGAAAATCAAATTGAATCTGCCTATTTGAGATTCTGAGGCCTCTTCGTTTTTTATCTGCTACATTCTGGCCTGGAAGTTATGCCTACAGTAACCTAAGCTGTGAGGTGTTTGTAAAGGCATAGACACATAGACAATGGAATAAAATGGAAACTCAGAAAACAGAATCATTCTTGATTTATGACTGAAGTTCTAGTGTGAAATAAGAGAAAAACAGTGTTTCCAAATATGGTGTTGAGTTAATTGGCTATGCCACAGGAGAAGTAAAATAAAACTTGACCTTATTCTCAAAGCATCCAGAAATAGTTTGTGATAGATTGTAGATGTGAATTATTTAACATGGTAGCTTGCAGAAGAAACAGAAAAATATTGAGATATGAAAATATGAAAAATTTTTATATAGGAGATAGAAAGGTCTTTATTAAGGAATGAAAAGGCTTATCTAAAGATACCGTTGATTTAAGAATTGTGAAGCCACAGACTGGGGTAAGATATTTCCAATGCATAAGCTGTGACTTTTACTCAAAATAGGAAAGTAACACACAGATATCAATTTTAAAAAAGCCAATTACATTTTAAAAATGAGCAAGAGGCTTGAAGAGAAGATGCTTGATGGAAGATCAATAAATATATAAAATACTAGCCAATCTCATTGGTCATCAAGGAAATACAAATTAAATCCACAATGAGATGCCACTATATACTCACCAAAATACTTAAATTATGAAACAAGGAGATTTCAATTGGTGGGACTGATATAGAGCAATTGCTTCTTCTTTTTTTTGAAGTACACTCAATTACAATTAATTACAAATTTTTTTGAAGTATAGTCAATTTCTAGTGTACAGCACAATGTTCTAATCATGCATATACATACGTATATTCATCTTCATATTTTTTTATTAAAGGTTATTACAAGATATTGAACATAGTTCCTTGTGTTATACAGAAGAAACTTTTTTTAAATCTATTTTTATATATAGTGGCTAACATTTGTAAATAACAAACTCCCAAATCTATCCCTTCCCACCCCCTTTCCCTGGTAACCATAAGATTGTTTACTATGTGAGTCCATTTCTGTTTTGGAGATGAGTTCATAGTGTGTGTTATCTTTTATTTAGATTCCACATGTGAGTGGTATCATATGGTATTTTTCTTTCTCTTTCTGGCTTACTTCACTTAGAATGATGATCTCTAGGTCCATCCATGTTGATGTAAATGGCATTATTTTGTTCTTTTTATCACTAAGTAGTATTCCATTGTACAAATATACCACAACTTCTTTATCCAGTCATCTTGTTGATGGACATTTAGGTTGTTTCCATGTCTTGGCTATTGTATATAGTGCTGCTATAAACATTGAGGTGCATGTATCTTTTCAAATTTAAGTTCCCTCTGGATATATACCCAAAAGTGGGACTGCTGGATCATACAGTATGTCTATTTTAAGTCTTTTGAGGAATCTCCATACTGATTTCCATAATGGCTGTACCAAACTACATTCCCACCAGCAGTGTAGGAGGGTTCCCTTTTCTCAATGCCCTCTACAGCATTTATCGTACATAGACTTTTAAATGATGGCCATTTTGACTGGTGTGAGATGATATCTCATTGTAGTTTTGATTTGCATTTCTCTGATAATTAGTGATATTGAGCATTTTTTCATGTGCCTATTGGCCATTTGTATGTCTTCACTGGAGAATTTCTTGTATAGATCCTCTGTCCATTTTTGAATTGGGTTGTTTGTTTTTTTGTTATTCAGTTGTATGAGCTGTTTATATATTCTGGAAATTAAGCCTTTGTCAGTCAGTGACATCATTTGCAAATATTTTCTCCCATTCCGTAGGTTGTCATTTTGTTTTGTTTATGGTTTCCTTTGCTGTGCAAAAGCTTGTAAATTTAATTAGGTCCCATTTGTTTATTTTTGGAGAACAATTGCTTCTGTCATTAAAAACAAAGGATGGGTAAATTGGAAAATAAGTACAGGCAAAAATACTCAGCACCATTAGTTATCAGGGATAGGCCAATGAAAGCCATATGATAGTTAAATGGTATAGTACTGGAATAAAAACAGGCACATAAACCAAAGGAACAGAATAGAGAACCCATAAATAAACCCACACATGCAGAGTCAACTACTCTTTCACAAGGGTGTCAAGAACACACAATGAGGAAAAGATGGTTTCATCAATAAACAGTGTTGAGAAAACTGGATATCCACAAGCAAAAGAATGAAATTAGATCCCAGTCTTACTTATAATTAACTTGAAATAGGTTTAAAATGTAAATATAAGACCTGAAACCATCAAACTCCTAGAAGAAAACATAGAGGAAAAGCTCCTTGACATTGGTCTTGGCAATGATTTTTTGGATAAGACACCAAAAGCACAGGGAACAAAAGCTAAAATAAACAAGTGAAACTATTTCAAACTAAAAACTTCTGTACAGCAAAGGAAACAATAAACTGAAAAGGCAACTTATGGAATGGGAGAAAATATTTGCAAACCATATATCTGATAAGGATTGATATATATATATATATATATAAATAATATATATATATATATATGTAAATAATTAATATAACTCAATAGCAAAAACATCCAATTAAAATTTTGGCAAAAGACCTGAATGGACCTTTTCCCAAAAAAAAAAAAAATCCAAATAGCCAACAGGTACAGAAATAAGTGCTAAAAGTCATTACTCATCAGGAACGTGCATATCAAAACCACAGTGAGAAATCACCTCAAACCTGTTAGCATGGATATTATCAAAATGATGAGATAACAAATTTCGTGAAGATGTGGAGAAAGTTGAACCCTTGTACACTGGAATGCAAATTGGTACAGCCATTAGGAAAAACTGTATGGCGAGTCATTCAAGTATTAAGAACATAATTATCATACGATATAGCAACCCTACTCTTGGGTATATACCTTAAGAAAATGAAATCAGTATCTCAAAGATATATCTGGACTCTAAGTTTATTGTAGCATTATTCATAGTAGTCAATATATGGGGAAAAAACTGTTTCCATAGATGGGTGAATGGACAAAGAAAATGTGACACATACATACAATCACACAGTCAGTGGAATATTACTCAGCCATCAAAAGGAGGAGAGCTGACCATTTGCAACAACCTGTATGAATCTGGAGGGCATTATGCTAAATGAGAGAAGCCAGAGTAAGATAAACATTTCATGATAACACTTACATGTAGAATAAAAAAAAGTCTCATACTTAGAGCATAGAATGATGTTGCCAGGAGCCCTGGTGGAGAGAGGGAAAGGAGGAAATGTAAGTCAAAGGGTAGAAACTTTCAGTTAGAATATGAATACATTCTGAAGATCCAATGTACAATTAATAATACAATACTATATATGTAAGATTTTCTAAGCATAGATCTTAAACATTCCCATCACAAAAAAGTAATTAAAAAAGACAAATGTATGAAGTAACTGATGTGTTAATTACCTTGATCTTGGTAATCATTTTGTACGTATATCAAATCATGTTGTATGCTTTATATACAATTATTTGTCAATTATTCCTCAGTAAATCTGGGGAAATTTTAAAAAATAAATGCATAAAATGTTTCAGTTATGCAAGTGGGATTAGTTACAGAGCTCTGCTGTACAGCACATTGGCGGCAGTAAACAAGACTGTATCATGCACTTAAAACTGTATGTTTTACATATGTTAAGTGTTCTTACCACAAAAAACAAAGCAAAGAGATACAAGGAAACTTTTGGAGAGGATAGATAGGACTATTACTTTGATTGTGATGAAGGTTTTATGGGTGTATGTGTATTTTCAAACTCATTAAATTGTATACATTAAATATGTGCAGTTTTTAGTATATCACTTATACCTCAATAAAGATGTTTAAAAACAAAAAGAAAAGTTTGACAGTAAGAGTTTGTGAGGTTATAAGAGTATACGAGGCTCTCATATACTGCTGGTCAGAATACAAAGTCCCATTAAAAAACTCTATCAGTATATTATAAAATTAGACATATACTTACCATATAACCCAATAATTTTACCATTAGGTATTTACTTAAGAGAAATGAATGCAAATGTACCATGAAGACTTGAGTTAGTGTTTCCAGCAGCTTTATGCATAATAAAACTAGGCATTTGGGTTGTTTCTATCAACTGTGAGCTGAAAATACATCACGCAGGTCCATACAGTGCAATACTACTTACCACCAGAAATTGATATTGCAATAACATAGATCAGTTTAAAAAGCCTGTTAAGTGAAAAAAGTGTGATGTTACTACCTACTGTATTGTTTCCATTTTTTGTGATATTCTATAAAGAGCAAAATAACCATGAAAAAGTATTACTAACATACCAAGGAATAATTGACTTCCCCCCTAAAACCCAAATCCCTAAGATATATCTTAATGAATGTAGTAATCTTCTGGTTAAAAGAAAAAATTATTTGGGCATTCAGGTGAAATGATTCATTTATTTTTTAGAGAAAAAAATCAGCGTGGGCTCAGATTCAGATCAATATTCAGCACATGGAAACAGTGATGTAGCTTTCAGGTTGACTATCTGCTTAAAGAATTTGCTAAGTATTTAGTATCCAGCCAAACTGTCCATCATTATTAAATGGCTACAAAAAAACTGAGTATGAGAAATAATTTTTCCTACAGACTTTCTTAGGTAACAACTAGTTTTTACCATTCAACCAATTCAGAGATGACTGAGGAAAATTCTGTAAAAGCACTAAGAACCATCATGTAATATAATTAAAGTTCAGTATGAAGCAAATATGAGTACAGGAGTGACAGGAGGATGCAAACAATTTATGCTATGAAACTGTAGAGAAATAATGTAACAAAATCATAGGAAAGGAGAGGAGAAATAAGTTGTGAGATACTCATAAATATATCTTATGTAAGAAACTTTCAGTGAGTGGTTACTATTAGGTACAAGGGAAGCAGGAAGGAGAAGCAAACAACGGAAAAGATATTTAAAGACTACATTAAATGATCACCATGTGGGCTATATCCTGATGAACCTCAGAAAGAACATCGTGATACGTATAGTTTATGAAGTAATTTTAATTCTAAGTTAGAATAAAGTCATTTTATTAAAATAAATTATGATAAAATAAATTATAAATCAAGAATTTCTGAAGGTCAGTGGTACTTCACTTAACACTACCTTATATTTTATATTTCTTTTTTATATTTTCTTATAAAATTGTTTTATGTATGTTATCAAACAGTTGAGAATTTTAAAATGTAATAGTTCAAAATTAACTCTTCTGTTTGAAGTATTTCTCATAGGAATAACTTTTTAAACAGTGTTTCTCAAGTCAAATTGATTTGAGAGAACACACTTCTGCTTATATCAATGTTCATTCATATTAAAGTTGTAATATTAAATTTATATTTATAATTATATATGTAACATTTATAATTCAATTATGAAATCAAACATGAACAAATTGAGTACAAGCAATATTACAGAATAAAATTCCAGTTAATAACATTATAATGGGATAAATTATATTGTTTTGAAAGGTAAATGATTATTTTAAATATTAGTTTATTTTTTAATGGACCATAGAAAATAACAGTGAAGACCAAAGTGAAATACATATTTAGATAATTAAATAACTAATAAATATTAGATAACTGAACATTAAATATAATACATTGCATAGTTAATTATTAATATTTTATAATTAAGAAGTTACAATTGACTATAAATAATTATGACATATATTATATAATTAATTCATTAATTATCCATTAGTAATTTTCCTTCATTTACTATAAATTAACTGCTATTAGTTGATATGTAAAAAAACTGAACTTTGTCCTTAATACATCAGCTTTCAATTTGTATATTACTTAAATTGAACGTTCTTTTGCATTGGCATAATTATTCTACAATGGGTAGTGTATAATTCATTATGCCTTTATTTGTAAAGTAATACGTAATGTCATGGATCTTCATTTGGTGTTAATAAGTCATTTTTTTTAATGAAGTCAGTGTGAGTTTCCGGTTTAATAATAAACATTTTTTGTTTTTGTTTTCACCATAGGACAAGCCAAAATTAGCTTAATCAGATACACTTATCAAAAGAGCATAAGTTAAATGTTGTCACTTTAAATACTAATTTATAGATGATGCAATTCTAAGCCCAAACTTTGGCTCTGAAATTGAAAAGCATGGAGAAAGTTTATGAAGTTGCCATTCAAGGGATTGAGAATAAGTAACATGTAACCAGTTATTATAAAGTTCTAAAAATGATATGACTCCTTGAAAATTTATCCTTTGAGGGACATTGAATGAGATCTTATCCTAGGTTGATACTAAATACAATAATTTACAACTATTTTTATAATTAGATTTTAATGCACACAGGTTATTTTTTAAGAATAATATTGGTCAAAATCCCCCAATTTGGCTGCATTTATTGTCTATAAATATTTTTAAAATATTTAATGATATCTCTTTGTTTTCTAAGGTAGATCTTTAAAATTCAGGCTTCTAAGTGCTCTGAAACTATACTCAGAAATAATAATAAGTTTTACTTATTCCTGAGTTTTTAATGCCATTATTGTCTGCTGAAAATCCAATCTTTAAGCAGCCTTATATTTTTCACTCAGAGACTCATCACTAAGCAACTAATTACTCACCCTCAGTAGTGTGTATATAGAATTACTGTACTTAAAATGCTGAAATATTTGCAGTGCCTTATCGTGATTTCTTGGACAAAGTCTATGGAACCGTGGATATATACAACTGCATTACAGTATTTGATAAGCTCTTCTATGTGGAGTAACTACTGAAAACATAACACTGAGACCTGGAAACTTTACCTCTCACATAACATTAAGGTAACTCCAGGGAGATTAAACTAAATAAATTGTATAGTTCATCTGCTTAGTACCTCATTGCAGGGTGCTGTTAAATATTTGAAGTAAATAAATCTTTATGATTTTACATAGAGATTAGAGAAAACACTATATTCAGGTTTTGGCCCTTACACATGTAAAGACATGTTAAGAAATAAAGTATGATTTACAATATTACACAGTTGCTTTATATACATTGTTGTTGCTTTGTTAAGATACATTTTAAAAAGCTAAAGATTAATCCAGCTTGAACTCAGTGTTTATTAGTAAAATGTTCTCTCCTGTAATTTGAATAGATATTCCCCAAAGGGGAACAAAATGACAATTCATTGAAGAATATAGATAACGCACTAGGAAAAGAATTATATCTTGTGAAAAAACACCACCCATTTGAAACCTTGGTAACTGTTCAGAATCATTTTTCTCATCACTATAATCTGAGAGTATCTAGAACAGTAGGTAATAATTCGAGGGAGGTCTTTTCTGTTTCTCCAGTTTTCAAGGACGTTAGGTTGTTAGAACTTCGATTATTCAGTTCAAAAGATTTTTTTGTCTTTCCAGGAAGCTTGTGAATGGCAGGCTTATAAGGATTAGGACACAGAGATGAATAGCTGAAGTCAAAATAATGACTTTGATATTCTCTGTGTCTCTCCTATCAAAGCTAGGGGAGAGCTCTTCAATGAGAGAGAATGAAGGTCAAGAGACAGGGGGTGTTTGGGGGCCGTAATTTAACTAGTATGCAAATGATTTAAAACATTCTTTTTATAGCACTTGGGGCAATTACTAAACCTGACATGAAAGGTCTAACTTTCAAAAAACTAAGCTTAGGTTCTGTATGCAGCATTATGGAACTAACAGAGTAGCCAGCACTCAGCATGGAGCGTGATGTTGCATAAGTAAGAAAACGGAATTACTCTCGGCCCTATGGATTTACAGTCTGTGAGGAAATGACTTCCAGGGTGGAAATTTTCAAAGTTAAAATGTTGCCACTGCACGGAATAGCAAAATTGGAAGGAAAAAAAATCCTCTCAGAGTATTATTTTTGAGAATAGAAAAGTGTTTTTATAATTTTAGGGTGTTTTCTTTTCATACAGAGAACAGACCATTTTGAAAAGTTTCAAATGAATTTACAGATTATTTGCAGGAAAGCAAATTATTGGCTCTTTATTTTATGAATTACAATAACTCAGTTACTGACTAAGAAGCCAGATGCTTTAGAGAATCAGTGATACATAAAATGAATCTAAAGTTTGTGGTCATACAGACAACCTATAGCTTTGCCGCTGTGGAAGAATTTTAGGACACATGACTTACCTTTTGCAAATCTTAGATTACTTATTGCTATAGTGGTATAATGATACTTAGTTCACTGGATTGTTCCCATGACTTATGGAGATAATATGGAAGTATCCTGGTACTTTGTAGACATTCAATAATCCTTCAGTTTCTTTCCTTTTAAAAGAAATAGCTAACTATGTTGAATTGTATGCATAATTTTTATCAGAATACTTTGATGGATACTGTCATTTTAAACTGTGTTTTCTCTATCTAAAAAATAGGTAGTAAAAAAAATGCCTGACTGAACAATCATGCAAAGATTTATGACGACTAAATAAGACGCATTCAAAAATTTTCAAAGGCTAAAAAGGATAAAAGCAATGTAAATTATTTTCTAAAAAAATAACGGTTTATTGCAGATATGAAAACATATAAAGCATATCACTTTATAAAATCTAAGGTATCTATGTGCCAACAATTCACCTTCAGAAATAAAAATAATGCTTAATGTAATGAGAAGCAACCACATAGGTATCTTTTGTGTTCCCTCACTAATCACTCACCCTCCCTTCACCCATACACAAATAACTACTGGCCTAATTTGATAGTCAGTGTTATCATGAAACTCTCTGTATTTGTAGTACATATGCATTCTCCTAGAATTATTATCTTGCATGTGTTTAATTGTGAAAGGGAACATATATTACCTGTATTCTTCTATAACTTGTTATTTTATTTGGCATTAAATTGTGAACTCCTTCTTGTTGATACACAGGATTCAAATTAATTTGCTTTCAAAGCTTATTATTCCTTCCTGTAAATCAGCTGACCTTTATTTTTGCTAAGGTTTTTGGTCAGTTTATTTTCAATTTCTTATTATTGTAAACAATGCTGCTATATATATATATATATATATATATATATATCTCCACGTTCCCTGTCAGAGAGGTTTTCGAGAAGATGTATCTAGGAGTAGCTTGCCAGATATGATAGGCTCATATTTTCTTCTTTCCTGGCCTATCACAAAATGCTCTCTAATTTGTGTTAATTTGTGTTAATTTGTGTTTTTAGTCTTCTGCCTTGCAAATAAACAGTCCAAATATCTGACTTTTTCCATTTTATAATTTTGTTTTTTATTGTTTCTGCTTTTCATGTCTTAAGATATCTATGTACTCCTTAGGGCAGAAATCATTTCTTTTTATATTTCTAAAATTATAAAGTTTTCTTTTCATATTTAAAATTTTATTTCAGAATATTTGCAGGTGCTGTAGAAGAGAGGAATGCAGGACTTTTTAAAAAATACTCAGATTACTGATTAGTTCAAAACCATTTAATTCAAAACCACTTACTGAATAATTCATTATTTCTCCACTGATCTGGCTTGCCACTTCAGCAAACACCAAGTTTCCATATATTCACAGGTTTTCTTGGGGATCATTATTTTATTCCAGTGGACTCCTTTTCTTACACAAATTCACCTAATTTAACTCTGATAGGTTTTTAATTTGATATCTGGTAGAGCAAAATCCTCTGTCTTGTTTTTGTTGGGTTTCTATTGCTGTGTTAAAAAAAAATCACAAATTTAACAGCTTAAGCACCCATTCATTATCTCAGTGCTTTGTAGATTAGAAATCTGGGCTTGACATCACTTGATTCTCTTTTCACGGTCTCCCAAGTTAAAATCCAAATGTAGGCTGGGCTGCCTTCCCATCTGAAGCTTGAGTCCTCCATTCTCATGGTGTTACGTCAAGAGTCAATTCCTTGAATTCGTAGAACTCAGGTCCCTGATTCCTTGCTGGCTGTCATATGCTGTCCATTCTCAACTCCTGAAGGACATTACATTTCTGTCACATGGCATTCTCCATCTTCAAAGACAGCAATGGAGTATCTCCCTTGCGTTAAATCCCTCTCATGCTTTAAATCTCTTTTTCAAGAAATGCACAATTCTATTTAAGGGCTGACTTGATTAGGTCAGGGCCATTCCAGATAATCTCCCTTTTTTTTTTTTTTTTTGAGGAAACTGGGCCGTGCAACATTGTAACATAGCCTAAACACAGGAATAACTAGATAATCACAATCACAAACTTTATGAAATATCTATATAGGACATGTACATCAGCAGGAGGAGGCCTTGAGAGCCGTCTTAGAATTCTGCCGATCACATTGTTCTTCTGATTCAGGTGTCCCTTGATTGTAATCCATGCTTTTCATAGAAATTTTAGAATCGCCTCATAAAATTTAACACAACTTTCTGATGATTTTCACTGGATTTATATTTTGTACATCAGTATAGGACAAATCAACCTTTTTATGATACCATATTCTCCTACTTCTAAATGTGACATATGACTCCATTCATTTTAGTATTTAGTCATATGTTTCATTAGTTATATTTTTTCTCCCTCCTGGTCTTGAACATTTTTTGTTGTACTTATTCCTGAGTAATTTATTTTTCTTTTTTATTGAAATTTTCTAAAATTGATTTAAAATTATTTTAATTGGGTTTGAGAATTCAATTACATTTTTACTAGTTTTATTGAAGGACAGTATATATATGTGTATATATACGTATGTGTGTGTGTGCAAAATAAAATACATATAGCCCAACAATTTTCTATTCAGCTGAAATTTTCTTTTTTGTACCAATGTGACGCTGTCTTACTAGAGCTTCAAAATATGACATGCTATTCAGAATTGAGTTCTCCTATTTTTATTCTTTTTCAAAATGTCCTTGGCTCTTATTCATCTTCTGCATTTTCACATGAATTTTAAAATCAGCTGGTCAATTTCACACACACAGAATTAATCTGCTGGGATTTTTATTTGAATTATGCTGAATCATTAATTTATAATAAACTTAATTTACTGCTCACTGTTTGCCTTATTGTTGCCATGTATTTCAATTGTATATCCATTTTAAACTCCAAAGACATTACTATAATTATTTTGCTCAGTCATTATCCAGTCAATATTCATTTATAATTTAGCTTTTTCTAAAATTTGTTGCTGAATTTCCTCCTCTAGAGTCATTTGCACTGCTTGTAAGAGTCATTCAAGTATTTGTTTTACTATATAATTGTCAGTTGAATTGAAAAGTCCTGTGTCTGAAAGCACCTTTAGTTTACAACTACTTTTTTTTTTTACTTAAAAACATTTTTTAATATATATTTTTATTGAAGTGTAGTCAGTTTATAATGTGTCAATTTCTGGTGTACAGCACAATACTTTAGACATATAGGAACATACATAAATTTGTTCTCATATTCTTCTTCACCATGGTTACTACAAGATATTGAATATAGTTCCCTATGCTATTTGCTATAAACTTGTTATTTATCTATTTTTTGCATATTAGTTCATATCTGCAAATCTTGAATTCCCAATTTATCCCTTCCCATCCCCTTCTCCCACTGGTAACCATAAATTTTTTGTTTTCTCTCTGTGAGTCTGTATCTGTTTTGTAAATAAATTCATTTGTCTTTTTTTTTTTAAATTCCACATGTGAGTGATACCATATGGTCTTTTTCTTTCTCTTTCTGGCTTACCTCATTTAGAATGACATTCTCCATGTCCATCCATGTTACTGCAAATGGCATTATTCTATTCTTTTTTATGGCTGAGTAGTATTCCATTGTATAAATATACCAAACTTCTTTATCTAGTCATCTGTTGATGGACATTTATGTTGTTTCCATGTCTTGGCTATTATAAATAGTGCTTCTATGAACATTGAGGGGAATGTGTCTTTCTGAATTAAGTTTCCCTCTGGATATATGCCCAGGAGTGGGATTGCTGGATCATATGGTAAGTCTACTTTTAGTTTTTTGAGGAATCTCCATACTGTTTTCCATAATGGCTGCACCAAACTGTATTCCTACCAACAGTGTAGGAGGGTTCCCTTTTCTCCATACCCTTTCCAGCATTTATCATTAATGGACTTTTAAATGATGGTCATTCTGACTGGTGTGAGGTGATACCTCATTGTAGTTTTGATTTGCATTTCTCTGATAATTAGTGATACTGAGCATTTTTTCATGTGCCTATTGACCATTTGTATCTCTTCACTGGAGAATTGCTTGTTTAGGTCTTCTGCCCATTTTTGGATTGGGTTGTTTGTTTTTTTGTTATTAAGTTGTATAAGCTATTTATATATTTTGGAGATTAATCCCTTGTGAGTTTCATCTTTTGCAGATATTTTCTCTCATTATGTAGGTTGTCTTTTTGTTTTGCTTATAGTTTCCTTTGCTGTGCAAAAGCTTAAAGTTTATACATCTACTTTTGAATAATATTTTTTACTGGATATAAAATTTGGAGTTGACAGTGCATTTCCTTCAAAATTTTAAAATTGTTATTCCCTTATATTATGACTTCCTTTATTTTTGTTGAGAAGTAAGTTGTATGCCTTGCATTGCTCCTTTGAAGAGAATGTGTCTTATATTTTCCCTGTAGTCAAGTTTATGATTTTTCTCTTGATCTTTGGTTTTCGTGAGTCTTATGATAATGTCCCTCACCCATGTGGTTTTCATTGTATCAATCTTGTTTAGGTTTCAACAGAGCTGTTTGAATGTGTAGGATTATGTCTTTCATCAGGGTTAGATAACTCTCAGCCAGTATCTCTTCAAGTATTGTTTCTGTACTGTTCTTTCTCTTCCTCTTGAATACCAGTAGTATGTATGTCTGACCTTTGCAGTTAACGTACAAGTTAAACCTATTTACTGACTCTCATATTTGTCCAACTTTCTTTAACTCCATTGATTATTTTATGTCTCTGTACTCCAGTTTTCATGTTTTCTCTTGGAAACATCTTTCAATGCACGAATGCTCTCTTACGGGATATTTACTCTGCTGTAAAATTTCTGATAAATGAGTCTCTAAGTTGATAAATTGTATTTTTCATTAATTATTAACACAATTCAATTCTTAATACAATTATTAATGCAAATTCAACTCACGGTAGAAAATCTCCATCTTTTCAGCTATTTTTGAACTTTTTTCCTTCTGAATTCTAGAACATATTTATCATAGTCAATTAAAGTCCTGGTCATCTAATTCCAATATCTGAACCACCTGTGTCTGTGTCCATTGTTTTTTTTCCTGGATGTTCAGTAATATAATACTGTTTTTCAGACCATCTATTAATTTTTATTTAATGACTGACATTGTGTATAAAATATACAGGAGCCTCAGATGAGGTTATCTTCCTCTAAAGAGAGTTCACACTTTGCTCTACTAGGCATAGAGATGACTCATCAATTTATCCTAATCAAGAACTCTTATTTGAAGATAGATTGTACCTCTAGTAAGATTTAGTTAACCTCTAGTTCATCAGTTTCTCTCCAGTGTTTTCACATGTTAAAGTAAGATATTCTGCAAGTGTCTTTCGCCTCAGGACCATACTGACATCTGACTGTGTATTAGACTTTGCATCAGATTCTCAGCCTCCTGCTGGCATTTCTCACCCTCCTGGCTTTTCAATGAGTGACTATTTTAATATTTCTTCTAATGCAGAGTTTAACAAACAGGTCAAATCCAGCATCCTTCTTCACTTCCCCATCAGTTTTTGGTAGCTTGAGGACTAAGAATTGTTCTTACAATGTTGGAAAAAAAAATCAGTGAGAAAGTTTCAGGATACTTGAAAATTATACTAAATTAAAAGGTCAGTATTTATAAATACAATGTTATTGTAATCCAGATACATTTATTCTTTTAAATCTTGTGTAAGGATTCTTTCCCACTATACCATCAGAATTGAGTAGTTGAGAAAGAGACCTTATATGGTGTTTTCTTTGCACTGTTGCTCATGGCATTACAAATTATAGTAAGAATGTTATGACATGACAGCATTGTAAGTGCCACCTTTGTCACTTGTCTATGAGAAAAGACATTTTCAAGTATGAAATGTGTTAAATCTCTCTACAGATCAGCATTAACAGATGAGTGTTGGCAATCACTTTTTAAGACAAAGAAAAGAGACTTTGAACCTCAATTAGAAAAAATATTTTCCCCCTAAAAATTTCATTCTAATCTTTAATGTATTTGTATTTTTAAAAACCCTGTTTATTATTATATTATTATTATTGCATTTTAATTTCAGCAGTAAAGTTTTTAGATATTTGTTATTTCTCATGTTATGTAAGTCTCTACATAATATTTCATGTTTTGCTTCTTGACCCACAAAGACTAAAATATTTATTATTTAACCCTTCACAGAAAAATTTTGTCAAACCCTGCCCTAATAGGTCCTAAATACTAATTATTGTTTTTCAAGGACGCTAACCATTCATGCAATGCTTTTCAGAGAATTTCCATTTAGGACTTTATACTTGTTATTACAGCTCCATTATCCAGCAAATTTCTTAAAGGTCTGAGGGCAAAAAAGGAAGCAACATACCTGAAATAAATGTCTACTTCTGTAAGAACATATTGATTCTAGGAGAGATGGGTTCCCATGTAGTAAACTTGCCACCAAGTGATCAAACCACATTTCAGAATAGGTGTCTGTTGCTGGAAGCTTGGATATAGTGTGCTGCTGTGCTTCTGGACCCAGGGATAATCTCCATCTCTCCCACCATGGCAATTCCTGCCAGAGCCCTCTCATAGTTCTGAGCTAGGTGATAAAAAAGGCTGGCTGAGGGCAAGTGGTCAAAGCATTTTTATCTACTCAGCTGTTGATTTCATCTTCTATGGGAGATTATTTCTGGTGGGAATTAATATATGGTGCAAAAATCTTTATATTTTGTCCCCACTCCCAAATGTTTGCACACGTGCCTTCTCCTAGACTTTATATCTGAGACTCCACTTCTTTATATTCCAAGCCTCTGAGAAGCCAGCTAGGCTATTTAGCAATGACCATACCCATATATATATATATTTTTTACCTCTGACTATGTCTCCTGTTCAAAATAAGTCAGGAATCTGACCACTTTTCACCACCTCTACCGCAGTCACCCTTGTACGAGCCATGAGCCATTTTCATTTCTTGCCTTTATTACTGCACTGGTCCTATTGATTTTCCATATCCCCATTTCAACTCTGCAATTTCATACTCATTCAGAGTACTATAAAATACTAGTTTTATTTCTAGACTTGGTGGTTAGTTTACACCTCCTACTGCAAAGTAAAATATTGTAAAGTAAGGTAGTACTTTTGAATATCTGCCAAAGCAGAGTTTAATGAGAGAAATCTGTTGGCTAATTTTCTAGGGTAAAATTAGATAACCTTCAAAATATTTCCGTTATAACATTACATTTAAATATTTAATTGAGCTGGAATTTATAAACATGGATATAACAGTGATTTTAGTTGGTAGCTTTTGATTGTAATACAATTTACTGAATTATTAATAACTATCAATGGCCATTTCAATGCTGCGGTTTTACTCTATTTTTTGAAGTGTGTTGCACAATTGATCTTTTTTCTTTTTTTAACAAAATGTTATTCTCTAGGTTTCTCTTCTGAGATAGCACTAGCTTTTTCTCCCCTCTACCTTGTTGGCTGTTGCGTTTTGATCTCATATCTTCTCTAACATTCTTTAATGGCCCAAGTACCTTGAGTTCAGCTGCAGAATCTCTTCCTTTTGCTGTGCTCTTTCCCAAAATGATTACATTCAATCTCATTGCTTCAATTATTAATTATACGCTGATGACTCTTTATTTTTAATTTCTAGCCCTGATATCCTGACTTGATTATGAGACTGCCTACCCAGCATCTTCACATGAATGTCTAATAGGCATCTCAAATTTAACAAAGCCGAAAGAGAGCTATAGACTTGTACTTCAACTCCCTTCTTTGTCCTTGGCATAATTGTTAACCAAATCCTTCCTTATCTCTGTAAATAGTACCAGTGTCCACAGTTTCTCAGGCCCAAAACATTATCATCACTAAACCATTCTCTTTTTGTCAGCTGTAAATTCAATCCATTAGCAAAATCCAAAAATCCTTCCTACAAAATACATCCCAAATCAAAATGCTTCTTGCCATCTTCCCAGCTACAACAGTAGACCAACTCACCATCATCTCTCCTGAGCTTATCTTACTATCACTCAGAGAACAGTTAGTAAGAAATCAAGTCGTAATACTTTGTACCTTTAGGATCAAATTGAACTATAATATCCACAGTATCACAATAATAGTAACTTAAACAAGATAGAAGTTTCTTTCTCCTTGCAAACATGTAGGCAGTCCAGAAGTGGGGCAACTCCAAAATAATGAGAAATCCAGACACTCTCTATTGTGTTGCTCTGTCATCCTCAACACAACAATTCAACTTCAGGATCTCAGATGGTTGCCTAACTTCCAAATTTCATTGGCCAGAACTTAGGCATAGGTTATACCTAGCTTGCACAGGAGGTTGGAGAGAGTACATTATATTCTAGGCATCTTTGTACCCTAATACAAACTGATATACTTAAAAGGAAAAATAAAATAATATTTCTCAGAAAATAGACACCAGAATTTGACACAACATTGTAAACTGTCTACACTTCAAAAAAAAAAATTGCCCTCTCTGCCACACACTCTGCTGCCTAAAATTTTCTAATGGCTTTTTATGACGCAGCAGAAATCCACTGTGTTTTAGATGTTGTAAAAACCTTCATAATTTGGTCCTGGCTACCTTCATGGCCTCATTTCCTTCCACTCTACTCCTTATCTCATTCATTTTGCTGTGTCTAGCCTGCACTTTTTCCCTATTCTTTGAACACACCAAGTTCCTTCTTATTTATGAACATTGAACTTATTTTCGCTTATGTTTAATATTTCCTTGCCTATGATTTTTCTACAGCTCCTTCCTTCCTAAAAGTCAGAGGTTAATCTGGAAGTTATCTTCTCACAGATACTCTCCTTCCACACTAAACAAAAGTGTTCTCTGATAGATTACCCTGTTTTATCCTCTGTAAAGCGCTTCGTACATAAGATAATTTCATGTGTATTCTTTTTTTTTTTTTTTTTTGGCCTGTATTCCTCCACCAAAATGTAAGTTCCTCTTGAAAGGCTGAAATTCTGCTGGTTTTGTTATGGAGTCCATGTGCATACTGCTTGTGGTAGGATAGACTAATAAATCAAGAGATGAGTTGCTGGGGCAAGGAATAGCAACTTATATTTGGAAAGCCAGAAGAACTGAGACAATGATGGACCAGTGTCTCAAAGAACCATCTTACCCTAGTTAGAATTCAAGCTTCTTTTTATACTAAAAGGGGTGAGGGTGTGACTGATTGTTGAAAGCTTCTTGGTGCAGGAATATTTTGTTCTTGCAGCTGTCCGCATCCGTCTGGTCACAATATTTCTATAAACCTCCAACAAAGCAAATATTATTCTCTGTCCTGCAACTTTTTATCTCTATGTGAATGGAAAAGTGTTAGACCTTTAAAGATCAGAGCATTGAGAGTGGACTGTCCTGTGTATTTCAGGCTATAGTCAACATTCTTTTATGAAAGTGCAGAGCCAGCATGACTAAGCACAGTCAGTAGAGGGCAAGGGTTAGAGCTAAAGGAATAGATCCAATATGGAGTCTGGTTTCTTCTTTGTTACAATTTGCTTTTCCATCATTGTATCTGCCGACTTCTTGAACTCTGTTAGGTACATACTAATTATTTAAAAATATTTTGATTGATAATTTATTTATATTGCTACTTCTATTATATGCTAAATTTTTACATGTAACTTGACTATTCTGGAATCTAACCTTGTATTTTATGCTAATAATTTCTAGAAATTATTATTTTATTTCATTTGTGGTTTAAAATTAAAAATTGCTATTAACTGGTAGAACAAGTCTCCCAAATTATTCTTTACTGTTCAGAATTCCATAACTGGCTTCAAACGTTTATTCTGGATTCAGCGTTAGTTTTGGATTCAGCTAACCAAATTTTGAAGAAATAAGATTTTTATTGCAGTCCTGATTGTGAATGTTTTACATTTAGGATTTAATTTAGGGATAAGTTGTTAAATTGAGTTTCTTTTCCAGCAATATGGTATATTACTCATCTTCTTTAATTTTTATTTACATTGCTTCATGAATTTTTATAGTTTTCTCTCATAGATATTACACATTTGTTGCTTAGTTGATTCTAAGGTGTCTTATATATTTGTTGATGTTGAGAGAGAGCTTACTCTCTATTACTGAAAAATCAACTCCTGAACAAATTGCCTGCATGATCTGATTAATTCTGTTACTCCACTCACTAATTCTTTGATTTCTTCAGACAGACTATCACAATTATGCAAACAAACATAATTAACTTTGTTTGGTAAATAAAATTTGAAAAAATGTATTTTGAACAAAGCATATTAATTTTTCTAGGTCCAAAATCATTTTAACAGAAATTAATATTCATATTAATTTGTCAGTATCTCTTAATATGATCACACATTTTACTAAGAATATAAATTATAGAACTATATTCTTGGATAGTTAAATATCTGAATTTTCTTCAGATGTTCTATTTGATCATAGTTAATTTTTCTATTTGCCCTATTTTATGTGAAATTGTTAATAATTTTTCTACCGAATTGAACTATAACCTTTGTCATGTTATATATCCTCATAAAAACTTTTATTTCTTTCTGGGTTTTTGACTCATTCCATTACTCTAATTGCTAATATCAACACCAACACCACTGTGACTTGATTGCACTGACCTCATAATATATATTCAAATATATGATATTGCAAGTCTGGACTTGCTGTTCAAGTCTCATAATATTCAAAATTTCCACCCATAATTCAAAATATTCAGCATATGTAGATCGAGGAAAAATCTTAATTCACGTAAGAATATGCAATCAACAGATACCCGCATTGAGATGGCATGGATGTTAGAAATATCTGACAAAGGGCTTAAATACTCCCTCAAGCAATTATGAATGCTCTTGAAGCAAAGAGATAAATAGAGTGTATTTAGAAATAGAAGCTGTAAGGAACCAGATGAAATGTTGCATTTGAAAATTACAGTAACCAAAATAAAATCTTTTGAAATAGGTGGCTATAGTGATGGTTCTGTGTTTATCCTAGCCACATCAGACAAGAAAAATAAATAAAAGGCATCCAAATTGGAGGAGAAGAGATAAAATTATCGCTATTTGAAGATGATGTTATAGAGAATCTTAAAGTCTCTGCCTCTAAACTGTTAGAACTAGTAAATGAATTCACCAAGGTTGCAGGATACAAGATTAATATACAGAAATCTGTTGTTTCTATACACTAATAATAAAATAGCACAAGAAAATTAAACAGAAAAACCTCATTTAAAATTGTATCAAAGGAATAAAATACCAAGGAAAAAAACTTAACCAAGGAAGTGAAAAATCTGTACTGTGAAAACTATAAAACATTGCTAAAGGAAATTAAAGATGACAAAAAGTAATTTAAAGATATCCCCTGCTCTTGGATTGGAAGAATTAATACTTTTCAAATGACTATACTACCCAAAGCAATCTACAGATTTAATGCAATTCCTATGAAAATATCCGTGACACTTTTCACAGAGCTAGATAATAATGCTAAAATTCATGTGGAACCACAAAACCCTTAGAATTGCCAAAGCCATCTTGAATAAAACAAAGCTGGAAGCATAACTCAACCAGACTTCAGACTATACTACAAATCCACGATAATCAAAACCACATGGTACTGGCACAAAAATGGACACATAGATCAATGGAACAGAATAGAGAGCCCAGAAACAAATCCACACACCCATGGTTAGTTAATCTACAACAAAGAGGACAAAAATATACAATGGAGAAAAGAGGGTTTCTTCAGCAAGTGGTGCTGGGAAAACTGGACAGCCACATGTAAAACAGTGATATTAGAAGTCACTCACACCATATAAACTCAAAGTGGTTTAAAGACCTAAATGTAAGAATGGAAACCATAAGACTCCTAGAAAAGAACATAGGCAGAACACTCTTTGACAAAAACTGTAGGAATATTTTTTTGAATCAGTCTCCTAAGGCAAAATAAATAAGAGCAAAAATAAACAAATGGACCTTAATTAAACTTAAAAGATTTTGTGCAGAAAAGAAAACCATTGACAAAATGGAGAAAGAGTCTACAGGGTAGGAGACAAGTATTTGCAAATGAGGCAACTGACAAGGGGTTAATATCTAAAATAAACCTCTCATACAATTTAATATCAAATAAATAACCCAATCTAAAAATGAAATAACTATATATTTGTTTTTATTCTGTGTCATGATTTTGATTCACAAAAGTTCTAAAAGGAAGTTATTTTTATTTTATAGTGTAGGTAACATGCGTTCAGGAAAATTTTGTAATTTTCATAAGATCACACAGCTTATATGAGTTATTTAATCACTGGTGATTCGGACTTCAAAATTTGTTTTCTTAATGTCTATGTTATACTGCTTCATGGATTAGAAGAACAGAATGTAAGTTTGTAAAAGAAAAATCCATTTTTTACAAGTTATCATGTCATATTCATAATAACTCTATGTTCACAGGGACAGGATGTTAGCTCAATTTACTAAGATACTTAATCTTGGAGGGAAGTAATCCAAATTCTAAATCCAAGAGCTCAAGACAAGTTACCATACAACATAGAATTATATAAATATGTTTAGTGAAAAGACACTCAGAAATGCTTAATGTAGCCTATTTCAGTATAAAATTTTTCCTTGTATTTTCAGAATATGTTACTGTGTAAGACTCATCTTTTAAATCTCCGTTGTCCAGCATCACAGGCAAGAGTACCCCTTCTGTTTTGTGACAGATCTTCAACAATTCAAAACAGGTCCTATTCTTCTTTCCAGTCCACGTCCATCTTCCCTTTCCTTTTATATTAGATGTGACGTCGGGTCACCTCTTTATTCTCATCTGATAAGCCTTGGCACATGGCACTCATCCATACCCCTCTAATAATATGCTATCCAGATACAAATTCAATAATCCAAAACTGTTCTGGCTGGGATTGCAATTATACAGGGTTCCAGACTTTAAGATAAAAAGGATTGCCAACAATGAGTCCCTATATTAGAATATGCAAAAGTGAATGCCTTTTAGTTTAGACGTGTCATTTGTGTTTGGATATCTTTTTTTTTTTTCTTTGATTGTTGAGAATCAGGGAGACAGACTAGAGCCGAGGGATAAGTAAGAAGAGAAGTGATTTAATTATGGCCTCCAGACTTTTTCTGAACTTTAGGCATTTATCTTAGGAAAAAGAAAAAGTGATTTTTAGGATACTCCTAACTTATCTTGCTAGTTAACTAGAAGGCCAAAGGAGATTAAATCAATCTGCCTTTTGGTAAAGAATATATATATAGTTATTACAAATTTAATATGTGCTTTATCAAAAATAACCATGGTGGTTTAGGTACAAAAACTCCCTTAACCTATATCTGCATCCTTGAAACAGAAGCATGTGTTATGATCAGAATCTCATTTACATTTGTATTTAACCTCTGTTAAGGTAATCAAATGTGAACTCCTGACACCTCTTCTAGGATTCCGAGTGAAAATATGAAATCTCTTATTGTCCCTTCCTTCATCCCCTGTATCCTACACCTCCCCCAACAACACACACACGTATACAACCTAGAGATGGATGATTTTCAATATTGGTGCATCCTTTTGTTAGACAATATGGCATGAAAGGATTATCCTCAAACAAGTTCCATTGCCCTGTCACTGGTCTAGCATTACTTATTTGGCATAAGCCTTAACGAGTAGGGTTATGTTTCAGTTGATGATTCTGAAAAGAGTAAGATTGCATCCAAGTCTCCCACTGATCAGGTAACAGAGTAGAGCATCCTAGGGTTAAATTGCTAATTGTGTTACAAATGTGTGAACTGGTTACTCTCTGCTTTGCTTTCTTACCCTTCCCATTCTTCTTCAATGAAATCAGCCTCTTTTTTTCACAGTTGTTCATTGGCACTTTTGGATTATTTTTAAAACATTTTAATATGTCCTTGCCTAAATAAGATTTTCTCATTCTCATTTTGCTTGGGAGACAGTAGAGCTGAGTGTTAAGGGCTCAGACTTTGGAGTTCCACTGCTTGGCTTTGAATCTGAGATCTACCAGTTGTCTAACTTTGGATACATTATATAATCTCCTTAAGTCTCAAGTTACTCATCTGTAAAAGAAAAAAATACATCAACTAGATTGGATACTTAATTAAACACGACATTTTATATGTATAGTACTATCATTGTACCTGGCTTATAAAAATTCCTCAATAATTTTTAGACAGATGGATTTTTTTTTTGGTTTCACTGTTTGTCATGTATTTATTTTAGTTGAATGGAAAATTAAGGGCTATTTAGCATGATACATTTTAAATTATGAGTGTATGATAGTTGCTGTCTATTTGACTAACAGGGCCTAATAAATCTTCACACTAAAAATATATGTAATTTTAACTAATAGCATAAATCAGTAGAAAACAAAACCATACTAGCAGTAAGTCACTGGATAATAAGTGCTTCCTAAAATAATGTGAATCTCACTACCTTCTGAGGTTTATTAAATACTGTGCAAAAGTGTTAAAGGGAGAACACAGTACCCTGAGACCACAACAACAGTGCATCCAGAGACCGAGAGAACTGTCATCACATTTAAGAATATTTTCTGTCCATTCAGTGCTTTTGTAAGGAGAATGAATTCAGTTTGTATTTCTGATAAAGGATAAACTCTTAAATTCAATTCTCTAAGAAGGACTGTCTTCCTCCAATTCCCTCCTTTCTCCGGGAATACAGCTAGAAACCTTCTGGTAATTATAAAGGCCAGAATAACTTTTTGCTTCTTTACTTTTTTCACTTTTTCCTTCTTGTTTTTTTAAGCTTGAAAATGCTTGAGTCCAAGAGCTTTTAAAACTTGACAGTGATTTAAGAAGTTACTAATTTGAGTTTAAAAAGTCTTGCTCTGATTATTCTCGATAGGAATCAGCAGACTCTTTTTGTGAAGAGCCAGAGAGCAAAACATTTCAGGTTTCTGGGCCACAAGGTCTCTGTAAATAACTTCTTAATTCTGCCTTTGTAGTGCGAAACCAGCCCCAAACAAGATGTGAATGAATGAGTGTGGCTACGTTCCAATAAAACTATTTACAGAAAGAGGCAACCTGCTGGATTTGACCAATAAGCCATAGTTTACCAAACAGGTCTAAGTCAAGCCCAAATTAAAGATCATAGAAGCGTCAGATCTCTTGTGGGACGCAACAAGATTATTAGGTTTGAACCTATCGAACGTCTACTTAAACTTACATAATATTCTCTGAAACTGGAAGCTCAAGTATAGGACTCATCATAGTTTGTAATCAGTCCTTGCAACACTTGTTTTCGCTGACAGCACATAGATTTGTTCAGAGTTTCAGAGCCATATATACAGTAATCATTTTCAGGTTCCCAGATTCTCCAAAGTAGCAAACCCAAATACATTTTTATATTAGAAACCTCCAGAGGGTACATATTCTCTTCAGTGTCCCTTAAGATCAAAACAGTTTGTACTTGTTTGCTTTCTCTGGGAAAGTAAAAGAAATACATACCTGGGCTATTATTACCCCAAGGGTCACAAAGGCAATCTCCTGCTATTCATGTGCTTAACCAAGTCCTCAAGAATCCTAAATTTCCCCATTTCTACTTTTACCCAATACATGCATGACCTTGTGTTGTTTCCTAAAGAGAGCAGACATCTAAGATTGATCCCATTTATCTGTTCACAATTTTAGTTAAAAAGACCTAAGTTTGCCAAAGACAAGTAATCATTTTGTTGAAGTGTATTACCTAGGGCACAGTTTGTCTGGAAGTGTTAGATCCTGTACTCCAGATGAGCTAAAACCAGTTCAAAATTTTCCTTGGAGAGTGATTAAGAGTAATTCAGAGGACTTCAGGGTCTTCCTGGCTTCTGCAGGCAATAGATTCGCAACATTTTCTGAAATTCGTGTACCATTGCATGATTTAAACTAAGTCTTCTATAACCTAGCCTCTTCCTTGGATGCCTAAACATTAACACAGTCTTTTCTAATTAAAATTAACTCTTCAGCAACTTCACATTGTAGCCTAACTGATTATTATAAACCTTTCTACTGTTTTATTCATGATAGGTCGAAAAAGCCCTTAAATTCTAACTCAATTAGGTGAGACTATAACATAGCAATAGCACATGACAGCCTCTCTTTGATGCAGTGGCAAAAAATTACCCATATTATTTGTAGGAAATAGGCTACAGCAGCTAAACTAGTGGAGGTTTCTGCCATTTTGGTTTAGGGTCTTCTGTAAACATGATAGTCTTCATTGTGTAAAAATTTTTTTGCTCACTGAAAATACGTAACTGTTTTTGTAAGTAGTCTTGTCTCCTATAAAACCTATTACATTCTCCTCATGAATTTGCGTTTATTATGGTAATATTGCTACTCTTTTCCCACTACCTGACGATAGGAAAACCCATGATGCTGCACTTTCTATTCACAAACTGCTTATACCTCAGAAACATTTATCGGAATCTTCTCTAGAAAAGCTGAATGACTCTTTGGTTGATGGCTCATGTCATAAGACTGAAACAGGAAAATATCAGAGAGGATCAATGGTATTAAACTCTTCCCCAGAATATGACCATTTGCTGGTCATATTTGCTGGTCATCAAAATCTGCTCAAATAATGGAAATGATTACTCTAACCATAACTTGTCAGGTAGGAATAAGAGAGTTACTATACAAATACACTCATAGTAGATGTTTTGCAATATTCCATGGTTTTAGAATGCTATAGAGACAAGGAATTCTTCAGGAAGAATTCCAATTAAGGATGGACAGCAAAGTAATGAATTTCAAAATCTCTAATTCATTTTTTAAAAAATTTAACTCTAGTTGACTTCCAATATTGTGTTAGCTTCAGGTGTACAGCTTCAGATTCTTTTCCATTATAGGTTATTATAAGATGTTGAAGTAGTTCTCTGTGATACATGATAAATCCTTGATGTTTGTTTATTTTATATATTGTGGTATATATCTGTTAATCCCATACACCAAAATTCTCCCTTCCCCTCCCCTTTCCTCTTTGGTAACTATCAGTTTGTTCTCTATGTCGGTGAGTGTGTTTCTGTTTTGTAAATAAGTTGATGTGAATTATTTTTTTAGATTCTGCATATAAATGATATCATATAATATTTGTCTTTCTCTGCCTGACTTGCTTCACTCAGTATGATAATCTCTAGGTCCATCCATGTTACTACAAATGACAATCTTTTATTCATTTTATTGGCTGAGTAATATTCCTTTGTGTGAGATACACACACAGACACACCCACACACCCCACATCTCCTTTATCGATTCATCTGTCCATGGACACTTAGTTTGCTTCCGTGTCTTAGCTATTGTAAATAGTGCTGCTGTGAAAATTGTGGTGCCCATATCTGTTTGAATTAGAGTTTTTGTTTTTTCCAGATATATGCTCAAGAATAGGATTGCTGGATCATATGGTAACTATTTTTAGATTTTAAGAAACTCTCATACTGTTCTCCATAGTGGCTGTACCAATTCACATTCCCACCAACCATGTAGGAGGGTTCCCTTTTCTCCACACCCTCTCCATCATTGATTATTTGTGGACATTTTGGCCACTCTGACCAGTGTGAGGTGGTACCTTATTGAGATTTTTGATTTGCATTTGCCTGATAATCAGTGATGCTGAGAAGTTTTTCATGTGCCTGTTGGCCATCTGTACGCCTTCTTTAGAGAAATGTCTATTTAGATCTTCTGCCCATTTTTTGATTGGGGTGTTTGGTTTGTTATTATTGAGTTGTATGAGCTATTTGTGTGTTTTGGAAATTAACCTCTTGTCAGTCACATCATTTGCAACTATTTTCTCCCAGTCTGTAGGTTCTTTTCATTTTGTTTATGGTTTCCTTTGCTGTGCAAAAGCTTATAAATTTAATTAGGTCCTATATGTTACTTCTTGCTTTTATTCCAACTGCCTTGGGAGACTGACCCAAGAAAACATTGCTGTGATTTATGTCAGAGAATGTTTTGCCTATGTTCTCTTCTAGTAGTTTTATGGTGTCATAACTTCTATTTAAGCCTTTAGGCCATTTTAAGTTTATTTTTGTGTATGGCATGAAGGAGTGTTCTAACTTTATTAATTTACATGAGGCAGTCCAACTTTCCCAATATCACTTACTGAATAGAGTATCTTTTCTCCACTTGTTTATTATTTGTTTCCATGCTCTGGGATAGAACTTCCATGGAGGGTGTTCCTAAGTTTTGTTCCCAACCATATATTCAGTGCTTAGAACAGTGCCTGTCCATGTTGTTGAATAAAATAATAAATATCTAGTCACATGCTCTATCTAATCCAGTGGCAGATCTTGACATCTACATACTCTATGACGAAACAAAATGTATATGAAAGGCATTTATAAAACAAGCTGCAAAGAATTAAAGTTTTGGAATGGAGCAGTTTGGTCCAGCAGAATCCTTTCATTTTCCTATCAAGAAAACCTAGAGAGACCTAGAGAGATTTGCACAATGTACACAAAAATGAGCCATAGGATATATCAGTCTGTATAGTTTCCGCTTCTATATAGTTTCCACCCTAGAATTTGGGCTCTTGAAGTTTTTTGTCTCATAAGAATTTTTTTAAACAATAAGTTAGTTGCCAATGTTTAACATTAGCATATTTTTCATAAGTCTAAATACCAGTTTATCTTGAAAAATTGAAACATTTTCAACACAAGAACCATGTTTCTATTTGGCAATAATTTCCTTTGTTTAGATGGCACATGTGTTCTCAAATCTGCTTTCCTTTTTTTTTTTTTAAATTATATCCTGGTGGTCCTTGAGGATATCTCTTTTTGCAACTTCAGATTCATTCTGTTTCATGTTTGTTTTATATATGTGTCCATAAAATTCTTGATCCTGGTAGTTATGGCATGATATTTGACTGAGGAAAAAATAAACTAGTGTTACTGAAAGGAAATGTAGATGACACTATGACTTAAAGTCTCTGTCCCCTGCATATAACGAGTTAAATATTCATACACTTCTACTTAAATGTACTTTTTAGGATTTCTATCTCCAAATGAAGTTCTCCTACCTCAAGAAGTCACTTAGGGAAATAATCCATCAGTCATATACTCTCTAGTATAAATTATCTTAATGAAATCATAGATTTTATTATCTGGAAGAGACAGGCTTATATAATTAAGTAGAAATCTTGAGAAATGAGACATCATAATAATGATATTACTAATGATAATGATGATGATTATTTTAATTTGAGATGCTGTAAAGGAAGCTGAAGTGAGGGTAACTGTGGAGGTGGTTTTTAATAGTCAAAGAGAAATCCACATTTATATACAGAGCTTCAGTAAAGTTGAAAGAGGGGTATTAGGATGGAGGGGAGATATTTATGTTAAACGTCACCAAACTGTATAGGTTTTGCTGCTTGTCTTTGGTATATATTTCTGATACTAAACTACTGAATTAATCTTGCCTGGCAAATGATTGCATTCGTGTTTCAAGTGCTGTATGCAGAATTCTAAGATAAACAAGTCTCATTTTCTTGAGTACCTAAATTTCATTCCTGTTTCAAGTACTGTATGCAGAATTCTAAGAAAAACAAGTCTCATTTTCTTGAGTATCTAAATTTCTTACATCAATCTTACCTACCACTTAATTGTTGATAATATCAATAATAAGCACAGCCCCGTGTGGCTCTTGGCTCTGAAGTAGACCATTGTATGTATTTTTAGGGAAAATGTGACTTGAAGAGATCCAAACCATTAGCTTATTTCCCTATGTTTTAATGACATTGTAAATAATATTTCTGGTAGTTTTATTTTTCTTTATTGCCCACACAGCCTCCCACATGGCCAAATTTATTTCTTGATTGCATGTCAGTGAGAGAACACGTAGGTGCTTACTAAAATAAATGTGCTGATGGGACATGTGGGCACAGCTTTTTTCCAGCTGATTGAATATTTTTCCCTTAATGTCTGCAAAATATTTTGATTTTCTAAATAGTATAACTGGCATTGGTAATTACCAGTTTTGCATGATTATGTTCCCATTTCTGACTACTTGTGTTATCATCTGTCTTGTAGGATGACTTCTCTCCCCTTTGTGTTAGGAAGAATCAGTATGACATTCTTATTCAGGCCATTGCCACTTAAGGTCTGAAATACCATTTTTCATATTCTTTCTCTGTATCTTTCTTTTCCCAAGAGGAAATCACTTACTTTAGGGCATGACAGACTTTTCTTCTAGAGGAAGTATTTCTTTCAGCTGCAAGTGGTAGTCATAGACATCACAATGGCATAACACTTACTTCACCTGAAGAGAGATGGTACTTTCCAGTTTTACTAAAAGTTGTTTGCCTCGACACAACATCATCATTGCAATACTAAGTTATACTGTTGCTCATGTTGTTTATGAAATTACGGTGATGAGATTTTGGAAAAGATCAGAAAGCTTCAGTTACAAAGATTTTGCCAGTTGTTACCCATATTGCATCTTCAGTATTTAAAAATGTGGCCACGCACGCTGAGCTCGCTCTCACACTGGAGAACATGCACTGTGCTTCATCCAGGGACAGAATGCACTGAGGTACAGTGGCTGAAGTGATAATTCCCCTAGACTATTGTGCATTATATTTTTATTGCTGCTCTGTTTTTACCCAGTGTTTATGTTTATAAATTTGATGTTACAAATTTGCATCAAAGCATGATTATTAAGGCTGGCAATACTAGGAACAAATTCTTTCATTGTGCAGACCTATTGTGGAGGCCCATTGTTTGATTGTTTGAAATGCCGACTGCTGGCAAGAGGGAGAAAAGACTTATGCTACATCACGACCTTATTTTCTTTCTACTTGCACAGAATTCTCTTTTGTGCTCTTAGATGGTATTGTACAAAAGTACTCTGATTACAGGTGTATACTTCTGACTTAATTATAATACAACTATCTTTATTAAAGACATAGGGAATCATGTAGCAAGGAGCAAATTTAGACTCGTTTAAAAACTCTGGTTGAGATTTTTAAAAAAATGAAACGTTTGTGAAAAACGTATGTTCTTATTCATTCATTCATTCACTCATATACTCATACTCATTCATTACTCATATACTCGTTATAAATACATATTGAGTGTTAGGAAAGAGACTTTAGAATCTAGAGTTCGAATCCCATATTTGCCTCTTACTAACCATATAAACTTGGGCAAATTAAATTCTTTGCAGTGGGTGGGACTTCTAAATTATAGGTCTTCTTAAAAACTTTCAAATATATTGCAAGAATATATTTGTAATCCATGCAAAGAATTACTACTCAGTAAATATGAGTCACCACTAGTTTTATTGCATGCCAGGCACTATGGTTACAAAAATGAAAATAACAAAATATTTGGTATCAAGTAGAACCGAACAGAGATGCAAATTACAGAGTTAGAGGACATATGTGGAATCAGTTGTAATATATTGTAATGTATAGAGACAGGTACAGATGAGATAGCTATCAAAGCTTTGCATAACAATGATCTACCTGTCAGTGAGTATATATACATAGTATATTAAGAAAGCGAAAGAAAAACTTACTTAATTGTGAAGGTGTGGGAAGATTTCAAATGAAGCTTGAACATTTGTAAGTCACTAGGTAAACAGGATTGGAAGGGTATTCCAGGTAGAAGTAACAGGATATGTAAGTTCTGTAATACAAAGAGGTAAATGTGTACCTCTCTTGAAGTAGCAGTGTAGACCAAGGGCAGCTAAAGGATAGGTTTTACTGGAAACAAAGTGGACTGAGATGGGGCAGGAAAGAAATGAAAATCAGATCAGGAAGACATAAAGGTTGCTGTAGGTGCGCAAAGGATGGATAATTGAGTCCTTAAAAGATTTTAAGCAGGACAGTGATACAATTTAATATGCTTTTCAGGAAATGGTGGTTGTACTTGGGGTGGATGTGAATGTGAAAAGACAGGAGGTAAATAGACTGCTTGAGTGGATTTTGCAATGATCTGGGTGAGCGATGTTGCTGACCTGTTCCAAAGAAAGCAGTGAGAAGAGGGAGTACATGTACGTATTCTTATGAAACAGAATCTAATCCAAGTGCCTCATAGTGAGATGGGAAGGAACTGAGCTGGGAATGGTATACAATAGTAAAGAGAAAGGTCAGGAAAGTGAGTGATAAAAACTAATCACTTCTACAGGAAAATTAGAAAAGCAGTGGTGACATTGCAAGAGCAGTCTCATTGGCATGATGCTGACAGAACCCAAATTGCAGCGTACACAGCAGAAATATTCTCCTCTTGCCAAATAATATTATATTAACGTCTAAACAGTATGTGTGGTTTGGTCCTATTTCTGTTAAAATGTGTATTTCTTTATGCACATAGGCAGGAATGCATTATTTTTATATGTGTATATTAAGAACTCCTATCCTTGGTGGTGATGTAAGTACTCAGTTTTCTTCTTTGAGCTTTCTGAAGGCCTTTTTTAAAACAATACTCACACATTTTTTAAAAGATACTAGGAAATATTTAAAGATTAGCTATTAAAAAGGAGAGAAAGAAGTAACAGTAATGGGAAATCCAGAGTTGAAGGAGTTTTACAAGATGGTGGACATATAATTACGTTTATGTTCTGAAAACAAGAGGTTTTCAGTGGAGAGTCAGTGGAAGGAGAAGGGTAATGAAAGAAGAAAAGGCCAGTCATGGATTGCTGAATTCTTGCAGAAGAGAGGTTTTAAGTAATAGGAAGAGATTCAGGATAGACGTGGGCTGAAAAAGCTGATGCTTATGGAGACACAGCCTATCCACCACTGTGAAAGCTGATTAAAAATACTAATAGTCACCTAACATACATAGTTAAAGAAAATACTAATGCAAATTTTTTAGCTGTATTAAGTGTTGGCAAAATTTATTTTAAATTGATTTGGCTCATTTATGTGAGGGCCAGTTACATAGTTAATATTTGATGCAGGCTAGATGTAAAACAGTAATGAATAGTAGATGATTATTGTAATTTATTGTAAAAGTTAACTGTGTATGAACCCAGAAAAAATTAAATTCATATGAATACAGGGTGGACTGCAGCTGATAGGCTTCCACTTTCTAATCTATTAAAATAATTGCTAAATTAATTGAATATATTAAAATTAAAAAATTCAGATTCTATTTACTTAGACATATATACATAAACGCCATTTAATAGAAATATAACTACTCCATAGTCTTTCATTACATCCATGTAGAGTAAGTCCCCTAGTGGAAAAAGTATGTTGTCTTTTATTTCCTTAAATAATTTCACTTTGATAGCTTTCTGAATAAAAATTCATAAATATAAATATGATCATTGTTTTCAAATTATACATGAATTCTTTTATAATGAGTTTTTTTTTCCTGTGTTGGCTTTTAGCTAAATAAGATTGAAACAGTAAGAATGAGAAACCAACACAAATTACAACAGAATTAATTTTGAACAAAATGAAGTGGAATGTAAAATATAAAGCTAATATCTAAAAATGGGGTTTTTGGAAATGCATGAGATTTTTACATTGTACTCATTACATTTTTGTAGTATTAGAATAAGTGCTTCTCTTCCTTTATGTTTTGAGGCAAAGACTGTGGATTATGGTGTCTTACAGGGAGTATGATGTAAGCTTGCAGATATCAGAGCATTGAAAGGAAGCAATTTTTGCCAACTCTATTTATCTTATTACTTTCTAGAGGGAAAGAACTGGCCAAGTTTTATTCTCAATTTTCCATCATATTAGGAAACTGAAACACTTTTATTTGCTGTGCAGTTCAAGGGCAAAGGATATAATTACCTATAGCATCTTCATCCGAGGGGTGGATGGGAGACAAGATGAACCCAATAGGGTTAGATTATTTTTAAACAATTTGAGATTTCTGCCTTGGAAATTAGTAAAACAATGCTTGAAAATAGTGCTTTGAATGTTTTATAGATACCATACATAATGTTTATATATTTCAATTTCACTAATGAAATTTTGATTAGCTATTATTTCAACATTTTGCCTAAAAAGAGCATTTTTTCTGGACATTTCTTCTGAGATGAGCTAGTCACAAATTTCCAAATAGTTTGTAGCAATAACTTAGTCATTTATTGTCCTCTATATTATAACCAAACTCTAGAAATAGAAAAAAATTTGCATGAAATAATTTTATTTTATAAATTTCTTAATGAAATTGTATGCTGGTAACAAGGTGTTACTTTCTTTTATATTCTCCAATAACAAAAAGGACCCTTGAAATAACAAAAAAAAAAAACTTGATCCATTTTGTAGGCAATTCTGTATACTATCTGTTAAATCAAACACTTAAAATAATAATTAACTTAATAATATGTTTATTTAGTACGTATGAATACTATTATTTTTATTATATCTTAATTTGGTAAAGTATTTGGAGAAAATATTTTATCAAATTATGTATCGGAAGGTTTGTTAAGCTATAAAACATTAAATATAGATAATTTTATGTTTACTTATCATAATTTAATTAATATTAGTTTTACCACTTCTTCTATTACTGTTTGTATTTGTGCATGATTTAGTTGTTTCCAAATGTTTAAAATACATTGGATGGCAAATTACTACTTCAACATTTTAATTATTAATTAAATTTAGTCAAACACTTCTTTTGGACAGCTCACTTTGAGAATGAACATCAGACTACACGGTTATATGTTGCAATTTTAACTTATTTTCCCTGCTAACAGATTCTGGAATGGAAAATTGCATTTTATATTGCAAGACACAGTAGGATTAGAAAATGATTGATATATATGTGGAATTCTAAAAAACAATTTGTTTGTCCTGAAAAATCTAGGGAGCAAAATAAACACAACCTTAAAATATTAGCCCTAATTTTGGGAAATACTAAAATAGTAAATGTAATATTTATTGCAAACAGCTAGCTAAGAAAACAATAACGTTAATTTTCTGATTGAACTTTCATCACAGTAATAAGAGATAAGTAATATTCTCATCTTTCATATGAAAATCCTGAGACCTTCCCAAGATCACAGAACCAGGAAATGCTGTTTCCAGTATTTGAACTTTGCAATCTGTCTTCAGAGCCTACTTTCTTAGCCACTATGTTACACCGTCAAAGACTCATTCTTTTCTCCCATATGTTAAATATTATGTCCAATTATTGGGTGAAGTTGAAATTTCTCCTCTATCTGTTCCTTTGAGATTGTGTTTATAAAATTGTTTCTGCTGATCTTTGAGCAGTTGTTTCTTTTTACACATCAACATGTAGCTCTTGCATCTCTTAATTCTGTTCATTATATTGTAGTATAGTCATCTTTCAGAAATAACAGGTAAACTTGAAGTGAAGATAATACCTAATAATATGTCAACATATGTTATATAATATGTATATAGCAAATAGTCTAACGAAACTTTGAGATTTTTGTTGTTTGTTCTTGAGCTACTACTAGAGTTTGTCAGCATTTCAATTTTTTTTTTTAAGTTCCCTGGAGGCAGGTTAATCATCAGCATCTAATTTATCTACACAAATGGGAAACTGTGAACTTTAGAATTTATGTCCTCTCTTTGTTTTTATAAAATGCAATTGTTTATTCATTGCGTAATAAATGCTTAGCAATGTCTGTAATGCTATAGAAAAACATGACTAATGGGAAAATTTTATGTATGTAACACAATTCATTTTCCTATTGATTTCCAAATTAAAAGTTAATCAAGTTAAATTTTTAAAAATCAGACGAATAGACGAACAGAGTTGATTTCAAGAGTGTGCTGGACTAAATTCAGCATGGGGCACAGGATGCTAACGGATGACAGGAGAGAATCAACAGGATGTCTGTGTTTCAAGAGTTGGGACACTGTAGGAACATCCAGATAGAGTATCAGCAGTGGGTTAGCAGGAAAATAATCCAAGTTGTGCAAGGGATGGCCCAGTAATCAAGCTAAGGATGACAAATGAAGATCAATATCTCAGAAATCTGAGGTTTGGGGTAGAAGTAACAGAGTAATTAGGACAATAAATACATTTTGCTAAATAGCGTGTCTTTGGATGAATCGTTTAACAGGCCAGGTAAGCACAGCCTAGGAATCATCTCTAATAAAGGCAATAAGTTACCCCTGATAGACAACCTGGTAAAGGAGCAGCACGTTGTGAGCATTGATGTGCGTTTGTTGCACAGTGATCATCAACAAGGTTTTACAATCAGTTGGTAAAATAATCCTATTTGGACTTGTTTTTAATTCATTATTTTAATGAAAACAATGTTTAATATTAACTGGGAAGATAAGTTCCATTGGAGTGTGTTGGTTACTTGGGAGCTCTCATCTAATTTATATGTGGATCCAAGTTCATAACTTACACATCTAGATCAAATCATTGAAAATATGTTCTTATATTTTTAAAATCCAAAAACAAAAAGAAAGACAATAATGGCTAAAGCAATAAAATTCCCTGAGTTTGTTAAAAACCTGACAAAGTCAGTCCTATTTTAATTTGTGAAGGTCCCCTAGTAGAAAACAAACCAATACACATTAGTTAGTATTTGGAATGTGTCCATTTACAGATATATAAGTGTGTTCCTTACACCAAGTTATATTAAAAAAAATACATCAAGCTTCTTACCTCCACAAATACCTCATTTAGAATAAATGGTTGTAGAGAGGAAAATGGCTTTATTGTTCCTGTTGTCAAATATCAGTTCTAAAATTGAAGAAATTTGGTCCCCTAAATATGAAGTAACTTGCTCTGCATTCTAATTCAAGAATCTTCTCACACAATTCTTATTCTTGGTGTGGAAGACTTTTGATAGCTTTAATGATGGCCTTATGAGTACCACCATCTGAATATTTTAACTGCTTTAGTTAAGAAATATACAATATTTTGGGGTGATAATTCTATTCAATGGTTATTGTTATTTAGAGAACATGTTAGATATTTTCTACTGGAAAAAGCAAATAATAAAAATCAACTAGGCTGTTCATTTTACTTTCTCATCTGGTCTGGGATCCTGGATATAATAAATTATCTTCCTTTCTGTTCTTCTGAGCTGCTTTTTTTTTTTTTTTTTAAAAAGAGTGGACCTTCTCCTTCACCACAGAAGTAAATCTGTGGGATCTTTTAGAAAATCGATAATAATGTAATAATGCTGGGATAGATAAAAGTTTCCTTTTAATGGAATTTTGCTTTATAAAAGATGGTTTAGACTTGACTGCCTGCGGGCAGTTTGATGCATGTGGAGAGTTTTTATGATGATAAAGATAGTGATAGAGAGAGAGTTTTTGACAATTTGAAACTCCTGATCCAGAATGCCTGAAACTGGTTCTGCTCTTTGGACCACCCAGCATGTTAATATCACATCAAATGTTTGTGAGCACGTAGCATGTGTCAGGCATAATCAAAACACAGGGGGCACAGCAATGAACAAGTAAATTCTTCTGAACACATATTCTAAGTGAGAAAGACCATAGACACTACCTCCATAATAGGAAGATTACAGTAGCACCATGTTGAAAAAAGTAGGGAAAGTGAATTGGAAGTGCTGATAGTGGGAGTGAGGTGGAATTTAAATAGGGTCATCAGGGAAGGCTGAGTTGAACAGGGTATTATTTGAGGAATGACTTAAAGGTTTTGATGGGGCCAGACATGTGGAGAATGAACAAGTCAGTGTGTCTGCAGCAAAATGAGATAGGTGGGCAGGATTTTAATTGTTTACCACTTATCATGATGATATAAACTCCATATTTTATTTCTTTGGTTCACTTCTATGTTCATAATCACTAGAATAATGCCTAGCATATAGCTGATATTCAATAAATTTTTGTTGTGCGTATTAACCTAAAACAATAGAACAGCCAGTTATCTTACCAGCAAAATGGGTTTATTCAGGAGCAGCAGTTTGTAATTCAGGACATACAACTATGGCAAATTAAAATCTGGTAAACCAAAGGAGTGAAAACTCTTTCATGGAGGAGAAGGGGAAGTTGGGAGCGGTTGTTGTTAAAAAAGTAAAATAAAATAAGATATCCACTGGAGGAAACTGAGAGTTTAAAGTATAGCATCTTTTCACTGGCTGAGTTGTGACAGTTTCTTGTTGGCTGAGCTGTTGCCAGGCAAGGAGAAAATCTTTCTTCCTCCTGCTAAAGATGATAATGTGGTGTCCCTTCCTGCCAAAGATGCTGACTCTCTGTTGGCATTGATGTTGAGTAGTACCTGCATGAGAGCTTGCCCTTCTAGCCTCTTGACTCCATTTTAGTCAGTTTTTTTTGAAAATTATTTTTCACAGGTGAATAAACAAATGATTATTGTGTTCAAATAGCCAGTTGCCATATTTCTGTCACACACAATACACACACACACAACACACACACACACAACACACACACACACACACACACACACACAAGATGAGCTGATCTAACAAAGAAAACAGGTAAAGGCAGGCAGAACTGAGAAACTGGAAAATAGTTCTAGATCTGGGTATATCTCAGAACAACTTAATCTCCTAGACCTTCTTATTATATAAATAAATGAATTACTTTTAGTTTGTTTTCTTCTTTAACCAGTTTTGTTTGGGTTTCTGTGGCATGCCGCCAGATAAGTTCTGACTAATATATGGGATATATTTATTTTTAAAAATGTCATTTTCCTTTCTGTTGGGAATTAGAAGTTTACAGGATATTTTAGAAACCTGGCAAGTCCTAAAATTTATCATTTCCCATATGCATTTTTTTTTCAGAGAAAAATTTCTTACAGGCGTAACTAGAGATATAGCTCATTTGCCTTAGCTAATAGAAACTACTGTTTCAATAATTTTTTGAAAAAGAAACTTCTTGATATCTGAAATTGCCATAAAACTTTTTTTGTTAATAGACAGATTTACAAATTTTTCCTGTTCTTTTTCCTTTTAGAAGTCATGGGTATGACATGAATATAAGACTCCAATGACAGGAGTTCTCCTGCTATGTATTTACAACTATAATAGTTTTGAATGGGGCTATTAGAAATTGTAAATCTTTGACAGAAAAATGGGAAAATTTTAACAGAAAAAAAACCTTTCAGTTCTCTCAGAATGTTTAAGTCAAGCTATATTAGGCACATGAAGTTGTTATTTTTAAAGTGGCAGAGCATATCTAAATTTTTAAACTTACATTAGTTAATGCATCTTTTTATTTTTGCAACAAAGTTCAAAATCCTTGATAGCTCAGAAGGCCCTATTTTTTTTGAAGTAAAAATTAAAAATCTTAATCAACCAATACATATTGTATGGAAATAATTTGCATTAATATATTTTCCAGATTCTGATGTCCTTATTAGGGGGAAAAAAAAGACATATTACTGTAGGCTCACCAGTTTTTGCATCCCAGTAATGATAAGGTTACTCTTCAGGTTAAAACAGAAAAGTTATCACAAATACATATTTCACCTTTAATAAGAAGATAGTGAAAATGTATATTGAATCTAGTATAAAGATAGTAACTCCAGCGTGATACACTAGGTAGAATTAACACATGAGCATAATAGAATAAAATCAAAGAAGGCCCCATCTGAAATAGAGTAGCAACACAAGATGATAAAAACCAAGTCTAAGAATTGAAAATGTGGAGGGCCAGCAAACTGTAGGGTTTAGAAGATCAAGACAGCTAATCATCTAAGTACAAGTATTTATAATTTGTACTTCCTAGTAAAATACACCCCCACTGTGACATAACATTCGCAGTTGCAGTGTGCTGCTGTCCTCCTACCCACGGGCTAGTTTCCCTCCATATTGTAGTTATGTGTCATTAAAGATTAGATTCCTACTTCAAAATTAAGAGCCTCTAATTATTTCAGACACAGTGGAAAATCTTCCATTGTCCACTTCTCTCAGGTTCTAGAAAATTGTGACTCATTAAAAATATGTTGTTTCTCTTTTTATTTATCTTGTAACTTTGTGCCTTGCTGAAATATCTGCCATGGGATGTACACTATGCTTTTCTGCTCTGTTAACGTAGTTTCTTAATTTCCCTGGACAGCCAAATGTTTGCAACAGGGGGAGTATAACCCCTAAGTTCTAGTGGCTTACTTTATAATAAGACCAAATATACAGTACCGAGGAAAGTGTCGGTCAGGCTTTTATTTAAATTCAGCCAGAGAATAAAGATGCATTGTGTCTAGGATCCATCCGCCATTCAAACATACCCTCAGATCTCCTTTTAAAGGATTCTACTGCAGTGAGCAGATGACTAACATCCTTTAGCTATTATACTTTTAGGTCCACAATGTCGTTGACTCTAAGGCCATACCTCCTTCAGGACCCTCCCTTCTGCCTAATGTGGAACTTCCCAAATGGGCAAACTTTTTCAGAGGGTACTTAATCGTCTGGCCAAGACTTTCTCAGAAATATTGTGGTAATAATCTTCTTAACCAGTTCTTTCTCCTCTCCTTTCACAAATGTCAAACCGGCATTTTGGTCTGTAACCTCTCTTCACCCATAATTTGTCCCTCTCCCATTGTCATTCATGGTCAGATTTTTTTTTCCGCCAAAGAATCTCTTAAGAGTCTATTTCCTCTTGGCATCTGCTTCTTTGAGACCTAAACTAACAGAGGAGGACAAACTCAGTTCTCATTAGAAACAATGGAAAATACAAGATAATTGAATGATAGCTGTAAAGTGCTAGCAAATCAATTAATTCAGAATACAATATTCAGTGAAATGATATTTAAAAATTAAAATTAAAATGGGCTTTTATAGATTAAAAACAAAACAAACTGCCAAAAGCTAAGAAACTAGCAGAATTACTCAAGAAGAAAACCTAAAGTATATCCTTAAATGGAAGGAAAATGTTACTAAATGTAAGCTCAAATGTATAAGAACTGAAAAACATCATAAGCTATAAATATGGTGATAAATTCTAAAAATGCTTAAAATATTGTTTTGTCTTAATTTCTTTAAAAGAGTAAAATTTTAAAAGCACAGAAACTGATGAAATAGAAAACACAGAAATAGAAAATTTTGAAAAGAAAACTTTGTTCTCTGAAAAATTAAAAAAATTGTTAAACCTCTAGCAGGTATAATTGAAGAACAGCAAAAGCAAATAACAAATATCAGCAATAGAAAAGGGATATTAATATAGATTTTATGACTATTATAATAAGGGAACATTATTACTTAATGTATACTAAAAAACTTGATAAGTCACATTAAATAGCTAAATTACTTGAGAAACAGAAAAGTTACAAAACTTTCAAAAGGAAGAGAAAGTCTGAATAGCCTTATATCTACTTAAAAAAATGAGTCTATAATCAAAAACTTCTTCCGAAAGTTATACTCAGATTGTTTCATGGATAATATCTATCAAACAGTACTTACAAACACAGCCATTAACATGTCTATAACAGTATTAATTGAATCTAGTACTATAAGAAACACAAAATGTATCATAACTGAGGTTTATTCAAATAGTATAATGTTGGTTGTATTTGAAAATGTGTTTTATTGTTACAGAATAAAGAATGTGATTTCAAGAAATGCAGAACAGTTTATGACAAACCCCACTTTTTAGTGGTTAAAACTCAGCAAACTAGAAATTGAAAGGAGTTTCTTTAATCTTATAAAAAATATCTGACAAGCCTTTTAAGCTATCATCATACATTTAGCTAACATACACGTAATGGTGGAATTCTGAATTTATTTTTTCTAAGATTGAGGCCAGACCAAGATGTCCACTCTTCATTTCTATTCAACCTTGTCCTCAAAGTCCTAGTTAGTGCAAAAAAAAAGGCAATCAATCAATCAATGTAAGACATAAAACTACAAATGAAGAAGTAAAATTATATTTATTTACAGGGCATATACTTGCTTAGCTAGGACATTTAAACAAATATTAAGAATCTAAAACTAATATATATGTTTAGCAACTTTGTAGTATACAAAGTCATTATACAGAAATAAATTGCATTTTAACATATTGACAGTATAAGCAGTGGAAAATTACAGTTAAGTGCCATTTACAATTGCATAAAAATATAAAATAGAAATAAAATTAACCAAACTGGAGTTAAAACTTTGCTGTGGATTTCATGACAGCAGAGTTATGTAATGATACCACCAAATACTGAAGTGTATGTCAGGACCAATGCTAGATGCGTCACAATTTACTCACTCTTCACAGCAACCCAATAATTTAAATTAGTACAATTATCCTTATTTTAGATGAATTAGAACTGAACTTAAAACTTCATTTTATATCCGCAAGCCATAAAGTATCTATATTTGCTAGTGTTTCCAAACAGTTTAGTAAATAACTTGAGCTCTTGAAATTGACAAGTGTCTTAACAAAGTTCAAAGACCCTGAAGTTTGTCTTCACTGATGGGGAGAGCCATTGTTATTCACTGATGTTAGAATACAAATAACAAAAAAATAACATTGGAACCTGTTTTGAGTTTGTAGTGGCCATGAGTTTGTCTTGCATATAGCTAGCTAGACAGTTCACCCTAGTAACAGCTCCTATTTTTATCCAGAAGTGAAAACATCAACAGCAGTTACAAGTAAACTTCTAGTAGTTTCCCATGGTATATGAATCTAATACATAAGACTGGACATTGTGATCGCAGGCTCAAAATAAATTACTCAACTGTGGTGAACTTGGGAAAATGTATCATAATTTGCATTGTATCCAATTTAAGAAGTTGAGAATACCTCAAGTTGAGAAATAGCCTGAAAATCATTGTTGGCAAATCTTATCCAGCCTTTTCTAAATTGCCATTGCTAAACACAAGAACTGAAAAGTGGAAAAAACATCCCTTAGTTACAATAAGCATTATCTTTCTTGTAGATCAGATAAGAGCATAGGAAACAGTATGAAGAGTTATGTTTTGTTTACTGGGCTAATGAATAAAAATAACTGATGTGAAACTCCATTCTGGCACCTGTTAGTTTGGCGGTCTGAAAAAGTTCCCAAGCTCTCATACTTTTTCATGATTTCACAGCAAATCACATACTTTGTCTGACATTTCTTACAAACTGTGTGGTAAGATGGGACTACACATTAGGTCTGGGTTTATTAATCCATGTTTCCCATTTCTTCTTGAAATAGAAGATGTATGAAAATTGATGAAAGGATATACACCTGGGCTTTAATAATAGATACTTTTAAGACAAAATGCCCAGCATCTGAATCACCTTCCTAGTTTTGAAAAAAGTCATATTTGTGTGATTCTTGGAACGGGAAAAAGATTTTTCTTCAGAAAGAAATCGAGGGGAACATACTCCGTCCCTATCCTTTGGCAGCAAGGGTGAAAACACGCCATCTAGGTTTGGTTAATCCACTAAGGATTTTCAGTCTTCAGTACATGACTCGATATCAAGGGAAAGTGAAATGGGAATCCTGGTGGTGATGGTGTGGGAGGACAGTGCTCTCCTTCTCAGCATGTGCTTGTCTAGACAGAGACAGAAATATTGTTAGAAACAACACTATCTGCATTCCTAAGTTTAGCTCTCCAATTATCATATGAAGCCTTTAAATTCAATATATTTTCCTTGGAAGGTTAGAGCTGGTATCTAACAAGTGCATCCAAGACTCTGGCTGAATGACTGCAATACCTGTTGTATAACTGCTCCTGACACAGATTCAAGTCACTGAGACAGTCACATAAAACCCTAAACGCTAATGAACATGCTCGTGAAGTGTGGTAAAGATAAGGCATGGTTCTTTTGGCAAAATAAACACAGTATGTATTGAACTGATGGAACACCAAGAGAAAATTAGCACCATGCCAACCAGAGACAGAAATAAAATTAGAAAATGGATCTAAAGCCTGACACTGAGGATGGGTCCCTAGTCAATGCATTGTTTAATGATGTTCATTTCTGCCTGTTAATGAAGGGAAATTGAGTAAATACAGTCAATCTTTTCCTGAGAAAGCTGACAGAGGAGTCAGATTATCGTGGTTTTTAAATATAATGAGAAAAGGACAAGTGGTAGCAGTGAAGTGATTTAAGTGCAAATCAGTCTTTTAAGATACAAGATCAACTTTCATGAAATGTCTAAGTACTGAGAACATCTCATCTCCTAAATGTATTAAGCTTCGAATGATCAACTTTAAATTTCAGAAGTTCTTTACATGCTTGAGTATGTGTCCAGTGGGAGGTGGGATATATTATACATACATACATACACACACACACATGTATGTGCATGTATGTGTAAAGCCCCTATCCTAATGCTTGACACATCAATAAGTGTTTATTAATTTAAATGAAAAGGATGTATTCTTTATTTCACAGTATGTTTCCTTAGAAAGGTAAATATATGAAAACAGAATCAGAAAGTAACATTGTGCTATGTAGGAGCTGAATTTTTGAGATAAATAAAACATGATAGTGTTTGAAGAAAACCACAGTGAGCAAAGAAGCTCAGATTCTGAAGAAAATATAATTAGATTTGAAAGTATTCATGGAAAACAGATAAACCAAATCTGGTAAATATACTGAAGGAATGAGGAAAGTCACATCAAATTTATATCTAATTGAGTAAAAAAAGAATTTAGCATATACATCTTGGAGAAACTCTCGAGACGCTTTGACAGCATAATCCCCTAAAATCAATCATTTAAATCCTGAATTAAAATGTCTCATCATTTATGTCACTAATACAATTGAGTTTACCAAATAATATTTTATTGGAAGTGATACCAGTAAGTCTCAGGACTGATATTAAAAGATGTCAATATATTTCAAGGATAATGAAACTTTGATGACTGCCAAATGTCTCTCACTGCGGTTCTCAAGCTTTTCGTATTATGATGAAGTTTCCTAGTTAGCATTGCAACACCTGTATGTTGATGCACAATATACAGATAGAGTACAGCTATTCCCCCACCCACAGGCTAAATTATACTTTCTGCCTTTACCTGAATTCTACAAAAACATTTACAGTAATTTTGTGATAATAAGACATCTTAATGTCAGAGTTTTAGAACTAAATTATCAACAATTTGCTGGGAGATTCTATACTTGAAATTATAATATTTCTACCAGAACAGAGCTATGGCATGTAATATAAATGGCTATAAAATAGACCTATTTATTGTATTGTGTTTTGGAAGAGGAAAAACAATTTAACAGTATTTCTAGATTTCAAAGTTTATAACAAACTCATTAGTAACTACTATTTATATAACATGTACCAAAACAAAAATTTGTTAGTCACTATTCACACATTTGGTCCTGAGCTATTCACTACTGATAATTCTCCTTTTGTTTAGTGGAATATGATTTTAGTTAGTGCTTGGATCAATTTGATTTGCTTGAAGGAAATAGTATCTACATATATTTTCACTCCATTTCTCTGATAGTCCTTTGACAGTAATTTGTGATATTCAAAAATGAAAATCTATAACTATTTAAAAATAATTATGGAATCCTCTTTAAAATCAGAAGAATTACTTTAATTTGATATTTTAATGATTTTAATATAATCAGGAATAAAAATCACTGAAGTCTTGATCTTTGTTCAGTTATTTAACCATTCTAATTTAGGAGATATTTTCAGAGGTCACCTATTATATACAAGCTTCTATCATTACAAACTAGCAAATGGACCATTTAAGAAATTTATTCTTTATTAGAGCAAGCCCATTCTTACTAAACAAGAAATCAGAAACAAAACAAAATGGAAAATACACCAGAAGACTAGTTTCAGTCTCTCCTGCTGAGGAACCCCATGGGGATGGAAGTTTCTATACACTTTTTCACAAGAAAGTCATTAGATTCTTTCCTAAAATATCATTCTTTCTTCTTTATCAAACTTCTGTGTCTCTACAGTGTGTGTGTCACTTGGATGTACAGTTAAACAAGAATATTCCATGCTCTTCATGAGTTTATTAGCCAGTTGGGGGAAGAGATATGTAATACCAAAAAATAAAGTGGAGTAAGTTGAATAGAGATCTAAGTAAAACAAGTTGTTTTACAAAGGAAAAAGTTATTAATTATGTTCTGGAGATTAAGATAAACTTTACAGAGGATGTGCATTTGAACAAGACCCAGAAAGGTGAGTATGGATTTAACTAGAGAGAACAATGGAAGGGTGTCCTAGAAGGGGGAAGTCACACTGTACAAGTTGACACATGTGAAATAGCAAGAATCACTGGAGGGCACAGTCACAGATTCAAACAATTCATGCTGCTGGGTTTTGTTCATTTAAGGACTTTAGTATTTAGCATTTGTACAATCTCCTTAATTTAGACAACTGAGTCTGAAAGAGTGATATTCTCTCGATGTGTCTCAAAGAATATAATTTATAAACATATATACTAAATGTAGGCAAATAACCCTCAGAAAATTAAATTTTTTACTAAAATATCAAAATGTATATATATTAAACTTGATGTGATGGCTCCCAAGCAAAATTCTTAAAGAGCTTATTAAGCAAAAGTTAGAACTAAGAAAAGGGAGAATCCACTACTAGGAAGTTGTCTAATAAGTTTTGCTAAGAGCTGCTCCCCCACCCCTCATCTCTTTTTTTTTTTTAATAGGTTGTATTGACATTGACATTTACATGGTGCCTGGATTGGGGGAGGTGTAGCTCTGTGTGCGTGTGTGAGCATGCACGTGTGTGTGCGTGTGTGTATGCAGCACACACATTGGTGTGGAATTTGACAGCTTCTTATTAGTAAGTTTCAGGACTGGTTTTGCAGACAACCAAATTGAAGAGGAAGAGAAGAGGGAGGCTGAGGGAGGAAGGGAGATACAGGAGGAAGGAGAAGAGAGAGGGAGAGAAGGACAAGAAAGAAGGAATATCAAGGAAAAGACCAAAGACTGAATTTTGCAGAGAGGCAGATTCTGGATTGACAGGTTATGTTTCTAACAACTTGAGTCATATGAACATTTTGTTAATCACAAAACTGCAACTGAGTTGAAGCTACTGAATCAGAAATTAACATTTGCACGTTTCTGGAAAAGACAGACAAGGTGACCTCATATATTCTGTTTTTATTGGATTGTTCCAGAAGGCCTGTTTGAAAACTGAAACAAATATATGATGCGTATTGTGTACACACCTCTGATGATTATGATTTGCAAGAAAGTTTGAGAAAATGTCTCTCTAAAAGGAAAAAAAAGAAAAAAATCTTAATTCTCTGCCTCATGTCAGCTTGTGACCCAAGACTCGAATTCTTGTGACCCCTCGCTACCCAGCTCCAGTTAGCAGTAACTGAGGAAAAATTGTACTATGTGTTGAATGGTGACATTGGTAAACTTGATCACTCACTGAACACTTCCTTAAGCCTCAAATTTTTCATCTAAAAGATAAATGCCAACAGCTTTTCTTTCATTGGATTGAGGATTAGATATGGTAATACAAGTGTAAGTTATGGTACACACAGTAAGGACTCAATTACATTAGCAAATATTGCCTCACTTATTATTATCATCATCATCATCATGACTCAGCATCCCTTAATATGCTTAGATTATAATTTATAAATATATATATATATATAAAACATATATGTATTTTTTGCACATGCCTTCGGACCATACTAGCATATTCATTAAATATTGTTCAAGGAAGAAAGAACTGGCAGTGAGCAGAGAGTGCAAAGGCATCACAAGCTTGCATCAACTTCCCATGATGGGAATAGAGAAAAGGAATGATTCTGAAAAGTCAATCGAATAGGAAAGATACATTTAAGCTGCATTGAACAGATGTACAGGAGCAAAATTCCATTGAACCCAATAACAATTATGTGTGATTTTAGTGCCATAATGACAAATTTAACCCATGTTTATACTAACTCAAAACAATAATATGTGACTTCTGCCACCTTTCATAGCCAACCTCAATCTTTATTATCTGTTCACTCTAGTTATTTCAGCCTCAAAATAGTTTCCCCTTTCTTAATGATGCTGACTGCCAGATCATCATCATTATTAGAGGTTTTTAAGCATTTTGCAGAGAATTGTTTATCAAAACCTGTAAGAAAGGGGGAGTAGAATCATTTCACAGGTGAATGAAATAAAGACATTGGCATATTAAGGGACAATGAGGTTTCACAGCTGTGACTTTTGATAAATTGTGTAGATTCTAGGTGATTTTTTAAACCCCATATTGATATTACTGTCTTGAAAATTTTCTATGCAGCGTGCATCTCCAGAGCCCTATGATGCACTTTCTTTCCTTTCTTTAACCACTTGTGAAAGACTTCTCAGCTAACTCCACACTGCTTGCAGACCACTTTCAGCACACACACAGGGACGTACCATTAACTCCTGTTTTATTTGGCTGTGTTAAAGCCAACACCTGCACCTTGTTTAGCAGGTCACCTGCAGAGTAGGATAAATTAAAGTGATTAAAAAGATGTGTGAGTTTCACACCACATTGTCTTTGCATTTTCATCTTCCTAATCTCTCACTCATTTTTTTTTCTTAGCATCATTGATACCCGAGAGTCCTACATGCAAGAAACTTTACTGTTTTGATGATTAGTGCTTCTGTTCAGTTCAACAATATGCACTTAGTGTCTGTTATGTGTTAGAGGCTTTCTGTTGCAAATCTTGGGAGATGAGCAACAGGATTCTATTTTACAGACAAATAATCTGAAATTGATAGACATAGAATGCTTTGATTGAAGCCATGCAGGCACGAAGTAGTGAAGTTGAGTTCTGTTTGAATTCCAATCTCAAGCTCTTTCCTGTAGAGCTAAAATTTAGTGATTGGGAAAACATGCTACGTTTCCATTTGCAGAAGTGCTTGAAGATGATGCTTATCACAAATCCATTAATATTTCTGTTGCTAGGAATTATTTTTATTTTGTACCCTGATGAAGGAAATTGAAATATGACTGAAGAGATTTGAGTCTGTGGCTGTTAGCTCTCTACTTTCAAGTAACCTGAACCGGTTACGTTGATTTACTTGTATTTCAGTTATCTTATCTGTAAATAAGGGATCAATTGCAGTTAGATCTTACTTTTGATAAATAAGTAAAGTACTGCATATAAAAGCATACAGTGTAAGGTAAAATAATCTATAGTTTTAAGGTATTTCAGTGATATTCAGCCAATTCTGCTGGTTTTCAAATCAGACTTTCAAAAAGAGAGTCAACAAAAATAAACAGACAAGTTAATAGGCTTGTTCTTACCAGCCAGTCACTCTTGGCTAGAGGTGCTATTTTTCTTGGCCCCACCATGTTAAGAGAGCCTAGTTGTGGAAAATGTGAATATTGTTAAACTTTGAATATATAAACTTTTTTTAAACTGCCACAGTTCTTGAGACTGTGTTCTATTCATTGCTTTTATTTCCATTACTGGCATTCTCTTCCTAAACGTATCAATCTGGCAACTGTCTCCACCCTATTCCACTGAAATTGCCATCGGGAACTTTGTTAATGCTTGCTATTTGCTGATCTCTATGTTCATTTTAGTTTAGTGTCATTGTTGCCACTTTTACCCTTTGGAAACTATCTCCTCATTGGTTTTCCAGTTACTCTTTCTTGGTTCTATCTTTTTGTTCATTCTTCCTCTGTTTTCGTTTCTGCATATCCCAACCCCTTAAATACGGAGGTTCCCAAGTGCTCCACCGACTGCCCTGAATGGGCTTTCTCAGCATGCTCTTTCTCCGGTGATTATATTTGTTCTTATTGGTGGAAAGCATCCACCCAACTGCTTGGACATCACAACTTTAAAAAGTCAGCTTTTCCCTCCCCTACTGCTATCCGGAAGTGCTGTGGTCTTGTGTACTCTTCTTATGCCGTATCTGATCAGAGCAAAATGTGTACCTCTCTCTCTGCTTCTCTCTCTTTCTCTCCCTCTCTGCTGACTCAACAGAATTGAGACTGAGAGATGAGAGATGAGAGGCAATCATTTAGTTTTTTTTCCAGATCAGTAACTGGCAAATTTCGATAATGAAGGTTTCTACATTCCGACAGGAGTCTGGAGAGGCAGAAGAAGCTGGTGAGCAGAATTAGAAACAGTTAAGCAGGTACCAAGAAAAATGAAGATGAAGATACAGAAACACAGTTAGTTCTTGGGTTTCTGAAAGTTCTTCAAGTCCTGATTCCTTTCCTTGAATTTTGTGATAAATACTTCTTTTTCCTTACAAAGCATTTGCTTTATTTTCTTAAACATAATGTTTATTTCTATTCATTGCAACTTGTCAATCTTACTAATAGTCAAATGTGTTCAACTAAAATCAACATGCTTTAGGATGAGAAATGTATACCTACAACCTGGATTATAGGTTATTTCAAAGGGAAATACAAAAATCTCAAACTTACTATGTCCATTAAATATCTCTCATCTTTACCTTTTCCTTATTTTTCCTCTGTAACCACCACACCCCCAAAACTGAAACCTCTGCCAAATATTCTGTTTTGCACTTCAAAAAAATTAGAAAATGCAGATTGAGTATTAGGCACAAAGAAACTTTCATAGAGTAAACGCTTGAAAAATTTAGCCATTATCATTTTTATAATTGTGTTTTCCTACATGTTATTACTCATATGGTTGTTAAACCGGAAACCAAGGTTGCTGCCGTAAGATAAAATGCTTACTAGTTTTTCATGTGTAGACTCATTGTTTTTGCTGAATAGGAGAATTTTTATCTGAGTAAACCAATATCAAAGTTTCCTTTCATACAATAAGAGAAAGAAAATCACAATATTAAGATATTGGTTAGAGAAGGTCAAAGCGAGATGGCAAAGCCGAAGAGCTATGTCAGAAGGAAGTGAATGCATTACTGGGATTAATAGCAGCTTGATGCATGAATCTTGCAAATGATATTCTTGGAGACATACTGTCTCAAATTTAAAATTTATAAAGACTGTACTTAAAATTCACTTGTTGCAAGATCAAACAAGAACAACAGAGTTCAGTATTTTCTACAATTAATAGAAGGAAAACATCATCTGTCTGTCGTCTGCCCTTCTGTAACCACGTCACCTAAGAATGGTTGGATGAGATGTTTAAGATGGGTTCACCTCAAGTGCAGCTCCTGTGTCCCCATGGGTGCCTTGGTAGAGGAGGCTTCTCAACAAGATAGACGCTGGAATTAGTGCTAATACTTGAACTATTAGTGTCAGTAATACTTAGAATTTAGTCCTACTAATACTAGTCATGTTTAGTACTAGTACTATTAATAAATGACTAGTATTCTAACTCAGAACAGTGAGGAGCTGTACAGAGTCAGTCTACTTAGTTATATTTCTTGTCTGTATAGCTACACATCTGTTTATTTTCTTAGTCCCTCTTCATTGCAAAAGGATTTTAAGGCACTTCTGACTAAACAGGAATAAAGACGATTTAAGAGTTTCATAAATTTATTATAATGAAAAACCTGTTATGCATCATTCAGTATTTATTATATGTATTTTATCTCTCAGTATGCCTAAGCTGATTACTTGTACGTTAGTCTATTTTTTTTTAAATGAATTTCTCAATACTTTTTGGTTGATTGATGAGCATTTATATTACAGTGCCTTCCAGGTATTAATCCTGATTATAACTTATATCTAAAACTGAACTGGATGGAACATGCAGGAATAGCCATATTATAGAAGAATGCTCTCTCCTCAGTATTACATTTAGGTTATATATGTTTGTTCAAACTACTCCTTTTGAGTTATGATAATTTGTTAATGGGATGAGCTCATAGAACTTGCTATAAATTTTACATATTAGCAAAAAAATAATAATAAAGTGGAAGGTACAGTTTGAATCCAGTTTAGGAAACAGTTATTTTAGAAAATTGGTTTAAACATTTTGAAGTGTTTTCAGCTAAAAGCTTCTAAAACTTTGCTTTCCAGTCAATATTTATTAAATATCTATATCACATTGACTTTTAAAAGCTTTTTGGCTGCCATTGTTTTAATTAACAATAATTTCTAGGAAGCTCTCTATTATGAAGCTGATCAGCTGTGTAAGGATTTAATGGTGTTGGAAGAGGTCACTGAGAAGAAGATGTGATCGCCGGTTGACAGAGGAGCTGGACTAGGACAATTGCAGTCTTCTTCCTTGTCCTCGCAATGTACCTTCCAGCTACTAGACCCACGCTAACAGCTGATTCCAGTGCAGAGTCTTGAGAGATAATCGTTGTCTGGATTGAATACCTAACCGAACCCCGTTAAGTCCTCTGTATAAGATTTTAAGATTCTGGAGAATGGGTACAGAGGTCTATTCACCTTGTGTTCATGAAAGACAAGCCTCCTATGTAAATTCCTTTGCTTACACTGCCACCTAGGGACCTGGAGTGGTCTGCCTCTTTCTTAGGCCTCTCCTGGTCCTCCCGGATGGGGTCCAGTTTTGGATTTCACCCCAGGGAAATCCTGAGGTTGCAAATTAATAAATGAATCTTTTAAGTATAAAAAAGAGATACAGATACCTAACTCTAAGTTTCTATTTGTTTCTATATTTTAAAAATCTTTGTTTATCATTTCTTTATCTAAAATGCCAGTAACCAAAGGTGATGAGATACATGTTCTACATTTATATTGACTCTTACTTTAGGAATATACTCTGTTTTGAAAGAATAATGTTCTTGACTTATATTGGGAGTAAGAAAAATGTTTGACTATGTGCATACACATGGCTATTACATAGGTGTAAACATGAATATTTTAAAAATATGTAAGATTACTATATTTTCTAAATTTTGTTGGTCTTTTCTATCTCCTTTATGTTCTAAATAAGGCTTTAGTTATGTGATATCATTTTAACCACATCATGCAGTTATCAATAATGTAGATGAAATAATTCTTTTATTTCTCATTCAGTTTTTAAGCAATAATAATGCTCTGGAGGGAAAATATTTCTTTCTCAAGATACTACCTTTGTTATTTACCTTTCTGAATAAGTATGGGTGTGAAATATATTGTCTTAACTTCCAGCACACCCATCTAGAGTCTTCTTCAAATGATAAAATGCAGTGAGAGCCATGAAATCTATCATAGTCAAAATTTGCCCCCATCCTTGTTTCAGAAATAGCACTTTCTATAGAAAATGCTAATTGCCTAGTTAAACACCGTGATGACAAAATTTTCTGGAGCAAAATGGCACAGGATTTAGAACTTCAATGTCAGAAGTACAACTTAGTTTTATGATTTTTCTTACAGATTTCAAGATTCCAACATCTACCTTACCTGTTTGCTTTGAGTCTCTAATGAGATATAATCAATTCATAAATTCATTTTTCAAAATAATTTTATTAAATCCATATTTATTAAATGCCTACATTGTGCAAAGCATTTAAGTATTGGGAAAACTGAGATACGATGATTCCTATGAAAGACAAAATATTAATGAACATTATAATTTTTTAATCATATTGGTCATAGGTTAAAATACCTAAATCCTTCTCACTTAGGATAATGGAGAGAAAACCAGCTACCATTAGGTAAATAAGCATACAGTACATATAATGTGACCTAAAATTTTGACCTAATGATATCTCTTCAACTCTAAAAAATTTAGCAGATAAAAATCACCTGAATATTCCATGGAGTACTGAATGCCCTTTCACAATGTGCCAAAGAGTTTAGTCAAAGATCTGTAATGCACTTGAGTGTTTCTTAAACAAATTTCTAACAAACGGGCAGCCATCCCACAAAAAGAAATTGGTGTATATATATATATATATATATATATATATATATATATATAAATGATATTCATCCTTTTTATGGTTTTCTAGATGAGATTTGCATATAATTCTTCTTGAATTTTGGCACCTATTCACTTCAAAGCCAATATTCTAAAAGGTTCTACTCTATATTAGAAATAATAAGTATGGTATATTATAGCATCATAATGATGGGGATAGAAAATGTCTTATTTATAATGGTAATAAGCCAAACAATAAAATATAACCTATGTTGGAGCTAGATGATTAAATTGTATTTTAAATCAATTTGAAACAGTAAAACCCAGGCATTTAAAGTTTATGTTAAACTAGGATAGAGAATAAACCTGACTGACGTAAAATAGAGCAGCCTGTCAGGAGCTCAGCTTAGCTAAGAAAGCTGAGCTGCCAGGTTGGAAGTAGCCAATTAAAACAAGCCAAATGGAGTAATAGTTGAGCCTTTCATCACTTACTGTGGTGTTATAAGCAAGAGGCTAAACTCCTCTATTCCAGCTCTTCCCTTGAAACGACATTCACAGCAATCCACGGGCGGGGGTGGGGTGGGGGCATGGAGCAGGGGAGGAGTTTAGGTCAAGGGTCAGGTAAATCAACACAGTAGAGAAGTACTGAGTATATTGAAGACAGAGAAGAAAAGTGTTTTCAAGGTTTTCCCTTCTTCCTGATGACAAAGTCTCCGTGGAGGCATCTGAGGAAGACTTTGGCGGAAGAATCCAGATGAAAAGAAGTCTCTCAATGAAGGTGGTTGCGCTAGGATCGCAGATATTTATAACAGCAAGACTGGCTGGCCGCTCTGATTCTGTGGCTGCATCTGCCTTTAGAGACTGCAGTTCAGGGGCTGTTATTCAAGTCTGGCGTTGGGGTGGGAGCGGCCTCCCTCGTGAGGCCAGGTAAAAGCTTTATAATTGCTTATGTTTGGGCCTTAGAAATCACAGGTAGGTTTTTTTTGACCAGGAGGCAGGCTCCTCAATTCTTTTCTAATCACCGGAGCCCTAGAATTACATGTATGTTGTTCAAACTATCTACCCATGGTATATCGGTCTAATTAACCTGTCATCTTTCTTGCTTCCAGAATACGTGTGTTGTCCACATGGGATATAGCTGCGTGTTTTCCCACTGAGACCTTGATCCCTCTTCGTGGCCTTGCGTACTCCTGAGAAAAGGTCAGTTCTGTGAGATAAAGTCACCTTCTCACACTGGGGCTTTCCTTCTCATTTTCATCCCACTGATTGTTTACAGTTTATTTTTTCCTCTTCTAACTAAACAAGCTAGTCATTGAATTTGGTGTAAAATCCTTAGTGAGTTACCAGGAGCCTAGGATTGGCATATTCAGGTTATGGTGTGGTCATTGACAACATTGTAAGTTAAACAAAATTTAGTTTAAGCCTTATGTGTTTCTTTAGTTCTTCTGATGGGAACAGTTGAAAAGTTTCATGTTTGAAAAAGTCTGTCTTCTTATATAGACCTTAAAATCTTATGACTTATCAGTAACATTCCATTGTATTTAAATAGAATCCAATGAATAGGCTGTGGAAATTTAATGTACAACATGGTGACCAAAGTTAATAATGATATATTATATATGTGAAATTTGCTAACAAGAGTATGTCTCCAGTATTCTTACTGCAAAAAGGTAACTATGTGAGATTATGTGTATGTTAATTAGCTTGATTGTGGTAATTATTACACAGTGTACACGTATATCAAAACATCACGTTGTACACCTTCAGTATATACAATTTTGTCAGTCATACCTCCAAACTTTTGGTTAAAAAATGTAATTGGCCTAAAGAAAAGAGATGAAATTCTAAAAGAAAGGTAAAATACAATCAAATTCTTGTCAACCATCTAGTTGACCACTAATACAGTCTCCTATTTCTACAATTTTTATTTTAAGGATGTTATGTAAATGGAACTATACAATAAATAATCTTTGGGGATTTTATTTTTCCTATCAGCACAGTTCTGTGGAGATTAATTCATATTGTTGTGTGCATCAATAGTTTGTTGCTTTGTATTGCTGGGTAGTGGTCATGGCTTGAATGTACTGCAGTATTTTTTTAACCATTCACTACTGGATGACATCTGGGTTGTTTCCAGTTCTTGACTATTGTGAATAAAGCTGCTGTAAACATTTACAAACAGGTTTTCATGCATATGTAACTCAATTTCCCTGGGACAAATGTGCAGGAGTACAATGGCTGGATTGCATGGTAGATGCATGTTTAGTTTTTTGTTTGGTTTGGTTTGGTTATTTTTTGCTTTGTTTTGTTTTTAAGAAACTTCTAAACACTTTTTCCATTACCATTTTGCCTTCCCACCACATTGGGAAGAATGTATGAATGATCTATTTCCTCCACATTGTCTCCAGCATGTAATGTTGTCATTATTTTTTACTTTAGTAATTCTAATAGGTATATAGTAATATCACATGTGTGGCTTTATTTACATTTCCCTTATGGCTATGAAGATGACTATCTTTTCATGTGCTTAGTTGCCATTATCTGTACATATCCCTTCAACTATTTCTTCATGTCTGTTGCTCATGTTTAAATTGGTTTGTTTACTCTTAGAGTTTAGAGAGTTCTTTATATAGTCTAAATCCTAGTCCTATTTAGGTATATGAGTGACTGTAAATGTTACTGTGTTTTTAGTTTTGGTTTCCGTGTACTTATTACTAATATATTGAAATACAATTGTTTTGTTTGCATATCTTACATCCTTTGACCTTGCTGAGTTCATTTATACTTCCTAGGATTCTTTTCTTTCTTCCCTCTTTTCTTTCCTTCCTCCCTCCTCTCTTCTTCCATCTTTTGTTTTTTTATTTTTTTCTTTTTTCCTTCCTTTTCTGTCCTCTGTAGAGTCCTATATCATTTGCAAACAGCAATATAGTTTCATTTCTTCCTTCAGATCAGTGTGCCTTTCATTTTATTTTCTTGTCTTATTGAACTAGATAGAAATTCTAGCACTGCTTTGAATTTAATGGTGAGAGTAGACATTTATTGTGTTGATCTAAAAGTATAACTGTTTAGTTTTTCACCATTAAATAAAATATCAGTGATAGGATTTGGAACAGTTCTCTATGAAGTTCAGAAAATTTCTTCTACTCCTGATTTGCTGAGATTTTTTAAAAATCATGAATGAGTCTTAAATTTTGTCAAATGCTTTTTCAGTATCAATTGATATGATCATGTTATTTTTCTTTGTAACCACGTTAATGATGGTTGTGTTGATTGATTTTTGAATATTGATCCAGTACTGCATTATTCTTAAGGAGTAGACTTCACATGGTTATAGTGTAAAACTTTTTATATATAGCTGAATTCTATTTGCTAATATTTTGTTAAGGATTTTTGCATCTATATTCATGAGGAATATTGGTCTGTTTGTTTCTTTTTATACTATCTTAGCCTTTACTAGATATCAAGATAATAATAGCTTAATAAAATGGCTAGGAGCAGTCCCTTTTCTTCTATTTTACTGGAAGAGTTTATATTGAATTTATTTTAATTCCTTTTAAAATGGAGGAATATTCTAGTGAACAATTGGGACCTGGAGATTTATGTCCTTTGTTATAGGGCCATTCAAATTATCTGTTTTATATTGAATGAATTGTGGCACTTTGTGTTTTTCAGTGAAATAGCCTGTTTAGTCTAAGCTGTCAAATTTATGTGTGTAGACTTTCTTCCCTTATAATCCTTCTGATATCTTTTGGGGCTATAGTGATTGCTCATTTAAAAAAATGTCTACTGTTGATAATTTGCGTCTTTGCGGTCTGTTTTTAAAATCATTCTTTCTAAAAGTTTGTCAATTTTATTGATCTTTTCCATACACCATCTCTTTATTTCATTGACTTTCAATTTATTTTCTATTTTCAGTCTCATTGAACTTTTGCTTTTTATCTTTATCAACATGGTTTTCTTTCTTCTTTTTGATTTGGATTTAGTTTGTTTTTCTACTTTAGGTAATTGTTCAAAAGTCGTCCATCTTAGTAGGTTGCCCCTTTCCTGTCCTTTTATCAGCTTGTGACTTTATTTTCCTTTTTCTGTTGATATTTCCTGGTTTACAACTTTATCAGCTCCTAGTCTGGATACCGTGAACCCATGGAACTCATGAACGTGTTATTTGGTCCTGAGTTCCTTGACTAGATTGTCTCCTCTCTACCATTCAATGTTTTCTTATGTTTGTTTTATATACAAGTAATGACTAGGTATTATATTCGTACTTAGCGGGAGAGATAACAAAAAGTATGTCTGTCTCAACATATCTTCCCCAAAGCAGAAGTTTTCTCTTTTTTATTGTGCAAAATTATGATCTTTGATACATTTTTCTCCAGAGAAAATGTAACTGATTAAATGAATTTACTATGAAGATAAGGAAGTAAACAGAATTTTATTATCATTTTAGGGCACAAAGTTACAGTGAACTCAGTTCTTACCAGTAGCTGTTCTTTACGTATTTAAAGAAAAATTTAAGCAGAATTGACTAGGGAAAACAGAAATGAAGTTATTATCCAGTCTGGGGAAGCAAAACTACACTTAAGCTTACTAAAGCTTTTCGTGAGAAACAAAATGTAAAACTGCATTTAAATCAGCAGTGTATTAGTTTGACTTCTACACTTTTTGTTGAAACTATGAGTAATTATAAAGCTATTTTTAATTACAACTTTGTTTTGTAATAGACTTCACATTTTTTTCCTACTACTAAAGGAATCCTTAATTCTTAAGTTTCCATTCCGTCTTCAGGGTTATGTTTCAGTTTTGAAAGGAATAAGAATATGTTAGTATCTCTTGGTTTCCATCCAAAATGGCTTTATTTTGTGTACATACATATTTCTTTATATCTCTATAAATCTTTCAACCAAGGTTTTTATAAATTTCTGATAGTATTGTTAGTAATAGCAACATGCCCATAAAGTATTTTTAAATTCCTTGCCTTTGTGCTCATATTATTCTTATTAATCTCTGAAAACAAGATATAGAAGGCACATATAAAGATTTGTAATACTTGCTTAAAAGCAGCATAAGATACATAATGTATATATAACTAAAGCATATATACCAGCCATATATATGTGTATCTCTGTCTATATAGAAATTTAAATATTTTACTTAAATCAGAGTAAGTTTTGTGAGCTGATCTAGCTCAAAATTCTCTCAAGTCTGTCAACAATTTTTGGCTTTATCTCAGGAAAAATGCATCTTGAGAATGATACTAAAATGGCCAAAAGCCAGACATTTTTCTGCTACTGCCCCCAAAATAAATTAGCAATGTTGTGGGAGTAGAAATAAAAATTCAGTTTTAATTTTTAAAATAATGTCCTCTGGTTAATTAATATATTGCATGAATTTCAACTGAGTGGGGTTTTTTTTTTAAATTGAAATTTAGATTGGCAAACATTTTTTGCAAGATCCTGCAATTGACATTTCTCTCCTTACTTCTCTGCTTATTCTCTCCCAGGTAAAAATGTGTATGTAATATAATAGAGAGGTGTTATTCTATCTAAGGAAGACAATAGACCAGGTAAATTTAAGAGTACAAAAGACTGCCTTGTCAATAGATGATTTCAACTGGCAATAGAATCACTGCATTTCTTAAGCAACCAGAAGTAGCCTGACAATGGCTAGGCAGACCCAGAAGGAAAGTAATATTCCACTGGAATTCACATTTCGTGTCAGGGTTGTTCTTATTTATTCACTCACTCAATACACATCAAATGTTTGTGTATACAGAACATCATTTTAGCTGCTTTAGATATAAATAAAAACATGGGTTTATTTTTTGTTTGCCTTCAGATATCTTAGAAACTTTGGGGGCTTCAACTGTATGACATTTACAAATACATATGGAAAGATACGTAATATAAAAAAATATATAGGAATGATGTGGCCAAATAAAATTCTGAAAAGGAAGCAAGAGCTTATTGCAACCAGTTATATTTAAGACAAATGGCAAAGGAATGTGCATAGAAATCAGACGTACAGAAAGGAAGAAGAAAGTAGTCCAGATTGTAGGGTTTTGTAACTTCAGCCCTATTGACATTATGGGCCAATTAATTCTTTATGTGTGAGTATTATAGGTTTCCAGAGACTGACGAATGGCAACTGGGGGTAAGTTTGCCAGACTTAGAAAATAAAGATAAATGCTGTAGCAAATAAAAATATAGCACACTAGTGAAATTAGAATTTCAGACAAAAATTATTTTTAGTATAATTATGTGTCCTATTTTATTTGTTGTTTCTCTGAAGTTCAAATGTAATTGGGCATGTCATATTTTATCTGGCAATCCTAACTGGGTTAAATTGCCAGTGGTTGAAAACCTATGAGTTAGAGAAATGTGTGCCCAAATGTCATATGTGGGAGTTGTGTTTGAGAGATAATGAGTTGACAAAGCTTAAACATAAATTTTGAAATATATCCTGTGTGCCTTGGGCTGTTCTAGGTAGAGCACATAGAGTAGGCAATAGAAAAGCAACGTTCCCTATGTCATGAAATGTATGTTATGATGAGGCAGAGACATTAGTAAATACGTAACTAAGTAAATTATAAGATCCATCAGAGAGTTGAGAATTGATTTTGCTGCTGTGGTATCAAACAAGCCCCAAGATCTCTCTAGCTAAGAACTGTAAAGGATTTTGTTTTCTATGTTACATATCCATCGCGGTGGCTGTAATTGTGCTTCCCATGACCTTCACTCTAGACCCCAGACTGACAGAGCAGCCTCTTTCTGCAACAATTCTGGTAGTCTTGGGTGAAGAAAATGAGAATGTGGTGAAACATATGCTGCCTCTTGACGCTTTCATTCACTTCTCTTTAGTCAAAGCGATCACATTGTTGTAAGTTAAGTGGATCGGAAATGTATAAAACTCCCCCTGATAGGATATAAAAATGTAAAATTCAGGATCATGATATCTTAGATTGGTTTCCCACAAAAGCAGAACCTGAGATAAAGACTTGGTTTCAGATAGTTTATATCGGATGTCATTCTAGAAAGCCAGAATAGTGGGGAGAATGAGTCAGGGAAGGAGGAGAAAGCTAATATGATGACATCTCTAGGCAGTGGGGTCTTGCATTGCCTCTGCTGCCAATTCCTGTGAAGCATCCAGATTATCTACTGGAATTATCTACTTGAAAGAACAGGATGCCGGAGTACTTACCCACTGACACCTTTCCACAGTGAGTGGCACCAGGTACAGGTGAACAGTCATATACTCTACCATATATGTGATGTCAGATGCTGGGAAGTGCTACAGAGAAAAAGATAAAAAAAAAAAAAGCATGGTAGTTAAATAGGTAGTGAAGTGAGTAGAGAGTTGTTTTTTTTTTAATTATTGCTAAGATGGTTAAGATTAAGAAAGGTGATATTTGAGCAAAGTTCTAAAGGAAATGTCAAGATCCTCATGGATATCTAGGGGAAAAAAAAATTCCAGGCAGAAGAATAGCAAGTACAAGAAACCTGTCACAGCATAGCTGGCATATTCAGGCACCTGGAGCTGTAATGCTGCCAGTGGGGATGGTTGTAAAATATAAGGTCAGAAATACAACAGAGATCAGGAGGTCGTGCCCATCCATGTAGGATGTTGGAAAGATTGAGGATTTACTCCAAGTGAGAGTGGGAGCTATTGGAGAATTTAAAGCGGAAGAATGACGTTGCCTGATTTAATATTTAAAGATGACTCTTGTTGCTATGTTGAAATAGGCTGTAAGAAGATAAGAGCAAAATCAGAGAGCTCAGTTCACAGCTATTACAGAAAGAGAAGTGAGGAAATGCAAACATCTCAACAAGGCAGTGTCTGTAGAAGTGTTCAAAGCCTGGATGTATGATAAGAATATAACATTGGGTTTTGCTGATGAATCAATGTGTGATGTGAGGAAGAGAATAATCGGTCTCAGCAATCCACAAAGTGGGGGCACCATTCACTAAGTGTGAGATGACAGAGGAATGCTCAGGGGTTGAGAAGAGAAGTATTTACCTTGATTGTGCCAAGTTTGAGATGCTTACCATACATCTAAGTGGAGATGATCAACAAGCAGTTGGAAATGAAGACATTTAGGCAGGGAATATAAAATGAGAATTATCAGTGTATAAATTAGGTTTCAAATCATGAGTTTAAATGAAATGGTAAAGGGATTAAGGTAAACAAGGCTTAAATAACTATTTTCTCCTTTGATTCTGCTGAAGAGTCAAATATAAAATTCTGAAATGAGAAATAACAACGTAAGATTCTCTTTATCTTGACTACAGTGTGTGTACAAAAAGAGCTAAAAACGACTGTTTCAATAAATGTAAAAAAAAAAAAACAACTTGGTCTATGCCTATATCAGCATAATTCTTTATCACAATAGTTGCTTCAGAGGAGGATAGGAATGCTACCCTGTGTGAATTATGCCAAAGATGAAAAGTTTGTTCACAGAAATTACATGATTGATGTTTAAAAAGTATTTATTTAACTCATATCCAGAATCCTCATTTATACTGTAGGGAGAAATTTCTCCATAGAGCTCATGAATTTTTGCACATCTTTTGAACAGACTGTCTTTATTCTGGACCATCTTTTTGGAGTATGACTATATGGCAAACAAATTTGGAATTTAGTTGTAGTATCCCAGAGCAAAGGGTAGACATGCCTACTGCCTATTACAAAATTTTCAGGTCCTCTAAGCTCTAAGTCCCTTTCCTGTAATGCAGCTAACTCTGGGGGCAGGTTACATCTGTCTCCTTTTGCACTATCCTGCATAATTTAGGGCTGAGGAAATGGATACAAGAAATGCTGCTACACTGGCTATTGCTAATGCTGAGTAAGGAAGTCCTTTCTCTCTGCTCCAGGGTACTCATGTCTTCTGCTAGTATGCATGAAAGCATGGGAAGCCACCTTGGTAGGTTGTACCCTACCTATATATCTAGGACATTTCACAGTTCTTGACAGTTACCCACCTTGCTGCTCCACTCTCTGATGGATCTCTGTGAAGCTGTAGCTAAGTATTATATCTTATTGACGCACTTTCAGGGATTCAGACACCTTACGGAGAGCTTATTCCAAGAATATATACTCTTCTCTTATTGTATGATGTGAATCCTTGTGCCAGCACTACTCATCCAGTCCCCAAAGGGCCCTATCACTCATTGGACAATATAAGAAATCAAGATAGATGAAACTTTTATCAGTGTCACTTTCGTAGTCTGTCTCATGCTCTTTTAAATTAGGGACCTGGCCCAAGGCATCTGTAGTGACCACAGGGGTCCCAGAGCAATGGCTCTCAATAAATATGAGGACTTTTCAGATCACCCAAACCCCAGTCCTCCACCTCTCATCCAAGAGTCAGGTCCTCTGACCATGACTCTGCCACCATACAACAATATTATTCTGAAGTCCATCAATGCCCTCTGCCCCTACTCTGTGGAATACTTCTTACCTGCCACCTCAGGAGGAAAGAAGACCTTGGAATCCAGAGGAGCATCTACAACTCAATCTTTTGAGAAATTTTCTGTAATAGAACCACCTGTAGCCACCTCATTCCCATTAACATCTGGATCAAGCTAGATACTTCCTAAGGCAGTTGAAATGCTCCTGCCATCCCACCACATATTTGAGGGGTCTGAGCTTTAACTTATTTTCATCCCTTCCTACTCAGGTACTAGTTGTCTCTCCTCAAGGGCTGAGCTGAGGTTAACAATGAATGTTTCCAAGGAGGGGGCTGCCGAGAAGATACTGACAGTGGGGTTTTCTCTAAAACGAAAAGTGCTGTCTGATTAGGGTAGTGAGCAACCTCAATTCTACGGTACATCAGCCAAATGGTCTTCCCCATGAAGAATACTGCTTGGGTGGGAGATTAGACTGGAAGGTACCTGAGGTTTCTTCCATTGCTCCTGGATCCTGAAGGCCCTCATATGTACTCTCTCCCACACACAAAGGCATACATACACATGAACACATACACTCATGAAATCTGAACTGATTGTTTCTACAAATAATGTGCCCATGCACACATATCCATGCATGTAGGTGTGCATTGATTTTCTAAGCCAAATAATTTGAGATTCAGGTCTTAGAATACTCTAGAAATTTTTTAAAGTGACAATCTTAAACACTAGTACTACCATCACTTATCAATAGTCATGGGATTGATATAAATTCCTCAATTTACCAAACAGTTCACCAAAATGATTTTGTTGTGAGTAGTTTTTACTCTGTTAGACATAGAAAATGGCCTCATTTTAATTGTAAGGATCTTAAAAGTAATAAACTGTATCCAATTTTTGTCTGTTTTAGAGCATCTAGAAATATTAATGGAACACGGTAGGCTTGTTAATGTCTACCAAATTAATAGAAGGTAGTTTTACCAAAAGGAAAAATCAATTTGTGTTTAAAAATGAAAAATAAAGCAACAGTAACAACAAAAAACAATCAAAATGAAGACTTTGTTCAGCTCTTTCATATATTACCATAAAATAGAGTATAGTTATTATAGTTTAGAACAAGTTGATTATCTTTTTAATAATCATTAATAACTAAGTAATTTCTCTAAAGAGGATAGCTAAAGGATCTAAGATTCTAAAAGCCAATTATACTGTGTTGAATAGTGTGCCCCCAAAATTCGTGTCCACCAGGAATCTCAGAATATGATCTATTTGTAAATAGGGATTTGGCAGATATAAGTAGCTAAGATTAATTCATACTAGATTCAGGTGGACATGAAATACAATAACTGGTGTTTTTATATGAAAGCTATCTGTGAAGACACAGATACACACACGGGGAAGTGCCGAGTGGCAATGGAGGCAAGAAATTGTAGTCTTAGAGTCTATAATTCAAGGAAAGCCAGTGATTGCTGGCAGTCATCAGAATCTAAAAGAGAGATCTGAAACAGATTCTCCCTAGAACCTGCAGGATCCTAGAATCAAACCTGCTGGTACCGTAATTTCAGACTTTTGGCCTCCTGAACTCTGAGAGAATAAACTTATTTTAAGCCATCAAGTTTATACTTTGAACAGCATTAGGAAACTAATATACAAACTAAGGAAATTAGAATTGGCATTTTGGAAAAAATACTATCATTATAACTGACAAATTGACACAACCTCTAATTAATAAGGAATCTACACATAGAATCTGGTCTTTCAAATCTCGACAGAACCGTATAATGTTGTTATTTCTCTGTTAGTTACAAAGCTGGTCATTGAGGAGAGAGTCGATTCTCCCTCCTGTGTTTGAGTTTGCCATTTATTTTTATTTGTTGTCATCATTATCATTATCACTGTTATCCTTATATCCATGATCATTAATTATCCTCAACAACACTATAAACACATATCAAACTAAGCACTTCATTTAGCTTAGCATAATTTTAGATGTATGACCCCTGTCAAAAAGGACATAAAGAACCACCAAATATTGAACAAGCACATAAATAATTAAGAGTGCACTTCCCTCTCTTAAACCCATTTTTAGCAAACATCATTACAGAGAAATGTTCTTTTTAACCAAGTTATTTCTACTGTGGGCAGATGGCCAGTACTTAGTAAACTTGAGTAATGTGATTGAATCGAAATCTCTGTGATGAATCAAATTACATTGTGGATGATTCCTATGGTCTCTAACCCAGTAACAACCATTTTCAAAACCAAATATAAGTGCAATTTGCATTACCAGAGCAAGTCAAGTGAGTCCAAACTCAGAAAATTTGACACAAAAGAAGTTGAAGCAAAGATTGCATGAACTATTCCCTAATTTCTCCACTACTCAAATTCAACTTGAAACTCATATACTTACTTCTCGTCACCTGAGGGCCTCCTACAGACTTCAGTCACTCACACAAACTAAATGTTTTGGGTCTTCTCAAGAAAGAGAGGGAGAGACAGCAGTAAGAGGAGAGAGGGGAAAATAGAAAAACATGGAAGAGAAATGAGAGGGAAACACGGGCAAGAAGAGAATTCTCTGTCCAGGTCACCAAATAGGGATGGCAGTTACCTTTTCCCTTTTTCCTCTGCTGAGTTCAAAGCTCTTTCCCCCCCCCACACTCTAATGAATTAGAGAGACTGGGCATCAATTCAAATTTTATTCTAATTCTGCTGACTGGAAATTTGATATCAAATAAAAGATTCATTATAAGATAAGCTTATAACAACAAAACAGTGTGGAAGTACTGCATTTCATTGTAATGGAATTTTACCTCTTTGAGCTTCCTCCATATACTAATGAGTGCATACCAATGAAAATAAAAGTACACATATTTGAAATTCAGAGAAAAATTTTGTTTAAAAGTGATGTGGTGATTACACACTTGAACTTGACAGTGGGCACTTACTTCATTCATTAAATAAATAAACTACATTACCATAATACATGATGTAATTACCATGGATTATTTTTTAATGTGAAACATACATTCACTAGCCTAATGTAAGATAATTAATGTAAGAAGCAAAGGGCATAAATTTAGTTTTTTTCAAGATGAGAAATGAGACTTTTCAGAACACTTAACGGTTGTTACCATTGAAAGGGTAATTTTATTGTCTCCTTGTGTTTTACACAAAACAGTATTACCAAAAATTTATATGTTATAAGAGTTTTCAAAATTCTTCTTACGAATTTTTTTCTCCCTGGGTGTCTGAACAGGTCTAGATTGCTGACAGTTTCTTTTGGTGAAAGATCCAAAGAGTCTCCCTTGGTACTCTAGACTTCCTATAAGCTCTGCTAGGCCAGGGGCTGTTAGAATAAAGTCCAGTTACAACTGCATCTCATATGATGTGAGTTTAATAGGTATGGTCTTTTCTATTTTTGTCAGAACAAAGGTCTTTCACAGGATCTTTGAAAATTTTACTTGTCTTGTTTCTTACAAAAATGTGCAGTTCAGTTTCTGAAATAGATGCAAAAGGTTCTTAATGTGACTTCATGAAAATAATTGTCAAAAGTCATGGTTTCTTATTTCTATGTTTATCTTAAAAGAAGGGGAACAACACTAAATACAGAGCAAAAGGAAGCTTCAGAACTAACAAAGAGAATTGAAACAGCTATCTCCTACACTATTTAGAAACTTGTATCTTAGCCTTGACCTAAGATGACACCTTCGTAGTAATAACAACCACGTATCATTATGTAATCCTTACAGTTCACGATGACCTTTCAAATCTATTATTTCATTTTATCAGTATAGCACCGCTATTGAAGTAGGCATTGTAATCTACTTTTTAATTGCCAGAAAACTGACTCTAGTTCTCCTATATAAGTATATAGACTCATCACTTGGATTTAGGAATTCTTAGCCCAAGTTCTGTACTGTATAAAAAAGTAAAAAATAATGAAGTCCACAGTATTAACATGAACCATGTGTCTTATTGCAGACCGTGAGAGGGCCACTGAACATTGAACATTAAAGAAATGACCTGCCATTGCAGTGGCATTTCAGAGAAAAATCCTTGTGTCATTTTATCTCCCACCCCATACTGATAAAAAGACACTTGATCACTGATCATGCAGTTGCTCAAAGGTTTAAAAGCAATGTCATTGATGTGAAACCTCACATTTATATAAAGTTTCTAGACAAACCTTCCTCAAAATCCTATTTCTTATTTCCTCTCCATTCATTCCCTAGTGTTACTTGTGTACAGACTTCCCTTTCCAATCAAATAAGCCCTGACTGTAGAGTCTAGTTAATTGTTCTTATATCCTTGCATCAATGCCTTGGTTGATAGAAATTTTTAAGAAGTCTTCAGAGAACAGTATGGAGACTTTCTCTAAGGGGTTGTTCCCCTTTGATCATAGTCAGCTCAGGCTGCTATAACAAAATACCATAGACTGGGTGACTTAAATGACACCTAAGGTCAAGGTACCAGCTGATTTAGTTCCTGATGAGGACACACTTGTAGCTCACAGTTGGCTACCTTTAGGCTGTGTCCTCTGTTGCAGATTTATATACAGATGAGAGCTCTCTTATGAAGGCGTTAATGCCCTCAAGGGGGCTCCACTTTCATGGCCTTATCTAAATCTAATTACTTCCTGAAGACCGCATTACCAATTACTATCACCTTGGGAATTAAAACTTCAACATAGATTGTGGAGGAACACAAACATTCAGTCTGTAACACTCTTTAACCTAAGTCTTCACAGTTTGAGCAACAGAACAATTATTTTCTGCATGTTTTGGCACCATATCTTTGGACAATGATCAGATATTTCTAAGAGTAATCTCTCTCTCTGTCTGGTGGGACTAGCAGTTGAAAAAATTACTGACAATGAAGAAAGAGTTTCTGTTTACTAAGCACTTCCAGAAGGCAAACCTACGATAGGCATATCCCTTTCTTCATCTTGTTTAATCCTCATGGCAATTTTATAAAGTGTATTTTCTTACCTCGATTTTTTTATATAAAGATATCACTGTTTATAAAGTTTGAGTAACTTCCAAATTACTCACCTTTTAAGCAGCACAGACCAAACTAGAAATATTTTTTCTTTCTTTCTTCCTTTTCTTCTGTTTCTTTTTCTTCCTTTTCTTTTTTCTTTTTCTTTCTTCTTCCTTTCTTCCTTTCTTTCTTCCTTTCTTTCTTTCTTTCTTTCTTTCTTTCTTTCTTTCTTTCTTTTCTTTCTTTCTTTCTTTCTTTTCTTTCTTTCTTTCTTTCTTTCTTTCTTTCTCTTTCTTTCTTTCTTTCTTTCTTTCTCTCCTTCCTTCCTTCCTTCCTTCCTTCCTTCTTTCCTTCCTTCCTTCCTTCCTTCCTTCTTTCCTTCTTTCTTTCCTTCTTTCTTTCCTTCTTTCTTTCCCTCTTCCTTCCTTCCTTTCTTTCTTTCTTCCTTCCTTTACTTTCTTTCTCCTTACTTAAAGTATCTGCTTTTATCCACTGTTGGATAGTATATAAAGTAGGCCTCAGTTGAGGCTTCTTTTTGGCTTCTGAGTATATAGTTTGCAGGTCACATCAGTCTCTATAAAGCAGCCATGTCTGTGTAGTGATAGGAATTTGTACAGGTAGAAGGGGACAGAAGTGGAATTGATGAGTTATCAGCTCTTTGGAGAAAGCTAACTCTGAAATGAGATTTAGGCAAACAATGGAGGGCCTTTTTATCTAGGTGGATGTGATGTCATGTGCAAAGTTGCAGAACTTTCTAGCATGTCTTCTCACAAAACAAAAGTAGTAAATTTCTCATAGTGGTAGACATAGTGCTGGCAAAAGAAATACTTCAGAAAATTGCCAACTTCCAGTGATTATACTTCTATTTCCTAAGGAGAAATATATATCTGGGAAAAAACATAAAGCAGAAAAATAAATGGAATAAAGCCTGGAGATGGTGCCATGACGCCACTGTGTCAGGATAGTATCCTAGTAGTGGGATCACAGGAAGAAGCAATAATCACAGAAAGGGTGTTTCATATTTTTTAAAGAAGCTATGATGAATAAAATATTAATCTTTAAAATGATTAAGTACAAATAGATTTTTTAGGTATTTTTATCAGAACTTTGTAAATTTAAATACATGGTAAAAATTTAACAACCATGCATAAACAGATTTTTCTATCATAATTTTAGTATGTTTAAGAAATTAAGATTTAAAATGCATAAAGATTTATAAACTAACTTACTTAAAAGTTCATCATCAGAATGGCCAAATATTCATCTGGTCATTTTACTGTAGACTTCTTTTTCTATTTTAATAAAGGAATAAATATGACAGATAAACTCATTGTTCCTTTATCCTACTTTACTATACTATTTCTCCTTGATCCTAAGGGGGCAGTTCTCAAACTTACATGTATATATATATTATACACACACACACACACACACACACACACACAGAGGTATATGGGTTTTATTCAGTCTTTGTTTCTAAATTTTATAATCTTACTGCATATATGTGTTAATAAAAATATTTAATATAATATTGCTTAAAATGTACATAGATGAAAAACACAGAAAATTTAGTTTCTTTCCTCCTTTTCATCTCTTTTCTTTTCTACCAAAAACCCTAGACTAGAACTCCTCTTTGACTCATTTGGGAATAAGAAGAGAAATGAAAGATGAGCTTTCTAGAAACAAAGAGAGAGACCTATTCTAATAAAGGATTAAGAGCAAAATGTTTAAAAAAACATTTTGGTAGGAAAACGTCTTATATTTACAGTGGCCTGGTCAGACATACTCAGATGACTACCATCCACATGTAAGACATAAAGACCAAATTATGACACTCAAGATGAGTCAGGATGAATAGATCAAAGCCAAAATGAGATAACTCTTTTTGAAGTCTAATTGGGTAGTTAATTTATCCAAATGTATCCAAAAGTACTTTATAAACAACTGATTCTTTTGAATTTAGAAAAACTGCATTTTTCAGTGAAGTGTCTGGGCCCTCTGGCCATATGCTGCAGTTAATAAGAGGCTATAAAATTGAGAAATATTTTTATAACCTGGCTATCATCTATTCAAATCAATATTGCCTTGTTGAAAACATAGCATTTAATTTCTCCATTGTTCCATAAAAAAGAGTTCTATATTGTTGTTTAAATCCCATAGTAAATACAGTTTAAGGAGAATGAAGAGGGAGCATAAAACGCCCAGAGTTCTACGTGTCTGAGCCATAATACCTCAGAGATGCAATTCAGTAAACCTTGTGTGGATACACATTTCTTCTGACATACTGAAACAGTGTTTTCAATTAATTAAAAAATTATTAACACACATTAATGTAGCTTATGGTATGCCTTTTAGGGCTAATTCCTATGGAATTAATTTACTTTGCAAATGTTTATTAAATATTCTCTGAATACTAGACACCATTTTAGGTGTTGATCATACCACAGAAAATAATAAAAATGATAACACAGCCAAGATAATAAATGTATTTCCATCCCTGTGGAAGCCTGGTATTGCATAATAGGTTTGCAACTTCAAATACTTTGATACTTCCATGGAGATTAGTGCATTTATACAAATTCTACCTAACTAAAATGTAATGTTGAATAATTGAAAGGGCAGTATAGCCACCATATGTCCAGTACCAAGATATACTATGAATATAGGAAAAAAGTAAGTCATTGTTATTTAGACATTATTAAAGTATAATAAATTTTATTGCAATATTCCCAACATGCTTTTGTTAAAAAAACACTATTTTAAAAAATTCTCCAAAATTTTTTCTCAAGGAAATACTGCCACAATATCACTCATTAGGAATGTTATAATGCACAGTAACAGATTAAATCCTTAAAGGAAATATGCAGAAAATAGGTACCTGTTTTTTCCTTTATACCAGCATTTCTCAAATATCTCACCATGGGATCTTTTGCCCACGTATCAGTAATTAATTTCCCAGTAAATTACTACCCCCACAAACATTCTGAGGACTGTTTCTCCAAACTTTGCCATCATTATAACTTCAGTGACAAATGCCATTTTCATGGACACTACTAATGTCCACAATATCCATTCTTGCTATTAAAAAAAAGTTCTTTGAGTATTTCCTAGAAGCTTCAATACTCGGCCAGGAAGCACAATTCTCAGGACTCCTTGCAGTATTTTATGGCCATATGACTGAATATGGGCCACATGACTGAGGTTGTGTCAATAGGATTTATTTAAAAAAAATAATGAGTATAGTTTTATGCCATATATTTAAAGACCATCTGCTTATCCTAGATTTTCTCCTTTGTTTCCTGCTAATTGTGAAGTTGTAGCAAGAGTAGGAGCCACTTATGATCCAAAGTGGCTGATAGAGCTGTCTAACTAGACCGAGTCCATCGATGAGCTTGTGGAAGAGCTCGCTCTTGATGAACCGCGATGGATGAGAGAAGTAAACACTGATGTTATGTGAGCCATTATATTTTTGGGTATCCTTGTTTTAGCGATTTTGCATTTAACCTAAAATATTATATTAATAATCTTTGGTTCTTAATTTTCAGCTTTTTTCTTCCACTTTGACAGTAAACCCAGACTTTCATTCCCAAATAGAGTAGGTTTTTAAAAAAATGGGCTGCAGTTTTTTTTCCCTCCCTGTATTTACACCCCTTTGCAGTTTGACTTTGTGGTTAATCTCCTTAATGTTTGAATACAGCTGCTGTTTGTTTACTAAGCTTGATATTTCCTGTTTTAATAAATGTGTGTGAGGACCATAAAACATTATCCTCCACGCAACTGTAAAACTTTTAAAAAGAAATGATACATTAGGTTTGAAATAATCGCAGTCCTTTGTGCCATGTGACTTCTTGTGTTCAATAATCCTAAGGTGAACATTGGTCTAGTCTTTCTTTTAGAAACATTTTTACGAACTTCAAATAGTTCAAATTCCAATAAAAGAAATCCGTGACCAGTAGACTGACAATCACTAGGGTGCTGGACCCTCCTAGATCTCCTTGTCAGTTGCTCATGCTAACAGTGGTCCCTGATCCTTTGGGTGATGTTCTAAAGGAGGGACAGTGAACATTATAAACAGCAAACCTTCTTTAAAATGTTTGGAAGTATCACTCTTTATAATTACTTTTCATCACCAACCCTTCTTTGTATATTTCTATTCCTTGTATCATAGATTTTGTCATTTCAGGGAAAATGCTAATTAAATCCTCATACAAAGTTCAGCTAGATCATTTCTATTACACTGAGATCAAGTTCCATTCAGCAGGGAGTGTTCTACTCTGCAAAATGGCATGTACATATTTTGAGGATTAAATGACCTAGTCAAATGAAGTATTTACTGAATGTTAAACTAAATACATATACAAATTAGCTAATAATATCATCATCATTGTTATCATCACTGTCACTTATAACTGACTTTTGAGATCATGATCCTTACTTGTAGCCCAGCCCAAGTTCCCTGTCACATATTTCTTAGGATCTTTCACAGCTTTCTTCTTTTCTCTTCCTATAAAATCCTACATTTTTCAAGCACAGGACAAATGTTGTCTTTTCCATGATCCCGGTGCCAATGAGTTTTTCCTTTTTTCCTTTTGTGGAGGTAATATAGTGTTTATTACTGTTACCACTACCTTTTGCTCATTTATGTTCCTACTTTTAGTCACGTCTCGTTAATTAGATAAACACTTTGTTTTTATGTTTGTTGGCATAATGTACACACAGGAAAGGAAGTATACTCATCTTAAGTATATAGCTTAATGAATTTTCCCTAGCCTACTCCAACAGAACTACCACTCATATCGAGGTATAAATCATTTCCAGCAGCACAAAGGGCTTGCTCGTCCACCCTCCCAGTCTCTCTCGCTTCCCCTCTCAGGGGAATATCCACTTTTCTGACTTACATAAACATAGATTAGTTTTGCATGTTCTTGAACTAATGCATAGAATTGATCATTCTATTTTTTTTTAATTTTCCTTTTGAAATAATTATAGATTCACAGGACATTGCAAAGAAATGTACAGGGAGGTAATGTGAACTGTTTACTTAGCTTTCCCCAATTTTGACATCTTACATAACAATAATACTGTATCATCATCACCAGGAAACTGATACTGGTACAATAAATAGATTTCACCAGTTAGTAATACAGGAACTGAATTTGTGTGTGCAATGTGGGGGGTGTTGCGACGCAATAAATTTACATGTGTAGATTTAAGAAACTAAACCAGAAGACACAGAACTGTACCATCATCACAAGGCTCCCTGGTGCTACCCCTTTATAGCCACACCCATACATCTATCACCATACCATCCAGCCTCGATTCCCAAAACCCTGGTGAACAACAACCTATTCATCATCTCTACAACTTGTTATTTCAAGTGGTATTGTACAGTATGTGTACTTTAGATACTGTTTTTTTTTCCCATACAGTGTTATTCCCTTGATGTGCGTCCAAGTTGTGTGTGTATCATTAGTTGGTTCTTTTTTTACTATTGAGTAGTGTTGGTATGAATGTACTATGCGTTGTTTCGCCATTCACCCACTGAAGAACATTTAGATAGTTTTCAATTTTGGGCTATTACAAATAAAGCTTCTATGAGCATCAGTGTACAAGTATGTGCAAACATAAGTTTTCATTTCTATGGGCTAAATATTTGCGAGTCCAATTACTAGCTCACATGGTAAGTTTAGTGTTAGATTTTTTTTTAAGAAACCACCAAATTCTTTTGCACTATGTCTGTGATATTTTACATTCGCAAGAGCAATGTATGAGTATTCAGGTTTCTCTGCTTCCTTGCCATTGTTGACGTTGTCACCATTTTTAAGATAATTAGCTAACCTGATTTGTGTGGTTTTAATTTGCATTGGATTGAAGTTTTAATTAACATTTTCATAATGACTAATGGTGTTGAACATCTTTTTGAGTGCTTATTTGTCATCTGTGTATTCTCTTCAATGGAATGCATGCTCATATATTTTTCTCATTTTTTAATTGAATAGTTTTTATTAAATTTAGTGCTTGGTAAGTTATTTAAATGTTCTAGATACAAATCAAGACAGTAGGGTAGTTACAGATTTACAGATACATAGATCAATGGAACAGAATAGAGAACTCAGAAATAGAGTCATAAAAATATGCACAATTGATGAAAGTGCAAAAGCAATTTAATGAAGATGGGATAGACTTTCCAACATATTGTGCTGGAACAATTGGACATCTGTAGGAAAAAATGAACCTCAACCTAAATCTCATACGTTATACCAAAATTAATTCAAACTGATTTTTGAAGTTAAATGTACATCTAAGTCTAATGTTCAGAAAAGAAAAAAGATAGGAGAAAATCTTCAGGACCTAGAGTGGACAAAAAATTCTTAAACGTGCTCTTAAAAGTATCATTCATGCAAATAAAAGTTCATAAATCAAACTTCATGAAAATTACAAACTTTTGCTCCATGCAAAACTTTAAGAGGGTGGCAGACAGTTAAGAAACTGGGAGAAAACAATTGCACATGAATCTAACATTTTTAAGGGCAGGAATATGTATTTGTGTCTCTTCTTCATACTTCATCTACTAAAAATGCCTAAATATAAGTAGTATACAGTAAGTCTGAGAATGCCTGTTGAAATAAAACTTGAAAGTTGGTGGATAGAGATACTCTTTTTCTACTTTGGTGTCGAAGAGGGCAAATTATTCCAGAATGCAGAGGGAAATGTCTGATTTGGTATTATATGACTCATGAAAGAAAATGCAAAACTTTTTGAGAGCTCCAGTTTTCATGAAGCAGTTTCTGCGAAAATGATGTGCACTGTTTACCACGCACAGGTCATGCTCTAATGTCCTTGTAGACAAGTGTAATTGATTGCAATGGAACTACTCTTGACGGCGGCTCGGTCTGCTTGCTTTGCACAATTTGAGTGTCCTACAACAACGTGGCTTCAAGTCAATAGAAAAAGAGTACCAGTCTTGTGAAAAGTCTTTTTAGGTATATCCTGGCTATCAAATGTCACTTTAGCTGACAAAGTGGCCAGCAAACTGCAAGTACTAGATATCACACGGTGATTGTAACAATTTACAGCTGTCAGCTAAAATGAGCATGTCTCCCATGGGTGTGAAAGTAAAATGTGAGAATTAGCTGATGAGGCACTCTGCTCTGGTTTTTTAATGTCATGAACTAAGATGACAGAGTTGTGAGAATGTCATCCACAAGGTTCAACAAAACATTCGTCAAAATTTAGAGCATAATATTGGATGTTTTGTAAACATCTTTCTTATATAAGACAGAGTTTGGAAACTACCTTGAAAGATTGAGTAAAGTTGTTAATTGGTAAAATAAGCCCAGGCAAGATTTAAAGGAACCTAAATTGGCATCATATCATTTTAAACAATGAATTATATTCCAAAGTAATCATTCATTGTGGCATTGCTGTCATATTAAGGGTATTGCTAATTTGAAGATGCGAGTAGGGACAGCAGTTTCTCATGTCTAGGGAGGTCAAGGGTTTTGATAAAAGGAGGTCAATAACTAAGTTTTGATCTGATATTTGCACTTCTCTAAAAGAAACTTTACTTGTAAATCAATTCATTCATACATGACTATCAATACATCTGGATAAATTTAATACTTCATTATTAGACTTTTGTCTGAATATTTATGGAGTCCTTAAAATAGGGACGTGGCTAATTTAGTATTCTGTATGAATCAGCAGAAAATACAGACGTGTCCTAGTGATGAAGCAGCCACAGGTAAAGAATGGACAAGAGACACATAAAGCATGGTCCTTATATTTCACAAATTATTCTTGTTAGCCATCCTGTTGCCACATTTATGAGATCAATCTACCTTCCTAGTGTACAACTCTCTAATCCAGTCACTACCTCTCTAATTCAACACGTTATGCCTCTCTTGGATGTGTGCTACCTGCATTGCTCTGTCCTCAACTTCTCTCCATCGTATCTACATTGCTAGGTTAAATTTTCTAAGGTGTAGTTCTGATCACAGTATTTTATATTCACAAGTTTGACTATCAAGTAAAGCCGTACCAGTTTAATATGACATTCAATGTCATTGTCTCTTTGGCCTCAATTTACCATCACAGGAATATTTCCCACTCTTTCTCATCGGTGAGCCAAATGAATTAGATACACCATGCAGGGTACCCACTCACATTGAAGCCTCTTTTCAGTGGAATTTTCCTGCTAACAGACATGATTTTATTTCCAACATCTTAAACTTAGAATCAGTATAAAACATTGGAGAAGCCACTTCTTACACTATATTAGGAATATATTAAATAAACTGGGATATTGTAATGACTTGTTGAGGAAAGAGAATCTGGTAAAAATAAATTTTCTTTTTCAAAAAGTTGAATGGGAAAACATCTATTGATTAGTTAACTAGCAGTGGCTATTGATACTAAAAGATGCATGCGTAGGAGCCTTGAAACTGACCTGAAGCCACACATGAGTTTAGCTAAAGTTATAAAGAGAGAAAATATATGAATAATTAGGAGCAGTGAGAGTGCATTAATCCACAGTAGTCATGAGGAAAGGCTTGTAAGGGGGATGCCAGCAGACATGATCAGAGGATGCTAATTCCTGTGCTGGAGGCAAGCTGGATAAGACTTCAGCAACACGAAGCTGGCTCTACGCATCAGGAGGTACAGCAGTGTTGTCTGTTGGTCAGAGGGAATCATCCTTGACTTCAGTCCCTGTAATGTCCATCCTGCCAATAATGATACCATCTAATTGGTGTGAGGAGTTCAGTTTTGTTAGGTTTGTGGCAGAATTATCTTTTCTATTCCCGCAGAATTTACAAATTCCTCCTTACCCTTCAAAATGGTTCTGGAAATTCAGGCTAGATTCCTACTTCTTATCAGGTGCAAGTAAGTGGTAACAACCCCAGAGCCTGCCTAAGTGCTCACTTAGAGACCAGTCCATTTCCAAGGTCACTGGCAATCGCAAAAGTTAGGCCATGCTAAGTGTATTCCTAAAATAAATCTTAGCATTATTGTAGTTTCTGTTTAGCCAGTTTAGAGCAGTTTCCATATAGTAGGTTTACGCTTTTTGTTTGTCCTTTAAAAATTAACTATAACACATCAGGCACAAGTCAAACATCACTACTACTACAATTACGTCTTGAATTACTCGCTTAAGAAGATAAAGTATATTATGTAAACCAAAGTCCATATGTAACATTTCCCTTTTAAATCCTTGGTTCAAGAATCTTGAGGTGACTCCAAAATTTACAGAGCGTAATGATCTCCTTAGCATCATATCAACATCAATTATCTATCCAGGAAAACAAAATTCTCTGTAAGATAATGATATATGTATAGACTAGCAAGCATATGCTTTTAACAGAATAGAGCAGTGAAAAGGACAAGATATAAAAGTAGAAGCGTTTGATGTGCCCCTAAATTCTCCTATTATTTATGTGAGTTTATCTCTATTTTTAAACAATGACAACAAGCTCTATTTTTTAACAGTTTTTAAAAGCCATTGGATAAATGCAATATTAATATCTCAGTATTACACCTTTCCAAATTTCTAAAAGTTAATTGAGAAGACATAAAAGTACAACAAAATTAATGTCAGGAATCATCATACATTTTTAAGATATAGTCCATAAATTTCAAGTGAAATATTTTCCATCTATATTTAAAAAATATTTTCCTGGAGTCTGTTAAGCACCAAGGCTCAAATTCTAAGTTTTATGTTGGATTATGACAAGTTCCAGATGCACATTTTATTCCTCTTGCATTTAGTGTCCCTATACTTTTAAAATTAATGTCTAGCTATATCATGTCCATTATCATTAAATTTTATTCTAACACAAAACAAATAATTCAGCAAGTGATTGCTATAAAATATTTCAGCATAAATAACCCTTGGGGTCAAGTAAAAGTAAGCAACAGATTCTCTGAATTTTCTGTCATTGAGATATGGAGGACAGGGAGCAAAATTTCCCTCTCTCCTCCTCTTTGTTCCTATCACGGAAACCATAATTTTAAATCAACATGCATTTATTCCTTCAGGCCTAGATGTGTTATGTTGGAGCAGCTAAATCGGACAGTTATTTCAATAATTACTCATTATTTCAGTTGGCTTTAGCTCAGGAAGGAATAAAGATAATCTCCATGAAAAATAATGGGTGTTGTAGACAATCTTACAGTTGTAAGGATGGTGGTGAGGTGATGAGAGAGAGATGTTTGGTGCAAAGAGCTCAACTGTAACAGTCAAAGGGCACCCCTTCCTCTACCGTAAGAAAAAGGGTGAGAATAACTTAATGTATGAAAATGACTCTTCATACTGCGAAAAAATTACAACATAGAGGGTATCTTCTCTGATCTTCAAATTCTGTTAACACACGAGCTAGGGAGGCATGATTGATATCAGATGTTTCAGAAACCTTCCTTTGCATTGTTGACCCTTGATCAGATGGTTTTAAAGTCCCAAAACAGTATCAGCTCTACAGTACACGCCATGCCTCCTGTATTACTTTGCTTATGTTTGGAATGCCTTTGGATTATGTATAAATATGTCAATGGTCTTGGATAAATTCTAGTAACATTTTTGGACAGCTTTGGGTGGATAGCTTAACCCCTCATTTCCTTTTCAAGTAAAGTTATCAAAAACTATAAAACAAGGAAAAGCTTACCACAGTAATGAACTTGAGACACAAAATGTTGCTATCTGCTTATCTGAAACAGTAACACAAATTATCTTGATAAAATTCAGATGGAATCCAATAGAAGGGATATTTAAAGTTGACATCATATTATTCCTTCAACTCAAAAATAAGTGTAAACTCAGAAATAAATAGATGACACATTTGTAACACATAACTGGTACTTCTAACACCAGAAGCTGATATGAAAGAGGATTTGTTCCTGGAAAATCTTAAGAAAAACAAACCAATTCTTCCTGAAGAGGCAATCTCAATAATTGGACAAAATTGTCTTAAATTGGAGTATCCTAAGCCCTAAATGGAAAAAACTCTCAATATCCCACATCTGAACCACAGTTTCTGGCATAAAACAGATGCTCAAAAAAAATATATACTGACTATATTTCTTGAATAAAATCCATTTAAAACTGTATGCCAAAATAGTTTAATATCCTATAATGTGGATTTTTTTAACACTGTAATAGGAGAATGTAAACAAATTATCATGAGTTTAAAAGAAAATTGGTTAGAAACATTTTGCAGTATGAAATTAAAAATGGCATTTTTGTTTTGAACACTGAAACAAGTTCCACAGACCAAAACATAAGATTTGGTAGGAAATATCTCTAAAGATCTCATGGTAAATTTGAAAGTACTGCAGTCATCCACCATCTGGTGATTGTTTATAAGAAGAGTTGTACAGGGATCTAGGCAGTTTCTATTGAGATTGAATAAGTTAGTTAGAAGAAACAAGAAGGCACAAAATATTTCCCACAAGTATTATAATAAGGTAGTGTTCCAGTTTCACTCACTAAAGGTCACTGGCATGAGGATAACAAAATACAATACTTTTCAACTTTCGCTTCACCTTTTTAATAATGTATGGCTGTTACATCATTTATGTTTCAGACCCAGTGTCTTTACGGAAGTTTGTGTGTGTGAGAGAATTGAGTGGGTGGGATATTCAAGGAAATAATTAAGAACTATGAAATTCTTCCTTGAAAAATCCAGGCCAAAATTAAGTAACAATCATGCCCCCAGATCAAATAAATTTGTTTTGGCAAGATGATAAAGATGAGTTTTCAACACTGAAATATTTCAGTGTTGAAATATTAATTTATTGAAATTTACATTTTGTTCATTTTTCCTTTTCTGTGCTAGGAAACAATTCTCCATTTTCTCTAATTAAATCATTAACAAAATAGCAGTAAATTTGACTGCTTCTTTGAATAACTTGAGCCTCTTAATTTTATGTTTTTCGATGAATGTTAGAATCAGAAATTATGTTTACCCAGAGAAAAACTGGGAAAATTAACAGTGTTCTCTTTCATTACCTTTGTGAGTTGGTCAGTGATTATAGAAAGAAGAAAAATACATAAAACTTTGTGGCAGATGTCTCCAGGCATCTTATGATAACTGACATAAGATGTATTGAGTTTTCTCTCCAATTTATCAGTCAAATCATGCCAACTTTAATATCCTTTATTAACCTCTTTGAGCAGTCAAACATAATCTAAGAATGTGGTTATACTTAAGGTAGAAATTAATTACAGTTTAAAACTTTTTGTCTCTTTTACAAACTTAGCCACTTATACCATAATAGCTAATTTTACAGAAAAATGTCTTACATATAAGACACAAGAGGAAAATAATTATTAAAAATAGTAGATATAGTGGAATCAAGATTTGTATACAGAAAGAATAAATCTATTATGAGCTAACTGGCAATGTGAAAATATTAAATATCGCAATTTGTGTATGTGCTTATTTTATTCTGTCTACATCATAATAATTATATCTCGATATATAGCATATGGAGTATTCGCCTCTCATCAGGAATTTCTTCCACTTCAATGAGTATGAATTAAAGTGGAACTGAATTATTATAATTGAGACAAAATATTACATTGTGGGACATTGTGGGTCAGGAATGAAGGTTTGCATTCGGACCAAGAGAGTGAAAATGCTAGGCTATTTGCCTGACAACGGAAGATATTATTAACTGAGTTTTATCACCTTGGGTGTTGCACGGTCTAAATAAATACTTTTAGCAGAGAATTTTCCTCTGTATTATTTTATAAACCATTGTTGCTTCCTAAGTCCATGTTTAAAGATGATAATGATATGATAAATATTTAATTATAATTAACAACATTAATCATTTTATATTTAAACGGGAATAAAACTATTCCAATTTCTTTTTTGGAATTATTTTGGGAAAGAATAATCACATTTTATTTCAGATACATTTTATGCCTTGCTGAGCATCAGTGTTTCTAGTAAGGCAGACATGTGCAAAACAAACAAATCTATGTGTACAGTTAGACTTGTTTGATTTTAGAATTGAAGATAAACAAAGTTAGCCTAAGGCAAGTTTGTGAGGAAAGTGATGAAATTGTTCATGAGCTGATCCAGTTCTTTCTGTTTGCTTCCAGAATGAAACATCTCTCTTTCTAAGCTTTGATGACCCTCTTTCTCTTTTCTGTGCTCCCTATCATGAGATGGACTGCCATCTTTGTTCTAAATCTCATAGTTTAATGTTTGAAATGAAAGATGATAGGATAATTAATACAGAACCCCTGTTGCTTTGTTCTGTAGCCTAAGTTGTGCTAATTATGCAATTAATAAAACTAAGAAATATTATGTCAAAAATCTGTCTTGGAAATTAGAGGCCATGAGAGTAGACTCACAGAGCCCTAGATTGTTGTAAAATTTGTGCATGTGTGTGAGAAATAGTTATAAAGACTTCATAGACTTGAACTACTTCTTTTCCGAGCCTCTTAAAAATTACCCTACATTATGAGGTACAGTAACTTTATGACTGTTAGTATACAAACTAAGTACATATTATAACACTTTTATTTACTAAAGATTTTCTTGAAGTGTGATCTGCTAATGACTGGCGGTCCAAGAGACTTTTATCAAGGTGTCCACCAGCTGAAAACTATTTTTATATCAATACTAAGAGGTTGTCTTTTCTATCATTTTAACATCTCCAATGATGGTGCAGAAACTGGTGAGTAAAATTGCTGGTGGCTTAGTACAATCAAGGTAGTAACCCCAAATTATACTAGTTGTAATGTGTTCTTCAATGTCAGGTAATTATTTTTTTTTAAGTATCATTTAAGCTTATTTTTAATGAAAAGGAAAAATTAGTAATTGTACTTACCTCAACCTTTGAACAAAGGCTTTTTTCAGTACTGTGTGTGACAAAAGGGAAGGTAAACTTAGAGCATGCGAATACAACAATGATGGTTATTTTGAAGAATAGTGCTTCTGTGGGTGTCACACTTGTTAGCTAAATTAGCCATTTTTTAACAGAACACCATTTTTACTTGAGAAAACTACTAGCAGACAAACTTTGATTATTCAAAATTGAGTATTCAACTGACATTTTCTGAAAAAAAATGAGTCTGCCTATTGTGAAAAACAAATTATGATATTTATTGCCAAAAATAAGATTTAAACTTTTAAGAGAAAGTGAGAATTAGTGAAATTCGTGTCAACATGAGATGGATAGCTCTCCAGTACGTAGAATCTCCTTTTATGGGATGATGTTGATAATAATGATTGTGATTTTTGATGCTATATAATGAATTGTGCTAACATGTAGAAGATCTGCATAATCCAATAAACTTAGAGTTTCCAAATGACCAACTCATGACATTGCATTACATAAAGTTAAAAAAAATAAAATGGCAATATAAAATGTTACAAACTTTTGGTGAGTAAATGGTCCAATCAAAATGTAAGAAAACATGTAGAATAATAGAGTTTTCCATGAAATTTATGATTTGGATTCCACATTGCAATAAACCTTTAGAAATCTTCCACTTGTTAAACATTGGTATAGTATCAATGGGGACTTTTTTATAATTACTTTTAAAAGATACTAAAATACACCTCCCTTACCCACTACGTGTCTGTGTGAAGCTAGATTATACTTTCAAGCAGAAAATATATGAGCACATATTGAAATTCAGGCACAGATATAAGCAACCAGCTACCTTCTGTTCAGCCAGGCATTTTAAAAATTGCAAAAATTTTAAACGATACTTTTTTTACACACTGGTTTCTTTTGTTTTAGAAAATGTAGTTCTTTTCCATAAAAATTGGTTAACACATAATTGGGTTTATTATTGTTATATTTAATAAGCTATAAATAAACAATAATCGTTCTTTAATTTCTATATATATATAACTCATAAACACAAAAGCTCTTTGAGGTTCTCAAAAACTTTAAAGAGTAAAAGGAGTTCCCAGGAAAATAATTGTGAGACTTGCTGCTTTATTACATCTGTAGCTTCATAGAACCTGTAAATATCTCCATATTTGACCTGCAGCTGAGCTAGTTTGCACAGAAAGTATCCAATAAGACATGACTTGATTGTCATTTTTCATGTGTGAATTTTATACTACTGAATATGGGACTTTAGAAGGAAAATAAATGTTATGTGATAATCTTATCTTATGATTTCAGTAGATACCAAAACTTAATGTTGGATATCTATGAGTCTTGATCAAGTTTTGTTAAGGAATTTTTTTAACTCTGGGTAAATCACTTAATCTTGTTATGTTCCAGTTTCTCGTTTTAAAAACTGTCTTCACTATACTTATTAAATTATAATGTGTCAGGGGAATTCATTAACAAATAATTGTCAAATAGTTTTTTTTATCTGTCGGTTTCACAGAAATCCTAAAGTATAATAATAAATTCTGTACTTTTGTAGTGACATATGTGAAAAATAGCTAAATGAAAGTACTAAGAAGATATGAAAAAACAAAGAAAGTATTAAAATTTAAAATGTTCACTATTGCTTAATTAATTGAGGATAAGAGAGAAATACAATGTATATAGTAATACAAATTGATTATGGAAAAAAAATTATGCTAGAGAAGAGATGACGTTTGGGATAAAATTAAGTAATAAAATAGAATTGCATGTAAAATTTTCCAGATTGCAAGAACCATGATACATAGATAACTTTTCAAGAAAAATTAGCAGGAAGTCTTATTACATAAACAATAAGAATTAACCCATCCATAAAAATAATAGGAATATTTTGAAAAAGACTTCCCTAAAATATTTTGCAAATGTTCTGACATTTCCGTATTGAAAGTCTACATTTTAATTAAATGTAACAGTGTATCTTCACAGTTCCAATTTAATACAATAGTCTATCTTACATTTATTGAGCTTTTTAAAATTTTAAATTTGTTTTACATTTATAGTCTTTTTAAGAGTTAGGTATAAATCCAACACTATTTCAAGGACTTAGAACATTGTGCAATATAAGTGTATTTATATATGTTTTTATGTATTTGCCTGTCACTGTTCAATTAGATCATGGGAGTAAAGATGATGGTAAGGCTACCTAATGTTTCTTGAGGGTGTAGTATACACAGGCGTGATGCCAAGAATGGTCTATTATCTCTAAACTTACAACTTCTCAACTACTCTGTGCTATAAATATTGATATAACTAAGCAGGCTACATTCGCCTCTGCAGGTATGGTCCCTGGGATAAACAGTAGGAGAATACAGAAGGAAGAAACACTTCAACTGGTAGATTATTTTATACAATCTATAAATAATAATATAACCAGTTGTCTCCCAACAACTGTATCCCTATCCTAAAAAAGCTTCTTAATTACCCACAGGCAGATGAAAGGACTAGACAGAAAATACCTTAACAAGGCACTCAGCTGGCTACAGCATTTTAAAATCATAGTTGGGCTAATTCATCTTCTAATACTTGAAATATTTCATGATTTTCTTCCTCCTATCCAAAGTAAAAATCCTAATTTCTAAATGTTGCATAATAAATAAGAGAAAATACACATTCTTAACTTTTCCCTCCTTTACCTGTATTTACCTGAGTTCCTTTGCAAAAGCAAGTCTATATAGAGGAGACTAACCTGAGTGGGAAGAGTAAAAATGTAAAACTGTTCTATTCAAATGATGATAATTTAAGATGAGAACATCTTTAAGAGCATGGAAGAAATGGGGGGGTGAATTTTATTTTTTGTGTGAGTTCATTTCCAATGAATTCACAACTTTATTCTTCTAGTATATGCAAGAAAAATGATTTCAGCAATTCATATTTGGAAGGGGTTCTTTTGATCCCACCACACAGCCTCATCTAAATTGTCCTTTTGCTTTGTTTCATGTGGCTAATAAGGTTTTCTCAACAATTAATTCAAGAAAAATAAAGTAACCGTTTCATCCGTCTTTTATACCCTACACCACCTAACAGAGAATAGGTAGAAAAACTTACATAGATTGATACAGGATGTGGTTTTCGAATAATACCTAGAATTTCTGATGCCTTTTGTTTAGTAATAAAACAGCAACACAAAATAAATCTTAAACCTTAATGTATATGAATTACTATACTATACAGAACCCAAAGAGGAACAGATTTTTGAATTTTCCAAGCTGATGGTCAGCATGTAGTGGGAAAACAATCTTTTTATTTTTTATTTTTCAATTCATTAGTAAAGACTTCAAAACATATTGTTACATTTACTGACTTTTACTGTGCACTGTGCTAGATATTAGGAATATAAAGATAAAAAAAAAAAGCTTATGGCCTAGAGAGAAGATAGGTATTTCAAAAAGTTAAATTAAGCTAACTGCCTTATTTGGGGTAGTGACCCGCAGGAAAAGAAGTAATTGCACCTTCTTTAGCAATCCAGTTACAGAAGTATTGTATGCATAACATGTGTGTGTTAGCATATATGTGTATGTGTAAATATTTATATTCTTTATCAATCTGAAGCTAATTCAGACTTACCAGACATAATACACACTTCCGTAATCGAGCTGGAGTATTCTTACTAAAACAAACCAGAGAGCTGTCTCTGTGGTTGTTTTTTCATATTTTACTCTCCAAAATTATACAAAGAGTTGAACTTCTGATACTGTTTAGAATTTATTTTTAAGTATAAATGCCATTTTTGATAATAATCAAAATTGAGGAAAAGTAGAAGATTGATTTTGTTCCAGTATTGTATTTTTTGAATTTAGTCACATTACTTCTCATGCTTTAAAGCTGCACTGTCCAGAGAATTTTGTGTGATGATAGAAATTTTCATCCCTGCTTTCCTTTAGGTATGCACTAGGCATGTGGATTTTGAGCACTTGAAATTTATCTGGTTGAACTGGGTAGTAAGTTTTAAATTTTATGTATTTTTAATTTAAATTTAAATAACCACGTGTAGCTTGTGGCTACTTTATTGGATAGTACAACTCTACAAAACTTGTTCCTGCAAGTAATGTTCTCCCACTTCGCTAAATCTTTTTAGTGGATTATCATAATCAAATGAATATACTATAGTATCACCTATATTAAAAAAGAAAATTCTTACTCAAACCCAAAGCTATTTGAACTCAGCCTTAATTTTCTATGCTGAAGTTTTCTTTAAAAAATACTCCAGTTGGAGGTAGTCACACTTGTTTATTTTTATTTTTATTGCCTGTGCTTTTGGCATCATGTTCATGAAATCATTACCTAATGAGGTGTCCTCTCAAACTCTCTCAGTCGTTACCGTGAGTTTACATCTCAAACACCATTGTTATCCAGATACCTGCAATTTTTTTCCCGATAACCTTTTGAAAATTAAAATGTTTTGTTAATCCAGTTCTAAAATCATTCGGTGGCTTTCCACTGCAAGTAGAATCAGAAAAACCAAATACCTTCAATTGCCTGACACTGTCTACAGCTCTCTAAGTCCATCATTCGCATTTCTTTCCAGGTACAGGCACAGAGGGCTTCATTCACATTCTCTCATATAGGAAACTCTTTCCCATCAGAGAAAGTTTGTGGTTGCAGGATCCATTGTCGCACAAATAGTACATAGTACATAGTACAGCTGACTTCTTTTTCATTCATGTCTTATTGCAACAGTCACCTCAGCAGAGAGGCTTTCCTGGGTCAGCCAGTGTATGCGAGCGCCCACTCCAACCCCTGTTTTGTTTTCTTCCTACTTCTTACTATGGGAAATTACCATATTTGTTTATGTGTTTATCGTCTGTCTTCAGTACACATCTGAGAATGAAGACAATAATAATAACATCAATTCCATAGGGTTGTTGCGAAGAATAAGTGAGTTAATATATATATTACATGCTTAGAACAGCAATAGCATATAATAATATGTCTTATTTTGGTTCAGCAGTTTATCTACAAAATCGGAATACCTAGATCATGATAATCACTAAAACATTTGTTGGATGATTAATATAATTACAAGTGACGAGAAGGACTTATTATTTTTAATCTAGTGACTATTCACAGGAATGATTCAGAGATGGGGAAAATAAGATCTTTTAGAGAGAAAAAACTTAATGGAATTCTAATTGTTCAACCTGGAATAAAGAAGTCCAAGGGTGAATAGTGAAATGACTGTATAAATACAGTCGCATCAATGAGTTCAGCCACGTAACTTCTATTTAAGTTGTGAAAAAAAGACAAAGTGATAATTAAGCATCAAGAGACAAAGATAATAGTTATTTTATTGAATTTTTAGCAGGTTTGATTGGATGTGAATAAAATTGAGCTGATGAAAGTAACCAGCTGTTTTCCATTTCTACTGACGGTAGAAAAACTAAAAACAAGCTCAGAGTCAGCAGGATAAAGGGTAGTTAGAAGGAAAAAAACATTACTCACTGTGGAAATTGTGGCAACTCTTTCCAGTGAATTATAAAGAGGGGTCAAACATTATTTTTTTCCTAAAAACTCTCTGTATATTTTCATCTCTGGGAAAATATAACCATAGGTACTTTATTTAGATAGAAAGTTCAAGCAGATTGACTCTACAGCATTTTATATTACTTTTTGAGTCTTTGTCAGAATTTTAAAGATGGAAGAATTACAAATATATCGGTAATTCAAATAGAAATGTAGCAAATATTTCTATGCAGTCTGGAGTGCTTTGTAGAGAAAGAGCACATGATATTTCTGCAGAAAACACAAATTGATTACTCCTAGAATGATTTTTTATTTTTCAGAGCAACAGATCAAACAATGCAAGCATTCAAAGGTTCAGTCCAGTTTTTCCCTAACAATTACCTGTATTCGTAACTTGTAAAGTTTAATTTATTTATAAAAATGGGCTTTATTGAAACTCATTTGTATTTGCTGGCCTTAAAATTCACCAATTATCCCTCTTAATATCTTGCTTGACCGGTTAACTTGAAAAACCTAACCATTGCATTTTTAGATTAAGCCAAAAGTAGCAGCTTTTCAGGGTATTTTTATGATATCCAAAGCTCTTATTATCAAAATATATTTAAGGATTTTATAATGGCGTTAAATATAAACTTGGAGTCTCACAAGAATATGTCCAGAGTTTTTCTTAATGTGGAAATTTTGGTTATTAATTAAAATAAGTGTTTTTGTTCATAGCATACACAGTGAATATTTTTGGATTACTTGGCATTGCCAAGATGTAGGAAGGCAACTTAACAGAAGACAGTAAGATAATGCATCAAATGTTTTTGAAAAGAAATTTTTTTCTGGGCGTATTTTGTCTGAGTATGTATTGAATTACATTTGACCATTGAACAATGTGGGTTTGAACTGTGCGAGTCCACTCATAAGCAGATATTTTTCAACAGTAGATAGTACAGAACTGTACAGCCTGTGGTTGGTTGAATCCACAGATTTGGAGGGGCCACAAATACAGAGGGCCAATTAAAAGTTATCCATGAATTAACCCCCAAGTTGTACAAGGGTTGACTGTGTGTATTGTGAGTAGGCACTTGTGTTCATCAATCACAGTGTTTTCAATTGCCTAAATAATTCAACTTATTATTAAAATAAGAAGAAATTGTAGTAACCCTTTGGTTCTTCAGGAGAAAGTAGAAGAAATAACTCAGTGCCACAGAAAAAATGGATAATATATTCACCAAAATATGCAATGTGCCCCCCCCTTCTATGGTGAAGAGATGAAGAGCTTTTATTGTAAATGCTTTTTCCCCATCACTCCAGGCTGCCCCTCCGTAAAAGGCAAAAGGCCATCCTAGCTCAAGCTGAAATCAAGCAAAAAGGTTTTAATATACAGTCGTTTTTCTCGTGCTGTCTGATTCTCCTTGTACTGGGCACAACGTAGGCTCAGTATGGGGTCACATTATTGTAAAAATTAGAAAGTAATGGTAATAGATAGTATATTTTATGCCTAGTTGAATTTGCTTCCACCGTGCATGTACATGTTTACTATGTCAATTCTGTGGCAAACTGGGTGAGGTGCGTCCGATTCAGGCCCCCTGCAGGGATGTAGCATGAGTCCCTCCAGTTATACAGTAACAGTGAACTTATTGCCTCTTTTAAATCTGGGGTATAATTATGTGTCTTTCCCTAGTACAGTGATTCACAACTGGAAATGTTTTGCTTAAATAATGACTATAGACATTTTTTGGATATCTCAGTTAAAGGCGGGGGTGTTGCTATGAGTATCTAATGGGTGGAGGTCAAGAATGCTGCCACATATGCTATAGTGCATGGAACAGCCCCTCACAATGGAATTACATGACCCACTATGTTACCAGTGCCAAGGTTTGAGAAATAATGCTTCCCCAGTAGACTGTGAGTTGTCCGTAGGAAGTTGAGCTATATCCTGCTGCATCTGCAGAAACTAATGCAGTATTTGTCATGTCCATGCATCTAAAAAACAACTGTTCATTATTGGTGTTTCTCTGCAGACAGTTTAGAGAGAGGCCTTCTGGTCCATAGGAAGCTAAAGGGATTATTTCTAATATATTCTGAAAGCTCTTCTTTAAATCGGTTGCTTTATTCAAAATCCCACTCTCTATCAAACCATGATTTAAAAAATTTGTTCAGCAGTCTTTTTTGACTTTAGGATAAAGAATGTTCCAATCTATACTCCTTCTCTCACCTCATCTTTTACTGCTCTCTGCTCTTCTGCCTACAGTTCATGTACACTAGCCTTCTCTCAATTCCTCAAGTGGTTGAATTGAATCTACAAAGACTAACATACGTTGTCCATGCACTATTAATAATGTGCAATTTTTCATTAAGCCTATGTGCTAGGCAGCACTTTAAAAACACTCACACCTTTATGCAAAATCATATTTAATAACTGCAACAATCTGATATGATGGTGCATTACTACGTGCATGACCAGAATGAGTAAACAGGAGCACAGAAAATTTGAAAGTGACTTGCTTGAGAATGCAAATGATGAAGCTCTTAAAGCACAAGGAGGAGGTTAGTGCATTCCAGCTTGAGGGAATCATGTAAGGAAAGACAAAATGACACAGGGAACATATTCAACTTGAACACCTGCATGTAATTAATATGGTTGAAGTAAAATTGGATCCATTAGATCCAATGGAGCATGTCTCACACATAACTAGAATGATACACGTGCTCACTTCATTCTACATTGTCCTTTCCAGCATCCACCCTCTTCTCTACCAAGCTCAAATGAGCAAAAATAGAAAGATTATATATGTATTCGGGTACTTTTCTTCATGTAGAAATACATATCCTAAAATGTCTGAAGATTATAGAAAAAGCTTTTCTGAAAATTTGCTCAAATGCAATTAAAGTTGAACTAAACTGAAATTCTCAGGTATCACTATCAGCCCTATTTTTAGTAATGTCTGTTTAAACTCTGAATAGTCATGCCAGTTTTTTTTGCTGTTGTGTGCAATTGTTTTATGAATGAGGTAATATCAATAAACAAAACATCCTGATAGCCATTTTAGGCCTTTTGAGGAATGAGGTGATTTGTACATAAATGAATGCATTAATAAATGAACTCCAAGCAGTATACAATTTTATAATTTAGTCATGATGATAACACATTTTAAAAATTGACAAAAAATGGTTAGGCTAGAAAAATGGATTGTTTATGGATGAGAAATTTTATGAAGTTCCTAATGTAATAAAATTTATAATGTCTTTTAGGGCATGACTGTAATGATACCCAATGAAAATTAATTGTGTAAATGAAATGAAGAGTGATTTTCATGTAATTTATTAAACTAGAAATATATAAATAAATAAAACCTTAGACTAGCTACATAAATTTGTTTCTAGTTATTTTTCCGTATTTTCACTGAAGGAATGTTCAGCTTGAGTATGACTTCCCAGTACAAGTTAAATAAGATATCAAAGAAATGAAAAGTCACTGAGAGAAAGTTTTATGGCTATTTTCTTTTGAACTGTAGTCACTGTTTACTTGAGTAAGCTTGAACGCAATGTGATCAATTGATTAAACTATTTTAGAATAAACTTCACAATTGTGGCAATGTAAAAAATAATATTCATGGAAGAGGAAAACTGAAAAAAAAAAGTTATTCAGAAGATACCAGGCTGCTCTTTGCAAGTAATGTATTTTGTCACATTTGTCTATTTCATTCCATGTGTGGTGAAAATTTCCTGATTATCTACCTAGCATATATTTGCTCCTTATTATACACGTAAAAGTATCCAGATACTTTCCTTGGGTTCCCATCCCTTCCAACCATGTCCTTCTGCTGACTGACCCCGGTCCTGGGAATGAGTCCTGATTAATTTCAGCTAATTTCTAATTCAGGCTTAAGTGTTAACACTCAATATGATTTCAAGACTGTTGCACAGATATTTCTTCCTAGACGTTTCTACGTGTTGCTGTACAGCCTGAGTGGTACTATTTTGCCAATAGGAAGGAAAGATAGCATAAGCAGGTAATACTGACTAGGGCAGGCAAGGCAGATGAAAAGAAATTGGGTCCTTGATGACAGACACACTGAGGTCCTGAAACAAAGCAAGTTAACTTTCAGACTTTTGGTTGTGTTAGCCAGTAGCCACTCCCTGAGTTTTCTGTTTTCTGAAGCAGAGCTTTCTGACTGATGTATAAAGATAAAGTGACACTTGTGGTATTAGGAATTTAGAAATGAATTTGTGGATATACATGAAAAGGGGATAGAAGTGATCTGTGAGAATAATCAATTGCATGATCAAGAAGTAGAAGATGCAAGTTTCCCAAAGACAGGTATTGGTTCTTGAACAATCTAGAGAGACAGCCCACCTGTATAGCATAATTTTAGCCATCAGGTGGCTGCAAGTTTTGCAAAAATCAAGGTATGATACAATTATCCAAAGTGATAAATTAAATTTATCCAGTGAGAGATACTAATATATAATGTAAACATAGAATAAAATAAAGCAGTAAAATGTAATGAATTCCTCCTGTGGTCATAGAATAGTGGTTAAGTGACACATACATTGTGGTACGCATGCAGATAAAGTAAGGATACATGCATGGGAAGTTACCATATCAGTCTGGTGTACTTTGAATTGCTCCTATCTGGGAAATTCAGGTAACCATCCAGGACTTACTCAGTAAGTTAAAGAGGTGAGCGTGTAGAGTAAATGTTTACTAAAGCCTTTACTTTTATCATATGTTAGGACGTGTACAACTGAATTTGAGTATTCTAATTTTACACTAGATAGAGCATGTATAGAGCATGATGGTGTTTTATTTTCCCATTACCATCATTATTGTATTATATATGTTTTCTGATTAAATGGCACTAAGCAATTTGGAGAAAGCTTGGTACTGGGGACAAGAATGCTAGAATTCAAACTGTCCTTAGGATGTAGAAAATCTAATGGCAATTTGACAAGTTAAAACCCAGAGGTCAAGCATGTGAGAGTACTCCCTTAGGTAAGAAATTCATTATATAAAAATTAATCAGATATTATCTATAGTAGGATTTACTGTGATTTTCATATTTTGAGTACCCATAATTTATGATACAGTGACTTGAAGAAAAGCCAGTCCAGTTTTGCTTTTATTTGTGTTATTTTTTCTGAATAGAGAGCAAGTTCATTGAAGTGTTTCTCATTTCTTTTATGTTTTTATTATCAAACACAAGAGTAGAGAATAATTCTTATGTATGGCTAAATAAATTTGGAAAGGTGAGCCATAAATTCACATTTCAATGGAAAATTTGATCTTTATAGAATCAAAGATTCAATTATTAAAAACTCTTGTAGCAGGGGGAGGCTATAGCTCAGTGGTAGAGTGCATGCTTAGTGTGCACGAGGTCCTGGGTTCAATCCCAAGTACCTCCATTAAAATAAATAAGTAAAAACCTAATTGCCTACCCCCCCCATTTTAAAAAATCTTGTAGCAAAGAGAGTCACATAGAAGTTGCATAAATTCTTGTCATTGCATATTTCTACCAGACAGATTTATTTCCATCTGCATGAAATATATCAGTATCTATATCTCTGTCTCTATTTATATATCTGTAACTTTCCATATCTGTTGCATATAAAGACTTATTCTATTGAAAGATCTGTAGCCAGGTTGTTAAACTCTCCTACTTACTGATAGAGTGACTTTATCAAGTCATTTAATCTCTCTTGAACAAGGATTCAATGGGATATTTCATGTGACTTCTATTTTTCTGAACTTTTGAACACAAATGATAGGTTCAAGACCATTTGCATAGATAATCTAAGAAATTATGAAACCTACTGTGCAGTTCTTAGTTCATCACCCATTTTTAGTTTATGAAGTAATTCAAGGAGATTGATCAAGAGGTAACAATAGTGGGGATTCCTTACAATCAGCTCTGTTGGGTCCATAACCAGTGCATTTCTTTGTGGGGAAAGAAGTGAGCATTTTCACCCATGCTCAAAATGACTGAGGTGAGCTTCAGAAAAACTTTAAGGCAGCTTGACATTGTTCTTCTTGACTTTGAGTGTGTCATATGAACTGGTTCTTACTCATACTTTAAAGGATCTAAAGATCAAGGGCTGACTGAAGCTACCCATGATTTCAGGGAGGAGGGAAAAGAATGGAAGTGCAACCACCACAAGGCATGACAAAGACTTCTACTCCTATTTGCAGTTTGTAGATACCAAGGATGAATGCTGAATTGTGTTATTTTGAAAGGGGCTTTCATTCAAGGATATAAAGGAGGTAGAAGTGACAATAAAAAGTAAATTTGTGTAGAGTGGTTAGCCAGAATCCTGGGTCAGGGTGGGTGGAGGTATGGAGAAGAAGGAATAAATGATCGATTGCATGGCCAAAAAAAAAACAGAATATGCAGGAATCCCAAAGACTAGGCTTCTTAATAATCCACAGAAGCTTTTTTGGGGTGAGGAAGAAAACTGCACTTGGAAAGCTTCCATATCTGAGAGTGTTTGACTGCCAAGGGAGAACTACTGATATGTTGCAACATAATGATTTTTTTTTCTCTTTACCCCTCTTTCATACCTCTTCGTTCTTTGGCAGCACAGAGAATAGGGGTATGTGGAAAAGTCAAAAAAAAAAAAAAGAGAGAAAAAGAGCATGCCCATTTTCTGCCTATCCTCTCCAGCCTTTGAAGCCTGGGTTAAACCTGAACTTGAAGGGAGAAAATATTTAAAATAGGTAAGAGATAGATATTAGATTGTACTGGACTTCTAGAAACTGAAAAAAAAAGTTGATATTACTATGAACTTATTGGAAAATCTTCCTTAGCTATAACTATCAGCAGTGATAAGAAAGACTAATGTTGCTTTCTATATTATACAGAATCAAATAGTACAATATTTCTCCTACACATACTCTGATGTTGAAAGATTTGTCAGTTGGTTTTAATGATAGTAACAAAACAGACCTTTATTAATTGTTTTCTGTTGCTTATTAACATCAATGCCTTATTAAATGTATATTGACCTTCAAAAGAGGTGGGTATGGATAACCTCCCACTTGACAGACGTTCAGACTGAGACTTAGAGAGATTAATATTTCTGGAGGCATGTGGCCAGTTACAGAGAATACCTACATTTTAACCAAGGTACATCGTACATCTGGCTCTAAAGTATTGATGACTATACTCTATTAGGTTATTTCTCAATCTTATTTAGTATATTATCTCCCCAAATACACGATTAGCCGTACTTTATATCTAGAATCATTTATACTATTCTGACCTTACAATGGGATACATTTTTAAAAAGGGCAAAATGTTATTTGGCATCACTTTATGCAGGCCCCTCTCCAGTGCTGTCTTACAAGCTGGAAGTCATATGGGAGGGACACAGGGTGGGATACAGTAAATGTCAGCTGAGCAGCTCCGTATCAGTGCAACATAAACATTCTACCGAGGAACTTGTTTTAAAAGTGGAACCAAGAGGACAACTGTGTAAATATTTAGGTCAGTGAATCAAGGTTTCAGAAAAAAATCAACCCATGTGGCAGGTTTGAAAAATTATGAGTTTATATTCCCTCTTGATCCAATATCGCTCTAAATAAAAATCTCAGACTTTATCATCGAAACTTAATAAGGTTTTGAAATAATTTTCCCAGTTTACTCTTTTAAGGATGGTAATACCCACCGCAGCTTTAAAACCATTATGGTGCAGTATCTCACCTTTCGATTGTACTTTTGCCAAAGATGACTTCAAATGGAACTAAATTGTCATTCTAGTATTAAAGGGGATGTTTTGACTGAAGTAATCAGACAGTCTTTTCCTAATTGTTATAGCAGGTATCCATCAGAGTATTGTGCAATCAAGACATACTGTTACAATATAAATTGCTGAAAGAATATTACTAAAAATCTAATTTATAAACCTGAAAGATACTTAAAAATTTTTCTTTTTAAACATTTCAGGTGAAGAGAATTGGTTTAATTAAAACTTTCCTGTTAAAGACATCCTCGTTTTCTATGAATGATGCTATTTTATTTCATTTTATTGTGTTTTATTTTATTTTTTAAATAATAGAATATACACCTATGTACCCCAAACCAGAGCATAACTGATAATTTATATATACTTGGGTGCTCACTTTTACCATTTCCTTGCATTTCTCTTAGAGTAACAATTAGTCCAAAATTTGTCTTTATCATTTTCTTGCTTTGTTCCTGTTTAGGATTTATCTCACGCACCTACATGTTTACATGATTGATATATGTATTTATTGCTTTTTTGTTGTTGTTTTTGAACTATATATAAAGTCTCTAAAATTGATTCCTGTCCACTGGGACTCCTTTTCACTAAATATCATGCTGCAAAATTTGATCATTGCTATTATGTGTCATTTAATATCATTGATTTTTCATGGCTATATAATAGTTCATGATATACCTATGATAATTTAGTAATTAAATTTTCTGATTTATTTACTGTAGTAAAAGTTATTCAAATGTTATTGTATATGTCTCCTGGTATACATGTAAAAGGAGACATGAATGTAAAAGTGAAATTACTGAGATGTATAGTAGGTGGTGCTCAAGATTGGTCAAATTGCTTTCCAAGGCTGTACAAGTTTTTACCCCATGGTAGCATCCTGTGATAGAGCCAGTTGACCCCTGGCCTCTGAAATATGTGACGTAGGAAGATTTCTAAATTTTTTACCAAGCAACCAGATATAGAAAACTACCTCATTGTAATCTTGATTTGTATTTCCCTGGTCACTATTGAGGTTTAGCATCTTTTGTAAATTGATTTTCCATGTATTCTATTTTTGGCAGTTTTTATTCACTTCATTTAAAAACCTCTAGTAATTATACAGAATTATTCAAAACATGCCAGGAGCTGGTGAGTCTCCCAACACAGATTAAATGTTTGGATTGAGGTACTTCTTTCTTTTTTTTTTAATTGACTCATAGTCAGTATACAATGTTTTGTCAATTTCTAGTGTAGAGTACAACTTTTCAGTTATACATGAACAAACATATTCATTGTCGCATTCATTTTTGCTGTGAGCTACCATAAGATCTTGTATATATTTCCCTGTGCTATACGGTATAATCTTGTTTATCTATTCTACATATGCCTGTCAGTATCTACAAATTTTGAACTCCCAGTCTATCCCTTCCCATCCGCCCCCTCCCCCAGCAACCACAAGTTTGTATTCTATGTCTATGAGTCTGTTTCTGTTTTGTATTTATGTTCTTTTTTTTTTTTTAGATTCCACATATGAGTGATCTCATATGGCATTTTTCTTTCTCTTTCTGACTTACTTCACTTAGAATGACTTTCTCCAGGGACATCCATGTTGCTGCAAATGGTGTTATGTTGCCGTTTTTATAGCTGAATAGTATTCCATTGATTTGAGGTACTTCTGAAAACAACTAAATATGAAATAGTCTTCAGATAAAATGAAGTAAAATTACCTTACTTTTTGGCCTCTCACAGGGCCAACAGAATCCCTCCATTATCTTCTGTAAATGTGCTTGTTATCTGAGGGAATTTATGCCATTATTATAAAGGTAGATTATAATAATCCAAATATAGATATATGAATCAATAGACTAGAATAGAATAGAAATTATATTGTATGATAATCTTTAGTTTTGAATAAAGAAAGCATTGCAAACACATGGTTAAGTGAAGATGCATTAGTAGAGGATATTTACAGAGCTTGCTTGAAATCTGAAAGACTAAATTAGAGGACCCATATTTCATATCTAACTCTAGCAGCAATTAAAGATGTTAAATAGATTAACTATTTGAAAGCTAACAGAGCTAATAGTAATAGAAGGAAATAACTTAATAATCTTATATATAAGTGTGATTATTTTAAAGCATTCATTTATGAAGAATTAATATAATTTATTGTTATTTGCATTTAATAAAAATTTGTATATTTTTAAATAATATAAGTGCCTAGTAGATAAGTATGCAAAGGAGATAAATAATAGGCAATTTTCAAAGAGAAGAATAAAACAAAACTCACAAACAAAAAGAGGTGAAACTATGCACAAAGTATGGTTTTATGCTTATTTAGAAAAACAGATCCTAAGACTCAATGTAGGCAGCTATTAGACAAGCAGGTACCTTGTATAGTGTTATTGCTGGCTCCTGGGTGCATAGTATTGGAGGGAAAGCAGATTATGAATATGAATTATGAATCAGAAATATTTTGTAACCTTGATATAGGAACTGGTTTCCTAGAGAGTATCTTAAGGAAATAATTTAAAGAAAGAGAAAACTGTTTATAGAGTAAAACTTAATGGTTTTAATTATGAACAACTATAAATGGCTTAGATATCAAAAAAATATGCAAAATTAAATAAGTTAAATTATCCCTTTAGGTAGAAAGTCCTTCCCTTTATTCCTGAACTATGTAATTTGTTACCTCTAGCATCATTTAGCTCCAGAGCGGTTTTCTGACATCCTCAACCCATTCCAGTCCTTTGTCCCTAACCTGATTTTTCTGTCTTTTTTGTATGGCCTCATGGTATCCAATGAATGACTTGTCTTCATTAGAGCCTTAATGGAATTTTCTTGAAAATAACGGAGATGTCAGCTAGCCCTTTTTGCCCTTTTAGATCTAGGTAAAATATCATTATTTCCATTTCTCTACTTGGAAATGCAAAACAATTCTCAAAATTTATGGAGAAACTCATATTCTCTTGGTTAGCTCTGGGCAACTGGTCTGTGTAAACTGTCTCTGGCCAGAAACTAAGGTAAATCCTTGATTCCACAAAATTAATGAACCATCTAGTATATTTTTCAGGAAAGTTTACATTTCAGGAAAGAAAATATTTCAGATTGTTCACAAGAAATTCTTACTCTGCCTTTCTGCCATTTCATCAAGGAATTCCCACAACCTCTTCTTTCACTAAACCTAGTCATCTGATTTTTAATCTACGTAGACTTCTCAACATATTTATCACTGCACTTTTCTTCTCAGGATCAAAATCACATTTCTCTTTGTTCCATTTTCCCAGGCCAAGCATCTGCCACCTTTTTTCTTACCTTAGATACTTGTACATCTGAATCCTGTGTCACCATCTGGGGATGGTGGCAGGGGTGAGTCTCATGTTTTGCCTCCGTCAGCATATAAAGCTATTTTTCTAATCAGACAACTGTTAAAAAATAACATTTTTTACTTTCTATGCTTATAAATATATATTGACCTGTCAATTTCTCTTATTCATTATGAACTCCATGAAGTCAGATAACACTACTCTTTTGGTACTCATGACATCTGGGAAAATCCTTTGTGTAAAATAGGTGAGTATTCATAGGTGATGAATAAATGAGCAAGATTTTGGGTGATTTTTTTCTACTTTTATTTATTTCCACTTTATTTACTTCATGTTCATTTTATTGACCTCTAGGATGATTCTAAGTGCTCTTTGTTATATAAAATAAATTAACTATTAACATGTAATGATTAAATATATGTATCATAGTAAGTGCTAAGAAGAATGCAAAGAAGCAAATTTCAAAGAAAGTTGCCACCTTCTGGTGGATGACATATACAGCAGCATGTGATGATTCACTCCTATAAAAGAAAAGTGATCTCATAAATATTAAATAGTAAGTGTGGTGTCATTGACATATATACGTGCTAAATTCAGTTGAAAAACTACTTAGAATTTGAACCTATTAGCTGAAACCCATTTTTATTGCAGCTTGGTGTGATAGGAAAGAACATTAACCTACAACTGAGAAGAGATATTATAAATTAGTATAGGTCAGTACTTTCTATTTTGGTCTTAAATTCTGTATTAGAGCAGCATAGAGTTAGGATCATAAGAGATTGGAACAGAAACTGTGGTTCAAGGTGTCACAGAGAATGTGTGTGTGTGACATGCTACTAGAGTGCACAGAAGCCTTCGATTTCTTCCAAAGAGATACATTTGTTATAAGAATTAAAGGAGAAGCAGTTTATGTAAAACCATTGTCCAGGGTTATGAAAACACAGAGGTTTAAATAAAGAGGCATTCTAAAGGGCATGTAAATAAGGACAAAGGAGATAGGGAGAAACAGAAATGACATTATGGCTGGAGAGTAATAAAGAGGTCCCAGCCAGCTGGAGAAAAAGGCTCACATGTACTTAGCAAATGTCCTCCAGGTTTATCTGTGTTGTTGTAAATGTCAAGATTGCCTTCTTTTTATGACTGAACAATACTCCGTCGTATAGAAAGACAGATACTCTATGATCACACTTATAGATGGAATCTAAAAAAGTCAAACTCATAGAACCAAAGAGTAGAATAGTGATTGCCCAGAGTTCAGAGGGTGGGCAAGGGGTAGATGTTGGTGGAAGAATACAAAACTTCAGGCATAAGATAAATCAGTTCTGTGATCTAATATACAAAATGGCAATTATAATTAGTAATACTGTCTGATATATTTGGAATTTGCTGAAACAATAGATCTTAAGTGTTCTAACCACACACATGCATGCAGAAATGGTAACTGTGTGGTGATGGATGTAATTAACTTCATTGTGGTAATCTTTTCATGATATGTATATATATATTAAATAATCACATTATAAACCTTAAAAAAATCATGTTGTTCAACCTAAATATATGCTATTTTTTATTTGTGAATCATACCTCATTAAAGCTAGGAGCAAAAAAAAAAAAAAAGAGAAAGAGACCCATATTTCCCAAATCAGAGCACTCGACTACCATGAAAGCAAAAAAAAACAGTTGTGGGATTTCAACTTGCTGTAAATCTCTCTCATGATTTGTTTTACTAAAAGCAGGGAATTTAGAAAATTAATGAATTGCCTTTTGAAACTTTTATTTAATAAAAAACAGATATAACTGTGAGTTTGCAATTTTAGGTTTCATTCTAACTAACAAAGAAGGAAACTTCAGTGAGATCGAACAGTACCAGGGAGTTTTACTTCCAGGCTAGGTTCTAACACTAAATAACTGTCCTTGATCAAGGACATAAGCCTTTTGGGCCTAAGTCTCTTCATCTTAAAATGAAAATGTTGGATTCTATTATTTTAATGTGCTTTTTAGCTCTCATAATTCTCAGGAAATTATGCTTAATATGCACATGCATCTTTCTCTGTTTTTCTCTTCTTTATTAAAACTTTGAAAAATGATGATGTTCAGCAGTTATTTGCCTGATGAATACAATTTTGTAGAATTAATAATAATAACAATTTAACTATTGAATTATTAGGATTTTATAAAAATAGGAATATCTATATGCAAAGAGTATTTTAAATTGGGGATTTTACCCACAGGTGCATCATATTTAAATTTTCTTTCTGTTGAATTTAAACTAATTCACTTATTTACACATCATTCACAAATACTTTAGATATTTATGAATTCTATTTTTTTAAGAAATATTGTAGCACATATTCTAGATAAAGATTTCTGTTAGTTATCTATTTTTTATATCTAAATGTATAAAGACATTACTCATATAAAAATTTATATAGGGGATCTTGAATGACATAATGGACAATGTCTGCAGCAACAGTTGTAAAATAGACGCTGAAAGTTCCCATGGTCCTATTTTTGTAAAACCCTTAATGAAAGCAGAATGTTTAACATTATAATATAACTCATTAAGGGTGATTATGATGTGGAAGAAAACAATATTTATTGAATGGGCATTATATGGCAAGCATTCTATGTTTATTACCTTAATTATTTCAATATCATTGAGAGTTGGAGGAATATCCTAAGAGAGAAGTGGAGAAAATGCTAAGGATAACAGATCCAATATTGGCCAAGTTGGGGCTTGAATCCAGATACACCTGACTCCAAAATCCCCGCTCTTTCCACCCAACCAGAGAACACTGCCCTGGTCTAAGTCAGTGTTCCTTCTGGCATCCTCGTTAGTCAAAGATTGTACTCAGAATTCCTGGAGGTGTGGGCAACTTTATTTTACTAAGGTAAAATTCTGGATTACATCAAAGCTTGTTAGAACACAGATTGCTGAACTTCACTGCCAGAGGTTCAGATTCAGTAAGTGCACGGCGGGGTTCTTGAATTTTTATTTTTAACAAGTTCTTAAGGGTTGATGCTGCTGCCATTACGAGGTCTATGCTTTTAGGACGACTGGTCTAAGTTAATGCACTCCTGTGTAGATAGAGCAGGTGATTCCAAAGAAAAGAATTTAGAATTCTTAAAGGAATTTATAATCTTTTATGGAAATGGAGAACTCCAATCAATAAAATAATGATAATAAAAACAGCAAAGGAATTATTATTTCCTTTATTGTAATACATACAGCAAGGTTTAGTTTCTTTTGAGCATGTAAAAGGTATTAATTTAAATGCTTTACATGGAAGATGAAGTCCTCAAAATATTTACAAAGTGTACAGAGAGAGGCAGTTACAGCATGAGTGTAATCTTTGCAAAATGCGGAGTCTGTTGGCTAATGGTCCATTTGCACAGAGGAAACGGGCAGTGCTCTGCGCAGGAGACAGACACACAGCATCATCCATTACTTCACCAGCCAGATAGGACGGCTTGTTTTGATAAACATTTGACTTTAGTTATTCTGGTTTGTCTTCTGGTCTACCATTGGTTTTCTTTTTCTTCTTTTTTTTTTTTTTTCTCTACCTAGAGAAAGGAGTGAAAACAATTTTGAAATAGCTCTTCTCTCTGAAATACATATCCTTATTTTTCTCTTACACTTCTATAACACTCTCCTCTCTCTCTCCTCTTATTCTTAAAATGTTTTCATTTTTCTTGTCTTCCTAAACCTTAAATTAGTAGTGTTCTCTGGAGTTGTATGTTCAAGCCTTTTCTATTTTTATCTGTAAACCTCTCACACCCCAAACAGTTCTAAGATACAACCTTTTCATGACTGTTCATGTATTTATGCTTTTGAACTTTCTGATTAATATTCCTGGGATGACCTTTTTCCTTCCGTCCATCCAGCATATGATTCTTCAGCTCAGTTCTCACTCCTACAATGGCACTCCAAACTTCTTTGAAGTTTTCCTCTTTAATTCCAAATACATTTGCATTTATCTTGAAAATGATCTACATTAATTGGTGGCATGCTTATTTATGTTTCTGTCTTCCAAATGACCCTGGAGAGCAGTTCTCATGTGTTCTTAGTTTTTGTGCCCTTACCTTCACGGCCTCTAAGAATATCTGCTCCATTTGAGCGATGCAGTGGATAAATGATTGATGTCATCAGCAAATAAAATATAATATGTTCTCACTATGCCATGAGTGAAGCCCTTAAGTAGGAATAACTAACATATAGAAGGTAGTCACTTATTTTACCATTCATACTATTTGGTGCTAGACTGACTGCTGTCTAGAATACTCCCCTTCGAGCTGCTAAATCTCTCAATACTGTGTTTCTAGACTCTTGATTAGAGGAACAAAAACAGTGTGATCAAATGAAGCTGGTCTTGTTTCGTGGCTCACAAGTAAATCTCTTTTATCTAATGTTAGCATATGTCCTAGATTTGTGTACGGAAGTTGAGTGAGATGAAACCCTTGAGTAATAGCCAGAGGAAAGAAATGTCAAACAACCCCAGACATATCTTGGCATGTTTTGGCGTTCATTTTTATGATTTAGTTTACAGCACATAGAAGATTCTCAATAAATGTTGTATGAAAAATAAATAAGTGAATTAAATAATAAAAATACTTGGCTTCTCACCCCAATGCATTCATCTCAGTTTTCTTATACAAAGGTCCAGCAACCCCCTCAACTCAGCACTTTGTTTGTCTGTTTTTAATTTTGCATTTTCATGCTGAGAGCAGTGCTAGGAAACTGTTGCACTATTTCCTGGTGAATTATAGGCTTGAGATGACTTTGAGAGTCCCCGGGATTCTTTATTGTGCCTCAAGGCAGCACTGAGACTTAGTAGACTGAAAGAAAGTATGGAACGTTCTCAGTTTTGTATAAATACTTAGTTGTTTTACCTGACAAAGTAGTGTGCTTCACATTCAGATTTTTCTTTTCTTTTTGATTGGCGTTAAAGTCATTTTTAAAGTTCCAGTTAACTGTGTATGTTCAATGGCCCAAACCATGTCACCTAAAATGAATACCATTTTTTATCTGACTTTAGACATTGTTTTTTCATGGTGAAATTTCAATATTAAATATCCCATCTTGCAGAGACGTAATTTCAGTTCATATCATTTAATCTGATCTGCATTTCTCTTGAAAACAGCACAATATAGGTGTTCTAAAGTGTTTTTATTGTAAAATAAGTATTTCCAAATTGCATTGATCACTTTAAAAACCTGTTTCTTCTCTATAGGTCCTTAACTCACTAGTGTGACATGTTCAGTTGCAAAAAAACTATCTAAAACTGCAAAAAATAATGTTGTGGCAATAATTTTAGGAGTAAAGAACTATGTAGAGAAATGCGTCTCCTCATTAATTAATTATTTTAAGAAAAATAAAATAAGGTATTATGGAGGTACATACATATAAGAGTGTATAAATTTTATATCCAAAGAACTTATTTGTGGTATATATTAATTATGTATACATTAAAATACTAGTTGCAGCTATCATCAACTAAACAGTTTAGGCCTTTTAGAAGAATATTATTTTTTTTTTAGTTACTAAATTTTTACTCAGTTCTAAATGCTATGCTTGACCCTAGGGATACAAATTCGGGTAAGACCAAATTCCTGCTCTCAGTGATCATAAACTTTGTTATGGAAATTTACACATAGGTAATTTTAATATAATATTATAAATAAATCACAAATATATGTATAAATCCCTAAGCCAGAACAGAAATTCTTAAGTTATCTTGGATTGGGGTAGATTGGTAGAGAAAGATTGAGTAGATGTCAAGGAAAATAATGACCCAGAGTGGACAGCTGAGTAAGTATTAAGAGTTAGCCAAAAATGATCGGACTTAACCTGTCCACTTTTCTACTTTTCCATGTTCACTATCCTAGCCCACATCCTCATGTACCTATATTATTTAAAAAGCTTTTCAATATCTAGCCCTCCTACACAGTATTATCTCTATGGCTGCCAAAAAATGGTGTTGTTAAAATATGAATAAGACAATGTTTCTGCTCTGTGTTTTCCAATAGCTTCCTGGAACTTAAAATAGGACCCAAATACTTTATGTCCTACTTAATGGCCTAAAATATTCTTTTAAAAAACTATATATATATATATATATATACACACACACACACATATATATATCTCCTCTGCCTACTACTCATTTTTCACTGTACTTAAGCAGTCTGAATGTTTTTCCTCTTTCTCAAAAAATTAAAACATTTTTCCTGCTTAGAGGCTTTAGACTTACTTCTCCGTCTGCATTAATTAATAAGTTCTCATGGTTTTGGAGACTTTTGGAGATTTAAAATATGGCCCCAGCAACTTTTGTTGTTGTTGTTGTTGTTGGCATCCCTAGTATAAAAAAGATCTGTCTTGGCCTCCCAAATCAAGAGGCTGGTTTGACCAGTAGAGAGTGTCAGAAGTGATGCTGTGTGACACTCATGTTCGGGTTTTTGAGCTGTCATGTAAGAAGTCCAACTATTTTGAGGCTGCCTTGCTGTGAGGAAGCCAAGACACATAAAAAAAGTCCACTCTTACACATTGTAATCAACAGTGGAGGTCATCAGTCATTCCAGCCCAGGTACTGTCAATGTGAGTAATTGAGCCTTTAAACCAGTGCACCTCTCAGCCATCCAGCCACAGCCAACCTTTGAATCTTTAAGTTGAAGTCTCAGATACCATAAAGCAGAGAGCAAGACATCCTACTGTGCCATGTCTAAATTTTCCATAAAATGTATTTGCATAAAAAGTTGGTCATTTAAGCAATTCCATTTTGAGCTAATTTGTGCAATAACACCTTCTCAGAAAAGACTTTCTGACCAGATTATTTAAAAATTTTTAAAGATAATATTCATAACCATACTATTTTTAGACAAAATCTGGAAATGACTGAAATGTTTATGTGTAGTAGAAATAAATGTTGACATATTTACACAGTGGAATATTATAGAGCACTTAGAATGGAGGATCTGTATTTACATACAAAATCATCAATGGATCCTCCAAACAAAAATGTTGAACGAAAATAATCAGAAGCAAAGAGTATTTTTGGGGGGAATCCTCATATAAAATGAAAGACAGATGAAATACTTCTGTACTCTTTTTGAAAATGACAAGAGGGGAGCTTCTGGAGTGCTGGTAATATTGTGATCTAAGTATTAGCTGCAGTTTGTATACTGTATACATTGAATATAACAGATTTAAAATACCAGCCTTCAATTATTTCCAAATTTATTATATACGTCATGTTTTTTTTTATAATTTAAATTATTGAGAATTATCTGGTATTCTCAATACAATTGTTTATGACTCTCTTGTCACCCTGCTAGAATGCACTGAGAACAGAATTTAGTCTGTCCGATTACTTTTATGTGTCTTTTGTCAGAAGAATTGCACTGGTATCAAACTGTAGAATATTAATATTATGCAATTCTTTGTAAATTATACTTTAAGATTCCATTATATTATTTTATATCAATTTAGAAACATTTAAGGAAAAGAGCTTTTTGGAGTGAGTCATGGTAGATTCTGAAATTGAATTCAAGAATATTTACCTCTTAAAATCAGAAAAGCCTATACCTGGAAAGTACTGTGTCACATCATAATGAAACAAAGCTAAAACACTCTCTTACGCTGAAATTCCAAGTTTTAAGAGAAATATAACAGAGAACTCTTCAGAGGAAAAATAACTGGAAAATGTAAACAATTCCAAAGCATGTATTATGTAAACAAATTGAAAGTCCCAGCTCTCACTTGAAAATCTATTTCCTATTTTGTGCCTATAAGGGTCCTACTTCATTTAAAAGCACAGCAGAATTTTCAGTTTCTTTTTGTAAACAGGAAACCCATAGTGAGGTATTAATTCCATCCTTCATTAGAGATAAAATCTCCAGACACTAAACACATGAACTTTGATCTGTCTCCTCATCTCAGCAAAAGAGAAAATGCTGGACTCTGCTTGGTTTCCCTCCCTCTCCTCTGTATTCTCAAGACTATCTCAGGGCTATAAGCTGGGGCAAGGTTAGAATCACTTTGTTTGTTTACTTCGCAACTCTCTGGAAACAAAATCCTGTGGTGCCTTTCCAATATGTGAGAACAAGTTTCTGGTTGTTTACAATGGGAGGATAAGCCTAGTACCCATTTATTATATCACGGTTGGATGCAGAATCATGACTAAAATATTCAATTAAAAATGTATTTTTGCATTTACTTATTATCTGCTTCCATCCTTAGATTGCAATCTCCAGCAGATTAGATTCCTACCCATCTCTAAAAATCAAAATAAACAAACCAACAAAAAAAATAATTCTTGGCCTGAGCCTAGCACACTGCCTAATTTGTAATTGTTGCAAAGTAAATATATGCTGAAATAATGATTTAGTTGGTAAATTATATGTAAAAATCCAAAGAAGGACACTCCTTTACACCATTATTCTTTTGGCTATTACAGGCACATGTATTTTAATGAGGATACATAATGCACTAGATGTCTCGTCTAATTATTAGTTACCAAGATTCACCTTTCTACAAAGCAAGGAAAGTGAATATATTTCCTACCACACTTAACGATTTTATTTAATTCCACAGTAACCCTATGTAGATTTACTATACCGATAAGAAAAATGAGAGTCAGAGAATCTAAGTAGTATGTCGAAATGCATATAAATTATGTGTCAAAAATTTAATATGAACGTATTTCTTTTTGCTTTAACTACACTACCAAGCTTATCTCTTAGTGCAAATAACATGATTTGGTGTATGAACTATGCCATTCACTGCTTTTTATACTGAAGCTATTTTTCATACATTCATTAGATTTCTCAGGAGTCGTATAGACTATTAAATATGAGCATATTCACTGGATAAATTTATAATTATTTTTCCACAGTATTTAACTCTTTCAATGGCAAGAATCATTCTATAATACCTATATACCTACATAATATGTGTGTATGTTATATAAGTATTTGATACATATTTATTCTTTGATCATGTAACATTAGAACTATTATAGCACTCACTGAAAGCTATATATATTTATGCAATAAACTATATATCTTTGGCACTCATATTTACTAACAACTAGTAAAATTCCATTCACCCCCCCCCCCAAAAATAAATTTGAGTTGTCTGATGTGCTTAAACTAGGGAAACTGAGGTATTCCATGTGTATGTACAATACACGCCTTTTCAGCTTTCTTGTAGTATCTGCCCTTTTTTCTCTTCTGATCTAGACTTCATCACAGTACATTTACCAAGAGTTCTTCTACTAGCAGAAGCCCTGCTACCCCAGTGATGGCTGTCATCGTGCACCATAAGGATGCTAATGTTTAAGATAAGAGATCCCATCTCCTAATGCCAAAATGCTACTACCTGTTTTGCATTTCTTCTTTAGCACTGATTATTACTGATGCAAAATATATGCTGATATGTGTGGTATTTTCTTTGTCCATTCAGCAGTTTTCTCCTAAATGTCTGTCTAAGCCCTTATTCATTTAGAAACTGGCTTTCTCACTATTGAGTCAAACACGTGGGAATTATGAAAGTATACAGTTTAGATTTAAACTAGGAACAAGGTGCCTTTCACACAAACAGAATGATGGCTGCCAGTATGTCATTCTCCATTATGCCTTTGTCTAGATTCATTTTCCTGTACTAGTTTTTATAACTGACATAGTCAAAATAGAGCAGTGGGATAAAGATAATTAAAAAATGACAAAGATAGGTGAGTGGGGTTCAGTGTGGCTTTCTTCTCTTATTCAAATATTTCCTTTTCTACAAGGCAAAATTGGAAATATTATCCATCAGATTATCTCAGACTTGCCATATGATTTAATTAGTTAATATGGACTTCTAAATGGGCATTCTTCTATTTTTACTGGGTTTATATAAAAGAAGCTCTCTGAATTAACTTAAATCTTTCATCAGTCTCTACCCAAGTGTGCACAGAACACTACAACAAATAGCCTTTATGTGATAGTTCCATGAATTCTGGGGAGAATCAATAAATATTCATTGTAATATTAATTGAGTCATTTGAAGTGAACACATATAGGGTGTCACTTGCTTAAACTATTCATTTATTGTCAACTCAGGATTTAAAAAACAAATTGGCATACAAGCAAGACAACTGCAAAATAGAAGCATAGTACATGACATAAATACATGAGGGCTCTTCTAGGCAAAATAAAAGTAGATTCTCGTGGATACCTCCGTATATGTGAACTGATTTCAAGAGATCTGTGAATTCTAAAACTGCACGTAAATTTTTAGGTATAAGTTATTGCTTACATGCATTTTGCTGAAGAGAGTTTCCATTGTTTTTAATGCATTCTCAAAAGTCATGAATCATTATTCTGTATTAGAATCAGTTCTACCTAGAAGTGCTTCAACAATTCATACAGGTGGCCTATGTAGAATTACAAACCAAAAATAGGATGTATTTACTACCTTAATTGTACTGATGGTTTCACAAATATATGTATATATCCAAACTTGTCAGATTGTACACATTAAGTATGTGCTTTTTCATATATCAATTATAATTCAATAAAGCTGTTAAAAAATCATTAAAAAATAGGATACTTGCATTGTCAATTCTTATGTAGAAATAGGAAAATGGAGAAAATTCTATTCCCATATAACTTTTTGTTTCTCAAATCTGTGTTCTAGTTATTGAAAAGTTATATCTCAAGTAGACATTGCTGATTTAGTGCATATACCATGACCAATAGGATAGACTAAATACTTTTTAATATACAGAATCTAGGGAGAGTAAAAGAAGAAAATAATGAATACCAAAGCAACTTTTGAAGTAAGTAAATAAATACAGATAAAAAAATTATCAGAGACATTGTGAACAGGCTTAAGGAATGATATAAAGCAAATAGATAAAGTTATTTTTGGCAAAATGATATTTACTGAAAACAGAAGATCTCACAAAAAGAAAATTTCATGTAGTAGTGATTGGTTATAGTAAAGAGTTGAAGAAATGAAATTGAAAACTATATAAACATGTAATAATAATCTGAATAAATTCAAGAATTACTAATATGTGGAAGGAGTTGAATAGCACTGCTGAACATAAGCCTTCTTTGAGAATGCTTCAGTGTCAGATCTTTGAAGGAAGGAGTGTTCTACCTTGGGTTAGAAAGAGGGGTTTTATAGAACATAGCAAAAGTTCGCCTCATGTCAGGAATAGTTGGTAAAGAATGGTTTTTGGAAGAGGTGAATCTGTTCTTGTGATTTAGCAGTCATTGTGCAATTTGGTTTTATTATGAAATTTGAGGAAGAGTAGTTGCAAGAATTAGGGTCATGGGTAAGAGGGTGGAGAGCAGCAGCTGCAAAGGCCAAGGGAATATGAAGGCCACTGCGGGCATCCCTCGTGGTTAACAGAGAGACTGCATTTCATCACTTTACTGCACGTTGGTCTGTTCAGAACTCCAGATCTACTGCTGATGGCGGTTGAGAACTCATTGGAGAAGAATACCATCATGGCTTCTTGTGACTTTTATCTTTGCAGTTGCATTTCAATCATGTATCAGTGAGTGGCTAGAAATATTTAAGACTCTGGGGAAAACCCAACAACAGACCAAACTCTTCTATTATTGGCACTAGGTAGGGGAACAGTTCTTGTCACCACCCTGAGTCAGTAGAGAAGGGGATTTTGATACATATATATTTTCAAAAGAATTGTTTATCCTCTTGATTTACTCAGAGAATTAATATTAGAGGGAAAACTTTAAAAACCTCATTTTAGCAGTAAAAATTGTTAAGGCAACACAGTGGGAAAATAATATTCTCAAAAAGCAAGCAAAAATGGCAAAGAGTATAGAATCAATGATTTCTGACAAGTGTGGGTCTTATTACAATTCCAAATTGGGCAGAGTTGTAATATCAACAAGTCTGCTGCTGGATCTGAGGTTTCAAGAAATCTTTCTTCTTCATGATGGTGACCTCTCCTAGAGAACCTTGAGACAGTCTCAGTATTAGATCGCCTATTGACACGGACATCCAGGGGTTGAGTGTATGATATCTTTTTAACTGGAAAACATGGACGCAAAGTTTGGCTTTCTGGACTTTGACGGGATTGTTTGTGGTTAATAGTACATGGTAATGTATCTTCCAGTGAGGTTATTGAACCTCACACTATTCAGAGTTTATGTGGAGATCTTCAGATTTAAGTAGGCAAAAGTCTTAGTTAACTTGGTGGTTGCTGCGGTTGTGCAGAAATAGGAGGGTAGACTTTTGCTACAAGTCCAATAAAAAACAGTCTCCAATTTTTATTGTCCTGTTGAGACAGAACTCAAGTATTATCGTGACCTTTTATGTACAAATAGAAAGAAAGGTTTATGACAATGGGTAAGTTCAGAATAAGGAACTTCTCAAAGGGAGTCTTTCATGGTATAGATACAGCCTTTATTAAGTCTGTCCAGGGCAAGGTGTAACACTTAGGTAGGTGATAACTAGTTTTGTCAGATCATATATATAGGACTATCCAGTTCAGAAAAGTTAAGACTCCAATGTCAGCAGTGCCCTATGAGACTAAGCAATCCTCTAAGGTGTCTTTTGGTAATGAATAGGGAAAAGTCAAGAAAAACTTCCAATCTTTGAGCAAAAAGGAACACTCTAATATGTGTGGTATAGGGATGCAGTACAATGGGCTTCAGTCCTTCAGTAGTCTTGTTTTTAAATGAATATTGAGTCAGTTTCAATAACGGAATAGCCAGCTTGGTTGAGACCCTTAAGAGTTTACTGACCCTTACGTGTCTCATACCTTCTTTCTTTAGCTCCGATACTATAGTGGTCAGATTTAAAGTCTGGGATATTGGTAGGGGAGGCAGTAAAATTCGGACTGTGAGATTATTAGCCTTTGGTTTCTTTTTCTGGACATTCTAGAAAGGGGGCATCCAGTCTATATTTAATAGTAATATATGCATGAAAAATAGATTTACTCTTAAAAGATTCAGCAAACAGTAAAGCACATCAACTAGGGAGAAAGCCCAGAGAGGCAGAAGGTGGCTGAGACATACACAGTCTGAGAGTCATTTGAGATTCCCACCTCTGAAACCTGTTTGTTACTACAAGGACAAATAGTGGAAAAGCAGTAAGGTTTATGGTATAAAGGCTGGACAAAGTATCAAGTAAGAACATAACATTTTGTACTTGCAGTTGTACAGGAATGTCTCCCTTCTTTATTAAGGAAAATTTGGGGCTGACCAGAGCAGCTCATTCCTTAGAGCGGTGTCATTCTGTCAAAGTTTGTTCTTTGTATCCTTAGATTCTGTCTTTCAAGTGAAGGCAGGATAATTGTTCTTTCAGTGACTGTTTTCTTTACAATAACTACAGGTATATGTGTCTATTCTGATTTAGACATGTACTTATGTATGAGTTCATTTAAATGCTTAATAAGAAGAGCTATTAATTAGAACTTAATATTTCTTTCTAAATCAAAGTATCTTCAAAGTGCAATCTCTTGTCATTTCAGGATAAAGACTATCAACAAAAAACGTAGATGAGCCAATTGTAATATTTTCTCCCTGAATCAGAGTGGACTGTTCTGTGAAGGTAGAAATGAAATGGCTTCTAACACCTGGGAGCTACTTTTTTCCTCTTTACAACTTGGGATATGGATCAATTAATACTGACAGTAAAGTTCTTAGTGTCAGATGATAAGAGATCTTCTCCTACTTTTATACGCTCTTTATATCCACCCATTATCAATTTTGATACATATTTACATATTTGATACATATATTTTGGTTATCAATTCATCTTGCCTTCTCTTTTTTTTTTCTTTTTTATTTGTGTTTTGTGCCTATAAGATGATGGATTCCGTTCAAAACTTTGTATAAAATGCTAGGATAATCTTGTATTTTCCTGTGAACTTTTATTCTTCTTTATGAGAGTTTGGAAAGTTCTTAACTAGATAATGGAAATCTAATTTAACCAAGATTTAATTTTACAAAACAAGCAAGGTAGATTATCATCCCTGGATACATTATAAGACATTGAGAGGGGATATTGTCCAGTGAAAGGGTATGGTGGAGGAAGCGAGAAAAGGTCACGTGAAAGTGCGGATGGAGCAGGAGTTACGAAGCAATGTGTGTAGAGGGCTGGATTCTAGCTGGCCCACGTAACCTTATATTGTTGCTCTTGTGATTATATGATTTTACATGGCAAAAGAAATTTTGAAGATGTAATTAAGGTTGCTAATCACTTGACTCTAGAATAGAGAGTCTTAGGGTAGACTTAATTGAATTATAGAGCTCTTAAAAAATTGTTTTCTTTGGCTAGTGACAGAAGAGGATGTCAGAGCCATTTGAAGCATGAAATATAATGTATGTGCCATTGCTGAGTTGGGGGCAGAAGTCACCTTGAGGAAAGAATATAGGTAGCCACTGGAAGCTGAGAACAGCCCCCACCTGATAGCCAGCAAGGAAATAGGGACTCATTTTTCCAACTGTAAATAACTGAATTCTGCCATAGCCTCAAGTTTGGGAATGGATTCTTCTCCAGAACTTCCAAATAAAAGTGCAGACTGGCAGACAACTTGACTTTGGCCTTGTGAGACTATAAATAGAGGACCCAGTGAAGCCCACCTGGGTCTTACAGATCAGTGGAATAATAAATATTGTTTCAAGCTGATAAATTTGTGGTGATTTGTTATGCTGTGTTAGGGAATTGATATGAATGGGGAAGAGGAAGTTGAGTTACAGGGTGTGTGGTAGGTGATGGGTCTGGAATTGAGTCAGAACAGAAGAGGGAAAGGTGAGGGTAAGTTTTGATTTTAGATTCTCCATATTCTTTTAGTCTTCTATCAGGAGTCCTTCAGGGAAGCAATTCTAGAATTTTCCTGTCTTTCAGAGGTGTCTTCATATCAAAAAAAGTAATTATGCATTCCATGAAATATTTGGAGTCTTTGTGTTACTGAACCAAACTTGGGTCTGCTCACCTGCTTGAAGTAAAGCCAGTCTTCTGACATGGGGTTGTGGTGAAAGAAAATGAAGCATTTATTGCAGAAACCAAAGAAAGAGCAGAGGAGGCTAATGCTCACAGACTTGAATTTTCTGATGGCTTTCAGGGGGAGTTTTTAAAGACAGGGCAAGGGAGATGGTTGAAGGGTGGATGATCAGTTTGTGGACGTTCTTCTGATTGGTTGGTGATGGGGTAATTGGGAGTCAACGTCTTCAACCTTCTGGTTCCAACCCGTCTGGTATCTACATGCTTGTCGTCAGCATGTAGTTAATTCCTTCTGTCTACTGAGGATTTCAATATCTGCAAAACAGCTCAAAGGATATGGCTCAGAATATTATCTGTAGTCCTTGAGGAGGAACTAAATGTACTTGACTTTGTTTAATGGCTAAACAATTATTATTTTGTCTTATTTGACTCTTTGCCTTTGTTTCTGATTTTTCTCACTTCTCTGATTAAATTTGTTCTTTGGAACTAGGGGAAGGCCTAGATGGCTAAAGTTTTTCTACAAACAAGAGGCATGCAGAGGATATGGGAGAGTCTGTCCCTGAAAGTCCCCTTAGGGTCTGCCCAGTTACATTTAAACCCTTTAAATCTGTGACATACATGAATTACTTATTCATATCTGAAGTTCCCCCAAAGTGGCCACTGTAATTATAAATCATAAAATCCTATAAGAGCTTCAATATTTAATATTGTGATACCATAAGATTTGTACATATAAGATGCTGGACAATAAATTAGAATTTCATTGAATGACTGTTTGTCACTCATAATTAAAGATAAAAAAAAAAAGGAATGGTTAAGAAGATCCCCTTAATCTCAGTTCAGCTTCTTACTTCATCCCTGGGAGTCCTGAGAAGTGAAAATGATCTAACTTAAGAAACCTCTACCAAGAACTCTAAAGAGAAAGTGGAAAGGTTTGAGGGTGCTCAACAGAAGGAGGTAGAACACTGGTCAGAAGGTCTGAGAAAGGAAGATATCAAAGGTATACTGGAGAAGTGACCTTGGCTTAGGAGAAGCAGGTCTAGCCCCTTCCCAGTCACACCAAAAGCTGTAGAAACATTTTAACTAGAGCATATGCCTCTAGGCATAAGCTTTAATTCAGAATGTCAGGACTTTCTGAAAACATCCAGGAAGACTGGTCTACCTTAGGGAAGCAGGTAGACTTTAGCCAGAGGGATCAGCTGAAGTTCAGCCAGTTTCCATTTAAGTTGTTCAAAAATAGTTCTCAGAAGAGGATCAATTGTTCTGACCTTTTAACAGCTATTGTTCTTTGGGCAATTTGGGTTTAAAAGGAAAGGTGGAAGTTGGAGAGGAATAGTTGTGGGGTCTAAGGTTACCCAAGGGTCATGTTAGAAAATTTTCAGTCTGTCAGGATCTTTTACAAATAAAAAGTCTACAACATATCCCCAGGGAGAAAGTCATGTAAATAGTTTACAAAGAATATATATCACAAGAACCAAAACTACCTCTTTCTCTCTGTCTCTTTCTGAATATGTGAATAAACTGATATCTAGAACAAAGTTCACTGAATATTGAGGTTATTTATTTTGGCTTAGGTTGTCGTGAAACCAATTTATTATTTTTTGCTTAATTTCTATGTGATTGGGTGATCTATTTTTATTACTAAGTATGAATCACTACTAAAGCAATAATATTTTAATAAAATTATGTTAGTGGATATAGTATTTTATTAAAATAATGATTTGACCCATAAATGATGCCTAATTACATTATTTTGATTTTAGTTTTTCTTGTTAACTTTGTCACTTTTATGCATTTTAAAGTACTTTTTCTGTTTAAATTTTTTTGGCCTTTCTCGTCTACATTATTTTAATAAAACACTTTTGTATCTGTGCTGTTTACAACCATGGAAAGTTAGAATTTTTGATCTCCATAGAAAGGGATTATATGGAAACATGCATATCTTCTAAAATCAGTGTGCATCAAACATATGTTATAATAGCACACATAACACTGTAATTTTATAATCCATTTCTGGGAGAAAATAGTAATACATTCATAGGCTTCCCTGTGGTAACAGTGGGCATTCTCTGATATCCACAGTTGTGAGGAATTAAAAGGCCTAAAAATAAACATCGTTTTTACCCTTAAAGTTAGATTTCCTCTAGTGAGTTCTGATCCAATCTTAAGAATACATTTCTCTCACTCTAAGAGAAATGCATATATATATATATATATATATATATATATATATATATATGTATTTGTATATGTTGAACGTCTGTTTAACCACAGTAAATGATAAATGAGTGCTTATTCGTAGAAAGATACTTTAAAAGCTGTATGTCAATGTTATCGGTAGCTGTTTCTGGAAGACTAGGATTACTGATTTAAAAACCTCTATTTTAATTTTGTAATTTTATATAAAAAGAAGGCATTGTTTTTGCAAAAGAAATACAATAAATGATACATGAAACTGAGGAGGATTTGCATTTTTAAATAGTTTGTAATAGCTTTCTGAATAGATGAACAGCCAAATGTGCCTTCTCATCATTTTTGGCTGGAAATTAATTTACTCCAAATAATTTTCTTTCTTGAACATTCAGTTTATATATATATTTTAATCATTCAGGATTTTCAGGACATTTAGGCAAATGATGGATGATGAAAAGAAATACTTGGTTGAAAATAAGTTAAAACCAAAGGAAGTAAAAATACTTTGAAATTTCCAAAATTCTTAAAAATGAGCACAGTACTTAGAGATGAATGAAGAGTTATGAAACTGCTCCATGTTACACACACATACACATTTAAAGACAACAAATCACATTGTTTACAAATCACCCTATTTATCAATTTGGTATTTTTATCAATCTTTAAAATATAAACAAAAATGTAAGGCTATTTAAAAAAAAAAAGAACTATAGCTTGATGAAACTTTTAGCATGTAACTTCTTTCTGGTAGTGTTAATTTTCTTCCAAGCACTTAATATTTGATGAAGATGTGGTATGAGCCATCTTAGTGCCTTACATGAGTGATACACCACTAACTGAATATCATTATGCTCAAAACTGAGTAAAACGTTAGCCACATTTTCATGCTATCACTTCTGCAGTGACATACTACAGATAAAATTAAGGCAAGAAAAATACTGGGAAGGGAAATTCATAATAAAGAAGTGGTTGGATTTTGCTGTGATTTTTACTGCCCTTTCATTTTCAGTAAATTACCCAAGCTACTTGTTCCCATGCAGTGTGAAAATTGTATTAGATTCTCCATTTGTGAATTCTCTGCTTATATAATCAGACACGTTCTGATTCTCTTTTAATATCAATGAGATTATTAAACGTGTGTGGGAAGTTACCTCTCCTAGCTTTCTTTTTTTGACTCAAAAAGTTCCATCTTAGCTCTATTCTTAAAGTGATTAATGTCAAAAAAAAAAAGGGAGATTTTAATGAATGATACATAGCATTTTAGAAAACAAGAAACAGACACTAGGTCATTTTTTTTTCTCATTATAAAAGAGCCCTGTCATCTCTGATAAGTGGGACAGGGACTTCCTTGGATAATGAAACTTAAGAAGAAACGATGGGGCTGCTTGTTTTCTAGAAAGCTGAAGATACACGGCGACAACTGGCATCAGGGATACTTCACAGATTTTATAGTTTAAAGGGCAACTGACATGTCATCAAAACTAAGGGAGGAATATAAAAATTGGGACGTGTCATATATTGACTTTGTTGGTATCAACTTTCAGGAATGTGAACTATCCAAAAGCTTGTTTAGACAAATTATTTCTAGCCTATTTCCATCATGAACAGACTTTGGGGTTTATGTAGTCCTTAGTGGAGCATCACACATTTTCATAGGCATAATTATTATTATCACAAATACCTACTTCTGATATAAACATAGGTGCCCCCATTGTAAAGCTGGGGGGGTGGACCAGAGAGGCAAATTGGCTGCTGCTAATCACCCTACCAACCCAAGCAAATGAACAAAAATCTTGACTTTGAAAGTAGGCTGTTTGCTTCTAGGTCTAATAATCTTGAACTGACCTTACATGTCACTCAGTATTCCCCTAATTGAAAATGACCCACATCTCTTCATTTCTTTTAATCTGGCCCTGAGTCATACTAAGGCTGGCATTACCGTGAGTAAGACAATGCAGAATTCCTTTTTTCCCTTTCAATTTTTTTTTCCTTTTTGAAAGCACTGGTTGTTAGCCACTTATCCCTACTAAAGGATCTTAATTATAGTTATTTATATAAAACAACTTATACAAGTATACACAGCCAAACAAACCATTCAGTAGCATTCTCATGAGCAAATTGATATGACATTCACACAAGCTTCTGTATTATCTTTTGAATAACTAAAATCTTTGTAGGGATATTTATGTTTGCCTTAATGATTCTGCCTAGGTAGTGAAAATATAAACCATGGTCAATTCATTTGCAGCTAAAAATACCTACCCACTCACCAATTCCTGCCACCTTCAGGAAAAAAATCATTTACTCACCACTCCAATTTCCCCTAGAGAAGTGCTTTTAAAATTGATCCTTGGTTCTCTACAACTGCACAGTAGTACCATGTGGAATTCTTTGGAGTGGGGCATTGGACATAGTTCTGGGGACTCTTTTTCTTCAACAGGGCATCTTTACTTTTATCTATTTAAGTCGTGAGTTCTGAATGTGATCTTGTCGGGAGGAGATAAAGAATTCTGCTAAAATAGTTTGGAAAATAATGCCTTACACCATAGACTGCCAAGGAAGACAAGATGATGCATCAAATTTTATATTAATTTCCTAAAACATGTAGATAGCATTTCTTCCTCTTTTTAATTTTTTATGTCTTCCTCAGTTTATTTCTATAATCAATATGGATCCAATGTAAATAGATGTTATCTTAAGCATTTTTATAAAGCAATACTTTACAAATATAAAGTGTTTAATTTTCAACAGAAATCAATTTTAAAATCTATTTGTTTTTATAACTGAAGAAGTAGAAATATTGCTATTACCTTATTCAAAATCACATACTTTAAGTTTGCCAATGTGAAATTAAAGCTAGCTAAAATTATTATTTTTTTTTTAAATAAAGTTGGGAACATGCTATTGGCAAGAAAGTAAGCCAGACCCCCTATTGTATGCAAAGATCAATAGTCACAGCTGGGTTTCTACCTTTTAGGACCTAGCATTTTGAGGGAAGACACTATCATTTACTAAAATCAGATTTTACTAAATCTGAATAAGAGTATTTGAAGAAGACTGTAATATAATCTAATTTGCTTTTGTTAATCTCCATAAAGTTCTTATTCATACTACGTGTGATTGGCAAATAGCAAGCACTCAAAAATGCCAGCTGAAGTTTAAGAAATAAAACATTAACAGCAACTTGGAAAGTTTGGGGTAGAAGGTGGATTCAGAAAGGCTAGTTTTATAAGCTTTGTGGTTGTGATTGTCTAAGTGAGTAGAAATGATCTCCGATGTAGGAAAATGACTGAGAGAAGAAAAGAGAGAAGATACTGGGTATTTCCAGATGCAAAGCCAGCCACATTTAATAAGTTGATGGCTGTGTGTTTAGTGAAACTTGGCCCTGAGTTGCATTCCAAGCAAAACCAACTAAAAAGGTCGGCTATTATTTATATAATACTATGTTGGTTGGCTTGTTAGTAGATGGAGAAAGAGCCAAAGGAGGAAAAGCTAAATGCATTATGGGAAGAATAAGGCGATGGAGAAAATGAAAGCTGGGTGAAATCAAGACAGCAAACGTAGGGATCATTCAAGGAAAGCTTCCTTAATAAGTCTCTCATCTACTGAGAAAAGATGGAGAGTGTAATTGGAGAAACAAGTTACAGAATGCTTCAGACCTCTTAAAAATATGAAAGTAGGTGTTTTAATTTATATACAGAATGGTTCTATGAAGATTGTCATAATGTGGGTAAAACAAATGAAAGCATACTTGATATATCCTCTCACCAGATTTGTTCACTTGATTATTCTAGACTAATTATTTCAATATATTGGAAAAATTCATTAATAAAAGACAAAGTAATAGTTTGCACATTTATTCCTCTCTCTCTCCCTCCCACTTCTTCCTGTCTTCATCTTCTCTTGTTTAGTATAAAGTTCTCTCGAATTTAGTTAACACTGGTACTTTCCATAAAAGGAAATAATTTCCAAGACTTTTGTTTTTCATTGTGTAATTGTGTGTGTGCTTTATGAAGATAAATGTTTTTTTCTTGTATCAGCCATGTCTTCCTCTAGTTTCAAAGTCTATGATAAGATAAAATGGTCCTATGATATTTTAAAACATTTAAAAAGGTAGGTTAACTTTTTAAACTTTCAAAGTGAGTTTTATTGTTGTAACACTTAGGATAAGAGAAGAGATAAAATGAGAAATAAAATTAAGATTATCTAGAGAAGGAATAGGTAGAACAAGAAATACATTATCAAACCATAAATAAGGGAAATTTTAGAAATAACTGCTTAAAGAAGAAGAATATCCATCGATTGCAGTATGATTATTAAGGAAAATAGGAACTAGAATATTATGTTTGCAGATCCCAGTTTGTGTTGATTTTTACTTTTGAACAGAAAGGGATGAGGTGTATAAGAATATTTTTTTCACAAGATGAAAACAGAGTGACATTTAAAAGTAAAAATGTCATAAAATGAGCATTCTAAAATTCCGATCTTCATTTAGAGTTGTGTTACTGCTTGTATGCCTCTCTTTTTTGTTACTATATTATTAATATGAATTTTTGTTTGCTTTTATTTTATTTTGTTTGAAAATATTATTAACGTCTGGGTAAACATCGAAGTGATTTTAAACAATGAAAATGAAATTTAACCCTTTTTGGTGAATTCCCGAACAGTTTTAGTCATTTCATTTGAAGTTACAACATGGGTGAAATCTGACTGAATATGTGACATTTACGTGCTCTTGTGAAAGTTGAGGAAAATATTACTTTAAAGATTGCCTTCCCCTCTGTGCCTACTTTCTTCATCTCTTCAGTCTCTCTTACTAGCTCTTTTAGTTATTTCACTCCTCCAAAATAAATAATCAGTATTATTGTGCTTTCTCTGTTTTCACTCTATTTGAGTTATTCTATTTTACAGTACTGTTATTTCCTTTATTTCTTAATATGTGATAGCTTCTATTTTCCTACATAATCAATCCAAATATTCCTCATTACATGCCATTCCTTTACTGGAAAAGATGATATACTTTTATGATGCATTCGTCTCGACATCACTGTTCAAGATGTTTGAATCACATCTTGAAATAATTATTTGATCATTTTATACAGGGGAGGTCCAGTGGCATTGTGTGTGGCACTTTATTCTGGGATCAAATGGTCCTCTGAGAACACTGCCATCTTGTGGTTAGACTCCTAAGACAATTCCTGCATATCTGCATAGGCTGCAAAACTACCAGTAAAGACCTACTTCCATTTAAATGGCCAAGAGTATTAGAATTTTTGAGTGAAGTAGCTCATTACTCACTAGGAATTTTAAAAGTGCCAATGTTTTAGGAAAAAATGCTGACAAAATACATTTTCTTCAAGAAAAAGCTAATTATTTAAATATAAGGTAAAAGTGTAAATAAATACAATACAGCCAGAATGTTATCTACGTACGAAGAGACTAGTAGATTTCTACTGTCTGTGTAATAACAATGTTAATGTTCGTGTTTATTTAGTGCTTACTGTTATGAGGCTCTGTTCTAAGTTCTTTATTGCCTTTATCTCATGTAATCCTCAAGTCCCTTGGTAAGGTAGCATTCTCTCTTTCTGTCTCTCTCACACAGTGTGCTATGTTATTATAGCATTATACATTATATATATATGATATGTATATATTATCAATAGAATGTTAGTAAAGCCTTTCTTAAAATACACACAACACATATGAAAATAATTGGATACATTTGCATTTACCTGGGAGCAATTTTAATTAATACAAAAAAAATGGGTCATATTTCTCCCATTTCTGATCCTCAGTCCCTTCTCAAAAATGACCACTCTTAAAATTTCTTAGAAGATTCATTCTGTTTAAGTTAATATATACTCATATATGCGTCTGATTACATGTAATATGCATATGTATGTGTGCACGTGTGTGCACATGCACACGCATAATATCTGGGAAAATGCACACAGATTTACTTTTTTATATGCTGACTTCCCTTTCTAGCTGTGGGCTATATACCTAATATATCTATGCTTTATCTTTTCTGCAAAGAGAGACTTAAAGTACCTACCTCATGGGGTTATTGAAATAATTAAATAATAAAATTCACATAAAATTAACCTCTCAGCGTATTTCCTGGCATTTGAGTAAGGTTTTGAATTAATAGATGTACTTTGCTGCTGCTGCTGTTGTTATGATTCTTATTTTCTTAACTACTATTATAATAATAGCAAAGGACTTTGGAGTAATTTTCTCACATCAATCTCACTATAGGAGATGCATCATAGAACTATTTTATTAAAAGGAATTTTCTATGTTGATGCACAGGACATACTACCATTTCATGTGTGATTTTCTTATAATTCAGGGCTGTTGTTAGTAAGTTAACTCTGGAAACTCCAACACACTTTAGTTGAAAACGCTTATAAATATTTTCTTCAGTTATATAGAGTTAAAAAAAACACACGTGTCAATGATATGACAAGGATTTTTTTCAAAAATTATGAATGTCATAAAGTAATTCTGATTTTAAATTATTAATATTTTAGAAAGTACAAGGGTATTTTGGGTGGGAGGCAGGTAATTTTTTTTTTTTTAATGGAAGTACTGAGGATTGAACCCAGGACCTCATGCATGCTAAGCAGGCACTTTACCAACTGAACTATACCCTCCCCATTATTATTATTTTAAGCTGTGCCATTTATTTCTGATTATGACTTTAGCTTTTTAAATATATTTTTGGGAAAAATAGGACAAGATTTTTAAGCTACTATGATGCTCATCTCTGTAAATATATAAGGCATTGATGGTAAGTTACTGTTTATAAAAAATCATGAAATAATTTTCTGGCAGTCTCCTTTATCATGGTCTTAACTATCTCTAATTTTTATGAGGTTTTTATTTCTGATGTCAGCATATGTGTCATTGCACCTTCCCTAAAGTCGCACCAGGGATGTCAGAGCCTGCCAAGAGGACACATTAATTTCCGGGAATCAAATCAAGGTCTTCCTAAGGTTATCAGGAATTGCTAACAACCAGAAAATAGTGCAGTGTCTTATATGTATGTCTGTGCTTCTTATTTAAAGTAGGTCTGATTAAATCTTATTTGCCAGTCTTATTTAAACACCCTGATAACCCTTGTGTAACTTACCAATCACAAACATACTTCCAATTTCATAAACTAGCATATTTTTCACTACACAGATTTCTAATAATGTTCTAAAACATTATTTTGCCATTTTGGTATAAAACTAGGACATCCAAACGTGAAATTTCAACATGCATATCAATAGTTAATATTAAGTGTTTAATAATATTAATTGGGATAGAAAAAGTCAAAACAAAACAAAACAAGAAGAGTTTATTCTTTACACAAAATTGAAAGATGATCATGGAATGAATTCATTTCCTTGATCTCTAGTTTTCCTGTGTTTTATTATGCCATGTTACACAAGTATCAAAGCAATTCTGAAAAATAAAATACAAGCAAATACAATTTTCAAATATAGATTATGATACATTACTTTTACCATCCCAAAAAGCAGGGACTCCCACTGTTACATGTATTTGTATTTCCAAAGAAAACTATTTTGTGGCAATTGATGCTCAACAAATTTTGATTCCAATATGAAAATTATCAAAACATTATGAACATTTATCCTATTGGCATATTTCCCATCCTACTCATTTGTAGATATTTTCAATATAAAATTAATATAAACTGTAGTGTATAGTCATATTAATTCTTTATTATATGTTCATATTTATTTATTATTATGTACTCATATTTGTAATTTTAATAGACTTTATATTAAACTGGAAGTGGACTGTTTCTCAGAATATTTACAAAGATACTGAATGGCCACGCACAAACCATATATTGTTGAGAGTTGGAATAAACATCACACCTCGCTCACACAGATTTTGCTGAAGTCGTTTGGCAGCTGTGTAAGAAAATTGTGTCTCATGTGGCCCTGGCTGATTATCATGACTTTCTACTGAACACTCTGCAGAGTGTAAAACATTCCATTTACTCTGAAAGAATTTGAGAGGAAAAGCAAAAATAAGATAGGTCTGCTCATCCAGCTATGGAGTTCTGACATATCAAAAGAAAACAAGTCAAAACAACATGTGGGGGAAATGACTTAAAACATAGCAGAGATGTTTGAGCTGTTACATACATATTTTTCTTATTTTATTCCCAGTTACCACATTTTATGGTCATTTATCATATTTCAAGAGACTTAAAGTTATAAACGCTGAAACTAAAATAACTCCTTCAAACTATTAGACATCTTTGGAAGTCACTTTTGACAGTGCTTTTCCAGGTGAATGTTTTGGAACACAAAAGTTACTTGTAAAGGAATTTATAAAAAGGTGACATACTTAGTGATAAGTATTTGGCATCCTAATTCTATTGGTCCTCTGATCTATTCATTCAACAAGCCTTATTCAAGATTGTTTCTTCTGCAGGGAATTTGATGGCAGAAAATAATGGCATAGAGTTCAAATTATTAGAGAGAAGCTTTCTCATCACTCATCTATACGTGCAGGTTATACAGCAAAGCCACTTGAATGACACCATCTGTGTTTCACGTCTATCTGAAGGGGTTTGCCTTTGATAACATCAGCGAAGGAGTTATTAAACAGACAGAAGAGGAAAACCAAGAGAGCAGGGAGGGTTGAAGGAAATATCTCAAAGCCGAGATCCAAATAACCTGCTCCAGACCATGTCCCTTAATATTCTTCCTTGTCTGTTAAGAGTATATTAGAGTTCAGCTGGGACTCTCCAATCAAAAGGAGAATATCACTTCTCTTGGGATAGTTTAAGTGTCACATACCCCTGTAAAATAATAATCTGCTTCTCACTTCTTTAGTGAAAAAAAGTGTCTGAAATATACACCCATGAAAGTGTACAAGTAAGCAAGAATAAACTTCAAAACCAGTTGTTTTCAAATAATTGCTGAAAATTCTAAGACCTTCCTACCTTGGTGATCTCTTCCTCCTGTCTCCTGTCCCCCGTATCTCCTGGCTGCCCATCCAAATGACTGCTCTCTTAGTCTGGCCATAATGCAGGGAAGGCTCAGGGCCAGGAAAATGGTGCTTAAAATTTAATAGTGCTTTGATGATCAGAGAAGAAATAATTGGTCAAGAAGATGAAGTTGATTCACTCTTTGGAAGAGTTAAACTTGTGTTTATTTACTAGCTCACAAAGTGTACCAGCTTTCCCCATATCTGCATGTAGCAGGATCCTAAAATGCAGTGCTAGCTGGATGATGTTGTTATGTAATGTTGAACAGTTTCCTGGCAGCTGGAGTTCTTTTAGTGTAAAAGAAAGAGAATCCTGTTGCTTCATCTCAAAGCAAAAATAACTCATATAAACGTTAGTGTCAAATTGAATAATAGATTTCAGACTAAAATGCTTATATACACAATCTAAAATTATGAAATACTTAGTCAATATATATCTTACATTATGAGTAGAAATTTCTATTTTTTAGCTATTTTATTTACACTTTATTATAGGTAATGCTATGTTTTTCAGAAGGAATTTTATCAGATAATATCAAATATTAATTTTTTTTATATTTAGTTCAGCAATTTTTCTGTTGCTGTTATTTAACAGCTAAACATTTTGGTGAAAGATAATAATAGTATTAATTTCTGATAATTAAATTATCTATAATTCTTTCTGTGTCAAAAGTCCCAGCTACTTACAATCAGTAATTTAGGGATTTAAACATACTAGCTAGCTGATCCAAAAATTAAGAGCAGTTGTTAAAATTATGTATAATGTCCCATGCTTTGTAAAAAAATATATTGGGAAGCAAAAATAAACTGTTGAATATCTAAACAATTGAACTACTATGGAAATAAAATATTTCAGGTAACAAGTCAACTTTATATCTATATGTTGTCACCAGAATACTTCCAGTAAATAAATAACACTTTGAGAGCATAAAGAATGTGATTTGGTTTCTCTCTTTCAAGATCTGGTTCACTATATATTATGGGACAAGAAAAGTTTATCTAAGGAAAATTAATGTCTTAAAAATACACTATATATAGTACCTATCCTGCAGTTTTATTGAATATATTAATAATGGTAGGACTAGAAAATGAGTACAATATTTTCAAATTTTAGCAACTAATATAAAACATTTAACCTTCCTTTGTAGAAATGTAAGTATACTAACTACAATGGAAACCACTTTGTTTAATTAAGTAATAAAATAACCTCAAAATTTATGCTGTACTCCATGAATATCATTCACAATATCCCAAATATCACTCTTTGGTTATCATCATGCTAGACTTGTCTTAGTTTTGTTTTAGTTATCTATAGAAGTGATGACTTACAGCCTGGATATGCTTGTATACAAGGTGGACCAATGGGCAAAAAATAGAAAATGTATTTTATACATTATAGACGCACATTTTTAATAACCTTTTGCTTAGCTGATTTAAAAATCTTCTAGACTTCACATGAGAAATTGTTTTCCAGTGAAGAGTTTATAGATGGAGGTGTTTGTTTACATGTAAGTTTGTCAGTATGGAAGGGCTGTGTAGTAAAATCATTAGCAAATATTTCTGCAGTGTTTACACTGTGCCAAGCCTGCTGTTCAGTGCTCCAGATCTTTTAGTTCATTGTTCATAGCAAAACCATGAGTTAGATATATATTACCAATAAAAGAAATGCAGCTAAATAACTTGCTCATATACCTTGGCTAGCGATTTGCAGAATTTTTGTTTACTATATCATCATATTTGCAGGACATTTGGTTCTGTCCAAAGCATCCATAAGATATTTGGTCCACACCAAAAGGACCTTGAAATCTGGTTCTATCCAAAATGTCCATAACCATGTTTGGTCCAGGCCAAATGGACCAAATCCAGGACATTCTGGCGTGAACCAAATGTTTTCTGGATATTTTGGACAGGACCAAACATCTGCTTATCTTTCATCACTAGTAAACACAGCTTCAAACAAAAGTAAAAACAAAAATTTCCCTTCATTTGTACAAGTATAATAACAATAGCAACAATATAAAGGAGAGTGTAGTTAAGTAAAATTATGGTTATTGGTTATTACAATGTACAGAATTCAAACAAGAAGAAAACCTCCATAATCAAAAATAAGAAATAAAGACAAAAATGAAAACAAATGAAAAGAGGCAGAGCTGCAATTATAATTTCATCAATGGAAATGAATTTGATTTCATGTTTTGCTATTTGACTTAAAGTCATGTCATTACATCACATTATTGTAGCAGTATCTTTTCAATACAGTGGATTTTAGAATATGATTCAAATCACTATAAATTCAATAGTATGTTTGAGTTAATTAAATGCCAGAGAATTTATTTGTTTTTCATTTCTTTTTTTTTATTAAGTATAGTCAGTTTACAATGTTGTGTCAGTTTCTGGTGTACAGTTGAATGGTTAAGTCATACATACACATACATATTTGTTTTCATCTTCTTTTTCATTATTGGTTACTACAAGACACTGAAGATAGGTCCGTGTGCTGTGCAGAAGAAACTTGTTTTATATCTATTTCATATATAGTAGTTAGTATTTGCAAATCTGAAACTCCCAATTTATCCCTTCCCATACCCTTTCCCTGCTGGTAACCATAAGTTCGTTCTCTTTGTGTTTGAGTCTGTTTCTGTTTTGTAAATAGGTGCATTTGTGTCTTTTTTTTTTTAATATTCCACGTATAAGTGATACCATATGGTATTTTTCTTTCTTTCTGGCTTACTTCACTTAGAATGACAATCTCCAGGTCCATCCATGTTGCTGCAGATGGCATTAATTTATTGTTTTTTATGGCTGAGTAATATTCCATTATATAAATATACAACAGCTTCTTTATCCAGTCATCTGTCAATGGTCATTTATGTTGTTTGCATGTCTTGGCTATTGTATATGGTGCTGCTGTGAATATTGAGGTACATGTGTCTTTTTGAATTAGAGTTCTCTCCAGATATATACCCGGTAGTGGGATTGCTGGATCATATGGTAAGCCTGTTTTTCGTTTTTTGAGGGATCTCCATACTGTTTTCCATAATGACTGCACCAAACTGTATTCCCACTAGCAGTGTAGGAGAACCCTCCACATTCTCTCCTGCATTTATTGTTTGTGGACTTTTTAAAGATGTCCATTCTAACTGGTGTGAGGTGACACCTCATTGTAGTTTTGATTTGCATTTCTCTGATAATTAGTGATATTGAGCATTTTTTCAGATGCTTATTGGCCATTTGTATGTCTTCATTAGAGAATTTCTTATTTAGGTCTTCTGCCCATATTTTGATTGGGCTGTTTTGTTGTTGTTGTTGTTGTTATTAAGCTATATGAGCTGTTTTTATATTTTTGAAATTAAGCTCTTGTCTGTCACATCATTTGGAAATATTTTCTCCCATTCTGTAGATTGTCATTTTGTTTTGCTTATGGCTTCCTTTGCTGTGCAAAAGCTTATAAGTTTAATTAGGTCCCATTTGTTTATTTTTGCTTTTATTTCTATTGCCTGGATAGACTAAATGCCATAGAATTTAAAACCAATGATACAAAGCACAGTTTGTTTCCTGTAAGAATCACATTAACAAAATATTCTTGAAAAAATAATCATTGTGATAATCACTGTGTTTCTGTTTTTTCTTCCTAGTGTCAAGAATTCAGGAAACATTCAGTTAAATTGAAAGTGATATATTGCTAAATGTATATGAGGCAGAAATTTAAGAATCATTTTTCTCAATTGTATTGACTATCAAGCCCCTGGTTTGTTTTATAATGTGAAGGGAGCACATACGTTCTCAGTCCCGTTGAGAGTCATTTGTCTGTTTATACTGTATCATCTCAGAAGTGGCTATGAATATGAATATTTGAATATGAACTTTGTTCAGATACATTATCTACCCTTGTCTACTAATATTAATATGCATTATATTATGTGCCCAGGACTCTTCTTAAACCTAAGAATACAGCAATAAATGAAATAAACTGTATATATTCAAAGAGTTTACGGTCTTTTGGGAGGAAAGAGCCATGCACAATATAAAACAATATGGGCTCTGTAAGAGTTGTGTGAAAAGTGTTTCAGGAGCAAGAGGAGGAATAGACTGAAGGGCTCTTGATAGGAGGAATGTGGAAAACTCAGGGCAAATATCGTCACTGGGTTATAAAGTGTAAACACAACAAGTACTTCGCAGTCATGGAGATGGATGGACAGCTTTTAGACCACAGAGTATTCAAAAGCAAATGGATGTAATGGAGCGTTACAGGTCTGGAGAAGAGCAAGACATTTTGTGACAGAATGCAGTGAGTTCTGCCACTCATTTCAAATTGTTTAACTCCTCTCAGCCTTTGTTTCCTCAGTTATATAAGTTAGAATATTCCCTGAACTCATCTCTTACTTTTGATGAGTATAACTGAGATAAGTACCTACAGCCTAGGACCTGGCTCAGTGCGTGCCAGCTATTTTTATCACCACTGTGTAAGTGCAGAGTAATAATTTTCTCTGAAGAGGAAAATGCAAAAGGAGATATAATCCGTACACTTAATTAACTTAAAATATGATCCTAGAGGGGAGGGTATAGCTCAGTGATAGAGTGCGTGCTTAGCATGCACGAGGTCCTGAGTTCAATCCCCAGTACCTCCATCAAAATAAATAAATAAATACCTAATTACCTTTCCCTCCTCAAAAAAAAAATCTTAAAAAAAAATATGATCCTAGCTATCTTGATTATGTTTCATTTATGTAGATTGAAGTAGAAATTGTGATGTAAGTTGGTTAAGTGGACCAAGGCAGCTTGAATGATTCTCTCAGCCTGACTAAACTTTAGACAGGCTTCCTCCTGAAAACGTGTAATTGTAAATTCCTTCTCTTTTACCTTTGAGATGTAAACTTTTTCAGAGCTCTTGCCTTTTCTTGACAAAGCAGCCCAGGAATGCCTTTGCCAGGGACCTGAGAGACATCTCTCTGAAATGCCATTGTCAGTGGAGATAGCACCTCCATTTCCTCATCTCTGGAGGAGGGTAAGAGACTAACTTCTGCGTTATTTCGCTCCAAGTTGTAGAACCACCTCTTTCATGAAGATAGGAAATGCTTATTTTCCTTTGGATAAAGCCCATTAATAAACACAGATGTGCTAGGGACCCCCACCCTACCCCATAAAGTCTCTCTGCCCCATTGCAATAGCTTTGAATAGTCAGTCATCCTTACCTGTTTAACTTCATGACCAAGTTAATGGTGTATCATCATTTATAGTCAAAATCAACAGATGGCTTAAAAATTAGAAAAGGGAAAAAGAAAAAGATGCATATTATTGAATATATAGAAATAATTGCTGGGAGAAACAGCTAGAAGTTGTGAAAATAGTTGTCTTTAGGGAACAGAATGAAAAAGTGGGCAAATTTAGAGCAGGGGATAGGAATTTTTTATTATAAGCCTGTAACACTATTTTTATTTATAAAATATGAACATATATTACATATTGAAATTTTTTAAATTAAATTTTAAAGGCATAAAGCAAAAACTTCAGTTAATTAAGCACTTGGGAAATTAGATCAAAATAATCTCATAAAATTTAACATATACTAAATCATAGTTCAATTTGCGTAATACTTTTTTCCTTAGTAATGCCTCTCTCTATATACTTTCTACTTTCTACTTCATTTAAAAACATTCCCAATAATAGCAATGCCCTCAGTTACAATATTGCGCATTTTCTACTGCTTTTCATTTTTCATTGTGCTTTCATATAAATTTTCATTAAAATTGTATTTTGTACTTCCTTCACTAAACTAATAAAACAAACATTTTTGAGAGAGAGAGAGGGGGAAGCAGATATTTAAGCACTGCATACTAAAAAGGCCACCTTTCTTTTAGAGCATTGGAAGGTAAATGGTGACGTAACTCAAATATGAAAGTCCATTTTCCTGTGTGTTTTCTCCTATTTCAGTGGTTGATCTTGGCACTGTTACCACATCACCTTAATCAGTAAAGCTTTGTAATAGTGCTTACCATCTTGAATCTCCAACTTTATTTTTTAAGATTGTGCACATTCTTCTTGTACCTTTTATTACAATATATAATTTAGATTAAATTAGTCATTTAAAAAAAAATCCTTCTGAGATTTTGCTTGGAGTTGCACTGAATTTATAATTTGGGGCAATTAACATCCCTAAAATATTGAGTCTACCAACCCATGATTGTTGCATTCTTCTGTTTGCTTATGATAGCTTTAATCTGTTTCAGTGTTTGGTAGTTTATTTTAACTAGAAATAAAATGTTGCAAGTTTTGTAAATTTACAAGTTTTATAAATAAATTTTTGAAGAAGATCTGCTTTTAGTATTACATAAACACTTTTTAAGATTTTTAGTCACTATCTGCTTAACACTCCCACCTCTTTCCTCTGTGGCTTGGTTTTTCAGTGTGCTTGAAGACATTTGGTAGTGTCTGCACAGTCAGAAAGTCCTTACTTTTGTTTTCTATCACATAATCACAGCTCAGCTATGGAGAACTCAAATGAATCATATTGTTACCTCTCTGGCACCCATTTACTCAACGAAAGAAAGAAAAAGTAAATGAATGTGTTGCTTTTTAGAATGAAGGGAAAGTAAATTATAGCACATGTGCAATTTATATAATTAATTTGTTATTAGAAAAATAACTTGGAGGAATTTGATGCTTCTTTTTCAAATAATAACCTACAAAAATAAACAACCTGTATGTTTTATATAGCAAGTTCATATGACTGAATGATGTGTATGTCCTGTATGAACTTGACTATGATGTTCTATTTCCCCAAGCCTCAATTTTCCTATATCTAAAGCGAACACAAGGAAAACAATTTATAAGTCTTTCAGATAAGCAAACTGTCACATATTTGGTTTTCTCAACTCTAAGTATACTACATTTAATAAAATTTATTCTTGCCGTAATTTCCTCATTTGAAATACAATGAAAAAATATGTATCTTACAGGAGCAATTTTGAAACTTGTATTAAATTATGTTTTAAACATGCATTTATAACCTGCCAACTACAAAAATTTTATTGCACTACTGTGTAAGAGCTTTCATGGGAATTCACATTGGTACACCACAACTGAATACTGCTATAAAGAAAATGGTATTATGGAAAATGATGAAGGTAAAAATAATAAATATTGCCTTGGAAAGAAAGAAAATCAACTTATATCTTTTGTCCCTGACAGCAAAGAAATTAATTAATTAACTCAAAAGGAATAAACTGGCCTAAATACTTGACATGAACCCACCCTGTTCTAAACTTCTTAATCCCCAGTTTGAATCCCATCTTTATTTCATTCTGAAATCCTGTATCTTCAAATTCCTTAATTCTGCCTCCGACCAAAGCCTTGACTTTAAGATTTAGTAGTTCTAAATTGGCCTCAATAGATTTATTATTCATTATGTATTCCTGGACTCTTGGCAAATTAACAGAAACAAGATTATTTTAAAGCTGATGTAATGAGAGAAAAATACCATATCTTTATCTACATATATCTACATATATCTAGTATCTACATCTATCTAGATATATAGAGTATATATATTTTCATATACCATATATATTATTTTCTCTAAGAATTTAGATCTGCTTGTTTATGTATATGTGCATGTGTTTGTATATATGGCTGTGTACAGCAATTGAAATCAAAAGGCACTATGTATAACAAGAAACTAAGGCATGTATTGCATATATTGTAGACATACATGTGTTCATATGTACTTGCTTATTTTGTATATAAACAATTTGTGTACAACCAAAGACTGAATACAAGAATTGCTTGTAAGTCCTTTTATAAGTAGCTTTCTTTTTCTGGAATAATTCCTCACATTTGATAGTTTTTTCTTCCATTATACCCACCAACATTTTTGATAACTCTTTCGCTGGAAAACAGTCCCTTGACTGGGAATCATCCAGACAGGTTTTTGGGTTTTTATTTTCAGACATTTACCTTTATTCTGTATAGATGTGGTAAGTCTTTGTATCTTTTTATTATGTGGACTCCTACATGGATTGCTGTACTTGAAGAAAGTTCCTAATTCTTTCTAAAGCTCAACAAAAGCTTAGAATTGATTGAAGACTATTAGCAAGAATATCAAGTAGCCCTTCACCAGTATTTATTAGTAAATTCCCAAATCTTTTATTAGTTGTAATTAGAATCTTCATTTTATTTATAATAAAAATTATTTTTAGTTGAAATTGCTATTTACATATACTTTACAAAAATAATATTTAGAATTAACGTTGTAAAGGAAAAATGAATTTCAAAAGCAGCCACATATGCAAATATGTAAAATAACTAAAATTTCCATTGTGGGTTATAAGAAAACATGTATATTTTTAATGAGAATTGGTGAATTGTATTTTCATACATTGCCACAGTAGAAAAATTTTAATGGATTTTTATTCAGTTAGTGTAAATTTTAGTAGTGTTCTTGGATTACCCATCAATATAAAAAGATCTATATGCTTAGATTTTCCATTATGTGGACCCCTAAAAAGATTACCTATATATAAATAGAGTTCCTAACTTTCTCTAAAGCTTAACAGAAGCTTAGAATTAGAGACTACAAGTCAATGCATGTGAACATTCAAAATAAGAACAGAAAATATTATTGTATATTGTAGATTTAGATATTAGTTTGCTATTCCCATAAAATAATCTAAAATAAAGTATACAGCACTTTTGAATTTTATAAGTGGGGGAAAAAACTTACTTTTTGATGTTTGCTATCCTTGAGCATAGAACTTTTATCACAATCTTACTTTAGTATTTTAGAATGAGTTCTATGTAAAGTCAAATAGTTAATTAGTAAACAAAGCTAAATTGGAATATATTTTTCCTGGTTTACATTTTTTCTCTTTTTGAGATAGGTGGACTGTTACAGGGGAGTCTTAGTAACATATGAAGTACAATTATTGTTCTTCTTCTTGAATGAACCCCAAGATTTAGAAAGTTCATGGACCAAATACAGGCTTAGACACTAACCTTGAAATCTACTTATAATAAATTTCATGAGAGTCTGTGATAGACAATGTGTTTATAGCTGTCATTCACCTAGCAAGTAGTTACTAGGACTGGAGGCTCTATCTCCATGTATAATGCATGAACTCGCAGACTGTCGAACCCATGCATGTCAGAAATGCAGTCATACAAAGTTTTATGCTTTCAGAATATACTGCATAACTCACCTTCACCTTCAGGCATTCTTTAGTTTGATTCACAATGCTGGAAGAGGAATTTGTTCATTCTAATAGTCAGCCATCCCACAAGTAATGTGCATCAGGAGATGAAGTTATGTAGAAAGAGCTTGTTCTCCTCTAGGCATATAACAAAATTGCTTTCTCTTTATTTCAGTCACTGTTAAAGAGGCTTAGAGATGACGACATAAGCTATGTTGTAAACAGTCATAGAGAATGTAATAAACATGCCACTTTATCACAATATCAAAAGAACAAATAGGAGGTCCCAAAGCAAGACAATTGATGCCTACTCCTTGCCTAATGACAGCATAGATTTTAGAGTTTACCAAAGCATTTGATGTTTGGTTTAGCAAAATGGTTAAGTGCATGGACTGGAATTAGAATCTTAGTTCTGATCTTGCCTCTACAACTTAAAATTTTGTGATTTTGAGAATGCTCCTTAAAACTACTGTATCATTTATTTTTCAGGACAATGGGGATGGTAATATCTACCTCATAAGGTTGTTTCAAGTATTGAGTTGCTACCTTTGCTATACTTAAAATATGCCAGACATAAAATAAATGTTCAGAAGATTTTAATTTTTCTTAGGAGTATTTAGTGAGTCTCTAACTCAAAAATGTAATATAAAGTCAGCTTTTATGCTCAAAGCAGGGCTGTCATTTCCCACTTTAGCATATTGTTTGCTAAAAACCAAAACAATGTCAAAAATATAAGTATAGAAAATCAAAAAGGTAATTATATGGTCAAAAGCAAGAGAACATCTCTATGATCCAGAAATAAAATATAAACCACAAGAAGTGGGTCTGAAACCACTGCTCTATAGGATTCTGAGCTAGAGACCTGCAGTGTGGACCAGGAGAGGATACAGACTAAACTGTACATAAGATATAGAGACTTGAGCCACATTCACTGCTTTAGGCAAATGTATGTAGAAAACCTCATGGATGATGGTGAAAAATAATATTACCACCAATCTAGGGCTTTGATTTTTATGAGAAACTGTGTATACGAGATAAGCTGGGACCATCAGGGAAAGGCAAAACACATACTTGGAGATGAATTTAGCCAATTCCTACTTGTTTCATGATCAGTTGTCATAACTACAAATATATAAGACTTCATTCTAGACTGGGAACTTGTCAGACAGAAGAATGCAAAATGCCTATCAAGAAGGAAAGAGAGAAAATAAATATAAATAATAATAATAATAAAAAGCAATACAATATAGAAACATTTCCCACTCCAAATGAGTCTGCAAACCAAAATTACAAAACACATGAAGGAACAAAGTGCTACAAATATATCCTACAAAAATCAACACTTGAGATATGAATTTATTTCAGATGAATTTAATTTGTAAGAAGCAATCTGAGAAAGATTTAAAATACACATATAAGGAAGCTCAAACTAACGAAGAAAACCATAACAGATGGTGAAACTGATACAGTTAGATGTGAAAGAAGGACAGATAAGAATGGAAAATATAAACAAATAAGTTGATATTTAGTAGAAAAGATAATTTTCATTTTTCTCACCTGTGAAGAGCTAGTTAGTGAATTAAAATATTTAGTAATTAACTCAGAATTTATTACAGAGAGCTAAAGATATAAATATATATTACAGAAATGGTAGGAGGAACAGAGGAGAGACTGGGTTGTGCCTGCATTCTTAAGAGTTCAGAGAATGTAAGAAATGTCAGAGTTGCAGTGTTTAAAGGGATAATTGCACAAGTTTAGAAGAAAATGTTTTAAAAATGAGAAATAAATTTCAAGCACAGGATAAATACAAATATAAATTCACATCCACACATGTTGAAGAAAAAACACATATAAAAGGGGAAAATCTAAAAAAGACACTAAAGAGAAAACAGATTACTTAGAAAGGAATTGGAGGTAAACTACAGCAGATGGATGAATAGCAATTGTTTCATTTATTTAATATTCACATATTGATCAAGTTCCTACGAATACCTGACACTGGTATTCATGCCCTGGAGAGACCTATGAACAACAGACAAAAACCTCTGCCTTCATGGAGTGTATTACATTTTAGTTTGAGAATAACAACAAAAAATTAGAATTTATAAACATTGTAGGGCAAATAACTGTGAATCTAGTATGTAGAAAATAAGCTGTTATAAAATGATAGGAGAAATAAAATTACATTCAGACATATGAAAATGAGGAGGATTTATATTTTAAAAGTTACCAAATAAGGAATAGCCACATTATAAGAATGATATTACATTTATAAAATCTATTGAGCACAATATTAAGAGTTAAAGAAAAATATTTGGTCATTTCAACAGACACAGGAAAAAAATCATTAAAATGCAATTCTTTTTCATGATTTTTTTTGGGATTTCTAACCTTTGTGTTTTTTGAAGACTGTAAAGTGATGGCATTGTGGCTCATAAGTTAGTATTATACGAATCTCATATGTTAGTATTATACTACATACAATATCTGACATTGATGTTAAGGTAATAAGAAAGTTTCTGTAATCCACAAATAAATTAGGCTTCTATTTGATAAAATATATCTTATAACTTTTAATATAATTAATGCAATAAAGAAAATATATACTACATTAAGAAGAAAAATTCATGCAACAACTTTTAAAAAAATTTTCCCTTCATTTTGATTTTTCTTTTTTTGAGATATAGTTTAGGTACAATATTAGTTGCAGGTCTACAATTTTTTTTTTACTATTTTTTACTGAGTTATAGTCAGTTTACATTGTTGTGTCAATTTCCATTGTAAAGCACAATTTTTCAGTTATACATGAACATATATATATTCATTGTCACATTTTTTCTCTGTGAGCTAGCATAAGACCTTGTATATATTTCCCTGTGCTATACAGTATAACCTTGTGTATCTGTTCTACATTTTGAAATCACAATCTGTCCCTTCCCACCACCGCGCCCCTTGGCAACCACAAGTTTGTATTCTGTGTGTATGAGTCTGTTTCTATTTTGTATTTATGGGGTTTTTTTTTTTGGTTTTTTGGGGTTTTTTTAGATTCTACATATGAGTGATCTCATGTGGTATTTTTGTTTCTCTTTATGGCTTATTTCACTTAGAATGATATTCTCCAGGAACATCCATGTTGCTACAATTTTTTTAAGGTAATTACATAGAATCAATTACACATGGTGGAAGAGGTTGAGGTGCTAGTCAGGCGATACTGAGGCCATCTGGAAAAAAAAAAAAGCAGGCAAGATTGTCCTTAGACCTGGAAGTCAAATGGAGGAGACTGGATTAATTGAGCAGAGAGACTAGCATCACCTCGCAGCAGTTAAACATTTTGGACCTGTCTGATAGGAATTGGCCCTATCAAGAGATGCAGCTGCTGCCAGTGACATCTCCCAAGCAGAGGAAGAAGGGAAAATACCAGTCTCCTCTCTTTCAATTTCCTCTCCATGTTTTCACCAGCCAGAAATAGGCTGTCCCTAGGACTTACAGGAGCCAGCCGCCATTTCAAACAGAAGTGAGAACCGGAAGAGGTAAACGTGTCTCTGAGCAGTGTTGAAAGAAAAGACAGAAAAAGAGATCCTTAACTTTCATTACATGCACAAAGGTAAGTCCACATCACTTGAAAACCGAAATGTGAATAGTCAAACTTCAAAATGATTAGATAAAACTGTATCATTATAATCTTTACTGGGAAAGCTTTCTTAAATAAAATGCAAGCATGCAAATTATAAGTAAAATATTGACACGTGTTGCTATATGACAATTAAAATTTACTTTTCAACATGACAGAATTTTTAAAAAATCTGCCAATTAGAAGAGACCTTTTAAATGCATCCAACTTCTAGTGAATTACTCTACAGAATATAAAAAAAAATCTTAAAAATTAACAAGGAATGATAAATAGCCTAATATTTAGATGGCTAAAAAGTATGAAATGAAATCCAATGGCCCAATAAAATATAAAAATATATTCATACTACAATGCACAGCCGTCCCTCACTCATCAGATTGGCATCAGTTTAAAAACTTGAAAACATAAATATGGTTTAAAATGCAGAGCAAAGAAAATGCTCATAAACTGCTGATAGGAATGTCAGTTAGAATAACTACTATGAACAGTTTGGTGATACTTAGTGAAGTGACAATGTGTTGACTTGAGGCTTAGCAAGATTATATCGTTTGCCTACGGTTCACAGTCACTAACTGGGGAACTTGGATTTTAATGCCAGTTGTGATCTTAAATTTTCATAGTTATGCTCTATAGAACTATGACAGTAAGTAATTCAAGAATACTTATTGTGAAGGGCAGTAAATTCTGAAATGACAAATGTTTGAATTTTAATACATTTTTTTTTTTTTTACCAAGGTAAGAGATTGTGTAAGCATGAATAGAATTACTTTGAACTAGGTGCGAATCGAGGCAACTGTGTTAGCCAGAAAATACTCTGGTCTGTCTGATACAGACAAGCTTTCTCCATTCTCAATAAAATTCTCTTTAATAGAGCTCCTTAGAAGTCTTAGCATTTTTCCTAATCCAATTTCTGAAGGTATATTTTACATGTCGCATGTTCTCCAATCAGATGTTTTGGTCCCCTCACTTCTTTACCCATTCTTCTCATGTCAGGGACTAGGTTTCCTGGAAGTTATATAATTCTAAGGGTTGTCAATTTGTGTGTGTGTCTTAAGTGCAAGTCTCTATATATTTCCTATTTTCCCAGTCACATAAATATTTCCTTCTTCACAAAGCCCTTGTTTCTGGTAGAAATACATCTTTTCTAGCTAAAGATACTGACTTATTCTAACAGACGCAGAAAACATGTACCCTTTCATGCTCAAATAGTTTCTCAAGACGGCTTAGATCTTATGAGATTATTATTATTTTTTCAGTGCATAATTTCCACCTTCTATCATGTCCTATTCCAGGGAAATGGTTCTAAAATCAAAATGAAGCAGAAATAATGCAGAGAAAACTCTAACAGGCCTCTTTTCTATCAAGAAACTGAGATAATCTGTTTGTTGCAAAGCACTCCCCTAGCATTAATTCACATCAACCACTTTTCTGTTACTTTACCTGGGTCTCCTAAATCCTATGGGTTGTGATGAACTGTGTGCATAAAACTGTTTATCAGAACTGGACCAAATGTATTTGCTAAGGATTTTTCCAGCTCTGAGATTTGTCATTCTTTATTCTGCTCAACTATAGCCATTTGTTGCTACTAACTGTATTTTGCAATGGCTTTAGGAAACCATGAAGGACACCAACAGTAGACTACATTCATTGATTCTGCTACAGTACAAGTTTTCAGGTCACCTACATGCATGGCATTAATTTACTTGTCCAAGACATTTTATAGAATAATATCTATGATTGACAAAAAAACTTAAAATTTACTAATATTTAATGTTACATTACTAAATATCTGAAATGAATTATAAAATTTGCTTCAGAAACGTGCAAAAACACAATACTATTTGTAAATATTCATATGTGCTGATAATAAAGTGAGAAAATGTACAAACATACTAATAATGATCTATTGATTTGTAATGAAGTCAGTCAGGAATGTGTAAATCTACTTTAGAAAATGATCTAGAAGGCAACTCATTTTTAATGAAAATTCTTTGCCAAAAACAAAAATTATAAATAAGGTGATTTGTGTTTAGATATTCATTCCTGTAAAAGCAAAATATCCCTTTAATGTTAAATAGCCCATTCTAAAAATAAGTTGTTTTCAGCTTAAGGATTGCCACATTATATGTTTATTTAGGCTTAAGTTAGACTATTCTGCTAAGTGTTGTATCATCTTATCTTCATGTCATGAATCTGAGGGGAAGCTGACCCCCTGTAATACGACATTACTTCAGAGCCAGCAGGAGTGAGTTCCCTGTGGTGAGCATTTGGCTCATGACAGACTTGTTTTCTCTGTATTCTCTGCATTCGTAGCAGGGTGGGAAGCAATTGGAACAGACAGAACCATCTCAGTTGACAAGAAACTCACTTTATATAATTTGGTGTTCCGTAGAAAGATGAACTTCAGTCATTTTTTCTATATAAAATACAATGACATCCTGTAACTAAAGAATGTCTACGTTAGTCATCTCGCTGATGATTAGCAATATGGCTTTTGAAGCTGGTAAATAAAGGAAGAATAATAAATCCTTGGCCTATTTAGTCACTTTTAAAGAAAGAGTTCTGATTATATATGCATCTCCATTACAAAGTTTCAATACATATTCAATATGATGTCCATTTTACTGGAAGACTACAAGGTAGCTGCTAATTTTATTTTTGATACTATGTGTAGTATTTTTGTAAGTAGTTCTCATTAATTAGAAGAAGGATAAAAGCTCAAGCTTTGGAATCAAACAGAATTGAGTTTAAATCTTAGCTCTGCCACTTAACTTCTGTAAGACAGGCATTTCTTCATCATTGTTAATATTGGCACATTGTAGTGTCGTGAGACAAATGGAAGGATATTAGTGGTGTTACTATATTTCCTGTTAAATAATAACAAATTTAGAGAAGAAACGTGTATGCATATTTGCAGTGAACCTTGAACTTCTAGTTGACATTCAAATCATATTTTAAAGGTGTGAATAAACACATGATTCCATGTACATATATTCATATATACATAATTTTAATAGAGGTGGTGAGAATGACAGGTAACTTTACTTCATTAAATAAATGAAGCAAAACAGCATGTAACAGTAAAATGTAACTGTAGACCTCAAGATTCATGAATAAATATTTTAATCATTAGGTCATTTGACCTTTATATCATTAAAAACATTAATAAATATGTTGTGCTAAGGAATTATTTAAAATAATCATCTTTGCTCTGACCTACTCAGGAGCTTTTTTAGGTTTGCTTGTAGCTTTTAAAAGGGAGAGCCAGTCTTGACCCTGTAAGTGTACTTTCTTCTCTAAATTAATTTTGTATAATTTGGAATATTTTCCTGTAGAAATAACATTGTAAACAGATCTTGTTATTTTTCTGAAAGAAACCCTGAAAAGCCAGTGTATTTCAGTGATACCACTGAATTATAGTAACAACAGTATTAATCTCTGTTCTGGTTTCCATCCAGATGTGATGTAAAAGAGAGGGAGAGATGGAAGGGACGAGAAAACTTCTCCTCTTCCTCCTCCTCTTCCTTTTTCTTTACCCATTGTTGTTGTTGTTATTCTTGTTATTTTAATGTAACTCTTGTCTTTGAATCATTTTCCCCTCCCAGCATAAACTCTTTCCACCTCTTGTGATGCCAGTTTGCCAAGGAGCGCATACCCTGGTGGTGCCCCCTTCCCCCCACAATACCAAGTCTACTGTATACCCCAAAGCACCCTAGTCTCCAAAATTATGTTTGTCATCTCCCTCTCAAACCAAAAACCCACGTCCCCTAGGCAGATTTGGAACTAGGAAACCGTCTGCCTGAAATTAATTCATGACAGTAGGGGGAGAGATTTTTAGTCCCTTCAACTTTCTAGGGACATTTTTCATTTGAAAAGGAAGACTTATCCAGGCAATTGATTCTCTAAATATTAATATTTTAGAGACTTCAGTATAAATGTTGTGACTGTGGCCAAGGAATCTTCGGAGAGTAATTTATTGGCATCAAGAGCGTCAGAAGTCAGCCCAGGCTCTTTGAACGTCTGTTCCTGGGCGGGAGCTCCCTAAGCCCTTCCTGGTTTTCACAGGTTTGTCTACTGTGCTTGGCATAGGAAGCAAAAGATGTTGATTATACAGGGGCACAGGGATTCTTTTGGGAGCAAACAGCTATTTAGGGCAGTCAGTCAGGGAAAATGACTGCAGGGACCCAAGAGCAAGAGGTCATGAGAGAACAAGAGGCAGATGGCATTAATTTGCATCCTGACTGGTGGTTTGAAGAAATGCTATTTACATATATAAACAGAATTTTCTTCAGGGAATTAAGTTTCTTTCACAGACAGCTATTAAATGTTTATTTCACTCATTCATTCAATCACTCATTCAACAATTATTTATCAAGCTTCTCTTGTGTGCTGTGCACTGAGGATATAGAGGTGATTAAAACAGACACAGTCTGACTTTCACAGATCACAGAGTCTCACAGGGAAGACAAATAACTAAATATTCTTTGAAAGGAATATTTTTGTTTTGAATAGTTTTAGATTTACAGGAAAAAAATGCAATGACAGTAGAGAGTTCCCATACACTCCACAACCCATTTCTCCTATTATTAGTGTCTTAACATTAATGTGGTGCCTTTGTCACAATTAATGAACTAATATTGATTTATTATTATTAACCAAAGCCCATAATTTATTCATATTTTCTTAGGTTTTACCCAATGTCTCATTTCTGGTCCACGATCCCGTACAGGATGTCACATTCCTTTTACTCTCTTGCTTTTTTGGGCTTCTCAGGGCTGGGAGAATTTCTCAGACTTCTTGTTTTTGATGACCTTGACTGTTCTGAGGAATAATAGTCAAGTATTTTGTAGGATTTTCCTTATCAGGATTTGGCGTATGCTTTTTTTCATAATTATCCAGGGGTTGTGGTTTTACGAAAACAAGATGACAGAGGTAAAGTACCATTTTTACCACCTCAAATGAAAGGAATACACTATCAACATGACTTACTACTGCGGTGTTCACCTTAATCACTTGTTCATCAGATTTCTTCACCATAAAGTGAACCTTTTTTTTTTTTTTTTTTACCTTTCCATACTGCCCCCTTTAGAGGAAATGACTCTAAACGTGTTTTTAACTATGAAGTGGGAGGAACGCTAAAATAGTAAAGTACAGGGAGAGGTGAAAATGCGTAGAAGGATGAAATAACACAGCCAGTGACAACAAGAAACTCCATCCTTAAGAAATCATGGTTAAGTGACATCTGAAGAGTGGAAATTAATTAGTCAAACGAAATACGAGATAGAGGGGGCAGAATCAGGTGTGCATGTATGTTTGGCATTTTTAACAGATTCTGTCCCTCTTGTTTAGGCTAATGATCTCTGTAGTTTATAAAAGTGTCATTATCTAAGGTAAACTTAAACCCCAAATCTATCTGAATAATTTTAAATTGCAAATGATCTCCATGCTGAGTTTTATATTTAAATAGAATATTGTACCAAATGGATGAAGCTCAACTTATAAAATATATTTAGCTTTGGCTAAAACATTGTATCTCACCTCACAGGAAAATATATTTTTTCTATATTTATTTGCTAAAGCCTTTGGGAACTTGGTCAAAGTAATATGTAATATTGGCAGTATTGGCGAGTATTTCTACTCCATTCTATCCATTCTTTGTAATCTTTTGGAGGCAGGTATTAACCCTGGTGTTTTGAAAGAAAGGCTGCTAATAACTAGGAAGGGATGGGAAATGATTGATCTTGTACAAACAGGATGCTGGAGTTAGGGGTAGCCTGACTTCACTGTTCTAATTTTTTTTGTATTTAACCCCAGAATTTAGGCAGAAATGAATACCGTGGACAAATACAAACAGGAGAAATGTCTAATTGTCAGAATGTGCAACTATTCAGTCATTCAGCAGATGTTATTCGGAGCATCATGGTTTTCGTTATTATTATTTTATCAACTGTTTATGTATTACTTATGATGATGATGATGGAGCAGCGTAGTTTTATTCATGGAAGTTCACGTGATGCGCTCAAGTAATCAGCTCAAGTTCTTTAATGTTCTAAATACAAATATACCTCAAAGGCTTGGTTCTTACATTCTACTACTTAACTACCTATGCACTCAAGTCAGTAAGGCCAAACAGGGTCACTTCTCCCAAACCTTAGAAAGCTACATTCTTTGAAAACATTAGGAGACGTTTGTGCAGAACAGAAATTATAATGACATATAACAGGTTTTCTTAAAAAATTTCATTCTCTAAAACCTGATTCAGAATGAATCAGTCTGGCATGGGTTGTGGAAGATTAAAAAGAGAGCGAGGACCCACAATAGACGTAAAGAATAAGAATTTCTGAGGGGCAGGGCTGAGAATGGATTTTGAATAAGTTCACCAGGTGTTTACAAAGCACTGAATCTTGAGACCCACCCCCCCCCCGACTGGACTCCAAAATATGCAATAATAAGAAAAAAGAAAGAAAAGAGGGAGGAGGAGGGAAAAGGAGAAAACATACTTTACTCATTATTAATAGACACAGTCAGAGCTCCCAAATGTTTAAGAATTAGCTAGAAAAGGACTTTTTATATAATTATAAATGTGTTTATGTCTCCTAACGTGGTACAAGTTCATATGGAAATACGGCTTTTTTTGTTTGTTTGTTTTAAATCATTGGAAGAATGGAGATATCAACTCAGTGAGCAAGGGTAGAGGTGTGCTCTTGGGAAATGGTGAGGAAACAATTAGAAGACATTGAAATGTTATTCAAAATGGCAGCTTTATTCTCTGAAATACTGGTAGAAAGTTAATTATGTACAATTCAAGGGAACTTCCATGTAAACTCACAGTTTGTTTCTTCTTGGTACTCAGTTCTCCACTGCTAGCAAAGTCTTTCTCTTCAAACTCATGACATCTGTTTTAACATTCAGGCTTTAATGAGAGAACTGGTTCACCCTTTTTAAAACGCCGCATGCCTGTTTATTCCCACAGGGTAGCCTGTTGTCTTGACTTTGCTTTAACTCTTCCCTTTGACTTTATTTCACCCTTTATATGATGTCAGCTGAGGGAGGCTGATGTAGAGTTCTAGGAGGTGAGCGGCCCAAATGAAAAATGCACGAGGAGTTGTCATACCGCCGGACAGACTTCAGCTGGAAACACCATGGGGTTAACAACACTTTATTGCCACGGGGAGGTGCGCCTATGATGCACCTGTCCTGCTTTTATCTGTTTCCTGTCAGCACATGCGCGGTCTGAGTTTCTTTTTCATTAGGCTTCCAGAATATCTCTAGCCCATGCATACTTCTATTTTCTTTGTTCTAAATCTTGTATAATTGACTCATGCCTGGAGCAGTTATTTACTGAATACTACAAACATGCTTTGTAGTCATGGCCTTGGGTCCCACGGCCTTAACTCTTCCCAAGGCCAGCTCACACATGATCTGAGCCAGGGCATCCTTTTTGTCTTCCAAAATGAGAGCTCTTGCCCCTTGGCCGGAGGCACTCAGCCTCAGCTGATCTTTAAGTGCCTCCTCAGCTTTTGTCAGAAGGCTTTATGGGGTTCTGGTTCTATGCTGCTCAGTTCTATGCTGCTCTAGTCTGCTGTTGTCATTCTTTCAAAAAGCAATACTGAACATTAACTGTAGCAGATTCCAAGCTCAGTTCTAGAAATGAAGGCATGTAATTACCAGCTGTACCTGGAAGAATAATGTAACTTTGATAAACGTCATATTCCATCTCAGGAAAACAGACATAATAATGCTACATTGTAGGATTTAGTGAGAATTAAATAAAATAATACATGTAATGTGAATTGCTTGGTGTGTGACGCTAATAGGAAATCAAGCAGCAGTGGAGACTATTATTATGAGCACAAAGTGAAACTATTAGAGATTTGCAGTTCTGGTGAATATTTATCTGTGTTATTACAGCAACTCTGAATCAATTTGTACGGTTAATCCTATGTTTCTCTGTCTTTAAAACACATTCGGAACCATAGTCTCTCTGGGACTTAAGCCTAGGTTGATTGTTTAGTCTGTTTAGTAGGTCCTTATTGTTTATCTATTCTATATATTCATATATAGTAATGTGTATCTGTTAATCCCAAATTCCTAATTTATTCCTCCCTGCTCCTTTTCCCTTTAGTAACCATAAGATTATTTTCTATGTCTGTGAGTCTGTTTCTGTTTTGTAAATAAGTTGATTTGTATCATTTTTTTTAGATTCCACATATAACTGATATTGTTGCTGGTAGATGTAACCAGTGCCCAGATTCTTGTCCTGTCCCAGGAAGAATTCAGAGACAAGATACAGAGGTTAAGAAAGTAAAGTGAGGATTTATTAAGGGATGGATAGTACACTATCAAGGGGAGAGCAGAAACGCTCAGTTGAGACGCTGCCCTGAGTTTCTTTGGCAAGTTGGTTATATAGAGTGTAAAAATGAAAGGACAGAATATTCTTAGGGGAGGAAAGGATCTGGGGTCATATTTTCTCATTTTCACCCCAATTCCACCTTCCTGAGGGAGGAGGGATTTTTGTCCTTATTTAGTCTGGATTGAAAGTGTCATGGCATCAGGGCATGATGGGTACTTCTAATCTGCAAGGCTAGTTTTATTGAAATGAGGACATAATGAGCAAAAGGTTACATTCAGACACTGGAGATTGCTGCCTTTTCCCACCTTTCTTTGTCAGCCTGGGCCACTCACCACCCCAGGAGGTGTGACCACTTATCAGCCCAGAGATCCCTGCTTTTCTTTCTCTGCCCCTGGTGCTTATATGATATATGTTTTCCTGCATTTTGCCTGTCACCCTCCTTTCTGCCCGATTCCTGCCATTTGGCCTGCGTCCCCCTTTCTCTACTCATATCTAGCTATTTGCCTTCTCTAACAATATCATATATTTGTCTTTCTCTGACTTACTTCGCTTATTATGATAATCTCTAGGTCCATCCATGTTGCTGCAAATGGCATGCTTTCATTTTTTATGGCCAAATAATATTCCATTATATATATCAACGACATCTTCTTTATCCATTCATCTGTTGATGGACATTTAGGTTGCTTCCATGCCTTAGCTATTGTAAATAGTGCTACTATGAACACTGAGGTGTGTGTATCTTTTTGAATTTTCTCTGGGTATATGTTCAGGAGTGGAACTGCTGAATCATATGGTAGGTCTATTTGTAGTTTTTTAAGGAACCTCCATGCTGTTTTCCATAGTGATTGCACCAATTTACATTCCTACCAACATTGTAGGAGGGTTCCTTTCTCGCCACACTCTCTCCAGAATTTATTATTTTTATACTTTTTAATAATGGCCATTGTGACTGGTATGACTGGCCATTATAGTTTTGATTTGCATTTCTCTAATAATTAGCAATGTTGAGCATCTTTTCATGTGTCTGTTGGCCATTTATATGTCTTCTTTGGAAGAATATCTATTCAGGTCCTCTGCCAATTTTTTAATTGGATTGTTTGTTTTTGATATTGAGTTATATGAGCTGTTTTTATATTTTGGAAATTAAGCCCTTGTCAGTCATATCATTTGCAAATATTTCTCTCATTTTGTGTATGGTTTCCTTTCCTGTGCAAAACCTTTTAAGTTTAACTAGGATCCATTTGTTTACTTTTGCTTTTGTTTTCATTACTATAGGAGATAGATCCTAAAAACTATTGCTGAGATTTATGTCAAAGATTAGTTTGCCTGGGTTTTCTTGTAAGAGTCTTATATTATCTGGTCTACATTTAGGTCTTTAATCCATTTTGAGTTTCCTTTTGTTTATGATGTTAGAGAATGTTCTGACTTCATTCTTTTACATGTAGCTGTCAGTTTTTCCAGCACCACTTATTGAAGAGACAGTCTTTTCTCCATCATGTATTCTTGCCTGTTTTGTTGTAAATTAATTGACCATGAGTGTGCAGTTTTATTTCTGGATTTTATATCCTGCCATAGATCTATGTGTCTGTTTTTGTGCCAGTACCATACTGTTTTGATTACTGTAGGTTTGTAGTATAGTCTGAAGCCAGGGAGTGTGATTCCTCAAGCTCCATTCTTCTTTCTCAAGACTGTTTTGGCTATTTGGGAAATTTTGTATTTTAAAATAATTAGTTCTTCTTCTGTGAAAAAAGCCATCAGTATTGATCACGTTGAATTGGTAGATTATCTTGGATAGAATGATCATTTTAACAATATTGATTCTTTCAATCCAAAAACAGGGTATATCATTCCATGTGTTTATATCATCTTCAATTTATTTCATCAGCATCTTACAGTCTTCAGAGTACAGGTCTTTTGCCACCTTAGGTAGGTTTATTCCTAGGTATTTTATTCTTTTTGATGAAATGGTAAATGGGATGTTTCTTTAATTTCTCTTTCTGATATTTCATAATTAGTGTATAAAAGTGAAACAGATTTTTGTATGTTAATTTTATATCCTGCAGCTTTACTGAATTCATTGATGAGCTCTAGTAGTTGTCCAGAGGCATCTTTAGGATTTTCCATCTATAGTATCATGTCTTCTGCAAATAGTGACAGTTTTACTTCTTCCCTTTCAATTTGGATTCCTTTTATTTGTTTTCCTTCTCTGCTGTGGCGAGGACTTCCAAAACTATGTTGAAAAAAGTGGCGAGAGTGAGCATCCTTGTCTTGTTTCTGACCTTAGAGTAAATGCTTTTAGCTTTTCACCATTGAATATTATGTTAGCTGTGGGCTTTTCATAAATGGCCTTTATTATGCTGAGGTATATTCCCTGTTTGCCTACTTTCTGGAGAGTTTTTATTTTATGATAAATGGATGTTGAACTTTATTAAAAGTTTTATCTACATCTATTGAGATGATCATATGGTTTTCATTTTTCAGTTTGTTAACATGGTGTATGGCATTGATTGATTTGTGGATATTGAAAAATCCTTGCATCCCTGAGATAAATGCCATTTGATCAAGATGTATGATCCTTTTAATGTATTGCTGGATTCGGTTTGCTAGTGTTTTGTTGAGAATTTTTGCATCTGTATTCATCAGTGATGTTGACCTATAATTTTCTTTCTTTGTGATATCTTTGGTTTTAGTGTCAGGGTGATGGTGGCCTCATAGAATGGATTTGGAAGTGGCCCTCCCTCTGCAAATTTTTGGAACAGTTTCAGAAAAATAGGTGTTACTTCTTCTCTAAATATTTGGTAGAATTCACCTGTGAAGCCATCTGATTCTGGACTTCTGTTTGTTGGGAGTTTTTAAATTACTAATTCAATTTCAGTACTGGTAATAAAGAGAATATTTTGAAAGTTATTTCTTTAAGATGGGAAAGAAAAAAGATGCTGCTATTACCAATTTTCTTAAGACAAAAAATAATATCAAGTTATAAGAAAGGAAGAAACAAAAATTAATTATTTACAGACGTCATTACTGCCTAAGTAGAAAATCATAAAAACATCCAAAAATGCATAATGACCATATAAGAAGAGTATGTTCTGATTGCATTATATAAATATCAGTAGCATTTATAAATATTACTAATTATCAGCCAACAATGCTATCAAAAATACAATAATGTTAAAATAGCAAGAAAAATGATTTTTTTGAAATAAAGGTAAAAATTATGTTTTTACCAAAGAAATTGCAAAATTGTATTGAAAAATAACAATGACCTACACAAACGGAAAGATGTGTTATTTCATGGATTAGAAGACAATTATGTAGATGTGAATTCTCCACAAATTAATCTTTATATTAAATGTAATGACAAATAATCCAGACAAGTACTTTGCCTATGTTTGTGTGTGTCTGTATTTGTGTGGATGTTGGGGGGGGTGGTGTGGTAGGGATGTGAGAAGAGGTTTCTCAGGTTTATTCTAAAATGTAATAGAAAAATAAAGGCCAAGGCAATCGCAAAGAAGTAAAATACTGAATAGTATTTTCCTGCCAATAATTAAAACACAATCTAAAGCTTAAATAATTAAGGCAGAATGATAACAGCATAGGGATAAAAACAATAGACCAAAGAATATGGAGCCTAGGAACAATTTGCTGTATATATGTAGGACTTGTTTTATGACAGAATGGATCTTGCAAATCAGAGCAACATATTGGCTACTCAGTGAAATTCTTATGCTACACAATAAACAAAAATAAATTTCAAGTAGAATGAAAATTCAGTTGGAAGGTAAGACTAACAAATGCTATAAAAACAGAGTACAAGAGATTTTTTTTTTTAAGAAAATGGGTAAAGAGAAAGAATACTTAAACTACATAGAAATAAACTTACAAACTACACAGAGCAAAATAAATAAATCCAATAAAATTAAAATTACAAACATTTTCATTTTTATTATTGAAATATAGTTGATGTACAATATTATGTTACTTTCAGGAGTACTACATAGCGATTTGATATTTGCAATATTTGCATACATTATGAAAGGATCACCACACTAAGTCTAGTAACAATCTATCCACATACAAAGTTCTTGCAATATTTTGGGGCTGCACCCTGCAGGCCTGCAAGCCCTGTGCTTGTTCAGCTTCAAGACGGAAGAAAGAGCCCAGAGTCAGCAACGGAGACATCAGTGGTTTAATGGATGGGGGGAACTTACACATCTGAAACAAGGTCCTGGAGTGACACCCCACCGGGTGTGGCAGATGGAAGGCAGGAAACCCTGAGGGTAGGGGGAGGTTGCCAGTTATAGGGGGGATTGCCATCAGGTTGGCTCATAGGGAAACTAGCACAGAGGCATGCCCCTCCCTGCCTCTTTGTTAAGCTATCGTGATGGAGGTGTTTTTAGATCACTAGCTGGGGCCGGGCGCAAGTATGTGGGAAGGTCAGGCATGTGAGTAGAGTGTAGGTGAAGCAGGCAGTGGTCAAGCAGGGAATGTACAGAGAGCAACAGAGTAGTCATCTTGTCATATGAATATTATTGACCATATTCCTTATGCTGTATGTTACATCCCTGTAATTTACTTATTTTATAACTCGAGGCTTGTACCTCTTAGTCTCCTCCACCCATTTGTGTCCACACTCTCCATCTCCCACCCCTCTGGCAACCCCTGTTTGTTCTTGGTATTTATGAATCTGTTTTGGTTTTGTTCCGTTTGATTGATTTGTTTTTAGATTCCACATGTAAGTGAGATGATATGGTGTTTGTCTTACTCTATATGACTTATTTCACTTAGCAAATACCCCTAGATCCATCCATGTTGTCATAAATGGCAAGATTTCCATGTTTTATGGCCGAGCACTCTTCCATGTATGTTTGTACCACATCTTCTTTATCCAGTCATCTACTGATGGATACTTAAGTTGTATCATATCTTGACTCTAGTAAATAATGCTGCAGTGAATATTGGGGTGCATATGTATTTGTGAATTACTGTTTTTATTTCCTTAGGGTTAATACCTAAATGTGAAACTGCTAGATCACATGGAAAGAACTTATTTTCCAAATAATCATATGAAGACAGTGAAAAGGAAAAGCACAGAGAAGGTTATTTGTAATAAATACAAGCGACAAAGTGCACTGAAGTTTCATTATTTGCAGCCATGCACGCTCTAAAGTTATCCCAACACAGAATTAGCCAATACTGAAATTTTGTTCCTAGAGAAAATACAGAGTTATGTTCCTGTGAGCCTCTGGTCATCAATGCATCAACAGAGAACCTTGTTTTATGTGTGTTTCTTTCTAGGGACACCTTATTTAATATATATTATTAATTCGTTAACAATAGCTCATGGTCAACAGCACTGTAACTCATGACTGACCCAAGTTTATCTAACACAATTGTTTGTAAAGCACATCACAGTCTGCTTACACCTAGAATTTCAGCACTCTGCTTGAGAACCATTTAAAACAGTAAAATCACCAACAAAAACACAGAAATGAGTGAAAGGTGGCACTAACTACATTGAGGAGATGACAGAGCTGAACAGGAAGCTGAGGGTCACCTTGTTCTATCCTAACTGGGACCATGCGTGTGCATCAGGAAACCCAGTTTTTTGCTGTTCTATGCTTGTGTGCAAATGACCATGAAAACACCACTATGGTTGATTTTAGCCATATAGATTAACTTCAGCAATGGGCAAATCTGAAAATATGAAATCTGCCAATAAAGAGATTCAACTGGATTAGTATTTGGAATATATAAATTATTCCCTTCAAATTAATATAAAAACTTAAAGCAGTCCTGTAGAAAATGGGCAAAAACATATACAAAAATATGAAAGAAGGGGGAAAAGAAAACTGAAATATGGCCAACCTGATTAATGATCAGGGAAATGCTAATTAAAGCATTAAGACGTTATTAGATAACCCTTTACAATGATTAGCCTAAAAAAAATTGGTGAGAATGCAGTACAACAGGAGCTCAATAATACTGCCATTGGTAGTTTACACTGAATAACCAGTTGCGAAATTATTTAATATTTTATATAATAACATTGCATATTCATTCTCTATACTGAGCAACTCCAAACCAAGGCATATTCCAGTGAGAAAGATTTTGAACATGGGTCAGATATAGCAACATTCAGGCCAACATTTGCATAATACTAAAAATCTGGAAACATCCCAATTGTCCATCAGCAATAGAACAGATAAATAAATTATGCCATGTTCATATGAGGGAATACAGAGAATTTACAGCAGTAATAAGGAATGAACTGACTCATCAACATGAGGGCATCAACTTGAGTAGATTTCAAGAACATAATGCAGAGAGACAGAAGCAAAGAACTGAATACGTATAATTTAATCCAGTTAGGTAAATTCATAAAATAGATACATTTAAACAAATATTTGGGAATGAATGATATAAAATTCAGACGTGAATGATGGAGTGAAAAGAGAACAGTGCAAAGTTCCTAAGGTGGACTTTCATATGCTGATCTTATTTCTTAACTTGGCCGGTGAGTCAACAAGTGTAAAGATACTCATTTTACTGTTAGGCTGAACTATCACATAAGCTTCATACTTTCATGAGTTCGTACTTTATAGATCAAAATAAAAATAGTAAAGATGAAATTACCTGAGAAACAAAGAGATGGTTCAGTTCCTAAATTTGTGGACAGCTGTAAGACTTGTGAACTATTTTAAACCTACCAAAACTAATATGAATGACTCGAAAGCTATATAAAAGAAACAGTAGGATCTGATTTAGATAGGCTTCGTGTAGGAATACAGTAGTCAGTTTCTCACATGGAAGAAAATTGCTTTGTGTTGTTTTTTCTGACACAATGAACAGCATTCTTAGTCACGTCCCCTCAAAAATTAAAATATAAAAGTGTTTCCATATTATTGTCTGTTAAAATGAATTAGGGTGCCGTGGATAATAAGGCACTGAAGGAAGTTTAGCTGAATTTCTACCTAACTCTTGTTTCATTTTTTCCAAACTTCTCTACCTGTTTGCTTTCAGTATCTTTTAAATCCCATTGTCTTCGCAAAATCTGTTCTTGTTTCGAATTAAATTAAAATCCTTGTAGTCAGAACAAGACACAAAGGAGAGGAAGTAAGTAACTTCAGAAAAGTCAATTCAATTAACTGTTTGCTAAATATATTTTAATTGGTATGTATTTGAGTTAATGTACTAATATATGTTATAAAGCCCAATACAATGTCAGTGAAATGGTGAGTGCTCAAAAAACAGTATGTATTGTTACCTGTTTTGTAGTAGTATTAGCAGCATCTGCAATGCAGAGTCAGTGTTCTCTGACTTTTGGTAATGGTAAAATAATAAATAAACGCTAGGCAATTTTTGTATTATTGGGTCTCAAACAGTTCATTAGAGGGCAATTATGTGCATTTGCTTATATCATTGCCTTTTAGATGTAGATACATTCTTTTATTAATTTGTTTGTACATTTCTCAAGGGCAGTTACCATAACTCCTATTTCTTACCTTTCCTTCCTAAGCTCTTAGCATATTCGTAACTAGATGAAAAGGATTGAACAAATGCAATAACTTCTAATAAAACATATTTAACCCAATTAGAAATAATTAGAATATTTATGTATCAAGTGTATTTCTAGAATACTTATGTGACTAAAGAAAACTTACAAATATGAACAGTGCTTTCAATGTTTGTAAAATCCATATTTATACAAGGAAGTCATCTTAAACCACATAGAAGTTTATAAAACGAAGTTCATTTTAGACCTCATTGCTACATTGCATTAGGAAGTATATAAACAGAGTGATTGATAACATTGATTTTTGGCTCTACAGAGCAGTATAAGTAATCTTAAAAGTTAACCATACAAATGTATTTCAGTGAGGAACAGCTCATTGTGTAATGTCTTAATTTTTATTTGATGAGTAATGGTGTGTAATAATTCAAAGGGCAACTTTGGATTATTTAGAGAGCAAAAATGTTCTTTTTCATTGCTAAAGGTATGATTCCTTGGGTTACAAATGTTTACTAACCTGTATCCCATGTGTTTTACTTAAGCTCTTAAATTGTTGTGCTCCAATATAAAAATAACATTGTCAACTTTATCCAGAATGCCATCTGATGGCACTGATGTCTCAAATTAAACCAATTTAAATATGTTGCTTTGCATAACTAATTTCAACCTAAAAGAAGTATATCAAATATTCAGTATTATTTTTGTTCCCTAGAATTGTTTTTTCCAGTTTCTCTTTAAACATGAATTAGAGCAGCTGTAATAAGGATAAGTAAAAAATATATATATAAAATAAAAGCGAAACACAATATATAGCAGAAAGATGCAAAGCTGTGGATTTCTGTGACAGTGCAGAAGTAAGTTTGTGTGCACAAATCATGAGTAAAAATTTCAAGTTGAGAAGCACAGAACTAGAGTTAGTGGTAGACAAGCATTTGTGGAACGATAATTTGAGAGAAAATATGAAAGAGAAAACAACCACTCCACCAAACTCTGGCTATCTTGATTATTACTTAGACTTTATTACTAATTAGCTGTAAAACCCTTGGGAAAAGCTCAACCTGGTTTATCTGTGCCCTGATGTGTACAATTAGAATAGCAATATTTCCCCTAACCTTTTTTTTTTGTAACTATTTTAATGAAAGAATAAAAGGGAAGCTGCTTTGTAAAACTTAACGTGCTACATAAATAGACTATTGTCAGATCAAAACAGAGTTTTATAAGGAAGAAATTTATGAAGTTCAATAATTTGCCTTTTGTATGACATCCTTCAAACAGTCTGTATATATGAGAAGACACAACCTGTTATCTTTACATAATAAGCAGTCTTGGGCTACAGATACCCTTTTAGCATTTTTTGTGTATTTATTTGTTTATCCAGCTTTATTATTCTTGTGGAGACCATTGCAAGTACTGACTGGTACCACTAATAATTGCCATGTCTTTTCAATTTATATGAATCGAGGAGAAATAAACTATCCTTAGCTTTAGCAACATAACTCGCAATAACAACTCATCTAGATATCAAACTTTTGCTTTCTCTCTTATCTTTTTTTTTCCTCTCCATGAGGGTTTATATGAGAAATATAGTAATTTTATCATTTCATACATCAATGATTTATAGATATGACTTAACATGTTTTGGTTTTAATGCTTTTAAATGGAAACAGTTATGTATGTGCTTCATTTCAATAAGTACTTATTTTCCTCTGAGCTCTGACTGATTAATTTAAATTAAGGTTTAGAACTTTTCATGGGCAGCCTTTCCTTAAAACCAATAAAACTAATCAACAAACATTTTTTTCTTCTACCTTCTGAAATTCTGACTTAAGACTCAAGAGCTACCCTGCTTTCCAAAATTTTATACTTGATTTCTCAAAGTATTGATTCTCTCTCATCTCACTGAGTCTACAAGGATCTCAGTCTATCTGGACTGAAGGAAATGGTAGACAAGAATTTTTTTTTAACTGATACTTAATTCAACTTTGATTATATCTGTAACCAAGTTTTCAATAAACTTTTAGGCATTTTTGCTTGTTAATTATTTATTTTATGCTTTGGACTTTTAAATAGGAGAAATAAAGTATTGAAAGTAAAGAATTATCTTCTGAGTGTAATAAAATACTGAATAGATCTATACAAATGTTTTTATTTTAATTTGAAAAGGCTTATTTACATCCTTATGTCAATTTCTTGAACCAATAATTTAAATACATTATCTGAGAGAGGACTTGTTTCTGATGAGGGAAAATATAACCTTAAGAACAATTCAGTAACCCTATCTGACTTCCCAGGGCAGATTACCACAATAAATAGCTTAATGATCATAAAAATGCTGAAGTGAAGGATAGGTTTTAAAGATTTTTCTAAAAGATAACACTTGCAAGAAATAATCTCGCTCTTCTCTTAACCAATTACATATCAAATGTATTATAGATAATATGATACTAATTTAAAATAACTCTAAAGAGATCTGATAGCAAAATGAAGTATCTATTTATCCACAGTGCATAATAGTAATAAAGTAGCTACTTATATACATAATGCTATGGTAATAGAACATTTTAAAGTAACCTAGTATTTCATTATGTAAAAGCTATTCTCAGTAATACATGAGCATTTTTTCCCTGAGATTGAAAGGGAATAACAGATGATAGTCAGCATGTAGAAACATGTCACCATTTTGAAAGATACATCTACAAGAAAGGAAATTACCCTAATAATGTAATTTTTGTACATATATATGTGTAGGGAAAATTTACAAGAACTAGACATCTAATATATAGTCAGAGATACAGTTTTAAAGTGAAGCGAAATCAATTGAAATATAAATAATGAATGAATGAATTGCAGATCAGTTCTCATTACATAAGGTGGCTAAGTCACAATGTTCAGTTCAATACATAAATTTGGAGAACTCTACTTTTATGATGCTCAATAATGAAAAGGCCACTGTTTTATGATGATTCATAGAGCCTTTTACAATGATAGAGTCAAAGAGTGGCTTAGCAATCCACCAATCTTTTCTCAGAGGAATCAAAAAAGGAGCAGTGACATGGAGAGGTCATCTGTTCTCTCTCCCTCACCACCTGGCAGGACCACATGTAAACTATTCTAGACAGGATTATTTGATTCTGAAAATGGAAGTAAGAGATATGTGGTTTGATAAATATGGGGCAATCTATTCTGGCTTTGTGGAAGGAAACTTTTCTTTTTCCCTTTTACCCTTCCTTGAGTTTCAATGGCAGAAAAAAAATAACATTACAAGCAAAAGTGGAATGGAATTTATATACTTTAAAATGTAATTCAAAAATGAAAAAAAATTTAAAAACCCTCCACCTAATTTGCATCAACTTTTTCTTTAAATAAATAAATGCTGTCAACATCTTTATGGTACAGTGAACAAGGTATTGTTTAGAAAAGATCAGAACACCATAGAATAGTTATATAACCCTTTCCAGTTGCTTCTCAAAATTAAAATCTGTATTAGGAGACTAAGAAAGAAATCAGGGAAATAAATAAGTCAACATACTAGCAAATTAAAATTCAAAAACAAGAATATAGTTGAAAAGCATTTGTCTCAGAGTCAAGAGATCTAAAGTAATATAGTGGCTCTTCTGATTAGAAGATTGACATTGTATATATCAGTTCCTTTTGATGTATTAGTCTTCTCAATAAGTAAGTGGAACAGACTGGATACTATTTAAATCCAAATTCTAAAATGATTTGCAGATATATACAGGATTTGTAGACATAGATTAGAGTGATCAACATTCCAATGTGATAATCAGAGAAAGAGTTCACAGAGCCAATCCAAGTTTTTTTGTTTGTTTGTTAACTTTAAATTAGAGTCTTTGAGGTGGCCTAGAAATATTATACATCTTCTTAATATGAGTTTTGAACCAAAATTAATCCTTAGGTGGATGATATTTAACATTTATAAAGTCTAGGTTAAGGATGATAATCTGAGAACAAAACTGTGTTTGGTAACTGCCCATCCTCCTTCAAATTTGCACTGCCTTACTTGAAGTGAAACTTGAGAGCGGATAACACACCCACTTGCACAGGTAGCAGGCTGCAACTGGTCATGGTAAAAGGGAGAAAAATAGGAAATCTGTCTTAAGTTCCTTTAATAAGTGATTTACTCAGCTGAGAGGCTAGGATGAATATCTACTGTTGACCAATTAGGTAAGGCAGGAGTGAGTGATGGGATAAAGAAACCAGAAGTGTATCCTCAACTCACGTAACCAAAAGATATGGGAATGAGGCAGTGCTTTCCACTCAACATAAACACCGTACTTACTTGTCCTAATCTAGCAAATGTAATGAGTGCATTTTAAAACAACATATAGAATACTGCTGTAAGAAAATATATTTGAAATATCAAATAACTTTGATTTTTTTTGAAATTTTAGAGAACAATAGTAGATAATTGAAGAATTAAAAAAAATAAGAGCTAAAAGAAAAGTTAAAGTATTTGGGATAAAACACACTGAAAAACAGAACGTGATATGATATATGTGAAAGATTGGTAATAAGGAATATGTTATTTTATGGCATTGGATCCTACTTAATACTTACTTAATATTTCTACTATAAAAATACGATGAAAATTAAATGAAATACTTTTATCTACTGGCTAAGATCAGATAATCAGGATATGATTTGTATTTCTACCTGAAACAACTAGGAAGTTCTAAAAATGTGTGTGTATATGTACATGTATACATAAATGTATAATATATATTCATATTTTCAGACTCAATGATGAGAAAGAAAACAGTCCATTAACAAAATTCACAAAATACTTGAACAGAAACTGAACTAAAGAAGATATACATGTAGAATATAAGCATATAAAACTCAACATCTTTATTCTTTAGGTAAATGCAAATTAAAAACATAAGGAGACAACACTACACATATCATATCAAATATAAGTGAGTATGTAAAATAATACAACAACTTTTGCAAGTTTTAAAAAAGGTAAGCATGCAGAAATACGTGTTAACAGGAATTTTTAGAAAGTCAAAGGCAATACAAAAATAGTATCCAGTCTTTCTACTTCTGAGAATTTACTCAAGATAAATTATATGTCCTTACTAGGATATGTACACAAATATTCACAGCAGCTTTATCTGGGCTAGCCCAAACTGCAAATGGCCCAAATATCCATCACCAGGTGAATGGATCAAAAATTGTGGTACAGCCATTAATGGATTAGTACTCTACACTGAAAAAATAAATAAGTAAAAGAACTATTACTGCATTGAAGCTGTCTGTATTTCCAAATAATTATGTTGAGTGGAAGAAGCCAGACAAAAATAAAGTATAAGATTTCACATAAATTCACAGAAAATGAAAACTGATCTTTAGTGCTGGAAAGCAAATCAGTGGTCTCTTTCCTGAGGACTTGGAGGGTCAAGTGGGAGAAGCAAAAGATAAGGACTATAGGAAATTTGAGGGGTGTTTGATATGCTCATTATATTGATTATAATTGTAGATTCAGAGGTATATAAATATGTGAAAACATCAAATTGTAATCTTTAATTAATATACAGTTTATGAATTTTATTACACGTCAATAAAGTTAAAAAGGAAATGGAATTGTACTACTTAAGCTTTGTTACATGTGAAAGAATTGACTAGGTGTATATATTTTAAGAACCTCCATGCATTAACTTCATCATAATAAACTACTTACATTTATAATATGCTTTACACTTTTTAAATCATTGTTAGTACAATCATTTCATTACTGCCAACAAAATTCTTATGAGTTTGATATTATCCTTCTTTTGTAGATGAGAAAACAGGCTTAGACGTCTTAATGCTTATTTGAGATTGTAGCATTTAAAGACTGGCAATGAGTTAGTTCTTATATCTGGCTGTCAGATAAGAACCTTGCTTATGTCATACTTGCCTGCTCTTTAAAATAATGACTTATGTGAAATCCACTACCTGAAAATCCCTTTGTCTCTTTATAGCATCCTCTATGCTAGCTGGTTTAAATCATCAACTATATCATAGTTTATTTTTATATATCCACATTACTGGACGCAATGCCTCATACAAAGGAAATTCATTACATATGCTGTGATCAAATTAAACTTAGTACATTCATGTTTCTAAGTCTGTAATCTCTGCATATTGGTGTGTCACAAGGCCTTCACTTAAAGAATAAGCATGGGGTTTCAAATCCATTAAGCCTAATGGTCTTAAATATCAAGTTCAAAATGAACAAATAAAGTCATTAGTTTCCCCTTTACTCTCAGTTCTTCCCTTCAAATACGGGTGATGAGTTTGGAAAGTATATAATTACTGGGTCTTAGTACTTAAACTTCATTTATCTCAAATGTCTTCAACACATTTCTCTGTTTCTGTTTTTTTTAATTGATAAGAAGTCCTTCCATCTCTTATTTGATCAGAAATTATGTCTCCATGCAATGGCTTATTAAATTATGTTAATGCGCTTACCAACAGTGATGATTTGTGAGTAAGGTACCCAGCCTTTGTGTTTGAAATACCCAGCCAGAGTCAGAGTCATAGGAATTCATCCCAGGTAGTAGAAAATCCATCCAGTTTCACTAATTAGGGAGTTGGTAATTTTGTAAATATACCCTGAGCTTCTAAACATGTAGCAGCAGATTGCCTTTACTTAGTTCCCTCACAGTTTACCATTAGGAACTAAGGTACTAATAATTTTAACTAATTTCATTACAGGATATAATATTCTTTCTTTTTACCCCCTTTGCTGAGGAATAATAGATAAACATAATTATGTATATTTAAAGTGTAAGATATAATTTCATGTACATACACATTGTGGAACGATTACCAAGATCTAGATAATTAAAAAACCCATAACCTGACATAATTAACTCTTTTTCTTTTTGTGCCTAGCAACTTTCAACTATCTAGCACTGTGTTACTAACTATCATCATACTACAGATTTGATTCTCACTACTTACTCTTCTATCAGAAAGTTTATACTCTTTGACCTACATCTCCTCCTCCTACTTTCCTCAGCCCCCGGCAAATACCACATTCTATTCTCTGATTCTATGAAATTGGCTTTTTTTGTTGTTGTTCTTAAGATTCCACATGTAAGTGATACCATGCAGCATTTGTCTTTCTATATCTGGCTTATTGCATTAGCTAATTCCTTCCAGCTTCCCTTATGGTGTCCCAAATCATGGGATTGCCTTCTTTTATGACTCAATAATATTCTATTTCACATTTATGTGCATATGAATGTGTGTCTGTGTGTATAAAAATCACATTTTCATTATGCATTCATCTTCTGAAGGACATCTAGGTTATTTCCATGTCTTGGCATGCTTGTTGTGAATTATGCTGCAGCAAACATTGGAAGGGTTCAGATATCTCATCAAAATATTTTATTTCCTATGTATACATATTCGGGAGTGAGATTACTAGATCATATGGCTGTTCCATTTTTAATTTTTTTTTGAGGAACCGCTGCCTTATGGTATTCTGCAATGGTTGTACTAATTTATATTCCTATCAACAGTTTACAAGGATTCCATTTTCTCCACATCCCCACCAACATTTATCATCTCTTGTCTTTGATAATAACCATCCAAACAGGTGTGACGTAATACCTCCCTATGGTTTTGATTTGCATTTCCTTGGTAATTGGTAATGTTGAACACCACACATATCTCTTGGCCATTCGTATATCTTCTTTGGAAAAATATCCATTCAGGTCCTTTGCCACTTTTTAAAATTGGGTTATTGCATTTTTGCGATTGTGTTGTATGAGATCTTTATGTATTTTTGAAATTAGCCACTTAGACATTTGGCTTGCAAATAGTTTCTCTCATCCTGTAGGTTGCCTTTTCAATGTATTTGAAATGTTTCCTTTGTTGTGCAGAATGTCTTTTAGTTTGATGTAGCCCCACTTGTTTATTTTAGTTTTTGTTGCCTATCTTTTTGATGCCTTATCCAAAAATCATTGCTAAGACCAATGTCCAGGAACTTACGTTTTCTTCTAGGAATTTTGGTTTCAGACCTTAAAGGTAAATCTTTAATCCATTTCAGGCTAATTTTTGTGAGTGGAGTAAGGGAGGGGTGAGTTTCATTCTTTTGCATGTGAATATTCAGCTTTCCCAGCAACGTTTATCAAAGAGACTAGTATTTCTAGTGTTTCCCCATTGTGAGTTTTTTGTGGCCTTGTTAAAAATTAATTGACCATATATGTATATGGTTATTGCTGGGCTCTCCATTCTCTTCCACCGGCCTGTGTGCCTCTTTTATGTCAATACAATAATGTTTTGAATATTATGGATTTGTAATATAGTTTGAAATCAGGAAGTGTGATGCCTCCAGCTTTGTTCTTAAGATTGCTCTGGCTACTCATGTTTTTTTTTGTGTGTGTGTGATTCTATATAGAATTAGGATAATTTTCCTATTTCCATGAAAAAATGTCATTGGGATTTTGATAGAGGTTGCATTGAATCTGTGGATCAATATTAGATAGTATGGACATTTTTACAATATTAATTCATCCCCCTAAACAATAAAATACTTACGGATCAATTTAAAGAAGATAGTGAAAGACTTGTATACTGAAAATTATAATTCATTGATGCAAAAATTGAAGAATATGCAAATGGAAAGATATCTCATGTTGTTGGATAACATTTGTAGTACATGGAGATATGAAGCACTTAGATCCATATATCAATTTATTAGATATTTAATGGACCTAATGGTTTTGGAAGTTCCTAGGGTTAAATTAAAAATGGTACAAGAGTATGGATGCCATCAGTGAGGTACAGTTCCTGGATGAGTTACCAAAATGAAATAGTAGAAAAAATTCAGAGGTAATACTATTCAGATTATAATCAGCTTTAGTTATTTGGATTTTGGAATCATGTAAAATTTAAAAGCATTGCCCCAACATATGAACATAATAATTTTGTGATTATATATAATGTTAAGTGACTCCTCTTCGAATCAACACAAGAATGTATAAACATATACATACACACATTCATTATTGAATATATGTAATATATGTGTATGTCTGAAAAATAATAATTTAACTTATATATGAACTATAATTTTATGAAGAAATAATAGACTTAATATCTACTACATTTAATAATGGGTGGCTCTAAGAAGAGGATTTGAATTATAAAGAAAGGAAAATAAAGGAAAGGATACTGAAGATTGGGTTACCATATGTCAGTGGAGAGACGGCTCCTAAAACCCACAAATAAAGAATGAAAACAAACCTATTCTATAATGTTTTATAGTGATAACACTCCCAGTAAAATTTTTATGCTTTTTCCTCAATTAAAAGTATATTTGAGCCTCTAACGCAATTTACCATATGGATGAATCTGAATTTTGTGAACAGAGACAGATTTTCTAGGTGATATATTTTTAGATTTATTTTAAACTTTACATTCTTTTGTGAAGCTCTTTTATAGTAGTGACTTTTAGAGAATTAATTAGAATGATATTTTTAATAAAGGACTGCAGAATACAGGATTTAAAATTCTGATGGGCTGTAATTTGTTAGCATTTTTATTATTAAATTCAGTGCTGTAATAAGTAGCTAAACTGGCATTCAAGGCTTAAATAGTATGAAAAAAAATTACAGATCTAAGGCAGTTAGTGGATTTAGTTCATTTATATTAAACTTTGTGTAAAAAAATAGAGACTTTATGTCTCTTCCTCATGAAGAATATTCCAAGTGATGTCAATTATGTTTCAGTTGAAATAATGGTGTCAGTTTTTATATTTACTTTCATTACTAAGAACAGTCTTATTAAAACAAAATACAAGGCATAAAAAGGAGCATCAAAATATAATCCAGGAATGACAGAGAAGCAGTAACAAATCATCAAAGAAGATAGTTTGACTCCAAAGCTAGTCTAAAGGTTATGGTGGTCTGTACAGTTAAATACAGAGATAATCATTGTTTCAAATTCATCTAAAATTTTGCCTGATGGACACTGGAATTTGAAAGCATTGCTCTGAAAGTCACATCTTAAAATAGAAGGCAAACTGCAGTCCCAGAGTTATGCTTTTCATAGTCCGGTTGTACTAATAGTATCAAAATGTTACATACAACCATTTAGCACAGTTTGATTCAATCATAAGCTAATTTGATAAAAATATGACTTCATTAGAAAGACTATTTCAAGGCATAACCTCCCTGTACAGGGCAATGAATCTAGCAGAGTTTGTCAGATGGATTTTGGTTATGCCCAAATGTGACTGATTCACAATAAAATTAATTACATCTTCCATCCTTGTGGAACTGATGTCACATGTTTTAGTTTCAACACCTGAATTTTAAAGCCTCTTTGTTTAGGGGATGGGGTGGGAGGATGGTGAGATCATTATAAAATTGGAAGCCTAACTAGCAAAACTAAACTGTTAAAAGCACATCTGAAGCTGTTTCAGGCTACTGATCACTGTCACCATTTAGAAGTAATTGCAATATAAAAATAATTATGTTGTCATAGCTGAACAGTAACTCCTCTCCCTGTAAAAGGCAGGAAGAAAGAGAAAAGTAGTGCGTTTGTGAATGAGGCACCTCTTCACAGGTGTGTGGAGCTCAGACTGATCTTCAGTTTTTTTAGGATTGAGACTCTGATTTTCTTTATTTACAATAAACCTACTGTTCCATTCATTTTCTAATTTTTGCCATCTGTTTCCTCTCATAATTACTGCTTAAATAAAGAGAGTCGTCAATAATGTGTCAGTTTGTGCTGGCATGTGGGCTCCCATCATAATATGAGAAGCCTACGCTAAATAATAATAGTAATAATCTGCGGTGTTTTAATGCAGGGAAAAAAATTAAAATGATTCTATATCCCCATATTGGATAAGGAACATTTTCACTCCAGCTCTAACAGCAGCCCCAGTTCTGTCTGTGGGCTACGGATGAGGCTAAATTTAGATATAGTCTCAGATGGGTTTGATTTAAAATTGCCTTACTCCTGGGTACAAATGGAAAGTCAAGGTGAAAGAAAATTTGCCAAAATCTTCAAGAGGATTGTTTGGAAGGTATAAATATAAGTTCCTTTGGTGTGATGATAGCCTCTGCTACTCTCTTTTTCAAGCCATTCAAGTTTATAGGTATTATTGACATAGTAATAAATCACCTTATGTTATAATCTTTTCTAGATGAGATATGTGTATGATATGTTTAACAATGGTGATTCTTTTAACTTTTTCATAGTAGCACTTATGACTAAAAATGTAATGATGAGCCATTAATGGCAAGAATTAATTCAGTTTCTGACTAATAAAATGGAAGTTTGTTGAAAACATGAAAATTACTAATGGAAAAGTTTTCAGTTTTATATACCTATTACCCTTAGTTTAGTCATAGTTACCTGTTTTTCTGTCATTGAACTGTTTTTAAATATTATAGAACTTAATTCAGTCAAACTTAGTAGGCTTCATTCGCATCTAAGAGATCTCACTCATGAGAAGAAATAAAAATAAATAAAAGAAATAGCTAAATCAAAACTCTAATCACAGTGAAACTTCAAGATAATAAAAAATGGTGCTCTACTTTTCAAACTAAGCTTTCCCCGTAAATCTTAGTAATCGTAGTGTTTTATCTTGAAATATATTTGAGTGAAACATTATAAAAATCAGAGTGAAAGATAATTCCCTTTCTACAGAAGTGAAATGTAGACAGTGTTTTTAATTCCTTTTGTGAATGAGAGCAAACTGATTCCATCAGTAACAAAATTCTAATTTAATATCAAATATATACATATACACAAAGAGATGTAACGTTATATAAAGCTTTTGTGGTCAGTGAATAAAAACTCAGTGCCTAATTATCTGGCTTGAGAATCTTAATGCATTTTTGTCTTCCTTCAACTTGTCTTTTGAAAAATGCTTTTTTTTTTTTTTACACTCATAAGGTTATCTCTAAAAGAAGTTTTTTTTTGTTAAAAAAGAAGAGAACATTATTAAATAATTATGCTTGTCTACGAATTATCACTGTCATTTCTTTCCTTTGTTACTTGGAATAATTTAATTTTCAGTCTGTAAATATTCTGTTCTTGCATTTTTTGAGGGTATGTATGTACCAGGCAATTAATGTAGTTCAAAACCTGATTCTATTTCTAATTTTTATTTTTTTTTTGAAGTCACAAGGAGACTAAAATGGAATATTATTGCCATTTAAAAGAATGTTTAAATATCTAGAACCAGGGACCCATTTTAAAACCTTAATCAGATGTAAACATTTTTAAAGAAAAGAATGAATTAAATTCTCATTTTAAAAAATAAATCTACCTCTTTTATCAGTAGTTCTTTACATTGTGAGTTGATTTATTTTTCAAATTTGGGCACTCTTCAAATTAGAATTTTTATTCAGCATTTTTATTTGGAAAGCTGAATAAAGTCTGTTAAATTGTCTATAGCTTTAAGTCAGTATGAGGCAAACTTCAACATTTGTATTTTATGAAATGCTTGATGTATCTGTTGCTTAATAGAGATAGACTGTGATTGAAAATATTTCAAAAAATTTAAAAAGTTGGGTGTAAGCTTCAGAATCCATTATGTAATTATTGTTGGTGATGTACTTTTATCAAAAGTATGTGTGATTGTATGAGTGGTGTGTATATGCGTATATACATGAATATATGTATCTATGCATATATCAATGTATATTATATATAAAACATATTTAATTAAACTCAGATACAATATTAACAATATATTAACATATACATGCCAAAATTCTAAAAATAACAATTTAAAGAAAATTATCCAACAATAAAGTTGAATTTATTTACAATAAAAGAAAAAGTACTTTTTTAAACTATGATGTATTTTAGAACCTAGGCAGCAAATAATATGAATTGAACTTAGGTCATCCTGCAGTGCAGAATGTAACAGAAAAAAAATCATGATGATGTCAGTATGTCAAAGTGACAGAAGCCAACTAAAAGAGCTCCCAATGGCTAAAGGTGTAAAAGCTGGGTAAGAAAATAAAGTAGTGTTGGATGATAATCCAAAGTATAAAATAAATATCCATGATTCTACGCTGATATAAATAAATAGATGGAGGAGAACAGGCAGATCTCCCATTGAGAACTTACGTACGTACTCTGTCCTTAAGAAGGTAGAGCCCCTTAAATGTGGGCTATGCATAATCACTTCTTTCTAAAAAGTACAATACGGAAAGAGAGAAGAGAGAGTAACTTTACAGTGGAAAAAAATTGACAAATACTGTCTCAGCCAGGTGATCAAGGTTCACACCAACACTGATAAGTCATATTGACAGTGTGCAGCCTCGACATGATGTGATGAGAATGACTTCACACTACGGTTGTTCTTGTCAATCTTTAGTATGATCCTGGTAAAAATACTAGAGAAATCCCAGTTGTCTGTCATTCCATAAAATTACTGACCAATAGTCCTCAAAATCGTCAAGATTATCAAAAACATGTGAAGCAAATGTCACAGCCAAGAGGTGCCAATGGCACATGTAGACCGGGTGAAATGCGTAGGATCCTGGAACAACAAAAAAAGGACATTGAGTAAAAGTTAATGAAATCTGAATATGATGCAAGATTTAGTTAATAATAGTATATCAGTGCTGGTTCATTAACTGTGAAAAATGTACCATAGTAATATGTAAGCTGTTAATAATAGGGGACACTACATACAGTATACATGACAATTCTCTGTACCATCATCACGATTTTCCTGTGAATCTGTAACATTTCTAAGTAAAGTGGAATAAATATATGCTATTCATCATAATTGCAGGGTTAACAAGAATTGACTTTTTTCCACTTTTTAAATATTGTATATATATATATACACAATACTCCAAGTACTAGAAAGAGAGAAAAACAGCAGTCACACCATATTCATGATTTTCCTCATAAGCAAAGGTCACAAATAATTTAAAGCATATAGTCTGCAGAAAGCATTTTAAAATTGATATTTTGAGAATATTATTTTCGTGTCTAATTTCAAGAAAAATAGTTCTTTTAATTAGACACTTAGACTAGGGTAGGAGAAGACGTTGTGTCATGAAATAGGAGGACAGAATATGGCAATTTATAGTGAGCCACTCAAAAGCTAGAGCCTCAACATGTTTTATTATTCTATTTTGTTTGGCTTTGAGCTATATTACTTTCACTTTAAGGCAGATAAATGAGGCATATTATTCATATGGATATTGTTAGAGATAGGACATTATTTACTTCCTATCTAGTAGAATCTTGGAGGATATGAGTTATCTCAAGTGGTAAACAAAGACTAAAGAATTTATTTCAAATAACAAGCTGATACCCTCAAGATTTTTGCTTTCTTAAGGGGCCCGAGAAGAATGGAATGAAATGCTTTCATTGGTCCACTTCAGGGGTAACGGTTTAAACTCTTTTAAGATCTAAAGTATAAACATAGTAGAAAGTGTGTCTACCATTTTAATCCAACACACAATTAAGCCAGAGTTCTTGTCTCTGGTTCTACAGCAGTAGTTCCAGGATTCTGCAAATTTTTATCATCTTGTAAACTTGTCTCTTGCCTGTGACACTTTTCCCCTTCCACATTTGACTACAGATTCTTTTCCACTTTGCTCTTAGTGTCTCCAAAACATATTCTTTTGAGGACTTTGTTTTTGTTTGTGTTTGGAGTGCTCTTCTTAAATTACAGAAATTCACGTATATTTTTTGCAATGCAGTTTTCAGAAAATACTTACTGGGAAATTTGAGAAGTGCTTATTCCCACTCACTGTGCAGCTATGTGCTGCAGGCCAAACACAATTAAAATTATTGCAGTCCTCTGACTACTAGACTCTTTTCTAACAAATTAGCATTAAAATGCCAGGAAAAAAATGAGCCAAGCTGACACTGCTAGATAAAAACCATTGGTAAGCTTTCTTTATTTCTGCCTTAGCAAGACCTTTCAATTCTGAAATCCTAACAGTTTGTCAAGGTCTGTATAGAAACATTGACAGATTAGATTGTACCCCAAAAATTGGATATTTTTTGTTTTATTTTTTCTCGTTGATTTATGCACTTGTACTAATAGACCAGAACCTCAGTATCTCCTGTCCTGTTCATAACACAGGTAATTTCTTATTTTGCAATCTCACACTCTTTTTAATTTTATATATTCCTTACTTTTTATGCCACTTTATCTACGATGGTACTTTGGCTTATTTAATCATTTGGCATATTTTTATTAAGTTCAGACTTATGTCAAGTGTACAATAAGTGTTAAGCATATTAAAAAAATAAACACAGAAAGCACAACCCTGTATTATAGGAAGCTCACGGTCAAATGTGGCAGACAAGACCTAAGCAGATAATTAAAATAACTAATTGAAAAGTAAGTAATACACCTGCAGTGCTCATCTTTCCCCTGTCTACTAACTGATATATTTTTGACATCTCAAAGCTTTCCCTCACCCTAAGATAACAGACATCATCTGGTGCAAAGAAGAAAATCAGTGGCAGTAATCAGAACAGGCAGATCAACAGATTTTCATGAAATGATGAGTTCCAAGTGACGTCTTCATCAATCCTAATTTCAAAAAAATTTACCTGGACCCTCAAAAGTGCTTTATGAATAGTGCTTCTGAATCAGGATGAATGTTCTTCAGGTATATTTCAGTCGTGTTCATGCACCACTGGGCCCCGTTCTAACTGTACTTCCTCGGCCGTTCTACCAGCAATAATAGGCTGCATTGAAACGTGCATCAGCTTTGGAGTCAGATGAGTCTGAGTTTTACTCCTAGCTCTGGCATATTACTTAATAAGACCTTGGCTGAAGAAAAATAATTTTCTTTTAATTGCAGTATAGTCAGTTTACAATGGTGTGCCAGTTTCTGAGGAGGAACATCTTTAGAACTTCCAGAAAGTTTGTATGATCTCTTAGCTTAGAACAGTGCTTCTCAACCAGGTGCATTTTACATCCCAGAGACATCTAATATCTAGAGACATTTATGAGTGTCACGACTGAGAGTTACTACTGATAGTACACAGAGGCCAGATGCCGCCAAACATTCCACAATGAACAGGAGAGCTCCCCTCAGCAAAGAATTATGTGGCCCCGAACGTCAGTAGGGCCTGTGGAAACCCTTTATGTTAGTTTACAGTGTAGCCATAACAAAATAGCAGAGACCGGATGGCTTAAACAGCAGAAATTTATTTTCTCGAAATTCCGAAGGCTGAGAGTCCAAGATCAAGGTGTTGGCAGGTTTGCATGCCTCTGAGGCTTCTCTCCTTGGCCTGCAGGTGGTCACCCTGTTACTGTGTCTTCACACGGTCCTTCCTCTGTGTGATCGCATCCATGGTGACTCTCTCCCTTCTTACAAGAACACCAGTCACACTGGAGTAGAGCCCTACCCTAATGGCCTTATTTTAACTTAATCACCTCTGTAAAGGTCCTTTCTCCAAATCCGTTATAGTCCGAGCTAATGGAACTTCAATATATGAATTTTGAGGGAAAACTCTTTAGCCCAAAATACCCTTGTTTAAGACATTGACTGGTCTACACTTAATATTCAGTTACTATCTCAGCAAACTGTAACTCCTTCTTTTCAGTTATTCAAGGGAAAGGCTCTGGAGTTGTCCTTCTCATTTCTACCTCACATACTGTTTTTTCTTGCTAAGCTTGGAAGGTATACCCAGCATCGGACCACAGGTCTTTCGCTGATGCCATCCTCATTGAAGCCCCCACGTCAGTTAGCTCTTGTTAGTAAACCACCAACCACATGACTTCAGTGGCACACAGCAAGAAACTTTTATTATAAATCTGCTGGTTGGTTGGTGTGATTCTGCTCTAGGCTGTGATGGCTGGACATTGATCAAGCAGGGCTCAGCTCAGTGGGTCAATACCACATGTCCCTTGTCTTCCTCCTGAGACCTGGGTGCCAACAGAGACACGTTCTATTAATGGAGATTGCAGAAGTAGAAAAGAACAAAGAAGAGTGTACCGGATCTCTTAAGGCTCAGGATCAGAAGTGACTAAGCCCACTCCAAGAAGTGGCACAATGTGCTCCACTTGTAACAATATTGCAGCAGTAAAAGGTTGATGTGGAGCGGAATGAAATATCTTGGCTAAACATTCAGTCTGTCATAGTACTGGAAAGAGAGTCATGCGCCTGGTAGCACTGGCCAGAACATCTAGAGAACAATCTTTATTGGCTAGTTTTTCGTAACTTATCCAACTCTGAAAAAAAATCAATTATTTCTAGCAGGATGGGGTAAATCTCTTTGGTCAGATCTTGGCCACAGACCTGACCCAGTGGCTAAGAAAGGGTAGACTCAGCTAAAACCCCTCAAAATGAAATACGTTACTTAGAGGTTGGAAGATTTCTTGTACTATGAAGTGGGAAGAAACTTGGTTTTCTTAGGAACCGTCTCAGAATATACCAAACAAATAGATGAGTGCAATCACAATTCAAAAAACCGTTGATGAAGATGTTAATAATTTATTTTTTGTGTTCTCCCAATAAACCTGTAGAAAAATAAAGCCTATGAATATTATATATAATATAGTTATATTTTATACTTAATAATTTCAGTCATACATATATCATTTCTCCACTCTCCTTCATTTAACTTATTCACTAGAAAAGAGTATGATCAGCTATAAATGAAAGATTTTGGTTTTCTGTGGTCTAAAAAATATTATCCTATTTTCTTCTCCATTGTTAAACATTTTTAATGCCTGTTTTTTTAAATCTATATGTCTTTGACACTTTAGGCTCTTGCTTGAAATCTCAAATTAAAAAAACCCTTGCTTCTGTTGGTTCACACTCATTCTAGGAACATTTTCTAGAGATTTAAATAGCAACTCCCTTCTGAGAGAATTAAAGGTTTGTTTATTGTCGTTTTGATTCAAATGGTGTGTATACCATTTTGGAGAACGTACTGCTGACAGTGTTCATTTTCAACTCATCATCAGTTTTACACAGCCCAGCATGTCAGAGTCTGGTGACTGTTTTATAAGGATGTGGCTCCTTCCTTAAGAAGAAATGATAATTATAAATTCTTACAATGTAAAGGGCTCTGTAATCATTTTATCCCTGGTGAAACATTAATAGAGTTTGTTTAATAAATCAGGTTTTATTGCCCATTATAAAACTGTGATGTTGTGTTACATTATACTTGCAGCCATATCCGCATGGTGCAGTTTTACCCCTTGATAGCTGCTGGTTACAAAGACATAAATAAAGATTAGGTAACAACGAAACCTGGAACATATGCCAGTTGCTTTAAAGTTGTAATTTTATTAGCCATTAAATCCACAATTTTTGGTGTGTTGCTTGTGGCAAGGAAAATCCAATGGTTTCCAAAATATAGACCTTATATATGTATATGATAAACTGTAAATGTAGGTTGCTTTAGAGAGAGAGTTTGCATTAGAAAGGTACAGTGTGGTATTAGTCACTTATAGTCCTTATGAAAATAATTTGAATATGAACATTTTACTGAGTGAGGCATGGCTCCAGAAGCCTCCAAAATATGCCCCGTCTCCTGTAAACCATCAGTGAGGTAGCCTAGAGGAGGTTTCCATGAAGCTGGTTTGAATCCATCTTAAATCAGCTTCAGGTTAAAATAGCTTATTAGGCATTTATCTGTTATGCCTGCTCTGGAGGAAATATCACCTCCTGTTGTAATAGTTTCCTTCTCCCTCAGGCTTAGAAATGCTCAGCTTTGCTGGGGTGAGTAGCTACTCCAGCCTCTTCAAAATCCCAGTAATAAACGTGGTGTTTGTTTCAGGGTATTTTGAAAATTTACTCATTTCTCTTCACTGAAGTGGATGAGAGGTTGGAAAATGAATAGACACCCTCCATGGTTCTACTCTAAATTAAAGAAAGTGCCAGATAACAGACACAAGCATACATGTGCTCACGTGCACACACACACACACACACACGCACGCACACACTCTCACACGGACACAGTTCGGGAGAGAAAAAGATTCTTCTTTTGTGTCTGCTGGATTTTCACAAAAGTGGTGCAGCCAGGAGACATCTGACACGGATGAGTGTTCCGAATACACTCTGCTTCATACCCTTAACCCTTTATTCCATGATTCATGTAAAATTCATTTGGCAGCAATTCGGTGTCAGGCATATGAATTTGACTGAGTACCTGTAATTCTAAAAGTCGCTTCATTTTAGATCCTTGTCAGAGAAATAGTAGGCGATGCTGACATTTAAGGCTCCTGTCCCATGACATTGCAGGGCACAGACAGCACCGACTGTGAAATGAAAGGAGACAGCATTCATGCCTCTGGAGGAATTCTCAGTCCATCCAGTATAAAACCTGGTACACCAAAATGTACTCTCTAGACTCTTTTCTGCATGCTTGATTGGGACTGCCAATTGTGAAATACTGACATTTGTTGATAAATGCTTTCTGGAGTTATCTTTGTTTTCTGGTATGTAAAACAGTCTCAGACTCAATGAGCTATGAGAACCTGTCAGGAGAAGCTCCCTGATAAGTGAGTCATACAGTTGGGATGATCTGAGGAGAGGAAAGGGGGAGGGAGAAGACTGGAGGAGCAGCAGTGATGATTCAACACCATCCATGTGCCAGGCACTTTGCTCGCTTACTAAATGCACCATGCTATTTAATAAATCATTTCAACTCTATGACAAAAATTTGAAATATATTGAACAGATAAGTCAGCTAAAATCAGTTAACTTATTTTAAGTCATTGTCTTTTAAAAGTTAAATCTGAGTCTAACAAATTTGTCAGAGTCTAAAAACAAGACTCCTTAGGAAAGGCAAATGTACACATTTTGGTTGCATTGGTAGTTATGGGAAACTTCCATGAGAGATACTTGCAAACAAAAAAAAAGAACAGAAAAGAAAAGATTTACATTCTGGTCGTCAGGCAGCTTAGACAGCACCTACATAGCTGATAAAAGTCAGAAGTGGAGTAAGAATTAAAAATTGGTTTTGAGGAAGATCAATAGTTTGAACGTATTTTAAGTTAATTTTTTTCAATTTATTACGTTAAATTGATTAGCAAGTGTAAAAATGTAACATACAGAGACTTCTGTTAAATAGAGTGTGGAGATCAGAATGGGGGATTTTCACATCCTCTGATTATAACAGAGCCCAACAGGAAGAAGAAAGACTTCTCTTCTTTCCTGACAAGGACTCGGCTGATAAAAAGCCATGAATATTTTATTTATTACAGCCCTTCCAAACTTCCTTTTCTTACCTATAAAGTGTTCTCCCTCCCTTACCATGTGTGAACTTAACCCTGGCTCACCATAATTACAGACCCCTTATTGTAGTTCTCTGCTGATACTGAATAAATCCGTCTTTGCTGGAGAAATAACTGGCAGTTTATTTGTCTCAGGTCAGCAAAGTAAATGTGATGTATCATGGATATAGTTTGACCCTAGGAACATCAGAAACATGGCCTCAGGGAGCTAACATTCTAGTTTTGGTCAACTATAGTAAGTAATATAAGACACTCAGTCTTTAACAATACAGAATAACATATATAACATTTGTAATAGTTTTCTATCCCTACTGTAACAAATTATCACAAATTTAGTGACACAAAATAACACAAATGTATTATAGTATTGTTCTGGAAGCTAGAAGTCCAAAATTGATCTTCAAGGTGATCTTAGGGCTTGTTCCTTTTGGAGGCTCTAAGGAAAAATGTGTTTCTTGGTGCCTTTTACTTTTTCTAGGAGCTGCCTGCATTGTACTCCCTAGTTCTCCCTCTGCATTCAAGGGCATCACTCCAACCCTTGCTTCATTTGTCCATTTCCTGTCTCCCTAACTTTGACCCTCATACCTCGCTCTTAAAACTATTTTTGTGACAACATTGGGCTCATCTGGATAATGTAAGATAATCTCCCCATTTCAAGATCATTAATTTAATCACGTTACAAAACTCTAGTCACTTAAAGTAACATTCTCAGGTTCTAGAGATTAGGACAAGGGCTTCTTTGGGGGTCATTATTTTGTCTCTAAATGCTATATATATGTTAGAAAAGGGAAATCAAATAATTCAAAGCATTTTTCATTCCTATAATGTCACATGATCCCTAGTTTGTCAGTTTACAATGTCATCCCTCTAATCATAAAAGCCATTTTAAGTGCACTCTCCCTAGCTTTCTGCCTTTTAGCCAAGTTTGTTTCATTTCTTCAAATAGGCTGTGCTCTTCCTATGCAAATATTTTGAAATTCCATTTTGTGGGGCCTAAAATATTATTAATCTCTCCAGTACTTCTGTTGTATAAGAATTTTCAAAATTTTAATTAAAGTTTTATTTGTGTAATTAACTTAACTTCTACCTGTGCAACTGATACAAAACCTCTGTGAATGCAGAGATCATTAGAGGATAAATAAAAGGATGTTTGTTCAGTGAATTAATGGATAAAATAAATCAGTAAAACTCTTCCTCACTTGGTAGGATAAACTACAAAATGAACTTCAAAATGAACTACAAAATCCACTCAAATCTCAAGACGTTACTTCAAATATATTTTCCTTTTTTTCCTGTCGTTAAAAGGCAATCCCGTTTTTTTCCCTAAAAGAAGAGATACTCTAGCAATTAAAATAAGAAAATGCTATAGTACACTCAGCAGAAATCAATGCTCTGTGTGTCCCCAAGGCAAAGACTTCAAGTTTGTCTCCAAAAAGCCTCACAAGTGGCCTTCACTACCTTGGTAGAATTTGCCAGAGTCCTGGATCTTGCCCTCTGGCTTAGAAACTGATTTTGTCAGCACACAGAGAGCAAATTCATCTCTCTTGAGTGGATTTACATTAAATAAGCATACAAGCTTGATGCCAATATATTAATTTACAGTGAGATATATTTGTCACAGGTGCTGGAATATTTAAGTCTGCATAAGTAGTCCATTTGCTCCCTCTAAGTAGTCCAGTGTGGAAGGGAGAGAACAAAATTTTGTGTTTTTAGCACAGATTCAAGAGAAAAACAGTTGGATAGTGTTAATAAAATTATTATATATTTTTTAGATGTGCTTTGGACCTCACCTGCCTGCTGATTTATTTAATCAGTACACACTCCTGTCAGACCCTGGCAGGATGGATGGGCATTGCTAATATTTGTTCTATAAATTTCCTTTCTTGTACTTATTTGAGTGATATTTCTGTTATGTATATTTTTATATAAATTGCCACATTCTCCACTAATATTTAAGTCCTTTTAGACTTACTAGCCATTGTGTCTCTTTAAGATTATTTGCATAACTTTGATTTACTCAATTAGATTTTGGTTGTTGTTTTTTCTCTCTGATCTTTAGCTAATTTACGTCATCCCTAAATCCCTTTGGAAAGACTGTCTGGAACTTGCATACTTTTGTTAAAAATTTCAACTTTCAGACAATCCTTATGAGTACTCATTAGTTTAGCTCTTGCCTTCATATAGTTCATTCCCCAGACAGTAAACATATGAATGGAAAATAAAAATCCACAATCAGTTCAAAGTTAGTCCTACGATTTCATCAAATACTAAAATTTTAAACTTGCTTAATAGTGCACTGTAATTCATTTTTGAATACCTTTAAAAGTCAGAGCCTTGAAAATGAGTTATTCTGTATATTTCAGGCTATACGCAACATTCTTAACTTATAGCAAAAGCAATAGGTACAAAGGTTAAAGTAAAAGAAATAGATCCAATATGGTGTCAGATTTGTTCTTCCCTATTACAACTGAAAGCCTTCAGAACAAAGAGTGAAGTGATCTGATTTGAATTTTTAAAAGATGGCTTTGCCTGTTGTCTGGAGAATGAACTAAATGGGGGCAAGAGCTAATGAGTCCGGTTGGGAGATTATGCCACCACCCAGATGACAGCAGATGAGGGCTAGAATTATGGTTGCAGGGGTAAAAGTGGTGAGTAATCAGGTTTGAAATATACTGTGAGCTAAATAGACAGGACCATTGATTAGCTTGCTTGGAACCTGAGAACAAAAAGAGAAACAGGAGGGGTTCATCGATGGGGTCATTACAGCATCACTGTCCTTTATGTCCCCAAGACTTGAGTGCAGAGTCAGTCTGACATCTGAGATACAGAACAACCTAACTTCTAACAATCTAACATTACTTCTGTTCACATGTTTCAAATTGAGATAACCATTGTTCCCGAAAATACTTGGCAGTTTGGCTTCTCTATTTCTTTCTAACGCATTTCACTCTGCCTGGAAGGATCCTTCTATTCATTTATGCCTCTCAAAACTCTATTCATTCTTTAAGAATTCAAACAAATGTTAACTCTTATCAAAACGTTTCTGAACCCTATAATTGGCATCTTTCTCTTTAGAATACCCAAGAACTTGATTTATAACAATTCTTACATTATTAATAGCACAATGCATTGCAGTAATTTGAGCAATTGTCTCTTCTATTATCTACTCAAGAGCATGAGTATTGCTTGGCATTTTTTTACACTTTTTATTTTTGTACTTTATAATAACCATTCTTTATATATAGTAGATGTTCGGAAAAAGTAGAATAAGTAAAATAAAAATCCACAATCAGTTCAAAGTTAGTCCTACTATTTTATCAAATACTAAAATTTTAAACTTGCTTAAGAGCGCACTGTAATTCATTTTTTAATAATGAAACCAAAAAACAAGATGTTTTTTTTGTTTTTAACATAGTCATAACTTAGGGAGCTGTCAGGAGAATTTATCTTTCATCAGAGGCAGCCCACACCCAATTAAGTTTAAGTAGGAGGAGCAAGGCAGACCACAGCTGGGTAAGAAAGCCTGGCGCCCATTCTTGAATTAGAGGCAACTCTGAAAGCATCTTTCTAGGCCCAGAGCTTTCTATGGAACTGGTGTTTCGCAACTTAACCACTGTTCAGTTTCTGTTTGGGCCATCCTGTTTCTCATAATCTCTTACAGGTATTATTACTAAGTATTTTAATAAATCTTCTGCACAAGAGTTTTTGCCTCAGAGTCTTTTCTACAGGGAGCATGACCTCAGGTACAAATAAATCTAAGTAAAATGAGAAAAGCAAACTCCTTTAGGCAAAACAGTTATCACAAAATTAAAACATGCAGTTTCATAAACTTTGCATATAGGAACATTGGAAAAAGTCTGCTTGGTCCAAATGACTTTAGAACAGTGTTTTGGCCACTGTTTTGTGTTTTCTTTACGTTTTCAATAATTATACATACATAGTTTGTTCTTTACCCTGCTCTACTCGAAAATTCTAACTCATATTAATTTTATATTATGGATAGTGTCAGGCAACCATATGTGGATGTTGATATTCTGGTAAAATATAAATGAAGATTTAGTTAATTTTAAGTAAACACAGTAATAAACAATCAAACCTGGGAAAATAGATGCTTCAAATTTTAGTTGGGAAAAATGACTAATTTTAACTTTGGTTGCATTAGCATTTTTCTTTTTAAGTTTGTCCAATCATATGTCTTCAGTTTCTCTCTGTAGTGAATGAAGAATGTTGGAAAATTGTCAAGCTCTTGAGCCATTTCATAAAGTATCTTGATTTTATGCTTAAAATTAAATGAACTTTCAGCCATGAAGTGAAATGGCAACATTATTCAAGATCCTGAGGCTTTTGTTAAGATGGAACACTTGAGCAAGACACTTTAAAATACAGAAATAGTCTTGACTCTCACCAGTATCGCAAAGAAATGTGTTTTTTTTAAACTCATCCCTCTTATCAACATTTTGTGTGAGTGCATTTCCACTCAAAAGAGGACAAACTGAATATTAATAAAGTAGAGTCTTAAATTCCATGTCCATTTTTTTTGCTCCTCATAAGCAAGAGAAGATTTGCCTCAGTCTCAATGCTTTAATCACATTCACGAATTTCACAAAATCCTTCAATGTCAGTCACCTTCTATTCTTTCTGAAGAAAGTGGTCTTTCCATTAGCTTTCAGGAAAATTCCATTTCAACTCTAGTAAGTCTACAAAGACCTACTAGACTTACTAGGGGGAAATAATAGTAGTTCTGTAACCTCCTTAGTGAATTTTGTCAGACTGAAGTGAATAAAAACGTTCCCCGGTACATGTGCAAATTTTAAGACTGAGAATTATTATTTAGAGTGACTTCTAAAACTATGGATTGTTATAGTGACTTAATCTTATACATACCAGTATACTTCTATGTATAATAAATAATTATATAAATATATTATACATTTATAACATATATAAAAGATATTTTAATATTTTTATCCTATTCATGTTATTACATAGAGTGACTTCTAAAATTATATATTATCAGTGGTAATATAAAAGATTAGTTTCTTTTTGAAAATTAACTTGGAAGTATTTTTTAAAGCCTAAAAATATTTATTCTAATTGAGCAACAATTTCATCAAAGAATTTAATCAAAGGAGATGTAAGACATGGAAAGAAAGATTTTTGAACAAGAACTGATTTAATAATACTAGTATGGGGCTAAATAAAATATGTCAATGTGATAAAACATTCAACCATCAGCTATTGTACAGGAATAAGTTATAATGACATGAGATAAAGTTTCATAAACAGGAAAATCAAGATATAAAATTATGCATACTTAATGCATTATAATGGAAATGGAAAAATGCACGTTTGTGTGTGTGCCTGGATGTATGTGTCTGGATGTGTATTTAGTTGCTGTTTTTCTTCTTTCTACTGTTACATAACATTTCACAATGAATATGGTTTACATTTATTATGTAAAACAGTAACACTAAAAGTTCTGCTGCATCAAAAGAAAGACTTGCTGCTTTTAGAGCATGTTGAAGGTGAGGGGGAATTTTTTTGGAAATTGGGGAGTGTACTGTATGGGGACAGAGCAGAGACAGGGGAGACATTCTCCAAAACACGTGCACAAAAAGCAGTGATACTGACAGAAACTAAGAGGGTTATTGTTTCTTGCTTGGTTTTTATTGTTATTGTTCCCTAAGGGCCTGAATATATACAACAAACAAAGGGGATTCAAAAGCATTGTAATTTTGGTGGTGTTATTTTATATTTAAATTCAAGTTACCCAAAATAACCAAATTATTTTCAGAATTAGAGAAGTTATAATGTAAATCAGTAGTAAACAATAGTATGTATACAGATAGGTAGCTAGGGAGAGAGAGAGAGAGATGTATCTAATTAGTTGCAAGGAACTGGCTAAAGCAATAAGAGGGGCTGGCTAGGTAAACTGGAAATGCTCAGGTAGGAGCTGAAGCTTCACTCTACAAGCAGAATGTCTTCTTAAGCAGGAAAACCCCAATTCTGTTTTTAAAGGCTTTCAATTGCCTGGATCAGGCCCACCCAGCTTATGGAGGGCTTGAAGTCAACTGAGAACACATGTTAATCACTTTTTCAGAATGCCTTCATAGCAACACCTAGATTAGTATTTGATTAAATAACTGAGGACTGAAATCTAGCCAAGTTGACACCTAAATCTGACCCTCACAAGCACTGTGAAACATTAAATAGTGCACTAAAAAAGCAAGACAAGTAGAAAATGCTAATATTGACCTCCCTTGCGTGATGAAAATACACAAATCAAAACATTTTGGGTGTATGCAAGCAGGTGAAACATTCACGTTTCAAGGTTATAATTAAAACTTTTACCTCTAATAAATTGGTGAATCTGCCTTTTCCAAAACTGTAAATTCAAAATACCACTTTTTAAATGATTATATTTAGTTTGTTTCTGGATAGAAAAGTCATTATGCTTAGAGAAAGAGACAAAAAAGCTGGAGTCTACCAAAACATACAACAACTATTTAAGCTCTGTTTTTAAAAAGTCATGAATTCAACAGTTGTTTGGTAAACTGTCTATATCATAATTATTTTTTAATTTGAAGAAAACATCTGAAGAGACCAACCAATTTATTATTTATTATTCCAAATCACAGCATGCTATAATAAATTTATGATTCGGCTTAATATATCTTTATATAATTGTATTCTGTTCTTAGTAACTAGTAATTTGAGCTGTGCTGACATTGAGTTGGGAGGTAGTGTTTTGTGGTTTTCTTTGATTTTGATACTATGAGCCGTTTGAACATATATTGTGTGAAGTTATTATCATTAAAACTGCTACTAATTCATCTGAAGAAATTATATAATAAAATACATAAGAAGTGGTTGTTTCAACGTGGTTATTTTTGCCATGGCAGGTACTCCATTGGGACCTCTGTACACGTCTCTCATTTTGTTAAAATTCACAGAGGTGACAACCAAATGAAACACTGGAATGAATATAGTCCATTGATTTTAACTACTCTGGTAGCAGCATCTTGAAAATATATACGTAGTGTAGCTTTTTTGTGCATGGGTTTAAGAGTGAACTACATACTACAAATCTGAGATAAAATGTCCAGATATCTGCATAAACAAATATTCATTTACATCCCAGGATTCCAAATTTCAACTCTAAAAACATCGACCAGCAATTTCTGAAGTACACTGAAAAGGCTGCGGGGCAAGTGGACATAAACACATAAGTGTTGTGTTTATAAACGTTTTTACTCCTTGAGTGAAACTGATGACAAACTTTTGCATTAATCAAAATAATTAGGTCTTAAAATGTAATCAGTTTTGTAATTTTATTTCCTCATAGACTGTATAAGACATCAGGCCAAATAAATGTGAAAAATAATGAGTAGGCTCTGTTAGCTGAAATTCTGCAAAGGAGATAACAGCTATGAAATGGACTGCAGATGCAGCTGAGTAACTAATTAGACAGCCATCTGGCACCATTTAGATCAGGGCAAGAAGGCCTCCACCTCTTAATAGTCCTTTAAGGCATCATTCTCTTACCACCGTGTGCTAATTGATAGTCACATGAAGGCCCTGAGTTAGAAATGTTAAATTATGCTCTGCATACTCTGATTAAGATGATTAGCAAAATACATTATAGGGAGACATGGAACAAAATCATTAATGTTTCCAAAAATGTCAATAATTATAAAAGTGAGACTGTAAGTACAAAAATGCTTTTTAAAAAAAATCATTCTCATCAGAAATATTACCAGTTTCTCCCCCTCTTCCATCCCACTTCTTTGTCTTGAAAAGTTCAAGAACTTAAGAAATGTCATGCCCTATCAAACTGTATTATTGGGGAGAATTGTGGAAGACACATGCCTTTCCTTTTTATAAGCCTAGCGTTGTGGATGAGCCACCAAGGTAAAAGAAAAGTGACAACATGACTGAAAATGCCCTTCATGTCTTAGAGTAAATCTGGAATTTTGGCACAGCCTGCCAAGATTCATGTATTACACTTACTGTGTGAGTCCTGCCTTCCTTCCCAAACTCATGATTGTCCAACACATCCCAGTCAGCTCATGGATTTTGCCGTGTTCTTCTAGATTGATGTGTCAATCATTGCTTCATTACTGATTTTTTCCAGCTTCTCTGCCTTCTGCTGTAATGGATTCCCTAAGCAGGAGAGACAAGGTACTTTTTTTCTTTTAAGGGTCCTCATTGGAATAACTTTGTAAAAATGTTGGAGGAGGAGTAGGAATAAAATTTGTATTTTTAAAACATAAGAAAATTGTTCAGGCAATTACAGATCCATTAATTAAAGAGACAGACAACTCAAAAATGCCTAAAATACCCAGTTATGGTGAGGCAAAGTATGCTTCACTCTGTAAGACAGAGACTGATTTTCTTGTTGCTCAAAATCCTTTGGGGATCATTTATCTCTGGCACTTGCCTGGCAGGCAGTACTTTAGCTGGGCTGTGTGACTAACTTCCACATTCTGCCCTGAGGATTAGACAGACAGGACAGTCCTATCAGATGGATTTTCAATGGATTTGGTTGCTTTAGAATGACTTGTGACCAGGAGAGTGTAGAGGTGGTCACTCCACAGGCTCTAAATCTTTTGAAGATTATTTTTAAAGGAAAGCCTTTAAAATTGCTATAGAATGAACTCTTTTATTGTGACTGGTAGGAGAGAATAGCAGAGAAAACCAATAAGGATCACCTTTCTGATAAACTAATGGAATGTGACTCATTCTCAAGCTGTGGATAATACAACAGTTCTATTAAGGGAAAAGCTTTAATCTAGGAAATACAATACTAAATGTATTCATTCAGTGCATCTGAAAAACACAACAAGAATTCAATCTCTAACACATGTATTAATTGCATATAATTAGGAAATACCAGGTTTTCGTATGATAACTTTTATCCCCTCAATTCTTAAGACTTGTCTTTAGGTTCATTTATCTCTGATACTTACTTTCTTTGAAAATAGAGAAAATTAACTACGTACCTATATGACTAGCATAGGCAATTAACTGTTCCTTCACCAATGTCTAAATTATTTCTTATATTTGTAAAATTAGAATATTTTAGCTCAAATTATTTTCAGTTTAGAAAAGTAGTATATCCTTTCTAACTAATTGTGTAGAAGGTATTGCTTATGTCTCAGTTAATTCTGTTTATGACCAACTATTAGGAAAAAAATCCCTCCAGTTTACAAATTGGTCTATTTTCATATTTTAATAAAATACGCTTTTCCTATTTTTTAAAAAAAAATGCTGCCACTTATATATTAGCACAGGATAGATTTTTTTTTAACCCAGGGTACACTGACTCATTTTAAGGCATACAATGGCTTTTAGACTCCATGGAACATTTTGTGTGTGTAATTTATCTCTGAGAAGATGGTCCAAAGCTTCAATCACCTTATTCATATCTCGGAACGTAGTGAGAGCCCCTTGCATATAGGCATGCCATACACTCACTGTCCCCAGTCACACGTGTGATACCCTTACAGAGAAGACAACACCTTCCAGTAGAGTTATTTATTCTAAGAATTCTAGAACAAAAAGGCAAGACAGTCTGATTTATTTCAATATTTTTGTTGACATCTCTTCATGAGCACCTTTACACTTTGCTGATAAATAACAATAAGTAGAAGAAAGCTGCTTATTCAGTCTGTGTTATGAGCTGGGTTGGGCTCCCCAGAATTCATATTGTGACATCCCAATCACCAGTAACTCAAAATGTGACTGTATTTAGAGATAGGGCCTTTTCAGAAGTGATTAAGATAAAATGAGGTCATACAGGTGGGTCTAGTTCAATATGATTTAGTGTCCTTATAAGAAGAAGAGATTAGGACACAGATATGTACAGAGGGAAGACGATGTGAAGATACTGGAGGGATATGGCCATCTGTAAGCCAAGGAAAAAGATTTTTTTTTAGAGGAAACCAGCACTGCTAACACTTTGATGTAGAACTTTTAGCCTGTGAAATAAATTTCTGTTGTTATGGCATCTCTAGCAAATTAATAGAGCATGTAATTAAGAAATGCTGCCTTCTGATATGTGCTCTGGAGAACAGTAGGTCAACACTCAAACAGTACCTTTTGCCCATCGACTAATTGTCAACCACTGTGCAGGGGCACACTGGCAGTGCAATGGTGAGCTAGAAACATAGGTACCAGTCTTCATGGTGCTTACATTTCGACTTGGAATACTTATATATCACATTCTTTACTATCCTGCAACTCGGAATTTTGAGATAATTAATATTTGTATAGAAAATAATTTACACTGGCAATGAAATGAATCTATAATGATATGTTAAAATAATAGGAAAGAGATTCTTAAGCACATTGACTTGAGAGGAGCCCTAACAAAATTACAAAGGATTCAGAGAGTAAAAAGACAGAGCTGAGTGATGGGTAAGTGGAAACGAAGATAGGACATTTGAAATAGGAAAACCCCATAAGCTGACTTAGAGAAAGTAATGATATTAAGGGAAGACTAGAAAGAGAACGATCAAGAATAAGTTGTAAATGATTTATACTTGCTTTTAGAAGTTTTAAACCAGTATATTTTCTTATCTTTTTAACTCACTAATTCCTCATAGAAATACTCTATTTGAGGCAATTCATGCTGCTGACAGTTAAGAGAGCACACTGTGAACTTCATCTTTGCCATTGTTCACTTTTTCTGCATCTCTCCAATTACCAGTGGTTAAAGTTTCAGCTCTTATCCCAAGTTTCGTTTTGTTACCATTATTTTTTATGTTGAGATGATCTCTCCTTGAGAAAAAAGGAAAGGGAAACAGCTATCAAGTTCATTTGTGAAACACAATTTACTTTGACAGGAAAACAAAAGTAACTAAATTATGTAGCAAGCACAGAATACTTGAATCCTAGGATTATTAACCTCTGCTGCTAAAGACTAGCTATTCAGAGCAACTAGGCCTTGATAAATAAATCCCTACTTCTTATTTCATCCTGGAGCTAGGCAGAATCACTTTAGCACTCAGCCATAGTTAACTGAAGTGTTGTTTGAAACATTTGTTTTAGCTCAGTTTCTTTGTGTTGTGAGAAAAAAAAATTCGAACTTAATTGAGTGAAAGCAGTGGATTTATTGTAGGCTTGGTATGAGTTTACAGGAAAAATGGCCAACCCTCTGCAAATGTCATTAGTCAGACGTTAGAAAGCTGACTGCTAACTGGAGTGGCTATCTCTTACATCCATTTCTCTCTGATGTCTGCTTCATTTTTCTCTTTCCGTAGACCAGGATTCTGTGCTTCCGTAGTCTACCTGATAGAAAAAAAACTACCTCCTGTAACTAAGCTGGGAAAATTTTAACTTCAAGTCTCAATTGCTTACAAATAGACTTTTGTTGGGCCATGTTGGGTCAATACTCACATCCGGAACAGCAAAGTAGCATGGAAGTTAGATAACAATTTCTCAGATATAGTTGAAGAACGTTCACCACATTCACCTTTGTGTGCTTGTGGACTTGCGTTCGTGCAAGTGGGAGAGGAAGGAGCACACCTTCTACAACAGAAGTGGTGGAGTGAGAAAACAACTCAGCAGGTGTTCCGTAAAACTCTTCTTGTGTGTATCAAGACCAAATTGTTTACTTACTGCTTGAAAAGATTGAATTGTACATTTGAGACTTAAAACGTTCTGCCTCAAATTCTTGACCTATGCTTTCATGAGTTGATGCTTTAACTCTTTATTCCTGCTGAGCACCCTTGTGCCAAATACTGTCTTCAATACAGTATACCTCCTCCTCCACTCCAGTTTCTTGGGCTCAGTAGTTCACTTACACAATCTTAAAGAACATTTACTTTTCTACACACAAACACACCCTAATTGTCTGTTTTTTTTCACTTTTTTATCTTTATGTTTGGCTATTCCTGTTTCATTATTGCAGATTCTCAGCACATATTTATGTCTGTTGATGTTTATGCTTTCTCGCTGCATTGTGATCGTCTCTTGTACATGATGACTCTGTTTGCATGGCTCTTGTGAACTCTTGAACTTCATCTAGAGTTGGATGAGCATATTTGTTAAGCTGTTTGTTGTTAATCTTAATTTTCCTGAAAGGAGAATATTGTAATTTATAAATTTTGTAAAAAAAAAAAAAAGATTGAGTAAAAGTACAACATATATAAAAGTTCAGTTCTCTTAGCGAGAAAGCAACTTTGCCTTCTATGGGAACTTTTGCCAGTTCATATCTTTTCTAGAGTACTTTGGGTTAAATTTTTCTTTCATGAAACATTTATTAAGCAACCATTACTACTCAACAGTAGAATATGCCCTGAGAAAATGATGAGTAAAATCTGGCCTTTGTGGCCTTCACAAAGCTTATTGTCCAACATAAGAGAGTGATAGTAACCAATTAATAAGTAAATTAGCAAATAAATAAGCTGATTTTAATAAAAGCTAAAATGACTAATAGAGTAATATATTTTACAAAGGAGGGAAAATTATTTTCTAAAGTTCAAAGGGCTTAAAAATATATATATAGGAAACTAAGTCACAAAGAAAACCATAAAAATATTGAAAGTTTTCAAAAATCATATTTCCTAACCATTATTTAATAATTATAAATTAATTGATTTACTTGTTTATCTTTCAGTGCTTACTATGTATGTGACCTTAAACCAAGAACTTAGCAGATATTTATCTATCACCTATCAGTCTACCTTTTCTTTTCCTTTGTATTTTTGTTATGAAAAAATTCAAATGTACTTCATAATAAAGAATTATTTTTTAATTTTTTCGTGGTTTCTTTTTTTTTTCCATCTTTGAGTTTTACTGGTATAATTGTCATGCAGCACTGTGTAAAATTAAAGAGTACAGCATAATGATTTGGTTTACATACATTATGAAGTGATTATCACAATAAGTTTAGTGGGCATCCATCGTCTGCTATAGATAGCAAATAAAAGAAATAGAAATTTTTCTTGTAAATCTCATAGGCTTTACTGTCTTAACACTTTCAGATATAACGTACAACAATGTTAAAAATATTTATCATGTTGTACATTACATCCCTAGTACTTATTTATCTTATAACTAGATGTTTGTACCTTCTTACTGCCTTCTTCCAGTTCCCCCTCCCTCAATACCCTACCTCTGATAACCACAAATCTGATCTCTTTTTCTGAGTTTATTTGTGTTTAAAGTATAATTAACCTATAACACTATATTAGTTCCTGTTACAGAACATTGTGATTTGATATGTTTATACATTTCAAATTGATCACCATGATAAGTCTAGCTATGATATGTCACCATACAAAATTATTATTTGGTTATTTACTATATTCCCCACACTGTACATTTTATACCAATGATTCATTTATTTTACAACTGGAAGTTTGTATCTCCCTCACCAATTTTTTACCTCCCCCAATTCCCCTTCTCTCTGGAAATTACATGTTTGTTTTCTGTATCTACAACTGGTTCTGTTTTGTTTTGTTTGTTCATTTGTTTGGTTTTTGTTTGTTTGCTTTTTGGTATTTTTGGGTTTTTTTAGATTCCTCATATAAGTGAAATTATATAGTAATTATCCTTTTCTGTCTCTGACTTTTTTCATTTAGCAAAATATCCTGTAGGTCCATCGATTTTGTCACAAGTGTCAAGATTTCATTCTTTTTTATGATTAAGTAATACTCCATTATATCTGTATCTATCTATACACACACACACACATATGTACATTCATACATACATACCACATCTTCATTGTCCATTCATTTATTGATGTGCACTTAAGTTGCTCCCATATCTGGGCTATTGTAAATAATGTTGCAATGAACATATGGATGCATATATCTTTTCTAATTAGTGTTTTTTTTTTTCTTCAGATAAATACCTAGGGGTGAGATTGCTGGATCATATCATAGTTCTGTTTTTAATTTTTTGAGAAATCTCCATACTCTTTTCCATAGTGGCTGCACCAGTTTATATTCCCATCAACAATGCAAGATAATTGTGTGTGTGTATGTGTGTGTGTGTGTGTGTGTGTGTATATATATATATATATATATATATATATATATATATAAACTGGTCCAATGTGTCATTTAAGACCAGTGTTTTCTTATTGATTTCTGACTATATAATTTGTTCATTGATGTACGTAGGGTGTTAAATGCCCTTACTATTATTTTATTATGTTAATTACTCCCTTTATGTTTGTTAATATTTGCTTTATATACTTAAGTGATTCTAGTTGGATACGTATATACTTACAGTTGTTAAATCTTGGATTGATGCCTTGATCATTATGTAATATCCTTCTTTGTCTCTTGTTAGAGTCTTTGTTTTAAAGTCTATTTTATTTGATATAAATATTGCTACAGTGGCTTTCTTTTGATTTCCATTTGTGTGGAATACATCTTTCGATCCTCTCACTTTCAGTCTGTGTGTGTCTGTAGATCTGAAGTGAGTCTTATGTTGTAGATCTGAAGTGAGTCTTTTCTTCTAAATCTGAAGTGAGTCTCTTGTAGACAGCACATATATGGGTCTTGTTTTTGTATCCATTCTGCCACTCTGTCTTTTGACTGGAGCATTAATTTACATTTAAAGTAATTCTTTTTGTGTTGATAAATATGTATTATTGCCATTTTGTTAATTCTTTGGGTATTTTTTTGTAGTTCTTTTTATTCTTTTTTCACTCTCTTCCCTTGTGATTTGATGACTATCATTAGCATTATGTTTGGATTCCTTTCTCTTTTTTGTGCATGCATCTAGTAAAGATTTTTGGTTTGTGGTTACCATGAGATTTATATATAACAACCTATGTCTATATATGATTATTTTAAGTTGCTGAACTCTTAAGTTCAAATGTATTTCAAGTCCTGTATTTTCATCCCCCTTCCCCAGCCCTTACTGTTTCTGACATCATATTTTGTGTCTTTTTGTTTTGTGTATCCAGTAACTACTTATTGCAGATATAGATGATTTTACTACTTTTGTCTGTTAACCTTCCTACTAGCTTTATATAAGGTTGATTTATTACCTTTACTATATATTTGCCTTTACCAATGAAATTATTTTCTTTATAATTTTTATGTTTCTATTTGTGACCTTTTATGTTTCACTTAGAGAAGTCCCCTTAATATTTCTTGTAAGGCTGGTTTGGTAGTGCTGAACTATTGTAAGTTTTTCTTGTCTGTAAAACTTTTGATCTGTCCATGAAATCTAAAAGTGTGCCTTGAGTGTAGCATGTCCTCAGTTGTGGATTTTCCCCTTTCATCACTTTAAATATATTATGCAACCACTTCTGGCCTGCAGAGTTTCCACTGAAAGGTCACTTGATAGTCTAATGGGTGTTCCCTTGTATGTAACTGATGTTCCCTTTCTGCTTTTAATATTCTCCCTTTATCTTTAATTTTTGCCATTTTACTATCAGCACCTCATGGTGTGATCATCTTTGAGTTGATCCTGTTTGGGACTCCCTGTGCTCACTATACACGGATGCCTGCTTCCTTTCTGAGGATAAAGAAGTTTTCAGCTATTATGTCTTCAGATATGTTTTCTGCCCTGTTCTCTCTCCTCTCCTGGGAACTTTTTAATGTGAATTTTAGTACATTTGATATAGTTTCAAGAAGTCTTAAACTGTTCTCATTTCTTTCTATTCTTTTTCATTTTATCTGTTCAATGTCTGTAATTTCCACTACTCTGTTTTGTAACTTACTATTTTTCTGTATCACCTAATCTACAATTGACTCCTTCTAGTGTATTTTTCATTTCTTTTATCGTATTTTTAATCTCTGTTTGGTTCTTCTTTATATTTTCTAATTCTTTATTAAAAACTTCTAACTTCTCACTCTGTTCATCTAGTCTTCTCCAGAATTCTTTGAATATCCTTATGATCATTACCTTGAATTCTTTGTTGGGTAGGGTGTCTATCTCCACTTCACTTAGTTCTTTTTCTGGGGTTTTATCTTGTTCCTTTGTTTGTAATATTTTACTCTGTCACCTCATTTTGCCTAGTATGTTGTTTTTATTTCTATGTATTCAGTCAGTTGGTTATCAATCCCTGCCTTGGAGAAGTGGTCTTTTATAGGAGATATTCTATGTTTCTCAGCAGGACATTCCCCTCTGGTCACCAGAGCTGTATGTTCTAGAGGTGCCCTCTTTGTAGACTGCACAGATCCTTCTGTTACAACAGGCTGACTACTGTGGGTGATCTGGTAGGTGTGGCTGATTCCCAGTGAGATTGGTTGCCAAGCCCTACCTTGTGCAGAGCCTACTGGCCACTGGTTGGTGGAGGTGGGTCTCATGAGATGATAAGTACATGTTCTGGAGTGTTCCCGAAGCTGTTGCTGGCCTGCTGGTGAATGGGGCTGGGTCCCAGAGGAGCTGACTGAGGGATCTAAGTTATGTCAAAGCTGTTGCTGGCTTGCTGGCAGTAGGGACCAGGGCCCAGGGAATCCTAAGGCTAGGATCAACTCACAGGTGGGCAGAGCTGGGGGATGCAAGTCCTGGGGGTCCTGGAGCTGGTACTTGCCACTAGTGGGCAGGGCCAGTTCCTGATATGATTGACTGCAGGAAGCCAGAGTCCTGAAGCTGCTGTTGGCCCACTGGTGAGTGGGGCCAGATCCTAGGACAGCTGGCTGATGGTCCTGAGGTGTCCCAGAGCTGGTATTGGCCACTGGTAGGTACACTGGGTCCTGACATGGCAGGCTGAGAGGTTGCTGTTGTCCTAGAGCTGACGTACACCTGTAGTGGGTGGGGCCAGAGCTCAGGGGATCCTAGAGCCGGTACCCACTCACTGGTGGGTAGAACAGGGTCCTGAGGTCTCTGGCTGTAGGACCCTGATTGTTCTAGAGTCACTGCGTTAGCATGCTGGTAGACAGGGCCCATGCCCAGTGGGTCCTGGGACTGGTGCCTGTCCTTTGGTAGACGGAGCCAGATGTCAAGGTCTCTGGCTGCAGAACTGGCTCTAAGGTTCGTAAGGCAGCAGGCCTGCTGATCGGTGGGGCGTGATGAATCCTGGTACTGGTCCCAACAGATTGTAGGCGGAGCCAGGTCCCGGCAATAATAAGCTTCAAGGAGGTATCCAAAAAGGCTCCTGCCCGCACCAGTGTCTACCTGGTAGAACTAGGTTCCAAAAATGGCTGTTGTCAATGTCTGTGTCCCCAGGGTGAGTTCCAGTTACCTACTGCCTCCCCAAGAGGCTCTCAAAGATCAGCATTTGGGTCTGACCCAGGCTTTCTTCAAATTACTGCTTTTGCCCTGCATCCTGGAGCATGTGAGATTTTGTGCACATCCTTTAAGAGTAGAGCCTCTATTTCCCTCTGCTCTCTGGCTTTCCCAGTAGTAAACCCACTGGCCTTCAAAGCCAAACATTCTAGAGGCTTGTCTTGCCAGTGCAGGATCCTCAGGCTGGAAAGCCCCATGTGGGCCTTGTACCCCTCACTCACTGGAGAGAAACTCTGCAGTTAGAACTATCCTCCTGTTTGTGGGTTGCCCACTGGGTTTTTTTTCCCCAAGAGCGTGGATATAAATAAATCATATATTAATGTATTTTTCTATATGTAATAGCTTGAAAGGTGAAAGAGATAAAAAATTAAAAAGATAAATTGAGAAATTAGACAATGAAAATTGAAAAAAGCACACAGAAGTAGTTTCAAATGAGCAAGTCTTTGAAAATTAATTTAATTTTATATTTTTATAAATGTATCTAGGTCCTTAAAATTGTAGAGTTAAATATTTTCTTCTATTTTTATTTAATGATACTCAAGTGTAATTTTTATATTTGAAGATAAATTTTATTGCCATTATCTTTCCATTATATTGCGAGAGGAAAAAACATAATAGTAGATATATTTTGAAATCATTTTAAAGCAAAGCATACTATAGTTTGCTTTATGATCTCACTAAATTAGACTCTAATACAGTAAAACTAATATTTTCTTTCAGACACTTCCAAACACATGTCCTTTTGTCCTTTAGAGCTTTTAAATGAATTGATTGCTTTAAGTTTTAACTGAAAAGTTAAATTTAAATTTGAGGTAATTCCAGAAATGTGAGCTTTAAAGATGCATTTGTATTGAATCTGGAAGCGATAGAGGTATAATTAATAAAATAATAAATGAAAGAGTAGTAGATTTTGCTTTGAACAAAGAAAATGAATTGTTCATTAGAGGCCTGAGTGGCTTTCCTAAGTGGCTAGCATACTGTTGAATATGAGAATAGATTTTGAGTAGAGATGAAGTTAGTCACTTGGCTAAACACAAAATAACATAGCATTGTAAGACTGGGCAAGTTTTACAAACATGCTATAATCCTAGAAGAGATTATTCACATCATAGTATTTATTCTTGATTTTTTTTAGTCAATTATAAAACAAGAGGATTGATAACAGCATATGAATTTTAGGTGCAATATTCAGTACAATGTATCTTTCTACAAAAATTACCATGTTCTTATGCTTCAACTTTACCACGTTCATTAAATGCCAAGCTTGATTTCTAACATACACACCTTTAGCACCTATCTACTTAAGCACTTCCTTTGTTCACATCAAAAATCTATTTATTTTGAATGCAAAGGATTACTTTGCAATGTAAGCACTTTTATAATTTCTGCTTGGGGAAAATTTGAGAAAGAGCACATTTACATAGTCCAAGAGGAGTGTGTGTCTGTAAGAAGGTCACACATTGAGTTATATATTGCTTCACTATTTAGTTCAAAGGGAGTTTTCCAGAAGCTTAAGTATATGCACAATACTAATGAGGAGAGGGAAAAAAATCAAGTAACAAATGATCAGATGTGTGGAAAAGTAAATTAGTCAGTTCCTAGAGGGAGTGAGCGCCTTCGCTTCATGTTGCTAAGCTGTGCTTGAATCACCAGCTGTCGGGTTTTGTGAATAGAATCCCTTACTGAAAGGGCAGTCCTGTTATGAGTGGGAAAAAAAAACCCTGCCCCTCTTCAAAGATGTTAATAGGCTTTGTTTTTTTAGAGCAGCTTTAGATTTACAGAAACCCTGAACAGAACATATAGAGAAGCTATGAAAACAAATATATGTATGTATATGCATGACTGGGACATTGTGCTGTACTCCAGAAATTGACACATTGTAACTGACAGTACTTCAATTAAAAAAAAAGTCAGCAAAACATTCAGAGAGTTCTTCAATTAAAAAAATAAGTAAACAGATCTATAATAAATGGAGCAGGAACCATGAAATAAAATTTCCCATAGCTGGAAAATTTTGAGGTATCCAGAATTGAAGGTTAAGAGAGATTTCCTAAAATTCTATGAAATTGTTATGACATTTAGCATGTACCTACCTAATAAAAAATAAATCTTGTTAAAATAACTTTCTGCATTACAGAAGGAGGTCACTAGTGCTTACAGGTTTTCTGCTCAAGACACCACAGTCTTGATCAAAAAATACTTATTTACAAAATCACTTCAAGGTAGTATTTAAATTGAAATTTTATAAAGATGAAATGTCTCCTTGAAATAATAATACTATAATACCAAATAAAAGTATACATTTACCTGTATTATCAATTTAAACATATTTATGTACAATGAATTAGATTTCATAAATAATCAAATTCTGTCATATATTTGCATTTCTGTCCTCACCAAGATAAATGTTGAAACCACTTTAAAGCAGATGATGACTCAGACAAGCATTACTGTATTGGTTAGGGCTAAATGCCACTACTTAGATTTTCTGAACCCAGATTCTTTTCTGCATTTGCTCTGCAGTTCTTTTATCCATCTTGGTCAGAGATGAAATGTTTCTTCCTTGTACCAGAGTCTTAATGACCAGAATATGCATCATTTGGAGCAGTGGATATGTTTTTGTAAATGGGAACCTGTATTGATTCTGTGAGTCATTCATCGTTTGGTCCCCATGCAGATGATTTGAATTTTTCCCACCTCTTCAGTGTTTCCAAAGCCACATTGAACTTCTGGCAGTTGTTTCTTTCACCTTCTCATTATAGGTATTTAATCATCACAGGTAACTTCGGTGTTTCTTAGGACCTTCACACGGCCAGAGATTTCCATCAATTGATCCTTAATCATCAGTTGATGTTTATGCTCTGATTATTAAACTTTTTCTCCTATAGGTGTCATGTTTCCCCAATAGGTGTCTTGCACTTTAACTGATAACCATGATACTCTCCCTTGTTTCTGGGTGGAAGGTCCAGTGCTGCTGTTTGGCGTCGTGGTGCATACTATCCACTAGTGTACAAATTAAATGGGAGATAAACTATAGTGAAATAAGCAATACACAGTCAATTCAGGACAAGGGACTGGCTGGATGCATTTGCATATGGAATATTCCAGCTCATGAGCTTGCCACGTCAGCCTCTGTACATTCTGACACAGCAAGACTCGTTGCCTCTGGAGACACAATAATACAGAGAATGTGAACAAAATATAAATACTAACATACTCTGGTTATTTTTAGGAAAATAGTTTTGAAAAAAAGCGTAGCTGAAAAATGCTTCTGTGCCACATTGGGTGGCATTAAGTGATGTACAAATGATGATGTATAAGTGATCTGTAAGTGGTATATATATGTATGTGTATTTTTGATCTTGCTCAAAAAATCTGAAGTGTAGACATTTATTTCACAAGTCTTAATGCTATATTTGCTTTCCTCCAAAATAGTCATCCAAAGGCTTTCCACGTATTACACTGGAATAAGCTTCTTTCTTTTTCTGGTAGTGTTATAAATCACTGCCAACCCCTCCTGTGGTAGCTTTAGGGAATTACAGTTAAGCAGTACATATAAATAAATAGAAGTAACCAATCACTAGAGGGATTCTTGTTTTCATTTTATTCCTCCTTAAGAGAATAGGAGTTCTCATTTGCAGGGCTAGGGATCAAGTTGAGAGATGAGGAAAGAAGTGAATCAACAAAGATAGGCATTCTTTAAAGAAAAATCAATGGTAGTGATAATAATAATAACAAAAATAATTTTAAAATCACAATACTTATATATAAAAACAATAAACTGACTTTTGCTGAGTGCCAGATTCTTCCTTTTAACTTCGTTTTTTCTCATGGTATTCCTTTGAAGAACGCCATATTTATCCTCACTATAAAACAGAGGCTTCTGAGAATTTGAAATGTTAAATCTTTTGTCCAAGAACAGAATGATACAAAATGATAAAAAATGGCTACAAAAATGATAGAGCCAAACAAAAACCTAAGTCCATGTTACTTCAAACCCCACACTTGTAATTTCTTCATTAAACTAGATATAATGATATTATTTTTAAATATTAAATTCACAGAAAAAATTTATATAGATGACTTGGGATAGTCATTTAGCAATGAAATATGTTTTATGTCATTCCATACACTTTTAAAGATATAAAATATATATTTGGAAATATATATTTGTAAGTTATTATGTATAAATATTAATCTATAATACTTGGATATTTCTATCATATCTATTTTATGACAACTATTAAAGAAAACATTGCCTTCTCGTTTTAATTATACATTCATACTTAGTCATTTCATAGATGTCAAAAGAATTGTACTAAGAAGAAAAATTTAACCATTCAGTCTACCTAGTAGTTTCCAGTAATGTTTTGCTAAATTTTATTCTAAGTTTGTACTCATACACAGGTGTACACTCCCACACAAGTATATAATCACACAATAACATAAGTAATCATTCCATAATATTTTAAAGTGCTTAACCTTACTACTGATAATGAAAAAAATTAATGAATATAGGTTTTTTTAACCCACTGATTAAGAACTATTAAAATGATTGATAACATCAAATATTGGTGAAGGTGTGAAATTATGCCCTCTCTCACAGTTTGTGTATATATTTATATATAAATTTGTGAAACTTTTCAGAAAGGCAACACTAAATATCAACACTATATTTGTGTACCCTTGAACTCATCATTTCTAGTTGAGTGAATCTATTTTGCAAAAATACGTGCATATGAACATAAACATATATGTACACAATTGAGTTTTCCTTCACTCCTTTAAAAATCAGATAAACTTTGCTTCATTCTTTTAAAAATCAGATAAGGAAATAAACATCCATCAATAGGGAAAAGGTTAAATAAATTTGGTATAACCCTTGTAGGTAGGACTAAGCAGCTGTTAAGAAAAGATGAAATCAAGCCAAATATTTTGATAAAGAAAAGTCTTAAAGACATGTTATTAAATATTGATAGTAATTACAGGCCAATACACAATATGGTGTCACTCATTTTAAAAGGTGTGTATGTATATCTATCTGTTCTTAAATTCATAAGAAAGAGGACTGTAAGGGGAAACTGTACAGTGTGTACTGGTTGCCCAACTTTCTAGCACTCTTCCAAATTTCCCAGTCATATCTTTTGATTTTGGTTTTGTTTTCATGCCAAGAGTGAGCCTTTTTTTTTGAGTTTTAATGACTGCTAGTACACTAGTGAGTAATTTCCTTTGGCTCTGTTTGGCCCACTCTGTGCATGTTGAACCCTTCCCTCTTGCCTGAATAGTGTTGTTTATAGTTGTCGACCCAATATTCAATCTCTGAATTTATTTAGTTTGATTCTGGTGACTTTAAATGAGGATGTTTTTAACACTGTCACTTGATTTTGGTATTTGGAAAAAATCAAGAACATAAACCATTGCAATCCCCAGCTTTGTCTCCAAATTCTTTTCCCAAGTTTGTGCTTTAATTATGGAATTATATATTTTCACCACAGGGCTATAGAAAGTGCAGCTTGACAATTGATTCTCCTAATTTACTTTCATGCCAGGATGTTTGCTTTTTGCCACCCCATGTAGCACCATGAGCCATCACTTGTGTCTCTCAGTCATGTGCCACTGTCCTTGTAATAGTACATTTCTTCCTTCCAGATAGATGCTAAGATATGTCTCAACCAAAGATTTTATTATGTGCCTGTTTCTCTTTTTCTCTGACTTCATACATTCTTTTGGAAGTTAGACAGGCTCTGTCTGATTCTTTATTTAAAACAAATTATTACTTTCTAAGCATCATTTTAACATTACTGGAGAGGATTGCTCTTTGAGAAAAGATCTAAGAGAAATATATGTTGTCAATCTACTTCTAAATTATGGGATTGTGATAGACATTTGTTACAATTTCTTTTTTGGATTTAAAAATGAAAGTGAATTGTGGTCTTTCTATTTTTTATGTTATTTTTATATTTATTTTAAGAAAAAGGATGCCATAAATATGAATGTGAATTTAGTTTTGCTAATAACATCTATTCAAGCTGAAATAAGCACTATTATACACATTGTGTTTACTTTGCTTATGTGACAGCCATTGACGGAGGAGGAAGTTGTGCGTTTCTAGAGTTCAAAATGTTTCCTCTGTGGCAGCTCCAAATGCATAATCTTGGTCCGCACTTGTGCCCTGGTGTTCAGGATGATAACCTCTGATGTGAAGGATGATGCTTACCCTTGCTGTTGCTGTGGGGTGATAGAGGTTTACAAGTGCTTATGATGAATACAGTGGAAGTAGAGGCATTCTGCAATGATCTCAGGAAGGCAACCACGTGGATTAGCAGCACCATCTAAATCTGAACTGGTTTATGAATGCAACAGTGTGAATGCATGAAAAGATAAAGTTGGCCACTGTTTTTTAAAGGATTTTAGGAATATAAGGTTGCTTAGCAATGGAACCATAATATGTACTATTAGTGGACAAGATTGAATTTATAGTCACTTTCAGCCACGTCTAGTCATAGGACTTGCGGTCCTAAGTTACTTCACGCAGGAATGCTCCAGGCCACATTTTTAGTTCTGGTACCTGCAGGCCAAAGCGCTCCTTACATAATCTGAGGTTATTTAAAGCTGCTTATAAAATAGGAGGGGAGGAAGACGCCTATAAAGTTTACATCTTAAGTCTAAATATATCACAAAATACCAATTTTAATAAGTTGTAAGAATATTGTCGTTTCACTCATGGTCTGAGTTCTTCACATTTAAAATGGGAACCAGGCTTCTTCAACGAAACTGAGACATTAGCCTGAGCTTTTAACTTATTAACCGAGACACAAGTTATTGGACCATTAACCTGGGGCAGGACCTGCTTGCTTTGGGTTGAGAGAAGAAGCAGATACATCAACGTGATAAAATATTGGTGAGGCACATTTTCTGACACTTTGATGTAACACTTGCCTCTAAGCTGGGGACACTGGGAAGCTATGCTGATGTAATGTTTTTTATATTTAAGGAGTAGTGCAGGCAAGGAAAGCAAGCATGTAAAATATCAATATAGATAGATGATAGGTAGAGATATATTTCATAAATATATAGAGTATTTAGAAAGATATGAAACTGGTAAAGAAGATAAAACAAAAACCCTCAGGGAGACAGGAGCAATACCAGGAGACTGATGTCCAAGAAGCCAAGTACAGTAAAGAAAAAAAATGTACCTGTTGGATTTATCTGCTTGGAGGTCTTCAGTAATCAAGGTAGTCGAAGCTTTACCTAAATGTGGGTTCAGAAATCAGGACAAGATTAAGGAGTGAATGAAAGGTAAAGATGTGTAAACATCACTATGTCAAACATTTTAGAAGAGGAGAATGGGAAGTTTCATACATAAATATGCAATCCGTATATCCACACATTGTATAGTATATAGTAGTAAAGCAAATGAAAAATTAAGGGTTTTTAGTGGTACACAATGTTCTGTAAAATATTGTAATCTGTCTATGTGTTGCCTGGCAGTATTCAGAAAGAAGAGACTTGATAATGCAAGAAAAACCCAGGATAGCAAAAGGAGCCCATTTCTTGAGAAAGATTTACAGATTATACACAGAACATGCTCTTTGACATAAAAAGGGACTCTTTCTAGCTCATATGCAAAAAAAAAAAAAGAAAACAAAAGAGGCTTGGAGTATAGCCACTTTTAGAGAATGAAATATAATATCTAATGATATTCTGTTTTAAAATGAGAAATAAGAGAAAATTTTAAGAAATTAGGAGGCTTAGGAAAATAGGAGACTATAAGTGTAGGATTATTAATAACCACAATTATGATTACAGTTTTTGGAATGAAAATAATGATGGAGGTACAAGAGCCATGAATAAGGAAGAGTAAGATGTTTGTATTATGAAAGCTAGAATTCATTGTCATTGACAGGGAGCCCATTATTAGATCTTTCCCAGAAGCTCTGGAAGAGAGCCCTAGAGTTACGTGATCTTATGTAAGAAAATTTCTTCCTTTACATACTAGCTGAAAGCCAGAACAGGGCAACAAACTGCAACCCTCCTCCAACCCAGGCCTCGGTAAGAGCCAAGAAGCTTAGTCACTATAGGTCTTGTAGTGAACAAATAGAATTTTAAGCAAGTGGATCAAATGTAAAATTTGGAGTAAGAAATTGCCTTATTAAATATGCCACCACTAATTGAAACGCTTTTACCAGTAAGCCATATTCTGTATGACTATACAAATATTTTAATTGTTAATTATTTTCCTTAACTGAAATCTAATTTTTCTTTTATAAAGGAGGTATAAATAAAACAAAATTACTAAGAATTAAGAAGCTAGGCCTTGCAAATACAGGTACATTTCCTGTAAAAGATGCCTGCATTGTTCATCTTTATAAATTTTATATTAAATGATAAAATATTTCAAACTTGCAGCATCTCAGGAAAATGAAATTGCTTCCCTTGGCCACAGCAGCTTATTCATATTTTTCATTATGAAAATTAATTCCAATTGATTAATTTTCCTGCTTGATACAGAGGAATCAATAAGTGCGCATTAGTGGTACTTCCAAATATTAGGACAAATTTGCCATAATTTCTGTTAAAATTTGACTTTTCCTGAAGTATATCTGTAAACTTAAATGGCCATTGGCTTTTATTTTCCCAAGTGCTTACAGAGGCAGTCACCTCTGAGAGAAACACACACACAAACACACACACCTACACACAAACACACACACACACACACTCTTATTACTAGCCAGATAAGAAATATACCAACATTTAAGCTCAACTGCCTAATGTATTACATATACATTATTTATCCCCATTTTCTTTTCCTTATTTTATATTTCAAAAGGGAATGTTCAGGGTTATTTTATTCTTAATTGTATTTCCTTCAACCTAATATGAAAAAATTTGGACTTATTTCAATAATTCAAGAACTATTGAACTTTTAATAGTTCCCCTATCATAATAGAGTACTTGCATAGGAATAAGAAATGACCAAACCATATTTGGTAATAAGACAGAAAAAGTAATGTAAAATGGTACATTATTATTCCATTTTTCATCAAAGGTTAATATAAGCAACACAAAGAAGGATAATGTGAATTTAATATTTTAGCTCTATGTAAAAATAAATGATTTAGTTTAAATGATCAAAGTGCTTAGGTTTTTAAAGCAAAAATTTCAGCAGATTGTCGCAAAAACTGTCAAATGCATTTATGGAGTCTTAGACTTGTTGCAGTAAGATGAATGGCTCATAAAAATCAACACTTGTGCTTCCTGCTAAACGTTGTTGGAAGGCAATATGGAACAGTGGACAAAATGATAAAAAATATGATCCTCTAGTTTTGTATATTGGTCCTTTATAAACCAACTTGTGAACATTGGGCAAAATATAGAAACACTTTGCTTTAATATTCTTACCTTTAAAATAAAGAGAAAACTCGCTTATTTTTATAAGAAAAAAGATATAATGAATTCAAAGTTATAAAATGTAAAATATTATTATAATAAATGTTCTACTTCATGTGATTTACACATATTTATTTATTCCTTCTATGCCTAGTTTCATTTGTTACTATTTTTTTATTAGCTTCTTAAATCCTTCCATCGTGCACACTTTAAAAATGACAGCTCCTAATGATGAGGCTGACATAACATTTTGAGAAATAATATTATATTTACACTTGCCTAAATCACAATATTTAATGGGTCAGTAGGACTTAACCACTATACTAATTAAATTAGTCTCCCTTACGTGGACTATTATAATTGCTGATTGTATTGTTTTCATGTATTAGGATGATGATTTTCCACTTAAAACTGTTATTTAAAATTTTTATTTGTAAACCATGGAGGAACTATGTACCTAAAATTTACTTCTATTCATTACTGTGTTATATCACTAAAAATAATTGTTAGGGAACTATAAAACTGGAAAATCACAGAAAATTATAATTTTAGCTCAAAAGCAAATTCTTGACAATGAAAAACTACAAGTACTGTCAGATGTTAAATAGACCTTAAAAATAAGAGAAAAAATCTTATCCTGTTATTTAAAATTCAATATTAGAGTTATATGATTGATTTTTTTGCATTGGGCTATAATCTTGATGAAGTAAGATGAGATTCATATACATTTGACATTATGGGAGGAAAAGAAAAAATGATAGAAACACATTGCAACCATTAAATTGTAGGATCATTCTTCTCGCCAAGTAAAATATTAATAATTAGATTCTATATAACATCATTCCACATAGAAGTCTCCTTGAAAAATCCATCTCCATCAAAATCTATTTGTTATATTTTTCTTTCATCAGTTGCTAACTATTGAGTTAAAAAGATGTTACCAACAGGAAGGAAAACCTGATTTGAAAGATTGTGTTAAAAAATTTTAAAAGTTGTAACACTAACTCTAATCTAATTTGAATTGTAGTAATATTTTCATCATCTTCTGTGTGCCTTATGCAGGTTTTATCTCATATTATCACAGACATCTCTGATATTTTGACTATATACTATTCAGTGCACTTAATTCTGATGTGCCCCGCCAGAATTTTCCATGTCGAAGTTTATTTTGGGTTTTTATAAGAGCTATATATCTACAGGATTCATTTTGTTCTTCAAAAAGAGCATTAAATATTTTAGGCCAGTAAAGAAATATTAAACAATACTACTTATAAATTACTGTGCACTGCCATTAAGGCATTTATTTAGTGTTAGAACTTACTAAATAGGATTTTAGTAATCTAAAATAACTAATGTTTCTAAGTAGCTTGCCTAGCTACTCCCACTCAGATCTAAATGAGAAATACAGAAAATACAGTTTAGAAAAATCCTTAAATGCATTTCATATAGTAGTAATATCTCTGAACCTGTCATTCATAATGACCTTGACATGATAGGAAAATTGATTCGTATTCTAAAAGTGTAGTGTTCCCATGATGCTTCGTTTTCTCTTCCCAGGAGGAGACTTTTGCTCAACCAACTTTAGAAATTGTGAAAATACCTTGCGGCTAGTTGGCTTGAATCAATGTCAACAGAGACCTCAGTATATTTTCCACTAATGCCCATCAAGGGAAAGTCAGAGTCAGGGTTTCAAATATATCTACCTTGTAAACCTTCTCTAAAATTCTATGGCTTATACAGCCTTAATTCCTACAGATGTCAATTTTTATCATAGCTTTTAATCATGGCATTCTTCAAGTAGAAAATTTTGATGGGTTTTTGGCAGTAAAACTCTCCTGATCACTACTTTTTTCATGCCAGATCTTCAAAGAACCATATATCATGAAATAATATCCAAATAGATAATTATAGTATTTCATGACTAGGGGATCATCTGACAACCCCTAAGGCATGGATTATCAGGTAAAATAGATTTGAAACTTGAGATTCAAGTTCAAGATTAAAGTGAAGTAGCATGAGTATGAGAAACAAAAAGTGTTCAACCCACTCCTGTAGCAATATAATTTTCAAAGTATATGAGGTACTGTATAATGAGATATCATTATTTCTGCTGCTAAAAATTGACAAACAGAAAACTAATGGTAATGGTAATAAATATTCAGTGCTTAAAAATCTTATAAACTATGTATATATATATACACACATTTATATGCATATATGTGCTAATCCACTTCATAAGAAGTTTAGGAGACAAGTACTATTATTATAGATGAGGAAACTGAGTCATGTAGAGGTTAACCAAGTCATTTAGCTTCACATTACTACCAAGTGGTATAGTTTAATTTTAATCCTAAGCAGTTGAGCTACAGAAAACTTAGAAAATGTATAAACAAATAAAATTATAGCACTGTGGTTAAGAGGTGTTATTTGAAGGAAGAAATATAGTAGGGAACTATTCTGGACATAATCACAAATGGTTATAAGCATGCATGTAAGCCTAGATAGAGTAATCCACTTGCATTGATCTTTAACTCAGTAAATCTGTAGCTGCATCTCCAACTGAATATTTCCCCATGCCTCAAATGCACAATTTCCTAAGCGGAGCAAATTAATTTCACCTCTAAGCTAGTATGCTTTCTCATATTATTTTCTTTTCTCTCTGTGATTGGCATCATTGTCTAATTGACAGCTCAAGTCAAAATCCTTCGTGTTTTTTTGGAATACCATCTCTACTTCAACAGACACACCAAGCAGTTGAAGGGTTCTGCCACTAAAATGTCTCTTACATACAATTCTTTTCTAAATCCATTGCCAATTTCAGTCACTCATTTTCTTTTACCTAAGCCATTACAAATATCTCCTTTCCAATCTTATGCTTCTAAAATTCATCCTTCAACCTGCTCCCAAAATCTTCTGCTTAAATTTCAGTTGTTTGATTTATCAGCCTATCAGTGGACAGAATCCAATCAAATACAAAATATTAATTTCTGGGTACAGCATAATTCTGTACATGACTAGCACAAATCGGAGATCTTACTCAAAATTAATTTTACTAGTAGTGTTACCAACATGAGAATCCCAAGACTTTCTCAGAAATGTCTCTTCAGGACAGGAAGAAAACAGACTGAAGTCTAGCTGCTAAATAAATTCCTTCTCAGCTTCCAAGCTGCCTTTCTAGCCTTATCTCAAAACGCTCTCATCCAACACACATACGCTTTAGCCTCTACTTCATAACATACCCTCAACAAACCATGTCTTTTTAAATAAATGATTACATGCTGTTTCTCATTTTGAAATATTCTTTCCGCTTCCCTAACACATTTTCAAATTTCATGCCAAATTTGAAAATCTCCTTTTATAAAGATGTCTCAGTGTTCCTTGATAATGAACTATTCTGTCCTTCTTTACCCATCATACTTTGCATATCACTTTGTCCTGATTACTCAGCTACACAACCCTCTAAATTTTTAAGTTCTTCACATGCTTGGACCATTTTATGTAATTTTCAATTCCTCAAGCCCTACCCAAATACATGACACATAATAGAGTCTGTTTTTTTTTAAATGATGTATTTATCCATTGAGAAAGGCTTATAAGTGTTCGTAGTTTTGATTCTTGTAAAGACTATTAGATTGTTTTTCTCTTATTAAAAAATAATCAGGTAAACATGAAGTTTGGTCTTCTTTAAACTGTTAGACCCATTTAATTATACATTATAAATCAGATAAATTAGCTATCAGTAGAAATTATGTCATTTTTGAACCCTAGTTTAGTATTCTGCTGACCTTGATCTTCATTTTCTTGTCCTTGACTTAACAGTGCTTTCTTAGACTTCTCTTAGAAAGTCAAAAATTATGATCTGGACAAGCTCATGAATTTCCTATTTCCATGATTGGTGGGATTTTAAAGATTCTCAACTGAAATGAATTTTCTATTGGTACTAACAGTATATAATATCATTTCCTCTAATCTGGACCAGAAGCCAGCACCTACAGATTTTTAAAATTCTGTGGAAGGTGTCCCCCAGCTGAGGTTTTAAGTACCATTTTCTCTTTATCATCATTATTATAAATTAATTGACACTGGCAGTGATGGCCTTTAAGGTCTTTGTGTAAGAAAAACAATGAATTATTCTGTCACTAATGTCCAAAGTACTTTTCTCTTTCTTATATCATAGAACAATGATTGTATTTCTTTATAAAATCAACAGGAAAGCCTTACATCAGATGAAAGCCAGCCATGAATCTTAACATGTAGCTGATAATATTTCTTTAAACAAAAGTTATATATGACAGATAAAAGAATTCCCTACCAATTATTGCTCTGGCAATTTCTCTCTTCTCTCTTCCTTTATTTCTCTTTCTCTCTCTCTTCATTTATTCTATATTAATTTCTGAGGGACAAGATCATATTAGGATGACCTTCCAGTTCATGGAAAAGTTTAACATTTTATAAAGATTATCTTCCTAATACTGTTATTATTGTACATATTTTTTACAAGTCACTTTTATCAAAATAATGTGTAGCTCATATACAGATACATGTAATCATTGCATCTGTAGACTTTTCACATGGTTTAATTTACACAGGAATAATTTGTTTATATCTATTTGATTCTTTTTCTAAGAATGATATCAACAAAACTACTGAGAGAACATGCATCATTAGTGTTACACTTGAGATGAATTTAACTAGGGACAGAAGTGTATTAATCATTGCATTTATTTTCAAATTTATGCTTGGTCTTAGAAAATATGTAAACGGAGGGAAAACTTGGGTGAATCCACAGCATGAGAAAAGAAAAATATACTCAGTCTGCATTGAACAATTTTTTTCTTTTTTTAGTTGAGGTATAGTCTGTTTACAAAGTTTCATTAATTTCTGTTGCAGAGCATAGTGATTCATATATATATATATTCATTCCTTTTCATACCTCTTTCCTTATAGGCTATTACAAGATATTGAATATAGTTCCCTGTACTATACAATAGGACCTTGTTGTTTATCTCTTTTATATACGCTAGTTAGTATTTCCATATCCCAAATTCCCAATTTATCCCTCCACCCATCCTCCTTTTCCCCAGGTTACCATAAGTTTGTTCTCTATGTCTACGTGCCCTGTCTCTGTTTTGTAAATAAGTTCACTTGTGTCATTATTTTAGATTCCATGTGAAAATGATATCATGTGATATTTTTCTTTCTCTTTCTGGCTTACTTCACTTAATATGATAATCTCTAGGTCCATTGCCCTGTAGCAATAGGATATTACAAAAAAAAAAGAGAAATAAAGCAACACATACAAGGGAGGGAGATTCAGGAGAGTGATTTTAAGTTTCATGTTCATGTAAAGGCTACTCTTAATGATCATAGATGAAAAATGATACCAAATGTATTGTGGATATATATCAGTACTGGCATCCCCATAGTGACTTTGTGAGTATTTTATTAAATCTTTCACAATATTTTCCCTTTTGTATCTTCCTGAGGTAAATAGAAGAGAGAGTCCTAAATATTGAAGTGTCCTTGCCCAGGAAGAATGCATGATCTTACTGAGAAGCTGTTTTAATACAGAAATACTGAACTACTCAAGAGAGAACATGATCTAATTCTAAATTGTGTAGTTCTTATCGTAAATGAAGTTTGAGTTTAGAGAAGGATCATTTTAATCTTGGAATTTCTTAGAGACCACACAGCTCCTGCAATTTGGATGCAGGAGGAGGACATCATAGATTGAATAATTGGAGCAGGATGTCTTTGTTTTCTGTATTGAGTGACTTATTATGTTCCTTTGTATAGTTTATCACTTACATAACAAATTACCACCAATTTTACAGCTTAAAAACAAAACAAGTTATCCCACTGCTTACCCACAAATTAAGGTAGGCTCAACCAGTTTCCAAGCTTCATGTCTCCCTAAGCCAAAATCAAAAAAACTGGCTGGGTTGGGGTCTTCTCTGGAAGCTCTAGGAGAGAATCTACTTCTTAGATATTTGAGGTTGTTGACAATCCCGTTCGTATGGGTGGAGAACTGAGGTCCTTGTTTCTTACTGACTATTGTCCAAGAGCCTCTCTTAGTTCTTTAACATCTTCTGCATCCCTTCACTCATGGCCCCATTCATCTTCAAAAGCAACAATGGTGAACTGAGTTTTCACACTTGAATCTCTCTGACCTTCTATCCTGGTCTCAACTTGAGAACATTCTCTGCTTTTAAAGGGCACTTGTGATCATATTGGACTCAACTAGTTTATCAAGGATAATCTACCTTATGTCTATAAAATTAAGTACATCTTCAAACTCCCTTTGCCATGTAATCTAGCCTATTCATAGGCTGAGAGATTAGGGCATGGACGTATTTGGGGACCTTTTGTTATCATTTGAAAATGTGTTGATGGGACTGTTAGTAACTTTATCTACGGCTGTATTTTGCTTTGTTGTGCTTCACTTGATTGTGCTTCATGGTTTTTTTTTATATATATAAATTGAAGGTTTGTGGCAACCCTGCATTGAGCAAACCTATTGGCACATTTTTCCAATGGCATTTTCTCATTTCCTGTCTCCGTGTCATATTTGGGAAATTCTTGCAAAATTTCAAACCCCCTACCAGCAAAAAGATTACAACTCACTGATGACTCAGATGATGGTTAGCATTTTTAGTAATAAAGTATTTTTCAATTAAAATATGTGCATTGTTTTGTTAGAAACAATGCTATTGCACGCTTAACAAACTACAATACAGTGTAAAAATAACATTTATATTCACTGGGGAAACAAAAAATTCGTGTGACTCACCTTATTACAGTATTGGCTTTATTGCTGTGGTCTGGAACCAAAACTCATTATCTCTGAGATCTGCTTGAAGACAGTGTCTCCCTTCCAGAATCTGTTAAACTAGTGTGCAATGTGGGCCTTTTTCCTTTTTGTCTCACTTCCCTATTCCCTACCTATGTTTCCTGGGATGAACTCAGAAATAAACTACTAGAACTTAAATCATTGAGGATGCGCTTCTGGAATTCTTATATTAAGGCAGGTAAAATAATCATTTGTTACTTTTCCTCACTGTTTTATTGCTCAGAATGTTTTTTAACATACAAAACAGTAACTAACAATAGAACCACACTTTAATAATTCAGAAAGATCTATTCACATCTCTTGTTTTAGTTGGTACTTTCACAGTTCTGTGAGATGGGAATTTCTCCATAGCCCATTTTAAAAATGAAGAAATTGAAATCACAGAGGTTGGGTAACTGAGGAAAGTTACAGGTTATAAATGATATAAATGATGTATTAGAATCCCAGCTCACATCCTCTGGCACTACAGCCTGTGCTTTTCCTCGTAGACCATATACATTGAGGTAAACAAGGTAAAATTCACTTTTTACCAGATTGCATGCATGAATATTTATGTACAGAAGGCTTATGTAATTTGGCTGAGGTCACAAGGCTAAAGAGGAGCATAACCAAGACTAGAATCAGAATTTGTGTGTTCTTACCCTTTTTTTTTTATTATTTTACATTTTTTATTGAGTAATAGTCATTTTACAATGTTGTGTCAAATTCTAGTGTAGAGCACACTTTTTCAGTTATACATGAACATATATATATTCATTGTCACATTTTATTTTTTGCTATGAGCTACCACAAGATCTTGTATATATTTCTCTGTGCTATACAGTATAATCTTGTTTTTCTATTCTGCATTTTAAAATCCCAGTCTGTCCCTTCCCACTCCCCATCCCCTCGTCAACCACAAGTTTGTATTCTATGTCTATGAGTCTTTTTCTGTTTTGTATTTATGTTCTTCTTTTTTTCCAATTCCTCATATGAGCGATCTCATATGGTATTTTTCTTTCTCTTCCTGGCTTGCTTCACTTAGAATGACATTCTCCAGGAACATCCATATTGCTGCAAATGGCATTATGTTGTCAGTTTTTGTGGCTGAATAGTATTCCATCATATAAATATACCACATCTTCTTTATTCAGTCATCTGTTGATAGACATTTTAGGCTGTTTCCATGTCTTGACTATTGTAAATAGTGCTGCTATGAACACTGGGGTGCAGGTGTCTTTTTGAAGTAGGGTTCCTTCTGGATATATGCCCAGGAGTGGGATTTCTGGGTCATATGGTAAGTCTATTCCTAGTCTTTTGAAGAATCTCCATACTGTTTTTCACAGTGGCTTTCCTTGCTTCCCTCTCCCACTCTTAATGATTTAGATGTGTTCTTTTACAATTTTGTGTTTATTCTTTTTGTAATTCATGGCAGTGATCTCCTTTCCAGTTATGAATTTCTCATTTTTGTAGATCCTGCTTCTTTTCTATTTAGAGTAGACCTGTCAATATTTCTTTTAGCATGGGTTTAGTGTTGCTAAACTCTTTTAGTTTTTGCTTATCTGTGAAGTTCTTTATTTCTCCTTCTATTCTAAAGGATAGCCTTGCTGGATAGAGTATCCTAGGCTGCATCTTTTTTTTCATTCAGAATTTTGAATATATCTTGCCACTCCCTTCTGGCCTGTAGTGTTTGTGTAGAGAAATCAGCTGAGAGCCTTGTGGGAGTTTCCTTGTAACTCACTCATTGTTTTTCTCTTGCTGCCTTTAGGATCATTTCTTTATCCTTGACTCTGGCCATCTTGATTATGATATGTTTTGGTGTGGGTCTGTTTTGGTTCTTCCTGTTTGGGACCCTCTGAGCCTCCTGTACTTGGATATCTGATTCCTTTAGGTTTAGGAAGTTTTCAGTCATGATTTCTTCAAATATCTTTTCAATTCCCTTTGTTCTTTCTTTCCCTTCTGGAACCCCTATTATGCATAGATTGGCACACTTTATATTATCCCGTAGGTCCCTTATATTGTTTTCATTTTTCTTTTTCTCTCAGCTGTTCTGATTGGGTGCTTTCTGTTGTCCTGTCTTCTAGGTCACTTATTCATTCCTCTGCATTATCTAGCCTGCTTTGTACAGCCTTTAGGTCAGATCTCATCTCACAAATGAGTACTAATTCTATTGGGTTCTTCTTTATAGCTTCTATTTCATTTTTGACATATTTTATATCTCTAAATACTATTTCTTTTAGTTCCTTCAGTACTTTTATCACTCCTTTTTTGAAATCTTGATCTAGTAGGCTGTCAATCTCTATTTCCTTGATCGTGCTTTCAGGGGATTTCTTTGCTCTTTAATTGGGAGTGGTCCCTATTTCTTCATATTGCTCATATCTCTCTGGCACTATGACTTAAGGAGTATCAGTTATCTAGTTCTCCTAGAGACTGTGTGCTCTTAATGATTTTATCAAAGGTCTTTGTGCCTTCGCCCTGTTTTGCAAACTCAGCTTGCTGTTTCCGGAGGCCCTCTGTTGGCGCCCTTGTCTGTGCTGCTCCCAGTGGCTTTTGGCTAGCAGATCACACCCCCTCCCAACACTGGGTCAGGTGCTGAGCTCTTACCTGGATTCAGGTCTCGGCCCCACCCCTGCCAGTGTGCTGCGCACAGGAGAATATGGCGGCTGTGGCTGAGCCCTGCCTCTCTTCTCTACAGAAGCACCAGTAGTGGTGGCACAGGTCTGAGGAGACAAAGGCTATGGCGCCCCTCCCCCAGGGTACACCAGCCGTGTTGCTTTGCTTTTTTTGCAATTTATGGCGGACCAAGGTTGTTCTGCTCTGTATCCCCTCTCAACCACAGCACAATGCAGCCTCCTGCAGTCAGTCCCCTGGGGCTGCCTCAGTGCAGCCGCCCCCGTCCTCCGCCTGGCTTGGGCAGCCTGTCCCTGCTCCAGCTGCCTGCTCGTGTCTCAGGCTGGGTGTCGCGGGGACCCTTGGTGCCCATTTAACTCAGTTCTGTCAGTCAAGAGGTGCTTCTGGCAGATCTGAGACTCCGAGGCTCCCCCTCCATCCCACTGGCCTCTCCATTGGAGAGGGGAGACCCAGCGAACGAGCAGCAGTCCTCTGCCACTCCCTCCCCGTGGGATCGGTACCACACTGTTTTGCTTTTTCTTGTTTTTTTTTTTCTTTTTCTTCTACCAAATTTTTGGTGTCTTTGGCTTTTGAAGAGGGTGATGTTCTGTGGAGTTCAGCAGGTGCTCTGGTTGGCTGAGTAGGTCTGTAGATGTGAGTTTTGATGTATTTGTGGGAGAGGGTGAGCTACAAGTGTCCTTCTACTCCACCATCTTGCTTCTCCTGTGTGTTCTTACTCTTGATTATGTTCTTTCTACTATGTTGCAAGACAGTGATGGTTAAGCTGAAACCAACGCATTGAATTTCAGTCTAGTATTAACCAAAAATTTTGGAAATAGCCCTTGTGGCAATTAAACTCTATGAGAGGTTTTTGGAAAGTAAAATAATGAAAACATTATTTTATATCAAGACTTATTTTATTGCTTTTGGCCAAAAGTCTGGCAAAGAGTGTTTTAAGAAAATTAATCTGCCAAGGGTATGCAGGATGATTTGGAGGAGTACAAGACTGAGGTCAGAAAATTTAAAGGGGAAGTCATTATAGTAATTCAGGCATCAGGTGATCAGGATCTGAAATAAGGTAATGGCAAGGAGACTAGAAAAGGATAAATAACAAAGAAGAACTAATATAGGAGAGAGAATGATCACAAGAGAGATATGATACTGTGTTATAATGACAGAAAATAAGTATTTTTTTCTCTTTAAATTTTGGAATATTCTGTTTTCCTGTGATGATATATATGAATGTATATGTGTGTGTGCATTTCTAACCCATGGTAACAAATGTATATTCATATGTGTGTATATATGTTTCTAACCTAGAAGTAGAAAAGTTAAAAGAGCTCTTGCACTGTTTGACTTATGTAAATCACATTGTTTGACATATTACTCCATCACCTCAGAATCCTCCTTTCATACATACACAGGCCTAGAGATTCATTCTCCAAAAGGAAATAGATTATAAATCATGTTTTCAAAAAATGTGTTTGGCTATTAACACTATTAATACACTTATTAGGGCTAGTTATTTACCTGGATTGAAAACAGAAAATTCCAAGTTTTATGATATTATCTAATTTCCTAGTAGGACCAGCAGACAAAACCCATACAGTGCCAGATTCTGGTGTCTGTATGAAAGAACCCAAGTTAATAGCCTATGTTTTATATGCAGTTTACAACTATATACTTTTGTATAGTATATAACTTTCTATATAGTCATGCCAGTTTATAAGTATAACCCACTATACTTTATCATATTACTCTAATATTTGCATAATGAAAGAAAGGAAATAACCTAATATTTGTACTAGCAGTTCATTATTATATCTCTTCCAGATGCTTATAGCAGAATTTCACAGGGTATCCCAGCTTCTATTTTATGTTTTTTTTTCTCCATTTCACAGTCTATTCTCAATTTATAGCAAATGGAGAGAACTTAAAAGAAAAAAAATAAATTATTTCATTTTATTTCTCTACTTAAAGCACTCCAATAATGGACTTATTCAATTAAAATAAAATTCTAGATGCTGCACTGTGGTGAATAAATTCCCTTCATACTCTGATATTTACCAACATACCTGACTTCGCCTATTTCTCTCCCTTTCATCAGGTTTTAGTCATTTTGGTCTTTTGTCTGTTCCTAGAAGCTTATTTCATCAGTTGCCATTAATTTTGACCCCTGCCTGAATCACTCTTCCCAAAGGGCTTCACATAACTGCTTCTGCTAATAATTCAGATCTAAAATCCAATATTACCTCCTCAGAGATGCCGTCCCTGACCACTTGATCTAGAATAGACTCTAAATAGTGCTTATATCTTTGAAAATTTATGTTTGTTTGATTGATTTCTATTGTTTACTTTTCATTACTAGAATATAGCCCCATATACAGTGGTCATAATATTGCCAGGCACGTGGTGAGCACTCAATAACTGTAAAGTTAATTCAGTGATTGAATAATACCAGACACTACACAATAAACAATTATAAAAGTATTTTAATTCTTAAAATAAACTACTAGATATATATTTTAACTGAAGAGTTTAGGTGTATATTGTGTCTAATTTTTATTTCAGATAAAATTATAAGCTGATACTCTGAAAACTAGGCAATATTTACCTCCATATCAAATTCTCTATTTTAATTATAGTCATTAGACCATGGGCATTATGTAATATGTGCTTTTCTAATAGTTTATATTTAAATAGATATTTATAAAATAGACTTATGGCTATGAGAAAATAGAATACATTTTAACCAAACATGTTAGTACTTATAATATATGACATATTTCTCAAATGACTCTAAATTTTGATAAGAAAAAATAACAAAATGAAATAGAGCAAGAAGAGGGAGAAAGAGAAGGGAGGGAAAAAAAGGTGGAGAGAGGCAGAGGAAGAGAGAGTGAAAGATGAGAATGAGATCAACAGATGTTATAAAACAAATCAGCTACTAACCTAGCATTCCCACTTTTAAATAAATTACTATTAATTTAAAGACCACATTAATCAGTATAGTTTAATCAATTTCAGCTCAAATTTATTCTGATACAGCACTGTTAAGATCAGGCCAAACTATTAAAAAATAAATGTGAAATCAACAACAAAGAGGCTCTTGCTTTACAGAACTGATGGCTGAAGTCAGTAGTGGTGGCAGTCACTTAGGTTATGGTGGCACATAAGGGAATCTGTGAAAAGGCCGGTTCACTTGTCTACCTAGTTTGCAGCATAACTTGCCAGGTGTTCCAGATCTGGTTTTGGCCTAACTTTATTGAGGTATAATTTACATATTTATGATGTAGAACTTGATGATTTGGTAAATACCTACACTGAGAAGTATTCACAAGGTCTATTCATGTCACTTTCATCTGTACACCACACACACAGACTATACCATGTCAGACTCATATTGCACATAATCTTGTGAATTTCTTTTTATTTTTTCCTAGATGTTCTGAAATATATATTAATCCAGATTATTTATATGTAAGTGCTATTTGCCATAGAAAAATTTGGGTTAATCAGTGGATGCACAGACTGCATGATGAATTTGACAGTGCTTTATCTCTTGAGTTAATATTCCAGAATATTTTGAGGTGTAATTACTTATTAGCAGATGCTGCAATCTGATTATAGCCAATATCAAGATTCATACTGTTTATGTTGACACTTCATTCCTTCATCAAATTAAAGGGTAAGGTTTCATAAATGAGTATTATGTGTACACTATTGACGTGTATTTAAATTTCATCTAACTAAAATTGTTTTTAAAAAATGCTTATGGTTAATGTTTCCATTTTTGTTTTAGTACTATTGTTTTAAAATATTACTAGAAAGCATGTGGTCATTAAAAGCATTCATATATTTCTAATTCTATAAATATTGATAACTTATTCCTGAAACTTATGAGTTCCAAGCAGGTGGGTTCCAAGTTTATTCATAAGTTAATTAATTGATTAATACAATGATTAAAAACATATTTTAGTACATTAGTCTGTGCAATACATTATGTGAGACATGAGTGAAAACATGGTGAAAAATATGAATTTAGATTTTGCCATCATGCTGCTTTCACTCAACGTAGTAGGACCAAGAACCTTGAACACTCAATAAAACAAGTTATAATATGTACTACAGAAACAGACTCTGGGATACAAACATATATTCAATTTTTTGAATTGCATAAGGAAATAAAGTTTTTGTCAGGGTTGAGTTCTTAGAAGTCCTAAAGTTAAATGGAAACCTACAAACAAGACGTGTGGAAACCTAAAAGACAAGAGATAGCACAGTAGGATTTAGAAAAATAGTAGTTCAAAATAGTAGTGCAGAATAAATTTTTAGTGATGGACAGGAAAGGGAAAACGTATAAAAATATAGGAAAATGTAGAGGAACAGCTGAAATAGGGTTTTGTTGATTTTCCATTGACTTGACTCTTAACCTCTACATTATATATGAAGGAACATCATTCGGGGCAGGAGTTAGGCTTGTTCACTGTAGAAGTGGGTGCTACCCAGTATTCAGTCAAGCACTAAACTGTATGTGTTGACTATAGCACTGACCTATCCTGTGATATCGATAAGAGTTTCTCCCATGTCTACTCCAAGTATTTACCTAAATTCTACTTCTCATTGAGGCAAGCCTTGCCACTATATATTAAAATCACTGCTCCTATATTTCTACTCTTTATCCCACATCTCTTCATTTTTCTCCATAATACTTAACATGTTCTAACATATTAGATATTTTATATACTTTTTAAGAGAAATATAGTATGTCAACACAATTAGAAGTTATCAGGCAAGGTAGCAAGTAGCTGGTATCTATTGAAGTTTTGGCTCTCAAACATGGTAAGGCTGCTCACCAAAGAATGCTTTCTGTGTTCCAGATGGTCTACCCCAATGAACTTATTATTACTGCAAGATTGGGAGTTCCTTTTGCTGGAGATTGATATTTATATATTCCTCATTATTCATTGGATACATTCAATCCTAGAAATATTTTCTTCTCACCATTTTATTGTAACATTTGAACATGGCTTCAAAATATGCCCAATAACATGCCATTATTTCCTTTATAAAAAACAAATAAACATCACTATTAGATAAACTTTAACTTTCATCAGTGAGGCTGTTCCCTGTAATCTTTATACATTACTTTAAACTAAACAACCATAAAGTCAGAGGTTCCATTTATTCAGGCTTCTAATAATGCCACCTAGACATATTGCTTGAAAAATAAAAATACTTATTACATAATCTTTTCTGGCATTATCTTTATCTTAAATTTATACTTTTAATATATCATTTTAGCAACTTATGTGAGCACCATCCTACTTAAAAATAAATATATTTCATATGTCAATGCAAACAGGACCTTTTTCATTCAATTCTCATTTCTTTGAAACACACACTAAAAATTCAAAGATTGTGGAGTGCTCCTATAATTTGTTTTCATTGTTTTTCAAATTGAATTAAATAACAGTAGACCATTTTCCCCAGCAGACTTTTTTTGTGACCAAAGCAAATATGTATTAGCATTTTAAAACCACTTATTCCTTGCCATGAATAGAGACTGTACTCCATGAAGACTAATTATTTTACTATCTAAATCATGGTTTGCAAAATAACCATGAAATAAATTTTAAAAAAACCTCTTTTCTGACTAATATCGGATGTAAGGAAAAGAAAAAAGAATCTAAGCGCATTTCCTTTTCATATGAACTATTCATTTGGCAAAGGCTAATTTATACTCTCTAAATCAATGTTTTTTGTCCAAATGCAGACTAAACAATCTTCTAGCATGCATAGATAATATAATTACTTTCCACATTAGAGGCATTAATATTATATAAAATCTAACTGTCATTTGATAAAGAAATTTTGCCGATAGCTTATTCTGCTTTCTCTGTGAGAACAGTATTTTCATTAATATTATATCTGATTTTACTAACTCCTCAAAAGAAGTTTGACTCAGGCATGTTTTTCTACAAGTAGAATAATTTTGAATGATGTTTCTGTTCTGGGATGTACTCTTGCTTTTAGCAACAAAATTAATTAGTTTTGAATGAGTGAACATTATTTCGGTTTCTTCTCGAAAACAGTCTTTGGATTTTGGAGTATTCTCTTTGCTGTATTTGAAAAAAAAAAGAAACAAATTTTTGATGCTTTATGATGCTATTTGAAGATTCATAAAAGACAATCTACTAGCCAATATTTTAATAAAAGTCCAATAAATTCCATATTTCAGATATTGTACTTCCAATTCTAATTTTTTTTGTTTATGTTGCTTGATCAAAACCATCATATTTACAGATTAACTTATATCACCACTGAAAATGATAAGTTTTATATTAAAGTTTTGTTTTCTCTTTAATTTAATAATACCATCTTGAATGATATTTATTTTCTTCACTATTTTATCTTTTTGTAACAATGTATGAAATATTGGCCTAATTTTATTATAGCTCAAGAGTATGAAAACTAAAAAAATAGCAACTCAAACACAGCAAAAATTTTTTAAAAATATGTTATCAAAAATAAATATGTGATAACTGTTAGAAGAGACGATCTAGCAATCTTTGTCCAAATCATGCATGGATGTTTTACCCACATGTTTAGTAAGGGAATTAAGTCATACCATTAAAAGTCATATTTCATCATATATTTAAACTGTGTAAAATGTTTAATAATGCATTGTTTTATTGCTTTTCTGTTTTAAAACTACCAAATAACCTGAGAACAACTCAGTAGACAGACAATCACAAATGCTTTTCCAAGTAAATTTCTTAATTTCTGCCCTAGTCAAAATTATTGTGATCTAATTAAATTAAATATAGAACAATTTGATTAAATATTTATTGAACCACATTAATACTGGGTGTTGCATCTTGGGGTGCAAAGATAAATAAAACAAGGGTCTTCTAATTGAGCATGGTGAGGTGAGCACTCACATTTATCTCCATGCCCTTTTAAAACTACAAGGGCTGACATCAGTAAGACAGTGGAATAGGAAGTCCCAGCCCTCATCCCTCTACAGAAGCATCAATTTAACAATGGTATATTAACCAAAGTACATTTATAAAAAGTCCAGAATCCAGCTAAGAAGTAGCAGAAGCCCAGATGCAGATGAAGTTGAGAACAGCCACATTGAGACACATAAGGATAACAATTTCCCTTTACCTATACCAGAGCTTTACCCAAGCCAGCACAGCTCAGAGCATAGAGAGATTGCTTTGGCCAATGACTTCTCTCTCCGTCAGGGGAAAAAGAGAATGGAATATGCGTCCAAGATCCCTGGTTGTTTGGGGGTGCTTCCCCAGAGGCTGTTTATATCTCAGCACATGGAGCACTGAGGGAATCAGCATAGTTGGATATTTGGAGGCACCTAAGAAAAAGGAAAGGGGCAGGTAGCTTACTGCAGCAGTCACAGTTCTGCAAGACTGGAAGAATGCACCCAACCCTGGCACGTGTCCCACAAAAGGATGGAAGAGGAGTGGAGCACACACCCAATATCCTAGCCTTGTGGTGTGCTCTACCCTAGGTATAATGGGTGGGTGGCTTATTGTGGGTTGCATGGCTATGCAAGATTTGGAGAAGACATGCAATCCTGTGATTCTTCCTCAGGAGGGAGGAAGAGGAATGGAGAATACACCTGCTACCTGAGACTTTTAATGCATCTCCCCTCATAACAGGGGTGGGTAGCTTATTGCGGCCAGCATGGCTATGCAAAATTAAGAGAAGATGCACAATCAAGAGACTTCTTCTCTGGGAAGATAAAAGAGGTGTGGAGAATGCACATCTGTAAAAAAAATAATTTGGAAGTCTCAGAATGTCTAACTCAGCTGATTGGTGAAGATCTTTCTCTGTCAAAGCCAGTCCGTAAAGACTGGGAAAAGTGGCTCTCTCTTCAAATGCACAGAAAGCAGTACAGCTAAGAGCAACATGAATATTCTGGGAAATATGATACAACCAAAGAAGCAAAATAAATCTCCAATAACCAACCCTAAAAAATAGATTTCTTTACAAACTGCCTTACGAATTGCCTGACAAAGAATTCAAAATAATAATTTTAAAGTTCAGTGAGTTACAGGAGAACACAGGTAAATAATAAAACAAAATCAGGAAAGTTATACAGGAACAAAATGAGAAGTGAGAATACTAATAAAGAGTTTCAAACCACAAAAAGAACCAAACAAATTCTAGAGCTGAACAATACAATAACTTTACTGGAAAATTTAGTAATGAGCTTCAACAGCAGATTTGATCAAGCAGAAGATAAAATTAGTAATCTGAAAGACAAGCCTTTTGAAATTATTTCATCAAGGTGAAAAGAAGAAAATAATTTAAAAAGGATGAAGAAATCCTAATGCACATTTTGGAGACTATTAAAAAAAAGTAAAAAAAAAAACCCACTACATAATGTGGGAGTCTCCGATGTGGAAAAGGGCAAAAGACTTATTTAAAGTAATAATAGCTAAAATTTTTCCAAATTTAGTAACTGGATATCCAGTTTCATTAAGACCATCCAATAAGGATGACCACAGAGCAATCGACACTACAAATTACAGTCAAATTGTCAAAACCAAAGACAAAGAAAGATATCTGAAAGCAGCAAGAGAAGAATGACTTGTCACTTATAAGGTAGCACCTGTAAGACTATAAGCAGATTTCTCAGCAGAAACCTTCTGGTTCAGAGATGATATATTTAAAATGCTGAAGGAAAAAACAAACAAACAAAAATCCACCAACCAAGAACGGATACATGGCAAAAATGTCCTTCAGAGAAGAAGGAGAAATAAAGACTTTCCCAGTCAAACAAAAGCTGAGGGAGTTCATTGCCATCAGACTTACTTTACAAGAAATGATAAAGAGAATACTTCAAGTTGAAATGGAAAGATGCTAAACAATATAGAATCACATGAAAGTATAAAACTTACTGGTAAAGAGACACCTATAAAGAAATAAAGAATACTGTAATGGTGGTATGTAAATCACTTTTTATTTTACTATAAAGGTTAAAAGAGAAAAGTATTATGTATAGTTAGAACTAAAAACTTAATACATACACACCATAAAAGATGTAAACTGTTAAAACAATAATCTTAAATGTGAGAAAGAGGAAAACTAAACATGTAATTTATGTGTGTGGTTGAATTTAAGTTGTTATCAGTTTAAACTAGTCTGTTATAATTATAAGATGCTTCATTTAAGCCTCAATGTAACCACAAAGAAAAGACTTTAGAAAACACACGTAAGACTAAGACAAGGCTCAAAGCACATCACTACAAGAAGTCAACAAAATATAAAGGAAGATAGCACAGGAGGAATAGAGGGACTAAAGAACTACAGGACATTAAATAATTAAAATTTCAATAATAAATCTTTCATCGTCAAGAATTACTTTTAACATAAATGTATTAATCTTCCAAATCAAAAGACATAGAATGGAGAATTCAGGGACTTTAAAAGCTTAAACAGAAGCTAAAAGTTAGGGAAGCCAAGAAACAAACTGATCCATACCGCAGCAGACTGGAATGCTTGGGAGGTGGGCATAGAGATGTATCCAAAAGTGACCTTTAAAGTCTAAGTGAAAAGGGAATTGGTTAAAAATCTATATAAAAAAGTAATTATACCATAAGATATCCTCCTTGCTCCACAGATAGCTTCCACTTTTTCTCTCTAGTAGATGATAAACAGATTTAGTCCTGAATGGGTTGATAGCTTTTAAACTTAGAGACACCAGATCTAACTATGGGCGGGAGTACTGCATTGAATAATGGTGCATTCCATCCCAGCTGTTTTTTGTTTTTGTTTTTGTTTTCCATCAAACTTCTAGAATATTGGCAAGTAGATTTATACCTAGCTCATGAGATTAGAAAATTTATTCCAAAAAAGTTATCTATCTAATGGAAAATATCAGTCATCAATGGAATAAAGTCTAGAGTTAAATACCCAGCAAAAATATCTTCAAAAGCAAAAATGAAATAAAGACATTCTCAGTTTATAGAAGCTGAAAAATATTAATCCATCAATAGCAGACCAGTACTACAAGAAACATTAAAGGAAGTCACTAAAGCAGATTAAATTTATACCACAAAGGAATCTGTATCTACACAAAAGAATGAAGAATGCAGGAAATAATTTTTGTGTGTCAATTAAACCTGAATATGACTGAATTTATACAAAGTAAAAAAATGAAAGTGTGAATGCACTGGAATGTGTGTATTAAAATGTTTTTAATACCAGAATTTTTCTTTAAAACTGGTAACTGCAAATGTTCATTAGCAGTATAATGTATACATAAATTAGGATGTATTTATATAATTAAACTACTTTCACATAAAAAGATGAATCTTAAAATGTCATGTTAAATTAAACGATGCTAGGGACAACATATGCACACACTTTCCTTTCATTTATATAAAGTCTAAAATTTTATGGCTTGAGAGTTCAGAAATAATGATTACCTTTGTACGGTATTGACTGGAAGGGTACATAATGAAGCTTCTTGCTTGTAGGGTATTCTATTTCATAACTCAAGTGTAGGTTATAAGATACATTCCCTTGTGTGTGTGTATGTACATTTACTGTATTTCTATTATGATTAAGTAATTTACAGGCTCAAGTTGTAAGTCTCTTAGGTAATCAAGAAAGAATAAATATATATTGAATTGAGAAGGGTAGCACTCTAAATCCTTATCTTCAGTAGTAGAATGTAAATATACATTCATAATCAGTATCTTTTAAAGACACCAATGTTAATATTTATAAATGTGTTTTTTAAAATCTGAAAAAAAGGAGTTAAATGACTGCAAACTTTTTACCTCTCTGAAGTAGCAGCAGGGAAGGGCAAGGGGGAGCAGGAGACTTACATTTTACAATATAATTTATCTAATGTTTTTTGGCTTTCAAAACCTGTGATACCATAAAAATATTTTAGAGATGATACATATTTAATAACAAGTGTTTAGTTCTCAAAGACCAAATAGTGTGTGGGGGAAAATATGCTACATTTCTTTTTTAGAGTTTTCATTCTATTATATATGTGTTTATTTTCTCCTCTCTGTAGAATGGAGACCAGGATATTTTTCTGTGTTGTTATTTTTTATGTCTTAGGAACCCAGAATGACATCTAACATATAGTAGCACTCTATAAATATATGTTAAATGAATGCGTCAATAAAGGCATTAATGATACATATCAGCCTGTAAATACAGGGACTTTTTCCATGCCGTTCTTTCATTATTCTGAAAAATTTAGAATAGCTAGCATAGAATAATAGCACTCTGTACATATATATGAAATAAATGTATAAATAAATGCATTAATGAGAAATATCAGCTTGTAGATTCAGGAAAAATTCATAGTATGACAACGTAGGTAAAATATGGGTTAAAACAGTTGAGGGGAAAATGTTAAGTAAAGAGATTTGGGTACACTCAGAATGTCAATGTGGGACATTCTGAATGAATCTTACAAAAGAATCAATGGTTTTACAATTGTACATTGTTTTTATCTTTCTTGTGAAGTCCTGACAGTATGAAAAAATGGCCACATTGACTATTCTGGGCTTTTACTAATTATTTCATCTCTTCGTTTATTTCATTATCTAAGGACTCAATGATTCCTCAGTTTTAAGCTGAAGAATTAGTTTTCAGTGACACAAAAGAGCTACCATTTAAAATACCATTGGCGATGCTGGAATACGGAATATACAATAAAATATACTTCTTGATTTTTATTTTATTTATATCATTCCAAACCCTCCACTACTTTCACATTTGCAGAACCAGTGCATGAATTAGATATAACTGTTACCCCAAAAGTACAACTTCATTAAGCCGCTGCTGTCTTCAGCAATTCAACTTTTTCATTACCACTACATGTGGATTACACTAACACTTGGGATTACATAAAATAATTATTAAATAAGTAACATAATCATAGGTATTCATATTCATTAATAAATGCAAATCATAAATGATTAAAAGTTGTTGAGTGGTGTTTCTTAGATGATGTCCCCAAAGTCTGTTAATTATACTTGGATTTAATTACAAAGTCGGCTGTGGGCGACTAAGCATCAGGGGAGCACTTGTTTTGATATATTATATTTTTGATACTGAGCTTCATGATCAGTTACACACCAAACTATGTGATTTGAAATTCTAACCCCACATGTAAACTGTGTTATGCCATCCTATATGAGCAAGAGCAATGGAAAAAAATGATTGTTTAAAAATATACTGTGAAAATTATATGCTGCTTTTTCTAATATTTCCTAATTATGGGTTTATAATTTTACTGTCCTTCAGCATAATGTTTTTTGATTTAATAAAAATAATTATCCATGAAAATTTTAGTAGAAATAATATGGATTCCTAAATTTGGATAATTTCATTATGTTTTATATTTGTGCTCTCCTTAATTAATGTCTCTTTACTGCACTGAGACTGTGAAATCACTCTTGTAGGCAAAAGCTGATTTCTTTTTTTTTTTTAATGTGGCTTCTATATTTTCAAACCAAAATAAAGGAAAATCTTAATTTATTACAAATGAATTAAGCTTCGAAAAATACATGTATTTATACTTGGTCAAGATTATACTAGAGACAGAAAAAAATAACTTGGAAATACCTAAATCCACAGCAAAGACAAATTGCTGTGGACAGAGACTCAATATACACATCATATTTTATTTCTCTACGATTTAGTCAGGTGAGTCTAACAACGCAGACATATTAAGCACTCCCAAGATTTATGCTTTAAACTATGTAATGCATATAAATCAACAAAAATAAAGCGGAACAAGCAAAATAGTACAAACACAATTTTTTCCTCCTAATATTTGACAAAACAGTTGTTCACAACTAAATCATTAGTATCCAATCAGTTTAATTGATTTTATCTTTCATTGCTCTTTTCTCTTCAGTTATGTGATCATCACATAAATTTTCATAAACAGTGGTAATCTTTTAGAAAATTAGCCTGCTTCATAACTACTCTTCAGAAACTTAAAATATCTCATTTAAATATTATGGAAATTAATGATAAATTTCTGAGTGATAAAATTTTCATGAAAAAGTTTATGACATATTACTAAATTTAAAGTACATTCTTCTGTACTCATTAAGTTGTTTTCTAACTTTGACTTGAGGTTCAGTGATTATTTGCCTTACAAAAGTTTTTCATAGTTGTAGCTAAATTAATTATCAGGTAACATGTCTTGTGTATATAGTGTAGTTTCCTGTACCCTGTGCATCTCAAATTTATCAGAAACTAAAATGGATCTGAAACATAGATATCTTCATAAACAGATTGTACCAAAATTACTTATAGTTCTGTACTTGGCTTGAGTTTATAGATTCAGCAAAGTACAATCTAACTTATAAATATAGCTTCAGTTTTCTGTCAGTTTCACCTAAACATCATTTTCCAATGTACCATCCTACTGGTCCCCTTCAACTACACTAAACTTTCACTCTAGTTAGATTTTTTTTTTAACATTTCTGTCTTTGCTTGTTTCATTTTCTTCCTAAGCATATTTTTTCTTTACCTTTTCAAAGTATAGCTAATATCATAAAATATTCCTTAACCACTCAAGTTAGACTTGAATTCTCCCTTTCTAAGGATCACTTTATATTTATTAGCACACTATCACTTTTTTAAAATGTATTTAATTCTATTTGAAATCATCGTATGTCCATGTATTTTTAGATTATTGATTTTTTTAAAACTAGGCCATCATTTCATTTATTGTTAAATAAAAATAAATATGTCGCATATCATTTTAGCCCCTTGATTTTTCCCAACTCCATTCCCCAATTTCTCCACCATAAAATTAATCCCTCATGCTTTTCTATATCAAGGAACACTGCATAATTTTTTTCCTACATTTTGTGTAACTCATGTTTGCCCCTATGTTGATCACTCCCTTTCAGGTGATAGGTTTGAAGTCTTTTACATCCTTTCTCTTATCAGTGGCTCTCTAGTATATCTGTTCTTGATCTTCTCACTTACATTCCTGAATGACTCTTCTAGGTTTAAAAAAAAAATGTGATTTAACTATATTGTTACACGTTCCTGGATAAAGCTGTGTAGCATTCATTACAAGATGAAATAATGATGAAGTAGTAGAAGAAGGAAGAGTAAATGGAAGAGGAAGCAATAAAAAGAAAGGGAGGGTGGGAGGAAGGAAGGACAGGCGGACAAAGAGAGGGAGGGATGGATAGAGGAAAATTTTAATACAATGAAAAAACATTCAAATTCTATCTTTCTGGTAGATAAAACTTTAATATCCTCAAACAACTCTTACTCTTTTCCTCCTGGATTTCTGTGCTATTTTCTCTCCACTGCTCCACTCGAGAATTCCATGTATAAAAATTGCTTCTGCCAAAATGCCGATTGCAGTTGAGTAAGTCAAGTGTAGAGGTGTGTGCCCAGAGCATTTCTCATTAGCATTCATGTTTGAAGATATTTGTGACTTTCACTTTTAAGGCATTTCTGGACCATGTATGGTCTGTGTCAGCATTTCCTCTATTTTTTTATAGTATGTATATTGCTGATTATTAACCTGAGAGACACATTTGATTGAGGTTTCCTTGTGTTCAAATAATTCATTTAAAAAATACTATTAGAAATAATATAGTATTTATAACAGTATAGCGTCACTGCCATCGACTCTATGTCTCACTTACTTTACATTTCTTAAATTGCATATATCTTTTCTCAATGTTTTAGTAGTATTTGTAAGACTCTTGGGACAATGCACTTGGCTTGTGAAAACAGTGTTTATGTTTATTGCCAAACAATATTCTTCTCTACAGTTTTAAAATTTACTTGAAGGATTATTAAAGATAATTCTTTTATAATATATTCTGAATACATTGCTGTGACTCACTGTGTATCATACTAATGATTATTTTGTTTCAGTGGCATTTTACTTATTTTGATAATCTATTTCTACATGTCTAGGTATATTTTATTTCTTTAGTTAAAAGCTGATACAAGTGAATATTCATTTTGTAACAGTTGGTTATAAAAGCAAAAAAAATCTATGTAACAGTTGTTTTCAAGGGAAATGTATGTAACAAGCATGAATCCAAATGTTCACATGCGCTGTTTTCAATAAAATCTCTCACTAAGACCATTAATTTTCCTATAATTTATGTGAAACTACAGCTTATTCTGTACATTTCATTAAGTACATAGATATCTTAAAATTATTCTATTGTTATGCAATGATGGTAAAATTGCAATCTCATTGTTTTACAATTTTTAAGTTATTACTAATGATTATCTTCAATAATTTTCATTCACTAGAAGCAGAAAGTAATATAAGAATTATACTTGATAATGGAGTAAGACCATTCTACACATGAAATTAGTAAATAAGGTATTGATTTCCGTGTTTATAAGGAGCAATTTAGACTTTAGACAATGATATGTAAGCATTTTTGATGAAATAAACATATAAATAGAAGCTGTAGGGTTTTGCCTAAATTACATTTACATGATGAAATGTTATATGTGAACCTTTATCACTTCTCTCTCTTTCTTTCTAGTTGTCTATCTATCTATTTATCTATCATCTATCATCTGTATATCTATTTATACCAAAGAGCAAGTAGCTTGAATAGGGCTGTTTTGAAAAACTATTTTATTTTCTATGCCTATCAGGAAATTTTGTATTTGTTTGAAATTCAGTCACAGGGCATATGTTAATGGCCCCCTGAATGGTTTAGTTTAATAGCCTAATTCAGCTTAATGTTTTAAATTTGTAATTCCTAATGATTGTAAATGATGATGGGTAGAGAGACAGATGAGTTATTTCTCTCAATATTGTACTGTGAGAGTTGCATGTGGTTTCTCATTTCTAGATGGCGTTTCATTACAGGAGCATAGGTGGTTATACTTAATCTTATTATTGATATAATTTTAGTTTATTTCAAGTTTGAGATAGTTATAAACAGTGCTTCTCGATATTTATGTTCAGATGTTTGGTGATTACGTGTGTGTGTTTGCTGGATATATACACGTATGTATTCATTACCTAAACTTGGAGTATGCATACTGTTCAGATTTAGTAGAAACTGGCCAAAAGATTTCAAAAGATAATGTTGAGAGAAAAAAATCATATTTAAAAGAAAGCATACAATATGGTTTAATTTATGCAGTAGCAAAATATATAGTACGAAAATAGGAAAACTAATCAAAGTGTCAGAAGTCAGAATATTATTTATCCTCATGTAGTTACTGGAAGTAAGCACAAAGAGGTCCCATGAGATCCTGCTAATAATTCATCTCTTAATTTGTGTTCTGATTTCTGGTGTATTCACTTTTTAAAATTTATCAATTTTGGTAAACAAAAGGCACATTATTTTTGTACTTTTCTATATGTGTATCATAATTCACTAAAATTTTACAATAACAACAAACATGGAAAATTATTCAATGTAAAGCAAGAATGGTTCCTTAGACAACCTTAGGTTTCTAGCTATTCCATATGGCAAAACTCTTGCTGACATTTCTACAATATTGATTAGTGTATGTGTACATAAAAACGGCTCATTGTGCATTGTATTTAACACATCTGAGTCTACAAGTTTATATATATTCATTCAACAATATTTATTGAGACACAGCTATGTGCTAAATACTCAGATACAAATATTGATCAAATGAAATATATACCATGAAGACAGGACCATCACAGACTAATAGGAAAAGCAAGTTAACCAGACAATTGTACTGCTGTGTGGTATCGGCTAAAATCAGAGGGACGATGTATTGCAGTTTGCTTAGATTTAAACTGTCATTCTGCAGTTACTAATATCTTCATTTTAAACTCAAAAACCCAGTTGTGCAATAATTTGTCTCATCATCCTAGCTGTAATTGAATTTACAATCAAGTATTATGAAAATTGGAAAGGAAATGAACAAACTCTATTGCGAGGTGAAATAGTTTTGTTCTGTTTTGTTTGTTTTGAACTGGTGAGGTAGGTGTGAGGAAAAAGCCTTGAAGTGAATCTTTAAGGAATTCTAAACATGGTCATGGGTAAGGAAGAACAGAGAGAGTAAAAAGTTGAGTCCAAGGGAGTAGAACTGAGATATGATCCTAAGTCTCACAACCTTGACAGAACTGGGTGTATTTGGAGAATAGCAAATTCAGTGGTTCTAGAATTTTAGCATGCATGGAAGATTCAGCTGGACATGTGGGTTGAGGACATTGTGTAGGGCTCAAAGTGTATTACTGTTGATTAACAGGAAGCCAATTAAGTTTGATATAAAAAAAATTGGCATGAGCATTTTGTTTGTTTTTAATAACGATAACTCTGCCAACTCTGGGGCAGGTCGGTTGAAATGTGGGGAAAACTGATGTGGGGGCAATATAAGAAAAAAAGACTCTTACAGAAATCCAGGGAAGAGATGGTGAATTTATGACTTTGCAATGGCTATGGCTCTGGAGCAGAAAGCCCAAATTTAAAAGACATTTCTAAGATAAAACTGACAGGATAAATTCCTTGTCGAATTAATCTGATACCGGGAAAAGTAGAAAGTCCTGTGGAGGGATAAAGATGTCAATAATGGCTGTTTCTAGCTTGACAGTGCTCTACAGTAGATCTAGGCTACTCATGCCCCAGAGGTACCCAACATCTTTTTATAAATAATTTTAAGGTAATCAATTTCTAGGTGTACAAATGTATTCCTATTACATTCTTAAGTGGGTCTGCAAGAGAATGTACTTGTGGTTTCTTTTACAGTTTTGGTGGAGAGGAGCCATCACCATGTCCCACCCATTAGGATATGACTATGTTATATTGCCCAGCTTGTGAAAATATTTTTGTTGCCAAGAAATAGGGGACAATCATAAGGATTGTTGCCTGATTTGGCACTTATTGATAACAGTAAATATATATTTTCAGGTATGAGGATTTCCAGTACTTTGTACAGTGGATCTAAATGTTATGGAAACTTTAAAATGAAAAAAAAATAATAAATAAATAAAACCACTGGCAATACATACTTTAACCAAAGAGAAAAATGTTTAAAACACCTGTTAGCAGATTTTTACATAACTACATGTAATTTCCTATCTTTAAAATAATGAAAATTGTGATGTTAAATTTGGTTCCGTTTATCTTGCCATGATTTTTTTTAAAAATATCTTATCAAAAATTCTTTACATTAAAGAAACCGAGATGAATTATTACTGGATATGAATGAAAGCAAATATGGTAACTAATTTTTCTTAGGAAGGATAATTAGAAATATTGTCTTTATTCATTTACTTCTCCTTTGATGCAAAGTTTTTGAAAATGGATAACTTGTTTCCTCATGGAAGTAAACTCTGAAAATGACATTCATAGTTCTATGATGTTTGGATTTTTAAAAACTTGTAAGTTTTAAAAATTTTTTCTTCCTATCACAGAGAAGAAAATCCAACTGCCTTAGTGTATCTCTCAGGGCCAGACTTGATCTGGGCTTCACCTATTTCTCAGACCTCAACTCACACATCACTCACCATAACATCAAAATTTCCAGTCACATTTCATATTTTTTAACTGTTTTCCAGTCCTCATCTATGACAATATTCTAGAGTAGAGCCTTCACAATTATTATTCAGTGCTCTTGCATTCAGTTTTCACATAGCAAAACCTTTCTTCTTATATACATATTTGGAAAACTATTGTAATGCAATGATATCTTACTGATTAGGTATTTTGTTTTATATCTTTTAAAAGAAATTCCTTAGAACTGGTTAAAGATTTTTCATGTATGATGCTTCTTTTTTTCGTTCTAAGATACTGAAATGCAATACGCATGCTCTTATTTGAAACCCGTACTGGGACACTTTCCTGGCTATACAATTTCCCACATACAGGTTAGGACCAGGCATTGAATACAGGACTAATAATGGGTATCAAATAAATTTGAGACCCAGTGTCATAACTGAGTAAAGGCAAGTTTCAAATATCTAAATGATTTCTATCCATGTCTTTTTCCCCAGCTTTATTGAGAAATGATTGACAAATAAAAATTACATATATTTAAGGTGTACAATATGATATTTTGACATAAACATACATTGTGAATTGATTATCCTGATAAGACTAATTAACATATGAATCACCTCATATTCTACTTTTTTGTCCATGTGGAGAGGACACTTGAAGTCTCCTCTCTTAGCAAATTTCAAGTATACAGAGCATTACTATTAAGTATAGTTAACATAGTTAACAAAGATGTCTATTAAACACCTTTGAATGTTTTCAAGAGCTGTGTCCAAGTGAAAAATGTTAAAATAATCATGAGACTCCTACCATGTTTTGGGTACTTTACTGTCAAAGGAATGATTAAAATTACAGGGTTTTTTTTTTAAATAATTTTATCTTAAAATTATGTAATGGAGACATTTACAAAATAAATTTAAATGCAGTTCCAAATAATATTTTTACATTTTATTAAAAAAGAAGTTAAAAAACAAAACCAGACATTTATATCAGCAGATGGAAGGGAGCAGATTTATATCTGGGCTTTGAATTAGAATGTTCATATTACTTTTCTAGTTCTGTAATTTATGGTATATTTCACATATGTTACTTGAAGATATTAGCACTTACATTTATTTGTGAGGATTAATGAGAGAATACATTCAATTCATTTTGCACTGTGGCAAAGTACGTACTCCATAAAAGGATAGATTACTATGCATTCTGTTTCATATTTTTAGTAATTTGAGATAAGTAGGTAAAGAATGATTTTTTTTTAATTTTTAAGGTAGAATATATTGTTATGTTTTGCAACAAGGATTTTAATGATACAGGATTTTGTTCTTTAACTTTTCTTTTAATGTATCAGAAAATTATTCATTGACAGCAATGACAAGATTACCACCTAGTGGCAGCCATCAAGAATTACAGACACATGGTCCTTGCAAAACTGGAAAGGCTCTCAGTTCAGTCACTCAAGTTCAGCCACTGTACCCATAAAGGCTAGATATGGTATATGTATTTTTTTTTAATTTTTATTGAGGTATAGTTGATTTACAATGTTTCATGTGTACAGCAAAGTGATTCAGTTATATCTATATGTATACTTTTTCAAAGTCTTTTCCATCATTGTTTCTTACAAGATACTGAATATAGTTCCCTGTGTGATGCAGTAGGTCCCTGTTATCTGTTTTACATAGAGTAGTGTATATCGGTTAACCCCAAATTTATCCCTCCCCCTCGCTTTTCCCTTTGGTAACAATGTTTGTTTTCCATGTCTGTGAGTCTGTTTCTATTTTGTAAATAAGTTTGTATCTTTTTTTTTGTATTTCACATATAATTGATATCATATGATATTTGTCTTTCTCTTTCTGACTTAACTTCACTTAGTATGATAATCTCTAAGTCCATCCAAATTGCTGAAAATGGCATTATATCATTCTTTTTATGGCTGAGTAATATTCCTATATATAGGAATGTGTGTGTGTGTACATGTGTATGTAAAATATATCACATCTTCTTTATCCAATCATCTTTCGATTGACGCTTAGGTTGCTTCTATGTCTTGGCTATTGTAAATAGTGCTGCTATGAATACTGGGGTGCACTGTATCTTTTCAAATTAGTGTTTTTGTCTTTTGCAGACATATGCCCATTAGTGGGATTGCTGGATCATATATGTATTTTAAATCTTAAAATTACTAATGTATTTACAGTGAACCCAACAGGCATCATGAGTTACAAATTCAGTACAACACAAACTTTCCTTTCACAAAGTGGGGAATTCATGTAAATTCATTGACTTTTAAAAGGTAAACACATACATATTTGCAACATATTTGATGAATTAAATATGAGATAACCTTGCTCACAGAAGTCATATGTAATAAGGAGTGTATATGTAAATGATCATGTATTTTAGAGTAGAGATAGGATACTGGGGTTCTGAATTTAGCTACATTCTTCTAAAATTCCAACTCTGTCACTGTCTGATTTGAGGGCCTTGGCAATTTGTTTAATCTCAAGTCATTTAAGCTAATTGTCAGTTTCATGTATTTGTAAATTACAGCAATAGTATGAGGATAATCTGACATAATGCATCTATTACTTTTAGCAGTACAGAGCAAGCAGTCAATAATGTTATGGTTATTTCTTCATTACTACCTCAATACTATTATCAATTCTGCAAATAATACGATCACAATGATCACTCTGATATTTATTACCCAAATGATAATGAGTATATGTGATCTTTTACGTGTTACTTCGTAACACAATGATTACTTCTAAAGAATGTGATCTTTTGATTAGAAGTAAGTTGTTATTTAGAACTTATGATTAACTAGGATCTTAAAATAAAAGTCATATCATCAATTACTTAACATTTATTTATTCAGTAATATTTACTATCAAATTTACTGAAGAATAGCATTAGCAAAATAAGAGTTAGTACAATATTTACACATAGAAATCACATGTAGTATAGTTTAATTCATTAAAATATTGTTACAGTGTAATTTTATATCTACCAAGCAGGCTTATGCCTATAGTTTATATTTTTATTGAAAATTTTGATTTATTCATAACTTGGGATTATTATCTTAGAAAAGTAGTTTTTTTAATTTTTCTCTTCCTTTTTTAAGTCATTTTTATATTTTGAACTCAGCACTAAAATGATGTATTTGAAAAAATACTAACAAGTTTGATACAAACATTGAAGTTATTTTTTTGCAAATATAAGACTTATGTTGTAAATAATAACATCTTGTGAACCTCTTGTGGTTGACTGTTGCACATGACTGTGGACATGGGATGGGAATTAGTTTGGCATATAAAGATAGAAATAGTTTATCTTCCTGAGCATAGCTCTGTGTTTTTGTTTAATTGTGCAGATCTGATTGAAATCATGATACTTTTTTTCAAGACTAGAGATGTTTTTCCTAAATTATATTCATTATGAACTAGTCCAAGTAATAAGTGTGCCATTATATATCTTATGTTCTCCCTAGATTGCTGTTTTAAAATGTACTTCAGGTGGTAGAAACAATAAACCGCCTTGATTTAAGAGAGAGAGCAAGAGAGACACTACTCAGTATAATTATGGGGAAAGAAGCTCAAAGTTTCAAATCAAAATGTATACACAGGATTAAAGTTATCAGAAGAGTGAAGAAAATCAGTAAATTTGAAAGCAATGATTTCTTCATTTTTTTTCCTTTCCTTTTAAAGCTGTATATATTGAATGTATATAACTTGATGAGTTTGAAGATAAATTATCCATGAAACTATCACCCACCACCATCAAGGCCATAAACATATTGATCACCTTCTAAGGTTTCCTCTCACCTTTTTATTAGTAGTAGTATAATTTGTGGTAAGAACACTTAACATAAGATCTACCCTCTTAGTAAATTTTACGTATGCAATACAGTATTGTTGGCTATAGGCACTATACCTTACAGTACAGCTCCAGAATGCTTGCAAAACTGAAACTTTGCACCCTTTAAGCATCACCTCTCCACGTGCCCTTCTCCCCAGCTCCTGGTAACCACTATTCTACTCTCTGCTTTTATGAAGGATTCTGTTTGACTATTTTCAAGCGCACATATAAATGAGATCCTATCATATTTGACTTTCTATTTCTTGCTTATTTCTTCTCTACTTAGCATAATGCCCTCCAGGTCCGCCCATAACCCATATTGCCACAAAAGTAGAAAAATACTCTGTGTTGGTGGATTAGGAAAATTAATATTGACAACATGTTCATACTACCTGAAGTAATCTACAGATTCACTGAAAGTTCTATCCAAAAATTAATGGCATTTTTCATAGAAATAGAAAAAAAAATCCTAAAATTCATGTCAAATCATGAAAGACACCAAAGAATCAATGCAATCGTGAAAAAGAATAATGCTTGAGACATTTCACTTTCAGATTTCAAATTATATTATAAAACCATAGGAATTAAACACTATGATAGTCATGTAAACTTGTAGACCAATGCAACGGAGTTGAGAGCCCAGAAATAAATTCATGCGCCCATGGTCAACTGATCTTTAAGTTTTCTACAAATTTGAGCTACTTTGAGTCTTTGCAATTTCCAAGATAGGGCATACTCAGATAATTCTCATTTCAATATAGTAACCTATGAACAAGCTACATTATTATATAACAATTTCACAAATGGCTATTTAGTTAGGAACAATTTAGTTTATACAAGAAAGAAAAGAAGGAAGAAAGAATAGAAGATTTTTTTTTAAAGGCACAGCTAAGAATTTCTTTTACTCTAGGAACTTAAAAAAAAAACTGTCTCTATATACATTCAAGGGTCAGGTAGAACCTTGGCTTGTCTTTATAACATCCTGACCACATTACTATATTTATAATTTTGACGTCATAGGTTTTAGAGATTCTCACATCCACAATATTGTAAACTTTCTCAGGAACCAGACCAGTATCTGGGGCAAAATTGGTATGAAATGGTATTTAACTAAGTAAATTCATAAGTTAATAGATAAATTTATTAATGCTCTAGTATTAAACTGCAATAATTGAATATCTTTATAAATGTCTTCACTGATGCAATGTCTTGCATGGAACTGGCACATTAAGAATGAGAAAAATTTAAAACACTAAGGTAAAACTACTTAGTGTTTGTGGATATTTACATAATTTATAAAGAAAAAATATCTTTGAGTAATGCATATGAACTTCAGTATAATACTTGGTTACCTATAAAGATGAAGTAAAGGAAACAAGATATGATCTTGGGCTTTAAGCAATTTTGGCTAATTTCAAGAGCCTGTTAGAAGAAATGTTAATTATGACCTGTCTTAGATACAGAAAAGTGTAAGGAAAAGGTTTGACTAACGTACATCTATTTTAAAGGTTGGTTTGGAAAAAATTTTAATAATAACCTATTTTATTGTGATAAAAGATTGAAAGTGGTCAAAAGGTACACAAAAAAAACCACACCAAATGTTGTTGCAAGCAGAGGCCTTCTGGATCATTTATTTCCAAAAATAGGTATTGTTGCATCTAAATTTGTAAGGATTTAGGGTTGGAAGGTAGTCAGGGCAAGGTTATACTGAAACCATTCCTTCTGTTGATTTTCTTTCTTCTTTCTTATCCCCAACCTGATATAAATGAAGAAAAACTTAATAAGAAAGAGTCAACAAATTGAAGCTCAAGATATGTGGAACAAAAAGAGGGACAACCAAAACATTTTGCTTTATGAATTAAACATTTTTTTCTTTTCATTGTTTTTAATATTGGCCATCAGTACTAGCAGGTTCTTCAAAACTTAATCATAGAACAATATACCACATCCCCTTCCCACTACTCTGACTGATTTGCAAAGTTACACGTGAAATTCTGCTCCTGAAACAAATGGAGTGTGGATGTGATTGAAGTAAATTGTAGATGCCAAATTTTTTAAATGACATTTTTGGTACACTAAATTTTATTTCGTGGAAAGTTCCTCTAAAGGGAAAACAATGTTAGCTACTATAAAAGAACAAAAGTATTGAAATATTATTACGTGTTTTAGTTTGAATCAATTTTTTTTGGTATTTGCTTACTAATATCTTATCAAAATCAATTGTCTCTCTCATTCTACAGCCTCACTCCATCAGAAAATCTGCAGGATGCTCCACTGGACAAGGTAGGGAAACATCTTTAAAGTTTTTTTCTTTGTGGATTTAAATATCTACATATTTATATCTATCTATCTTTCTCTACATGTATACGTAAATGCACAAAAATGTTTTAATGTTTTGGGTACTGTCTGCAAGCGTCTAATTTTCCTCTTGCCCCAGTCCTCAGAAATCTTATAAACTTGCACCAGGCAAGTTCTGCCTGTGCTTTCTCAGCATGTGCACTGTGCAAAGGCTCAGAGGACTGGAGGGCTGATTCTTGTCTGTGCTTGATTTCCCAAAAGCTCTGCCCTAGCCCTGATACAATTTAGCCTGGAGAAATGTGTAAGGTTTCTAATTCATGTGTCTTTTAGAAATTTTCACAAAAGTGCCTTGGTATATCCAGGAATCAATAAGTAACTGAATCTGATAGCAATGGTGATTTCTAGCTAAGTAAATATCTAATTGTTGTTATGCTTTAAAGACGTAAGTTCTACCAAGGGGGCAGGGTCCCAATACCCATATGCTGGAGCCTTTTAAATATTAACTTGACTTTATACTTAAAGGATAATAAGTTCAATTTGTTTGCAAATCAAAGCAGAAATTCATAGCTGAAAAATGTCCCAGTGCTCTAGGATGATTTTAATGGCTTTAATTTTAATGTGCCTTATGTGTAAGAGATGACTGTCCACAAAATAAAGTTCTCAGGACAAGTTTGAGATAGATTGGTGGTTAAAACTACAAAACAACCTACAGGAAAGGAACACAATAAAAATACTTCCATTGACTGTAGAAACTATTTTGAACATAGGACAAAAAAATCAGCATTGAAAGCCATAAGGAATCCATCTTAGCCTGATGAAGTAGTCACACGGGGTCACGTTGTGTTGGGTCAGTGGCAGCTGCTGATTTGTGATCATCACTGAGTAAAAGGCACCATGGCAGAGTTTATCCGCACAGATTCTGATTTAGAGCTACCAGATGTTGTTGGCACCTTTTATCATGAGATCTGGTTCATTTAGTCAAAACGATTAGTAGACGAGCACATGCTAGAGTCAATCTACTCTCCTGTAAGCAAAGCTGAGGCAATGATGGAGCAAAACAGCTTACCCACAGCAAGTCAGCAGGAAGTTTTAGCCTGTCACCTCTCTTCATTAATCTGTACACATGGCTGCTCGGAGAGACAGTGAGTTGATTAGGTCTGCAGCACCATCAGCGTGCAGACACTCATCACTGCTTCTCATCTTCATATGACCCAGATGGTGTAGCTGCTTGACTGCAATTTCCCTTTATATGCGTTTTTAATAGGTTCCTTTTTTAGGTATTGACTTTGCACTCTCTTGTAGATATTTAAAGCCAAGCTGAATTAACTTCTCTTTTAGTTACAACTTGAAGTAGCCCCATTCTGGAAAAAAAAAAAAAAAAAGAGAAAACCTTTGTATATAATAATAAAAAAATGATTGTTTTCTAATTCTCTCTGTGGCTAAAGAAATCTCATGTGTCCAAAATACTAGTTAATTGGTTTCTGTGTTGTCCTAAGGAAACAGAGTGGACACACTTTCCCAAGATATGCTTGCAGAAATGGAGGCAAAAAGTTTCTTCAAGGAAGAGTCAAAGAAATTAAATTAAATCTTAGACAGACAGTCTTACTATAAATCTGATCCAATTAACCATTTTTATAAGTTAGGAGAATCTGAATTATTTGATTGAGGTTACCCAGGGAGTGCATGAATTCCTGGATTTAATTTCTGCCTTACCTTCTCACTAAGAACTTGAGATTGTCTATCCTAGATATCACTTGGGCACCCTGTGCCTTGAAAAATAGTGTCTTGCATCCACTTTGCATGGGGAGTCCATTACCTTCTCGTAAAGGCGGCACGTTCCCAAAGGTAGGATCACCCTCCACTGTGTGTGCATCTCCACACAGATACTTTTCTGTGTGACCCCTGTTCATATAAGCAATTTGATTTAAAATAGATTGCAAAATTCATGGGCCTATCTAAAGTATAGTGATTTATTGATGAAGGCTTAGAATAATTGAGTAGAGACGAGAAACTTACATGGTTGTTTATTGTCAAATTAGTGCACATGAAGGGTCTTCACAGCATTCAGGCACCATTTCCTATTCATACGACTCCAGGAAACATATTTTTATTGTTAAATGTGCCCTTTCTTGTTAACTTGATTCTACTGTAAATGAAAATGATGATCTTACTACTCACAATGTCAAGATTCGTTAGAACCTATTTGTATTGGAACAAGGTAGATATTTTTGTTTCTGCAGTTCCCTAATACCACTCGTTTAATGGCAGTGACATCATTCCTTATAATGCTGCATCAATCAGCATGCTGCCTGTGAAGCTGATTTCTACCGACTCAGTCTCTCAAAGGTTGTTACTGTGCTTGATTGAAGATGCTCATAAATGCAAGAAAATGTGAATATTAATGGTTTTCTGGTCATCTTTAGGCTATAATGTTGTTTCTAGAATTTAATCTCTTTTAATGTTGATGGTATACTAGCCCTCCATAGACCGCCACCAGGAGAAATGTTTGGCAACAAACCAATGGGAAGAAAAGAAAAGTAGTTGTATTCTGTCCATATCTCACCTGGTATGACGTGAGACCAACCTGGAAGAACACAGAATAACGACATCATTTCTAGAAAAGAGAGAGCATTGATTGAAATAGTCCACTGACATTGCAGAGCTCTTGTAGGAGACAGATGAGGTCACCCCTGGACCATGGTCTGAGATATGGTGTGGAGTATATAAAAGGGTGAGGTAACCATGAATACGGCTGTGGGAGATCGGGCTAAAGAATGCCTACCACCCCTCTTTCCACTTTGGAGGACTGTACACTAGAGCTGCCACTACAGTCAGAATACTGACAGGTGGGGAGCTCAGACCCAAGGGTCAGCGACCATTGGACCATTAGTAGTCCCCGCCCTGAATTTTTCTGTCTAATGAATGAGAGATACCCAAAATATCACATAAGCAACATTCTGGTGGCCACTCTTACGCAGTCTCATGGAAGAGATACTGCACTGGCCGGCAGGAAATCTCTCCTGATTAGACTGTTCCCCAAAACTGGGTCCACACTCCTGAAGTGGAGAGCTAGGACTCCAAAAACTGCAGAACTTTAGAAATTTTTGATGAAGATGTGGCAAAGCATACTGGGACCCTCTGAGGCACGGAGTCCAAGGTGAGGGCCCCACTTGCTGGAATTTAAGGACAGTCCTACTTAAGGGCCGATGTTCATCCTAGCTACCTCAATCTCTGGCTTAAAATTTCTGCTGTTTCTGAACGTTTGAGCCCCACTCCTATTTTGTTTCTGGCTGTTGTTTCTCTTGTTTATTTGATTTAATTCCACTTTAGCATTTGGCCCCAATACAAGACATGACTTCATGTATTAAATATTTATTGCACATCTTGTATTTGCCACTAATAATTACAGACTCTGGAGAGAAGAGCAACTATCAACACAAACAAAACTCCCTCACCACATAAAGCTTACATCCCAGGGGGAGAGATGTGTAATAAGATAAATAGATACAATGCATAGTATCCTAGATGTAAATAAGGGCCCTTTATAAGAGAAAAATAGAGAGAAGCAAGGGATGAGAGGTTCTGGGGGTGAGCAAAATGCAATTTAGGAACAGCCAGGAAGGACCTGGCTAAAAGGTGAAGCTACAGTGAAGACTGAAGGAGAAAGAGAGGAAGCCACGCTGATGTCTGGAGGAAGAGCAAGCGCTCAGCCCTCAGGCAAAGACAGGCTTGTCATATTCAGGAAATGGCCAGGAAGCCAAGCCATTGGAACAGTGTATGAGGTGAGGAGCTAAAGAGGATAAAGCCTGAGAAGTTTGTTTCATGGGGGTGCAATCTATGCCATCACCCAGGACCCCACGTCCAGAAGGGCCTCATACTTGGTTTTATGTTCTATTGTTGCCATCTTGATACTTTTACCAATTTTGTGGTTCAACTTGTGCTTTGTAAGTGAAGTCTGATGGGAAAATGGAACTTGCACCTGGGCAGAAAAGATGTAAGTGATATATGCATGTCCAGTTTTTTGCAACCACACTCACATGCAGGAGTCATAATACTCCATGAATGCAGAATACCAGTGGAATCGTAAGACATGGGGATTCAGCAAGACTCAAAGCAAATATAAAGTAGGAGTGAAACAGCTGTGACTTAGTAAGTGGGGTTCTGACAGTCTTGAAAAGCCAACTTTTTTCTTAAACTAGAACTTGGTTTGGATGTAGAAGTATGACAACTGTCTTCTAGAAAACAAGCAACTCTACAACTCTATTATAGATTCCTTACTCATTTTATTTCCTGTGTCAGCCAACTACCTACATGACAATGATGACAGAAATAAAAGAAAAATAGGGCAACCAATAGCTCCTTTTCTTTGTCTCTCCTTACTCATCAGTGAAGTGGAGGTAGAGTATTAGCAAAAGGGGAGAATATCAGGAAGTGAAATAAACAGTTGAGTGAGTTTTCTGCAGTGCTTCCGCTGTTCTGGAAGAATGAAGTATATACACATGGACAAGCTATAAAGTATCTGTTGTTTAATTTCAGTGTTTCTGCACGTGACTTAAATGCTCTTGTGCTTGCAGTAAAACCAGCATTCACAGTATTAAGATGAACAGTAAGTGTTATCACAAATGGCAGGATTTCTTTGGTTTTTTTTTTTAATAGCTGAATAATATTCTATTGTCTACATATATGTATATACTTTTATATACTATATATTATTGTATAGATATACTATATACACCACATATATATAGTTCAGGGGTAATTTTCTCAAAAATTTATTCTGCTTTAACTTTGATTTCTCATAATAATATTTGCTTGTCTTTATCATTGTTATTACTGCAGCGGTTTTAACTCCCCACTGATATTTTCCTCATGCCCTCCCCACCCTTACTAATGACATGGACTGTATCTTATTAATCATAACCCCAGCATTTAGACCTGTATTGGACATATGGCAGGCACTGAATATGTATTTGCTGGATGAATAAGTTAATAGATAACATGAACACACAGAAAAGTGACCCCAAGAAATAGCTTGTGTAAAAATCTTAAAAATAATATAAAGTGTCTTACATTTGTGAAACACTTTGTTGGTACTTTAGGTGTGATGACAAGGTGTGGTGAAATGATGAAAAAATGACTTGTCTTTTTTTTTTCCATTTAATTAATTAATTTATTTATTTTAACATTTTTTGATTGAGTTATAGTCATTTTACAATGTTGTGTCAAATTCCAGTGTAGAGCACAATTTTTCAGTTATACATGAACATACATATATTCATTGTCACATTTTTTTCGCTGTGAGCTACCATAAGATCTTGTATACATTTCCTGTGCTATACAGTATAATCTTGTTTATCTATTCTACATGTGCCTGCCAGTATCTACAAATTTTGAACTCCTAGTCTATCCCTTCCCACCTCCCCCCTGGCAACCACAAGTTTGTATTCTATGTCTATGAGTCTGTTTCTGTTTTGTATTTATGTTCTTTTTTTTTTTTTTTTTAGATTCCACATATGAGCAATCTCATATGGTATTTTCTTTCTCTTTCTGGCTTACTTCACTTAGAATAACTTTCTCTAGGAATATCCATGTTGCTGCAAATGGCATTATGTTGTCATTTTATGGCTGCATAGTATTCCATTGTATAAATATACCACATCTTCTTTATCCAGTCACCTGTTGATGGACATTTAGGCTGCTTCCATGTCTTGGCTATCATAAATAGTGCTGCTATGAACATTGTGGTGCAGGTGTCTTTTTGAAGTAGGGTTCCTTCTGCATATATGCCCAGGAGCGGGTTTCCTGGGTCATATGGTAAGTCTATTCCTAGTCTTTTGAGGAATCTCCATACTGTTTTCCACAGTGGCCGCACCAAAATGCATTCCCACCAACAGTGTAGGAGGGTTCCCCTTTCTCCACAGCCTCTCTGGTATTTGAAAAATGACTTGTCTTTCCCTTATAGTTTTTTTTCCTCAGTGAAAGGAAAACAACCAACTTTATGGTTTCTTTTAGATATGTCGTTTGGGAATTAAAAGGGTTTACAAGCTGACTATATGGAAAAAGAAAGAATGCAAAGCAGAATACTGAGGAGGATTTAAAAAACAATCTTTCTCTAATATTATTTGATGTGTGGGAAAACCAAATTCCATGCTGAGGGATAGAATATAACAAACATTATTTTCTTTTTATTTCTTATGTCAAGTGTTTCTTTGTCATTAGGCATAAAAATTAAATGGTTTAGTGGACAGAGCAACCAACAGAAATAATCTCTGTGAACAAAGGATAATTTTGGGATATGAAATTGGACAACAAAACAACAAAGGAAAAATTAAGAAACCTGGAGGAAGGAAAAGATTTTTTAATAACCAAAGCAGCTTCTAGTTAAAGTTACTGTCAAGGGAACTTTCTTTTTCCAACCACTCCTATGGAACCACCTGCCACATGTCTCACTAAGGAGCATCTGTCCACGTGGGAAAAGACTGCTTGATTAGGTACAGATTTTTCTTATGTTAATTGAATCAATTACCTTGTTCCCTGTCTCTCTTGTGAAATCCACTCCTGGTGAAATAATAGAGGTAGATATTAAATGCAAGCTACAGTTTTCATTGGTCTTTCTGAAGATAATATTATAGATCAGTAAGCATTTCCATTTTGTATACTGTCAAAGTGAGACATAATTCTGAGAAGCAATTAATTATTCAAATTATTTTAAAATTTTAATTGTTTACACCACCAGAATTTTTACCAGTGATTATGAAAGTGGGTGGATAAGGGCTGTGATACAGATGTGTTCAATAAAGGCTATGATAGAGGCACGGTCAAGGTCAAAGAAGGGAAGCTACGTCAGAAAGGGAAAATTATTGTAGGAATGAGGGATCAAATTATTAGGACTAAAGAACAACATTAACATTAGATACCACTCTGAAAAATACAACTGACATAAAAACTCTCATAGAGAAAATAATTTCAGTTTAAGGTTATTCTCTTAATAGTCATTTCATCTTAGTTAGACAATTTTGACTTATTTATAAAAAGCAAATAACTCATATTCTGCCTCAGCATCTTTGTGCTTAATGCTTCATCTTTCTGGAATGTTCTTCTCCCAAATTTAGGTATGGAATTATTATTTAATTTACATCTCTGTTCAAATATTATTTGCCAGAAGAAGACCTTCCTAACCACTTAAACCACTTCACAAAATGCATTTTAAATTATAGAATTCAAGTGTCTGCCTAAATATCAATGGCAATACCCCAAATTTCTATTGGTTTGGTGTTTCCATTCACACTGTAACAGATCCTTTTGATCTCAGATCCCTTCTTCAGCTTTAGATACGTAACTCAGTGTACACTTTTCTCTTTGAATACTTAAAAAATTTCCATATTACAGTTAAGCATATTTCTATTTTGTTCATAAATCATTTGATCATAACTATGGTAAAGTATGTAATTTCCAATTTTCATGGTTCCTTAGCATGTTACTTTCTATACTATTTTGAGTGATCTATTTAAACTCAACAACAGTAGCCGTTATGGATATCATTGTTTTTCTCCTTGATCTAGGCATAAACTTCATTTTGTTTGGTTTTGAAAAATCATCATTGCAGTATTGTGTATATATTATATATATACATATTGAACTGTGTTCATATAGATCATATATCAATACAAATAAGCCATAAACAATCTATAATAGGAATAGAATAGAGTTATATTTGAGCCAGACTGTGAACTATAGACTAAGAGTACACTCTTCACCAAGGAAAAACATGCTCTGAAGAAGCATGGCTTCCAGCAGAGTTTTATTTTGTATTTTGCGGTGGGAATAGTTAATGTCTAGTCTCATAGTAAGTTTGATGATTATGGTAAAATATTGTGTATATTCACTATACTGTGTATTAAATTTCCAGAATTTGTCTACCAGTCACAAGTTTGTACCTTTAAACAACATCTCTCCTATCTTCCCTGTCCCAGGCCCAGGTAAACACCATTTTATTTTCTGTTTTACAAATTTGGCTTTCTTAGATCCCACACATAAGTGATATCATACAATATTTGTCTTTCTCTGACTTATCTCACTTAGAATAGTGTCCTCGAGGTCCATCCATGTTGTCGCAAATGGCATGATTTCCTTCTTTCTCATGACTGAATTGTGTAAATATATCATGTCTTCTTTGTCCACTCACCCAGGACCTTAGGTTGTTTCCATATCATGGCTTTTGTGAATAATGCTGTAATAAACAGGGGAGTTCATATATCTCTTTGATACATGTTTTCTTTTTCAAAAGATACATATCCAGAAGTAGAATTGCTGGATCATATAGTAGTTCTCTTTTAATTTATTAAGGAAACTTCATCTTATTTTCCATAGTTGTTGGGCCAATTTACATTCCCACCAATGGTGTGTAAGGGTTTTCTTTTCTTCACATCCTCACCAACACTTGTTATCTCTTGTCTTGATGATAGCAATTTTGATAAGTGAGAGTTGATGCCTCAGTATGGTTTTGGTTTGTAGTTCCCTGATAATTAGTGAAGTTAAACTTATCTTTTCATGTACCCATTGGTCCTTTGAATATATTTGAATGAATGTCTATTTCATTCCTCTCCCCATTTTAAAATTAGATTAGTTTTTAATGAGTAAGTTGTATGAATTCTTTATATACTTTGGATGTTAGCCCCTTGTCTGATATGTTTTACAATTTTTCTCCCACTCTGTAGTTTTTTTATTTAACATCCCTCCAGTTGTTTTTTCTTCATAATGCTCTAACTTCTTCTAAGAAAGGAAAGATTTTATAATAAAAATCAAATCCATCACTACCAAAAGTGCATTGTGCTGAATGTTCTCTGTTTGCACCTGCATATCTATTGCTTTATCACCTCATACTTTCCTCAGAAGCCTGACTGGGAAGAACTGTATCAATTGGTTCTGTTGACCTCCAACTTCTAGTTTGGTTTAGCGCCATGAAAAGAAAAGTGTTTAGAAGGGAGTAAAGTTAACTTTGTTTCTGCTGAGGTCCTTCCTTATTGTGCCCATCTAGCATGGTTGTCTTCCCTCTAAAGGATGACAGCTCTTACTGGTTTGCCTTCTCTGGATAGCTCTTTTTTAGCTTCTAGTGACCAATGTCCTCTTGCAAATTCTGACATAGTAGTGTTAATGCCTCCCAGGTAGGACTAGCTCTGGGGTACTCAGTGATCTCCGGTTAGTAGTTTCCATTGACCCTACCTACATATTTGCAAACTATACCTTAGTACATTTTTCTCAATCACCACTTTTGACTGTGACTTCTGTTTCCTGCCAGGACTCTCAATTATACAACCATTCACAGATAAATAACGTTATCACTTTTTAAGAAAGAGCTATAAGTGATTATATAAAGAAGAAAAACAGAACCTATTATGGAAAAATCTACTATATGTCTTCTTTATTTCTAAACCTTATGTCAGCTCCAGCAACGCTCACTAACAGGTTCCACAGAGAGTATATGAACATCTAACACTTGGTAGTCAGAGTCTACATAGATTTTATATTTCTCATTCTGTAGGTAATGATGTTCTTTCTCAGAGACAAGTTATAAACAAACTCCATTAAAATCTCTTTGCTTATTATTGGAGGAAGAAAAGGAAGAAATAACTGATCAGGAAAAGATGTCTACAAAGAATCTAATATATATTAGATACTGTGCTCAGCACTTTTCAAATGGTGTTTTATTAGCCCACACATTGCACAGGGAAATCTTTATTCAGCAAATGCAATCTACTTTTGAAAGTGAGTGAAGATACAAAGAAAAGGTATTAATTTGTTTATTGATTTCACTTAGAGTAATAAAAATATCTTCAAGCCTTATGGGGTATTGTCATTGAAGCTACGTTAGAAATAGACTATCAGGCACAATTATTGCTCTTATACCTACTGACATGCAAGATCAAGAAGAGTAATTTAGGACACCCTCAAGGTCACTAAGAAAGATAATGATTTCATTAAAGCTATCTAACTTATCTTAACCATTGTGTTTCTCATTGCACTCTAACATACTGTTCTTTAATTGAAATAAAACTAAAGTTTGAATTAATTCTAAATGTGCTTACTAGCAGATAAATCTTAGGAAATGAAACTGACACAAAATAACTTTCCAGATGCAAAGTAATATGTGAAAAGAATATGCTATGATGAAAATGGATAAAATTTAAGGAAGCTAGATGGCATGCTTCATATAATATTTCTCATTTTATTCCAAAAATTGAAATAATAACCCTATATGTTATATATTCTTATCTTACTAGATGGTTTTAAATGATACTAAACAAGGAGGTTAGACTATCCAACATAGATTTCCCAATTAAACTCAAAATAAAGCTGGTTGAAACTAAAAGATGTGCCAAATACATAGAAAAGTGTTAATTACTTAATGTCTTTATCTCTTTCATTAACACTTGTTTATTTTTGTCTTGCAAATTTAGATTATTTTTACTTCAAGTATCTTCTAAAATAAAAACATAAAAGCATTCCAAAATACAAAGGAAAATTCTACATTCCTACCTTAAATCGGGAAATTCCTGGAGGGTGTCCGGCTATTTGGCTGATACGGTCCGTCCCAGCAAGAATAGTTTTAAAATGAGAAATAATCCCTAAATGATCTATCTCCAGATATTTTGTGTTACAAAGTAGAGGTTGTAAATCACAGAGGTAGAATGAAGACCTAGATGGGAGTAACCATCATGCTGCAGACCTACACTAACCAAACGGCCTTGGTGACTTACGCTTGAGTCCTTCTGAAAAAAAAAAGTGCATTTGTTTGTATGGAAGTGTTGATGTTTAAAGACAGAGGCAGTATTTGCTGATCTACATAAAAATACTGTGTTTAATGATGACTTAGCCCATTGATAGGTATATATCTTTTAAAAGATACTTCATATTAGACAAGGCTCTGGGTAGAGTAAAAAAAAAATCTCATTTTCTAAGCTTTTAAGTTCCATTTTGTTGCTGTGACTGCCATATGTAACACAGAAGACCATAGTAAGTAGCAGTTTTATGGCATGTTGTGAAAATTAAAATAGTATCTGAAGATTCTAATTTAATATTGTGTTAAAGGCTATTATTAAATTTAGTTTTTCAAATTACTCATGATTTGAACATTACCAAAGATTTAAATGAGGAAATAATAAAAATACTTCTAAATATTTTTGAAAGGCAATAACAAAAAAAATGTATTGATCATTTAAGGAATAAATTGGACAAATTCTCTACAATCTCTTTTGAGGGTAGAAGTAGAGGGCATAGTTCTTAACTCATTCTATGAGGCCAGTATTATCCTATTACTAAAACCAGACAAAGACATTATAGGAGCAGAAAACTACAGACCAGTATCTCTTATGAAAATAGATGAAAAAATCCTCAACAAAGTAATAGACAGTTGAATTCAAAAAGTATAGAAGAATTATACACCAATTCCAAGTGGGGCTTATCTCAGATATGCAAAGCTGGTTCAATATTTGAAAATCAATTAATGTAATCTATCACATTGACAGACTAAAAAAGAAAAATCACAGAATAATATCAGTAGATGCAGAAATAACTTCTGACAAAATCGAACACAGTTTCATGATAAAAAACTCTCAGTAAAGTAGAAAAATTGGGAAACTTCCTCAATTTGATAAAGGCTATCTACAAAAAAAAAAAAGCCTATAGCTAATAGCATAGTTAATGGTGAGAAACACAAATCTTTCTTAATAAGAACAAGTACAAGGCAAGGCTGTCTCCCTCACCTTTCTTTTTACATCATCATAATGGAAGTCCTTACTAATTCAGTAAAGAAAGAAAAAGTATACAGACAGAGAAGAGAAACATGAAACTCTCTCTGTCTACAGATGACATGTCCATCTCTACTTAAAAAATCCAAAAGAATCAAGAAAATAAGCCCCTGGAACTAATAGGTGATTATATCATGATTTCAAGATGCAACGCTAATATACAAAAGCAGTCAATTGCTTTCCTGTATGCCAGCAATGAACAGGTAGAATTGGAAATTAAAAATTACATTAGCACCCACAAAAAACCATTTACATTAGCACCCACAAAAAAGAAATTCTTATATATGAATCTAACAAGATATATACATTGTCTATATGAGGAAAATTATAAAATTCTGATGGACAAAATCAAAGAAAACTAAATAAATGGAGAGATATCCATATTTAGGGGTAGAAAGACTAAAAATTGCCCAGATATAATTTCTTCCCAACTTGATCTGTAAGTTCAATACATTCTCAATCAAAATTCCAGAAAGTTATCTAATGGATATGGAAAAACTGATTCTAAATTTGTATGGATAGGCAAAAGACCCAGAATAGCCAACATGATATGAGAGGAGAGGAACAAAGAGAACTGATACTTCCCGACTTCAAGAGATGCTATAAAGCTACAGTTATCAAGACAGTGTGGTAGGTGCAAAAGAATAGACTAGACAAATAGGTTAAGTGAACAGAATAGTGAGCCCAGAAATAACCCCCATAAATAAGTCAACTCATCTTTGACAAAGGAGCAAAGGCGATGCAATGAAACAAAGATTGTCTCTTTGACAAATGGTACTGAAATAATTGGATATCCACATGCAAAAATTGAATCCAGGCAAGGCCTGTGTAATCCTTTTTCTTTGAACCTTATGACTGGGTTATGACCGATCTCTTCATCAGATGTGGCTCTCTTTTACAACAGGAATGAACATTCTACATCTCAGAAAAATCTCACTTGTACTTTTCTATTTGGTACAGTCACTGGAATTTCTCATCATAGGTAATTTTAATACTGAATCTTCAGCAATAAAACTTAGATTGCTCTCCCCACTTTTCCTAGGCTCCGGTCTTTCACTATCTAAGTCAGGGGAATGTGTGGGAATCTTTTATATCTTTACTTCTGTAAATGAGACAGAATATTGCTGTCCCTGAAGAGATGGTTACAACTTGATCTTTAACATATTCCTCCATCTGGTTCTCCTTGTAGTTGATAAAAATTAAATTGCTTAAATTTTCCAGCATATGGATGGCAATCTCTGTTAGTTTTAAATGCTTAGCTATGTTTCCTTGTTTCCATCTCTTTGCTCATTCTAGTGGGAATATGGAAAATGGATAACCCACCTTTCCTAGAAGACCAGCAGCTGGTTTTCTGACAGATTTTCCTACCATACAAAAGAAAAGTGCCCCTACTGAAACATTTTTTAACCTGATAAGGACAGATGGACTAGAAAAATTTATATAGATTATATATGAAAGCCAAAGACAATCAGATAAGTGATTTTTAAAGTGTTAACATAATAGAATATTCAATTTGTAAACCTTAGTTTTTAAATGTTTATAGTTTTAAATTAATTTTTCAAACTTGAATCAGTGCACAGTAGTTTACTGACTCCTGACTTAGGAGCTTAAAATTGGGTGAGTTATTATTAAACTGGTAAACAATGGAATTTTAGATTATGTCTGACAAAAACAAACAGTAGCAATCCTGGCAGTGCTTTGCTCATATCCCTTAAAGGTTTAACATTCTGTTTATTACATGTTGCTGGATTTCTCACTGCTGTGTGCACCTCTCCTTGCCAGAGGCTTTTCTGTCTCTGCTAGGGACAACTCTGACCCTACAAAACAGGACTGCAGATAAGCAGTCCAGAGCTCACCCAGTGATAGAGGAGGTGGCTTAGACATATTTTAGCTCCCTTGCCTCTATGGGGTGTGTGTGTGTGTGTGTGTGTGTGTTTTAATAGACTTTATTCTTTTAGAGAGTTTCAGATTCACAGCAGAATTGAGCCAAAAATACAGACAGTTCACACATAGCCCTTCCCACCCACACATGTATGCTCCCCTCAACATCCCTTATCAGTCTGTCATATTTGGTACAATCGATGAACTAACATGGGCACATTATTATCAACCAAAGTCCATAGTTTACATTAGGGTTCACTCTTGATGTTGTACATTCTATGGGTTTTGACAAATGCATAATGACATGTAGCCACTACTACAGTATCATATAGAATAATTCCATTGCCCTAAAAATCCCGTGTGCTCCATCTGTTTATCCCTTCCTCCCTCCCTCTCCCCAAGCCCCAGGAAACCAAGATCTTTTTATTGTTTCTGTAGCTGTGCCTTTTTCAGAATGTCATTGGTTGGAATCATACAGTTTGTAGCCTTTCAGACTGGCTTCTTTCATTTAGTAATAAATCTTTTAAGTTTCTTCTATGGTGTGCATTTTATACCATTCTCTATCACTCCCCATTGAGATAAGGTCCCAGTTGCTCAGAGTGGAAACTTGGTTGAAATCATCTTTTGTTGGTATCCATAATTGTTTTGGCTTCCCATTCTCCATAAGAAGTTTCTGAAATTACTTCTGAATTTGCACTTTAACTCTGTCTCCATGATCTGCTTTTGTTGAAACACAAACACATAAGCTCCATTAAATAGTGCTTGTGTATACAGAATTAAAAAGAAAAAAAGCAAAATAAAACATTTCCGATACAATCAACAGATAAACACAAGTTGGTTTATATTAAAAGTCATGAACGCTGATATTCAGTATCTTAATCCAGGGCTTCCCAACAGATATCTGGCAGTTTACTGGTGGTTTACAGTTGTGTTACAGATATTGATTATCTCATCCTTGGCAGGTCAGAATCCCTGGTCAGTGTGTCAGTTATTATTTTTGAAGATGTAAGAATTCTTGGTCAGAGAGTTAGCCTGGCAAAAATATCAACAATCAATGATATAATTATCTCTGTTGATTAATAGGAGAATGATAGCTGGTTGAGGGACTAGGGTCTTCAGACCTACCTAATCTCAATCACTTTGGCAAAAATAAAATAAAATACCAGATGATAGGGGCTCTGAAATGTAGTAGCATTGGATGTTAAATGTTCACTACTACTGCTTTTCTGAAATAAATAAATGAATAAGAACACTGCTCCCAAACAGAAAAAAAGACATACTAAACAGTTTTGTCTTTAGTCGTTGGATCACTCAGAAAAAGACAAAACATTTTTCTTATTACCTATAACGTCAGATAAAATGTATTCTCCCTCAAGAAGACCTTTTATGGCATCTAATCTCTAGAGAACTGAAATATTTCAGAAAAGTTAAAACTTAAACCTAACATGCTTCAAGAATTTTCTTGTTTGGAACTAAGTATAACAGTTTATGGGTATAACTTAAGAGTTATAAAATTCATCATATTGTAATCATTCAAACTAATATGTAGTCATTATAGTATGATAAAAGTTTTAACAAGTTATACTCTCTAATTTCAAAGAAACTTGGGAAAGTTTAATCATCTAAAATTAAATGATTAAAGTTTGAAACAAAGCAGAACCACTCTAACAGAAATTGAGAAATTTAGTGTCATTAGGGATTTTGTATGGGTTAATTAGCAATTTTAAAATCTAAGTTCAACTCCATTTTTTTCTTGCGTATTATTCTGAACTCATTGATGACATACAGGCTCAGAAAATAAGTGCATCTTTTTCTGTGAATAATTTTTGACAAGAATTAATTTTAAAGGATGTTACTTCATGTATATAGGTTCAACACATATTGGGATAGCGTAGCAGTAATGACTACTAGTACACGTTACAAAAGACATAATGAACTGCTTGTATGACTAGAAAAGCAGTTTATCATTCTCAGCACAAAGTCGGTAGAAAATGAAGGTATTGGGAGCTGTATATGAAAATACTAAGAGCACAATATTTTAGTCAGATTTAATATGAGTTTGCAAAATAACCAGTAATGCACAGTTAATCACAAAATGCTAGCATAATGTGAAAGTATCTATGCAAGATACTTTAAAATTTCCTATGCTATTTTTAAAAAAACTGCCTTGCAGGACATTTGATCCTTTCTAAAATGTCCATAGACATTGGGGCTACAAAAAGTCCTTTAGTTTTGTCCTGTCCACAATATCCATGAGGCTATTTGGTCCATGCTGCGTAGTTTTGGACAGAACCAAGTATCAAGGACATTTTCGGTGTGGACCAAATGTGGCCAAACATTAAGGAACTTTTGGAGTGGACCAAATGTCTTACAGACAGGTTAGGACCAGGAATTTATCAACCTAAAAGTTGACTTTATCTTCTTTATTCAAACTGAAAACAAATATTACAGTGTGTAGGTAAGGAATGCTTCAAGTCTGTTATAGATTTCTTGTCATGTTGATTACTTTCCACAAATTTCCCTTCTTGAAAGTCTTTCAAACACGTCTTGTGAATTTACTTTTACCTCAAAATTTTATTACTATTCAGTTCTGTGACTCATGGTCCCAGAAAGGTAAGCAGTATTCTAAATATTTGAAAATAAATCAATTTAATGTAGTAATAATTTTGAACATGGATCATACTGAGAATAATGTATTTAATATTGCTTAGCTCCTTATAAAATAAATATTATCAATCCAAATAGCATATGAAACTTTTAACGTTGAACTAAGAATCTGCATTGGAATCTGCAAAGCAGGATAAAAACACGTGATTGTTGTTGTAATCGACTACTTACTAATTGTGTAAAGATAAAAAAATAAAATAATGGAAAAAATAATGTCTATGAAATTGCCTAGAACACTGCTTTGCTCATAATAGACATTTAATAAGTTTTGGTTGAATCTGTAGAAAACTTTGCCTAGAAATTATGGGTAGAAAGTAGATAGTATTTTTTTCCCTTCCATCAGGGAGCTAATTTAATTAGTAAAATAAAAGATAAAATAATTACTTACATAAGCCACACTTTTCTATTATGTTATATGCGTCAGACTGAAGTAAGTCTCTTTGAATGATCATAGCACTTTTTCCTTTTTTGTACCCTGTTGATATTTTTTATATGTTGACATAATCTGAAACACACACACACACACACACACACACACACACACACACAATTATATGCTATTTTAGAACCTCCTCCCAAATACTTGGCATAATTTAATGCTCTGTGTACTTGGTATAATTTTTGTTTGTTTGTTTTGGGCAGCTGCTCAGTGGCAATGACAGTGATAGAAGAAATGTAGGAAAAAAGTACTGTAAGTGCTTAATAGAGGAGGCTGAGCTGGGCCAGACAGACTGGGTGCTACTGGAAAAAAAATATTCGGAAAATAAATGTAAAATTGTTCCAAAGGATAGAACAGCATGCCAGAATAAACGAAGCAGGTGTGCATGTGGCATGCTTGGGAAACAGCCATTACACAGATCTGGATGGAAACAAGAGTACTAACAGATAAACTGGGAGAAATACTTCTGTTTATAACACTACAGTACAAAAAGCATTCATATGATCATATGATAGATCAAATGTATAGATGTGTTTCACGAAGGGGCGGGGAGGGCACAGCCTAGACTTGGCAGAGGTGCTCACAACCAGAGAAACTACTTAATTCCCAACTCTTCTTTTCTGGCATACATTAGAGAGCGCAATAATTATGTAGCTCTGTGCTGTTAAAATCTGACAGCTCTCCTAAAAGGCTTTCTGGTACTGTATTTTTAAGTGGTTCTGCTTCGCTAGTTGGCAAAGGCCTCCGAAATCTCTCTAAAGTATAACCATCCTCATCTTTTCAAGTCATTAGTTTTTTGGTGAAAGTCATAGCAAGCGCAGATCTCATGCTGAGGACATCTGCATCTGAACATCACAAAGCAGCCTTGAACCCTGCAAACCTTAGTTCTGAATTGGCCACTGCATTGATTCGAATGAGTGCACTGCATTGGTTTCCTTTTTTCTTCTTCTTTTTATTAATCTTCAGATAATTTGATCTGAGGGCCATTCCAAGCTGTAATACGAAGTCAGTGAAACATAATGACTCATAGAGCAAAACGTAAAAACTAAATTTATAAATAAGGACGAGATTGAGGGAGACCATTTCCCATGTTCATTTAGCTCATTTACTGTACAGAAGCAAATTTATTAAAAACGTAGATAGCGTATGAAGGGATATGGGAAGGGAATGCTACAAAAACCTTAAAATTGTAAGTTAAGGTCATGTCTTGGTCATAAATTATGCAACTGAATGTCAATCACTTAGATATATTTCCCTTCTTGCTTATAAGCATTTGAATTATTGGAGAACTTTTATATCATAAAATTATTCTCTATCATAGATTAGCCTTCTTTCCAAACTAGGAAGGTTTTTAGTTTATGAGCCTTCATAAGACTCTGGACCTCTTACTGGTTTTTACAGAAAGTTTAATGAGAGTTTTTCTACTAGGTACTGACCTCCATAAGCATGGGGACACTGGATCACTACTTTATCCCCGAGTATGCCAGTGTCAACATACAGAGCATGGACATAAATATGTATTAAATGAATGTACCTATTAAGTAATTACAAAAATGAGAGTATTACAAAGAAGAAAAATGGGAAATGAGAGCTGTTGGACCAATGGGAAATCACAGTTAAACTGAGACTTGAAATATGAATTGAGATTAGCTGTGAAGACAAAGGAGATTATTGGACTGTTGAGAAGAGTATTCTAGACTGAGGAAATGATGATGATGATGATGATGATGATGATGATTTTAATGCTCATGTATACCTATATATTTAATGTTTACATTTTACATACTTTGTTTACAATAAAGTGCATATCATAAAGTACACAAATTTGATCTTCCGTGTTTAGTCTGCTGTTCAATTCATTGAACAAGTTTTCTTTCTTTCTTTGAGATATTGTATGTAACAGTTCTAAAATATGCATTTGATTCCATTTTTATAGATTAAATTTTTCTGTTGAACTTGTCTCTCATCCATTTGTCTGTCATTTCTTATATTGAGCACCTTAATATGTTCTTTATACTCTGATCACTATCTGGATTATCACTTCATCTGTTTCTATTTCTTACGAGTCATCTTTCACTTAATAGTTGCACGTCTGGTTATTTTTTACAGAAGCAGGCAGAGCCTTCAGAAAGTTTTCTTCTGACAAAGAGGGCTTTCCTTTCTTCCCTAGGAAGATAGGCTGAAGAGCTGATTTTGAGTTACACAGGGATTGAATTGGGTTGTCTCTGGGCTACAGTCTTTGTAAGAGTCACTCTCCCTTTGGCCTGTCTCTGTTCTTGGTGTCTTATTGTGACATTTTAATCTTTGGATGGGGAGCCCATCAGATTTCGCTTTTGGACTGAGGAAATTATTATATTTTCAACAATTTCTCAATTACTACAGCCTGTATGTGGGTGCATCTATGTATATATGCGTTTAAATATGTAAATATATATAATTTATGTGTAGAAGACACATTATTTGTATAATCTATAAACAATGTTCTGAAATATAAGAATTGCTTCTATTATTTCTGTGTCTTGCCTTGTTAAGGATCTTCAGCCCACAGTCTGGGAACCATTTAAAGTAAGAAGTCTTAAAGATAACTCTAAAAACCACAAGAATTAAATGGAGACATAAATTGAATTTATACCACTTGATTTTAGTGACTGTTTCCTTCTGAAACTTGTGCTGTGGATAGCACAATGGCAGTGTTTTATCCTGCTTCTCTGTTTCTTCTGTGCCTTTATCCTTGAAATTTACTCTGCTTCTGATCTCCCAAATGGAACATCTGTGGACATACTTGGGGTTTTATATATATCTGTCTGTCTGTCTGTCTACCTATTGATCTATCTTCTTTCTTCCTTTCTTTCCTTTCCTTTCCTTTCCTTTCCTTTCCTTTCCTTTCCTTTCCTTTCCTTTCCTTTCTTCCTTCCTTCCTTTCTTTCTTTCTTTTTCTTTCTGTCTTTCTTTTCTTTTCTTTTCTTTTCTTTTCTTTCTTTCTTTCTCTTTCTTTCTTTTTCTTTCCTTTTTCTTTCTTTCTCTCTCTCTTTCTCTCTTTTCTCTTTCTCTTTCTCTCTTTCTCTCTCTCTTTTTTTCTCTCTCCCTCCCTTCCTTCCTTCCTTTTTGTCTTTCTGTCTTCCTACATGTCTTTCTGTCTATCCATTCAGCTATCTATCTGTCTATCTAGTTATCTAGCTAGCCATCTGGCTATCTAATTTTTTTTAATCAAGGAGAGTGTTCATCTGCTATTGGTTTTAATAAGTAGGACATTCTGTATGACCTTGAGGAGGGCTCCTAAAGAGAATTGGTAAGAATGCAGTCAGAATTTGTCAAGCTATGAAGTTAATGTATAGAGAGATATGGAGACAGAGAATAAATTTACTTCTCTAGGAAGCTTGGCTTTGAGGTGTCTTTGATATAATTATAAACAAAAATATCAAGGAGGAACATCAAATTTAGCCTTGGGCCTTGTCCTTCCTAAAGAGGGGCATGTGAGCTGTCTTAATAGACATATGTTTTCAAGATGACAAGAATAATCAGAGTGGCATTTTAGAGCCAAAAAAACCCACGCAAGCACAGATATCATTAAGTTATAGCAGAGAAGGGCAGGACCAGATAAAGGTAAGGCTAGACAGAAAGTACAAGGCCTTATTTCCTTTTGCTTTTTTTTGCTTGTTTTCTTTTTTATAAAAGGTCTTATGTGCCTTGCTAAGAAACTTTAAATTTAATAATAAAATATTAATATCAGTCCATATATAGTTATTTTGTGTCAGATATTAAAGTTTTTTACCTATATTATTTATTCATTGCTTCAAAAATATAAGATGAGGCTAAGAGTTTGGATTCTGTAAACAGCCTCCCTGGACAATTTATTTAACTCACTGTACCTAATTTCCCTCATCTGTAAAACTAGAATAATTTTACCCATAAAGTTGATGTAAGATTTAATTGAGAAAATGTATGTAAAATACTTAAAAGGGCATCTTGGTAACAGTGAACACTAAAGTGTTTACAATTATAAGTATCCCAAATTTTAAAATTAATTATTTTAACTAACTGAGTGATGAAATTTATTTAGAAAGTAGCTAAGAGAGAGAGCATGGAAAAGAATATGTGGGGCCCCAAAGACCATATTCTTAATATATGGAATTATTGTTACAACATGAAATATAAGAATAGTCAGGTTTCCAAGGAAACACAGATTACTTAGTTTTCGACCTAGTCGTTTTGTGATACCTGGGTGACTACAAAGTACAGACTGTCAGACAGCTGGATGTTCAGGGCTGTTAGTCAAGACAGTGATCGGCAGAGTGACAGAGGTTTCAGACTTGCAACGTAGAGCTGGCATCGCTGTTACAGCCATGCTCTAGGCAAGGTTGACCGCAGGCTTCACGTACCGTTAATGAGCAGTGACGTAGACGTTCACGGGACCCCAATGTTGTGAAAGAAAGAACAGACATCAGTAAGGAGTCAAGGAAGAAGTAGCTCAAACCTTAGAATTAGTTTCGTCAGAGAGTCTAATCTGGGTTTGGCCATGGCTCTAGATTCCACCACCAGTTTATATGAAATGCAGATGATAGGGAATGCAATCAGCAATATTCAGGCTGTGGGAGACTCTTAGGCCAAATTCCCCAGTGTCTTCTCCAAATTAATTGGCAGAGGCCGAAGGGTGAAAAAGAGATGTGAAACAGCAAGTCTAGAGATTAAAAAAGCCACAGGGACAGTAATCCGTCACAAACCGTAAATCTTATCTGGACCTAACTTCAAGCAAATATGTGTAATTGGTGAAACTGCATTTGTAAGGCAGTCGGAAACTGAATAGAGATTGAAAATACTACTGTTAAATAACTATTGTTAATTTTATAATGTCTGAATGGCTTTGTCGTTGGGATTTACTTTTAAAGGACATTTATCTTTCAGAGCAACATGCTGATGGAATGATAGCTGATACATGCCATATTGGAATTTTCTTTAAAATAATAGGGGCAAGGAATGATGGGGATATAATGAAATAACATTGGTTGTGAGTGGATGACTGTGGAAGCTAGGTGTTGGTTACATGGACATCAAATTGTTGTATATGTTTATATTTGCTTAACATAGTATTTAATATAATATGTGCATGTAATATGTATTTAATATATGTGTAAAGTAAAAATTAAAACCAAAATCAAATAAGAACCCTTTTTGGAGAAGTAAACCCAATTTAAAATATCAGCCTAGGGAAGAAAAGCCTTCTCGTCTTTGAGGAAGGCTGAGTAAATATGGCAAGCTGGAATTCAGTGAATTTGACAATATTGCAATGATTGTTGGCTTCCCTATTTGTATTATTATTAACCCCATTATCCCAAACACATATAAGCACACATTCTTATCACAGCCTTTGATGTCTAATTCTACCTTAAACCCCACATTCATTACTCCCTCCCTCAAGTTCAAAATTATGTAGAGAATAAGTTTTCTTTCACACGTTGCATGCAATTCAGGATTTTCTTTTCTTTCATGCATCTTCTTTTATTCCTGTAATAGGTGTTAGTATAGCTAGCTTTTGCTATTCTAAAGGCTTGGTATTCCTTTTCTTAAGCCTTTCTCTCCAATGTATACCACAGCAGCTTTATCTGCTAAACATAGCATCAGTTACTTAACTGCCTTTACAATTCTAGTATTTTTTTTTTTTTAGGAAATAATCCAACTAATTCATTTATGAAAGCCATCAATGTATATACTAGCATTTCTTTAAGCTGTAGAGCCATTTCTATTCCCACTCAGAAAAAAAAAATTAAACCCTCCCTAATATCAACTTACTGGCTTAATGCTAACACAGATAAAAATACTGCTGTGATATGAGAAATGTAAGTCAAGAATGTTATTATTCTTTCAAGTTCAAAGTGACTATAAATTTTGAAATGCTCCAAAGCTTAACACTTTACCAGAAATTTCAATAAATTTAATTAAGACTTCTTGATCAATTACATTTTTTAACTTTGTATTTATACTTTGATAATTTAATATGTATCACACAGACAGGGGATAACATTCTGAACAGGCTTTTCATCATCTCCGAGCCATGGAATTTTGACTGTTCAGGTAGTCCACATTTACTGTTGTAGCAATAACCATAGGATTTTTTTTTAATTGGTAACAGATATCCTTTAACTAAGTGACTTATCACATTTCTGAGTTTCTGTTCTGACAGTCCTATATCTTTCTTGCTGACTTTCTCAGGTTTACCACCTGCTCTTTGCCCCTTGAACATATGTTGAAGTTCTTGAAACTGTTCCATGTTCTGTAAAATGGAGTTAGTTCTGGTGCCTTTATCAATAAGTTAACGTTAGCATAACTGCCTTGCATGTAGTAGATGCTCAATAAATTGTGGCTATTATTATTGCTCATTAGTATTTCCTTTTACTGTTTATTCCTGCAAATGTTCAATATTCTTTTATATTACATTTTTTACAGAAACTAGTTTTGTTAGTTCTCCATTGTTGCTATAATAAATAATTACAAATTTAGTGTCTTAAAAGAACATAAAATTATTATCTTACAGTTCTGGAGGTCAGATGTCCAAAACTGATGTTATCGAGCTAACATCAATGTGCCAGCAGGTTGCATTACTCCCTAGAGGTCGTGGGGTGGGAGTTGGGGGGGGGGGGACTCTATTTCCTTACCTTTTCTGGCTTCTAGAGACATCTTACATTCCTTGACTCATGGATCCAGTCCTCCATCTTCAATTCTGCAGTGCAGCTTCTTCAAATTTCTCTCTGATTCTTTAACTCCCTCTCTCAGTTAAGAGGACCCTTGTAATTACAATGGGCCCGCTTGGATAATCCAGGCTATTCTCTTCATCTCAAAATTCTTAATTTAATTCCATTTGCAGAATTCCTTTTGTCCTGCAAATAGCATATTCACAGATTCCAGAGATTAGAATGTAAACATCTCCAGGAAGGCATTATTCTGTGTTAGATGGAAAACTAGTGTGGTTTTCCATCTAATAATGTGAAAAACTACTGACTATCAATTTACCTTATTAATTAAATGTCTGGATTACTGCTTCTTAAAACTCTGCCTCTGCCTGTGTATTCTAGTTAATCTGAGTTCTCTCACCCTGTTACATTCTCTCTCACTGTAATGCCCTCCTCAAATAGAGGTAATCTTGTGCCATTGTTACCTCTGCTCAGTCATTTAATAGCTGCTTGATATAATGCAAAGGTCTTAACTTTCCAAAAGCTCATTTTACTCATATGTAAAATAGAAAAAAAATCTTAGTAAGATAATACATGTAAAATGATTATAGTGCCTAGCATGAAAAACGCTTAATAAAAGTTAACTGTTAATATTATGATTGTTATTATTAGAGTCAGTAGGCAAATAAATTCCTCAATAGTTCAATTCCATTTCACTTACTGTGTTTGAAAATTAAACATTCCCTTGGCCCCAGGAATATTATTGATTTTCTACTTTATGCTTATTTTATTTGAACCATAATCTTCTATGTCTTAAAATAAAATAAGGTTTTATTTTTCCTTGAAGATGAAGCATTTAAATCAGCTTGTAACTGGACTAAGGTCGGAAATGAGGTAGAAAATTTTTTAAGCTCTATCCAGAGTTATAGCTAAAACATAGAGATAGAAATCTCATATCCTCCACCCCCAGGGGCACAAGGATCTATCATCATCGTAATCGTCTTCTAGATGCTCTACAGACTACAGTGATTTGATATTATCAATACAACAATGAAACATCTCTATATTAAGAAACTGATGTTCTCCAAATACTGGAGTGACAACGTGGGCCACAATGTACCTTATTCCATTCTATTTGTTACTCCATTTTAGTGCCTGTATTATAATCTGACACAACAGCTTCTTAAAGGAATGTGTGGAATTTCTTATGAATAGCCGAAAATATGAAGTAAATGGATGGTTGCAGGGTGAGGGAAGAAATAGTTAAAGAAACTGGCATAGAGAAACACTAACTTTACTGGGCATCGAATATATACCATGTGCTGCTAAGTGCTTTATAAACCAAGATAAATAAATAAAAGTTCATATATATTTTTTACTCCTCATTCCCTCGTCTTTTCCCCATTCCTTCCTTCCTTCACTGAAGGTAAAACTTTGTCACCAACACTTAGCTGTGTGACCTTGGCTAATGTATTTACCTATTAAGCCTTAGTATAATAATAATGGAAATTAGAAAAAATTAATCTTGGATGTTTTCTTATGAAAACTAACTATGATTCAATATATAGACAGTATCCATCACAATGTCTGTCATCTATTATCCATTATTTTCCTTCTCTCTTCATATTGAAGTTGACCAATTTAATTTTGCAATGGAGTGTAGTGGGAGTTTTAGGAAAGGTTATGCCACTGTGTAAAAAGGTTATAGTAAGTAACAACAACTAATGTATATTTAATCTTAATGATGTGCCGATTTGTTTTCTAAGTGCTTTACATGATCTCACTCAATACTAACAACAAAAGCGAGGTAAAATAAGGCATATGTGACTATACACCTATTAAACAGAGATGGATTCTGATCTCACGTGGTCTGATTAGAGCTTTTAGCCACCAGGTGCTCAGTCAGCAAGAAAGTGTAAAACTAACTGTGTGCTGTTGTTTTTCAAATTCTTACCAGGTATAGCATGTTGAGGTCAGTTTCAAGAATGCAGTATGAGGATTTATGCTAATTTTTTCCATGCTTAATGTTTATGTGATTTAATTCTAAAAAAGGAAAATAAAATACCTTTAAAAATCTTAGAGATATTATTTTACCCGTCGTATTTCCAAACTGTATTCTATAATATATTGAATCAAAGGGATGTACTTGAATTTCTTAAAAATATAAAAGTTAATTTAAATAAATACAGGGAAATTTTACATGAATCTACAACAATTAAATTTTTTTAATTCACACCTAGAGAGGTGTATTTTGGCTGGATTGTTCATATCCTTAAAGTCCTTTGTTTATCACATTAGTGTATGACCAGAGTCACCCATGTTGTGTCATAAATTAATTTTGTATTGATTGAATAGTCTATGTAAACAATTTTCTGATTTAATAGAAAAGAAAATTTCCCCATTTTGATTGTTTTATAATTGTGGAATATTTTTACATTTAACAGCTGTATATTTCCAATGAGATTTATTCTATATTTATAAATATTACAATGTAGTTGTCTTTCACTTTTGATACAAATATCTCCACATCAGTAATACACCTGCACGTTTACTCCTTTTAAAATAAATGAGACTGGTACATGGGGAATACTCAGTTATGTGCTCAAGCAATTTTCACAGTGTAAGTAAGAAGTCACCTTTAGGCAATAAACACACACATTTCTTCATGGTCAAATGCGAGATGATTTGATACTCCTTCCTCCCTGTCCCTTTTTATAGATCAAATTTAGCAAATACTTAGACTTCAGATGTTTACTTACAGAATCACTCAAATAAACCAATGGATAAAATGTATTCAGCATTCAGGCCCACTTTTTTTTATATATAATATCTACCACTCAAAATCTTATAAAATTCTACTTCAAGGCTATTGAATTTAATCAACTAGGTATTTTGAGCCAAAACCTTGTACTCCCTACTTCTTAAGCGCGTCACAGTAATAGAATCCAGGCTCTGCCTGTTTTCATTTTTAAAAAAATCTTATTCTGATCATATATATAAGTGAAACAGAAGATCCCCTGAGCCACTTTGGTTTTCTCTCATGTAGTTACAATCTTCTACTCATTTCTGCCACCTGACTCTTCTCACAAAATGCTGTTGTACACACACAATAACATTCAACATTTAGTAAGAGAATAAATGGCATTGTTCTGATATTTTCCTCTGAGACAAACAAAATACAATATGTTTTACAGAAGCTACTAGTTGCATGCAGTTTGCCTACAAAATGATATGAATGAAGTTTCAAGCAGTTCTTTGCAGCTGGCTAGCTGATTCACTTTTGTTTATTTATATTTTCTCTCTCTCTTATCTCTGTTACTCTATTCTGTCTCTATCTCTGTTGTCTCTCAGAGACTCCTCTACAGTGTAAATAATCCTAGAGTGAGACAAAAGGCAGTTTAGATGCCAGTACTGCCATTCACTCTTTTTGAGACTGTGGATAAGTTATTTAATAACTCGGAGGCTCGTTTTCCTCATCTATGACCTAGGGATAAAAACTCAACAAATATAGTTGCTGTGAGCATCTCATGAGAGAATATCTATAAGTGCACAGTACTTAGATTCATACCACATTATGTAGAATTCTCTAAATTATAAACTATATAAGAATTATTAGGTATAATCAAAGTTTTCAGATTAGTAAACTTTTTGGATATTACTTATTCCAGTATTGCAAAAATATTTTTGTTCATTAGATCTGCAATTTATAAACATGTATTTAAACCTCTGCAAAATATATTAACTTTTGCCAAAAATATTGGACTCTAAAATCTAAGAAAAGAAGAATTAAGAAGTTAACAAGTCCCTCACTCCAGATCCATTTGGGGAATAGCTAGCTGAGTAAATGACCTCAACCAGATCTCCACGCAGTTGTCTTCAAGCAAACCTCTTTGTAAACATGTTAATGGCATTTGCTAGTGGAAGAAGGTGTTGCTATCTATAAAATAATTTAATAGGGTGTTCCTGCTTAGATTAAATTGATTATTGTAAATGAACTAGAATTTATGAGTTTGAGGAACATGGCTGGTTGAAGAATGGAAGGTAGCCACATAAGCTTGTTCTATTTGGTAATTAACAGTCTATGAAATGAATCAGTACTCAAACTGAAATTGCTCCATTTAATAAACTGGTTTGTTGGCAGATGACCTGGATCCAGATCCTCTATCACTGTTTTCTCAGTGGCCTTGAGTGTATTAATAAACTGCTCTGAGCCTTTCATATTGGTTCTGAGTACTTAAAACTAAATACATTAAGCATCTATTAGATACTCAAGAAAGAAAACTGGTTATTATGACCGATCTTATTAAACATAAACCAAAGTGTGTCCTAATGCAGGGAGAAAACAAGAGACGTTTTGGTGGAAGTTGCACCTGATAGATTTAAGTACTTCTAGAAAATAATAACTCCTCTATTGCTTGTGCTTGCTCGTAAACTGTGAATCTTAAGGGAATTTTAGTGCATCTGTGATGTATGTTTTGAGCTAACAATTCAACCCTTTGTGTTAACATATCATCCAATATTATCTGTCTGTCCATCCATCTATCATCTATCTGACTTAAAAATTCCTTGTGATTGATTACTATATAGTACTGGCAGTAATATATTTTTCCCTCAGCTTCCCATTTCATCCTTGTCAAAATTACCGGGAAAACAAAAGTTGTCATACACAAACATCACTCCATAATTCATAAGTTATGAATCTTTTCTATCAAATTAATCTTATATAACTAGTCTCTGAAAGAAATGCATTGAGCATTCCCACATAATAGCTATCTGACTGTAAAGTTAAGGAGCTTCCGCAACCCTTTTAATGTATCCTACTAGATCAAAAATAAGTAATTAAACCCACACACACAAGCACTTCTTTCTTTTCTATTTTGACTGCTATTTCATGTGAGCAATTGAATCTTTCACACAGCTCCCGAATGCACTCCTACTGGAACAAGCACTCTCATTTTTTTCAGTTTATGTTCGTTAAAGTCAAGGCGCAAATGCGTGGCTCAGGTTGTCTTTTACTATTGCGTACCAAGTTGATGGAAAGAAAAGGACTGGAGAGAGAAAGATGAAATTTATAGAGAATCTCCTAGGTTCTAGATTGGCACTACCCAGTATCGTAGCTGCCAGACACTTGAAGCTATTCTAGAACATTTGAAATGTAGCTAGTGAAAATTGTGATGTGCTGTAAGGGCAATATACACACTGTATTTTGAAGACAATCCAAAAAACCGACAGAATGTGTAATAACTCATCAATGTTTTATGTTTATTGCATTTTGAGGTGAGAATATCTTGGATATATTAGGTTAAATAAAACATATTAAATTAATTATACCTGTTTCTTTTTACTATTTTAATGTTATTAGAAAAATTAAAATTGCATATGGGTTTTGAATATAGCTCATATTTTATTTCTTTAGTACAACATTGTCATAGATACTTCACAGTAACACTTTGAGTTATCGCAGGAATATTGTGTTTCCTACCTCTGTCATAGAGCTTGGAAATTTGGCACTTAAGATTCTTATCAAATGTCACCTCCACAGAGGTAGGTTTCCTCTTCATCCAATCAGAACAGTGACTCCACCCCACAGCCAGTCGCTAATCATAACTCTCATATTTTTCAAAGAATCTACGTATATGTTACATTAACTTACTCAAGTAGCTGTGTGTTCCATGCCTCTCTCTAGTTACTAAAAGTTAAAGGTATGAGGGCATGGGCTAATTTTTGTTCATCCCTAAAATCCCAAGACATTAAAAAAAAAGTCTGATACCTATTAGGTACTTGGCAAATGCATGTAGATTGAATTAAGTAGAAAATGTCTATTTTTAATTACAAATCTATAACTGTTTTATATGGGGGGTTGATATGGAATCTAAATGATACATTTTGTGTTTTAAGCACTCATTTTCTTCTGGGGATCTCTTTTGGGACAATGAAAAATGTCATAAAATATTGAAAACTACAAAAATATTGCTCCAGTAAATGAAGTTTTCCAAGGGTCCAAATTTTCAAATTGGGAGGAAATTTCACGTTGTAGTTCCAGCCTGCATGTTCTTTATGATGGCAAACCCATGTTATAGAATGGGGATTTTTTTCTGAGGTGACTAAACTAGCCTGAAGGAACTCTTTTTATTCTGCCTCATTTATCAATTATTAATTTCATATCCCATCATTACCACATCAGTACTGGTAAGAGGGATGAGTCTGTAAGGTTGTATTTTGAAACATTTTTTGTTGGGAATTAGTTCTCTTCACTTAAATTTGGATTTCTTTCTTCTTAAAACTCTACCACACATCTGGTAAACTTAAGAACTTTCTAACAAGTAGATTTGGTATTTCTTTTAGGCACATGATAGAGTTGAACTTCTCTAACTGATATGATTTGCTTTGGCAAACAGATAAATCAGAAATATTCTTTTTTTTTTTTTCAAAAACACCTTTTTTTTTTTTTTTTTTTTTTACTTCTGGTAGAAGCCATAAGGACTAGCAGTGACTTTACTGTGGTCTCTTCTTCCTACCACTGTCGTTGTGGAAGTACACAAGGAGATGACGCCGCCAGCTGCCTGTCCTGAGTGGCAGGATGAGCAAAACTCTTCTCTTCCACATCACTGATCATGCACCATAAAAAACAACTGTTGAAAATGTGGGTGTTTTTTTGTTACCATAGTGTAAGATAACCTGTCCTAACTGATACACTTGAATATAAATGCTACTATATCCCCAAAGAGATATTTTAGTATTGAAGAGCAATGCATTGAATTGCATAAGTTATTTCCTACTAGATGACAGAAAAGTGCCATAAGCAAAAATAAGCATAATAGAAGAATGAACAAGGAACAATCCACTCAAAATTAGAAATAGATATTCCACGGACATACGGGTTAAGGAACTAAGAATTTCACTAAGTCTAAAGAACACCTGCTTTGCTTCTTTCCAGTTGTACCCTATGGAAAGCTGTTCATTTTCACTGAGACAATTTTCTCTATAATCTGGAAAATTAATATATTAACCTATTACCTTTCTGAATCATGAGATTTTTATAAGAATAAAAAATACACATACATAGTTTATAGAATGTTTTCCTACAATAGAGAATATGTATTTATATTATACCCATATGCAATAAAGTGCTTATACAAATGTAAGTAGATTACTATCATTTAGAACTTCTTATGTACCTTTCAGATTCTTGGCCGCCAAATTTTTCCAGGTCTTTTTAGGTATAATTGCTAAAATTTTGGCAGAAGTTCCAAAACAACACTCGTGTCTTCTTGGAACTCCTAGCATAAAGAAAGAGAGAAAGCAGAATAGGGATGCAAATGTATTTTTACAGGAAACAACCAAAGTGAATCATGTTGGAAGTTAATTGTTCCTTCAAACTTTGTATCTTAAATTTCTTCCTTTCTAGGACACATAAATTGATGGTATAATCTGCGTCTCTAAGAGAAACTCACATTATACTTTGTCTTCTTTCATACTTGACAGTTGAACTTAACATATTTGAGTCACCTGTAAAGTGAGGAATCTTTCTTACACGTGGTTTAAGCAGATCAAGGCAGCTTGCTCTGCTTTCTGGAGCAGTGCTGTACTTAAATTAGCTCAGAAACAGTTCTGGGGTCAAAATTCTACTTGCTTAAGTGTATATTCCAGGCAGGTCCTGAATCTATTTTTTTTAATCTGAAAAATGTTTATCGTGGAAGATATGAAAATGAATATTGAACTTAATAAGACATTTTGTTTTAGAGAGAAATATATATGAATGTGATCTTGATTATTTTTCTTTCTCCAAACAATTTAAATTTTTTTTTTTAATCAAGCACTGGGAATATGCTTGGCACTGTCTAGGTGTTGGAAATACTGTAAAGATTAAAACATGAATCTCTTGCATTGCCTTCACGGACATACATTCTAGCTAAACAACTAAACAATTTTTTAAAAGGTAGTGATAAATGATATGGAAAAGGAGAGTGAGGTGGGTAGTGAATGTCAGGGTAGGGAGCTGCTGTTTTAATGAGGTCTGGGAGTAATCTCTCTGTATGGTGACATTTGAGCAGAGACCTAAAGGGAGTGAGGAAGTGATCCATGTAGGTACATGGAGGAAGAATGTAATAAGCAAAGGAGAAAGTGAGCAACGGCCAAGGGGAAGGCTTGCGTGTGGCCTAGATTTTGAACAAACAGCAAGGAGCCCAGAATAGCTGGAAATAGGTAGGTACTCATCACAGAATGAGAAGATGAATTTAGAGAGGTAAAACTATTGCTGTGATGTGAAGTTGTTGGATAGAGTGACCTAAGAAATTTGTCAGTGTATCTCTTGGGTAGCTCACATTTTAGTCATGATTTTATTCCAAAGTATTTGCTTATTATGTTGAGTAGAAAAGATGTGCAGAAATGTTGAGATACAAAAAAATACTGACCTATAAAAAAATACTGAGATGTAAACTGTGAGGAGTGCTATACACGGGTTGTATATTTCCTTCTTGTAATTTGTATTTTTATTGATGTAATTTGTGTCTATGGGTTTGAGTATAAAACACATAACAGATTGAGTGTATTCCTCCTATAATATCCTATAGTTTTTTTTGCATCAAAATTCAATTTAGTCAATTTTCCATTATAGTCAATTAATTTTGACTACACATATGTTAACGTTCTATGGCATTAATAACCCTTTATGGTTTGATTTTAGCATGGTTAGATTACTCCACGTGAGTGTAGGCACAAGTTTGTACATGTATACACACACATGCTAGAGGAAACTGTTTTGTCTCATGTAGTAAAACAGTGTTGATACTACCTCTCAGTTCTTCGGACAATCTTACTTTTTGCACAATGTGCATGGCTACCAACATTGAGGATCCTAATTACTTTATAAACATCAGCAGGATATTTTCTTTAAGATTCAGTATGTGCATTTTAATGTATTTAATATTTTACCACTTCATGGTAGAATAAGAATCTCCCAACTGAAATCTCTAGATAGAGATTTCTGTATTGTATCATGTGTTTTTCCTGAAGGATTTTATATAGAACTGGTCTACAGTGTATTATTTCTTTCAGTATTTGTATAACAAAAAAAATATTTCTGCTAGTTTTAAAAGATGTGTTTGCTAGTTGTAGTAATCTAGTTCAACTGCTTTGTTCTTTAGAAATTGAAATGTATCACACCACTGTCCTCTGTCTTGCATTCATTATAAAAACAAAAAATCTGCTATAATTCTTTTCTTTGTTTCTCTTTGCAATATTTCTTTTTCTTCTAGTTGCTTTTGACATTCTCTATTTATCTCTGGTTTTAAGAAATTTAACTTTATCTGACACAGTAGTTTCCTTCATATTTCTTATACATGAGTTTTACTGAATTTGGCTCTGTTGATTTCTGGTTTTAATAAAATATGGAAAGATGTCCACCATTAATTCTTCAAAATGTTTAACTCTTTTAAAAAATTCTCCTTTGGACATTCAAATTATTTACATAGTTAATCATTTAAAGTTGTTCCACTGCTCACTAGTAGTCTGTGTATTAATTTTTATCCTCCTTTCTCCATATATTTAATTTTAGACAGTTTATATTGCTTTGTCTTCAGTTCACTGATCTTCCTGGATTTTCTGTTCCCTGCAGTTTCCAATCTGTTTATTTCACACAGTGCATGTTTCTGAGATCTTGTACTTTTCATCTGTGGAAATTTAATTTTATTGGCCTTTTATATACTTTAAAAATTTATTAAATGCTCAATCTTTCATCTACCTTGTTGAACACAATAATTTTAATTATAATAAATCTTTGAATGCCCTTGTCTGCCAAGTCTATAATGTTCAGTTGATTTTTCTTCTCATTAAGGTTGATGTTTCTCTTTGTTTTTTTGAATATCTGGTTAATTTTGATTAGAGGACAGATGTTGTGAATTTTTCAGATTTTACCCTGTTGACTGCTGGATGTTTGTGTATTCCTGAAGTGTTATTGAGCTTCATTCTGAGACTCACTAGATTTCCTGGAAACAGTTTCTTTCAAGGCTTGTTTTTAAACTTCGCTTTATAGGACCCAAGTAGCCATCAGTCTGTTCTTATTTGGCCCCTACTGTGTCAGTATCCTTCTGAGTACTCTGTCTGATGCCTGTGACTTATAGTTTCACACCCTAAGTGGCAGAAATAGGGAATCGTATCTACTTTTTGTGAGCACCTAAGATTACGCTGCTCCTTTTGGGTAGCTATTTTTCTGGTCTTGAATATTTTTTTTTCACGCTTAAATACTGATCACTCCTTAGCTAAAATTTTGAGAGGGCTTCTTTCTTTGTTTTTCTATGAATTTCTCTGTTCTAATATGCTCTTCTGCAAACTCTATGTGACTTGAATTTTCCAGGCCCAACTTTATCTCCTGAACTAGTAAATTCCTGGATCCATTTTGATTAAGATCAATCCTCTTCACTTCCTTTTTCCTAGGAATCAGTCTCTTACATTGTCTGATATTTAATGTATTAAAATTAACTAAAGGTACATTATTTGTAATACTTTGCTGGATATTTAGTAGTTTCTAGTAGGAAGGTAAATCCAATCCTTCTTTATCTGTAATGACCTGAAATAGAAGTCCTTTATTTATAAACTTAAGAACCAAATTTAGAGACACTTAATTATTTCAGATTATTTGTCTTTATGAGGAATATAATAGAGCAAAACTGTTTAGATAATGTCCCATGCTTATCATATCAATAATGTACTAGTAGTTCATATAGAGTGTTTTAATTAGTGAATATTTTTTATATTCCTATTTAACCAATTCCACTAAATTTTACAGATATATGTATAAATAAGATGTAAAAGACAAATAAAAATTTTATGATTTAAACATGTATGACAGATTCAATCACCTGGTAAAGACCAGTATAAAACCAATTGAAACTATCAAGTAATTTCTTTGAAAATCTAAAGCAATGTAGCAGATTGGATATGACTTTGTTAAAATTTACCAAAAGAAAATGGAAGGAGGAAAAGAAGAAAACTTCACTTCAATTCCACTGGGTAACATAAAAATACATTTTCACTGTCATATTATTTGCAAGTTATATTTAAAGATACCATCGCTGTGAATATTTATGTACTGTGAACATGACTCCTCTTCTAGTAGTCAGAAATTTGTGTTCAGCTGTCACTCAGAGCGGCTACTTCAAGATATGCTACTTTGAAAAAGTCATTGAAAGTTTCAACATTCTAAAAGTACATCCTTTTATAAGATGCCAAAGGGCACCCTGGGAAAACACACACAAGATACATCTTTATTTTTCCTCTTTTCTGGATAATAAACTAATAACAACTTAAGCAAATTTCAATTACTATTACTATCTTTTTGTGGGGAATAGGGACTCCATAATATTTCAGAATATAGAGTATTCTTTCACATGAAGAATCTTCTTTTGTATTTAACCAAAAATAAAATATTTAGAATCACAAAAATTTCTAGTGGTGTCTCTTATTCTTGGGTAAATGGAGTCAGTTAATATCTCTGAGATTTAGATTTACCATTTACCTACCACACAACTTTTTTCTGATAATTTTTTAAACATTGACTATTTTTTATTTTAGAATGGTTTCAGATTTACAAGAAAGTTACATAGACTTTTTTCATGTACTTCATGTTTCTATGTTATTAGCATCTTAAATTAGTATGGTATGTAACAATGAACTAATATTGATGAGTAATTGTTAACTAAAGGCAATAAAATATTCATATTTCCTTAGTTTTTACCTAATTGCGTGTTCCTACTTCTATCATTTATTCTTCCTACCTAGGATACCATATATTTAGTTGTCATATCTCTTTAGACTCCTCTTGACTGTGACACTTTGGACATTTTGGTCTTCCTACCAGTTTAGGGCTACGGTCGCATCTCCTCCCAGTAAGCAGATTTCAGCTGGGACTCTGGATTCATCTGTGTCTCTAGATTTTGGGCTGACAATTTTCCATGCAAATTCATTTCTCTAGTTGGCCAAAGAAAATTCATTGATTTTAGTTTTTCTAGCTTTATCTTGTTTTAAAGGCAGGATTTTTGACCCCCTGCCCAAACTCTTTAAATGTCAAAGCTGAAACTGAAAGTACACAGTTGGACATTGTAAGAACATAAAATATGGCCATCATTTCCATTATAAAATACATCATAAATAAATGTATTTTTCATTTCTTTTATCTAAATTGAATTTGTGCACAACCACTAAATCCCAAGTACCCAGCAAGGTGTCTGAGATAAGAGTAGGGACACCGCCTGACCTCTGTCTTTTAGGAAGTGCTAGTGCTTTCACTCAGCCTTCCAGCCATACCTAAATTTTCTCAGCTGTAGAGAATTCAGTCTTCATCATCCTTCCACTATGGGTGTTCTATTCAAACTGTATTTGCAATCAGTAAGCAATTTAATCATTTCATTCAGCTATAGATGACAGTTACCATAGCTACCAGCTAACAGTAGAAACGATATGTAGGAATAGTGCAAATTAGAGAACACGTCAACAAACAAGGATTTGAACACAAATAATCAAACCAGAAGTTTCATAATTTCTTTTTTATACTGTTAAGTGTTAGAGAAGAGTTTCCCTTTCTTATTTACCTAAGTCCATTGTCTGAACCATATGTCAGAAGACTTACTGAGAGTTGTTAGTTTCATGTGCATCTATAACTGGTCATCCTAGACGTGAGGCTCATATGGTACCAGGATACTTGTGATTTTTAGAAAGCTCACGGAAGTGTATGAAGGACTCTTCAGAGATCCATTGTGGTATGTCCTGTGTAGAATGACCCTAAGTACTGCATTTTGTGTAGTTGGAAGAACTTTTTTTCATAACTAAAAGTTATTCTTCATTTAATACACAAAGATGTAAAGGCATATTAATGGGCAAGAATATATAGTGAGAAAAGATACGAATCTTTTCTCAACTATGCTGGCCTGAAATATTCAGATGAAAGAAAAATACTTCGGAATTATTTTGGATTTACACGGTCTGCAAGGCAGTTCATTCTACAGCATGAGCATTCAGTTCTTTTTTCTCGGAGTTAATTATGAGTTAAATGGCCCATTTACCTGTAATTTCTCAAAACCTCTGAAACTGCATCACTTTCTACATCTATGCTTGTAATTAAGGGAAAAAAAGTCTTGATCTGAAGCAGAAAAGAAGACAGCTTCAATCTAGTTTATTCTGTTATTTCTGAGATCCAGAAGGAACTTGAATTAAACCTTACTGTTACCCTCTCTTTCTAACCACAAACGTAAGCTTCAAATGTGCTTACTTTTTAATCCCTCCAGTTTCTTTTTTGAAACTCTTCTAGATTCATCATTCATAATTTCACTTTATTGGAAAATATATATATAAAATTCCTCCTTGACTTATCACACCTTTTCCTTTGTCTCTATGGAAAGTTTTGGAGGGGAAAAATGTATATTTTTAGTATAACTGCATTAAACTAAGGTCATTATAAAACCACTTTAACCTTAGCTTGGGCATTCCTCTCTCTCTCAATTCTCATAATGGAAATGGTCTCTTTTGTCTTGGGTGCAAGCTGTTTTATGTGTGTTCTGATCTGAAAAAATCTCAATTTCTCTCTTTCACCCCCTCCATTTACTTCTTTATCTTATTTTCACTCTTTAATCAACTGTTATCTACTTTGGACCCCAAAATATAAATTAATGTTTGCACTCCATGATTTCCATTGATTTTTTCATTCTTTACCGTATTTAAAATCTCTGTAGTATTTGACAAGATTTACCATTTGTTTCATTGTAATATTTTTTTAATAATGTAACAACAAAAGTTATCTGGTTCTCTTCTAGCTTCTTAGTCTTCTAGCTTCCCCTTTAAGGGTTATTCTTTTCTTATCTTCCCTTAAATCATTTGAGATACACTTTACTAGTTTTTTGTTTTCCTTGTTTAACAGCCCACTCTGCCTGGGTGTCACTGGTTGTATCTATAGCTAAATCTGTATAGCTCTGTGGCTTATCCCTCTCAAGTTTAAATTGTGTATCCAACCGATCCTTGTTCTTCTATGCCTAAACACTTAAAGCAGTCTCATCATGCTCCAGTTTTCCAAAGCTGAACTAATCATCTCTTTCCATTGATTTGCTTCCCCTTAGACTTTGGGTTCACACATTCAGTGATACCACCCAGATCAGGTTGGAAGTCACCTTTGAGTCTTTCCTCCCTATCTCCACCCAAATTTAACTTAAATATATATATAATCTATACACACACACACACACACACATATAGCTTAAAAGCCTCTTTAATATATATTAATTCATCCATTTCTCTCTGTCACCAATGATTATCCCTTAGCTATAAGCATAGATTGTAATACCATGTACTTTTTCTTGTTTTTATCCCTCCTTTTGTTCGAAATTATTTTACACCTGGAAATCCCAGTAACAGTTTTTTAAATGCATATTTGATCACATAACTCCCCTACTTGAAAGCTGTCAATAACTTTCCATTGTCCTGTTGATAAAGTCTACATTTCCTAATGTAGAATTTGCGTTCTCAAGAGATCTCTCTTAATACTTTATTTCTTTACATGTCTTGACTCCCTTAAAATGCATAGTCCAGTCACACTGAATGACTTAACAGTCCTCCACAAGAACCATTTTCACATGTTGCTGCTGCTTTTTGTCCTCAGACTGCAATGCAGTTCTAACCTAGGCAGTTGCTATCCTTTAGTTTCCTTGGCCCTTTGAATTCTTAATGTCCAGCCATCTTTTATGATACAGTATGAATACTGCTTCCTTTACTAAACTATTTTTGAGTCATAGGACTGTATTTTGTCCTTCTCTATGTGAGTCCATGGCACTTCATGCTTATGTCATACACTTACAAAATTCTTTCCTATTTAGTTCTTTGCAGCTCCTATTAGAATATAGGATGTTAAATGGAACAGGTATTGTATTGTTCATCAACGCACTATGTTTGATCTCTAAGGGTGTTAAAAGTTGTCAAAGAGTGGCTAGATTGGCATCCTCATGAAGCCTCATTTAAAATGTACTAATAATGCAGTTAATAAGCTGGGTTTTTTTGATAAACTTTCTATATTGGCTAATGCAACTGGATGTAAAATGAACCTAATACTGCAAACTGTACCTAGAATACAGTGATTATTCCATACACATTTGTTGATATGACTTATGGAAAATAAATTAATTTTACATTAATCATTCTAACCTTCATTCTCAGTATTCAATCTAACATCTTTTCTTTTAAAATTGAAGTATAGTCAATTTACAACGTTATGTTAATTTCTGGTGTACAGAATAGTGATTCAGTTGTACACATATATGTATTCCTTTTCATATTATTTTTTTATTATAGGCTGTTACAAGTTATTGAATATAGTTCCCTGTGCTATACAGTAGGACCTTGTTGTATATCTGCTTTATATATAATGATTAGTATCTGCAAATCCGAAGCTCCCAATTTATCCTCCTTACCTCTTTGCCCCCTGGTAAAAAACCACCAGTTTTTTTTCTACTGACATCATTTTATATTCCTTATCTCTTGAATCTTCCTTTTACATTACACTGACATAATAGGCCTGATCAAGTCTTGCCTTGACTATTACAACATAATCCTAGTAGTTTTAGCACCCTCAACAATCAGTTCACCCTGTTCTTTTCCGTTAGAGGAGTGAATTTCAACTGAGGATGAGTTTGCATCCCCCTACTGTGTATGTTTGGCAAAGTCTAGCAGAGTCATTTTGTTGTTACAGCTAATGTGGGGGGAGGGAGTGCTCCTGCCACCTAGTAGGCAAAGACCCAGGGTGCTGCTGATTATCCTGTAGTGCACAGGACATCTCCTTACAACAAAGGATTATCCAGCTCAAAATACCAGCAGTACTTGTAGGTTGAGAACCTCTTTGCTGGACTGATCATTCTGAAATGTAAATCCATTTGCATGGTTTATCTTGGTTGAATGATCTACACTTGCATATTTGGGTGCTCCTAGTGTTCTGTGGTGGTGCATTAAGCTTTGACCAGGGCACCTCTTCTGTTCAGTTTGACAAATTGGGATTATTAGTGGGATCTTATGACAAAGATTTTTAATTGTTCCCAAGTATCTATTTCTTCCTTTGTGCTTCTAGCATCAGAACGCTAAACTTTTAGGAGCATGTAATGGCACAGTTATACATTTCCGAGCTGTCCATGTGAATTCATTTACACATGATTCAGTTTGGTCAGCAGATTGTGATCATAGGTGTTTTGTACAAAGCCGCTGTTCCAGGAGTGTTTTTTCTCACCTTCCAGTTGGATAGGAACCACCTTTGAAGTCATGTTTTATGGGTGGCAGAACCAGCTTACAATTGTGACTGCTTGCCTTATGACCATTAATTTAAGAAAGGAAGCTTATTTTGGATCATCAGCAACTTAATATAAACTCTCACAAATACAAATGAAGCATATTCTTTTCGGTGAGCTGACTATCTCCTAAAATCATTTTTGCACTATGAGACAAAGCTTGACAACATAATATAATACACAAAACACATCGTGATATAGCCCTTGCTTGCACATCTTGCTCATCCTCATTCAACATGGACACTCTATAGGACTTTACATGACACAGCCTTAGCTGTGTCCATTTCCATCCTGTTCTTAAAGTGTCCTATCACTTCATCCTCTTAATCTCATTGCTTTAAAGTACTTTAAAATAGAATACACACCCAACACATTTTTCTAAATGATTGCCTATGCAAGATTTCAAAATTATATGATCAATAAGCCAACCATTTCAATACTCAACAGTTTAGATATTTGAAATTATAAATGACTGATTTTATGATCTTGAATTCTTACCTTATAAAGTATGAATGAATCAATAGCTTATTACATAGGTTAACTATGTCATTAGTGAATAAATGTTTTTAAACAAAACTGAACTTCATTTATAATTTGAACCTGGATTTTGTCTCTGTCTTATTTCCAGATTCCACTTTTTTTTTCTTCAGTTTACTAGTTATGATTGACTTACTTCTCATTTGATCTGATGATCAGATATACAAATTTCCTTAAATCAAAAATTTATTTTCCTTTTCATTCATTTAGTTTGGGTAACATGAGAAAGCAGAATTAGGGTGCTATTTGAGATCTCATGTATTCAATTTACTGTGAATAATTTAGTCAAGTAACTATTTTATCAGTTATGGAATATTTGCTTAAGACTCTGTAACGTAGTTCATGTTATTCAGCAAGTATGGTTCTCCATAATGGACATTTTTACGGCAAGAAAAAAATATAATAGATTCACAATGCCTACACACTAGGAGATATTTATTGATGAAAAGAAAATAAAGCAGATAAAATTATTAAAAAATAGAACTCCTTTAATGCAATCCCAAGAAGACATAAAGACCCATGGTGAGTTATTAAGATACTGGTATATGTTTTGAGCCTGATAATCAACCATATATACATTGCTTCTAAATAATTATTTAAAATGTGCATCTTATGTAGCCACCATGGGAATTACCTTAAGGCTTATAATTCTTTAATTATTATTTGTATAATTATCCCCACATCCCTTCAAAGAAACCTCATAGTAGATAAAAACACCAAGCAAACAAAGCGACACAAAAAACACACAACAAAGCATAGATTTTGGTGTTATTTATACCTGATTTGAATCCTAGTTCTATTATTTATTAACCATATAATACTGGCTAGGTTAGTCAACATTTCTTAACTTAATTTTTCCCAATAATAAAATAAGAAAAGAAATATTACAGGGCTAATATAAGTAAAAGATTCAGGGCATAGTGAATTTTGAGTGATTGAAAATTTCCTATTTCTCTAAAAATAAAATAATCATGTTCTCTTCACCTAAACTTGGCACATGTGTTCTGACAAATTTTACTCTTCATTGGGATTGTATCGATATGAAAATCCTAAAAATTGAAATGTTACTTTGTTAGTAATGAAAGTGACTATTCTTAATCAGATATATATATAGCTATTAATTTTTTAAAAAGATATTGGTTAATGTTAATTATTAGAGGTCTGTGAGGGTTAGTCACTCCCAGATATTAAGGGTGGAGATTCGTGCTCAACTGACCTGCAGGATTCTTGATGCAACTGGACTACGTGGTCCCAGCAAGAAAAAGTGCCAGACTTGAGGAGACTGAGTAAATATTGGTCAAGGAGAATCTCAGTTTAAAGAGCGAGGGCTCACTTGATTTGGGCATTAATAATAATAATTTATGAACAAAGGACCTCGTGTTTTCACTTAGCATTAGACCCTGCTGATTATGTTGCCAGTCCCATGTGTGACCATTTTGAGCTAAAAGTATGCCGTTGCTAACTGATATGTAGAGATAATCTGAGGAAGCTCCTCTCAGTTACAGTTATCAGCATGTGTAATTCAGACTGATGGGAAATGAAGCTACCGGTAAACAAGAGATTAATAATTCTAGGTTTGTAGCGAAGAATGCACTGTTATTAACAACGCCTAAACATAAAGGAAACTAACCTATCACATGCCTTTCATATGAGTAGAAGCATAAGAATATGTTAATTAGTCTTCATACGTACCGTGAAAGGGAAGATTCAGAAATTCAGATATATCTGGAATTTCAAACAAGCTTCTGCAGCCAAAAATGTTACTGGAGGAGTGTAAGTTTCTCATTGAAAATTTAAAAGATAAAGACATGGTGCTTGACAATAAAATTGCATACAGAATATAATTAGCAAATATGCTAATTCTTCTCCCCACCTGTTAACATTAACAGGAAATTATATTAATGTTTTCCATAGCTGAAAAGGGATACATTTAGCTTTACATTACCACATTAAAAGGATTGCCAGTAACATTATAAAACCTATAAAAGCTTTTCCTATATGCCTGAAGAAAATGAAATCTTCACTGATTAGTGGCTTAAAAATTTAAGAAATAAAGAACTGTTTGAAATTAGAAACAGTATTACTGCAAATTCACAAATGTTTCTTCTTTGCTGAGTGAAAAATGAGCAAAATGCAACTCTTGGTAAAACAGTGACATATTTCAGAACACATTATGGAGAGAAAGGAAAAGAATAACACAGAGACATGAATATAACTTTCACACCCTCCATAGAGCTTTGCACCTAGCATTTTTGGAACAATTCCTATATTTCGTTTCCCTCATTTAACTCATGTAGCTTGCAAATGTCATTTTGAATAAATACATTTCCTTTACAACAGCCTCATGCAGACTTTATGCATAATTTATTTATTTACATTTCCTTCACATCACCTTTTATTCATTAGTTTGATTTAACTTAGTTAAATGATACATTTATATGTGATCAATTGGATTTTTATCTCTTAATGTAGTTCACTTATATTCTGCAGGCATACTTCATTTTATTGAGCTTTGCTTTATTGCACTTCACAGATATTGTGCTTTTTACAAATTGAAGGTTTGGGGCAACCCTGTGTTGAGCAAGTCTATTGGTGCCATTTGTCCAACTTCATTTGCTCACTTCCTGTCTCTTCACATTTTGACAATATCACAGTTTTTCAAATGTTTTCATTATTATTGTATTTGTCACGGTGATCTGTGATCAGTGATTTTGGATGTTACTATTGCAATTGTTCTGGGGCGCTGCAAACCACGCCAATGTAAGACAGCAAACTTAACATATAAATGTTGTGTGTGTTCTGTTTGCTCCACCAACTGACCATTTTCCCTACTCTCTCCCCCACCTCGGGCCTCCCTGTTCCCTACAACTCACCAATATTACAATTAAACCAATTAATAACCCTATAATGGCCTCTAAGGGTTCAAGTGAAAAGAAGAGTCACATGTCTCTCACTTTAAATCAAAAGCTATAAATGATTAAGCTTAGAAAGGCATGTCAGGAGCTGACATAAGTCAAAAGCTAGGCCTATTGTGCCAAATAGCCAAGCTGTGAATGCAAAGGAAAAGCTCTTGAAGAAAATTCAAAGTGCTCCTCCAGTGAACAAGTAGATAATAAGAAAACAAAATATTCTTATGCTAATATGGAGAAAATTTCAGTGATCTGAATACAACCAGCCACAATATTCCCTTAGGCCAAAAGTTAATCCAGAATGAGGCCCTAATTCTCTTCAATTCTATGAAGGTGTTGACTGAAATAAAATCACACAACATGAGAGTTTTGGATTAAGCTTTACTTGGGGCAAAATGAGGACTATAGCCCGGGAAACAGCATCCCAGAAAGCTCTGAGAAACTGTTCCGAAGAGGCAGAGGAAACTCAGTATTATGTATGATTTCAGTGAAGGGGCACGTGCAGTCAAGCACACATCTAGGCAGAGGTATGCTGCTAGTCATGGGGAGCAGATGTCACCAGTAATGATTTTAGTAGTTTTCCAGATATGAGGAGATGCAAGAATTGGGGTCATAAAATCTTCTAAAAATATCTAACTATCTGAAGGCCTGTTCAGCCAGTTTTCCTAGGGCACAGAGAGCATTGTTCCTGGTCTCCATCCTGAACTCCTTTCAGGGTGTGTTGGAGGTCAGTGGCTGCAGCAGCTCATGATTTAATCCAAGCAAAGTTAAATGGCAAGTGCCACAGTGATCCAGTTCTTATAGAGGCAGATGGCAAGTGCCAATTTTAGTTAGCAAAGTCTCAGAGAGTTTAGGAAGCTTCAGAAGAAAAATTTGAATTAGCAGAAATTGCTTCATGAGGTTTAAGGAAAGAAGCCTTCTCCATAATATGAAAGTGCAAGGTGAAGCAGCTAATGCTAGTGTAGAAGCTGCAGCAAATTAACCAGGTGCTATAATAAAGATAATTAATGAATATGGCTAAACAACAGATTTACACTGTGGATTAACAGCCTTGTGTTGGAAGAAGATGCCATCTAAGGATTCATAGCTACAGAGAAGCCAGTGCTTGGTTTCAAAGCTTCAATGGACAGGCTGACTCTCTTGCTAGAGGATAATGCAGTTGGTGACTTTAAGTTGGAGCCAGTGCTCATTAACCATTCTAGAAATTCTAGGATCCTTCAGAATTATGCTAAATCTGCTCTGCTGTGCTCTATAATTGAAACAACAAAGACTGGATGACAGCACACCTGTTAACAACATTGTGTATGGAGTATCTTAAGCCCGTTTTTGAGAACTGCTCAGACAATAAGATTCCTGTCAAAATATTGCTGTTCATTGACAATGTACCTGGTCACCCAGGAGCTCTTTGGATATGTACAAAGAAATAAATGTTCTCATATCTGCTAACACAATATCCATTATGTAACCGGTGGATCAAGGAGACATTCTGACTTTCAAGTGTTGTTCTTTAGGAAATATATATTGTAAGGCTATAGCTGCCATCGATAGTGATTCATCTGATGGATCAAGGCAAATAAATTGAAAATCTTCTGAAAATAATTCACCATTCCAGATGTCATTAAGAATATTTGTGATTCATAGGAAGAGGTTAAAATATCAACATTAACAGGAGTTTGGAAGAAGTTGATTCCAACCTTCACAAGATGACTTTGAGGAGGTCCAAGTCTTGAGTAGAGGAGGTATCTGAAGATGTGTTGGAAATTTCAAGAGAACAAGAAGCATCACTCAGTGCTACAAACTTTATTATCTAATCTTTAAAAATTGTGACACATACTCCAAACTTCAGCAACCACCATGACCAGTCAGCAGCCTTCAACATCAATGCAAGACCCTCTACCAGCAAGAAAATTAGGATTGCTGAAAGCTCAAATGATGGTCAGCAATTTTAACAATAAAATATTTATAATTAATGTATGTACTCTATTTTTTTAGATATAATCTAATTGCATACTTAATAGACTATGATATAATGTAAACATAACTTTAATAAGCACTGAGAAACCAAAACAATTCATGTGACTTGCTTTATTATGATATTTGCTTAAAGCCTAAAACTGAAGCCTCATTATCACTGAGTTATGGCTGTATTAAGTTCCAATTTATCAAAATGAAAGTAACTTTAAATGATCATATGCCTGGAATATTGCAGATCTATTTGGCATATGTAACTACTCTAACTGAATCATCCCAGGCATTTTTTACAATTAACTCAAAAATTCTTGTACAAGATTTTGTAGAATAGACCAAATTCTTCATACATATTTAACATTACTTTCATTTTTTGAAACCTTAACCAGTGTCACTAATTGTCATCTGCTAATGTGGAAAAGAACTAAATGTTCAAATAATTTTTTTCAGGATATTCAGTTTAGTCAAGCTAATTTCTGTTCATCAACAGCATAAAATATTAGTAGATTTAAATCACTGAAATAAATCTTGTTAAATTCTAACTTCTCCCCCGGTTACACTTTAATTTTCATATAAAACTCAAAAATATTAAAATAATTATCTTGGTGTAGAATGACAAATTCTTTAGATGTGTTCAAGTCTCTTTAATTTTGAAAGATTCCTATAATCCTTTTAAGAATGCATTTAATGCTTTATCTATGAATTATTATTAATGTAAATAATACTTTAATGGAGAAAAATGTCATTATTTAAGGAAATTTGAGATTAGTAGAAAATTGGTTCCTATTGCTGTATAATGAACATTATAACAATGTGTATATAAAGCACCAGTCATATTCATAGTACTTTGGTAAAGTTAAAGATTAGTAAGGAAAAAAAGGAAATGCCTATATTTCTATAGAGAAAGTATTAAACTTCATGAATACATTAGAAAACAAGGCAAAAAACTTACGATAGACATTGAATAAAATATAGGCTTTTTACAACAAAGGAGGAGAGCAGTGAATAACATGAGTATTGGTATGGAAACCCAGAAAAATTTCCAAATATTGGCTTCCCAATATTTCACCCATGTTTTATCACTTACTGTTCATTACATATGCCTACGTTTTCCTTTTATTTCCCCAGAACTAGTTGTCCTGCTTATATTTTTGCCCTAGGTGTATCACATACCTACTATGTCATGAAGTCATTCTTGTCCAAACCCCACTCTGCTAGTGGTCAATTATCATTCTTTATTCTTTTATTTTTGTCACAAATTATGCATTTATTTTCATGTTCCTCTATACAGTATTAGCCACGATTACCAATATACATTCATGAATATTTGAAAACCTGAATATATATTTTATTTAATCTGTTATCCTTATGATATAATTACCATGCTATAATCCCCCTTCCCATTGATTGTCAGAGTTCCTAGAAAAATTGCCTGTACTCCACTAGTCTTATTTCTACCAGTTTATTAAGGGCTGACAATGTGATTGTCATCTTTTCTCATGATGTGTTACACTAAATAAGTCACAATGCATTTATTAGAGATAGTGATGTTAGAAATTATGAACTATACACAGATAGATATGAAAAAACAAAGAAGTTTTAGTTTTAGACATCAAGTCATTTAAATATCTAAAGAGGGTTTTCAGAATTTCTTCATTAGAGAAGACTTAAATAATTATATAATATATACCTAAGAATATGAGCTTTATAAGTAAATTACAGAATTCCCTTAATAGGGAATGGAAGTAAATGGAGATCACAATGTATCATCACTAATGGCCAAAAATCTATGTTTGGGTGAGACTGTAGAGTGGGGACATGTGGCTTTCTCTGGTTACTATGAAAGTTCAGCCAGCTGTGACATTATTAGTTAAATGTTTGAGTGAACAACTTCAAAATGGGCAAGTCCCTCCTAAAGCTAATAATATTTAGAATTAAATATAAAGATCAACTCTTTCAAAACAAAACATTAAGAAAATAATCTATGTTTTTGGGGGGTTTTATGTGTATTTCTAATCTTTAAGGAAGTTTCTCCATTGGCTAACATACTTGTTATCCCAAGTAAAAATTTAATTAAACAAATAAATAAGAGCTATTAACATAAGTTCAAAATTTCAGCATTTGATATTTTCACCATATTTAAGACTATCAAGGACCACTATGTTTATAAATCTAACCCTTGAGTAGGTGGGAAGATATCAATAGTCAGACAAGTGAAAAATATACAAATTTTAAAATATTATATTTATAAATTAAATTTAAATGGAATAGTGAAAATTGATTAACTAGGTTGTATGGTTTCTTTAAGAGTCAGATAAAATGTGCTAGAATAATAGATTAATATGATTTATAGGTAATTGTTAAAGAATAAGGGAGAACTCTCTTAATTTGTAATTTAAAAAAACATATTTTAAAGAAATTTCTGAATAATTTCTACCATGCAAGGAAATACTGCTCTTAAGAACACCTGTAAGTTCACATTTATGTACCAGACAGCTCGTCATATGCAAAGGATGACATTCACTTGACCTCCCTCTCCGCTTTTGCTTTTTCTGTTCCCCTTGCGAAGAATTCCTCGATCAATACTCTGCTTCTACCTATTGAAATATTAACCAGACTTCAAGGGCTAAGCTTAATACCATTATCTCCATTAAGTATTTTCTAGATTCCTCCTATATAAATAAGGATCTTCTTTCTCTCTGTTTTTCTGTTTTTCACTCAGTGATAGCCCTGGCTTTATTATGTTTGAAATGTTTGTACACATCTGTTTCTTCCTCTATGATGTCAATATCTTGAATTAAAGAGGCTGTTATAAATTTGCTTTGCATAGACAGCTACTGAATTCTGATATCCACAGCAGCACAGTCATGACCAGACAATCAATTAACACTTAGTTTTGACATAAAAGTATGTTTAGAATTTTAGATAGATGAATAGGAAGTCATCAATACTAGAAAGATAGATTTTGAAGTTTACATTTATTACTTATGAATCAGTTTAGCACATTTGTTTAATGATAAAGGTATTCACTGATTCTTATGGGTCCCTTTCAGACAAAAGTTGATCCAGTAAATTTTATATACTCAGTGACATTAAGGTGAGTGAGAAGGTAATGAGTAACTGTAGAGCCCACTGACTATATTTTCCACATGCTCTTCTTTAACACATATAGAATATAAATAGAAGGCCAAAATATTTCTTCGGTTCATTGAATAAAATATGGCTGCATGAATGTCAAAACTAAAGCTCATAATATGATTTATGACATGGCATTAACATTGTTAAAATGTGCATTTAAAAGTTGTCTTTACATCCATAAGAACCTAAAAATGTATCTTACATGTTAGACTATTTTAGAAAGTAAATATTTTATCTTAAAACGTGACTCTTTGATTTTGAAGAGCAACACTTTTAATGCAATTACATGATCAAAGCTACCCATATCCTATGGGACTTTATGAATTTCAAAATCTGATATGATAAGAGCAATTGAGCAACTTCATAGTCTTGGAAATACTGATATATTTAATTTTCTTTATTGTATTTTTCTTGCCTCTGAATGTACTATGTTGTACACATGAAACTAGTACAATATTGTAAATCAACTTAATACAAATAAATAAACAAATAAATAGAAACACATTGTGATTATTTTTTTTCTTTATTCTTTTTTCCTCTTTGCAATAACAGTAGCCTTCCATTTTACTTAAAACTTTTGAGAGGCAGCCTGGAAAAACTGTCTGAAAATGCAACAAAATAAATGATCTATTTAAATGATTCTATATGGGAAGAGCAAGAAATAATGATGTAGAAAAGACATTATTGCAGTCTTTGAGGAAATCTTTCCACAATTAGTAAATACAGTACATTTAGATGGAGAGGAGGAAAAGTAAATTTCAGAAAGTAATAATCACATGATCAGTGTCATAGAACTACAACAGGATATGATGTAAATACAAAACTATAAGTGATGTAGAATGATTATGGTGTATGATGATTGTGCTGGAAACAGAAGCAATATATACAGGTATAAAAGTAGTTTTTGTCATATTTTAAAAAATATTAAATAATTTTGAGTAATGTGGGTCATATTTTGTAGGCAGTGAGGAGTCTTTTAAAGTAATTAAGCAAGTGAAAGTAATTTGGTTGAGAATTTTGTGAAAAATAGAATTAATTACCTAATAATTTCTTCTTAGAAGGCAAGTAGGTCCAAAGTGCACTTAAGGCCAAGAAACAAAATGCAGATATCTGTGATTTCATTAAAGTGTTGTTTGCCAATATTTTTGCAGAGTGAATAACAAGGATCCTTAAGAGAAATGGAATATAACCATTTATGTAAATGTTATGTAAATGTAAATGTAAATTTCAAAGCAAAGAGACCAATACAAATGACATGATTAAGTTGTGAAAAGCTTTCATGATCTGGTCCAACACAATAACAGAAAACTAAGTGAACTAAGATTCTCTGCCCACTTTTTAATTGGATTGTACTTTTTGCTCTTGTTGTCACTGAGTTATATAAATTCTTTGTATATTTTAATATTAACCCCTTGTCTGATATTTGATTTGTAAATATTTTCTCACATTCCATAGGTTGTTTTTTTTATTTTGCTGATGGTTTCCTCTGCTGTTCAAAGACTTTTTGTTTGATGTAGTTCCACTTGCTTATTTTCGCTTTTGTTACTTGTGCTTTTGATGTCAAATTAAAAAAAAAAAATCATTGCTAAGACCAATGTTCAGAAGCTTTTCACTTATTTTTTTCCCTAGGATTTCAGTTTTTATGTTTAAGACTTTAATGTATTTTGAGTTGACTTTTATGAGGGGTGTAAGATAGGGGTCCAATTTCATTTTCCTGCATATAGTTGTCCAATTTTCCTATCACCATTTATTGAAGAGATTGTCATTTTTGAGTATTCTTGGCTCACTAGTCAAATATCAGTTGAATTTATATGCAAGAGTTTATTTCCTGACTCTCTATTGTGTTCCATTTTTCTATAGTATTATAACAGTATCATACTGTGTTAATTACTATATTTTTATAGTATGGTTTGAATTCAAAAAGTGTGATACCTTTGGCTATATTCTTCTTTCTCAGAAATACTTTGACTATTTGGGGTCTTTTGTGGTTCCATACAAATTTTATAACACTTTTTTTTTAATTCCTGTGAAAAATGCCATTGGATTTTAATGGGGATGCAGTAACTCTATAGAATGCTGTGGGTATATGGGTATTTTAATGATACTAATTCTTCACATCCATGAACGTGGAATATATTTCCATTTGTTTATATCTTCTTCAATTTTTTTAATCAAAGTCTGTAGTTTTCATTGTACAGATCTTTCACATTGTTAGTTAGATTTATTTCTTAGAATTTTATTGTTTGCTGCTGTTGTGATTGGGATGGCTTTCTTTATTTTCTTTTCAATTATTTTGTTGTTAGCAAGGTCAGTATCACCCTGATATCAAGGCCATAAAAGAACACTACAAGAAAATAAAATTATAGACAAATATCTCTGATGACTATAGATGCAAAAATCCTCAACCAAATGTCAATAAACAGAATTCAACAACGTATTACATGGATCATACACCATGATCCAGTGGTATTTATCCCTAGAATGCAAGGATGGCTCAACATATGCACAATATCTACCATTTTAAAAAAAAGTGACTCTTACATTTTATGCCTTTTCCCTTTGTCATTCCATTAAGTTCCCAATATCAGTAAAACTTATTGAAATGTAACTTCTCCAACAAAGTTGACCCTTGAACAACATGGGTTTGAACTGCACAGGTCCACTTATACACTGATATTTTTCAATAGTAAATATTACAGCACTACATTGTTTGTGGTTTGTTGAATTCTCAGATGCAGAGAAACTGCCAACATGGGGGGTGATTATAAATTATACTCAGATTAAATTCCCTGTTGTGCAAGGCTCAATTATACTATTATTTTTATCTAATCAATTTTATCATTTCTAGTCCATTAGAATATAATCTGTTAAGACCATCAATAAACTCACATTACTAGATACAATTATCAATTCAAAGTCTTCCTCAGTCTTGCTGTTGTGGTACCAAATGATGTCGTTCATCCTTCCTCTTTTTGATGATACTCCACCTGATGGTCAGGACATTGTATTCAACATTTGGTTCCCTTCTTACTTTATTAACCTTCATAGTTAGCTTTGCTTGCTTCTCATTACTTCCCAAAGCTCAATAATTGGACTTCTTTTATACAAATCCCTTTATGATTACATCCAGTCTTATGAATTTAAAAACTCTCCATATGACAATAACCTCCAGATTTTTATCTTAATTATGGACTTCTCTATTTAATCCCTGCCTTGTAAAACTGAGTGCTAACATTGGGGATTGTAGCTTCAATATATAAATTTTGAGGGGACACAAATATTCAGTCCACAGTAGTTCACTTTTTTTTTTGTTGTTTTTCAGATTTTGAACCTTCTGAAGTTTTAGGAGTAGTTTATGACTTCTCCTAAATGATGTGACTTGCAACTGTCTCTTTCTGCTTTGTCAGTTTTTTTTTTTTTACCTTGTACTTACTAGTATAAATCTAAGCATTTTATATATAGTTTTCTATTTAATATATGTATTGTTCTTAATTGCTTCTTAAATTTGTCACAGTTAATATTTATCCCACTCATAGAATATAATAAAAATTATTTAAGAATTTATACATTATTCTTTACTAAATGAACTGGTGGATACATCTAGCCAACGATTAATAGTGGTGGCAATTGTAAGCATACATTTTTGTTACTGATGTTAATAATTCCCTGCTGTCTCTCCATTTTGAAAGATTCTAATTTTGGATCTATATGATATATACCATTCAAATGCTTATAGGTATTGTGTGTGTGTGTGTGCATGTGTGTATGTTATAGTCACCTACAGAAATTAGATTAACTTCCCACCCAAAGTATGGTTCAGAAGTCCAGACTTGGGATCCCAAACACACTAAAATGGTATAAAAAGGTTATTACTGGTTTATTACTAATGTAGTGAGATTTTCTGGAGAGACCAGAGTGACTCACTAAGAAGTCTAAACATGATTTGAGAGAGAAAAAAAAAAGAAGACTGTATTGAGTTTTCATTGTGATTAGGAGGTGGACCTGGATGAAGGTTCTCTTTCATACAGGCAGGGGCTTGTGTAGTTTGAACCATCTGACATGCAAAGGGGGCCCCCAAGCTTTCTTATCCTAATATCCAGATGTAGAACAGAAGGGGAAAGTGGAGGCGGGAGGGGATATGAGACTTAAGAGCTGTCAGCAGTCACACATAAAAAACTGGAATCAGACAATAATTATCACAATGTAAATGTGTTGGTTTAGCTGTTGTGTTTCTACTAGAGATACGTATTTTCTAAGAAGATTGATCATTTTACCTGATCGTTTTATTTACTTTTTAGATTATTTCAAATTAATACATTTATTTACATAATCATTTTTCAACATCTCACATGATCTTTTAATTCGCTTTGTTTCTATGATCATTTTGCATTTAGACTCCTCTATTTTGTATCTGTAAATTTCCCCTCCCAACCTTCATAGCTTTCATTGTATAAATACTTATTTTTTAAATAAGTAACTTTTTATGAGTTATACTATTTTTTATTGTATGCATTTTCTTTAACTTATGTCATTCATCGTTTCATTCTTTTACAAGCATATTGAATTGTGTATTTAATGTATTTTCTAGTTGTCTTTATTAGTGTTAACATTTAAAGCTATGTATTTTCCTCTGAGGATAACTAAATCAAATTTGGTGATTTATTTTACAAGTCCATTACCAATATGATTTTTAATATGTTAATGATATTCTCTTATTTTACTGACTCTGAAATAATATAACTAGATTAGGAAAAGGCATCCTAATTATTTTAAATATCAATAAACAAAGCAAAATCCTTCACAATATAGGCAGTTACAGAGCATTGTTAAGCACATACCAGTCTTATCTTAAATTCTTAGAACAGAAATGATAAAATAAAAATTTTAGTAACATGTAAAAACGTCAGGATTAGATAAAATAAAATGAATACTGACAATACTAAAATATATACACATGAAAATCTTTCATGTATAAAGAAAAAATAGGCTTAATATGAATATGTGATAAAATCAAGGGACAAAAATGTTGATTTCTAATTGTAGGTAATCTATTTCAAGCACTTTTCTTTGGCTGAAATTAGTCCAAGTTCTTTGGGCTTTAATTCTCAGTAAAATGTATTATTTTAGATATTTATTTATTGAACCACTTCAAGCCATTGTGATAGGTTTTTTATTTAAAATTAATACTTACAGCCTTCTGTCTCTTGTGTTCATACACCTATATATCTGATGAACCGTTGCTCAGGCTTTATAGCCAATTTTTTTACTTTTACGTAAGAAGTTTTTTTTTTATATAAAAAGTATTTTGAAATAAGAAGTGTTGCACAGTGACTTAAGAACTGTTCTGTGCCTTAGAAACAGGTCCTTTTGCCTGTCTGTCCAATAGAAGTCATGTAAATGCCACCCATCTGCGATTAAGCATGTCTTTTCATCTTCAAGTGAGTTAAGAATGGCTTAAATGTAATATCATTTTATTAATCATATTTTTACTTTTATTCTATCAAATAACATTTCATGTTTCTGCTTAACGTCATTTCAACTCTCAACTCATCTCTTTTCCTTATATTCAAGTTTAGCTCACTCACTAAAGTTGCCTGATGACGATAGACAAATAATTCCTTTCTGAGTTCAGTGTTTGTATTCATCTGGGCTGTCCCTTTCAACATTCTCTCTTGTGTCTCTTCATGCAGGCTATGCAGTTTTTGGTCACCTCCCTTGTTATCCATAAGATTTATAAATTTTTGCTGCTTCTTTATTTTTTCATTGCAATGCTTGATAGTTTATTTTCCTCCAGACTCCGAGTGTTTCTCAGATGCATACTCATGCATCTGCATTCTAATTAAAGTTATGGATTGATGTACTCTTGGTTTCATTGGCTAGTATATCACTAAAGTGGAGAGTACTTGGATAGTGAATGTTCCCAAAGCATTTACAGACTGTGTTGCTCCTTGAACTATCTTCCTTTACAGCAATTTTTTTGTGCCGGTATTCTGTATTACATATTGTAGAATGCCTAGGCTTAGGAAACAAATAATATTACCAGATAAATGAATAAAAATAAGGTCACAGTAATATGTTCCTATATTCAAACATGTATCACTGTTCCCTAATATATGTTTGTTTACAAAATTTTCCCTGGAATGAAGTTCTTTTCTTTTTTTAACACATTTATTAGGGTGTGATTCCTGTACGGTAAACTTCACATATTCAGGTACACAGTTTGATGAATTTTGATACATGTATACACCAATCAAACCACCACCACAATCCAGATAGCCAAAATTTCCATCACTCCCCAAGAGGTGCAAATTTTGAATTCCCAGTTTATCCCTTCCTACCCCCTTTACCCACTGGTAACCATAAGTTTGCTTACTATGTCTGTGAGTCTGTTTCTGTTTTGTAGATAAGCTCATTTGTGTCCAGCTTTTTTTTAGATTCCACATATAAGTGATATCACACTGTATTTTCCTTACTCTTTCTGACTTACATGAAGTACTTCTTAAATCTTTTTTTTTCCCTTAATATTGGTTAGTTTATGCATTTCTGAGAGCCAGGATTAGAAATATGTATGGATTATATAAGCCTTGAATTACTGTCTGTTACTATTGCTTAATGATGATTGTATTTGCTTCCAAATAAAAGTTGCTGAAGTTCACTATTAAATCAAAAAAAATTTATTTAGAATAGCTTAGCTTTTCCTTGAAATATGTAAGCAATGCCAAGCACAGGGCTCTGTGTGTGTGTGTGTGTGTGTGTGTGTGTTTAGTGAGGAGAGGCTGCAGGTAGAGGTATGGCCCAGTATATGAAATTACAAGCCTGTTGTCCAGGGTTGCAAACAAAATTTGACTTAATTTATGCTTAACCTCTAATGTTGCACAATTATTCTGAAATCAAAATTTGGTTATGGCTTTACTTTATATTAATTATAGTTTCACTATAAATACACAAGACAGAGCAGAATTATATGTTAGAGACCCAAATACTAGAAGTCAAGTAGGAAGATAAATATTAATCAAATTAACAAAAAGTTTCAGTAACCACTACATGGATATTATGTGTGTGAGTGTGTGTGCATGTAAATGAGGTAAACTATCAGTTTGTTTCTGAGCTAAAGGAAAATGAGAACAAATAAGTAATTAAATATGAAGAAGCAGCGACTTTGGCTGCATAAATGTAAAGAAAGATTTGATGATTTTGGGATTTTGAGAGAGGTCCAAATTTGGGGATTTAGAGGTAAGAATGGAATATTTAACAGAATGGATTGCTGAACAATAAAGATAAGTTGAAGTTGAGATAAGTTCTATTGTATAAATGAGTTAAAGATGGAGTAATAGTAAATGCTAACAGCCAAGGTGATAATGCAGTCAGTGACATTATAGTATAAAACCTAGAATTCAAGAAATTTCAAATATTGCCTAAAATTACCCTCCTTTACCTTCTCTCTCATCCTACAAACCTCACTTTTCATTCATTCAAATCAGTAATATTTTTCCAAAATACCTTATTCATTCTCAACACTTAAAAAGTCCAAATACCTTCTCCTTCTCTCATCTTTTTTCTTCATCCCCAAATTCAGTCCATACTTCCATTCCCAATTCTTCCACTCGCCTTCCTAAACCAATCTTATCAACAGTGGTAAAATCTTCCTCTAAACCACTAGAAACTATCTACTGTAACTTTAGTCTATAGCCAACAAGATAGTAAGATGTTCAAAGAAAAATTATTTGCATTTCTTAAAATATTCTTTGTTCTGATGAATACAGAGTAAGTGTTAAGTAACAGTACATTTTTTGGCTTTTTTAAAAACATTTTTTATTAATTTATAATCATTTTACAATGTTGTATCAAATTCCACTATAGAGCACAATTTTTCAGTTATACACGAACATACATATATTCATTGTCACATTTTTTTCTCTGTGAGCTACCATAAGAGCTTGTATATATTTCCCTGTGCTATACAGTATAATCTTGTTTGTCTATTCTACATTTTGAATTCCAGTCTGTCCCTTTCCACCCACCACCCCCTTGGCTACCACAAGTTTGTATTCTATGTCTATGAGTCTGTTTCTGTTTTGTGTATTTTTTTTTTATATTCCACATATAAGTGATCTCATATGGTATTTTTTTGTCCTCTTTCTGGCTTACTTAACTTAGAATGACATTCTCCAGGAACAGCCATATTGCTGCACATGGCTTTATGTTGTCGGTTTTTATGGCTGAATAGTATTCCATTGTATAAATATACCACATTGTCTTTATCTAGTCATCTGTTGATGGACATTTAGGCTGTTTCCATGTCTTGGCTATTGTAATAGTACATTGATTGACTAGAGAGAAGAATGACAACGATTAAGACTAGGGGATCTGTTTTTGTTTTTGTTTTTGTTTTTTCTTGTATTGGTTGCTGGATGGTTCAGGAAGGAAATTATTCTGGCTATATATTGTTTTAATATTACAAATGCGGTGTAAGTAATGACCTAAGTAAATCCTTAATATCAGACAATAACATCTTCTGTGAGTCATGTGCTGTTTTCATCCATTTATTTCTAGCCAAGAATACTTCTAACATTTAATTTACCACAAAATGCCTCTTTATTCATTATATTCAATTTATAGATTTTATTTAAAATATAACTATTATTACCTCCTTTATGTGTATGCTAAACAATGTTGATTATACGTTACTTTGACCACAATGAACTTTTCAATAGAAGTTGATCATTTTTAGTAATTCTGTAATATTTTTTTCTGCAAAAATTTGAGTTTCACTCAAACATATATTGGGAGAAATATATCTTGTAGCTTCTTAGTAATCACAGAATATAATCATATATAATACAGTTCAGACTCTGAATGCCTCCCTAGTCTTTCCACTCTTAGCACGTCCTCTGAAATAAATCCCAGGTTGCTGCTGCAATCCTTAACTTCTTCACTCTTTTCTTTGACTTCTATTTCCCCACCTCTTTTGGCTTTAAACATCTTCTTCTGATCTAGTCATAAAGCTTTTTATCCTCTTTAAAAAGTTTTCATCAAAGCTTAGTTTTCTAACCTTTCTCCTGTATCTTCTTGTCAAAAAAAAAAAAGCCACAAAAAACAAAAACTACATTCATCTTCATGCCCATCACATTTCTAAAAATCTCTTTATTCCATTTCCGTTTTCCTGAAATAGGTCCCAACCATAACTTAAATTTTTCCTATCATGGTTTTTACATTCATTTTGATTATACTAGTGAACTTTTCAGTATAAATCAATATAGGACCTATATGAACCCTGTAAAATGTCTAAAAAACATGGAGCACTCTGTACAGAAAAGAATGGTTTTCCATCTGGAAATAGCATTGAATACACTGTATCTTGCTTTTATTAATTTGGTATGTGTTCTTGCTTATGCTCCTTGATATCATGCTCTGTTATATTTGTCAGCATTTTCACATGTAGTAAAAACGTTACACATAAATGTGACTTTTGATTTTGAGGAAATTGTAGCTTTTATATGAGAGATGAATTTAATAATAGTAGATGAACTACACAGTACTAAGTTGTGTAACAGAAAATGCGACCTTCTCTCTACCTCAGTGTCGTGCATTCATTCTTCACTAGATCGTTTTCTTGAACATAAAACATGTTATTATTTCATTCACCTAAAAACATTTCACATGACTCATTTACTCCTCAAATTATAGTCTCAAGTCTCCTTTCCCTTTCACAGTGAATTTTTGAAAGAATTATCTAGGTTCACTGTCTAATTCTTCTCCCCCATTTACCCTTGAATTACTCCAGGTAGGTATGCACACCCTTTACTCCCTAGATAACTGCTCTTGCAAGATCATCAATGACTTTCATCTTTCTAAATTTATTCAATTCTTCCTGCTTATCTTACTTGTCCTATCAGCCATATTTGACACAACTGATCCCTCTACCATCATTAAAACGTTTTCTTCATATGGTTTTCAAGATTCCATATGCTCCTTGCTTTTCTCCTGCTCAGTTGACTTCCCTTTTGAGTCTTTCTTCCTTGATTCTCATTATAACCCCAAAGATCATGTCTCTTATTATTGCAGTGGAATATATTTTAGCCTTTAATCCTTCCCTTTCTGTGTTGACTTATAGTTCCTTGATGATCTCATGTGGTCTTGGGGTTTCAAATAGCACTTATATTTCTGACAACTTCCAAATATACAGGTCTCTTTGAAATGTATATTCTGTATTTAAATGGGTACTCAACAGCACCATTTATATAGCTAAAGGTAATTCCAAATTTTTCATTTCTAAGACTACGTTTCTAATCTCCTTCCACCATAATCATCTTGTAGTGTTCGCTGTCATAAGGAATAGTAACTCCACCTTTCCAGAGATGATAGCTGTTGACAAATGTGCATTTTGAGTCAATCACATATGATGCTGTTTTTTGGAAGTTGAAGAGAGATAATATAGTTCTTTTTACATAAGAGGCACTCAGTAAAGATTGACTGGTTTATTATAACGTAACTCTGACAGGTAAACACTCCATCACTGAAAAGAAGCTTCATGAAGAAAGTTTTATCTCTGTTTTCTTCTGTAATATCGTCCCTAGTTAGAAGACAAGTAATCCCTAAATACTGTACGAGTGAGTGATGAAGATGATGGATTTTGGCTAATACTGAACTGGTTCAAATGTTACGTTTTATTTTATATCTTACTTTCTGGTTAATATAGCTTCCCTTTTAATTTTTCCCTTTTTTAAAACATTTCTTACAGATTCAAAACTACATGTAGAATTATTATTTATCTCTTTATTTTCTGGTTAGCATTATTTTGTAATACGAACATATTCTTTTTATGTTAATAAAGTTTACTTTAATTTTCCTTCAGTGTTTTGTTTTACCTTGTTATATACCCTATTTTGTTGCCTGTTTTGTTTACAAATGAAGAGATTTGGTATCAGCAAAAGTATCAGAAGTCATGAGATTGAAATACTATCTATTTCTAAACTGGTGGGATCTTCTCAGATTTTATTTAGCGTATTTACTGCACACTTGTTGAGATTTCTTTCTATGTATGTGACTTTGAAAAAGATATTGTGACCAGAATTTAATAATTATTTGGAATTTACTAACTGGTCCAGTGCGAATCTGACACAGATGTAGTAAGGAAAATATATTTAGGTATAAATTTCAGAAAACTAAAAATCCTTTATTAACACAAGTAATGTGATTATAGTGGACCTAAGAAAAATTAGCTATTCCTGTGTAAATGTTAATATACTTTTAATCTTTTAGTAATATTGTTCTGACAATAGAAGTAAAATAAAAAGGAGATAGATGATATAACAAAAAGGAATGACTTCACCTTTTAAGGGAAAGATATTTAAAGAAAATATTTAAACATATTCAAGAAAGTTTCACTTCCATGTCATTTATTATCTATCAGCACAATTCTTTTTTCTATGACAAGTGCAAGACAGTTGCCTTTTGAGCATTTCTAACCTTCAGATATTTGCATATAATTGTATTTTTTCCCACAGGCCCCTCCTTTTTAATCAACCCTTCCTCATTGCCTTTAACTATTCCTCTGTGGTATTCTAAATTTTTAATTTGCAGTGATGCGTATGTATGTGCATAAATTTAAATGTGCATATGCTTATATATTCATGTAAAGTCTAGAAAATAGAAAAGTATGGAGGGGGAGAATTCTCTGGGAAGGGATATAAATGTCATTTGTAACATCTTTTGAACAGGCCATGGGATTTCCCTTCCTTTTAATAAGGAACACCAATGAAAACTGAATTTGTTGTTATAGGGACACAAAACTTGCCACCCCAAAATATCTTTTTGGCATGTGGATTCAAGGCCCAGAAAGGAACTTTCTTCTCAGGAAGAAACTCTAACCTCCCCTCAACTGCCGAGAAGAATGTAGGTAGAGAACCTCTTCCAAGAAGGGAACTATCAACACTGAAAACTATAGTAAGAATTAGGTGTGTAGACAGGGAGGGCCTAGCAAAGTCTATTGAAATTCTACTCTGTGTCCCATTGTCTCTAAATGGCCCAGCAAGTATTTGTTTACCAAATATTTGCTTTTACATCTTTATGTGAATTTCCTCCCTCCCTTTAAGGTACCAAATCACTATCTCTAATATTCTCTTTTTTCCTTCTGGCATTTAAGTTGAGGGTTTAAGCAATTTGGAGAGTTACTCAGTTTTCTTGAGTCTCTCCCATGTACACATGTTATTAAACTTCTATTTTAGATTCTCTGTTAATCTGCCTCATGTTAATTTTATTCTTAGATCAACTGAAAGAACCTAGGACAGAGAAAAAAAATCTCTTCCTCCCTGAAATCTGAGCGGGAACAAAATGAATTATGTGAAATGTTGACACACCATCTTATTTTTTTCATGAAGTAGGGAAGATAAAGTACTATAAAATACATACTAATAGTTTTTGCATTGGGTTAATGGATCTTTAAAGTTCTCAGAGCAATGCCTTCAACAACCTTAATTTGTTGTCATTGTCATTGCTTTTGCTTTGGTTTTAATTTTATGTAGATTATTTATGGCTTAATGTGGCCAAATTTCCAATATACGTGGTTTCTAGTTTCTGTGGTATGTGTAGTCAAGGCACAACCATCTCAGGTGACTCTTCACCTACACGTCCTACTAGTGCATCAGTGTTATCATTGTATTGTAATATTTTATCTTTACTCTAGCCTGAAATAAATCATGTGGTATATTGGAGATCAAGTTTAGCTTTGTTCCATATGGCTATGCATTGTTTGCAACTACAGTTGCTAAAGAAACCTTTCCCTCCCACTGATTAATGGCCATCTTTACCAGGAATAAAATTGCCATATATAGCAGGACCGTGTTTATCAGCATTCTGTCACTTTTTTAAAACTGTTTATATCTGTATTAGTTCCACACTATAGTTTTTGATAGGCTTTGAATTGAATTTGTAAATTTAGTTAAGAAAAAACTGGCTCTTTATGTCTTTTTAATCATCTATTAAAAAACCCCATGATAGCAGATGCTGTTACAGTATAGTCCCACCCTATCATCTCAAAGCCTTTGGCCAAGGGCGTCCCTTCACTGACTTGAGTCTGTGCCTGTTTCTCTGAGTTGAAGGGCTACCAGCCTGCCAGCACCTACTGTGTTTGTGTGTCATGCAGAAGTGAGCAGGAATTTATGTCGCAAGTGGCAGATGATAACTAAAGCCTGAGAGCTGAGGGAATACTCATGCTCCAGGCCCCTTCCTGCTATTAGGACAATCCCAAGGTGTGACCCCCACTATCTCTAAGGTCCTCTTGCATGACTGAACCACGGGTGCCCTCTCAGGGACTTCGGCTGATATTATTTCCTTGCTTGGTTGCCTCTCCTTCTGTTCTGTTTTCTTTCTCCTGTACTAAATTTTCCTGGGAACTAATAAATTACTCCTGCAGAAATCTCCCTCAATAGGTTGGCTTCCAGGAAGTCCAGCTGAAGACATATTATTAAGAAATCCAACTGTGGTGATACAGATACCAGTTTTAATCTAACCAAGAAAGAATTTTGTATCAATATATGTCACAATCAACTCATATGGAGTTTGTTATTAACCAACAATAGTTATTACTGGACTATTAAGATTTTAGTCCTGCTCTGTGAACTTGAGATATAAGTGTAAAGACAATTGATGAAGTGTGTATTTTCAAACATTTTCCATTCCATTTGGGAGAGGCATAAAAATAAGTAAATACATGTATACATGCATATATATTTTCATGAATCAATAAACAAGAGAGGTAGAAAAATACCCTAAAGATGAGTTCTCTGTAGAAAATTACAGTAGAATGTTATAGAAAAGAAATGGGATGGTGCTTCTGTGTAGGAGTCACAGAAGGACTCTCCCTCAGGGGCTAGGTTACATCGAAGCTAAGCTCTAAAATGACCGGGTGAATCTAAACACTTGACCATCAGGGCTAAACATATTCCAGCCAGAAGGGGGCAGTTGGTGCAACAGCCCTAACACAGAAAAGAGTTTTGCTGGATGAAAAATAAAGTGGCTGGAACATTTTGAATAGGTTGAATTAAAAAGGAATTTAAAAAAAAAAAAAGAGTGACAGATCATCTGAGTCATAATTGATCAGGATCTTAAAAGTACCTTAAAAGTACCCAAGTACCTTTTTGTCAGGGTAGTAGAAAAACATTGGTTATTTAAACAAAGAAGTGATTTGATTGGATTTTAATGAAAAGCTAGTCTAAACATTGGATAAATGGCTCTAAAAGGATGTCTCAGGTTTGGTTCTTTGGAGACAAACATAAGAGAATCTGGATTGGGCGGAGGGAGAATTTAAACTGACTCCATTGCAGCAAAGGCCTAAGACAGTCCCACGTGGAGTTTGGCATCTGGCCTTCATCAGTTGTCCCAAAGTAAAGAAATGGTGTTTGCACCTTTGCACTCTCAAATCAGACAGCTTGGAGATAAGGCACCTATCTCTGGCTAAAGAGAATGCTAAAAGAGGAACACAGCTATAAGCCATCAAACGGTAATGTTCCCAGCATCTGGGGAAAATGAGTGCCATAGTTAAAACGGGAATCCCGGGAGCAAACCAGAGCATGTGCCAGAGCTGAAAAACATGGAGGTAGGGAGACTCCAGTAGCCTATGTAGCAGGTGATGGTTAACTGGCCAAGCGCAGTATCAGGGTTAGTGGAGACAACTGTTAGACTTGAGTTATATTTTGAACCAAATTCTAACCAGTTTGCTGACAGATGTGGCAGAGTAAGTAGAGAAAAGAAAAGAGACAAAGGCGACTCTTAGCCTTCCTTTTTTTAATTCCTGAGCAAGAGAATAAATAGTGATGTCATGGTATGGGGGAAATGGGCAGAAAATGAAAAATGATGGAGGAAAGCAAAAGTTTACTTAGGGTGTGTTGTAGTTTAGATGCCTATTGTATATCGTGTCAAGTATTCAATGTATTATTGCAAATCTTGAATGTAGAGAAGCAATTAGAGATATAAATGTGGGAGTTACTGCACACAAATGATATTTAAAATCATGGGAGTTGAGAAAATGACCTCAGGCAATGCCTGTCAAGCTTTTTTAAAATCCACCATAAAGAGCATTTTATGTCTTAAGCCATATTCATAAATAAAAGCTGAAATAAAATTTTCACAAAATTGCTTGTACTAATTATACAAATTGAATATTTGAAAGGAGTCACAAGACTTCACAGGTTGAATACTTATTAAAGCTTCAATAAAGTTAAAAAATGCAGTGCAGTTGGAGAAAGAATCCATGGGCAAATACTGGTGACCTAAGAGATTTCTAGCCATAGCTCCCCAGTGTCCTTTATAAGCTGCGCACGATTGTTTCATCTTCAGCTTATGAATCACCAAGACATACACATGGAATCTTTGTTTTAGGGAAGCCCAGGAAATACTTTCCATTCCCAGGCATCTCTTCTACCCCACTGGTCACATTCCCAAGACAGAGCATATAAGTAGTTAAGCCAAGTATAAGCGATCAAGTTATATGCTGGTAGATAATGTAAATAAGCTTTTCCTGGGTACTTCTGGGGAACTTTTCACCCCTAAATAGCACAGTATATATTACTAGTCCTTAAAACTCATCCTGATCTTGATCAAGAGTTAGTACCAGATGCCAGGCACCCTCAGAGATAAGCAGAGAGCTGTCCTAGGCCAGTTGAAAAATAGCTCTTCCTCATGCACTTACTATGTGTGATGTTCACTGACATTTTCAATGCAATTCTTACTTTATTTCATTACAAGCAACGTCTGGTCATGATCCGTTAAATTGATTTCATGACTCTTTGATTTTAGGCCTCAATACGAAACAAAACAAAACAAAACACTAACCTAGGGAGAATGTGGAGGGAGAAGGGAAGAGAACATAGGGATGGGGTCCTTGGAAATACCAACACCTAAAGGTGAGGAAGGGGGAATAGGGAACATTTTGAGAGAAAGCTAAGATAGGAAAAAAAATACAAGAATGCTGTGGTGTCCTGGAAACTGAGAGAGGAAAACAATTCTGGAAGGAAAAATGATAACTGAGATCAATGTTCTGGAGACACATAGGATTCCACAGACTGAAAAAATGAGCACCAAAACAGGTAACAAAGAAAAAATGTCATTGGTGATTTTGACAATAACTGTGGGAGTGGAAGCCTGTTCGGAGTGGTTTGCAGAGAGAATGATAGATGAGAAATCAAAGATTGGGGCAGTGGACAACATCTTTACAAGTGATTTATCTTAAAAGAGGTGCAAGAAACAGGACAATAATTGGATTGAGTCATGGGGATCAAAGAGTGTATTTTAATGTCCTAAATAACAGTGTGCTAAATAACAACATGCCAATGTGACAGAGGCATCAATCCAATAGGAGGCAAAATTTGATGATTTAAGAGGGAAAAGGGAATATTGCAGGAAAGAACTAGAGAAGGCAAAATAGAATGTTGCCCGAGAAAAACATGAGGGGTTTTACTCTATGTGGGAGCCAGGACAGTTCATCCATTTCAGCAGGAGGCAGGCAGACAATATGGCAACAGATGGCACCCAGACAGTGGCTGATGGTGTGAAAGTGAGAAAACTCTCTAGTGACTTCTAATTTCACAGGTGTGTTTACTCTGTGAGATAGACACAGAGACAAGGAGTGTTAGATCTAAAGAGTGAGGCAAGATGGAAAATATTTATCGAGAGAGTGGGAGAATAAATCAACAGAGAAATATAGTGGGTTTCTGAATGTCCCTGAGGGGGCCTATTTGAGTATTCTTAAAGACAGACCAAGAGGTTGTGTGCTTTTCTATAGCCATTTTGAACTGACCATTAGTAGAGAGTTAGTCAAGGGCTGGTTGTAACGAGGGTTGACAGTCTGCTGGGGAAGTGTGGTGGAAGGAGAGAAAAGTAAGCATTGAAGGTATGTATATAAATATGGATAGAACTTTTCAATCTAAGTTGAGTAAGGAGGCAAATGAGAATGTGAGAGTAGTGTGGGAAAGGACAAAAATATGATGGGGTACAAATGCAATTGACTAATATATAGAATGGGGATTTTAGAGCCAGTGAACTCTGAAGACAAGAGGTAGGCAGAGAGTAGAACTCCTGAAATAGAGACCCAGGGAGATGATACATTTATTAATGATGACAGCAACAACAGTAGTACTATTGGGTAAGTTAGATCAGATGAAGGAAAAGACAGTTGGAGTTAAGGTGAAAAACGGAAAGCTCAGAGTGCTAGGAAGATTATCTACATGGATTTTGACATCTCCACAAATGAAGACTAAGATTGGAGGGTGGAAGACAAGCAGAAATGACTTTTGCTCTACTAGCAGTGGTGCACCCTGTCTTTTGTGGATCAGGTGTGAGATTTTGCCCGCCTCCAGCATATAATCCTCCAGACTACTGACTGAAAATTCCCTGCTTTGGGGTCGTTGGCAACTAAGATACTCGGTGGAAGTTGTCTTCAGTCATTTCATTTCCTGACTCTTGAAAACTAATAAGATTTCCTGGATCCTCGCTATCCTGACCTCCAATATCAACTTTGTGCCTCTTCAGTACCCGGGTTCCTTCACTTGCCGCTTCCATGCTTGGATGGGTGCCATTTTTCTAGTCCTCATTTAATGGAGGGAGCAGCATCTGATGAATGATCTTTATGCAAGTTGTTCAGTTCCATTCCCTGAATTCTCAATGCAAAAAGTTTCCAGTAAGGAATGATCAGAGCACTTCTTGGCTTTGAAAGTTCTCTTGGAACCCTGTTGACCACAATACAAAATCGAAGCTCCTTGAGTGGACATACAACTTTCATGACTGTAAATTTCCATCTCACATTTTCACCTGTCACTCTCTTATATCCCTTCTACGTCACTCTTCTGATTCCCAGTGTGGGTGAGCATCTTCATTGATCTAACTACTCTCTAACCCACTAGTCTGACTTGTGGTTCCTTCTTTTTTTAGGCTAATTTTTCCCTCGTAAAATATCCCATCACTTTTTTACCTGACCAATTTCTATCATTCTTTAAACCTTGTTCAAATGTCATCTATCAATTAAACTTCCTCTAATTTCTCTGTTCTAAATTCTCTCTATATGGCTAAAAATGTATTATTTTTCATACTTACGAAATAACTGACTTTCATCATGATACAGTGATTTACGTGTTTGTCTTGTTCCCTAGCTTGCAGTTTTATCCATGAGAGATTCTTTTTCTGTCCTGTTGTTTATTTGTCTTAAATTGCTTAATAAAATTCCTGGAATATAGAGTCTTTAGTAAAATGATTGTTGAATGTGTGAATGAGTTAAAGGATCATTTAACTTTACGGCAAATGTCTTACATAGTCAGCATAACATGATGCTATGTATAAACTTGAGAGACTAAAGTAACACATGTAAGTTTGAAGTCTTCTTAAAAACATATGTTTTGCTTTTACTTTTCAACAAGCGGTATCAAATTCAATGAACAATTATATCAGCTCTCAAACACAGTATTTCCATGGACATAGGCAATTCAGCAGCCATTTTTTTTAACAGGGTAGAATCATGTGAAATTGCCAGTTTTGTAGTCACAAATGGTTGAATATTAGCAATTTCAAACTAAATCTCTTTTGGTACAGGAAGAAAAAAAAAACCTGCACGTGCATTTACTCTTTACCAAGCCTATAAAATTCTGTTTAGATTCCTTAGCAAACTTTAAGTGTGCACATTTGATTTATGTCAAATATCCTTTTGATAGGGGTGATACAAATATCCTATTGCCATTTTGATCAAATTTTGCATGGTAAGTATCTTGCATTTGAACAATGCTGAAACAGCATAATATCAGTGTAATTGCATTGACATCATAACAGTTCCTTGGCAGCAATTGTACTCTCAATAATGCAAATATAGTGCATAATTAAGGTAGAGGATACCACCGTGATCAGCAGAACGCCTCCTCTGGAGCCCATACAGTGTCCCTGTATTATTGCTATGAGAGCAATGATTGCATCCCGTGCCTTCTGAGGACAGCACATAATGGGCAATGTGCAAGTATCACAAATGATGGAAACTGACATGTGCAGCAGCTGTGTATCTTGGTTTCTTCGGATGTTTATTCGTAAAATATACATTGCTCTTGTCAGTCTGCCCAGTTACTATGAATACACAGCACAGAAGAATACATTAGAAAAATAAAAAGTCAATTAAACAATTGGCTGTGCTTGAAACCGTTTTAAAGTACAAGCCATCCTGGTCTTATGAACTATTTGTCAATTTATATATTTTATTGATGTCCTAAATGCCTTCTCTAATACTCTAATACCACAAAGCAAATTCTACCTCATATTCATTTACTGATAATCTCCTTTCTGAGAGACATAATCTGACTTAGTTAATTTTTTATGTTTCTATTTTCTCGTCTATAAACCCAGGGAGATGTGCTGTGTAAGTGATATGGGTTTTTTAAGATTTAAATGAGATAATGCAGTGTAATGTTTATTTAGCTCCGTGCCTATCACAATGCAGGTACTCAATGAAGTTTAGTTATTATTACTATTATTATTAGTCAATCCTGATCTCCTCTCTTATAAACAATTACAATTCAATGAGATCAGTTAATTTAACATGTGTATCAGTATTCTAGAATGGAATGTCTATTAAAGGCAGAAAAATTCCTGCATTTTTCATCACTGGATAATTAATATCTAAAAGAGTTCCTGGCTTTTGATATCTATTGAATTGATTAATAAATTCTCTGTAGCATGTATAATTTTAAACAAAATCTCAAATGAATGATTTCAAGATTCTGATTATACCAGACTCCTATCTCTTGTAAATATGACTTATAGGTACAAGGAGCTCTAAGAATTAACTGATTATATCTTTGTAAGAGAGAGAGAGAATTAACCCAAAAAGATCAATTGGTTAATGTTTCTGGTCATCTGTTTACTAGTTACATTAATTGTCTCAATGGCTTAAACTTTATAGATCTCCTTAACCACATTTAAAATTAATAGAATTAAGTAAAAGACAAAAGGCTTCCTGTATCATGCAGCCCAGTAGGTTATAAAGAATCTGGCTATGTTGTCAGATACAAGACTTCTGATAAATACTCTTTTCCTTACAAGAATTGTTATTATTTTGGATAATTATGTAAACATTGGCGAATTAAAGAGGATTTTTTTAACATTTTTTATTGATTTATAATCATTTTACAATGTTGTGTCAAATTCCAGTGTTCAGCACAATTTTTCAGTCATTCATGGACATATACACACTCATTGTCACATTTTTTTCTCTGTGATTTATCATAACATTTTGTGTATATTTCCCTGTGCTATACAGTGTAATCTTGTTTATCTATTCTACAATTTTGAAATCCCAGTCTATCCCTTCCCACCCTCTACCCCCCTGGTAACCACAAGTCTGTATTCTCTGTCCGTGAGTCTTTAGATTCCACATATGAGTGATCTCATATGGTATTTTTCTTTCTCTTTCTGGCTTACTTCACTTAGAATGACATTCTCTAGGAGCATCCATGTTGCTGCAAATGGCGTTATGTTGTCGGTTTTTATGGCTGAGTAGTATTCCATTGTATAAATATACCACTCTTCTTTATCCAGTCACCTGTTGATGGACATTTAGGCTGTTTCCATGTTTTGGCTATTGTAAATAGTGCTGCTATGAACATTGGAGTGCAGGTGTCATCCTGAAGTAGATTTCCTTCTGGATACAAGCCCAGGAGTGGGATTCCTGGGTCCTATGGTAAGTCTATTCCTAGTCTTTTGAGGAATCTCCACACTGTTTTCCATAGTGGCTGCACCAAACTGCATTCTCACCAGCAGTGTAGGAGGGTTCCCCTTTCTCCACAGCCTCTCCAGCATTTGTCATTTGTGGATTTTTGAATGACGGCCATTCTGACTGGTGTGAGGTGATACCTCATTGTAGTTTTGATTTGCATTTCTCTGATAATTAGTGATATGGAGCATTTTTTCATGTGCTTTTTGATCATTTGTATATCTTCCTTGGAGAATTGCTTGTTTAGGTCTTCTGCCCATTTTTGGATTGGGTTGTTTATTTTTTTCTTATTGAGTCATATGACATGCTTATATATTCTGGAGATCAAGCCTTTGTCGGTTTCATTTGCAAAAATTTTCTCCCATTCTGTAGGTTTTCTTCTTGTTTTATTTCTGGTTTCCTTTGCTCTGCAGAAGCTTGTAAGTTTCATTAGGTCCCATTTGTTTATTCTTGCTTTTATTTCTTCTAGGAGAAAATTTTTGAAATGTATGTCAGATAATGTTTTGCCTATGTTTTCCTCTAGGAGGTTTATTGTATCTTGTCTTATGTTTAAGTCTTTAATCCATTTTGAGTTGATTTTTGTATATGGTGTAAGGGTGTGTTCTAGCTTCATTGTTTTACATGCTGCTGTCCAGTTTTCCCAACACCATTTGCTGAAGAGACTGTCTTTATTCCATTGTATATTCTTGCCTCCTTTGTCGAAGATGAGTTGACCAAAGATTTGTGGGTTCATTTCTGGGCTCTCTATTCTGTTCCATTGGTCCATATGTCTGTTTTGGTACCAATACCATGCTGCCTTGATGACTGTAGCTCTATAGTATTGTCTGAAGTCTGGGAGAGTTATTCCTCCAGCCTCTTTCTTTCTCTTCAGTAATGATTTAGCAATTCTAGGTCTTTGATGGTTAAAGAGGATTAATGAGAACGTTTATCTGAATTATATATGGCCTGAGAGACCCACTGACTCCTTTCAGGCCTGAAATTCTAAGTTCTTTCCTGTTCTGATATGTTTAGGTTTCTTTGAAATAGTAAGTACAAAGATTTTATTTACCTTCTATATAGATATGAGTTATTTTCATTTGATGTTAAAGCAGGATGGTATCTTGATGATGCTTTCACTTGTGTTTATAAAATTGCTTGTCCTGAGCAAGGACTTGCAGACACTAATAGCCAACATCAGATGAGTTAAGAAACCTAAAGCCCTTTTTAGATATTATAGAGTATAGCAAATTTAATAAGTTTTTATTATGGCCAAATGGTTTATATAATACTCCTCATTAACCTTAAAAGCAATCATTCTTGAAAGATAAATAGCAGGTTGTGACATACAAAGTTGTCCATCTTTGATTTTTAGTATATACATTAATAAGAATTTAGTAAGACACAACTATTTGTATATTAATCTTTAAAAATGAGAAATTGGTTCAAGGAGATTAGGAACTTTGTTGCCACTTATATTTGTGCTGGAGTAGTTATTTAAAGCCAGTTTTATCTGGCTCTTTATTCCCTGTGTTATTTCACAGTTTATCAAACTTAACATTTTTTAACCTCATATTTGTTTTCCTCTACCATCAAAGATCCATTCCTTTAAATTAAGGATTTTTTTTCAGAAGACCTTTTTTAAAGCAACAATTACAAAAATGATCATTTAATAATCCAGTATCAGTAGATATGTAACTATCTTTAAAATTCATTCTTCAAAATAATTTACAAGAAGTGACAAAGTAAACTTTAAAGAAGAGAACAATAGAATGAAAAGATACATGCAGAGATTTTTAAAAACTGTTTTTCTAAAGGCAAGAAAAACTTGCTTATAACTAATATTACCCACAGCCTTTAGGGGTAAACTTTAGGAAGGCATGGATTACTTCGTATCTATAACCCATATTCTTTCCCCGCGGCTTTTAGCTTACGAGCATTTACAACAACTCTGCTGATTCTTGTGTCCCTACTGAAAATCATTTAGTACTAAAAACATTTTCCTGTACTGCCAGCTTCTCCAAAAATAAATAAATAATAATGCATTCACATTCTCAATCATTGACATAAATAATTATGAAGTATAATAACGATGAAGTAGATAATGACTTCACCAGTTACTCCTGGTTTCAAGGAGAAAAACAGTCACATTTCACAGTGAACAAATCAATGATAGCAGATATGGTATTCACCCAGCAGTATGCTTTCCTCCCCTTATTGGGAAGACTGAAAAGTTTTATACTCACAAGTCAGAACTAACAACTCTCCTTTTTGCTTTGATATTGCAGGCATCCTAAAATTCCAAATATCAGAACAGATCATACTCAAAAGCTGTCCTCATGCTCCCCAAAAGGTTGGCCATCATAGAAATCTTGAAAGTACTGCAGAAGAAGGGGGCATTTTTCAGTCTGATTTTGATTTTCTTTCAAGGAAAGTAGGTACTGGCTTGTTAAGTATCAGAAAGCAAGAATATGACACATTGTCATCTTTAAAAAAGATCCGTTCCCTCATCTTAACCCATCTGATCTATATTTCTGTGGAAACAGGGCCAAAAAGTCAGGCAACTGAGCAGGACACATTTCGAATGTTGATTATCTATGGAAAAATTCAAGTTTGAATATACAGAAAAGCACAAAATGTTTACAGACTTTTCTCAAAAGTCAGAGTGCTTTTATATTCAGTTTATAGACAACAGAAAAGATGGAAAAGTAAGGATATATTTGAGTTCACATCTTTTGTGTATCTCTAGGTTTAAGTGGCTCTCTTTTAACAAAATATTTTTTGTAATTATGCTTTTAATATTTAGTTGAATCTAAAATAGGTATATATTATATATTTTATAGTTATATAAATGTATATATATATTTTATATTTATATTTAAAATAATTTGATCTTATTTTTCTCATAAATTAGGCATTAATTGAATCTGTATGCATGCTGTATATGTTGCAATCCTTTTAATATAGAATATAGGTGATTTTAAAATTTCTACTTTTGTTCTCACATGGCGTAAGTCTTTGTAAATGTTGAACAATGTGACATCAGCAAAATTTATGACAAATACCAAAAGCAGCCCCTGACCACAGTCAGCAGAGCTGTCCTGACTCAAATAGCTAGGTGACTGTGTACTCCTGTTGACTCTAAACAATTTCACAGAATACTAAAAGCATACAAGGTCATTCTGTGGCTACGATGGAGTGAAAACACAAAAAAAGACCACTCGGTAATAATGACTAGGCACACAGAAAAACTGAAACACTATCCAAATCACACAAATGATCTAATATCCACTCCACTCCATCTCTGCTAATATAACTGCTACGTCTTTACCATAGAAAGTTTAGCCCCACTTCATTTCTTCTGCCTTTGAGATAAAAATTACTCTACTATGTGTGTTCCTGGTGGTCTTTCACAGGACAGAAAGGACAAAGAAAATTGTTAAAAGATGTATACAATTGGTATATGCCATTAAATATCTGGTAGCACTCTGCATTTTTCTCAGAAAAAGAATGTAAAGCAAAGAAATACATTGAATATCTATTTTCTACCAGACTTCTTTAGCAATTTACATATTGAGGCGTCTTAACCACCCTGTGAAATTTTGCAATTTAAGAAACTGGGTCCGTTTTAAATGATTAGAATCTGTAAGTGAATTTCTGCCTTTCTGCTAAATAATTTCATACAGTATAGTATAGCATTTCCCTATTTTCCTATTTTTTGCACTTAATGGATACCTTAGAAAAGCAAACACCACAACGAGGAACCTCTTTTATCTAACAACATCCTTTTGAAGTTTTTGTTCTGCCTTACCTCCTTACTTTTTGGATCATCCTACCTACTCCACGTCTCAGTTTTTATTTCAAAACGTTATTGAACCAAGGTGAAATTTCTGCATTTTTGGAGCTACTTTTGACAGATCTTGTTATTGCTAACAATGGCTTAGAAAAGGAATTGTGTACCATTCCTTCCTTTTCTATGATCTGAGATATTTTATAAAACATGGCAAATATATCTTTAAAAATTTGAAATAACTGTTAATAATGCATAGATAAGTGTATTTCTTTCTTAGTTTTTCTTTTTCTTCCAGGCAATGTCAATTCAGTTACTTAGTCTGCTTATCATTTTCCAACTGTTTATATTTGAAATTTATCATGTATCAAGTACCAATATATAGTAGGATGTGTACTAGATTTTATGAACTTACATTAATTTACCATTCTCTTCTTTGTCAATTATATTACATTATTCTTTTATTTCTAAAAATTTTGAATTGCAATTTTGAGGCTACACTGTGCACATTTGTATAGTTATTGTATTAATTTATGCTTATTAATTTAAAGCGATTTTCAGAACCCTACTTTTGAAATTTTAATTAAAATTAATCTTGCTATTCTAATTTTTCTATATTTAAATGTTTGTATTATATTTTTAATGAACTTAATGTTTAACGCTGCAAAAAAGTTTTGATAATCTAATACGAGAATTTTAAATAGGATTTGTTTTTCAAATTTCTTGTGATAACCAATAGAATCATTCTTACAGTTGCTTTATCACCATCTCCATATATCCGTTGGTCCATCTGAATCTTCTTAATTGATTCCTCCGTAGCCTTTAATATATTTTCTCTCTCACTCTGGAAATATTTTTTTAACTTTGCCTCCAGTAGATCTATTCTTGGCTTTCCATTATTTTATCATTGTTTTTATATCTATCTCATCTGTGGCTTCACTTTTTCTTTATAAACCGTAAGTACACGAACAGTTTAGGAATCAGACATCATCTCCTACTTTTATCTATATTTACTCATTCAAAGATCACATCCAGGATTGCAGCTTTAAAAATCAATGGTACTCTGTTTACTTTGAAATTTACATTTCTAACTCAGATTTTTCTCGTGAGTGACACTTGTATACCCAAATTCTCATTCTTCATTCCTTGGATGTCTAGTAGGCGTCTCAGACTGAACAAGGTCAAAGTATAACCAGACCTACTTTTTTTCATACTCTCTATCTCAATAAAGGCCAATAATATTGATCCAGTCCTCTGCAGAGCAATCAGTTATCCAGTATGGAAATAATTTTCAAGTTTGGGCACTTGGTAAAAGCCTACCAATTCAGGTACTAAATGAAGATAATAACTTCAGAGGTCTATGATGACACAGCCATGGAAGCAATAGGAGAAATATTACAAAGAATGGCTTCATACCTCAGACTTGGGAAGAATACAGTCATTTCCTATAGCATGATATAATGTTTAGATTCATTTTATGTTTGGAACACTTGCGTGCCAAGCAGTTGAACAGAAAGGAGGCTCACAGGAGAGGGGTCACTCTCCAACAGAGATATCCATGGTTGACCTTGACTGTTATCTGTTACATAGTAGATTTGCATTCCATGTCTGTGCTTTTCAGAATGGGTAAATATGTGAGCTACACTTACTTTTAAAAATGAATTACAGGTTTTTAAACAAAGGCAAATTGTTTTTGTGTGCCCTTAATTCAAAGATATAAATATACTTGAATATAAATAAATATACATATATTTAAATAGGAACCTCATCTTTCCAGACTATAGCCCCTCAAGAATTACATGTATCGGCTGATACTGTTACCTCTCTTCCCAACTCAGAACTCAGTGTTAACAGTCACTATACAGTTTTTGTTTCCTCCTCTTTCTGCTTTCCCCCTCCTCTACCCTCCCCCTCTTCCTACTCCTACTCTTCCACTTCTTCTCCTTCCACTTTCCATTGCTCCAAACTCCATGATTTAATATTTGGGGGTGAAAAATTAAGATTCAGAAATTTGAGGTGCCTTAATATAAAACTGGTAAAAAAAATACACAGTCAAGATTTTTAACATATCTTTGATCTAACATTTCATGTCTTGTCTATATTATGCTCCTTTTATAACTCTGTTAACAAGTAGAAACAATTTTGACAAAGAAGAATGCAATTCTGATGCGCTGTAAGAATTCAGTCAAAGTGGAATTCACAATAGTAAAAAAAAAACAACACTATTAAAAAGATACTAGCATTAATTTAATTTACATAAGTCTTTGTCCAATGGCATTTATGTTCATAAGTAAAATATGTTATGATTCTTGGCAGATAGTAACCTGTGTAAAGAGAGAGTTTAGAGTTTAGAGACCAATCTCAAAGGCAAATTCATAATATGATTACATGCCAACCAGACCTAAATTCTGTGAACATTTATCAATTTAACAAATGTAGTCCTCTTCTATTAAGTGAAATTAACCTAAAACAGAAAATAATGTATTCTAATACGATTATTTGAAATATGAATGTATTTAAGCAAAAAAAGTCCCTAAAATATTTTGAAAAAGTTTGGAGAAGATAGAAATCACAATTAGGTGCCAACATACAGAAACACTTGCTTAAGTAGATAATCTAAATGATGAGAAGATCATATAATTATATAAAACTAATACTATAGGAAATCAGTTTTGCGTAATACAAAACAGATATTCTTTCAAAACAACTTATTTAAATAAGCACATAAATGAGATTCTACCAACTATGAATTACTTTAAAACACTGTAAAATATTTATGTATCTAGATACAGTTTATATTTAGACACATGATGATACAATATGATGCCATGTCACAAAAGTTATTACTAGAAGACCCTTCCAAAGAGATGTGAGGAAAAAACAACACAGCTGCCTCATAGAAATCAATGCAATTAAATGTGAAAGTTAAATTGTTTTTAAAACTAATAAGATGAAATTAAATAAGTATAAAACATAATCATAGAAATTAACAACATGGGAGTCATCAGGGTTATTGATGACATTTGGAGATAGATGTACAGTTGCAGTGGGCTTAGAAGGGGATTTCTGCATGTATAAAAGGCAGGGTGGTACATAAAGAATAAGTTGAGATATAAGGGAATTGGTTCTGAATGCTCAGTTTTGTTTGTTTAAAAAGTGGATTGCCTGGAGCATGTTTGAATATTGATGAGAATGATTCAGTAGAGTGGGTAATTTTAATATTCAAGGAAAACAAGAAATAAAGAGCCTGGAAAGGATCCAGAATAGTGAGAACTGACCTTTGAAGGAAGAAAAAATTGCATTCTTTGTTCAGTAGATGAGAAGGATGTGGTAAAGGTAGTTACAGATATTATTTATATTTGTTACTATGGTGTTAGAAATTGGAGGAAGCTACCATTTGTTGACTGTTTAATCCTTGTGAAGTGTGAGGTAAGGTTGTGAGCAGAGGGTGAAGAAGTAAAAAGAGTGTTCAAAGTATGAAAACAGAGGGAAAGAAAACAATTATTTTAGAAAACGAGCCATTATAAATGTAAAAAACAGGGAGTAATTATGACTTGTTTTGATGTTTGTTATCACCGCTTTTATAATGTATACAGTGTGTATAGTTAATGCACACAGAGAAGAAATTATTGTGCAAATATCTTATTGTGCAAATATCTAAACATTTGGACAATAGGAATTAAACATTAGTACCTAACAATTTATACGTAATAAGATACTAATGATTAATAAGCATGAACAATGTTCAATTGCAATAATTAATAGGGAAATAAAAATTAAAACAATAGTGAAATATTTTAGTTACAATATTCTAAATATATATGTATTTCTCTCTGTCTCCCTCCGCCTTTTTCTCCCCCTCCTTCTCTATGTATTCACCTCAATATACTTTAATGAAGCAGAATTTTGCATGTTATTTGTAGAAGTATAAATTGGTATAATAATTCCAAAAAGCATTTGATTACTTCTTAGAACATGATCAAAGTGTATAACAAATTCAAATGGGACTTTTTAAAAAAGACATTCATTTTAAAATTATTTATGATAGAAAATCATTGGAAATTCTATAGCACAACCATAAGGAAATGAGTAAATGCATAATAAAGTATTTATATAATGTTAGCCAATATACTTACTAAGTGCATACATTAAAAAATTCATTAAACTGTCTGAAGAACTGGAGGTGGTCACACAATCTCAATAGAAAAATAATTACAAGCCAGAGGAAAAAAACTGTAAGCTACAAATAAACCAAGAAAGAAACATATCATTCCATGAAATTTAAAGGGGGTAGCCAGGAGAATAGTAAATTTCTAGTTTAGTTGAGTTGGTTTAGTTACTACACTTCTCACAATTCTAGCAGCATTATCTGTACAGCAACAAAATTTTGCATTTTCTCAGTGATAGACCTATTTAAGGGACAAATGAGCTAAAAAGAAGAAGCCTCATGGTTTCCTTAAAATATTAACCAGCCTTGTAAAAGATTCAAACACTAGAAAGTGAATACTTCTAATTTCCCTTACCACTCTCACCCAAAAACCTAGCCACCTCATCACCATTATCAACCTATCCTTCCCAACAATGTTCTATGCATTCAATAGAATGCATTGTTCTATATATTCTTTGACCATAGCTTTCAGAGTCATTCAGTTCTGACCCTTTACATTGTATAATGTTGTAAAGATGTGTGCATTGATTCTACTATACATCTGTTAACTTTCCAATTATAATTTGAAATGCCCAATTATTTATATGACCTCAAACTTAGAATCAAGATACTTGAAAGTACTTACAAATTACCAAATTCAGTTTGCCTGAATTAAGACATAGAATATAAATCTGCCTTCCTACTTTAAAAACGTCAGATTGCTTCCCATTGTCCTTGGAATAAAATTCAAACATTTTCCTGTGGCCTGCGACAACCTACATGAGCTGCTCTGGTTATTTTTCCAGCATCGTCTGCCTTTTGTTCATTCTCATTCAGAACAATCCAACCGAAGTGACATCCTGACTATATTCAACTTCCAAAACTTCTTTCTGCCACAGAGTATATGCCATTCTTTCTGCCTAGGATCATGTCCCTCTTTTGTCCCTTAGCATTTGTTTATTCTTTATATCTCAGCAAAAATAGCAATTTCTTACAGAAATTCTCCCTACCTGTACAATTGTCTCTCTATTTTTTTCACAGAATTTTGGGGTTTTTTTCCCGTTTTCCATGCACCACACTGAACTTACAGTGCACAGTTACATTATAAGCTCCAAGAGCCAGGGATACTGATGAAACGATACAGAGCTCTATCTTCACTGCATTGCAAAGATTGCGCCACATGGTATAAACCTAAAAAATACTTTAACTGATTAAGTGTATAAGTAAACTCCAGTCTAAGGCTATATTTTTTAGTGGAAACTTCTGTATATTGAGAAATTAAATAAGAACATCAAGCAAATATAAATGGAGACATGGCTTAGAGATTTAGCCAGAAATGTTATTACATTGATGACTTAAAGAAGGAAGGTTAGCATTTTAAAATTCATGAGTACTATTTTCTTTCTGAGATTGTCATACAACACCTAAATTATTTACTGTCCTTGTAGAATGGGGACTAGTTCTGCTCTTACAGTGTGACCAGTTGAAGAATGACTGTAGTTCCCATTGTCATTATTAAATTTGGTAATATAACTTTGATGTTTTATATACCAGCATATAACTGGGAATTGGACTCAAGAAACCTCTATTTTATAATTTCATGGACCTGGACAACAGTTTGAGTAATCTGAATAACAGTTCAGTTATGTATGAGATTTATGCCTCTGGATACAAGGAGAAATACCCTCTTAAAAAGAGCTTTCATGAATTCTTCTCCCTTAGTAAAAATATTTTTTTGTGAAATGTGAAGTTGTGCAATAATATTTATCTCCCAGAATATTAATCTTTATGATATTAGCTTCTTAGGAACAGTGGTCGGTTCTATGAATGTCAACTATGTGTGTAAGTATTTACAGAGGTGCATTTCAGTGGGAATATGGCCTGTATCATAAATACTAAATTCATTTTACCAGTCTGTCATCAATATAATTTAAATGCCCTATAGGCATACATTTTTTGGTAGTTTCACCTTTTGGAAATCTTCTCATACTTCCCCTAAATACTTCTCTCACCATTCTGAAAAAAAAATTAATAATTTTCAAAGAAATTCAAGAAATTTTATAGTAGTGACCTTAAATTGATAAACTATAATAATACTGTTCCATGCTAATTGTAGAGAAGTTACAACACAGTGTATTTACCATCCACTCATCTGACTATCACTTATGCTGCAGGAAATTAAGATTGCTTGGATTTGATCTTAACAGATGAAGCAAACACTCTCAGCTTCAACTTTTCCTGTCACACATCCTCACCTTCTGCAGTGGCAAAGCTTATGATTTGAATAACATACCCATTAAATATTTTAATCATTTTATAAAATTGAACTGGGTGAAAATTGAACCACATCTGTGGCTTTTCCAACACGCACATAAAAACACACATAAAGCAAAGGCACAAATACATACTCTTATGTACACCATGCCCCTTTCATTAGACAATTTTGACTCTAATTGGTTGTGTATGGACCTTATTATCTAATTACAGTCTAATTAAAAAAATAAAAACCATCGCATAGGCTGTCTCCAGTCTTAATCATGGACATTAATATACTGTTCTTTGAAATTCAATCTGACAACCTCTTCAAATTCAGAAATTGGCTTGCTAGAGACCTCCAAGGTCATGATCCTTCAAAGCACTGTTTGTCAAATTGCCCTGACACACCTCCTGGTGGGAAAAACTACTCTTTGATTATTAATGTGCCGTGGAAAAGTGACATAGCCTTGCATACTGATCTTATAGATCAAGAAGAAAAATTGACAAAGTGAACAGACTAAAATACCTTGAGTTAAACCTCATATATGTGATGAATACGAAAAAAGAGTATAATTTGATATGTGAATATATCTGAAAACAGAATTCTGAGTTTCTAAAGGGCATCACAAATGTACTATAAAATAGCACACACTGTTCGTAACCTCACTATCAAACATGAGATATCTTTATACTGATTGTTACCCTCACAGCTGACCATAGTAATCAGTAATACTGAGTTGTAACTAATTAAATTGCTGTTGAGCTTTAAAGAAATAATTCTACTCCCCTATGCTATATCTCAAATTGACAAAAATGAATGCATTTAGTATTTATAGTATATTGATAATTATTTTCAATACCGTGGAGAATATGAAACCAGAGACCCATAGAAGATATACTGTGTAGACGCTGCATAAACACACAATACATATAGTTAAAGAGTATTATTTTCATAAAATATATTTTCATAAATTATTCTTTGAAATTTACTTTCATGAAATTAACATCTATGTACTAATAACTATCATCGACAGTTTCTCATGTAGGAGTTTGTGTATGTATATATGAAAATGCTACTAACAAAATCAATTAATTTGAAAGAGCAGAAGAATGATATGTTGTAAGTAGATTGTAATTGTCCATCAACACTTCTCAGGATAAAAAGATAATTGCAAAAATTCTAGGAAAGGAATGAAAATTATTTGGCTGATTTCTCGTCCGTAAAGCTGTACATGAGAGGACATTGGAAAGTGGTTTTCAAGTTGTGAAGGCAGGTAATTTTGAACCACCAATTTTATACCTTTAAAATCAGTCTCTCAGGGAGCTATGTGAAGTAAATTACATTATCCTATATGCATATCAAACAAGGTTTCTCTCCCATGAATCATTTCTTAGGAAATAACCTCTAGCAAAAGATGAATATCAAAAAGGAGGGCACTGAGAGTGTAAGATATTTCATAAGGTGAATGTTGTAACTCAAAATTTCCATGAGAGTAAATTCTATATCAGGCTTATAAATCAATCAGCCTAAACTTGACTAGGAAGAGAGTAGGCTCCAGAGAAGCTTTAAAGGACAGGGCCATATTTTAAGAAGCGGGTGAAGTGAAAAAAGAGAGGGGAGATGGGTGATTTAATGATTAAATTGAGTAGTGGATAAATATATTCAGAATATATATACTCAGATTAAATTGGGAATAAAGCTGACTAAAGCTTACCTGGGTCTTTTGTTTCTGCCCATAACATTACTCCTGGCTTTTTGTTTTTATTTTTTCATGAATGGTGAAGTCCTCTCTGAGCCATCTCTTTTTCAAATCACCACAGTTTGGCTGTACAAATATCATTAAGAATGTGATTCTTTGTCCTTTCCATGTAACATCAAGAGATACTTTTTACATAAGTGAATTAATAGGTATCCAATATATATTTGTTGTATTGATGAATTAATCAGACAATGAGGACCTGGAATGATGTTGTCGCATTGGGAATTCAAATCTGAATGATTAGTCAACAGCAAAAGTAAGGGAAGGATGAGCAAGAATTGTTTTTTTTTTTTTTTTTACTGACTTGATATAGGGAGTAGTGTGAAGAGAAAGAGAAGGAGACAAAGGTAACTTTTGCACCAAGATTTGTTAGAATTTGGTATTGATAATGGAAGTGGAGACGTCTAGATTTGGAAGAGCTCATTGGGATGTTTGGAGGTAAAAGACTGAGTTCACTGTAAGATATATTTTAATAGAGAGGCCAACAGTATATTGAGATGGAGATATTAACATCACTATATATTAACATAATTGTTTTGTCTAACTTTTAGAAATATTGGTGATTTTTATAGATTTCCCCTTTCAATGTATTTTCATAGCACCATGGAATCAAAGTGTTGCTGCCTAGACACTTAACACAATGTACTGACTTTGTTCTACTAAATTCTAAATTTCCTGAGAGCAAGACTAAAATTTTTATTCTTTCACTTGTAAGAGCCTCATAAATCTCCTGACACACAACCTTTTTACAGATGTATGTTAAACTCAAAAAAAAAAAAATAGTCCCGAAAAAAAATAAGTGGTTTTTAGCCTGGGAAATGTTTTTAAAAACAAAGTTTAAATCAAGTGATAGGTATCCGAAAGTCCTCACTTGTAGGCAAAGCTGATATTAATAGAATATAAGAAACTATTCATGATGGAGAATATGTAGTAATAAATCAGGCTGTGTAAAGAAAATGCATTTGAAATAAAACAAGCATCAACATATTTTACTGAAAAATCATTCTAAAAGTTTGATGTGGATATTTTCTTATAAAATAACACCATAAAATATAGAAATTAGTTTATTATTTTTGTCCTTAATAAAATATTATTAAAAGTATATTTTAGAAATTATAAACAGGACAAATAACTAAGTTGATGTTTCTTTGAATAGTTGCTTTGAAAAAGTTAGATAGCAAGATAAGACTTGTTTCTCGTGTGTTAGAATTTTTCCTGAATTGAATATGAAGGTCATTATGCAACAATATTATAGAGTTTCTTTTTCTTCTTCCAAGGATCCCTTTAATTCCTTGATATTCAAAATTATTCCTATTGGAGTTCTTATGACTACTTCATTTTTGCTCACTTTCTCATATTTAAATATTTACAGTGCAAACTCTGTCAGAACCTCATTTATTTGGCTTTCTGTGAGGTTGGAAAAATTCTCTTGAGTCATTTTCATAAGTGTAATCATATCAAGCATGATTATGATTTTTATTTTAAAATTTACTTGTATGTCTTTCCATGTGAGATATTCCAAATGCTGGACTTTCAGAAATAGACCTGTGAAGAATTGGCGAGTGGAAGATGTAGATCTTATCTAGTTACAAGGGAGAGGGATATTGGAGTGGGACCGATTATGTAAGCTGATGTTTCTTCCATGAATATTATGATGTTAATATGAATGTTTCTTCCACAAGAAGTTGAATTATTAATAAGCAGATCTAAACAAATGCCTGATTATGTACCAGTGTATCCCCTCCTCCTTTGTAACTGCTATATTACTCAGAATGTGTAGAGCATGTACGGTATCTATTTTGCGTCACAATACCACTGCCTGTGATACACACTTAATAGATACAAATGTAGAAGATCAGGTTTTTACGTTCAAACAGTTTACAGCCATTTTTTCACCCCACCCTGCATCACCTCTGTGTGTTCTCTCCCATAGTCCCCGGATCTAGCAAAATTGTGAGTACTTACGAAAGGCCGATTTCCTACATTATTTTATAAAAACCTCATAAAAATGCTACTTTTTTCCAAGAAATTTTATTCAGCTACTTACAAATTAATTTGTTCTTAATTGCCAATGTAATATTTTACAATAAACATGTATTTTATAGTACCTCTAGATATAATAGACACAGGGACACACCTCTAGATATAATAAACATAGGGACACAGCCAGAAATGAGGAAAGTACAGGATAAACAACCTTATGGGTAACATGGGGGGAAACTTTAACATATTCAAAATATCATAAGACTCAGTATCTTTTTAGTTAAACTAATTTTTAAGAATAGCTATATGCATGTAGAAGGTGAGTTTGAAGTTTTGCTGTGCTCTGTGTAGCATTATGTAATGCTTGTGTGGTTTTAATTACAATACATTTTGAACTGTTTGTGGTAAATGCAGAGGTACAGTACAACATTTATTATAAGCCACTGCTTAAAACAGAACCTTATTGATCAAGGGATTTGAGATGAAGGCTTAATACCCTAGACTGTCATTAAAAGAGGGGAGAAAATATAGAAAGTCAAATCAAAGTCCTAAAATGTATACTTTATGAAAGAGAACAGAAGCAGCTTACAAAGTGAATCATTGACTGAAAAACGTATGATTGCTTGTGGGTATGTTTCATTGTTCAGCTGTAATCAATATGACAATCCAAGTCAGATACTGTAATAGCAATAGCTTTTAAAAGTCTTTGAACATTTATTGTTCATCTCACTTGCATGTCATTCGATTCAGGGTGCTTCAATTTGAAACAATTTGGGTAGAATGCAGTCATTGTGTTTGAAATTATTAGCAGAGGCAATTGAAAGAACAGTTCAGTCTTTTGCTTGATGTTACTGTTGGTATTTTATGCCTTGTATTAAGACCAGAGGTCAATTCACTTGGTAAAGGAGACTCTACTAACAATATGTATGTTTTACTCTAAAATATGGTTAGTTTGTGTTTGTAAATGTACTTTTGTAGGAAAATACATGCACACACTCACTTAACAATTCCATAGATAAAAGAGAACACAGTTCCTAATCTCCCAGATTATAAAGAGCAAGTGCACATAAGGCAAGGCCATTGGAATCAAAACAAAAAATTTTATTTGTTTTTCAAATATTGCAAAGAATATACTATACATGTCAACTTTCAAATCTGTTTCTTGAGACTTATTATATGACTTTTTATTTCTGAGATCTTCTTAATGGAAACTATATTGTTAGTTGTAGCAACTTGGAAATGCTCTACCTTTCTTAAAATTTTTGTAAAAGGCAATAGTGACCCAAAGATGAGTGTCATAACCAGACTGGAGGATGTCAGAGTTTTAAAGGAGTTGTCATAAGTCCTAGAGAGTTATAAGTATTGAATATTATAAGTTAATGAATATTAACAAACCAGATTAGCCAAGGACAAGACCTGTTTCCCTTATTCACCACATGTATTTCATTTCTTATTACCCCTGCTTTTTTCAGGGTAACTAGGGAAATTAGGTGAGACGAATCAAAGAATTTAGGGGATTGAATGGGAATTGGAGCCTCCAGGACAGTGAAGGATGAACAAAACCAAGGCTACTGAAATATCTACCTTATTGGAGACGTATTTTCACATGAAAGTTATTATGGATACTTAGTCAAAATGGGAAAGTAAACAACATGCCTTTCTCTTTCATAATCTTTTCCTATGTCCCCAGTCCAATGGCCCCTTCCCCAAAACAAACAAACAGAAAAAGAATCCAGAATCCTCTACAGGCTGATTTTGGTACAATTTTATAGTGATATTCAATATTCACCCAATATTCATTTATTCACTATTTTAAAAGCATAATTTTAATGGGGGGATCAAATTTGTTTTAGATTTATATTACCCTCAGAAATACAAATGTAGTTGGAGTGATGGTATATGAAAAATTTAGTAGGGTTAGGAGATAAACATAAAAGAAAGGAAATCATGTAGAAGATGATAAAAAGGAGAATAAGATGATCTTTTAAATGATTAAAGTATAAAGTAGATAATTATCAATATAGAATAGATCTTTTCATTAAAGATCTATTAAAAATCTTTATAAGCCATTCAGTTTATAAAGAGAATTTCTATTCTCCAACTCATTGAAAACACCCATTTGAGTTAAAAAAAAAAAGAAAAAAAACTTGAAGATCCAGTTTCCATTCCTCAAAATACCAGGTCAAGAGCCAGGTCTTTGGCACAAATTTGTCAGCACTATTAAATAGCAAACTGTTCAATTGGTGTTTCATTACCAAGGTTTCCAGATGTGTGTTTCCATGGAGCTATGCCCACAGTTCTCTATTATCCTATATATCACATTCTAACAATAGTGTAATATTTGACTATTTGCAAATGTCTCATTTCCTAAGTTCTGCATAAGCAGATTTTCATCTTTGACATTCTACCCGAGCTACAGTCTCATTTATTTTTTCCAGAGAATTGACAATATTCATCTTCTCCATTTCCTTTTGTCCCTTTTCTCACGAACACACATTTTTAGATACCAAATATTCTGCTGAGTTTGGTTTATAATTTTGGCATATTCACCTTAATATTTCTAAACCTTAAGCTTGAAAATATTTTAATCTATTATCAGTAATTTAAATAATCATCATTCAACTCCATTTTCATGTTCTTTATTCATGTTTTCAAAGAACTTTTAGAAATTAGCTCATAAAATATAAGTTCTTTTTATGTTCAACCTAATCATAAAATACAGATTTAAAAAAAAGGTAAATTATCAGTTGTGAGTGATATGATGGTCTCTCACTTAAGTAATACCCTAAAAGTGTTTACTCTTAAGAAGTCAGTAAGGTAGGCAATGACAAAAGCAATATTTAAAAGTCAATAGCTTTGATGTAGTCCAACAATTGCAAAATACTGGGAAAATACCATTTATTGATATTACCAAAATATACAAATTTTAGGAATGCTATTCCTTGACTTATATGGGACCTAGGTAAAAAGATCCACAGAACAGTGCTGAAGGATATATAGTGTATGCCAGTTTTAAGGCACTGTGAATTATGTCATGTTCCTCACTATGTTCAATGACTGATGTGATATATTAAATTAGTTTGAATTAATTTATAATTTTAATGAAAAGTTTATTCAGATTACACAGTGTTTTCCTTCTGCTTGGTCAGGTGGGAGAGAGCAGGTGATGCAAGCTTTAGGAAAAAAATAGTTCAAAATTTTATCAGAACTGGAAGAATAGATAAAAATGAACAGAAAATATATAAAAATAAAAATGCAGGAGCACTTGTTATACAAGATATTTGTCAATATTAATTAAGCAAAAATGACTGAAACTGTTATATCAGTTTATCAAGTACTGATAAACATGCCAAGTCAAAATTTTGTATATCTCTGGAATAATATAATTACACATAACACTACAACATAATGAGATAAAGATTATCAAATAAGTGATGCTAAGACATTTACTTATATCAGAAATTAAATTTATGTCTACCTCAAACTAAATCTGGGATTGAATATTCTAGAAATAGATGTGGTGATCTGGATATCTCTTCAGAGGCATAAAACTGTAATTAAGCATGAAAGACAAAGAAGAGATAAAATTATATCTCTATAGAAGACCTTAGTTGATGTGTGTTGTTTTATCTTTATTTGTTTGCACATTTGTTTTGATTCCTGAGCTCTGAGACTTTTGTATCAGCTTGTATCATGGTAGAGATGAAAAAAAAAATCTGGATTTTAATTAGGTCTTTAGATTAATCTTACTCCTGATCATAGTTTTGAGTCAAATTTGTTAGACTAGACTAGCACCCGCCAATACAATGTGGAACAAATATATAAATTCAAATATCTTGTAGTCAATTTTTTAAAAAGAAAGAGGTAAGATTAATTCTAATATAATACTTGGTGTAATAAATCCAAAATATTATTTCACGTGTAATTAATGAAATATTTTAAATCCCTTTCTTTATACTGTCTTCATAAATCTACTATGTAATTCACATTTAAAGTACATCTCAGTTCAGACTCACCCCGTTTCAAGTGCTTAGGAGCACCATGTGGCTGGTGACTCCTGTGTTGGACACATAGGACCACACCTTGCTACTTAAAGTATGATCTGAAACGGCAGCAAGGGAACCTTGCTGGGATCTTATTTAAAACACAGAATCTTATGCCATCGCTTAGAACTACTGAGTCAGTATTCATAGTGTAACAGTATCTCCAGATGATTCATATGTTCAGTAATATTCCAGAAAGTCTGGGTTAGAAAAATTACAGCTAACTTCTCCTGACTATCAGAAAATATTACATAAATGAGAAGAACTGGAAATAAACCTTTCTACAAATCTAACTGGGAAAAATCATGTATCTATAAATTATTCATTCTCAAAGGGTCAAATGAATGCATAGATGTTAACAAAAATACTTTTAGGGAGGATTTATAGGAATATATTTAATTTTAATGACCATGTGTTACTTTATTAATTACGTGTTGGTTAAGTATTAGAACATGAAACCAGCGCTTTATACCTGTGCTATTACTATGACTGTCATAGATTATGATGTAAAACTAGATTGTGGTATAGTTCTCTTCTTTCAGCAGACCCATGGATTTCTGATGCATTTCTCAAGCATGTCCCTGAGTGCTGTATTTATTAAAATATTTTTCACCACTATATGAATAATGCAGCTGATTAGAAACAGTAGTGGATTTACTTTAATTTCCACAGGTATTATTGTGGTCTCTTCTGGAAATTTATAATCTTTCAGATCACAAGATATGTATAAATATATGTAATTGTGAATGGAAGTTTGACTAACCTATCATTTTTGCTGACTAAATTTTATAATCTAAATAGAGGCATTGTGACGGAAGCCATGAGAATTAGTATCAGCTATGGTAAAATCAACTTTAAATACTTAGATATGAAGACTATAGTAGCAATTTATTTGTTTAGCTTGTAAAAAGCACCAACTGCAAAAGAAAGCAAAGTACTTGGCAAAAACAAATTCAAAAATTGGATTTATGTGGACTGGTAATTGGAATAATCCATTACATTTCTGCATCACTTGTTCAGAGCTGCACACAAACTTTGAAATAAAACCATTTAAATTCAAGTCTCAGATATTATATAAAGAACAGTATGAGGAACTTATAATAAGACACTTTGTTTTGTTTGTTTTGATTTGGGGAAACAGGCATTCTCTTATACTATTGGTGAGAGTCTAAATTGGTGAAACAGATTTGGAGGGAAGTTTGCAATAGATATCAAAGCACTAAATGTACACGACCTTTGATCAGCTCCAGTATTATCAAAGCATTGAACCAAAGCAGCCACATTCATACACATAGACTTCTCTTTTGAGAAGAAGCCCTGTTTATTTATTCTCTTATAGTCTGAGACTCTTTAAAGTAATAATCAGGTATTCTACTACCTACAACCTAACACATTCCTAATTTACAAGTCTTTAAAAAAAAAAAGAAGTGAAAGAGAGCATTTTTATCTTGTACTAAGCTTAATGTGAATGTTTTTAGTATTTCCCCATTAAGCATGATACTGGCTTTGGGGATAAACTTCACCCTTAATTTTTTTCTTTTTTTTTTAATTGAACTACAGTTAACATAAATGTTATATTAGTTACAGGTGAACAACATAGTAATTCAACATTTATATAAATTAGATTGATCACCACAATAGATCTAGTAACTGTCATCATACATAGTTATTACAATATTATTTATTATATTCAATATGCTGTATAGTACATACACATAGCTTACTTATTATGTAACTGGAAATTTATATCCTTAATCACCTTCATCCATTTAATGCATTCCCCACTTTCCATCCCGTGACAATCACCTGTTTGTTCTCTGTATCTGTGGCTTTGTTTTTATTTTGTTCATCTGTTTTTGTTTTAAGATTCCACATATAAGTGAAGTTACATAATATTTGACTTCCTCTGTATGATTTTTTTACTTAATGCCCTCTAGATCCATTCATGTTGTAGAAATGGCAAGATTTCATTATTTTTATGGCTGAGTAATATTCCATCGTATACATGTAAACCACAATATCTTTAACTATTTATCAGTCATTGGGTACTTACCTTGCTTCCATATTTGGCTATTGTAAATAATACTGCAATTCATTTTAGTATTTTCATTTTCTTCAAATAAATACACAGAAGTGGAAAGACTGGATTGTGTGGTAGTTCTGTTTTTAATCTTTTGAGAAATCTCCTTACTGTTTTCAGAGTGTCTGCACCAATTTAACTTCCCACCAACAGTGCATAATGGTTCCCTTTCCCCCACACTCTCACAATAATTGTTATTTGTTGTCTTTGATGACAGACATTCTGAGATAGGACTGAAGTGATATCTCATTGTGGTATTGATATGCATTTTCCTGGTGGATAGTGATACTGAGCATCTTTACAGCTATCTAATAGTCATCTGTATGTTTTCCTTAGAAAAATGTTTATTCAGATCCTCTGCCCATTTTTTAATCAGATTGTTTGCTTGTTTTAAATTGTTGTATGGGTTCTTTATATATTTGGGGGCATTAACCCTTTATCATATATGTCACGTGCAAATATATTTTCCCATTCAGTAGGTTGCCTTTTTGTTTTATGATGGTTTCCTTTGCCTTGCAAAAGCTTTTTAGTTTGATTTAGTTCAATTTTTTATGTTTCCTTTGGTTGTCCTTGCCTGAGAAGACAGATCCAAAAAAATATTGTGAAGACTGATGTCTAAGAGAATACTGCTTATGTTTTCTTTTGGGAGTTTTATGGCTTCAGGCCTTACATTTATGTCTCTAATCCATTTTCAGTTTATTTTTGTAAATGGTGTAAGAAGTTCATTCTTTTGCATGTACTGAAGAGACAGTCTTTTCACTTCTGTACATTCTTGCCTCTTTTGTTTTAAATTAATTTACCATATATGCATAGGTTTGTTTTTGGACACTCTATTATGTTCCTGATCTGTTTGTTTATGTACGAGCCCCATACAGCTTTGGTTACTATAGCTTTGTAATGTGTTTTAAAATTATTCAGTATGTTTCACTTCTGTAAATTCTTGCCTCTTTTGTTTTAAATTAATTTACCATATATGCATAGGTTTGTTTTTGGACACTCTATTCTATTCCTGATCTGTTTGTTTATCTACGAGCCCCATACAGCTTTGGTTACTATAGCTTTGTAATGTGTTTTAAAATTATTCAGTATGTTATCTCCAGCTCTGTTCTTCTGTCTTAAGATGGCTTTGGATATTTGGGATCTTTTGCAGTTTTATACAAATTTTAGAATTATTTCTTCCATTTATGTGAAAATTGTCATTGGTATTTTTATAGGGATTGCATTAAATCTGTATATTGCTGAGGGTGGTATAGATATTTTAACAATATTAATCGTCCAGTTGTTGAGCATGGATTATCTTCCCATTTGTGTCATCTTCAGTTTCTTTCATCAGGGTCTTATAGTTTGCAGAGTACAAGTCTTTTACCTCCTTGGTTAAATTTATTCCTAAGTATTTTATTCTTTTAGATGCAATTGTAAATGAGATTGTTTCTTAATTTCTCTTTCTGATAGTTTGCTGATAGTGTAGAGAAATATAGTAGATTTCTGTGTATTGACTTTATGTCCTGAAAATTTACTGAATTCATTTATTAGTTCTAATAGTTTTTTTGGTAGATTTGTTAGAGATTTCTATGTACAGAATCATATAATCTGCAAATAGTGACAGTTTTACTTCTTCCTTTACAATGGGGATGCCCATATCTCCTTTTCTTGTTTGATTACTGTGGCTAGGAATCCCAATACAATGTTGAAAAAGATAGCAAGACTGGGCATCCTTGTCTTGTTCCTGCTCTTAGAGGAAAAGCTTTCAATTGTTCTCCACTGAGGATGATGTAACTGTGAATTTATTATATATGACCTTTATTATGTTGAGGTATGTTTGCTCTATATCCGTTTGTTGAGAGTTTTTATCATGAATGGATGTTGAATTTTGTCAAATGCCTTTTCTGCATCTATTGATATACTGCTGTGATTTTTCTTTTTTCAGTCTGTTGATCTGATAGATTATATTTATTGAATTTTGAATGCTGAATCATTCTTGCATACCTGGGATAAATACCAGTTGGTCATGGTGTGTAATTCTTTTTAAACCTTTTTGAATTTGATTTCCTAATATTTTGTTGAGGGTTTTTATACTAAGTCATGAGAGATATTGGTATATAGTTTTCTTTTTTTTATAATATCTTTGGTTTTGATATTAGGGTAATACTGGCCTAATAGAATGAGTTTTAAAGTATGCCCTCTGTTCTATCCTCTGAGAGATTCTAGAGAATTGGTATAACTGAATCCCCTGGAGTTTTTAACTCTGCAGAATTGTGAGTCTCCAGCAATTTGTCAATTACAGTTCAGGTATTCCTACACAGCACTGGTTCCTGTAATGGTTTCACCTTCTGAGTCTCTGCTTTACTAAGCGACAACCCCTTTATTTGCATGTCTGGCTCTCCAATTTGAGGGGGCAGCAACTTGAGAGGACCCGCCCTGTGTCCTTTCCCTGTATGGATCAAAGAAAAGTTGTTGATATTTCAGTCTGTTCAGCTTTCTACTTGTTTTTTGGGTGGAGTGACAACTTTCAAGCTCCTTAGATGCAGAACCATAAACTAAAAGTCCAATACAATTTAATTTTAAACACAAAAAATCATGAAATGAGGGGCAAAATATTTACCAAGACTGATGCTAAAGAAAGGATGAAATAATAACCAGAGAAGAAGGAACAAAATGAATCAGGAATTTCTCTTACATAAGACAGATTATTATAGCAGCATAAATATTTGCTGAAAGCATAAGCAAAAATTATTAACGAGAGTATGACAAAATCAATAATTTTAAGCTAAATTGATGAACTTACAAATATTGCCTACTTTGCCAAACGTTTGATAATGTCTAAGAAAACATTTCATTCAGTTCAGTTTTTTTAAGTCATTCATTTGAGATCACATATTTTTGAGATTCCAAATATAATGTCATCTGGAATCAGTAATTGCAGAAATACCAGTTCAGTGAAAGAACACTCTCAGTGCATTCAAGCTGTTGCACCAGCAGAAAACTCTACAAACTGCTGTAATCACAATATACTTTGCTAACTGAGATATGCATAAACATTTAAGAGAAGTATATAATAGGTTTGTTAAAATTGTTACATAATTCAAAGTGGCCACTAGATTTTGAACAATTTTCCATGCTTTGAAGGCATCATCTACAATTAACTATTTTTTCATCTAGAAAGTCTTTAATTTTCAGTTAACATGACTCATTCCTTTGATTGGATTGTGTGATGAACTTATGCAGTTTTTGGAAGAACACTTCAGCTACTTAAATCATAAGCATGTTTGGGGCTGGCTTTATAGATGAGTGTATCTTGTACTTCCAGCACAAATATTATTGTTTTTTATAAGACCAGCATGTTTTTGAGAAGTGTTTTAGATAAAGCGTAAAACGGGTTTTTAAATATTCTCCAAGCCTCATGACAATTGGTAATAAATAAGAATTACTTTTGTGTTCTTCATTATGTTGAAGGTGTTACAAAGTAAACCAATACTTGGAGAAGAGTCCATTCTAGAAATTTCTTGAATAAAATGCACTGAAATCATTTGGATTTGGGAATTAAGTTCACAGTTCAATATAATCAAATAAAGTTTTCAAATGCGGTCTGCATTTTATGAATATGTTCCCTAATGTGTTAGAATAATTGATAGTTTATAACATCAAATCTAAGAAATAAAATCATATTCTTAACACTATTTCTTCTTTAACATGATCAGTATCAAGCCAAATATCTTTATATTACTGATTGTAATAAAAATACTCCATTATTTCCACTGAGTTATCTGTCCTCAATTGTAAATTCTGAATATTGATTAGATTTAATATTACTTTGTATTATTTCATTTTTGGTATTAATTTTACAAATTTAATGTCATCATTTGGTTTTTATTTTTATCTTTATTATGATATATGATGATTATGATTATGATAAAGAAAGCTGTCTTTAAAATTGATAATATAAAATTGATCATATCATTACATTTTTTAGATGTGTATTAAGTAAGAAAGTAATTTTCTAGACAGTAGTACAGATAAGGTGAAGTCACTGCCAAAGAACAAAACAAAAAGTTACATAGTAAGCTACATTTCCAGTGCAACAATGATAAAAATTGGGAAATATGACTCAGAACGTTCAGGAGACAATACCATTTTAAACAATATATTTGTCTATTCTCAATATTTATTTTTCTATGGTATATTAAACTTTTATAAATAACTTTTCTTGTTCAGCTCTAAAGCTCAATACCCCTATTTTATCTTATTGTCATATGACTCATAGTTATTTAAATTAATTCTTAATTATGTATTTTACATTGCTTTTCTTCTCCATTTCTTAAAGCATTCTAACATTTTTTATTAAGTAACAATTCATAATAGGGTATTTTAAGCTTCTCAGTTATACAAAAAAGGCTTTGGAACATTATTCTTATCACGATGTATTTTGGTAAGATCCCAAGTTTGGAAGTGGAATTGCTACCTGCCAATTTAAATGTAAAGAATGCATTGATTGCACACTTACATTCTGTCAGAATGTTTTTACAAAGTAATTACCTTTTATAAAAATCAAACATTTTCTTGATACTCCTTTTTTTAAATTCCTAAGACATGCAATTGAAAGGCTCTTTTTGGAAATGCAGAATATTAACATGAGTGGGGATGGTAATTGGGCATGTTGTTTAAGTATGAATGTTTATTCTGGATCTCTAATATTAAAAAACTCTAGAATAATTATTTTTGATAGCCCATAATTCTTAAGCAAATATTCAGAGATAAAGATAGGTGTCTTAATTTCAGTGCACATTTATACAGTCAAGAAATGAGCCTTAAAATGAATGAGCTCTTCTGTGACAAATAAAAAACAAACTACATTCTGAGAAATGTGAACTCTGATACTTTAGTATATCAATAAATTTAGCTGACACCTACTAATGGATGGATCCAGACTTTGGTCTGGAGGTAAAAAAAAAAAAAGGCCTAATAATAGTGAATATTAATGGATTTTATTTCATAATATGATAAAAATCTTACTTAGTTGGCATTGTCCTCTGAATGCATATCCCACATCTCATATTTTCACATCAAGTCTTGTCAAATAAAATGATATATAGAAATCACATATAGATACATACTTCAGAAATCTAATGTGGCAATCAGAAAGGAGGTTAAGCTCATGCAGTGCCTTTTAAAACTATCAGTCATCAGACAGCTGAGTATCAAGTATCAGAAATGCATATGGCGCTGGACAACCTGGAATAGAAATTTTAAGAAGAGTTTCTACCTTTATCTATCCACACAGACTGATTTAGAGACAATCGTTTTCTTTAACAGAGCCTACAAATGGGGACCAAGTTAAACAGAATGAATGAGGAAGGAAAAAAAAAAAAAAGGCAGGCAGATAAAAGTTGCTATTTACTCAGGACAAAACCCAGCAGCCACAGTATTAAATCAGTAGATTGAGAGTTGCTATTCAATGGGTATAAAGACTTTGCAGATAATTAACTTACAGAGATGAATTATGAAGATCAGTTATACAGATGAGTAACTTCTAGATATCTGCTGTACAGCATTGTGCAATAGTTACTGATGTTCACTTCAACAATTTTTAAAAGGTAGATCTCATGTTAAGTGTTCTTCTTACAATTTTAAAAAATGAGTTTACTGAGAGTTCACCTACTGAGAGCATAGTACCCACTGGATGCCTTTTACTCTACGTTACATACAGAGCAACGAGCAGGGAACTGTTCCAATAAAAATGATGATGATGAAATTTATTGAATGCTTATCACATGAAAAACTTTGCACAATATAAATGCACTGAATTTTCAAGTATATTCATTTTATTCATTTATATGCATCTGTTTATATAACCATTTAATTGCTGAATTATCATCCTGCTTATGTTAAGAAAAAAAAACCCCAAAACATAAATAAATAACTTGCATTAAAATAAACCAGAGAAAAATAACAAAAAAAATGCCGAAAGATAAAAATCTCTCAATTAACCTCATCATTCTGAGCAAGGGCCACACATCATCCACCTAGAACATTTAAAAAAATATTTGTTTCCTTAAAGAAAATGGACAACCAAACATCACCAAAAGTTTATGGAGACCAGTAGTATTAAAGAGAAAAACAATGTTTAAACCAAAACAAGGTCATGTGAAAAAGAGACAACAAATTGCAAACAGATTAACTGTTGAAAGAAAAGATGGCTAATAAATGAGTAGAACCTGTTAAATGGAAATCAAAACTCTAATTAAAATTCTTAAAGAAATTCAGGATTATACTTTATCAATTAAGACAAGAACAGAGCAATGAAAAGTTATATATGTTAGTGGATATAATTACAGATAGACAATAGCTGATTGTTAATAGATATGATTGATAACTAGCTAGATAACACCCAAATCACAAAGGCTGGAAAATAACATGAAGATTCTCCCAGTCTCTCTCTCTGGAAAGAAGAAGTCAAAGATATAAGGAGAAAACCATGAGATAAGAAAAACAGTCATAAATGTCAAATATCTGATAAATAGCAGTGATAGACAGTGAACTGAGAAAATTATGGAGAGAAAATTGCCTAAGAGAAATATAAAGAAATGGATGAGTATTTTTTGTTCTGTTGTTGGGTGGTGTATAATAAAATTCTAAAGACATTATTTAGGATGGAAGGCCAAACATTAGGGCTTGAGGGAAAAGTAAAATAAAACAAAACCAAACAAACTTAACATGTCCCTAATAAAGGTATGACATTTTTATATTGATGTTAGTATAATTTTGTTTTGATGCCTTCTTATTCTATATAATTTTTCCAAATTCTCTGTCCTTCTAGGTGTTTTACAAACATCTAACTTTGAGTCAATATGTTCATACACTTAAATAATTTTTAAAAGAGTATTATTTCAAACAAATATGAAAACACAAGTATGCATTTCATCTTTCATATGTAAAATAGAATGACCTAATTTGCATTACACTCAGTAAATTCAATTCTAGATGATAAACAGAATATGAATAGGTTTTCAACTGGTTTAATTTTAGATCTGAGTTATAATGGAATAAATAAAAATTGTATTTTTCTTTGCCTACTTTGTGATTTTCTATCATGAAATAGTTCCTTGTACTCAGACATTCAATTAAAGTTAATTACTTCTTTGATTATAGCGACCATTTGATGCAGTTTCTATTTCACTAAGACAATTTCAATAAAAGTGAAAAAATAGTTTTGTCAAGCATGAATCTACCATATTATGTAGACAATTTCTATAAAGTCATTATTCAAAAGGAAATAAAAATTGCCCAGTTTATTCACGATATGTGTTTTCATTACAATGTAAGCTAATCTTATCTCAAGCATTTGGAGGTTAATGGTCCTCGGAGCACATATGGGAAGCAATATTCTGACAGTTTCAGACGGCATGAAACTAGTGCTCCTTAGAACAAGACAAATAATAAGAATAATGAAAATCAGTGTTGTAGTTTAATTTTCATAGCTTTCAACGTGAAATCAATTTTACCAAAATCACAACGTGTCTGAATGGTTATTGCCTTCCTCCTCTCACTGCACACAAGAATCTTAGGTAACTTTTTAAATTAAAAATGTTGTTTGTTATCGAGGCCAGAGTTGTTTTCCAGTCATATTCTAATCTGTAAATATGTAAAGTTTATAGTATCTTTCTAAGTAAATGAAGATGATTTAGTTTAATATAAATTGTTTCACCTTCAAAGTAATTATTTAGATACACAAAGGTTCCCCCTAAATGAAGTTTTACAATTAATGATTATGTATTTTCCAGCTAAGAAATACATATTTTTTAAGATAAGGTTCAAGATCACACAGAAAGGATGGAAAGGTCAATTGTATTACTTGGATACTGAATGCTTTAGTTTCCTCAAATGGGAATATATATGTTAAATACTTTATGAAGATGTATATCTTCGTTTATTTGAGGAAAGAAACAAAGAGGAATTGTTGAGAGAAACAGTAAGTAGATCTTTCACTTTATAAAAAGCTAGCCAATATTTTTTTAAAGTGGCTGCTCTCTGACATTCCTACCATCATTACAAGAATGTCTCAGTTGCTTCACATGTTTAAAGACACATATTGCCCCATTAAAAAAAAGTTAAGACATTTTAGTGGGTTGGTAATGGTATTTCCTTGTAACTTTAATTTCCATTTATTTAATAAGAATGCGAAAGATGTGGGTATTTTTATGCGTATAATGTCCTTTCAACTGTCTCCTTCAGAAAAGTGTGAACACAAACCATTTGCCGGTTATTATTGTTTCTCTGCTGATTATTGAGTTACAAAAGTTCCTTTTAGACTCTAGATACAAGAATTTAATCAGATATTATGTTTTCAAATATGTTCTACTCTACAGATTTTTATTTTCTGTTTCTACAAAAGTACTTTAAAAGAGGAAAAGTTCTGATTTTGACAAAAACTAGTTTATTGTTGTTTTACGTTTTTGGTTTGTATTTTCTCTAGCCTATCCAAGGTATCTGTTGTAACCTACGTCATAAATATTTTGTTTTATGTTTAATTCTAAAACTTTTATAGTTTTAAGTGTTGCATTTTAACTGTCTACTGTCTACTTTCAAATAATGTACAAATCACGTACAGTGTAAGAAACTTGGGAGTATTTTTCTCTTCCTGTCCTTTGTGCTGTTTTTGTCATGTATCTGGACATATAAACTTCACATTGTAACTGTTTGAATTAAACCATTATAATTTTTTAATTGGGAAAACTACAAAAAGTCTCTTATGTTTACTCGTATATTTGCTGTTACCAGCAATCTTTACTATGCGTGCAGGTTAAATTTCCACTTGCATTCCTGTTCCTCTATATCATTTAATTTCTGTCTGAAGAACTTTTATTAGCATTTTTTTTTGGAATGAGTTTTGCTGACAATGAAAAATCTCAGCTTTTCTTTCCTGAAAAAAAATCTCTATTTTATCTGTATTTTTGAATGACATTTGACAAGTTACTGAATACTAGCCAGTCAGGATTCCCTCCCCCCCAATAATTTGATATCACTCCATTGACCTTTGGCTTGCACAGCTTTTGACCAGAAATCTATCATTTGTATATTTATTTATCTGTAAGCAATGTGCCATTTTCCTCTGGCTGCTAGTAACATTCTTCTTTGATTGCTGATTTTTTTCTCTCTTTGCTATTTACTATGCCTAAATGTACAATTGTTCTCAGTATTCCTAATATACAATAGCATTCCTATTGCAACTATTAGTTCTAATAAGAAGAAGAGTAACAATAAATACAACATCAGTTTTCTTACAGGAATCTTGAGTCAGGTCTAATTAATGTTATAAAGATATGGATATAATGGAAAATGCTGCTGTTTAATTTCACAGAAGTGTTGATAGAGCTATGTACTAAGAATAAAGATTAATAAGAATAATAAATATTTTATGGACAAATATTAAGACAATTTTAATATAGTTTAAATGCAAGGTCAAATAATATCCTTTTTGCTTTCATGTACCAAAACATTTTTGACCCTAGTTTTTTGGGGTTATATTTTATAATAGTAAAGTCTGACTAGAATGCAGTAAAGTTTTATCAAGAAAAAATTTATATTGCTTATTATCATACAATTAAATAATTTGTTGAAATCTTTATGCACAAGCAAAGCTATAAAAATCATAAAACAGCAGGGATTAGAGCAGCATGGACTTTAGTCTTCATGTAGCAGCAGTTGATAAAAATGTCTGTTAGCAATATCCAGGCTCTTGGGTAAACCACGGTGTTTGCTGCGCTGTATTTCAGAGTCAATTATAGTGGCAGCTAAACGTAGGAAATGAAATTTAATTATAATAGTAAAATCTTATGTACCTGGAACTATGTTCATTGGAAAGTGTATCTCCAGTCTACCTTTCCTTGCAAATGTTTATTTAGGCATCTTTACATTCCTATCATTTGTCAATAATTAATGCATAGAAGAGTGTAAACTATAAGTTTAAAACAGCACCAAAAGTTTTTAATGTGTATCCTAACTTATGTATACTTAATTATCTTGCATTTAGTTGAAAATCTAATACAATCACTAATGTGCTTCTTATTCCACAGACGCAATTATACTTTTACTCACAAAGAAGGTACTGCTCGTGGCAACATCTAAGCAAAGCTGCCATTGAAACAAACAACACATTTTATGTTTCAACGTTTGTTTTTATATTATACTGCATTTGTTTTTAGTCACCACCAAATAAGCCACCAAGGGAAGTTTGAATCCCAGTTTTGAAGTTCCAACATCAATGCCACATTTTCCAGTAAGCATCATCAAACGTTATCAAGAGGCTAACAGTACTCTCCTTTGTGTTTGCAAAGCACTTGATCATGGCTATTACTTGATTACACCTCTGTCATGGCAACTGTTGCACTGTATTATGATTTTTCTTTGTGCCTGTTGTCTTTCCTATTAATGGTGAACCTTGTTTAGCAGGGATGGTACCTTAGTCACATGCTGCTTACTCTAGCTTGATGTGTTCCTCTTTGTGGTCATCCTTATTAAATGACTAAAAGACTCACTGAATTATATAGATGGAAATAAGGAAAATTTTCACCAAACATTTCGTGTGCTAACTAGTCTTAGGGCCTCCCCTGTAAGTCAAGCACAATATTTGTTGGGAGAGAAATTGCATGTGCTGGTGCTGATTTATTCTGTAATTTCATAAACTTTAGCAGCTACATATTACTTATTTTCTTTTGCATCATATCCTTTTGAAAGTGTTGTATCATGGATAAATGGTGAAGGAGTTAGCTTTTTGACTTTTTTTTCAAATTTATTGAGGTAAAACTGTTGAACAATAAAGTTTTTCAAAGGAATACAAGGATGGATTTTGGCATGCATATGCATTAATGACGCCCTCATCACGATCAAGATAATAAATATATTCATCACTCCAAAACGTTTCCTGTTGCACCTTTGTAACTTCTGCATCTCATGAAGTTGCCTTGTGTTGAGGCAATTACTGACCTTTCTGTCATTACTTTTTCAGTTGCATTATTTAGAATTTTATATACATGGAGTAGTGAAATACACATTTTTGTCTTTAATTCAGCATAATTATGGTTTTAATGTATAAATACTTTAGTCTTTTTATTAATTAATGAGTGATGTTTTATTATATATACATATATCACAACTTAGCCATTCACCTATTGATAAACTTTTGGGTTGCTTCATTTTTTCGCTATTACAAATAAAATGATACGAACATTTATGTAGTTATTAAATATTTGCTTCTGTATTAGCATTATTAAGTATTTGCTTCTTGTAGTTTCCATTTTTTAACTCTTTAGATGAAGTGTCTGTTCAAACATCCTTTCTTTCTCATTATATGGAAGGCTATTCATTGTTGATTCAATTTGTTTATCAGATATAGGCCTATTCAGATGATCTCTTTGAACTTGTATGTGAGGTTGCCTGTGCCCTTCATGGAACTGTTCATAACTTTTTATTACTTTTTGATATCCATGGAATAAATATTGTTGACATCTCTTTCATTTCTGATATTAATTTGCACCTTTATTATTATTGTCATGGTTACCCTGGCTAGACACTTACGAATTTTTTTTCCAAAGAAGTAGTTTTGTTTTCATTCATTTTTCTCCATGGTTTTCCTATTTTTAATTCTATTGATTTTGGCTCTATTTTTAATATTTCTTTGCTTCTTTTTTTTTTTTTAGACAATGTCTCTTCTTTCTTTTCTTTTCTATGGTGGAAGTTTATGTTATTTAATTCAGATCTTTCATGTTTTCAAACGAATGCATATAATGGTATAATTTTCCCTCTAAGCCCTACTTTCTCTACATTCCACAAATTTTGACATTATATTTTATTTTTAATTTAGTTCAAAATATGTTTATCTGGAGACTTCTTTGATCCATACATTATTTTAAAATGTGCTCTTCAATCTCTGAATATTTGGGGGATATTTCAGCTTGCTTTTCTTGATTTTCAGTTTAATTTCATAGTTATCTGAGAACAAACTTTGTAAGATTTCTGTTCTTTTAAATTTGATAAAATTGTGGTAAGTTGTGTTTGATGTTCCAGAATGCATTCTTAATGACTGTTGGGTATGAGCTAAAGAAGAATGTGTTTCCTACCGTTGTTCAGTGCACTATTCAGAACGTCATGTAGATCACGTTAGTTGACAGTGCTGTATAGGACACTAAATCTTTTCTGATTTTGCCGTCTCATCTATAAATTAATAAGGAACAAGTCTTGAGGTTTCCAACTGTTGTAGTGGATTTGTCTACTACTCATTGCAGATCTTTCCGGTTTCACCTCACCTATTTTGATGCTCAGTTGTTAGGTACATCTATGGTAAAGTATGTTAGGAATTCTTGGACACTTGACCACTTACTGTGTAATGCCCCTTTTCATACTTGATAACATGCCTTGTTCTGAAGATTCTTTACTCTGTGATTAATAGAGATATCTTGGTTTTCTTTTGTTAATCTTAACATGGTACATCTTTCTTTTTACATTTACTTTTAACCTATCCTAATTTGATATTTAGAGGGAGTTTTTTGTAGATCACATTGAGTTGTATCTTATTTGTTTACCAAGTTTGACAATTTCTGTCTTAACTGGCATATTTAGACCTTTCACATATAAAGTGATTAGTGATTTGTTGGATACCATGTTGGATACCAATAGCTACCATGTTTATAACTTTCTTTTTATTCATTAGACTTTTTACTTGTTTCTTTTCTTCTTTTTCCCTCTTTTTTGGTCTTCTTTGGTTTTGATTGAGCATTTTATATGATTTTATTTTATCTCCCTTGTTAGCATATGAAGGATGCTTCCTTTTTAGTTTTTTCAGTGTTTACCCAACAGTTTTCCATATTTGTCTACAACTAATCTCAGTTCATCATAAAATAATATTATTCCCACTTCAGGGGTAGTGCAGGTCCTTTACAACAAAGTATTTCCAGTTTTCCCCTTCCATTCCTCATGGCATTGCTATTATTCACTTCGCTTATTCATATGCTGTAATTGTTTACTTTTATTACAATACATTGTTACTATTATTACTTTAAACAGTTATCTTTTACAGCAATAAGAATAATAAAAGATTTCATTTTACCTCATTTCATTCCTTTTCCGATGCTCTTCATATTTAGGCATACCCTAGTTTCTGGCCTGTATTATTTTACTTCTGAAGAACTACTTATCCATTAATCCCTTGATGGACAGTTGAACTCTCCTCAGCTTTTAGTTATGTGACATGGTGTATAATACATGTTTTTAAAGAAAACAAAATTAAGTCGTACGCTAGAAAAATCTAAGCATGTCACTTTTCTCTCTAAAATACTTTTTAATGCTCTTTTGTTCTTAGAATAAGAAACACTTTATTGATGGTATCTTAAAACATTTGGCTCAGGGTCATTGTCCCAGCTTTAAGCCTCTTCCATTCCTTCACCATCACCAGATACTGTTGCCATTTTTTTATTCCTAATGCACACTTATGACCCCCTCATGTGCCCCTTATATATACAGTTTTGGTCTTATCTCCGTGGAAAACTCTCTCATTGACCTTTTTACTGATTATTCTTTCTCTTCCTTCAACTTTTATATGTTTCACACCAAGATAACCTGCCTTTGACTATGCTAAGCTAGGGCAGACCTCTTGCCCTAAACTTCTATAACAGTCGACCTTCTTTTTTTAAGTATATACAAGTATAATAATTACTTAGTTTGTTCTCTAATTATGGTTTGTTGTTGCTGTGTATTCTGGCTCTATGGTTTCATTTCATTATTGTAACCCTGGCATTTATCTTAATATCTAGCACACAGAGTATACCTATGAATATTCTTTGAGTAAATTTCTCAGTATTGTGTGAGAGAGCCGTAGTTATTTTAACCGAGTGGTTTATTTCACTGATAAGGCAAAGCTAATAATCCATTTTTTATTTCTATTCTTGTTACAGAGACACTCTCCTACTTTTCCAAACACACAGTTTTTTTTTTCTTCTTCAGTGGAGGTAGCTAGCTCTTTTCTTCCTGTGTTTTTAAGCTTATTTTCACAATTACTAAAATACTTTTTATTACTTTTGACAAATACTTGCAGATATATGCATGACTATAAAGATGACTAAATATAGTTTTGGACTTTTCTGTGATTGTATTAAAATGTCACATTACATTTGTATCTGTTTCCTGATGAAGTGAATACCTGCTGTTAACCTTGGAAATATTACACATATGCAATTATACGTGAAGTATTCATTTGAGTTTGCTAATGGTACATCATTTGCACAAGAGTCCCAGCTTTTTGTAAGATTGCTGACCATCATTTTCAGAAGGAAACTTCCAACCAAGAAAGTGTTTATAAATAAACTGTTACAAGAAGAGGGGAAGGCACACAAAAGAGAGGTGTGTGACAGCAAGGTTTGACACCAGAGAGCATACTATGGGGGGAGGGAGAGGAAACTGTCCAGGTGAGACAAGGATATGCCTGGTTAACAGCCGATGTGTTTACACCATCTGCTCTCTCAGGCTTCCATTGTCTCTGAAACACAAGGAAGTAACACAAAGTCACACAAGGTCAGTTAGTCTTTGGCAAAGTCATTTAAGGGAAAAATTTTAAGTATGCATTTATTTTCATTTAATAATATAGAGTGTTTAATGTTCAGAAATTTTCAGACATAATGTTTTATTATGATTTAAAGTTACATAGTCTCCTAAAGAATTCCAGCATTTAAAACATTGTACTATTCATACACACAAGGGAATTTTAATCATTCGGTTTGTGCAGATTCACTTACTTGCCATTTCATTATTTATCAGAACTGATGATCATTACTTGGCTAAATGATTGCCATTATTACGTCTATGTATAATTTTTTCTTGATAGGTAATTAGGCTGTACAATGGGTGCTTCAAAGTACGTAAGTTCTTCTTATTCATCTTTATATTTCCATTCTGTTATGGACTATATGTTTGTGTTTCCTCAAAATTTATATATTGACACCCTAATGTGCACTTCTCATAATCTTAAGTTTTAATTTTTCTGTTAAAGGCAACCCTCTTGTTCTACCCCTGCATCACATGGGAAATTTCTTCCTACTGGTTAGAGTTGAACACTCAGGACCAATTAAAGCATATTTCTCTCAGTTTCCAAACTTCTAATTGTTGCTAAGAGAAACTTGGAAAAATTAGTCTCCTAATTAATATTTCTTTCTAACACATGTGTTCTCATGTGCATTGCATAAAATAAGATATCTTTCTGGTAAAAAGTCAATTGCTACTTCTTTCCAATCATCATGTGTTTAATGATAATTCGCTAAATGTCCCAAACAAATGCTTTCAGTAATATCTAACATATATATAACATTATTATTTTCCAGGGACTGTTCAAACACTCTACAAACAGTACATTTGGGACCATTATTTTTCCATTTATTCATGAATTAAGACATGAAAGGGGCAAAATTGGTAAATTTCACGTGTTAATTGTGAGATTTGGGGCATCAAGATTTGCTCTTAAATGTTATTTTTCTATTAGCTTTCTATATCCAATGGATTTGATTTCAACTCATGAGGAAAAGAGAAAAGGAAAAAAAAACTCCTGAAGACGTTAGTTCCCTTACATCCTTCACAAGTGGAGGTTTTTTTATTTTTATTGACGTACAGTCAGTTTACAATGTTGTGTCAATTTCTGTTGTACAGCCTTACTTGTTCACCTTCTTGTAAAACCATTGCTAAGTTGAGATTGGTGCCGTTGGGCAGCCCTCTCCCTTACACTCTTGATTTCTTTCTTTTTTTTAATTTTGTTTTTTTTTTTAAATTTTATTTTATTGAGTTATAGTCAGTTTACAATGTTGTGTCAATTTCCAGTGTAGAATACAATTTTTTGGTTATACAGGAACATACATATATTCATTGTCGCATACTTTTTCACCATGAGCTACTACAAGATCTTGTATACATTTTCCTATGCTATACAGTATAATCTTGTTTATCTGTTCTATATACACCTGTCAGTATCTACAAATTTCGAACTCCCACTCTGTGCCTTCCCACTTGCCTCCCCCTTGGGAACCACAAGTTTGTATTCTGTGTCTATGAGTCTGTTTCTGTTTTGTATTTATGTTCATTTTTCTTTCTCTTTTTTTCCTTTCTTTCTTTTCTTTTTTTCTTTTCTTTCTTTTTTAGATTCCACATATGAGTGATCTCATATGGTATTTTTCTTTCTCTTTCTGGCTTACTTCACTTAGATTGACATTCTCCAGGGACATCCATGTTGCTGCAAATGGCATTATGTTGTCATTTTTATGGCTGAATAATATTCCATTGTATAAATATACCACCTCTTCTTTATCCAGTCATCTGTCAATGGACATTTAGGTTGTTCCCATGTCTTGGCTATTGTAAATAGTGCTGCTATAAACATTGGGGTGCAGGTGTCATTTTGAAGTAGGGTTCCTTTTGGATATATGCCACAGAGCAGGATTCCTGGGTCATATGGTAAGTCTATTCCTAGTCTTTTGAGGAATCTCCATACTGTTTTCCACAGTGGCTGCACCAAACTGCATTCCCACCAGCAGTGTAGGAGGGTTCCCTTTCCTCCACAGTCTCCCCAGCATTTGTTATTTGTGGACTTTTGAATGATGGCCATTCTGACTAGTGTGAGGTGATACCTCATGGTAGTTTTGATTTGCATTTCTCTGATAATTAGTGATATTGAGCATTTTTTCATGTGCCTATTGACCATTTGTATGTCTTTACTGGAGAATTGCTTGTTTAGGTCTTCTGACTATTTTTGGATTTTTTTTTTCTTATTAAGTCATTAGAGCTGCTTATATATTCTGGAGACCAACCTTTTGTCAGTTTCATCTTTTGCAAAAATTTTTCCTATTCCGTAGGAGGTCATTTTGTTTTACTTATGGTTTCCTTTGCTGTGCAGAAGCTTGTAAGTTTCATTAGGTCCCATTTGTTTATTCTTGCTTTTATTTCTATTGCTTGGGTAGACTGCCATAGGAGAACATTTTTGAGATGTATGTCAGATAATGTTTTGCCTTTATTTTCCTCTAAGAGGTTTATTGTATCTTGTCTTATGTTTAAGTCTTTGATCCATTTTGAGTTGATTTTTGTGTATGGTGTAAGGGAGTGTTCTAGCTTCGTTGATTGATTTACATGCTGCTGTCCAGTTTTCCCAACACCATTTGCTGAAGAGACTGTTTTTATTCTATTTTATGTTCTTGCCTCCTTTGTCGAAGATGAGTTGACCAAAAGTTTGTGGGTTCATTTCTGGGCTCTGTATTCTGTTCCATTGGTCCATATGTCTGTTTTTGTACCAATACCATGCTATCTTGATGACTGTATCTCTGTAGTATTGTCTGAAGTCTGGGAGAGTTATGCCTCCAGCCTCTTTCTTTTTCTTCAGTAATGCTTTGGCAATTCTAGGTCTTCTGTGATTCCATATAAATTTTATTATGATTTGTTCTAGTTCTGTGAAATATGTCCTGGGTAATTTGATAGGGATAACGTTAAACCTGTAGATTGCCTTGGGCAGTGTGACCATTTTAACAATACTGATTCTTCCAATCCAGAAGGATAGGGTGTCTTTCCATTTTTTAAAGTCTTCTTTAATACACTCTTGATTTCTGATATCTTCTTTGCTTTACTTATAGCAGAGATCACACCTTGTCTATCCTAGGTAATTTTAACATCAAAATATGCAGTTTAAACAAAACTGTGATTCCTTATGTCCCTCAGATTCCCAGCTCTTCTTCAACAAAACATTTCAAAACAAAATTATTGCATATTCTATCTACGGACTTATTTGCCATTTATTCCAGAGTACCTTGAGCACCCTTAACATAATGCTTGATACTCACTGAAGATTCCCTGTTTCTAATTCCAAAAGCATATCTCAACTTTCAAGTTGTTTGATCCCAACAGCATTTAAATACATGCAATTGGAACTTCACTTCTGGCAGGAGTTTTTCTATGGATACCTAGGAAAGCTAGCTAAATAAAAAATACATATTTAAGGCATAAGAAAAGAGAGCTGGAATTCTTCAGGAATGTTTTACTTCAGAGGACTTGCTAATTCTTAATGAAAAAAGTCATAGGTCCCAAGTAGAGAACCCCGATAAAAGGTCATGTACTATGGATAAAAATAAAAATAAAATAAAAATTGAAACTAGAGTTGAGAACTGCTAAAGCAACCAGAAATGTTGGGAATACCAGTCCATCACCAATAGATTCAAGCAGTTAAACTCATACCTATTGTGGTTTTCTCCTAGAAAATAAATTTATTTAGGTGAACTAGGGAGAAGGATAAGAAGCAAGGCAAGAAGATGTAGAAAGACAGAATGTTTTTCTCAAAGCATCTTATTGATGAGAAGATAAAAATTACATTTTAGGACATGCCAAGGGGTGAGGGTGCTTTGGTCAGTACTCCTGGAATCTCAGCCCCTATAGGGCTATACCAAAAGAGCAGAGTGCATCAGAGGTAGACATTGGCATAAGCATTCACTGCATCTCAAACAAGTTTAGGTTCTTATCTGAATAATCTGCCATAATAATCTATCTGACTGCAAGTGAATAAAGTGAACTTTCTCTAAAGGGACATTGCATCGTTCAGAACCTCTAGTAACTTTTCATACAAAATGTTCATCATTTAATCAAAAATCACCACACATACCAAGAAATAAAGAAATGAGAAGCAACAGAAAATGTAAGTAAACCCAAAATGGCCCACTTTTTGCAGTTTTCAGAAACCGCACTGTAACATAATTGATCAGTATTTTCAAGAAAGCCAGTGGTAAGTTAGAGAATTTACTAGGGAGCTAGAATCAATTAAGAGATAGGAAATAGAAATAGAATTTTAAAATGCAGTGAATGAACCTGAAATCTCAATATGTGAAATTAATACTAAAGTGGGACAAAAAAAAAAAAAAGAACTAGTGAGCTGGAAGTAAGATTGGAAGAAAATTCTTAAGCTAAAATGAAATAAAACAAAACAACAAAACCAAATAGCATATAAAAGAGAGAACAGTGAAAGGAAAATAAATAAATAGAAGGAATTTAAGAAACATTGATTTGCATGAGTATTACTAACATATTCACAGATTAGAATTGCTGAAACACACTACATGATATGTACAAGAGACACATGATAATTATGTAGGTGATAGACTATAAATAAAAGAATGGATAAAGGTGTGCCATACAAACCTGAAATCAAGGAAGATGGTATAATTTTACAAATATGAGACAAAGCAGACAAATGGAGAAGTATTACAACAAAGAAAAAACATTACAAAATGATTATATAAATATTCTACTAAATAATATAACAATTCTAAATTTGTATGTACCTAGTAACACAGCTTCAAAATATATAATACAAATTGATAGAACTAAAAATTAAAACAAATAAACCCTAAACCTTATTGGGAGACTTTCACATACGTCTCACCATAGCTGATAAAATAAGCAGAGAAAAATATCAATAAATTCATAGAAGGTTTGACAAAAAATTATTAACAACTTAAATATATGTAAACTTATGTACATAATACATAAAATACAAATTTTATAATGTAACTGTTTACCAGTAGTGTTCATATTCTGGGCCATATTATAAGCTTTAACAATTTTTAAAATTAAAAAGTAATTCAGATTATATTCTCTAATCTCAGTAGAATTAAGTAAAAAATAAATAGCAATAAAAATAAAATACTAGGAAATTCTGAGGTCTTTGGAAATTATTCTGTACACTTTAAATTACCACTGGGTCAAAGCAGAAATTACAATTGAAATTTGAAAACTTTTGGAATTTAATAGCACAATGTGACATATTAAAACTTCTGGGTTATAACTAAAGGGTTACTTGGAGAGAATTTTAAAAATTAAATGCACATGTTATAAAAAGAAATGCTAAAATCAATTATTTAAGTATACCTCTCAAAAAGAAAGATACCAAAAATTAATCCTATATAAGTTATAAAAGGGAAATGAAAAGATAAATATAGGGATTAATACATTTGAAAATTAATATACAATAAAGAAACAAAATTAAAAATTAATACTTTGAAAGCCTAATAAAATTCAGCCTTCTAGCATGATTAAGAAAAACAAAAGCAAGCAAGCACACCAGTAGGATGGGGGATAAAACAAGTGCCTTCGCTGTGCATCCCAGAGACATTATTAAAAAAAGTATATGATGATGAATATTTGAACAATACTACAGTTAGATAAAACTGATAAATCCCTAGAACAATGCAACTTCCCATTATACCAAATAATGAAAAGAAAATGATTCCCCACTCATTTTATGGAGACAGCCTTTCCTTTATAGAATTTTACAAGATTCGTATATTAAAGGCTAATTGTCTTCATGAAAACAAATGAAAATTCTTAAAATATTAATGACCCAAATGCAATGATGTAGAAATAAGGGTAATACGTCATGATCAAATTAAGTTTAACCCAAGAAAGCAAGTCTGGCTCAACATTTAAATTACAGTAAATAAAATTCACATCATTGGATGAATAAGAAGATAAAAAAGCATATATCAAAGATGTTGACAATATTTTGCTAGAACTCAATACCTATTCATGATGATGATGATGATGTTAGCAAACCAGGAAGAAGAGGGAGTCTTAGATAAATAGTAGTTTGAACCGTGTTTGTGTTATTAGCTGACTGGCATTAATTAACTAAATTATGATACCTGAAATACATCTATACCACAGCTGTGCAAAGAGAGGACATGTGTGAAGTGAATGGACATTTTGCATATAAATTATTTTAAAATAAGAGACAGCCGTCAAAGAAAAAATAATGAAAACTATTTGGTTTTAATCAGAAGTGTATTATATGTCATAACAACCTTTCTGTATATCAACTCAAGTATTTATATTTTGCCCTCTAATGTGTGAGGACAATAAGGGAGGAAAATAGGTATAGGAAGTTCAGAATAAAGATTATCTTTGTGCTTTAAGAATGTACTATTAAACAAAAGTCTAAAACAATTCAGCAAAACTGTGAAAAGTGGACATTCAAAACGCACACAGGCATCTGCTTTGTGAGAGCTGTTGTGAAACAAAGCATCCATTGCAATGACTCAGTATATGCAGCGTGATCAGAAAAGAGAGTGTTTATCAATTCATAGTGTGTTTAAACTGAAAACTTATTGAGGTTGAAATCAGCAGACAACAGCAAGAAATGCAAAGATTTTCTCATTAGACCATGAAATGAAGTAAATTCAATGTGAATATCTAAAGAACTCAGACCACAAGGAATGATTATTTGATAAATTGTTCTTAAGTTTGTTCATGAGCATATTGTGTTATTTCAGTTTACTGGGCATTTCTTATTTTATCTCAGTATTTATGAATATTCACTTTCATATACTCTAGATGTAAATTTGTCTTGCCTAAGTAGAGTTTTGGGGAAAAAAGGAGCTTTGACTCCATTGTTACTAACCATCTAGGAGTGACAAACATGCAATAATTGAAAATAGATGACATTTTCACAATGTAATTTAATATTTATTTGTGGCTAAATATTGTTTTGAAATTTTATAAATGCGTTCATTGAATGGTGATTTTTAAACATAATGTAATTGAAAAATAAATCACATCTAACTTGATCTCTGCCATCCTAATCAGCATCTTCAAAATTGATTATGTTGACAGATAGCCATGCTCTGATAAATGTCTTTGAATCACCCTTGCCCACTGTAAACCACTTCTACATATAGGTCATATCTATTTGCTGCAGATATATGCCAGCCATGATGGAGAATTTTTATAAAATATTAAGAGATAGCATTCACTGTCATGGAGCTCTCAGTCAATAGTAGGCTATGACATTCTCCGTTACCTATAACATGACTGACGTAACACATATAGCAACATACAGGGACTTTAATGACAAGGACTTTAGAGATTCCACTAAGGATTAATACAACAAATATTTATTCAGAACCTGCTACATGTGATGTGATTGCGCTAGGTGCTAAAGGCATGAAAATACCAAAGAACAAAACAGAATGTCAACACCAAAGCAATGAAAATCTTTTTCTGTCCTTAAGTCTTTTATAGTATAGGAGGAGATCCAACAAGGCCACAGATGGTTAAAACATAAGATGGAACGTACTTTGCAGCATAGGCAGTCTCCGTACTTTAAGGATTTCTCATTTACTGAAGGCAAACAGTTTTAAGGCTTCAGAGTTGATTCACCAATTTGATTTCTCAAGAACTGAGAAAAGAAACATAACTAGAGGTGCAAAAAAAAATTATAGGTTTTGGCCTTCTGCAGCCTTGACATTGTATCCAAGCTCTTAAAATATCTACCTGAAATATATTAATTATAAATTATTATATTTATTAAGAATGATATCATTATGAAAAGGTTGTTTAATATATAGTATATAATAGCACATGTGTGTTAAGGGTTCCTTTAGAGTACTACAAACTATAATTTCTTGGAAAGATTATAAACTCTGTAATATTTAAAATGACACATCGCAGGAGCTAGATTAGAAGTTTAAGTGATGGGACCCAAGCATTATTTTTTCTTTTGAAGCTCCCCAATGCACATCCTAGTTTGATAACTACTGCTTAGTATTGATATAGGACTTTAAACAGGTCAGGGAAGATGATTAATTTGACAGGTGTTAAATGGTCAACAAACTTTCCAGTTACTTTTATACTTGTCTTTTTGTTCCTTCTAAGTTGTCAGTATACTCAGAATCTAACTTTTAAGTTCATCTGGCTTTAACCTTACTTTCTATACAGTTACTGGGATGCCTCGCCTAAGGGTATTCATTCTTACTGGTTAGAAAAGGGAATAAGAATGTAATGAGATTCAAAATTAATTCACACTTGTAGTAGCAAAGGATTTCTCATTTCTGAAGACAGTCTCCCAAGAAGTCAAACAATTTCAAGTAATTTTGCTCAGGTTATACTGCTAGAGTTGGTTTAGGCACACATGATATTTCATTTGGGGTGAGATAATTAAAACTAGAAATATAATGCTATATTAATCTATGCATATAGTGTATTTCTAGCATGTAGCATGCATCTATGCCAGAGTACCTTAGTAATAGTCTGAAACTATTGGCCATTTTCCATATATTTTTTTTAATTTAGGACAAAAAAGATGGACTTAAATTGTCACTCATAGAGCATGATAACATGGAATCAATTATTGTCTGCCTGAGATCATTTATATCAGTTGTTATAAATTTAATAATGAGATAAATGCATGATATTAATACTTTTTATACAATTCTATTGTTACACATGTCATTCTTTGCACTTAGTAGTAGTTCAGTTAGAAGCTAAAGAAACTCATTTATCAGTCTGCATGGAAAAAATAAATGTAATGATTTGAAATCAACACTGACAATCATTTTGGGTTCAAAAGAAGAAAGAAAGAAAACTCACTTTTTCTGCAAGCAAGTGTTAAGCAAGAAGGTCATATTTTCAGTTTATTTAAGGAAAACGTTCTTTATTTTCTTAACTCAATGAATTCAAGGATAGCTTTACCAGAAGAAAGTCAAGAAACCAAAGGAGCTCCTAGGTGGGCCCTGTTTAATTTCATCAGGAGTAGAAAATTATTTGAGCTGTGTTGGAAAACCTTTATTTTAAAGAATGTCTACCTCTCAAAATTCTGAATCTCTCACCAGTTGGTATATAAATATGTTCAATTATTTAATTAGGGTCCAACAAAGTGAATGAAACTTCTTTGACTTTTGGCCAAGCATTTAATAGTCATTATTTTTTTAATGTTCTGAATTTCTCTAGGAAATAATAAATGCAAATGGTTTCAGTTTTCAAATTTATTTCCTTAGATTTCAAAAGTAAATATAGTTAAGATATTAATGATATCTCATAATTACCTAGAGCTTGAAAGTATGTCAAGTGTTTTACATAGTTTAATTTCAAGCCCCATAAATAAACCAGGTTAGAGAATAGTCCCCATTTCAGTGGAAAATCTGAGTCTTGAGAAGCAATTTACTTGCTTGAACTGCTGGCATCTGTAGGAAGAACTCAGCAGATATGCTGTCCAGTCTGGGACCTAGAACACAATCTCTTAGATATGAAAACAAATTGTAAATGATTATGCAATACCAGCATGTTCCTGGAAGGCTACATACTAACCTCAATATAACTATAATGCAGTATCCATGAGCATCAGCTAAGCAGATGGGTCACCCAGCCTCAAATTTTGCCTCCCACTTGCCGAGAGACATTAATTAATCCCTCAGTGCTCAGGGTTCTGACTTGTAAGGTGGAAATAACTGTATCTACTTCTTGGCACTGTCGGGAAGGAAAATGAGATATTTCATACAAAGCACTAAAAAGACTGCTAAACACAGCATGTGCTCAGTAATTGTATTTGAGTATTACTACTATGAAACTTTTTTTTGTAGAGGTCCTAGATAAGAAATATTGTGGATTTCAAAAAACAGAAAGAAAAATTGTAACAAATTAAAGAATTAATAATATTAATATTAATTTCAGTACTAACAATATGCATAAACAGTATTTTAATAGTAATAGTTATCTTAATATTACTATATATAATTACTGTATATGTACAATATAATTAATAGGTGATAGAGTACTGGCAATGATCTGGATATTCAGTAAAAAAAGAAAAAGAAAAACCCTTCCTAGACTAATTGGATAGTCTACTAAATATATTTATGTTCTTATGTGTATAGTGACAGTGTATGTGTGAATACATACATATATATTTATATGCATATGAAAATATACATTAATGAATATAACATAATTGCTTATAATTTACAGTGCCTTATAGTTCATATAGTATGAATTTTCTCATAAAATGCCAGAAGTTTTTTTAATAAATTCATTTTCCTCAAAAAACATGTAAAGTAGCTTTCCTATAAGTATAATCTTGAGCTAAAGAATTACATACTTTAGGCTATCACCATAATTTTTTAAAAAGCAGAACACAATAGAAAAGACATTTTTAAACAAGCCAGAAGCTCACTTTTAAGGTGACAAACTGCAGAATACATTGAAGACAACATATATGACCTTTAACTAATGCTACATTTTAAAATCCTCATAGTAATTGAGTTTATATTATATTTTAAAACTCATTTTATAGAGTTTGAAATATAGTTCAGACTCCGCATATTCAAAAATACTTGTATCAGCAGCCTTCTCTTTTCCTCAGTATTTTTCAATATATTTATCATGTATCAAACAGCATAGACAATTTCCTTTCTTTACTTATAGCGAAGGCAATATTCCAGGATTATCATATGTTCATTCTGAAATACATTCTTCATTTTTGTCTTGTTTGTTACACCTGTCATTTTCCCCTAGATGCGTTAAATTCCTAAAACCAAATGTCACTGGAAATCAAAGCAGGACTCTTTGAAGGTGGTGTATTTCATCTGTTTTCTATGGACAATTTAATTTTCTCATCTACTTATACAAGTTTTTTAGGACATTACAAAACTTGGATGTATTTTTAGTTGCTTGAACTGAATTTCCCTGTCAAGTAAATGACAGGCCAAGAGACTGAGATCAACGTAAGAATCAGGTTAAACCGCTCTATTCTCAGGTCAGGCGTACCGAAAAGCAAAAGGAATCATGAAAGTCCAGGGGACCCTAGAGGTAGAACCCATTGCTGTTAGAGAAGAAAAGGAAAAACAAACAACTGCCACCCAAGACAGGAGATGCTAATAACTTAGGTCCATGGAGGGTCATATGGCAGTAGTTCTCTGATTCTCCACAAGCTTCTAGATTCACAGGCATCAAAAACCATTAGCTGGTGGATCAATAGTGTTCTGAGGGTGGTTCTTCATAGAAATTTATGTGGAATCTAAAACTAAGAGATAATGTTTTCATGGAAGTGTTAAGAGTCCAGCACAGCAATCACTTTGGCTCTGGGTGAAAAACATTTGTGCTCTACAAAATGAAGTGTACTTTGTGTGCACACAATTTGTCACTGGGTTGCAAGAAACCTGAGTATCAGAGGTAAAATAGAAATGGAGAGACTTTGAATTATCAGAAAAGTAAAGAAAAATGCCTCTTGTAAGATTGAGTCTGCAAATTTTTCAAATTTTAAGATGTGGCAAGTAGGCAGAAATAACTCAATTTCCATTCCCTGTGAGAAGATGGTTTAAAAAAAAAAGTGAGTTCTCTTCCTCCATTTGGCAAAGGCAGTGTGACTCAGATTAGTCTTATGCTGAGAGACGTCCCCAGATTTATTCTAAGTTCAAAGATCTTACTGTCTGGACAATTGTCACAGATTGACATTTTAATGGTAGCTGAAACCAAGCTGAATGTTTTAGCCTACCTCATCTTCTGTAGATATAAATGATAATCTTTATGATCTTTGGCAAAAGTCCTTCTATTGATTCAATATTGCATCCTGAGAAAATAAATTTATTTGGCATAACTATCCTAGGCTAAAAAATTTGGCTTGATTTCTGAACTTTGTACTAGGCTGATATTATGATAACCTTGTATAGCTTATTAATTCATAGACTCTCTTAAAGTGGGGGCACATGAGAACAGAACCCTTGACTAATTCAGTTTGTGAGGTCTTGAGGTAACCTCACTCTTAAATAAAAAGAAATTGACCCAAGCTTCTCCCGTTGCAAGAGTGTCATCTCTACACAGGCTTTTGAATGAAAATTCCTCTAATGAAGACTGAGTAGGATTGACATTGAAGAAGATGCCGTTTTTACTTTAATTCTTATGGATTTTAACTTGCAGGAATTTAATTTTGGTGATTGAATTTCTTCTTGGAAAATTAATAATGGGAGGATATGTATTCAGACTTGCTTGAATTTTACTATTGAGTATATTTGTACTGCTCTCTGATCTCATTTCAGAACCTCTGGTGAGCTATAATAAGCAATGTGGATATAGGTAAATTTGTGAGGAAAATAGATTAGGGACTACAATTTTAGTTGAACTACTTGAACCTACTTTGGAAACTTTTAACAGCAAATTTCAGACTGCTCAACAATGATCCCAAAAGAACATTTGAAACAGCAGTGATTGGTATGGAGTAATAGAACAAGAATTTCATAAAGAGGTTAGTAGACTGTCTTGACTACGAAGATGCTCAGGTTAATGTACCTCTAGTTAAGCATAGGCACTGTCATTACAACCACAGTATAAAGACCATAACTATATACATAGAAAAAAAATATGTATATACACACATGAGTAATGTTGGAGAGAAGAATCAGTGATGGTGAAAATGTACAAATAAAGAAGGTATTTAAGGAAAGTAATGAAGGTAATTAACACCTGAATAAATTAACTAAATATCTTCTATTTTTTCACCATCAGTTTCACCATTCTTCCAATTCCTCACTCAGTTTTTCCTGGAATAAGCTGTGAAGTTATGCATTGGCAAACCCAGAAGAAAGGACATAGTATATTCCCGGAACTTATTCTGGAGATCTTTCCACTTATAGAGAAGATTCATTCTATACTGCTTATCTATTTATAGCAGTCAAAATTAGAACAGCCAAAATTTCCTCCATCTGCCTTCTAATCATCCGGAATGACTGAAGTGCCTCTACTTGGGATCTCTGTAGCACCAGATTGACACCCAGAGACATATTTTATAGAAATCACTTTTTTATGTTACTATAATTTAATTCTTAAAAATAGCTTCCTTTTTTTTAATACAATGCCTGTCTTAGGACCAAACATTTCTTGACAAATGCAGGTAGTGAAAAGTGTTTATAAACGTGAACTAAAATACACTGCATATTCCTAAAGTTCACATACAATGCATTGTTTCTTTTGTATAACTCAGAATATCAAATGTAGCTATGTTCAAAATATATATGTGGAACCAATGAAGAGATCAGTAATGATTAATAATATTGTACAAAAATTGTTTAAAACAATTTTATTATTATTTTATATTATTTTTATAATTTTATTATAAAATAATTTTATTATTACTTCATTACATTACTTCATCCTTTTAAAATGTCTATTATGACTGAGACATAGAGCTAGACAAGAATGATATTTCATACATTATAAAGTAGATGAGTTTGATTAACATTTCTGGTTCTGTGATGGGGCAGAATAACCAACCAGAACCTTTGGAAGCTGGGAGCGTTCTAGCAGATACACAGCTCCTCCTTGCAGTTAGCATGGAACAAATGTTTCTCTAATATAATTCAACCCTTCAGAGCTGCTGACACTACAATGGGTCTGGAAAGGCATAACGGGTTGAACAAATAAGATGAGCCTTCACAAATTGTTATTATTATGTTACCATAAATGTAAATCCTGAAACAAAGTTTGTTGTTGCTATTTGGTATTTTACCTTACCTTGTTTTTTCTCAATAATTCCTTTATGATTGAATGAGTCATAAGGACACAGGGTATTTGCTGATTGTGTTGTACGTGAAGGCATGTTGAGCCTGAGGGGTTCTTGAGACAGCGTGTACATCCTCAATTAAGTTCTCACTTTTAAATTATTCTAAATATTTGTGGTTAGAACAGGGTACAGTAGAGAAGAGAAATGCAACCTCAATAATTTTTGCTCCTGGCAGAAAAAATGTATTCATGTTAAGCCAGATTAACCCTAGCTTGGATTTTGAGCTATACTGAGAAAGTGATATAATACAGTTCAGCTTAGATTAGAGATTATTTGTTGCATTTTTGTACCATAAAACTGTGTAGTTGTTGCCCTCTATGTTTGCAAATATAAATACATTTCTGTCTATTTTATAGCTGGATGACAGTCATCAAGTGGTATATAAACATGGACAAGATAACCTTTGCCCTATAATTCTTCACTATGTAGTAAACAGCCATGTAAAAACCACAATAATTGTAATAATTAAAATTATAATCAATTATAAATGAACTCAGTGTTATAATGGATATATGGATAGAAAACCAATACTGTCATATTTATCCAGTGCATGTATTAAATAATACCAGAGACACACATATTAATCATACTGAACAATACTGGAGCAGAGCAAACTATTCTAAATCTGTGTTAAACAATACTGAGAACAGATATTTAAAAAATAAACTAACAAATTAACTGCTTGCTCCAGGAAATGCTCGCTTTTGGAAGATAAGATTATCAACCGAGTAAAACAGCTTCCCTATCAAGACTCCTTTCAAGACCCTCTTTCTAGCTATGCCGAGAAATATAAATGATTGTCATAAAATTGGTCCATTCCCAACTAATTCTCTGTTCTGCAAGATAAGTTAAAAATAACACAACCAAAGACATAAAATCTTATAAACATTCTCATCTATATTTTTTCACCTTGATATGACAAGAGAGAAAAAATAGTTTGATTCACAGATTAAAAAATTTATTCAGCTGAGGTGCATCAGGAAGCAGCTGTAGACCAAATCACTCCCTAAGCCAGGCAGTACTGGAGTTTCATAGAGTGAGGGGAGGGGAGAAGTATGTGTTTTTGTGGTTTGGTTGAGGTAGAACTTTTCCTCATCTTTAACTGCTGCAAAACCTATGGTTGCCTATAGTTTGAAAAGATGGAAATTTTTGTGATTCCGTGCCTCTGGCTAGGGATTGTGGGTATAGTGCCATTTAGGCAACTGTTATTACAATTCTTTTGAGAACTGTTTTTGCAAGCCTTGCAATGTTTCAAGTTTCAGAGGAAGGGATGATATTCAGAAAAAGAGCAGAGAGGGGAAAAGAGAAAACAAAAAATAATAAAATAAGTCACAGCCTGAAGCCAGATCAATTGTAAACTGTTTTGAATTTTATTTATTTATGTTTTTATAGACACTAGTAACAATGTCAAAGTGGCATTCTCCCTTCCTACAGTAAGTCTAAGAAACTTAGCTTTGCCCGACCAATGGGGTTTTCTGATATTTCTCAGTGAGTTGAAATTAGTGAGAAATATTGGAAGACTACAGAATGGAAGAAGAGATATGACAATTAGGAAAGGAGGTCACAGAAAAACTGACATTTTCAACTGCATCCTTCAGGTGTTTTAGGAGTTAAAATGGAAGAAACTGAAGATAGAGCATATCTCAGATGTGGCGAGTATAGTTTCCCATTGGCAAAACATGGCACAGACTCAATATAAAATAAATAAAAAGAGGCATCATTACATATACTTTACCCATTGAAAGGATAATACCATGATACTATGAATTATTTTGTGTTCATACATTCAAAAACTTAGAAAATATGGACCAATTCCTTAAAAGTCATGAAGGACGAAAAACAATCAATCTGGACTAGACAAACTGAATAGCCCCGTAAGCACAAAAGGAATTCGATTTGTAAATAAAAACCTCCTGACGAAGAAAACCCCAGGCCTAAATTGCTTCACTGGAGAATTTCATCAAAAATTTAAATAAGAATTAACACAGATATTAAACAGTCTCTTGTAGAAAACAGGAGAGGAGAGAATATTTTGCAGCCCGTTTTATGAGACCAGTATTACTCTGATGCCAAAAGCAGACAAAGAAAGCACACACACCCCCAAGGGAAATAGAGATCTACCTCTCTCATAAACATGTCCAAACATTTGCAACAAAATATTGGCAAATAGATCCTTTAATATATAAAAGGAATTATATAGCTTGATCAAGTGAGATTTTTTTCCAGGTATACAGAGAGTAGGAGAAAATATTTGCAAATCACATGTAAAACCAATGGCCATATGGAAAATATATAAACTCAGAACTTAGCAGTAAAAAGTAAACAGTTCAAGTAGAAAATGGGCAAAAGATATGAGCAGATATTTTACTAATTATATTTAGAGATGGTAGATGAGCACAGGAAAGTTAAAAGTATAATGAGCTATCATTACATATCTATCCAAATAGCTAATTTTTTTAAAGAAGTAACAATGGCAAATGTCAAATGCTTGCAAGGATGTGGGCAAACTGGGTCATTCTAGAAAAGGCAAAACTATGGAAGTAGTAAAAAAATCAGTGATCGCCAAAGAGGGTAGGGGGTGAGGGGTAGAGGGATAAATAGGCAGAGCACAGGGCATTTTTAGGGAAGTGAAACTATTCTGTATGACACTGTAATGATAGATACGTGTCATTATACACTTGTCCAAACCCGTAAGATATATATACCAAGAATGAATTCTAAGGTAAACTGTGGGCTGTGGGTGATTGTAATGTGTCAATATATGTTCATCTTTGGGAAGAAAAGGTACCATTATGTTGAGTGATGCTGATAATGAGAGAGAGGCTATGCATGTGTGAGAGCAGAGGGTAACTGGGAAATTTCTGTTCCTTCCTCTTAAATTTGCTTTGAACATAAAAGTGCTCTAAAAAATTCTTAAAAATATATTTTTAAAATGTACCAGTATAAAGGGAAATGGTCTAATGAGTAATGTATACAATGCTTAAATAATTAAAAATAATGGTCACAGATTAGGTTGGTATGTTAGAGTGGGTCTGTTGATTCTGAAACTGAAGTAGCCAAGCTTTTACCTTTCTTGGCAGGATAAGACCTCTAGACTAGAGAACTTACTGTTTATTGCAAAAGCACAGCCAGAATAAATTCCTAGACCCAGAGCCTCGTATCCCAGCTCTTCTTGGCTGTTACAGGAAGGACTAAATGTTACCTGTATATTCAGGTACAGGTACAAAAGAGGAATTCCAAAATTAGGATGTGCTTTTGGTCTTATATTGGGATTGCTGGCAACCTATCCAATCGTCCCTCTGGAGAAAGAGGGAAACCTTATCTTTACTCTTGAGTGTGAGCAAATCATCTTTAAGGTGACGTTACTGCCCGAAAATGACTTTAGAGAAAGTCAAATTCTATCTCTATTATACTGGTCTGGAAATGTCTTCCCACTGACCTGTTTCTAACTTTCAAGAATGTTTACTATGCAAACTTCCTTGAAAGGATGGCCAATGCCCTTTGCTCAGAAAACTACATGAAAAATTCATGGAGAATTTCTCTCCACATCAATCAAATTATTAAGAAACATAAATTCTCTGTAAGAGAGTTTATATTTCAATTTATTATCCATCCATCTCCACCCTCATCTGTCCCATGCAACAGTCATTATTGAGTACTTCTTATATTGGAGATACTTTAGACATTTTAATGATGCAATAAAAATGTTCATGGCTTTAAGAAACTAAGACTATGGTTGGCGACTGAGATAGTTAACAATAACAGTATATGAATAAGGGCTATTATAAATATATATATATTTATATATATATAAATATTATATTTATATATGTATATATATACATATACAGTATATGAATAAGGGCTATTATAAATAAATATATATATATATATATATGGAGTACTAAAATCAGTAACCAACAGGATATGTACTTTTTAAGAAGAGAATAATGAGAAGGAACAGACTGAAGGCAAGAACATTAATTATGACACAGTTGCAACAATATAGTCTTGACTGAAGAGTACCTGAAAAATAATGTTTGTGAAGAAAAGAGAATGTATTTAAAGGTTTTTTTTTTTAAGGCTCCGCTGATTGACAGCTGTGGTTGCCTGGAAACTGAGAACCCTTAATGAGTACCCATTGTTTGGTAATCAACCCTGATTGTATCCCAGACAGTCTAGAGATGGTTTTGAGCACTCAGGAATAGAAACACAAAAGAAGCAGAGGTACTAGGTACCCACAATTCATATTTCCTTTCTAAGTTTTGGAAAGAAAAGTTTCCAAAAGAGAATTAGAACCATAACGGGGTGATGAGGAAATTTAGCCACTCATCAAAATTATTTCTGATAAGTTACTACATCAGAAACAGATGATTTGAAGAAGCTTAGAGCATTAACATTTGCATATGCTTTCTCCAGGTGAACGTATAACAAAATAAGGATGTAAATAAACCATTAACACTGCTTCTTTGCAAAAATAATAAGTAAAACAAAAAGAACTCAACATATATGTAGTCTGAACATATTTACTAAATTAAATATGTTTTTGTATCTTATATATTCTTTACTAGATTGAGAACCTCTTATTTATTTTCACTTTCTTTATAATTTCAGTATATACAAGATATATAGTATATTGTATATTATAAATATATATATAAATATTTTTAGTAAGACCTAATAACAGCAGAAAAATTGTTTTAAGGCAAAATAGATATGAAATACAATTAAGAACTAGTTTTATCACTGAGCTTCACAAACTCCAAGAGAGAAATATAAAGGTAGGCTGAGTGTGGACTCTTTAAGACTGCAAATATCTTGTAAAAGAGTTAATTAACACTTTATTCCATAAGCTATATGTCCATTTCCCATCTGTGACACTATATTCATATGAGGAGAATAGTTTCAGACTCTGACTATCCTCTAAATGTCATTTGCCATTGATATGTTCATATAGGGCATTGTGTAACGGAGTACTTCCTTCTCTCTCCAGGCTGCCCCCCAGTACCGTCTCCCCGGTCATGTTTATCAAAGCACTCTATGCTAATGAATTTTTCAATACATATTTGATTAATATTGATTTTAGCCAGTTCATGGCAAACACCTTCTAGAATAATGAACGATGGTATGTATTTCTTAAAGTTCGGATCTGTATCCTCAGAGAGAAGAAAGAATACTATAAAATCTAAAAGTGGTTACCTCTCTGTCGAGTTAGACATTGTGACAAGCTCTTTATGCTTCATAGTGAATCACAAGATTGCTTCCAGTCAAATCCAATTTTTTCTCAACATATAGCTTTCAGTCCACTCTAGGAACATAATTAGAACATAGTAGAAAGTCCAGACGCCTGTACCATGAAGCACAGGAGAGTCCTGTCCTGGAGACAGAAACATAGGCAAGTGTGTTTAAAATGTATGAAATCTATGTAAAGTTCTAAAGGATGGTTTATTTTCAAAATTATGGATTTTTTTTTAATTCAGAAAGACTTTCATGATCATGGAAGATGAGGAAGTAAAAATAAAAGGCAGGCAGGCAGGCAGGCAGGCAGGCGGGCGGACTGGCCTTCTTACTGAGCGGTGGGGAGAGACCACTGCTTGTACGTCAGTTCTTATTCTGGTCTGTTTCTCTACCATTGGGTCTTCATTCACCTGGTCACACTCATATTTAAGTATCAATTTAAGAGCTCTACAGTATAGAGTATCCTGAAGGGTCCTGAAAATTTTGAGCATTTATTGTTGAGTATTTAAGCTGTTTCTAAATTTTCCTCTTAATAATGTTGAAATGTGTATCCTGGTTCTAACGATGTTGAAAATTGGGGCTGCTTTCACAAAGCAAGAACTATGATACGTAAAACTGTGTACATATGTTCAGAGGTGATATTTTGAAAATAATTGTTTTATTTTTCTATTTTATTCTTTGCTTATTTATCATACTGGTACTTGAGTGATTCTTTTACTCACATATATTACAAAATGAAGCCTCATATTTCCTCATTTAAGAAAAAAACTGACATTTAAAAAGTTATTTTCTTAATTTCATAATCCATATACTCTCACATCACCTTTGTGACATGGAACTTTGGCTGTGCTTTCTCCCCTGTTCCAGGCAGGAGGATTCGTATAGAATCATTTCTATTTTCTCATTGTTTCTGGTGAGATATTACTTTAACAGCTCCAATATACACTAGCTCTGTGATACTAGGTGAGTGGCTGAACATTTTTGTGTCTCAGTTTCCTCAGTCGGAAAATGAAGTGAGAAATCTATCTAACCAAATTGCTGAGATTAAGAAGTGAAATAATGTATGTCAGAGCATGAAACACTAACACACGTTACACATTAAATAAATATTTATTTTATGTTTGTTCAAGGGAATACACAATGTGTTTAAGTGCACAGTCACTGATTTTTCTGGCTTTGATTTTGGCTTTTAACACAACAACCTATCAGATATAAGGAGGAATGTGAACGTCTCTTATCTGTGTCTCGGCTTCCCTAATGACTAACCTGGGAACATTGTGCCGTTGCCTGTCTCTGCCTTGATGATGATATATGTTAAAATTGAACCTGAGTCTGCTAAACTAAAGAATTACCCAAGTGAGACACAGCCCCAGCCTTCAAAAATTTTACATACAATGGTGGTTGATGACAAGCATGGTAACAAATAAATTAGTATCATGCAGAATTAAGTGAGCTATCACAGAAGTGCAGAATAATAAAATGAAAATTGTCCCCTTACAACCTTTGAGATGCAAACACATTTTGGCTCTGAGAAAAATTTTCTGCTCCATTATATAACTTAAAAATAATGAGCTTAATCAAAAACATTATTTTGGCGCTGGTATCTGAGTTTCCCATAGTAGGGAAGCTTGCCTGTCCCCGCATCCAAAACCAGTCCCTCCCTGAGTTTGTATTTCTTCTCAGAAATTGCCTGACTCTCTTCTGTCCTCTAGTGGCAGTCTGTAGAATTACTTTACCTTATTTCAAGATTGAACCATCCTGTGTTCAAAACGGCTGTCCCAAATCCTGCATGCCAGGATTAAGAATGTGGAAAACATTCTGTAGACAAAAGGATTACAGAGAAAATAATTCAATGTTCTCTGGAAATATCATGAGAAGTGATTACTACCACAGATAATTTCTTCTAGATTTAGCCTGGGTTGTATATTGGTTTGACCAGTTACTTGTCATGTTAAACTAGAGGGAAATAGTAATGATAGAATTTGAATAAAAAATAATGAAAGAGAGAAGGAGACATTTGTACCATGTATCAGGGTCTGTACTAGATGTTCCACATACATTGTTTCATTTAATCTTCGCAAGAAACTGTGAGGTAGATATGATACATACATGACAGAGAAAAGGCCTGAGTTTTAGCACTGACAAGAATCTTGTTCATGATCTGGCCCAGCTGTCTAACTTCAAAGCCCGTATGTTTAACAACTAGACATTCATCTCTATGTAACAAATGCATTATGAATAAAATTTCTCAGGTAGCAATGGATTACAGCAAGAGCCCAAGTGTTATCATTCCTTTGCCCCATATTTTCCTCTAATTTTCACTGCATTTCTCTGTTATACATTACTATGTTTTAAAAAAAAAAAACTGTCTACAGATAGTGCTACTTCTTCACTTTCTATTCATAATTCAGTCTACCTCAGTCTGGCTCTAAACCAGCCATGGAAAATGCTTTTGTTAAGGTTAGCAATGATTTGTGTCAGGTACCATGAAACAATTATAATCTATGTAGATTTGTAGTGATCCTTTCTGGAACTCTTGAGAGCATTAGACCCAAAAGACCACTCCCTCTTTTACAAAAATATTCTTTTTTTAACTTCCATTACATTATTATTTCAAATTTCTTTTTTCTCCCTATGCTTCCTCCTCCTCCTCCTCTGCCTCCTTTCCCTTATTTCCCTCTTCGTCTTCATCTTTATCTCAGTAAACATTTTTGGTTTCTTTTGTAGATTCAAATCCCTTACTTGAATTGAGGACAGAGGAATTTTTCAGACTCATTTTTGGCTCTCTGTTCATTCCCATAGATTAAAAAGTAAACATAGATTTATCTATATTACTGCCAGATTTGTATCTCTATGGGATTTCTAATCTTGTATCCATCTGAGTAATTGGCATCTCCATTTTAAAGTCTTAAACTCACCTACAGCTGAATATATCTTAAATATTTATCTTGGCTTTCCACAGCAAATCACAGCATCTTCATTCCTATCTATTACTCCACATGCTGTCTTACCTCAAAATTTGCCAGATTTATCTGCCCAGCCATTCAGACTGGAAATCTTGAAGTGATGCTTCATATCCACTTGTTTTCCTTCATCTGCAACATCCTATCCATCAGGAATTTTTTTTTTACCTCCTCTCTTCTTCAGCTCCCCTCCAGCAGCATAGCCAGGGTCACTGACATCTGTGGCAACAGCCCCTTCATCCTCTCACCTGTTCTATTTTAGCCTAATTCTATACCGGCCACTTAAAAAAACCTTCTCAATATTCAAATACTATTATTTTACTCACCTACTTAAAGTCTTTCTACACTTCTGATTTTACAGAGAATAAAATCCAAACCTTACCTGGCCCCGCACAATTTGACTGCCACCCATCTACCTCTCTACTCTTCACCTTGAATAAAACTCCAGCCACTCTGGTCTCTCTTCATTTCCTCCCACATGTCATGCTCGGATTTCCAACCTTGGTTGCCATCCTGGTTCCTGAATCTTTATATCCTGGCAATGAGAAAAAAAAAAGCCCCTTATGTTGGCTGCTGTTTTACAGATTATACAGCAAACACCCTGCATATTTTTACTGTCCCAAAACATTGTTATTATTTAGCTACTTAACTCCAGCCCTTCCTCTTCTTGCTTTGTTATATATTTTTCCATATCAATGATCATTTTCCAACATGATGTATAATTTTCTTGGTAATTATGCTGCTTTTTCAAGTCAGTATTTTTCTCCACCAGAATGTAAACCTCATGAAGGCAAGGATCTTTTTCTCTTTTGTTCATCTGCATGACCACCCACTACAGGGTCTTGCACAGAGTAGAAGCTCCATACTTATTTGATGAAGGAATAACAAAACAAATGTGTCATTTTAGGAAATCTGTATCATGCCGAGGAAACTAGAATGTAGACTTTTGGCATACCCATTCAAAAGTTGTCTACTTTTACACAAATTCTTTTATATTCTCTGTTTGAAAACAAAGTTAAATTATCTGGCATGACCAATAACATGCCTTGTTTTCTTTGGCAAGATAGCTGTGACAGTTATGTTTATTATTGAATTTTACCATGCTTTCCAGACCTGTATTAAAAATCGAAGTTGTAAAGGAAACTCAGATCTAACGCAAGTTTAAGGAGCTAATCTGGACTGTCAACACATATTAGTTTTCACTCCTTTCCACACTATTAGACGAGCACAGTGGAAAACATCCTCCTGTCAAATATATGCTAGAGCCTATATTTTTGTTTACTGTTGTGACTCAGTCCTCAAAGATGCAGGCATTAAGCTCATCCTATTTTACTCTTCAGGAAATACTAAAAAATTAAAATACAAAGTTTTGATTTTATCAAAATAGTTTGTAAAACCGAGCCAAACTGCACAGGAAGGGTCAAGATTACAAGGTCTTAGAACCTGTATTTTACTTGATAGTTCAGATACTTAAATGGAGCTCAGTAAAGTCATTTTATTTTAGCAACTGGGGAATAAAAAGAGGTAACAGAATGACTTTCTATTTTAAGAAGAATAAAATACATGTACATCTTTAGAAGTGAGATATTTTTAATCTCCTTCAAATATCCTCCTATTATTGTCTTATACGTGCTCCAAAATCAATATAAAATGCAGATTATTATTATATATTTTTTACCTTCTTGTTCTTGGTCAGTTGATTAAATGTTCTTAAAGACAATTTGGAGAACATAATTGAAAAATGAATATATATATATATATATATATATATATATATATATATATAAAAGAACATTTTTCCTGAACTTATTTTTATCTGATATCATTAATTCTTATCCCTCTGTTTTTTACAATGTATTTATTTCCAAGTATTTGTCTCATCTTGTTGTCAGTTTATCACATTATTTTCTTGAGGTCCTTTGTGTAACCTAATTACTTAAAAGAAAACAGTTCATTTTAAAATCACTTTCTCTTGCTTTTAAGTTAAAGGTATCATTTTGTTTCATTTTGTTTTCTACTATTTTAAAATAATTTGTTATGGACTAGAAATAGAACAATGACTGTCCTATATTATTTCATCATTACAGTTTTAAAGTTGTATTGATGTGTAATGTATATTTATAGATTCAGAAATTGTAAGTGTTCTGCACAATTAATTTATACAAAGTGAACATACCTGGATATCCATCACCTGAATCAAGAAATAGAATATTATCTTTATTGAAGGAGTGCTCCCCTGCCTCTGCACCCTGAGCGCCATTCCAGTCATTACTGAAGGGCAATCATTTACCTGATTTCTAACCTCATGGATTACATTTATCTTTTTTTATAATCGTATATAAGTTAATCATTCAGTATCGTTTTTTGTTGTTGTTCAGCTTATTTTACACACCAGTAGGCTGAAATCCATCAACTTCTTTCTGTGTAGCAATTCATTTAGTTGTGCAATAATAACTCATTATATAAATTTATCAATTTTTAATCCATGCTTCTTTTGATTCATGTCTGAGTTGTTTCTGTGTCCTGGCTACTGATAATGGTGCTGTATGAATATTCTAGTCCATAGTTTAGTGAACTTATTAGTATTTTTATTGTGTATATACCTAGAAATGGAAGTGATAGATCGTAAGGCATGTAGTCACCAATAATAGAAACTAACAAATAATTTTCCAAAGGCATTTTATCAACTCATGTAGTGCATGCCAGTTTCAATGGATTCACATATTGGCCAACAGGAAATACCATGTGTGTTTATGGCCATTCAAGTGAATGCATGCTGGTACATCACTGTGTTTCAATTTGTGTTCTCTTGTTGACTAAATAATTGAGCACTTTTTCATACATCCTTTAGCCAGTTGGATATTTTCTTTGCTGAAGTGCTTTATTGAGACTCTTGCCCATTTCTATTTTTAATTTTTATTTACTGACTAGTGGTTATTATCCATTCTTTATGCATACTTAAGTATATCTGGATGTGTGCATGTATAATAATATAATTTCTCCTACTCTGCTCTTTGTTTTTTCAAAGATGAAAAAAGAATTCTTCAATAAAATCTAAAATATTTTATTTCTAAGAAAACAAAGGCCATCCTTTTCCAAGACCATTCTAAGATTGCACTTAGTTATCATATCTCCTTAACAACCTCTAGGTCTAAGTTTCAGTTTTTCCTAATTTTTCATGATCTTGAATACGGGTTACTTTACAGAATAGCCCTCAATAGGGGACTGACCAATGTTTTCTCTTAATTAGACTGTGGTAATAAGCTTTTGGAAGAATTTCATACAGATGAGCTGCCCTTACCTTCACATCCTGTGCGGGTTCTCAGTTAAAAAGTTGCCACCCCTGGGGAAGTTAACCTCTATCGCTGGTTTAGGTGGTGTTTGCCAGGTAGTTCCAAGGTAGTTATTTATGTATGTTTCTTCCTGTTGTAAAATGAAGAATATTGCTCACCATCCAGTTCTACAAGGATTAAGTCATTGGCCACTGGAATTGCTGATGGACGGACAGTGCACCCTGGGGGAAATTCAGAATGAAAAGCAGATGAGGCTCTCTGTGCTTTGGACAGGAACTCCCCTTAGGTAGTTAGATGTGTATCTCATGAAGAATTGTAATAAACCCAGATTCTTGCAGCTTCCCATACATAGAAAAGCACTACAATCACTGACTTGCGATATTTGCTCTTTGTGACTATCAGTAACCCTTTACCAAGATGCATGTTTAATGCATGTATTCTCTAACTAAAAATCATACATGTGCTGGCTCCCTCCACCACTTCTTCTGCTACTAGGTCCCCTCTGAGCTTCAGAGGGGCTTTTTCCAGGCTACTGTCATCAGTAAATTCCCTGAATAAAACTGAAGCCCACAAAGCTTATCCTGTGTGTTTTTCTTTCAGTCAGTTCCATACTAAAATCTTTATAAGCACTCGTAAGTTTAGCCCATACTCAAGGAGGAGACTTAAACCACACCTCCTGGAGAGGGGAGGATCTAAACATACAACATTTGAATATATTATTTGAAATTATTTTATAAGGTTTCTCTCTTCTAACTTACTTTTTATTCAGTCATTTATTTATATCACTATGTAGTCATCAATGTCTATTTTGTTCTTTGGGTTATCATCAAATATTACCATTCGTTATTCATTCTATCTCAAATTGTTTCACTTTTGGAACCAGCTTTGTTAGCTCGGCTCCTCTGTCCTTCTGATGTGCCTCCATTATTAATAGTTTAGAATTTCCTTTCTCTCTGGTGCTGCATAATACTCTGGGCTCTTATTTTCCCTGTCCTGGCCCTGAAATCAGCTATTTTCCCAAGGATTCCTGTTTTTGTTTTTTGTTTTTAATTGGAAAAGCTATTAAGAAAACAAGATCTGGGCTGTGCTGATAGTCGCTGATGTGTCATTGCTTCTAGGCACTCTCAGTAAGATGGGGCCAGAAAATACTTGTATACATACTAACCCATGCCCATTCATAATCATATTATTTATATGCACATATGTGTATATAGGTATGTCGCAATGCATGTGTGTATCAGCCTTTGTATATCATAAAGTAAATGAATTTATACTGGTGTCTCTAACTCTGTTCTAGTACTACAGGGTTCATTTACCTTCCTCCCACCCCTCTGCTTACTCACTACTCTGTGTGGAGCCTGACTTGCTGTCTATCATGAATTTACTGACTTGTAAATTTCTTGTGCAGCACTACTTTGTCAAGTAATTGCAGAATTGCCAAACTGAGGCCCCTTCTAGAGTCTATTTTAATAACCTTTCTTAGAATCCTCAGTACAATGATGGGTTGAAGTGTGTTTTAATGCTTCATAGATTAACTGACTCATTTTGACTTTTAGAGAGTAGAGTGGTAATCTCTTACAACATTTCTACACCTACATTTGAACTCCTATTTCTATTTTTATATGGATGGTTAACTTTCTTCCTGTTATCTGCATTTAAAGCTGTTTTCAATGATCACTGTCACTCTCCTAGTCTTAACAGGTAATTATTAAAATGCAGTTTATATTTTGACTTCTCCTTTGACTACAGGCTGTTTATAAATCTACGTGTTTAAATCCAGCCTTAAGTACATTTGCTGTAGTTATCTTGGTGTTACTTTAGCATAATTGCAATGTGATCAGAGACTGTATCCTTCATGATTTCAATCTTTTATTTGCTTTTACTGTTTGATCCAGTGTATGCTTGCCATACTGTGATTTATATAATAAGAAATAAATATGTGCTCTTTGTCCTGGGTTCTGGCACAAAGCACCTAAAATTCTTGAAATTTCCTGTGATACTGGAGATCAAGATTTCTTTTGTTATGTTAATGAGCGACTTATGGATCCCACCTAAGTAAAGCTGGGGGCTGATTGCCTACAGAACCAATGACGTGATTAGAGGGTTGGAACTTTCAGTCCTCCCTCCAACCCTACCTCCAGGGGAGAGGGGATGGAAGTCAAATGATTCCAATGAATTAATCAATCATGACTGTGTAATAAAGCCTCCCTAAACACTAAAAAAGAATGGGCTTCAGAAAGCTGCTGTGTTGGGGAACGCGTGGAGGAGCTGAGAGCGCCTCGCCTGTAGAGGGCGCGGGAACACCACGCCCTTTCCCCGTGCCTTGTCAGATGCTTCTATTTGTCTGGCTGTTCCCGAGTTACATCCTTCTATAATAAACCGGTGATTTAGTAAGTAAAATATTTCTCTGAGTTCTGTGAGCTACTAAAGGAAATTAATTAAACCTGAGGATAGGGTCTTGCAAATCTCTGATTTGTTGCCTGTCAGTTGGAAATACAGGTAACCACCTTGGTTTGTGACTGGTGTGTAAGGTGTGGATGTGGTGGGGAGGTCTTATAGAACTGAACTCTTAGCCTGTGAAATCCGATACTGTCTCAAGTATATAGGCAGTGTCAGAATTGAGCTTAATTGTAGGCCACCCAGCTGGCATCCTGAGAACTGCTTGTTTTTCGTGTGGGGAATTCCCCACGCATACATACACATACATTGGGATTGGCACCAGAACACCAAGAATGCTGATTTTTTTAAGTGTTTTATATGCTTGAAAAAAGTATTCACTGTATATTTGGGCAACAAAGAGTGTTTACTATGTATAAGGGGAATTTTATTAATAATGTCGAATCTTTTATATTTTTACTGGTATTTTGATTTGTCTTCTGAGTACCTCTGACAGGCGTGTGCTTACCTTGCTCTGCTGGGTGGTTTCCCTTCCTACCTGTTTTTCCTCTCTCCTCCTATTTTTGCTGCTTCTTTCTTTATGTGTTCTGAAGGCATGCTATCAAGTGCCAAATGTTTAGAATAGATGGACTGAATCTTTCAACATTATAAACTATCCTCTTTAATTACAGTAATTACATTTTCTTGATATATATTGTGTTATTATGACATAGACACATTAGCTTTTTTTTGGATAGTGTATTTATAAACATTAATTTCAATTACTTTACATTCAAAACTTCTGCCTAAAAATCTTTAGCTATATTTATTATACATAGCACACATTTACCGAGCAATTATATTTAGAGCATTCAGTACATTTACACTTATTTTCTCATTTATGATGTGCTTATTTGTTCCACCTGCTCTATGTACCTACTTTCTCATGACTTGAACTTTTTCTTCATTTTTCCATGTATGACAAGTGTATTTTATTTGATCCATGGTGCTCCAAGGTCACATAAACAACCACGAATGCAAAAAATGAATATAAAAGAGCGAAGGGCACAAATTATTCTTCTTTAATTTTTAATTGAAATATAATTGATGTACAATGTTATATGTTTCAGGAGTACAACATAGTATTCATAATTTGTTAAGTTATACTCCATTTATAATTATAAAATATTGGTTTATCCTTTGTGATGTGCAATATATCCTTGTAGTTTATTTTATGCCTGATAGGACCTCTTAATCCCCTACCCCTATCTTGCCCCTTCCTCCTTCCCACTCCCCACTGGTAACCACTGGTTTGTTCTCTGTGTCTATGACATTTTTTCTTTTTTTTTTTCTGCTATATTCACTAGTATATTTTTAATTCCACACATAACTGATACTATACAGTATTTGTCTTTCTCTCTCTGGCTTATTTCACTTAGCATAATATCTTCCAACACCATCTATGTTGTTGCAAATGGCAAACTGTATTATTTTAATGGCCAATATTTCATTATGTCTATGTGCATGTGTGTTTGTGTGTGTGTATATACCGCATACTCTTTTCTATCCATTTGCTGATGTACACTTAGGTTGCTTCCATATCTGGGCAATTGTAAATAATGCTGCTATGAACAATGGGGTACATGTATCTTTTCGAATTACTGTTTTTGTTTTTCTTCTGATATTCAGGAATGGAATTGCTGGGTCATACGGTAACCCTAGTTACAGTTTTCTGAAAAAATCTCCACACCGTTTTCTACAGTGGCTGTAGCAATTTACATTCCCACCAACAGTATACAAGGTTTCCCTTTTCTCCACATCTTCACCAACATTTGCTATTTTGTTCTTTTTGGTGATAGTCATTCTGATTGGTGTGAAGTGATCTCTCACTGAGGTTTTAGTTTTCATTTCTCTGATGATTAACAATGTTTAGAATCTTTCTATATGCCTATAACCATCTGTATGTCTTCTTTGGAAAAATGTATATTCAGGTATTCTGCTTATTTTTTAATAGTTTTTTTTTGATATTGAGTTGTATGAGCTATTTATATATTTTGGATACTAATCCCTTGTTATATTATTTGTCTCTACACTGTATTTTCTTGCCTCCTTTGTCATGGATTAATTGGCCATAAGTGAATGGGTTTATTTCTGGGCTCTCTATTCTGTTCATTGATCTGTGTGTCTGTTTTGTGCCAGTTTTTGATTACTATACATATGTAGTATAGTCTGAAATTAGGAAGTGTGATTCGTCCAGCTCTATTCTTTCCCAAGATTGCTTTGGCTATTTGCAGTCTTTTGTGTTTCCATACAAATTTTGAAATTATTTGTTCTATTTCTATGAAAAATGCCATTGGTAGTTTGATAGGAATTGCATTAAATCTGTAGATTACCATGAGTAGTATGTTCATTTTAGCAGTACTGATTCTTCCAATCCAGGAACATGGTATATCTTTCCATGGGTTTGTGTCATTTTCAGTTCCTTTCATCAGTGTCCTATCATTTTTTGAATATAGGTCTTTTACCTCCTTAGATAGGTTTATTCCTAGTTTGTGTGTGTGTGTGTGTGTATGTGTGTATGTGATGCAATGGGATATGGGGTTATTTCCTTAATTTCTCTTTCTGATAGTTCATTGTTAGTGTGTAGAAATGCAACAGATTTCTGTATATTAATTTTGTATCCTGCAACTTTACAGAATTCATTGATGAGCTATTATAGTTTTCTGGCAGCATCTTTAGGATTTTCTATACATAGTATCATGTCATCTGTAAACCATTACATGGCTTGAACTTTTTGATTATTTTCAGCTTTCCATTTTCCCTTATGTACATTTAATAATCTTCTAGAAATTAAAACTTTCATCTTTCACTTAGCAAAGACTAATGCTAATTCACAGTTTTACATTTCTGTTATTCCAGAAAATACACAGAAACTTAAGACACTCTAACTCCATTTTCCTCTCATCTATTCTTCTCCTTTTCAGCACTTCAGATTTCTCACTCCTTAGCCCACATCATCTGATTCCTTGAGAATGGTATGCTCGTCAAGGTGAATATCGCTATGTTTGCTGTGTAAATATATATGTGCAAACTTCTTTAAAATGACTAATGCATCACTGCCCAAAGCCAAATAAGACGTTAAAAGTTATAGCTTATTTTTATCAAAACAAAATTTTATTTTTTACAAGACTTTCATGTATAAGTCTAATTTTAGCATTTCATATTCTCTATTAGGACATTGAGTGATATATTTATTATTAGAGAACATTTCTTAACACTAATTTCTAGCATAATTTTCTATGGCCTTTTCAGGACTCAGCTCCTATTTTCTTCCATTTTAAAATACGTCAGTACTACTCCCTCTTCATATTTGATACCTCGAATTCTCAACACTCCACATCCAAGTCAGTGCTGCACTTCCACCGAATTAGCTCCCACTTGCGTTTCAAACTTATTTTCTTCTTTGTCTTTGTTCTGCACCTTCTGTTATTCAAAAGTGGAATTAACTTTTGCATTGTATACTGCAGAATCTTCCCGACTAATTTCCTTGTCTTTGTTCTTATTTTTTAATAGATGTGTATACTTAGCCAAAATGCTGCTATAAGGTACCCTGGGCAACCTGGGCTGAACTGTACAAATAAAATGCTCCTCATTGTCATAAAATAAAGTTATCACAGCATTCAATATCTTCCACAACCTGGCCCTTGCCAACCTTTCTGGCCTCACATTTTGCCATTCTCACTTTTGCACTTTATTTTACAGCAGTGTTCTACCTAATCTCAGGCTCTGTCCAGACATTGATTGATAAGGAAATAAGGGAAGAAGGAAGGAAAGGGAAACAAATTGCTTCATAAATTATGCTCAGTGTGGTTTATTGAAGCAAGTGTTTTGAGAAAATAAATATAAGAGTTTTGAAATAAAACACCTAGGGAAATATTTAATGTCAATGTTCAAATGGAATATAAAACAGGACCATTTGAGACAAAAATGTATTCAAATCCCTGAAAAACAGTCTTTGTGAATTTTAGTAGTCAGTTACTAAGATCACTAAATAATCAGTGTTACTGCAGTTATTTTTACTGAACAGTCACACTATTTATTTTGTGTCCAATTCCTATCTAAAGAGGCAGCAGATTTACAAATTCATGTCAATATCTAAAGTTCTCTTATGTGAATCTGATATCTGACCATTACATGGGAAATGTGTTGACTTGTCTTTGTAAATTTAAAAAAATATTTTTTGCCTGTGAGAGAAGAAACTTCCTCCAAAACATAACTTTACTTTTGTTGTGGTGTAAGAAGTAGATTCAGTGGCACTCTACTTTAGCATAATGAGATGGCATGGATATAGTACCAAGCAGATTATTTAAGACATTTAATTTTTACAGAGATCAGAACGATTTTACTGTAGCAACTGTTCCACTGTATTATAATCCAGAGATACAAATCTTAGAAATGTGTTTCAGAGATGTGCTTGGAAAAAAAAACTGATCTTTTTGTCTAAAATTTAAGTGACTTCATATTTTATACTGTATTATTTCTTCATTGTAAACAATTCAAATACCACAGAAAGTTTTAAGGAAAAAAGATAAATTGCCTGAGTGTCCACTTCTAGAAATAAATTACTATTTTTTTTATAAAAACACAACTGTGTGTGCATGTAGTTTTGTAATTATGGGACATATTTCCACAGGGTTGGGAGGTTGCTTTCAAGCTTTTTTCTCTTCCCTTAGGTAAGGTATTTGCTTCTTCTTCATGAACATAAAGAACTGTTTGGTAACTGGTTTGGGGTATGTAGTTGGAAGTTGGAAAAGAGGATGAACATTTTGTTGGTGCAGATTATAGTGGCAAGGGCTTACTTGTGGTGCTGGAAAGAGAAGTTAGAAATCTTTAATTATGATGACTTCTTCAGTTTTTGTCATAGCTAAAATCTAAGAATGCTGGTCCACAGAGAGAAACAGAGAACGATAAAATCAAGAGCCTGAAAAGAATAACCCCTAGATCTGTCGGTCTGTCTGTCTGTCTAGATAATCTAATCAAGAAGGGAAAGTGAGACACACCAACAAAGGGAAATTTAGGGACCTTTTAAAGAAAGGTAAAACAATAAACAAGAATCTAGAAGAACAAAGCGTCTAAAATATTTAAGGATGTTAAAAACAGAAAATTAAAATTGCTTTGAGGAAAGTGTGTGTAATAATGAATTATAATGCATTCTTTCTCTAGATGGAAGGTCATGTGCTCTGCTCCAATATTGGGAATGTAGTTTGTGACCTAAAAATTCAAGGATTATCAATGAGAATCAGAGGGAAGGAAAAATGGATGCGAGGAAGGCAAATAAAATCACTACAAACTCTTAAAGGATTCCCTGTTTTTGTAAGACTCAACTATTAAATCTAATGAAGCCCTTAACAATTATTAAAACATCTTTCTAAATTATGTTCAATTGCTTTTGTAGCAGGAAGTTTCTGGTTGTACTTTTCCCGATGTGAATATGAATCTCACTATAAGTTCAAATGTCTAACTGAAATTTACTTTAGACATCTCATAAGAAAATGAAACTATAGAAAAGTACCGAAGTACCCTATTCATTTATTCACTTGTTCAGTCCTTCCTTCATTCAGAATTGTTTTCTTAAGAACCGAGTAACACAGGGTTATATAGATCATTTTAAGGATTTTTACCTTTGTCATTGAATGTGAGCTTTGCCTGCTAAAGAGTTTGCGTTTATCCCAGTCCTGTTGGGAAAGTATGGATATATTTTATTCCACTTAGTAACATGGTGACAGTCCTCCAGTTCATCTGGCAGATGGTCATAAAAATTTTCTCCTCGAACAAACTCCTCTGAGCTCTTTTTCAACTAGGCTTTGACTTTTGGACTTCCATGTTTGCCTCTGCATTGTCCAGTTTTAGCAAGAATCCTGTTAAATCATAGTCAGAATCCCTAATCCTTCATATTTGATTACCTACAGTATCTAATCTGGTTCCTCATTCTCTGCCTTCCTGCCTTCAGCAAAAGTTCTGTTAGGTCAGTTTAGCCAGAATCTCTGATCACCTCTGATATTTTCTCTTGGTCATTTTCTACCCACTGATCCTTACTGTGCTATTTGCCTGTAAGTTCCCACTTGCACATGCTATATTTGGAATTGAGCCCTGTTCTATGCAGAGGTCTTTCCCTCTACTGCAATATTTTTTTCAGATAAAATCTGTTTTTACCACGTTAACAATTGTCCAGCTCTGGTTTTTCCCTGTCAGAGGACAGCGACAATAAATACGAGAACTAACACAAAGGTTGTTGATAGCATTTTCATAAGTGACAATATATTCATGATTCACAGGGAAAAAAGAATTTTCAATAAGGCATTGTGGTTAAAAACCAGGTCTAGAGACAGGCCATTTGGTTTAAATTTTAGTTCGCTCCCTTAGTAGCTATGAGATCTTGGGTAATTACTTAACTTCTCTGGGCCCCAATTTCCTGATCTCCAAAATTGGGCTAGGAACAATACTTGATTTACTGATTTGTTATGAAGTTGAAATACGTTATTATTTGTAAAAGATTCTAAAACCATTCATGGAACATACTAAGCACTGTTGTCTTAAATGAACTTTAAATTCTAAAGAAAAAAAATGTTACAGTCTGAATGTCGGTGTTCCCTTCAAAATTTGTATGTTGGAATACAAATAGTATTAGTATGTAGGGACTTTGCGGGGTACATAAGCCATGAGGGTAGGGCCTTCATGAATGAGGTTAGTGCCTTATAAAAGAGGCTTCAGGGAGTCCTCGCCCCTTCCATCATGTGAGGACACAATGGAAAGACACCAGCTATAAACAAGGCGGGGCCTCCATTATACTTTGATCGTGGACTTCCAGACTCCAGGACTGTGAGAAGTAGATTTCTGGTTTTTGTAAGCCACCAGTCCGTGGTACTTTGTTATAACAGCTTGAAAGGACAGAGACAGTAAGTATTCTGCAAGAGTGAACCTACTTGTGTGGTTTGGGAGTTGACTTCTTTTTCTAGAAGATAATTCCTTTATATTCTGAATATTTTATTTGATTACTACTTTGTTTTATTAGAATGATGAAGAAAATACTGAGACTTGTCAGATGACTTCCTGTGATAGAAATGGCGTTCATAAACATAATCAGAAGAATCTTTGATCAGTATTTTCTATTTTATGTAGCATGGTTTCCTCATTTAAATACTTTAAATATGTTTTATATATAGAACAATGCTAATGCATATGTTTGAGTGTAGAAAAACAGTAAAAATATTTTTGTTTAAGAAGTCTTTGGATTTAAAAATGATCACTCTGGTTTATTCTTGTATATAAAAATGACAAAATATGATAATATGTACAATAAAAATTATTACACAAACAATATAAATTCAAAAATACTGTAGAATCATATACTTCTTTTCTTTTCAAAAATTATATGATATTAAAAGGATGACTGAGTTACTTCCTTCTTCTCAGGGAGCTAAATGACGGGCAGGAATATTATATTTTATGCTTTCTAGTAGGAACTGTCTCTTTATTAAGGGTTTCATATTCCCGTATATATCTCAGAGTACTCTCACCTTTTTTGACCTAATATTTATGTATTATATCGGCCCTTTCATAGGTCAAGTTCTTTATTGTCTTTAAAACGTATTCCAATATATTCTTTCACTTTTCATTGTTTTTGAAATTACCCACAGATAATCTGAGAGGTAGTGTGGTACCTTTTTAACAAATTAATACATAGAGGTATACTCCTCCTTATAAAGTTAAGGATTTGATAGAGTGTATATGAGAATCTGTATTTCCATATGATGTTGAAGTTTTCCTTAAAAATAAATCTAGTAAGGTAAAGTCATTTATTTCTTAACAAAACTTTATGTGTGTACAGCTAGGATTTCCCTGTACACATTTATCTTCATTATATGATATATTGATATTCCTCATCCTCAATGACACTCTCATTTACAGTTCTTTACTTGTCTAGAAATTTAGCCAAACTTATTTCAGAGAGCAGTGACATTCATAAACTCTTGAACTACCTTGAAATACTACCAGATTATCAACCAATTCTGCTAATGGGGTCCCTGAGAACTAAAATGATATGGTTAATGTGCTCAGTAATGAGATTTATATGAAAATCAGTCTATAGCAAGTAGAATAATTTAACCTTTCAAGATCATTCTAGGATATACAGGACTAGAAATAAATTTAATTAGAGAAAATGTTATTTAACAAATAGTTTCTGAAGTATTTCAAATAAATATAGTGCTGTTTTTGTTATGGATGAATAAATTCCAACACACCTAGCCTACCAGCAAATGATAACTATCAATTCTGGCTAATTTTTTAAAAAAGTGATCATCTGAAGTCTCTCTGTTGGGAACAAGATGAGGCAAATTTTGGAGGTGGTGTCAATACTTTAACAAGAGAATTGCATGATATGAAAAACATATTTCAACATATTAACCCTGAAAGCAGGCCATAGTTGGTGCATAGGAAAAAACAATGAAAAGTTTGCTAATTGAAAATAAAAATGTGTCAGATAAATTAAATATTATATACTATGGAAGAGATGATTTGTAAACTGTAGGATAGCTCTGCAATAATTTAAACTCAGTGCAGAAAAAGACAAAAATATGAAAGAGGAAAAGAGGTTGAGAGTGAAAATGAGTAGAACTTCTGTTTCAGGATAAATTGCAGGGACATGGTGCTTACACTGGGAAAAATTCTGGATAAATTCAAATTTAAGAGTGGGAAAAAAATCTTTCCTTGGTAGATCCCTTTCTAGAACCTACTGTCTCTTGGAAGATAACATTAGGAGTCTCTGTTTTTTCTTTATACCAAATATCAGGTAGAGAGAGGGAAAAAAACTACCAAAATAAAAAATAGATACATGGAAATAATGTAAAAACAATGGAGAGTTGTTGAAGCAACATATATTTCAGAAAATAGAGGGAGAGAGAATTTATTTAATGAGGCCAGTGTAACTAAAGGGGATATGTAACAAAATACAATAAAGAATACAATATCCTTCATAAACACAAACAGAAAAAAACTTTAAAAAATTAATGTATTGAGAATCAATATATTAAAAGTGAGGTACATTTTCAAACATTTTGAAGACATGAGAAAATCCTACAACTATCATTACACTTTATTATAAAAGACTGAATTATGTTTCTCTGAGATCAGGAATGTGGCAAGGATGATAACGCTGAGCACTGTACTGGGTTGCTAGAAAATATATATATGTATAGAAACACATAAAATGAATAACTATAAATATTTAAATTTCATATATATGTATATATATATATATATATATATGACATGAGTTCACAATAATTTTGGCAACTCTAGTCCAGTATCATATGTCATACATATATGACATGCATTCATGTCAATTTCTTCAACTCCAATCCAATATCATATGATTTATTCTTACCTCCCCTCTAATTTGTCTATAACCTCCCACTCCAATAGTGAGAAACCCAGCCCCCACCATATGCTATTCTTTTACTTATTTGTTTAGTGCTAATATAAAATTGTAGTGGTTTCAGAATGTTACCCATACCCCACTGAAAATAACTTTAACAACTGAAGTATTTATATACATATACTTTGTCTTTAGTCTTAAATTCTCCACTTGTCAAGCTGATTTTTAAAAATTTATTTTGAAATAAAAAGGACCTAAAAGAGTCAACGTGATAGTAAAAAGAATAACATTAGAGGATTCACTACCTGATTTCAAAACTTAATATAAAACTACAGTAATAAAGCCAATGTGGACTTATAGAAGGATAGACAGTTGCATTACTAGAATAAAATACAGTATCCACAATAGACCTACAGAGATTTCAGTAGAAAAAAAAATGTTTTTAAATAAAATAATTACTTACATCTATTCAGAATTCCAGAATAAGAGATTAGAAGAGTGAAGGTGATAAATAGTATTTGTTGATGCTAACAAGTTAATATCAGCATTAAGAAAGATATTAGCTGAGAATATTTCATAATCAAAAATTTTAAATCCATTTACTCAGGAAACAGAAAAAATCCCAAGCAAAATGAATAAAAAAAATTTAGAAATATAGGCAATCTACAGAACAATATAGACAAAGTTCTTAAAAGAAACCATATACTTAAAAGATTATTTACAATGTGCAATAATTATATAACTTACTGACTTCTCAACAATGGAAATAAGTATGGCATAGGAATCAAATCTTTAATATACTGAGAGAAAATAACTATATACCTGGAATTGTATATCCAGCAAAACTATTCATCGGAATCAAGGGTGAAATAGATGAAAAAGGGACAGATAATCACGAAGAATATATTCCAAACGAAAGAGTTCACTTTAAGCATAAAAATATGGCGGCTTTCAGAGAGAGGAAAAATATCCCTTGAAGGGAAATCTTAAAAGTAAGAGAGAATGGTAAACAAAGGAAATGGTAAATTGGTTGCCGTGACCAGCTTGCAGAAGTAGGATGGAACATCACCCAAAATTTGATTTAGATGTTAAGGCTTGTAAGATTGATGACACACAGACAGTCACACACACACAAACACACACAGGCTCCCCAAGAGAATATGAAAAGATTTAAAGCAAAGCTTCTCGGGATGG